>NC_046223.1:29101166-30354091 GCF_009819885.2 Catharus ustulatus | reverse complement strand
CAAATGAGAAATGCCACATTATTCTTTATTATCTTTGCACATCTAACAGTCATGTAGCCTTATTCTTGAAAATTCTTTTGCAGCCACTAGACACATTCCTGAAAGTATAGCATGAGGCTTGACAGCACCTTGGCAAAGCAGTTACAGTATGTAGATGTAAGATGGGAGTGGCCATTACACAACCAACCATATTTTGTGATGTATGCCAGAGCTTCCCCATCTTTTCTTTTTATAAGAAGCTAGAAGTTCAAAAATACTAGAAACAGATATGTCCTTTCTTTTCTTTTAAGCTCCAAGTTGTGGTGAAGGAGGATGCTTCTCAGGTGCATTTCACTGAATATTCTACCAGATCCTGACACTGTTTCAAGGTGGCAGCTGAGCTCTATCCTGTGTGGTGCCCATAGTGGGCTGGAAACAACAAGGGAACCAGGGAGACACTGGATTCCTGCATGATTTTGTCTCTCTTTGAGGCCAGCAAGAACTTGAGCACCTGTCCTGCCCAGCAGCACCAGGGCTCGATGGCCATGGTCTCTGCCCAAAGAAGGCAAAGCAAACTCTGCCCACCACCATTTATAAATGGATTGTATAAGAGAGGGACAGTGAGAGCAAAGAGAGGTGACTTAGAGATAACAAACAGAAATGGATAACAAAGTCAGTCTCTCAAGAAATCTCTGTGACATGCGGGCCCCACAGTTTTAATTTGTGATAAAGCTAGAAAATTCTAGGAAAGAGAGTATCTGACTGATGGATCCTCCAGGATATAATTAATGTTGAGTTATTTTACTTTCACCAGCTACAGTATTTTCTTGAGTGATTTCATGCTCTTCCCACTTCCATGCACTCCCAGCTAGGTAAAATTCAACCAGCTTCTAAATGCAATAAAATGTTTTCCAGCCCCGTCTGTCACTCCTCCTCATTCTTAAGCATTTTTTTTAGTCTTATCCTTAGATGCCACAGAGATGTTACATTTGTCTTATTTTTGTAATCACTAACTTCTACCCACAGCCTCAGAGTTTGAGAAGTCCTTGATTACGAGTGCAAGTGAGGTACAGGCACAGATTGAGCTTATTCCAGGAGAAAAAAGATGAAATGGGAACCGAGGCTCAGAGCTGAAAGTCTCAGCTGCCACAATCCTTGAGGCACTGTATTGAAACTCTGGAGAGCATAAGCCAGCTGAACACACACATGCCTTTGAGACTGAGCCTGTGACCAGAAATGTGTGTTTGCAGGGTGCTATACTTCCCAGCCTAATGGAAGAGCATAAGTCAGGCAAAGCAGGGCTAAAAGTGACTACTTCTCTCCATTGCCACTGTAACACAGAGACTTGTGCAGAAGGTTTATACACAGCAGAGGCACCTAGAGCTATTAACATAAATCCAGCCCCTAGGCCCCAGCAGCAGCAGGGTGAGGTATCCATTCTCATAAGGCTACTGTTCCAGGGGTTACAAATACTGCTCCCCCACCATCCCTGGGGAGATAGATGAAGCTTGGTGAGACTGTGGATGTGGAATGAAGCATTTGGCATTACCCTGAACTTGGGGGCAAGGGAAGGAGTATGACCATAAGAAGAATCTAAGTACCTTAGAACTCAGTGATCTGAGTTTGGTCCTGGGGGATTTGTTCAGGTTATAGAGGGAGCCCTTCTTTAGCAGAGACAAGCTCCCTCAGTCCCATGGAATTGTCTGTTAGTCAGCATGGAGAGACAGATTTCTTTTCTGCCATTGCCTGGTCAATCCAGACAGACAGTGAATGGGATGAGGTATTTTTAATACACTCTGTAGTCAATCCAGGCAAACAGGTGAAGGAAGAAGAGCAAATTCCAGGCAGGGTCAGTTGATGCTTTGTTGGTTGTCAGTTGTTGTCAGTTGGTGCTTTGGCACTCAGCAGTTGTGGAAATGGACAAAATAACCATCTAAATCTGCATATCACAGAAATATTTGAAAGGTACCCCTTTTCATCTGAGTATCACAGGATAATGCAGGTATCTAAAGGACTACTGGTAATATCCACTGGAGACATCCTTTGCAAACAACAGAGACTGGCAGCCCGTTGGCATTATGAGTTTCACTGAGTTAATCGGATTCCTCACAATGAGGAAACTGACAGTGCATCCACAAAGAGGAACATCACTGTCCTGCAGGCAGCTTTAAGGAGGATTTGCTTATGTGTTTCAATGGGAGATTTAAAATTGCACTCATCAGTTTTCAGAAATATCACTCATTTAGATTGTCACAGCTCAGTAGCCCTGGCATTTAAAGTAGAAAAGGGTAAGACTCATCAGCAAAAACTCCTTACTAATCTATCAGAGAAAAGAAAAAGAACAAATTTTTAGTGAAAAAACTCTTTCTTCTGTCCTAGCTCTTAGATGCCAAGAAAAAGACACCGTGCCATGGCTGCTGTTAACCCTGGCAGGCTGACCAAAAGAAGTCAGATTATCTGCTGTTGACTTTTTGTGCTGGTAAAAACAGAGGAGGACAGGGTTAGGCAAAGGCGAAAGGATAGCTCAAAGGAGAAAGACTCAAGCTGACTTTAATTCAGATTGCTCTGGTCAGCTGTAGTCCAGTTCCTGCATTGGAGCTCTTCTGAAGTGTGAAAGGCAGGTTCAGGAGCAAATCTCTCTTAATAGCCTGTTACATTGATTTTTTTTTTTCCTTGTGTCTGTGTCTTCAACCCTATTCTAAAAGAAGAATCCAGCCTTGCAGATGTTGGTGTCTCTGAGTGGGGAGCAACTGTACATCTCTCCAGCCCTCTGCAAAGAAGGTCCATCCCCTGCACTGGTTACCAGCCCTGTCTCAGGTAGACAGACCCTTCCTTGGCCCTGCTGCACTTTGATCTTAGAGACTTTCTCACATTATTATTTCTAGACATGTGAGTGTGATAACATCACTAGCACAACCCAATCCCGGGCTCTGGCATTTGAACATGCTTATCATATGATAAGACTCAAATTACAGTCTTCTTAGAAACTGCCTGAGTATGTCAGCTTTTATTCTTACATTCCTTTGACAAGACAGAAGTTTTTCTTCCCTGGATGGGAGGCAGGAGGGAAGAAAGTTGAGATGAATGAGAAAATAAATGTATAAATCCTTAATGCAAGTTTCTGGAGAATTCAGCAGTTGAAGAACAACTTTACAGTACGACGTGTGAGATCACCCATGCTCAAACCTCTGGAACAGGTCAAAAGTACATATGAAGGGAGGAAAGGCTCTTTCCCACACTCAGGGCAATGCCATTGCATCTCTGCCTAAGGGGTAGAGAAATACTGAGCACTGAGTGAAAGCTAACTGAGCCACCTCCCCAGTTTACAGCAGGCAGGAGTCAGATACCACCCAGAAACAGGCAGCTCTTCAGTAACAAGGAAAACATAGGCAGAAGGCAAGCTGGCCCTCCCAAAGCAGACTGTAGAGAGCAGCCTAGCAGGTGTAGGGGCAGGAACTGATACTTCCACAGCCCTGCTGCACCAGCCCCATGGATAAACAGGAGCTGCCTTATGGTTTTCTCAGAAGAGACAGTCTAACACTTGGTAAAAGTGCTAAATGTACTTACAAAGAGGATGCCTGGGAGCAGAATGCAAATTTCTAACACTGATGAAATGGTTGAGCATGAAGCTGCAGGAGAACCCTAGGCAGCAGTGTGGCTCCTGCTCACCCACTGCATGGGCACTGGCAGAAATGACCCCAGAAATGCTGCTGGGAAGGACTGCAGAGGAAGGAATAAATACGATGCGGAGAGCAGCTTCTCTGTCTGGTACTCCTATTTCCACTCTTCTGGAGCTGGTGTGCTACTAGGTACAATTTGAAATGGGAATGCATAAAAGGGACTCAGTGATGGAGTCCCCTTTAAGTTCCTGCCCTTCACACATCTGGGAGCCCCAGAGACCATAAGAAATCAGCTGTGTCCAAAGAGGACAGTTCTATACTTAGATTAAATGTTGGGAAGAAGCTCTTCACTGTGATGGTGCCGAGGCACTGGAACAGGGTGCCCAGAAAAGCTGTGGGTACCCCAATCCTGTTCACTGCCAGGCTGGTGGGGGCTTTGAGCAACCTGGTTTGGTGAAAAGTGTCCCTGCCCAAGGCACTGAATTTGGAACTAGATGATCTTTAGAGTACCTTCTAACACAAATCAGTTGATGATTCTATGATTCTATGATATTCTTTGATTCCAGCTTGAAGAGGTTGGGGTTTTTTTTGTGTTCTCAAAGCCTCTGATACTTTTTCCAATTGTTACCATTTTTAGGAATGAAGAACAAGTTATAGCATCTCTGCTGAGCTCCCTAGCAGTGCCTCTCAGGCTTTATTGTGCTGTCACTGGTTTGCACTCTGTCACCCACCCCTGAGTGTGCTGCCTTGAAGGCAGACTTGACTGCCCAGACTGAATATGGTCAACACAATCTGTGAGAATGTGCCAGCATGAAATCAGTCTTAACCAGTAAAGATGTCGAAAATTCATATAAAACTTCACATAGCTTCCAGAAAGAAAAAAGGTAAAATATCTAAAGAGTAAGTTAAATAAACAAGTAGATAATTCTCCTGCATCATTTTTCTGTTGAGTAACTAGTTTGTATTAATTATTCAGGGAATACTTTATGAAAAACTAATGCAATCATTATTTTTTCATAGACAATTTATGCCCAGGAAAAACAAAAGGTTAAACTAAATAGTTTATTCATATGTAACAACCAATTCAAAAAGCTTAGGTAATTTTACAGTTAGTAGCTTAATTTAATAGCCTTTACCAATGAAAAAACCAGGGGTGAAGTGAGCTACTGGGAGCCACAATGGGAATTGACAGTAGAGACAGCAACAGAATTAAGAAAACCCTGGCTTGTAGTTCAGCAGGCAGATTATCTGAATAACTGAGTTTTGGTTTTAAGCTTTCTGAATTTGATTTCTAAAAAAGTATCAAACCTGCAAAAGAAAGCTTCACCAGTGTTTCCCCAACCCCACCTCTCACTAACAAGGACCACAACAATGGCTTTTCTGAAAGAGTTAAAAGCATTTGTCCTGGCCATGGTAGGAACTGAGCTGCTCTGCTAACATTGGCAGTCCTAGGGTTTGGCCTCCTGCATGATGACTGACAGTGGCCAAATTCTTCACCAGGAGCCTGGGACTTTCTGTAATAATTTTATTCACTTCTGGCTCCTAAAAGCATTTTCTGAAAAGGCAAAAATTCTAAGGTCCATAATATAACCAAGGTAAAAAGTTCAGAAGATACTCTATTCCTTGTGTTACCATGGACCAGCTGTACCCAAACTGAGACAAGCTCTGGTTCTGCCACTTGGCCTCAGAGTTTATACTAAAATAACACATACCAGGCACCTCTCAAATCTGTCACAGAAGTTTCACAGAACTTCCATTCAGAAGAGATTCTGTAGGATAATTTCTTTTTGTGCACATAAGTCACCTAACAGTCTTTTCTGCTGTTTCTTTTCCAAGTCCCTTCTCTGTTCCCTGTCCTCATAAAAATTTTGTCAGTGTCCTCTCATCTAATCTCCTATAAGAAGACTGTTCCTCTTAAATTCACAGCTTTTGAGGGGAGTGCATCTACCACTTCCCAGCCAAGACACTCAGGGACCAACTTTTATTTATAGAAAGGCTCTCTTTTGTCCTGTTCTGGAAAGAGAAAAAGAACAGGGGTTTCAACCCATTTCAGAGTAGGGAGGCATTACTGGCAGTCAGATGAGCATTCTTGGTGGAAATGGAATACACCCTGTTTGATTGTTTTCATGGTAAGGTTGTGTAGAGTCCTCAATCAGAGATTATGGCACTGGTCACACATGTAATGAAAAGATTTTACAACTGTGTGGTCTTGTAATTGGTGTCTAAAGGCTGGATGTTTATGTCTGTGCTGAATCCCAGCAAAGTGAGGTAAATGCACGTGCCCACACAGCTCCAGCAATTGCATCAAAGTTAAACTCAGAATGAGTTAAAAATGTGAAGGAACAAATGCACATAAAGGATCTTGGAAATAAATACTATCAGGAGAATAATGCTTTCTGATTTTATTCAGATCTGAGCATTATGGTCTAAACTGAGTAAAAATCCTCTGGTAGCCCTGCATATTAGCTAAACAAAAATTTTACAGTTATATTAGGAAGGAAAAAAAGGATTTATTTGACTAGGCTATTGAAATATAGAGGAGATTTATGAATTTAATAGTCTCTTTAATAATATCAATATTTCAAGACAGGCAAAGAAACCACCAGCAAGAATCAATAGGATTGTCAGACACTGACTTAGAAACAGAAAGACCTCCACTGAAGAAATAGCTCACATTTGCTAATTTGTCTTTAATTAGTGCTGCTGTGATATCTTTTTCTTTTGGCTTTAAACATGTCTTGCAGTCATGTTTAAATGGGGCTTTGACAATGAAAAACCTTCCGTGATGATTTAAAAAAAACACCTTCATGCAGCAAACTGCTGCAGTAAATGATCACATTTTCTGCCACTTCCAGAAAGTTATATCAGTCCTTTTGTGAAAATATCTCAGCACCTGAAAGTTTCAGTCCATTATCCCCCATATTATCTTCAAAAGTCAGGAAAGCAGCGTAATTTCCATTTCACAGCTGAAGACAGAGAGGAGGAAAGAGGACTTCTAGCCAGCTGGTCTCTCCTCACATGAAATGAGAGAGCAAAGGCAGGTTATCAGACCTGAGAATTAAAATAGAGCTGCTTGGGGTGAAGGCCAGATGCAGCCAGAAAGTGGAGATATCTAAAAAACTTTCTTTGGAAAAAAAATAGAAATTCAAGTGAAGAATTCAAAGATGTGACATAAAACATCATACATCCCCCTAGCCCTGGAAACACCAGGCAAACAGAACAACCACCTTGAGGGCTACAAAAGGTGTATTAGACACTCTAATACATTGAGAAGGAAATTCAGAGCAGAGAACAACCACCTTGCTGCACCTGTTCCCTGTATCTACCTACAGACCAGTTACAAGACCAGCCCTGGGAAGCAGCATATGTGTGGGATCACAAAGGTACAAAATCCAGATGTTCCATGTTTTGCCATCTCCTAGGCTGGAGAGCAGAGGCAGCTGTCCAGAAAGGATGGGATTGTTCAGAGGAGGACTTCAGGATCACTTATCCAAAGCAATACCTCTTGTGCAGCTCTTCAGTGCAGGATGAGGAAGAAATTCTGACAGGCCTTATGTCCAGCACTTCATACCAAGTATCAAACACAAATAAGGAGCTACTTGACTTTCCACAGAGGATGTCTATGTGTCCAAATGCCCAACATCTTCTTTCTTCCAGGAACTTGTCCAGGATTCTAAAGGAGTTTTGTAAAAGAGAATAGACTGGAAGTTGAGCTGTCCTAGCCACAAACCACCTTGCTCCATATACAAAACCTGCTTCTTCCTACATACATAACCAGGCCCCAAATATCAGATACATAGCAGATTTCAGCTGAAGTATTTCTGGCCAGGTAGGAATTTCTCTAGTTCACATCAACATAAATGGAAATATGTGCCTGAATACCAAGTTTTAGACTGTACGTTCTTGATTATGGTTGGAAAAATACAGAGTGAACAAACTATTCTAACCTGGAGTCCTTGAGATGATATAGAGACATGAAGACCTCAAACATATTTCTTCATCTGTGATCATCTGCTTTCCCACCACTCCTCCCCCCCTCCCTCTAGCATTTTTAAATATACCTGCTTTCTTCACAGTCTGGGCTAGCTGGGAGACTTTTAAAACAATAAGAAAGAGAAAATTTATAGTATCTTGAGTGAATGACTTTTTTTCCTGAAATGGAAGCTGATTTCTAAGTGGGATTTGAGATCAATATTGTATTTATTTATTCAGTTCTGTCTTTGGTTGGGTGTAATACTATAGTCCTTGGCACTTAGACCATTTGTTAAGAAGGCTGTTGAAGATGTTACAATGGGATTTATGATGCACTTTTGCAGATTTATTTCCTGTTAGATAATTCGGTGGATGTTTCATGTACTGCATGCTGGATAATAATATAAAAGGACACCATGCCTGTAAAATTGCAGAGTCTTTATTAGTAGAATAATTTACAGAGACATTGCAACTGCAGTTAGCAATCTCACCCTGCATATCCTCACTGACCTCCCAACACCTTTTCAGAACTGTCCTCCCAGCTCTTTCTTCCACATTTCATGCATTGACCACATACCCCTTCCTCCTCTGTGCACTTTTCATCAGTTTCCTGGGGACAAGAGAAAGCACTGCTTATATCAGTGTTGGAGGTTGTGAGTGATATGGACTAGTAACAAACAGTAAATGAGAAACAGTGGCAGTAATTAAAGGTAAAAAGCCAGATGGAGTCAGTTATAGCTCTTGTTCACCCCAGCATGAATTGAAAGATGCACAGAAACACCACAAGCCTATGGCAATGGAAAAAAAGCAGATGAAGCAGCAACACTTCTTTTGGTTGGATTTACTCCTTCCCCTACTCCCTCTGGCCCCTCTCCCCTCCTCCTTTCTGAGGGCATGTGGCAGCTGGAGCTGAAAGCAGCACAGCTGTGTCTGCCAACTGCCAGCTGGCAGGATGGGGGAAAAAGGTAAAAGGGTTATAGCCAGTGAGTGGAAAGTCACCTTGCTCTGCTTACAGTGAACTTCAGGAGGTTTTGGAGGTCCACCATCTATCTCCTCCTTGTCAGCTCAACACCAATCTTGACCAATTATCAGCAGTGTTTACAGCAGGGGCCCCAGTAGGGTCAGCACCACAGCCGAGAGCAAGGAGCAAGTCTGACACATTCAGGGCAAAAAGAGGGAATGAGTTACTGTACAGGATGAACGGGTTCTCCAGAACCCAAGTGGAAATAGCAATACAGCCAGTCCTTTGGTTTTCCCCTGCCTGATACAGTAAAGGTATAGGTTTGGTTTTCCCCTCTCTGACAAAGGACGAGTAAGGGTACAGGTGAGACAGTCTCCTTTTGTGGTTCTGGCAGTATATTCTTGTTTTGCCATTTCTGAATGACCACAAAGGGCAGAAAACAGAGGCATCCAATTCTGTGAGCAACTGCACTGCAGAGGAATTCTCCCAGAACCCTACTCTGAGCCTTTCCTGTGTCCCTGGGACTTTCTTCCATTCATTTAGCAGAATTGTCCTCCACTCTGTGTTTGCTACTAAGATATTGCTGGAGGTTTTTGGGCAAGCCCTAACTAGCTTCAAAATCCCTTTTATTCTCTTATAGTATTTCAGCACAGCACAGAATCTTAAGCCAGATTTGCATCATCAAGCAGTGCTCATAGGAGCATCACAGCACAGCACAGCACAGCACTCAGGGAGGGCTTCTCAGCAGGGCCCAGGCTGGCAGACAGGTCCTATACCAATATCAAACTCTTTGGGACCAGTGGGTTTTATATTTCAGTGATGCCCTGATAATAAACTTTCAAATAACTGGGGTTATAACCACAGTCTTAAAATTGAGACCCAAATCTGACCCTTCTAGATATAAACAGGGCCTGTGTTTTTCAGTGATATTTAGTTTTTCCCACATAGCATGGAGAATGTGCTTTAGCTGAGGGAAGAGTGTAAATGGATAAGGGGCATGTGCAACCTATGAATTACCACTGAGGGAGAGAAGTGCCTCCAAGAAACACACTGGTGCTGGGAATATCCACTGGTGTGCTGAGACACCATACACACCCCTGCCAGGTCCTTCTTTATGAGCAAATGGCAAGCTGCCCTCAGCAAGAGGGTCTGGACTCATTTGAAAAGCCAGCTAGCAGAGGTCCTGAGATGCCACAGCTGCAGAGAGCAGGCCATGTGAAGGGAGACTAGGCTGTTCAAGCAGTCAGAGGAGGCAGTAGTGCCCACAGGGAAAATCTGCAGTGACTGTGAAGGAGAAGCTGATGGCGATCCCTTAGGTCAGTCCTGTTCCTAGGCTATTTGCCTCCATGGGTACAACCTGCCTAAATCTGGCGTATTGCAGAGCATCAGGAAAAACACCCTGTCTTCTCAATTCATATCTTTCTCCTCATAACCATCTGATCACTGCAACATGCAAGCCCTGTTGCTAAAGGGTTATGTCTTGTTTTTCCTGCACATCCCAACTTCTCTTCAAGTCTTACTGAGCTCCCAATGTTGCTTCATTACAGCAAGCATCATCCTGGCCAGTGCAGACCTACTGCTGCTCCCCACAGGAGCAGTGTTTGGCATGATCTGCCCCTGCACTGCTTTCATCAAAGTGCAAATTGCTTTCTACTTTCACTCAGTAATTCTTCAGACTTTCTCCCCGCCTCCACAGTGTGACTTTTCTTTTTCCTGGCACACACAGGGCAAGATAGGCACACAATAGATAAAGCAAAAGCTAATTGCAAGGCATGTTAAACACAATAGATGTGCTGGGAATCTATAGATCAATACCGACAGGCATCCTTATGTGCACTGCATGGCTAAGCATCTCTGACAACAGGCTGGACTGGGAATACATTGCAGAGACAATAACAGATTACTAGTTACAACCCCCAAACTAAATAAAGGAAACAGACTTCTGGGTCTGTTCATTATTCTTATAATCCTAAATTAACAAAAACTCAGGGCTGTGGTGGGGATAAGACATTCTCCCAATGCCCCCTCCTACATCCCAGTTACAGTTTTGGATTAGTGCACTGAGCTGCCTAGGGTGGTTTGGACAAGACCCAGGCTCCGAATTCACTCATCCCTGACAACTGCTGAAGTCTGAACTGCAGCAGCTGGGAAACCTTGGAGCTAGGCTGGCAGCCTGCCTGGAGACCAGAGGCAGCTTATATATCTATATCCTACTCCTATAAGAGCTGGGGCTTCTGCTACCTTCTGTCCTTCACCATTGCCTTGTACCCACAGCAAGGGAGGTAAGAAGGACTGAGGGGGAAAAAACTGACAACACAAAGGATGCTGGAAAGTCCCCGTGGAGAGTGGTGAGATATCTGCACCCCTGTAGGTCCAGCCCCACAGTACAGTCCAACAGTACATGGACAGGGAAGGACACAGACTGGACAGCCCCTCAGTATTGTCTCAAGAGACAATTGGGAAAACAAGAAGGAAAAGGAACCTTACAGGAAGAGTGCAGTGCGTGCAAGTGTGTGCCTGTGCTGTAGCTGTGGAAAAATGTAAAGTGGCAGCTACTCCTAAAGACAATCTGGTTTTTACATTCAGATATTGTAAGAACAGCTACATCACTCAAAGGTATTGCCTTTTAAAAACTTACACTCTTTTACAAAGTTGGCAAAGGGTTTTTATTATATTTGCGCTCTACATTCATCAACAGAGTTTTCAGGTAAAGTAGGGAGGAAATGGCAACTAGAAGGAGCAGATGAAGAGTGAATTATCAGATTGCTTTCTTGAAGGATTCCTTATCTGGTCATAATGACTCATGTCATCCCGCAGCATCTCCCCAGGAAGAAGGAAATTCAGCCTGCCTGGGGCTGACAGACCCAGTGTAGGCATTGCTCCTAGCCAGAACTCCCAAGTCATTCAGCATGGTCAGTGCCACTTTCAATTGCAACTCTCCCCCATATTGATTAAGACAGATCTTTTTGTGAGCTCAGACAACCCATTCTTTGTCTTCACAGTGGCTTGAAATATACTTTAATGAGAGAAGTGATGGCTCTCCTCAAGGGGCTTCTGAGACCTTTTAAAAAGTTCCAGCTTGACAAACATTGAAAAGGGACTATTATCTGGTTTGGTGACTTCCTTTTAATTGTCTAGTTCTGTTACTCTTGGCGTGATCTATCTGTTAATTGGTGTACCAGTAATGATGAAGGTTTCTGTCACACTGAGTCCAGACAAGCCAGACAGGAAAATAATGCCCATCTTTTTAGATCTATACACTGTGCCCTTTGCATTAAAACAAACAGCAAGCACTTTGAGTGTGCTCGAAGATAAATGTTGGGGAGAACAGACGGATGATACAGAAGCTGAATATAATGAGCCAGGCTGATCTCAGCCTTCACTACTCTAGTTTTATTGGTAAGTGTAGGTGAGGTGCTGTGCACCTCCAACACCTTGAGCACCTAACATTTTCATAGATCATGTTAGGAGCTTAACTCAGAGCGGTAACTTAAATATATCTCTGTGATAGTAATGGTACCATAACCATCCTGGAAAAGTTTCTTTTTATTATCTAACAGCAGCTTGACTAATTGGGAAGCCGAACTTGTTAACAGTGAAGGAGCTTGTACTTATTATGGCTTACATATTTCTTCTTATAGGCCCATTACTGACATATTCTTTAACAAAAAAAAAATCAAATATTTAATCTACCTTCACAGCAAAACTGTTGTGAAACACAGATATCTTGTTCTACACAAGGGCTGAAGCTGGGGTGGAAGCAGGTTCCAGTCTCTCCTGTAGGCCCTGTTTTATCCTTCTCTGTTCAATGGTGGTGCCTGCTAGAACTCCACAGTATTGGGGCTTCATAAAATAGGTTTTTCCCCTGGGAGAAGGGACTAAGGTCTCACTTTCCCTGCAGATGGGCCACCATACATCACAGTCTCCAACACATGGTGAAAGACAGTAGCCCTTTTAGCAGATAGGTAGATCAAACTCAAAACAAAATAGTCCATAGGGATCTGAGATACAAAGCAGGTGAAGTACAGTAATTTCACAATTATAAGCCGCACTGAGTACAAGCCGCACTTCTGGGTTTCAGCAACTTTTTGTTCTTTGTCCATATATAAGCCGCACCTGATTATAAGCCGCACTTCAGGTTTGGACCAAAATTTTAGTCAAAATGGTGCGGCTTATAATCGTGAAATTACTGTAATTTCTTTGGATGCATCACATGGGAACCCACTGCACATGGTACAACAAAACATTTGGGGGAAGCTTGTTCCTTTTCTTCCCTGCATTAGTGTGCACATGCATTTCCAGGCAAGGTTTTGCTGTGAATAGAAATATTCCATTGATAATAGAAGTTAATAGCAGATTTTCATTAAATAACCTAATCAGGAAATCCAAGATGTCCAGCCAATGCACTTTTTCCCTTTCTCTGCCAAGTTTATAATGCACACAGGTTAAAATGCTAACTCTCCAGACTTTGTTTTCTCCTCTCCTGCCACATGGCACAACTTTTGCTTGTTATTCCAAGATATGATATCTCCATGGCATTCTCCAAGTAGTCCTTTCTTCCCATAGTAATTGGGGCTTCATCCAGGCCTTAGTCATGGCCATGCCTCTGGAGGACCACAGCCACACATTCTGGCTTATTTCACAAGGGAACATATCCCCCATTTCTTTCTCTTCCCATGCAAGTTGTCAGCACTTAAGACAACTAGAAAAGACAGATTTTATCTGGCTTTGAACTCCTGGTTCCCTTTGCTATTTGCAGTCACATCACTCCTGGCTATAATGCCAAGGACAGCACCCTATGGAAGTAGCAGTCAGTCAATACTTCTGAAAACAAGCTGACCATTTCTTTAGACATGAGTTTCACCTTCCAGTAAGAACACCTAAGGGTCACACAAAGGAGCAGCAAGACTTCATCAGGACTTGGAAGAAGCCTAGATGAAAATGGCAGCCATACTCTTATCCAGAAGCAAGGAAAGTGAGGAAGAGAGAAAGGCAATTCAGAAATTTCCTTTGCTAATATAATGCTAAAACAAAAAAATAATCTCCGTGAGCGTACTGTACCGGGGGCTTCTATCTGACAAGCCAAATGAAATATGAGAAGCTGGGAAGCAGGATGGAGCTTTATCAGAGAGGAAATGAGCAGAGTATGTATCTGGCTGTCACCAGGAGAGGAAGAAGGTGCCAAGCCCATATCTGCTCCCAGCACAAGGAGCCGATGAGCTGCCCTGAATGACAATAACTCTCATCAGAGAAGGATTCAAAGTGCCTGTGAAGTGATAAAAAAGCAGCCAAGCATTTCATTATCCTAAGTGCATCCCCTCATTATATTTTCTTTTAAAAACATCTTTTGACCAATTTTAATGCAGATGAGAAGTTGCTGGATTGACAGCCCTGGAGACTAAAGACCTTCCTCATTATCTGTAGTGCAGACAAGAGCAATAAGGCTTCCCTCAAGCTCTCTCTGCTCTGGCAATGTGTCTTCTGGCCAGCAGGATATGGAATGAAGGGAAGGGAGCTCTTAACACATGAGCAGCTCTTCATCCCTGGATGGGGCTAGCCAGCTCAGATTGTATCCTGTAAAGGAATGTATGGAGGACATTATTTCAATTTTATAATACAATAATATAAATCCTCCATCAACCTGCCGTACGTGGTGGCCTCTCTTTCACTAGCACAGTGCCAAGAGGATAAGCACTGTATAAGCCAAAATCTGAAAATTAACTGGATTCTTATCAACAGACTATGAGCATTTTAGAGGGAAAACCAGGTCCCTGCTCTGCCCAGGGGTAACATATTGCCAAGCAGATGGTGGGTGACTTCTTGACTCTGAACAGGGCAGGACTCACTAGGGAGGAGCCAACTGAATGAAAAGCTGAGATTTTACCCTTTGTGGGAACAGAGGTTTTCCCTTTGCCTTACCTTCCTCTAGCCCCTACTGAGTCTTGAACCTGTGTAGAAATGAGAGACCATTTGCCCATTTTCTTTCAGCAGGGGAATCCAGCAAGAACTGGGAAATGTTGCTTGGTACCAAGACAACCTCACATCAGCCCTGGCCAGAGAGTTCACACCACAGTGCAAAGCAGCAGCTCCCAGAAAGTTATGAACCATATTCCCTGTGCAACCATGTTTCTGTGTCTCATCAAGAGCTGAAAAAGACCCACCACCCTTCTTTCCTTCTTTCCTTCCTTCCTCTCTCTCCCTCTCCTTTTTTCCTTCTTTCCTTCTCTCTTCCTTTCTACAGTACTAAGACCTTCATACTCAGGTTGGAATAATCAGAAAGCTGACTTCAATGGGTCTTTCCCTGGACTATTTTTGAAGGACTTATTTGGGGAGAGCAGAGCAGAGCAGAGGGAGCTTAGACTCACTAAGTCACCACTTTCTGTGGCAGTAATGGTTATTATTATTATATCTGTTGCCAAAGACATTATTAATACTGTTATAGTAGTAGTTACTATTATAGTTAATATAATAGTATTAGAGTAATACTATTATAGGATGTAGTAGTATTACAGAAATAATTAATATTATAGTAGAAGTAGCTGTTGAGGTCTTAGCCAGCTTTGTTCTTCTTAGCTGGTTGTATCTGCACCTGTATATTCAAAGGCAATCCCTAGCTCAAAAAGTAAGCTACTTTAAAATTAATAAAGAATGGTTGGAATAGGCTTAAAACACTGTCTACTCCCTTATCACATGGTGAATTGGAAAAAACTTTTACTATGAGTGTAAGATGGAGACAGTGATGTAAATCAGATAAGAAGATGCTCTTCATGCCACTTCCTCTCTAAGTGCTGTCCAAACACCTGGTCTTCTTGTGTGACTCACTTCAACATGAGTTGGAGACCTTGCTATTCATTTACAGGCTCTGATCCCAGTGGAATAGCGCAATCCCTTCTTCCTCTCCATGAGTTTCATCTTGCCTGCTCTGAGCCTCTTAGTACGACTCCCAGGAGACCTGATGCATTTTTACTGCTTGCCTCCAAGAGTATTGAGCAAAGGATTAGCCAGGAATTTTCCCTGGGAATAATTTTTCAACAGAAAGTACAGTTTCCACGAAACTGATTGATTTTCCAGTCATCATTATTTTTATTGCCATATATGACAGGTTTATGAATAAAATATGTTTCCCAAGACAAAATATTTTACCCACTTTAATTTAGAGCTGAAGTACCTTCTATCTTCCCAGTTACCTCTTTGCTTTCTCTCCTTTGCTGGCTCATCCACGTGGCAACTGTAGTGCATTTAATGCTGTTCAGCCGAGAGCCCAGGTGCAGACAGAGCTGAGCAGTTGCAGCTTTCTTCATGCTAAATGTACAGGGCAGGCTCCTCTGCAGTAGCACAATGTGAGAAGCAAGTGTTGCTGCAGAATTTTGGTGTGCTTATTCTCAAACTCTTCCATCCCAAGCACATCAACAATTTGAAATGTTGTGGGTTAGTTTAAGATCTAATGTTCTAGAGCGTGTAGATCTGCTGTGGAGCATCAAGCCGTACATACCTAATGTATTGCTGGGGAAGCTGTTTTAACACTGGGATACATCACTAGGGGGTTCTGAGCCAGCAACAGGGCTTCCAGATATGGGAAGGAATGGGCTTGACTCGTTCTGCCTCGCCCCTGACCTGGAGCACCAGAGAAGGCTCAAGTGCCAAAGGCTGCCAGGCGCTGCCAGGGCACAGCTCCCTCCCCCATCACACTTGAACAGATTGGAGGGAGGGCAGAGTATTGTTTTTATTTGACTAGTTAAGTGGTGTTGGACCCTATTTGGAACCTGTGAATGATATGAGGAAGGGAGCATAGCCAGACTTTAAAAGACTGAGGCAGGAACAAAGGAACCTGTATGAACTCAGAAGCTTAGCTTTGACACTGAGTCTCTATAATTTGGTCTTATCACATTTTTCTTTATGCCATCAAACCTATCTATGATTCCTTCCATATGCAGAAAATTTGTAATTACTGTTTTTGGAAGAAAACACAGATGGGATCTCAACATTTTGTTCACAGTGCTGTTACTCCTTTGTCTCAGTAAACCAGGTTTCTCTTCTTTTTAATCTGCTTTAAATCTAGCTTTCAAGCAGTATATATTAGGGCAAGTTGTCTACACAGCATCCAGAAGCTACATAATTGCTTTTATGTTCAGCACAAACCACTCAAAAACTGACATTCTGAAGGAAAAGTTTCTCTGACAAATTCTTCTTACACCATCAAGAACTTGTAAAAAGGAGCTGCTTCCAAGGTGGGCAATGTTTCCTCATAACAAAAATAGGTGTTTTCAGGATGATACCTGGTTTTATCTTTCCTAGTCCCTAGCCACAAATAATTACCAAATTTTCAAACTTCTACACAATGTGTTTTATGCCTGTACAAGCACTTTTGATAGGGAATAAGGTATTTCAGTTTTGATTATCCTGTACTTTTATACAAATATAGCCTCCCAGTTACCCTTTTCACAGATAAATGTCTTCTCATTAGTTTTTCAGCCCACAAATATATTGTACACCATGCTATGTATAGCTGTATTTGATAAGATTGCAAGAAAGATGCTATTTTCTGATGTGGAGGTGCTTATCTCCCTTGCTAGTTGTCACGGCATTTTTAAAAGTTCTAACAAAACATTTGGCTTCTTTATAGGATTTCAGAGGGCTGGGACAAGATAAAACAGTCAACATTTCATTAACCTGCTGAAATATTACTGAATTCTATAGGTGCACCTACATGTTACCAGATATTAATTCCTTCCATAAAGGAAAAATGAAGTAAAAGATCTTCATGGGATCACTATTATTAACCTGAGATGAATACTCAACCTTCTAGTCATTCTGACTGGCTTCTTGAGTGCCACCTGGAGCCTCTGAGTCTGAGGGTTGTATTATCCTGAGAGGCAGAATAAGTCTTGCATTGTACAAACAGGTAAAGTTTAGCTAGGGAACAGTAATTTAATTGTCATCCCAGGGAGAGTCTCCCAGGAAACTCTGAAAATTGTAGTCCTAGTTAGCATCTCATTATCCAGCATCTTGCTTTCATCCATTTTGCTTTGCTATGGTCTTAATACAAGCCCTGCCAGGAGGCACTTTGGGAGGGCTATTTAAAGCTTCCTGGGGATTTATGTCCAGGCACTGACTCAGATCTTCAGCTGGTTTGCTGTGGTTTGCCTCAGCACTGGCAGAAGCAAACGTGCTCTCACACACCAAAGACACTGTCCTGTGAATGCTGTAGCAAATCCAGATGTGATTTATGCCTATCCTTTGATATTCTGTGGCTTCATTGCATCTTTTTTGTCTCTTCTAGGCACCTCTTGCCCTTTCTGAGTCATGTCCTTCAGAAGCCTCCTTCATTCTCATTTACTGACTCCATTAGCTTGTAGTCATAATTTTCTTTCCTAAACCTCTTCTGTAAGCAGCTTGTGCTAAGGCACTGTCCAAGCTGCTTTCTTTGCTATCTGCCCAATTATATGGGCTCATTCTTTTGGGATTTATGGCATTTTGTGTGTTTTTAGTGGCAGATGTCAAGTGAGCCCTTTCGTTTACTGTACTGAAAACATCATTATTTTAAATTTCTTCTCTGAACTGGGTGCACATTTTCAACTCATTGCTTGTTTCAAGCCATCCTGTGTTTGATAGCTCTGTTTGTAGCCTTTCTCTGTCCAAAGTCTACTTTTGCAAGCTGCTGCTTTTGTGGGTTATGTATGAATAGGACCCAGACACAAATCTTCTGGGTCGGCTCCCAAAGTGTATCCCTGAGATACATGTTTTTTTCCTCTCTCCCAATTAAATGGAAACATTTCTGGTTCATTTATCAGCTGTTATAAATCAACATCATTGAAGTTAGCAGGGCTGTACTGATTTATGTTCACTGGGAATTTGGCACATGCACCAAGCCCAGTAGCTTCTCCATCAAATGCTCTTTTGTTGTAACTCATTCTAGCTGCGCCTTTCTTAATGGTAGAATATTTGGACCTGCTATTGCTCTAACAACAGAACAACATCATCTTTTTTCTCTGCTTTCTTCCTAGGGTCATGGTTTACTTCGGTACAAAATAACACTGTCAAATAATCTCACACTTCAGTCTGACAGCTTTTTATGACAGCTTTTTAGCAATTGTATAACTCATCTTACATGTTGCAAAGTTATGGAAAATGAGGCATCCAAGGCCAGAGTCTCCCAGATTCATACTCCTTGCCATGTCCCTCTAGTACAAATACCAGGGGATTTGGCTGCCACAAGAAAACATTCTTCTCCCTGTGTACGTGAAGTTCTTACTGTGGCTGAGACTAATTGATCTCAGCATTGAGTGCACTGGTGAATCACAAAGATTTAGGGGTACAGTCACTATTTCATGATGCCTTTCAAAACATGAAATGTCCTCCTAGCTCCTTGCTCCAGGGACACTTTGGCCAAGTCCCATCTCTGTACTGGGGTATATGCATGGTTCTCTTCAGGATGAGCATGTGGTCTGATAAAGTGAAAATTTGAATTCAAGACCAACAGCGGGAAAGTCTTGGAAAGGAGCAGTCTTTAATATAATTCTCTTCTTGGCAGTAGAGTTGGCCTGTCTTTGCCCACCACATACAGACAAAATCCTGCTCTTCTGACTCACGTCTGTGCTGCTATTGCTTTATGACAGTAGAATTTCAATCTGATTCCTTTTTCACCTGCTTTTCTGGTATTACTTGCAGAAAACGCTACAATTCTCTTTCCCCATCCTACTTCAGCCTAATCTTTCTGTACTATCTCTTTCCACATGTACTGTCATTTTCCTTGTGAGAAATAGCAACTGAAACAGTTCTCGACTTCTTCTTTGCTATTTAGTAGACACTCAGCTAGGCTGTTTCCTTGGGGTATTTCTTTCTTAGGAGACAGAAAGCAGTCATTTATTGACTTACTCATCCAAGTTGTTCAAAGGTTTATTTCCTTCTCCCACCCCTCTCTCCAGTCTGAGTTTTAGCTGAGTTTATAGCAAGGCAATGTCTCTGACCCTCCAAGGATTTCTGTTAAGTTTTTCGTAAGAACATCACCTTCTACCCCTTGCCTGCTGGGGTAATAATTGTCATCTGACTGAATGAAAAGACATTGAGAAACAACTTTTCTTATTAATTTCCCAGGGCTGACCCCTGTATTTTTCAGACCACTCTAAACCACATGCATCTTCCCAGACCATATTCTGAGACACGTAACTACTACACACATAGACTAAAAATACATTCCTGAGCTAAACAGTTTCTACAATCAGTGTAAGACAAGTAAGAGAAATAACAAGAGAAGAATAGAAAAGAAGTGGACCAGAGTCAAAATTGCTACAAGGAGGCAGAAAAGGTCTGGAAAACCTCTCTGGATTTGAAATCTTTTCTAGGTTTTAGAGCCAAGGGAAGCATGCAGGAGTGCTATGATGGAGAGACAAGAAAAAAAAGCACAGATGTGGAGGGTTATCACTTCTCACACATGTGGGGGGCAGAGGGCAAACCCTGAAGGCATTCAGTGGATTAGTTTAAAAGACAGGCACTGAGAGCTGGTGCTTTGTGCTAGCTGGATTTATGGGAATTTTTATGTAGTACTTCTTCTGCACATGGTAACTTCCACTAGCAGGAGGCTGATGGTCACTTTTCCCCATCACTTCTGCCAGTTGTATGTCTTTTGCTTTGATCTAGAAGGCAGGTGAAAATGTCACTTCAGATTAAAGGTCTGGAATGACATTTTTCTACCTGCTGTATGTTCTTAGCTATCGCATTTACTTTGTTTGAACTGCTAAGATTGCACAGTGAGAAACCACGGAGAGTGTTGCTGTTGCCCTGAGTTGTGGTACAGTAGCTCTCTCTAACAGACAAGATCTGCTGCCAGAGCAGGCTAGTTAGCTCTGCTTAAACATTTGTTTGGGCATCTGTTGCTAATTTTGCAGGGCCACAGTGATCCTTCATTCCTGGTCCTATGTGCAAACTAATGATCTGTGTTGCAGTTTGTCTTTTAATTAACTTCCAGGGGGCTTCTCACTGAGATGCAGATTATGAACTAATCTACTGACAGAGAATTGAGGAGATGCATGCTCACTGCCAGTGGTAGGCTACACTGAGCACCGTGCCCCTGAGTCTAAGAAACCAGGAAAGATTTTCAGTTTATTTATCCCTTGCACAGATGATCTTGCAAACAAGGCAAAGCTTGCCAACAATCACTCTACCTCACTGTTATCAAAAGTGCCAGAAGCTGAGCAGGTACTGGGTGGAAGAATTACTTTGGATTTTCTTGTGCAGCATGTTATGTGGGCACTGCTGGCTATCCATAGGGACAGGATACAAGGCTACATGGACTGAGTTCTACCACTCTAAACCTCCTCTAAATGACCTCCTTTTTCTTAGGGAATTCGGAGAGAATTAGAAATGACATCCAGCCATCTAACTCAGAAAGGACGTGCTGGTTTTGTGCATATAGGCACGCTGTGACTGAGGAGCTAGTGCAGACCAGCAGGCAGGAGATGGCTGGGCAGTCTGCCTGCTGCCAAATAGTCAAAAACCTGAAGCAAATCAGTCCAGAATTATGCCAGGTCAGCCTGGACCTCTTGCATTAAGTAATAGCCCGGGGCAGCCTTGGGAGGGTGTGCATTTGTAGTGGGGTAGCTCCTCTGAAGGCCACTCGAGCTCTTCACTGTGGCTTGGTTTTCCTGGGATGAAGGAGGCAGCTTTGGGGACACAGACAGGCTGTTCTGACCCTGCTTGTGCCCACAGCAGCTTAGGCTGACAAATCAAATGAGACCACTGCCCACCAGGCCCTCTCCTAGTCACCAGATACCTCTGGCAGCTCTGGCTGCTGACTGATCCACACACCCCTGCGGGACACGCGTTTCCTTCTGACACCTGCAGGCTGGGGTGAGTGGAACATGTGCAGGTCAGCATGAGCTAGCAGGGTCCCCAAAGCAATTCAGCTGTGGAATAGATGCCATTCAGCTTGCAAGAAAGCAGACACACACGATTTCCTGACCTGGCAGAGGAAGGGTCCAGGAGCTACCACTGTTGTCCTGTTCTAGCAGTGTGGTGATGGCTGCAGAAATACGCAGAAAGCATTTTGTCTCTGCAAAACCACCATTCTTACCCAAGGACTTTACTTCTCCATTTTAGCTGATGGAGATTCCAGGATGGGCTTCTGTAGGTGAGCTTCAGACTGCCCTAAAGCACACACCAGAGTGTGAGGTATGAGAAGGTCTGTGGTTATCTGTGTACAGCCGAGTTGGTAGGGAGAGAGTGGCATTTCCAAAAAGGAGCTTAGCCAGGGCTGGGGTAAGTGGGATGAGATGTTCTCTGAAGGTGCACATTTTTCTCCATTGACTGTTGGGGGACCCAGCATAGACTGAGCCCCTCATTGAAGCTACAAAATATGAAACCTAGCTCACAGGCAGTATTCCCACAAAGAGGGTAGAAAATATTTGTTCCTCCTAAACTGCATACTTTCTTTGCCAGAAGGAGATGTCTATCTAAGCTTTGTAGAAAAAGCAGGGATTCTTGATAAACAGTAGCCCTGTCATCACTCTTTAGCCTCCCACCAGCATCCCAGTGGACAGGACGCTGGCTGATCCATGGCTCTGCTTCCCTGCAACATGCCTCTTGTCATCCAGATGTAGTCATTGCTCCAAAATTTTAACTAAGAGAAAGTGAAGCAGAAGGCAGACCTGAGTAAGACAAAGAAGATAAGAGAAAGGTAAGGAAGACAGAAAAGGAAAAATAGGGAATATTCAAGAAGTGACAGAAGGAAGGATGCAGCACAACAGTACTTGGGGGATGTTCCTATTCTGGAGAAAGAATGAGCTCCTGCATTTTGGGGAAAGACTTCTCAGTGGTGAAACAAGGCCAGGAGAAAGACAAGGGGGTGTTTTTGAATGTATCCCAGAACATGAATAGCCCTGGGCTGCTGGTTAAACCTGAAGTGAGCAATACCAGGCTTCTGTTCCTTCAACACTTCTTCATTAGCAAGACGCTACATTTAGATCTCTCTTGACAGGTGGGAGAACCAGAGATTGGCAAATAAAATATAAGTGAAATCAGAAATGACAAAATTTTTCTTGCTGTACAAGGTGAACTTGAAATCAGCCTTTGGGGATATTCAAGAAATTTCTGCGTTTTTTGAACTGCTTGTACAGTCCTAGTGAAGAAGATACTGCTGTGGATGATGCCATGGTTTTAAAATATGCTCACAAAACAGCACAAGCCTCTGTTTCTTTTCTTGGGAAACAAAACATAACAGTAGTACTTCTTACAGTTATCTCCTCCGAGCATCTGGGCCAGAGCAGGACCTTAACACATGCAAGCTGCTGCCTACTGTAACTTTTGCTCTTTTTTTCATCAGGAAAAGAAATGCTAATTTAGAAAAGTCTTCTAGGCTTACACAGAACTAGGTTTTATCCATGCATCTTTGAACTTCCATCTGTTATACAGAAGATTTAGTCCCTGTCAGCTGAATACTACTCAGATTCCTAGGGAAAATAAATCTTTTCTTTAATCCTCTGCCAGGTTACTACTACAAGTCTGTTGTTTTGGTGGTGTTTTGGGGTTTTTTTGTTTCTTTTAATTTATGCAGTAAGATAGAATTTAAACAGTAAAAATCAAAATTATATTGGTCTACCAAAATAATTTGGAAGATATGACTACATTGTCTGAGACTGAGAAAACCTCATGTTTCTCACTAATATAGTAATGCCCAGGAGGTGCCTTAAGACAGGTTTAAATAAATGTTTTTCTCAAAATAATGTTTTTCTGAAAGTGTGTTATAGAAGCCTGGAACTCGTTGCCAGGTCTCCAGCACTTGAGGAGATTAAAGGTGTAAAAAGGGCTGGAAAAAGGAGAGTCAAATGCACAGAAGGTTGACACTCCAAACAGCTATTAAACTTAATGTTCCACATGCTCTGCATCTGCAGCACAGCAAGTGAAGAGAGATGAAGGTCTGTCCTCAAGGCTAAAAAATTTATGCTTGCCCACTTTTTCGTCTTTTTTTTCCTTAATATTCACATTATTGATTTCTGCCAGTGACAAGACGTGGGGTTTCAATGGTCCTTTGGTCTGTGTTTGGAGAGATGTTCCTGTGGTTTTTTTTTCATTTTGCCTATGCCAGCAGAGCAATACTCCTGTGAGCATTGACTAATGATACTTAAGGAGGTGATAGGGCTATACAAACAGAGTTATAGAAGCAGATGTAACATGGACAAACCCTTAAAGATTACACTATCATACACAGGAAAAAGCCTTTTTTCTTGATGCTGTATTGACAAGAATAATGAGTTAGCTCTTTATGTTTCTGGTAATAAGCATCATTGTAAGACTAGGAGAGTGGCTGCAAATGTAAGTGCAAACAAATCAAATCAAAGATAATGGCTCCAGCTGATTTTTAACTCCTGGAAGCAAAGAAGGAAGAGTTTATGAATGAGAGGTGTGTGTGGTTCTTCACACTTAGAAAACATGCATTAAATTTTCAAAGAACTGATATAAAATTAAGGTGTTTGGCTCTATCATGAATTACTTGAATGCAAACTTCATCACAAAGTGGAAAATTGAAGTATTTTGGTATATTTTCTGAATGCTTTTACAGGTAGACTGCTCAAAACCAGCAGGGATCCTACAAGATATTCAGGAGTTGTTTTTTCCCACTCTTGAAGTTTAACAGAATGAGTTGAATTTTACCTGTAGATGAATGAAAAGGGATCTTAGGTTTACGTATATATCAGTTTTGTGGATAATTTAACCCACTCAAGGTTCAGCTCATCAGCTGACCCTCGGGAGTGTTTGCCTTTAGTGGCAATGGAGTTTAGCCACTGACACAAATGCCATGGGAGCTCTGGATTTACTGCCTTAGCCCAGGTGACCCACCACAGCCTCCACCTTACAGACTAATGAGGCAGAGATAAGATGATTATTTGTTTTTCAGGCTCTGTGGTTTGCCTGAGACAGGTCATTTCTAAGCAGATATTTCCACACCAGAATATTTCCAATGCCATTAAAATTAATGCTCCTGGACATGCCATGAAAAACAGAGAGGAGGTTTCCACAATGAAGATTTTGTGTTCCTGAGCTTAAATGATGTAAGCTGTAGGTCATAGGCTAGGTCATAGGCTTTCTGCTGAAGTCCTGCCTAAGGGTGAGTTTCAGCCATTGCTGCACAGGTATCATTAATCTCTTGAAAATCTGCCAGAAATGTTTCTCGGTAGTTGCTGAGTCTTGATTGTGAGGGTAAAGGGAGAAGATATCCTATCTGACCTTTTCCATTTCTTGTTTCTATCATTTTGTGAACAAAATTGTTTATTTTGCTCTAGTAATTCAAATAAAAAGGTATCTCTCTTGACTTTTTTGTAATGTCCTGAGCCGTAAGATCATTTTTTTCTCTCTTCTTCCCTTAGACTTAAATTAGCTTGATAAGAAAACCACAGGCCAGCTACCAAATGTGTTGCTTTTAATAGTAAATCTTGCAAGGAAAATATTCTGGCTTTATTGAATTTAGAAACAGCTACCTTTAAAATAAAAGAATGCTTTAAAACCTTGGCAGTTTGAAAGACAATGGCAAACAAATCAATAAGAAGGCATAGCTAGTATGTTGTTTCAGAATATCTTTTCTCACAACAGACAATATAAAAGCAAATATTGATTTACCCTCATTGGATTTTGATGGCTACTAGGACCTATCAAGGAGCTATCAAAAGTTTCAAAGTCAAGCATAACACAAGCAGTAATTAGCTACTGAGCTGGAGAACACACAGCATCTGCAAAAACTATAAGAGAAACAAGAAATAAAAGGAAGCCAAACAAAGGAGAAGATGCATAGTTAGCTGTCCTGTCCTCTCTTTGGTCCGAAACATGCTTGACAGTCTCATGGAACCTCACATGAACAATGTGAGAAAAGCAGGACAGTCACAGAGCAGAGGCACTGACCTGGCATCAGACACACCTTCTGCCTGGTTAGGGATGGCATCTTTTGTGGCAGCACAAAACCAAAGCCCTGACTCCTTCTTTTGTACCCATCGTACCTATAAAGACCTGGCTCCCATGTTTGCCACATGTGGAAATATCCCAACTGGTACATGCATTTAAAAAGTAGCACTTGCTTGAACATGTTTCCCATCCCTTTGTGAATATATCAGACACCAGGGTCTGGCCTCAGGCAGACTCTTGCCTCCACAAGGGCAAAAAGTGCCAGACTTGGCTTCTTGTTAGCAGCATCACTGCAGCCCCTTATTTTAGATGGAAGGTTTGCTGCGTAAGACAGTGATAGGTAGCAGATGGCTCCACACAAACTGCGAGACCTGTCTTAGACAGGGTTTCCCAGCCAAATTTTGGGATCCTTCATCACATTGTCTGCAGTCTCAGCTAAATTTCAGTTTCTCTGGCTTCCCTAAACAGTCATGCAGTTCCTCTCAGTAATGACGAGTAACCAAAAGCAGCTTTCAATACAAACCAGAAAATTAATTAATTACAAGCTTCCAGCTTCAAGGTGAACACTATTGGCATGCATCTCTGAGTAATTTATATATTTAACTACATACTGTAAATATACTACAGTATATTTAACTACAAGTCATGAGTGTAGGCTAAGCCATAATCAGAAAGGAAAATGGAGAGTATGAAAATTCTGCACCAGAGTGTTCTTTGTATTTGTCTTTGCATTTGTGTCGGGTTTTTACATTCCAACCTGTTACAACACAACATAGCTAGCCAAATTTTCCCTGAAAGGTGAAGAAATCAGACATCAGCATGACTGCAGCTGCTTGAGCTCTGAGGAAGACAGCTGATCACAAGATGGAGATGGACACACTGAATGTGAACTAGTAGCTGGAAATCAGTGTAGCTCCATTCAAACACGGTGATATTTCACCAGTGAAGATTCAGAAACATTTTTCCAGGAAGTACTTTTAAGAACAAAGTTGGATCCATCCTAGTTTCTGTTCTGTTCTGTTTGCTGTGCATTTCCATGAGGTCTGCAGTTTGCCCCACAGACTGAAGCCATCACCTCTTACCAAGCGGAGAATTACACCAAATTTGTGTTGGTGGAGGCATTTCTGCATGGACTGCTAAAAACAGAACAGATATGTATGACTGGTTTGGTTTAGGTTGTTTTGGGGTTTTGATAGTCGTAGCAGCTAAATGAAGGAATGAATTATGTTTTTTGCTGAAAAATAAAAATGCTGAGCGGAATTATGAACATACACACACACAAAGAGGGACTTGAATGAAGTGCTACCTTCCTTTATGCAACAAGCAAGGGACAGCTTAAGAGCCATCCCATAGGCAATACTGGCTCTGGCATGTGCAATGCTATCTCACACTGCACCACTTCCCCTTGCCCTTCTGCTGTATTAGCAAAAGGAAATCAGTACAGCAAGCTGTGTCATAGCAGGCAGGCAGCTTTGGGTACAGCTCTGCAAGGGCAGGAGTTGACATCCAGCACTACTATGCTCTGGGATATCCATTGTAGATGAATATTTTTACCACCACAATTTTCTTGGGCTAAGTCACATCTTGACAATGAAATTACTTACCTTCAGCTCATGTTCTACGTCAAAAGATCAACAGATCATGAAAGCACCCAGCCATGGGATCCTACAGCATGTAACCCCTAGGGAGCTTGCTGCTGCCCTTCTAGGACAGGTTTACACAATTCACTCATCCCCTGCTTTTGTCAAGCCCAGCCACCACCTACACCCATCATCTCCCACACTGACTCAGGCACAGTTTACAGCTGTTTTGCTGTTCTAGTCCCCTTCCTGTCCCCTGTCATTACATTGCACTGTTTGCCCTGTCCATCATTCCCTGCTCTCCATCTTGCTCCTCTACACGTCTACAAAGTGCTACCACCACTTCCACCCTCTGACTCTTCCTTTCTCCCCTCCCCTCTTTTGATCAGCTAGAAGGAAGTGAACATACCTCTGAAGGGTGAGCTGAAAAAACCTCACTGTTTCATTTCACGTTATTTAAGGTAACAAAATCATACATGCCCCACCTGGAACAGGGCTGGGACGAAAAGCGACAGTGACAGCTATAGGGGTGTTCCGACATTAAGGCAGAGTAATGCCAAAGTTCAGCACCTTCAAGCAATGAGGCTCAGAGATAATGGGTCACCTCTCATGCCTGCTGGCCCCACAGGACCCTGCATACTGGCAGACTCCTTTGGCTCATAAACTTGCCACAATATGACATGATAATTGGGAAGGGAGCAGACACATGTCACACTGAATTAACCAAGTGACTGTTATTTGTCCCAACACGGCAGAACATTTTTAAGGAAAACTTTCCTCATCCTTGCAAGTGATAGCTCAAGCACAGAAGACATACAGATTGCTTCGGTCACACTGCTGCTTCAGAAAGCAGGGTACAGAGACATGACAAATGGTTTTTCAACACTTTTAGTGGTCCTTCTGGAAGCATCAGGTGGTGGTGAAAACTTTCCTATTCATACCTTGGTAACCTGAAGTCCTCTGGACAAAATGACTGCCCTTTAGCTGCTAGGAAAAACCCTTCTGTGGCTGAGGAGTCAAACTGCATTCGCATCCCTAAATTGTTCATGATGCTTTTTCACTGCAGAAGGTTTCATTGAGCCTTCCTTTTGCCTTATCCAGAATTCTGGCTTGAACCCTTTTTGACTACCTGCTTACTCCCATCCACAGCTCAGATAAAGTGCCATCTTTTGATCCCTGCTCTAAAACTCTGCAGCCATTGCAGCCACTCGCCACATAGTGCTACAGCCAACCATAACCAACAGTGGAAAAGTGGGAAGGGTCAAAACAGGTGTTTCTGGTTCACAAGGCCCAGAACAGTTCTTAGCCAGGGGAAATGTCCAGGACACAACTCTTTTGTCTGTGTATGGTTCTTGTGCAGGTTCTCCACATACCCATTAGGGACTGGCAATCAGCATGGTGGGATAGAGAGATTTTGATATGGTGCTGGGAAGGAATTTTAAGTTTGCAGTTACTGTCTACCCAGAGGAAAAACCCTCTCTTTCCTCCTCCTCAACAGGCTATTTGTTTCCATTTCCCCCTAAAAGCACTGCACCAAAATCACATGAAAATTAAACTGTGAAACATGCTTCATGAGAGGTACATTTTTGTGAAAAAGTTTATTTGAAGATAAACCAAGAAGAACTGTTGTAAAAATATCCTTCACCAGCTCTCACTTCAAGGGCAACCTGAACAGACATGGCTGTCTATCTTCATGGCCCCATCAGAGCAACAATCCTTGAAAGAGAAAAAAGCTCTGTCCAAAAGATTTTGGATTGCCCAAATATATGTTTATGACTGAACCATCTCTCTGTACCCTCAGAGATTATTAGGAACGCTATAGTGTGCTATAGTCTCTCACTCTGAACTTGAGGACTTTGTCCCTTTTGAGGATGGTTATTGGATTTGCAGTGACCCCCATGTGTTAATAGCAAACTCCCAGCTACTGGAGTCTTGAGTCTGAAATTGTAATGGAGGGGCAACGTGGGGGTGAGTGCACTGGGAAAGGCACAGCCCAGAGCCAGCATTTGACCATGCAGCATTGCTGCTCACCATCCATAAATGTGGCAGCAGGTGGGAGCTCAGACCTGTCAGCAAGGCTGGTCTCCCCAGCTGCCAACAGCATAAATCTTCTGCATCCTCCTTTGTCTCCATAGAAACTTCCCTGTTGTCTGCCAGAGGCCAACAAAGAGCCTTATTTCTCTGCAGCTATCCCTTAGCAGAACAGATACAGAAAAAGAGTGAGGAGATCAGCAGAACTTTCATGCAGCAGCATCAGTGGGGTCATGACAGTGCTGGTGAGGCAAAAGCAACTTTAGCCTGATATTTAAGCTGGGATGCTTCTCCACATCTCTTGGCTGCAAGTTTCAAATCCACTTAAGGGACCTGAAGACTCAGCTCCCATTAATTTTCAATGGAAAGAGACCACCTAAGTCCTCTAGGCAGCAGAGCAGTTACAGCAATTGAAAGCCAAGGCATGGTTTACAGGTCTTCTGAGGATAACATCCATCTTGAGATTTGTGGCATCTTGGGTGAAGCTGGAAATTGTAAGATATAAAGCCAAGCATGCTTCTAGACAGGAGTGTAAAGGCTAAAAAATACAAAAAATGATGGGGAAAAAAAGATTTTTTTAAACTCTTTTCTGAACTTACGTAAGCTCTGTCAAGCTTAGGGTGGGAGGACAGGTCATTCTGTTTTTTAATCCAAGACAGTTCTCAAACATATAGCAGAACTAATTAGAATTTTTGCAAAGGCAAAGCTTTTCATTGGTATTTCTTTTTTAAGCACCCTGAAAAGAAAATATTATATTAGACTGCCTATTTCTTATGAAGTGTTGGATGACATTCTTAGCGCACTGTCAGAATTGTTACTGAAATCATCATCAAGGATTTTTATTTCTTGGTTCTCTCATAATTCCTGCTAGACTATTTTTTAATTTTGGGTAAATGCAGCACAAAGAATCTCTACAATATGTTCTAAAAAAAATTGCAGTGCACTCTAAACCTAAAAGCAAATCCAAAACTCTTTAAAATGGCAACAATTTTGCATGTCTTCACATAATATATGTTTCTCAATTATTAATTTCTGCCACAGCATTCCCCAAGAAAAGTTTTCTGTATGCTTGGGAACACTTTTTTGTAATAATATGAAATAAATTGTAGTGTCATTATAGCAAAACCTGAGTGCCATTTGTTCAGTTCACTCATTCTTACATTCCTAATGCACTCACTACTGTGACATCTGGGTTGTGGGAGAGACTGAGCTGAACAGAAAGGTCTGGGCTCAGCTTTTCTCTGTGGTCTGTCCCCAACATCATCTGCCTAAAGACTTACAACCTCTGAAAAACTTATAACCTGTGCAAGGGAGAGAAACATGAAAGGCAAGCTAATGAAGGAAGGAAGAAATATCCGTACCCAAAATGTGATGAAAGAGTTAGGGCAAAGAATATTTCATAGGGATATTAATATTTCCACTTACACTGTTCTGTGTGTGGCAGACAGATAACAGGGGGAGAAATACTTTACAAGAGACAGAAAGGTAAGACAGATTGGCCAGAATGGAAATAGTTTTAAAAATTTACTACTCCAAGGTTTCAGTGGGTAACAAGGATTTACCATCCCTGTCAACCTCAGCTTCCTTCTGAGACCTGAGCATACAACATTGCTCATCTCTAGGCAAACTGCTTCAGACAAAGAGGTAGGGCCTTTATACAGCTATTGTTCTCAGAGGTAATTAAAAACTTCCATCAGATCTCACTGAGGAGCAAAGAGGTATTGAAAGCAACTGGAGGAAAAATAATATTAAAGAAGCTCTTGCCTCATCTTCAATTAGCCATGCTGTCTCCAGCACGTTAACTGCATGGCTCATTACTGATGAATAACTACCATTAAGGTAATGGACTCAAACTGGAGACACTGGGATCACTCATTTGGGGAGCATTTGGTACCAAACCACTTGGCAGAACATTTCCCAATAGATAAAAGGGGGCAAGAGGGAAGTGGACTCTCCCCAGGCTGGGTATCAGCTGCACACACCTGAGTGCACTCATCCCTGTCTCATAAATCTTTTCTTCATGAAAAAAACGCTGCAAAAAAATTATAACTGACTTTGTTCTGGGGTTTTTTTGTTTATTTGGGGGTGGTTTTTTTTGTTTTTTTGGTTTTTTTTTTTTTTAAGAAAACACAATACTGAGAACTAGTCCTTCAAATTAAGAGGAATATAAAAAAGTTCATAGCCTCCTCCCTCATTCCACCTAAAATCCCGGGCAGGGGAGGGCTCAACAGGATGTATGTGCCAGCATCAGTTCACCTTCCCACCACATAAATTTACTCCACTTTTAAGCCTCTGAATCTGGAAGGCTGAATTCTGGTTTCAGTAACAGAGGAGCGAATCTGTTGAAGAAACATTGAGCTTTGCTCCTCATTAACCTCACATATGTCTAGATATATTCCGTAAGTTACAAGATCTGTAGCTCAAGCCTGTGTCTCCCCCCCCCACTGTCCCAGGTCCCAGACAGTGTGATCTCTGCCAGTCACCAGAAGTGACTTGAGCCTGAGTCCTCCACACTCAGAGCAAGGAGGTAGGCAGGGCCTGCAGAACTGTTCCTGGAGACAGGAGTTTTGTCGAAAACATCATCCAAGATGCAAAAGGTTTAAAACATTTAAAGCATTGGTGAAAGAGTCTAAGTCTTCCAGTGATAAATCCTGGGAGTCCTTGCAGAATCACGCACATCCTTGGCACGCAAAAGAAAGAAATAGGAGTCGGGTCCACTCATTTCTTGACCTCCCATACCATCTCCCCAGCATAAAGAGGCATGAGGTCCTATGAAACAAGCAAGAGCATGTAAAAGAGACATCAGTAGCACTATATACAGCTTTTTAACAGAATATTCTTCTTTTATAAGAAGCACATTATTCCCCTTATATATTCCCTTTATGTATTCCCTTTATGTAAGGGAATTTGGAATATTCTCTTTAAGTCTCCTGACTTCATTAGAGCTCTGCAGATGCTGAGAAAGATGGGAATCAAATTGTTATTTTATTTATCCAGTTTTTACTCAACAGGGTGATGAGTACTTTTTAGCCTGGTTCTGTGCCTCCTGCAGCACAAAGCTCTCTTCCTTCAGGAAACCCCAAGCCCTGGGTTGTTCTGCTGAAAGGAGATAAAAAGTCATCTGTTAGAGTGCCAGGTAAGTGCTGTCCTTTCACACTCTACAGAAGAGAAGGAGCTGGTAAAAAGCACTGTAGGTGTCCAAGAGGCAATGCAGAGGGTATTAGCACACAGGATCATGGCAGTGATTGCTGCCTGAGACCTGCATGATACCTTTATGGTTCCCTGAAGCCCTGGAGTGCAATGACAGAGAAGCAGCAGGGTCAGTGGAATCCCTCAAAGCTCAGCCCTCAGCCTTCTGAGCTCAGGAAAGTGGGAACAGCAGGACTGAAGCACACAGGTGGCCTGTCTGTCTCCAGCCAGCATCAGGCAGTGATGCGCATGCACTGCTGTGGTACAGCCTCTTGGTGCCTTTCCTGGCCATGCAATTTAGCTCTCTCTACACAGCTGTCTATAGAACTTCTACGGTTCCAGAAGCAATATGATTTCTTTAACATGTTTGCCCTGCCACTGTCTGGCACTTTCTATTCTGCCAGGAGCTAAGCCTTGACACCTCTGCTGAATTCTAAGAGGAAAATCTTTCTGCTTGTTTCACCTGAAAGGATCTATTTCAGGAAATTAATACAAACCACCACATTGTGACAGAAAGGCTGCAAGAAGGAATGGGATCATTGTGAAAAAGAGGGAATGGAAAAGGAATTGACTAATTTAAGTATTGAAGTGGGGCTTCTCAGGTTCTTACTAGCAGAGAAGGACTTTGCATTTTCACCATCTGAGTGCTCCTTTCACCCAATGTTCCAGGTACCAGCACATCAGAGACCACTGTCCCATCTCCCAAAGTTGTTCTGATTTTCCTGATTCTCTGTCCCTTGCTCTGCCCTGATTTCCATTTTCCCAGAACCTGCCCCTCTAAGGATCTGAGAAGTGGAAGGAGCAGGAGATGCCAGCATTAGTCCATGCCATATTACCATCCAGTTCAGTAGACCTGACACAAACTTCTTACTGTATAAAGAAGTCAAAATCTCCAACAGCGGCTGCAAGCAATGCACCACTACTACTACCTGTACTGCACCCTGGGAGCTCTTGGAGTAGTATATTAAAGGAGTCCTTTTAGTCTGCCTGCTTTCATTGTCTATATTAATATTACAGGGAGATACTGGAACAAAGCCAGTGCAAGAACAAGACTGGGTAAAACAGTCTTTGGGGGAGAATTACTTTCTCAGCCTCTCCTATCCAGCTCTGGCTAAGCAGCTCTCTGTCTTGATGTTTCCCTTTCCAACTGGCTGCTCAGAAACTGGCAGGCCATTTCAATGAGAGATGTCATGCTGTTCCCATGCTTTCCTGGAAGGAAGTTTCAGTGCAGAAGCCTTGATTCAGCAGATAACTTTTTGGCTGTCAGCAAGGAGTTAGAGACCATCCTGGAATTTATGGAGCAAGAATGGCAGAATCTTTCACAGGCACAGGATGAATGGGAATGAAGTTTGGTATGCTGCTTCCCCTCTTCCTGAAAAAAAGAATGATGTAACTGAAAACACAAGGTTTTATCATGTAGATCCAGATCAGCCCTCACTTCCCTGACAGGGAAATATCCTAGCCCTCAGATATGGCTCACACCACCCTGCCTAAGTAGCTCCCTTGATCCTGCATTTCTCTGCTCTCTGCAGGACGCCAGGACCCACAGTTCACTCCTGCCCCAATGTTGTCCAGGTCATGTCGAGGTCCTCACCTGCACAACCCCAGAATCCTGTGCCAGACTCTCCATTCTCCCTCAGCTCCTCAGCAGCACCACTGCCACCCATTACAATGCTCTGGGACAACTGCTCATCAGCCCTTCCACACATCCACCATAGGAAACAACCTCTACTTCCCCAAAAAGCTGGCTTTCCCACCACCAGGGCTCTTTTATCATCTACTCAAATTATTAAGTCTGTGTCTGAGATCGCCATGACTATAACATGCCTAAAACATGTAAGAAACAAAATTTCAGGTTTCCCGTACAACACACACAGACAGAGTTCTCATCAGCAGCCCAGGTTCAGAGCTCCGAAGCCTTGGGGCTCAGCTGCTGACCCCCACCCCACTGGAAACTAAGCTTACAAACAAGAGGGACACATTATTCCTGATTTCACAATCACAAATGTCCAAGTGTTGATGCTTAAAACACCCTCCATCTGTTTTGCTAAAAGAACAGAGCTGTGGGTCAGGCTGTTTATTAGGTACTTAAGTTTTAATTGAAGCGGTTTTTGAAGAAAAAACTTTTCCAACATAGTACAAATGTGCTTAGATACCCAAAAATTGCTGCATGTTCAGATTTAGAGCCCATCTCAAGTTTTATTTGATTATTTATTTATGATATTGCTCCTTTAAAGACAACAACATTTTATCTTGTGTGTTAGCTCCAGTTGGCTGGGAGGATAGAGACCTACCTACAAGCACATTCACCAGCCTCTGAAACAGCAAAGGACCTCATGTCTCTCCAAAGGGACAGTGTGTTGAAACCTACATGCAAAAGGCACAATACCATGAATGCTTCAGGTATTCATTAAAAAGTCACAATATCATGAATACTTCAGCTTGCTTACCATTCTTAGTTTTTCTTTCATCTCTTGCTAGATGCCTATTTCTTCCTTAAACTGTAACTGTCTGGACATCAAAATCTCCTTGGCAGATCCAGCATCAGGCTGCCAGGGACTGAAACAGGGCTATGCACAGGTTGCTCCAGCTAGTAAAGTCACAGAATGACTGAAACCAAAGGAGGATGGTGGGAGGCAGTGGGCTTGGAGGGTCATTTATAAGCCCCATCCTCCTTTATAAGCCCCATCTGTGTTTATTTTGATTTTGGCACTTTTCTCTGTTTACGAGTAACAGATTGTAGATTATTTTAATGTGGGTTTTGTGATTGGTTTTTAAATTTATGTCTTTTTTAATTTTAAAGCTTTTTGCTCTGCTTTGCCTCATCTCCAGGGATTGACAGGACCTATCCCTCTCCAGGGACTGCACAGTAAATGCAGACATCTGACTTCACAGTTGAAATGTCATTAAAGGGTAAATGCTTACGATTTAAACATTCATGGAGGAAGGTAGAGCTTAAGCTTTCAGCTGAAGGCTTCTGCTAAGCACCAATTCCCCTTGGAAAACCTGTCTCTGCATCCCCATAGCTAAGTTCTCAGTCAGGACCCAAAACCTTATGATAAAACAAACTCCTTGGTCTCTAAATTTACTTTCCCAAGGTTTTATGTGGATTTTGAAGTCACAATCATTTTGCCACAGAAACAGAAGCTAGCAACAGATCTCTTTTACTTCAAATAAAATGGGACATCATTCAAAATCATGAGTGCAAGCAGTAAAGTTTTAAAATACAGCAATACAATACAGCAATACAGCAAGCAGCAAAAGAATAGGCATTATTCAACACTAAAAATGCTAAAAAATATAGCCAATAGGAGTAAATTTCACCTCAGTGTTTTTAAGGCCTGTTTTCCATATTATTTTCCATATTATTTTCCATTTTCAGAGAGAATCTCAGAGCTAAGAGTCCTAAGCAGAAAGTTATTTATGCTCTTTTTTCCTATAATATTCCTAATGTTTAAGACCTAATGGGTCTTAATATATAACCTATGCCTTGTTCATTATTTGTTTGGATTTTCTTTCTTCCTAACATATAGCCCAATTTTTGTTTCCTGGCAGTTCCTACATTAAGTTTAAGAGGTTTTTTTTTACTGGGTGCTCTGAAAGTAGGAATTCTGTTCTCAGGCAGCCATGGGAGCGTTATTCCCAGTTTAACAGTGGGAAGAAGTTTTCCCTTCTTCTCCAAGACCAACTTCCACCTCTGTGTGAAGCACAAAACCCAGAGTGGCAGAAGACTAGGTCTCATCAGATTCCCTTGGGAGTCCTAATGAACAAATTCACTCTTTTCTTGAGATGAGTCCTTTTTCTATTTCAGAAGGCAGAATAAGCAGATGTCTTTGTGAAGTTTCATACCAGCTTGAGGAAGACCTTTGTACCACTGAGGGTCACTTGCGGGTTGTGTTGACCTGAGCTCTCTCTCCTGTTCCTGCCCAGGGAAAGCATCTTCTGCCCAAAAGAGCTTCCTTGGGCTTGCTTTGAGCAATAAGCAACAGAGATGAACATCAGCTCAAGCATGACCAGTTTTGGCAGCTAATGTTAACTTGCAATGACACCTGCAGAGATAAGGGAATTCTGAGTCGGATATTAGGACCTTTTCAAAGACATTTAATTAGTGCAACAATGGTTGGGCTTTGCAAAGTGTTTCTTTTTGCTTTGTGCCTGTTAGAAACCCTCAATCATTCATAGCATTATAATTTATGGTTACGATTTTGTGTCCCGGTGAATAATTAAAGCTGCATGAGCTGTGAAACTTTTATTACTAGGTTAACTCTTTGGGTTTTTTTCCACACCAGCTCTTTGAAATGCAAGCCACCGTTGCTGTTAGTGGTGACTCACCATCCTAGCCAGTGTTTTTTGATGTTAAAAAAAAATCAGTTATTAAATGGAACACTTTTCTCTTCAAAAATCATTCCTTTTAACTGTTTCCTATGCAAAGCAAGCACAAAGTGAATTATGGACAAGAATTACATTCCCTGAATCTGCTGATATTGTTAAGCACCTAAACTTAATGAATCTGAGCACAGGAACATCTAGACTGAGGCTCAGTTAAAAACTGTACTAGGAAGCTCCTTCAGCTGATGAAATATTTTTTCAAGCCAGTGAAAATGCCTGACCTTTCTGAGACTGAACCAAACAAAGCCAGAGATGTGGTGCTTGTAAGTTTTCATACTCACTTTAGCATATCTCTTTCTGCAATGTTGGCAGCAACAGAAACAAAAGGATTTGATGCTGAAGCGTGAGAAGGCATTTAGTATTCCTACACGAGTGTGACACTTTTTGTTATACAGAATTTTCCATGGTATGTCACTTGTATAATGTGCTAAATGCCTGGTAAACCATGGCATGCATGCCAAAAGTGAGACACCTCACACAGGCAGGAAATGCTGACAGTAGATCATTTTTAAAAATCCTCTAAACTAAAAATCCTATGAGCAGCTTTCTTTCTTTCTTTCTCCCATCCCTCTTCAGCTTAGTGTACTTGTCCTAAAAGCTTTAATTGCATCCTTTCAGCATGTGATCATCCTCTCTACCTTCTGCTTTAGGGCCCTTTCTTGGATTAAGCAGAACTTCTGATGCACATGATTGCTGTGAGATGCACACACAGGGCTGAACTGCACCCTGCAAGAAGCAACTGAAATCCATAGCAGAAGATTGGGTAGCTGTAAGGACTGGAAAATGGTAGTTTCTTCTCTGGAGCAGTTATTTGAGTTAGACCCAAGGAAAACTGACAATAGAAAAATTATAGGCTGATACCAGAATTTATGGTGGCTCTACTTGTTTCAGTGGCTCTGTGCCAGCTTACTCCCTCTGGAAGTCTGGCTCCCTTAGCTCCACTGGTGTCACACCAGGTGCCAGACAAAGGCTACACCAACATTTAGCATCCCTCTTTCTGGGAGGGAGCAGGATGCCTGAGGATGTCCAGTGGGCATTTCTGCCAGTGCCTTTCTCTGCCAGTGTCAGCCAAGCTAGCACACATCATGTCACACGTCCCTCACCCTAAGGACACACCGAGGGACATCATAGCCTGGGACCAGCTGGCATGAACTTAGGTCCTGCCTTAATGAAGTTTCTGAGTCCTTTTGAGCCCAAATAGAGTTCAGGCTTTCCCCCTGCCTGGCCCAAGATGAGGAATTAATGAGGCATTGAGGTCTCTGTGTCATCCAACCTCTCATTGGACTTTATATAAGGGAACTGTCTGCTCAGAGGCTCAAAGTTTCCACTCCATGAATGCTGGTGGGATTTTATTGTTATAAGGCAAGCAGCCAAGCATGTAAATCAGCGATGAGCTTTATTTGCAGTACGACAGGAAAAAAAGAAACTCCTTTTTTATCATGCTAATCCTTATCCATTTTATATCTTTGCTCAAGGACTGCATGCAGTATATTACAGATTAATCCTTCTCTGGGGAAGGGCTGAGGAGAGCCCACTCTGAGCATGCAAAAGACATAAGCTCCTCAAGTGCTCAAACCTGTAGAGGGAAAACAAAGAAGAACACAACAGCTGAGGAGCCTGTGTGTATTTTTGGATTTCACTGAAGCGAAGACTCTCTGGGATATAGATTAAGATCTCTCACTTCTTGTTCCAGCTGTCTCAAAGTGGAGATGACAAAGTCTCTCATAAACAGACTGAAAGGTCATTTGATTTCACGGTTGCCTTCTTTGAGTACCTCTGTGTCCTCCACTGAAATGTTATTGTGTGCCTTCTTCAGAAATAGTCCTCAGTGGTTACCCATTACGACACATTAGGGTATACAGAGCATTAGGGATCACAGGGCAGCATCTGCTCTTAATTATGGTGGTATAAATTTAATAATTCCACTGACTTCAGCAGAGGCATTAATGGTTTACCTGAACATAAATGAAAATAGGATTTGGTCTTTGCAGTCTAGATCATACATGAAATTGTCTATCTTCCAAAAATGAAGAATGTTTCATTAGAAACAATGAAAATATTGTTACCACAGTAAGAAGGGATACCATTTCTAAGTCACCAGCATGATATTCTCTTCCTTTCAGTACACTCAGTGCTGATGGATGCTAAAGGTTAACTGAGCATTTTTCAGCAGAATGTTTCCCCAACACTCAAAAATCCCTCTTCATCAGAACTTAAACTTTTGATAAAGATAGAATGATTGTGTCATTTTGATTGCAATTTCAATTTATTTATTTTTTCACTATTAATGCAAGGGTAAAAAGCTCTAAGATATTTTTGTTTTCTCCAGCCTGAAGTATTAATTGGCCTAGAATTCCCTTCAGCATTTTGGTTTGTTTCTCATCAAGTTCTAACACCAACAGGCAGCAATATTAATATTTTCTATGAAAGAAATAGGTTTTTTTCCCTTCGCTTTATAGATAACGTGCTTATCTAAATATTGTTAACCTAATGATTTTTCTTTGAAGTCAGTTATATTTCTATTACTGACTAAAAATATAATCAGACAGATCAGTATTTTCACAAATTGCCCTTTTTAACACACTGTTTTCCTCTTCTGTTTTTTTAATTGATTGATGAATTGCATATTGATGAAGCATGTAGGGAAGAGAAGCAAGAGGAGAAGGTGTATTTATCTGGATGAGAGGAAACACAGCAGGAGAGAAGAAACACCAGCAAAGCCTGGGAGTCTGACAGACTAGAAGAACCTGACAGCAAAAAGATGAAGAACAGAAGGAAGAAGAAAGGACTCAAAGCTCCTGGCTCACATAGCATGACTTCCCCCTGGAAAGTCCCCCTCTCCTCACTCACCACTTCAGCAGGGTTCTCCTCCTAATTTGTGCACTGGAGGTGCATGAGCGGCCATCGGTGCTAGGAGCTCCTGTGTGGCTCTCATAGACTTGAGGTCACTGTTGCATGAGACACCACCAAGGCATCCCCAGACACAGCAGGAGGGCTCAGAGCATGGGGTGAAGGATGAGAGAGCACTGGGTCAGTGCTGGTATTTACCTTGTTGTGTGACGTAGGGCAGCTGTAATCAGCCCTCAGGAAGACACAAACCATGCATTTCTGCTCTGCCTGCAGAGAAGAGCAAGCATCAGCTGGAGAGCTTCAGTGCTGCAAGCACCCAAGGATGGTTTTGAGAACTGTATTTGGAGGGCTCAAGTGCACTGGGGAAAAGGGCTGAGATTCTGCTCAGTCATTCTCCAAACAGTCTTGTTCAGTTCTCTGAAGAGCCTGAGGTACATGACCTCCAAGCTGACATTCAATTTTAAATCTATTTAGAACAAAAATTAGACGCATTATGCAATCTGTGTGAATGGAAAAGATTTGAAGGCAGATATCAGACTGAAGACTTTCATTTGGGCACAAATAACATCAAGAATGGGAGGAAATCATGTCCAAAAAATTACAGCTTTGCGGTCACTAAACCGTTCTAAATGCTGATCATTATGCTTTATTTGAGAAGTAAATTTTAAGGTATTTTATGATTTTCCCTCCTCTAAACTTGACTGGGAAATATTGTTGTCTTGGATTTTAGTTACAATTGTGACTTCTGTAAGTATTGGAAAAAAGAACCCTTCTCTGTACTTTGCAAAGAGCTAAAATGGATGGGGGGGGGGGGAAAGTGTATTTTTCTTGATGATGTTTAGCATCTCCTTCCATTTTATTCGAACACGGAATGAAGAAAATACCATGACAAATCTTTTCTGAGTTAGTGGGAGTTTTGTTTTGTGCAAACTAGGGAAGAGATTTGGATCATTGCTTATTATTTTTGTAACTTTTCCCATCTATTTATCTGCCTATTTAAATGCCCCACATCACCTGAGCACTGTGATTTGAGGATCTATTCTGAGTCCTTGTGGCAGATCAGCCATAACAGAGAGTTTATCTGTGCTACAGTTTTGTTTGCAGGTGGTTATTTATTACCTTTGCTGCTTGGGATCTTGTAATGCCCAAACCCAAGGATAATCTGTTATATTTGTTCTAAATTTAAAAAACAGATATATGTAGGGACTGTGGAGACAGATAATTATAGAAAGAGCACCATCTATTGTCAGGTAAAAAAAAAATGAATGCTGTTTATAAGCATAGAGCTTCAACAATGTGGAAACAGCTGTGAGATTTGGACCTATTCCAGAAGCTAAGCAAAAAGTACTTTGAATGCTTTTGGCCCCAGGACTCAATGGTCAGGTGATACAAATCCTCTTCTGTTATATGTCATAAAATAACAGACACTGTAATTCACATCAGGCTAGGAGGTTTTTATGCCTCTTTCTTTATAGGGTCCTGGTAGAAGAAGTGTGTCATGAATGGAAACTGAGTCACAGCTTGATGAATGGGGACAGTTGTAGTGTTTAATGGGGTATTTGGATGACATGGGAGCTAAAAAACAAGTCATGAAGAGCCCTGGCTGGCTGCAGGCAGCACTCAGCTCTAGGACATGGTGCAGTTTGTGCCCAAACACAGTAGCTGTGCAACATTCCAGCCGAGGTGTGGGCTCTGCAGCTTTCATCCAGCATGGACAGAGCCGTGGCCAGACAGCCCAGGCCAGAGCTGGCTCTCTGTGCCATGCTCTCTCACCTGGTGCAGACCAGCTCAGACCCCCTATTCTTACTCTGCCTGCCAGACACTGACAAAGTCCCTGGACTGGTCTGAGCTTCTAAGATTTGTATTTGGAAGCAGGAAGAAGAGAAGGAGACAATTCCTCAGTGACTATTTGGAAAAACTGCTTCATTCCAGGCAATACAAGTTGCTATGCCAAACACTTCATAAATCATTTATTTGTCTCTCTGCATTTTCAGTAGGCAACCTAATTATTGGTTTAATGTCTTAATAGAAGTGAAGGGCAGTGACTCTCCCAACCAGCTTGTGTGGCCTTTTCTGCTGCAAACAAAAAGGAGAGAAGGCGCCAAATGAAGCCAAAAGGAACAAATGACAACTTATTTGTCTTGATTTCATAAGCTTTCCCATGTAAGTGAACCTGCCTTTGGACTTTCCACACACAGAGACAAAATATAAGAATATAAGTTTTCAGGGACATCTCAAACCATCAGAAAAACCATTTCATCAACTGCTAATGTCAGCTAATGGCTTGAGTACTCAGCATGTGCAGTGATTCCTCAGAAGCACAGTTATCAATAAGCAGAAAATTTAGCAAGAGAGAGGTTAAAGGAGGGCAGTATCTTTGTCCTCCAAATAGATGCATTTATAAAAGAACATGCTTCTGCCAGGAGGCTTGTGTATGAGGACTGGAGCAAGGAATAAAACAAAATACAGAAATTCACCCAAACCACCAGAGAGAAGTCTGGTGGTTATAGGAGAGGTGAGGGAAAGCAGGTCCTGTGTGAGCCAAGCAGCCAAGGAATCTCTAAAATCCACCAAATTTTCTGCAGGTAGACAAGCACCAGATGGGTATGAGCAGGGAACAGATGAGGGATGTGGCAATGAGGTAATGTAGGCAGCTGTCAGCAGAACTCACCAGCTTGCTTTTGTGGTTTTCTGATGAGTTAAAGCCCATCTGATCCCCTCAGTGACTGATTGTGAAGGGCAATGTGCTTGGTAACTGATGCAGAGAAAAGGGGAAAAGCATGTTGAAGCAGGCACAGGGGAGCTGACCATTTTGTCTTGATTCCGAAAACTACAATTCCCTGGCATCTGAGCTAGGAGTGATAACATCACAAAAAAAACATCAGGGAATCTCACTTTTCTTGGCTGCCTGGCTAGTTTTGCCTGGCCATGCTGCAGGCTCTTGAAGACCTCTCTTCTAATTGCTGCTAGAGTCTCCCTGCCAGCAAACAATGGGGCCTGACAAGTGCAGCACATGAAAGACAGTACAGACTCTGGGGATGAGCACTTCCCAACCCTGGAGATGGACAAAGACCTGTCAGAAAACACTGCAAAGCCCCTCCAGCTTGGCTCAGGCTGGGGAAGAAGGGAGCAGAGGTGATGTACTTTGTGTGGTCCCCCCAAGACTATGAGTGCACAGCAGCCTGTGAGTGTCCCATTCCCAAGGCGCAGAGCAGGGTCCCACTGGCTTTTTCCTTTCCAGCCCAGACCACCCCCTCAGTTGTCTCTTCCCTGTGAGGAGCACTTCATGCACAATGGATGCAAGGGAGGGCAAAAGCATTTCCTTCGAGTCAAATGTAACTTTTTTACACTTCAAGTCTCCCATCTGCAAATGCAGTTGTAATGAATGAACAAAGGAGAAAATATCTTATGAAGCACACAAAAGCCTTTTATTCCCTTCCTAGTCTGTCACATTCAGCATTATTAATTGATTCAAAGGTCAAAACACTCTCTGTGTGGTCAAGCATCAGAGAAGCTTGATGATTACTATATTCTCCACAAGGGATTTTAATCAATATATTATCATTACTATTATTCCCAATTTATTGGATTTTTAACTGGTGAAAGGAATAATGGTGTTTCACATGTACACCTCCCCTGAAAGAAGTGAAGGACCAGAAGTCCATTTGAGTAGAAATCTATCTCTTTTCTCTTATTGGTGCCAAACCACAGTGCCTTGTGTCTGTCTATTCTGAGCCCATGCCTTAGAAGATTTATGAAGCTTCAGCAGCTGCATTCACACACCCTTTTTTTCCCCTCAATGGTACTGGATTTGAAGGAAAGAAATAGATGAGTACAAATCAAGGCAAGTCAAACCTTGAAAATATATGTGCTCTGACATATCTAAAGCAGGTCAAGTACAAGGACCAAGCAAACTGCCATTGTAAGCAGTGAAAAGTGATTTTGTAACCATTATATCAGTGTACATAATCCATAGAAGGGTACTGCAGTGGAAAAATTTTTGTATTATTTTTATGCAAGCAGTCTGCATGGTGTCAGATCTTATATTTCCCTTGAAACATACTGAACCTGAGGAAGAGTGAGATTAAACTGCTTCATCTGCTCTGTAATCTAGTGACTTCTCTCTCTTTTACTCTCACCTTGCTTCCTCCTTGATTACATGACAGTCTTACACAGACTTTTTCATCACTAGGTAGTAAAGTGCTTGACAGTGATGAGGGGTGTTATAGTCTGCATTTCCTGGTGAGTGAACTAAGACAGGGAAAATTGCTGAAACCAACCAGCAGCAGAGCTGGGAACTAAACTCAACCTTCCAGTCCCTTCTTGGAGCCTGTCACCTACATCAGCTAGTAAAATATGTTGTAAAAGAATACAGTGGAAATACTACTGAATGTTTCACTTGCAATTGCATTATACAAACCTGGTAAAGGAAATAGCAAAATAATAATACTAATAATGCCAAACTCTACAGAGGAAAAAAGGAGGAAAAGCAAGAACAAGGTGCAACCCATGAAAAATATCCTGAGAATCCATAAATACTAGAAGGAATACAGAGAAGAAAGCAAGAATCTCTCCCTGTCTAGTGGAGCAAGTTCCAGCCATACAATATGCATTCTGCTAGCTAAGGTTTATAAGAAAATGTACTTTTAAACCTCAAGCACGTGTGTGAGAAGGTAGCATGAATTTTTGATAATTTTTTTTGTTTATTGGTTTGTTTAATTCTTGACTCTTCTAGACTACATTAAATGAAGCTTTACTTCTGATGGATCTCCAGGCTGAAGTGTTAGGATTCAGGGAAAATTGTGGATGTGACAGCTGAATTCTCAAGTTCTAGATCTGTGATTGGCGTGACTGCTATGGAATGAAACACTAAGAGATGATGAGGATAACTGAGGAACCATGACTGAAAAGGGAAAATGAGTCTCATCTTTAATATCTGCATACCTCTCAGCAGTGACATGTACCTAAATACCTACCCTGTGAAATTCTAAGTGATATCTAACGTTGACAAAAAACGATGGTGACATCGTTCCCAGATGACATCCATCTGGTGATTCACAGGATGTTTTTGAATGTATATCACGTTCAGCATCATGAGAATTCTTATCTTTAAAAATAGTGAAATGAGATGAAAACCAAAAAAAATCATCTTATACCCACATTATCCTTTTTCAATTAAAACAAAAACACATAAAATCTTTAAAATTTAAGAAACAAACTTATTTTTCAAAATTATAACTAGTTCCACATGGAGTTTAGATTTTGATAATTCATTATTTCCAGATGAAAAATACTTTAAAGTGTCCTGAATGTTCCACTTACTGAATTGAGCTCCAATGGTGCTGCATAAGAGCTGGCACCACAAAGAGCTCCATCAATGCAGTTGTGGGGCTCTTCACAATGACACCAGGAAGTCAGTGGATCCAGGCTGTCCTCTGGTTTCATTAATGTGTCACAAAAGACAGAGATAAAGGAGAGACAGAACTAGTAATGCAAAAGAGAGTGTTACTTTAGTCCTCAGAAGATCCTTATTCATCTAGTGGCATATCCCCAACTTTTCCTGAATATTTAGGGAAAGAATTCAGCATGTTCTGATCTGTTTCCATAAGGAAGTATCTTCAGACTTCTCTTTTTCCCCATATACATTTTTAGGAGAATAATTTCATCCAGGCAGGGCTGTCTCTCACTAGCTATTTAATAGAAAGAGATAACATCCAGCTCAGAGAGGCCCTGACCTCACCAGCTCATTAATACAGGATGAACAATAAAGAACAAGAGCACATTGCCAAAAGGCCTGCTTTTTCTGGGGCTGCTGATTTGGAACTGTTTGCCTGAAATAATGTGGTCTACAAGAATGATTACCAAGGTAATGACTATATGAGTTGCCACACCTCTTGGAAGCCCAGGTGAGCATGGACCAGATCCCAGCAGGGAATCCTTCTTCAGCTTGTTGCAGTGTATGTATAAGTATTTTATTCAGTTTATTGTTATAATGCTTTTGTTCCTACGCACCCCTATCTTTTCCCTAGTTGCTTTATCTCCAAGTTGTATCCATCCCTGAAACTACCTAATTTGGCATTCCCCACCCCTTGTCCATCATTGTAACCTTGCCCCTTGTTCCATTCCCTTCCTGGTCCATCACTGTAACCCCACCCCTTGTTCTAGCACCTTCCGTGTCAGTCCCACCCTGTGCCAATCCCTAGTTGTTCCTCCCCTTTGGAAATCCCCTGATACTCGATGCCCCATTGGCCCCTGTGACCCTTTCTCCTCCCCCTGCTCCCCTCTTTGGTTGTAACCCTGTGAGACCCTGCCCTCCACTCCTCCCCTGAGGATCCTTTAATGGTCAATTATTTGTACCCACCCCCTGACCATCCCCATATTTAATCTTGAGCAGAGCAGTACTTGCGGGATTTTTGTTCCTGAGTGCTCCTGCTTCGGTAAGTCTTTTGGAAGCCCAGAAGCCGAAAGCCTGCCCTGCCTCCTTTACCCAATTCTAGACATGGGCCACACTGAAGAGCTACTAGCTGTTAAGGTTCTTTCTCCAGGAAATCTCAGCCTGGGGCAGTTCTGCACACCTGGCACAGCAGTGTGCGTTTAAAGAGCTAGTCTGGGTTCCGGTGGACCATGTTATAAATGACAAACAAGAAGTCTTGATATTCAGCAGAATTTAGACTGCTTTATTTTACATAGACAGAGCAAAGCAGCACTGGGAACATGAGGGGTCACTGCCCACTCTGTGCTCCATCAAACCTTGGTTTGCAGCTTCTTATAGTATGGTCTCTCATTGTAATTAATAAATTTTGGTTTTTTGCTGTCATAATTTTGCCAGGCAAGCAGTGGTTGCCAAAATAAACATCCATATGAAGTCTATGGGAGTCAGCCTCATAGATAACCATCTGGTCTTGGTAGATATAGCTGGCAGAAATTGGGAAGTTCTGGTCTTTGTACATAGTCAGTCATTGATAAAACAAAGGCAGGAAGTCTGATTTTGCAAAATGTTTCGGACTACTGGAAAGTCTGATTTTACAAACTGGTAGTAGATACAAATTATTTAGAAACCATAACATTCATAGGAGGAGGATTTAAAACAGAATGATTTAATAATATAATACTCTTCTATCAAATGCCTATGGTTCACTTCAGACCTTGGTATTCTGGTTTATATACACCCAAATACTTTTATGATTAACACGATTCTTTTATGAATTATTGCAACTGTGTCATAGCTCCTCCTCCTTTAGCAAGGAAGTGTCTGTTATTCCTGCATGCAGATCAGCAACTCTGCTGATCATGGGCATGAGAAATTACCCGCCTCCCACGGCAAGAAGTGTGACCTATTGTATATGTCATCCTTAACCAGGAAGCTAAATAGACAGAAGAGATATCTCAGCAGGTCCCTAGTCTTTGTGTTTTCTGAGGTTATCCAGCATTCTCAGTAGCCACTGGTAGTAAAAAAGTGTTTACAGCCTTCCCAAAGCAGGGTATCCACAGCATGGCAGGTACCAGGCTTGGGCAGGCTTTGCAAGGAACATGGCAGTTCTCTCAGCAGCAATAAAGGCAAGTGTTTCAGGAAACCAGGAACTCTGATATCCTTGCTTCTGTGTGCTTCTCTAACCTGCGCTATTAGCTCTGCGTGTGATAGTCTTACAACAAAAATGTGCTTCCACAGTGCAGCCAGCTACAAAGGAGAAACATCATTAAGCCTGCAAAAGGGAAGGAGGTCTTACAAACAAAAACAAGTCAAGCTGATACTTGTGCTCAGGCCAGAGGCATTTTCCCCTGCTGGAGATTTGTTGAACTAGGAGGTAATGAAATCATGGACATCATCGCTAAGGAGGAGATGCAACTTCCCAGTCAAAGCAAGTGCAGCCAATTTCTTTGTGGTCACAGTATCAGCAGAGCATCAAAAAAATGTGCTTGCCCTTTGCTCCTGGAATTCCTGCTCTAGCCTTCTGAAGAAAGTTTCCCAGTCTTTGAGCACTTCATGCCTAGCTAGATTAAGAACAAAACCATAGTGACCCAGGTCTGATCTCTAGACAAGTGCCCTGCTCCCATAAACTGGAGTCCAGCTGGGAATTACAGGGAAGATTTTGGAGTAGAAAAGGTATTATCCCAGAAGATGAGAGGGGAAGAGAAAAAGATAGAGCTGCAACTAAGCTGAAAATGAATGGAAGGTTATGGACGAGGTGATGAGAATAAATTGTATGTTAAGGACTGGAAGAATTATGGCATTTCTGCACATTTTTGGGCCTTGAGGAACTGCACGTTTCCTGAAGGAATTCTAACGAGATTGGAGGCTCAAGTAGCGGGGAATGAGAGCTTTGTAGTGTGAGGGCTCAAGTGTGCATGACCATGTGTGTCTGGCATGAAAATAATTGAGTCATTGTCCCTCTGAAAAAGACAAAGGGAGAGGATCACAGGCCATGCCTTCGGGGAAATCAGCATATGCACAGAGCAGCAGCAGTGGTATCCTGGGCACCTGCGCTTTCCAGCAGGGAGCCAGCATATTCCTTTGGAGCTGTCTAGTAATTTTCTGCTTCAGACCAAATCCTTAGGAGAGGATGAGGATTTGGCAGGGCAAAAGAGCACTCTATGAATATTTTCTCAAATCGTGGATCTGACTTTCATCCACCACCTAATATGTTCAAATATTTCTCTCACCTCCTGTAAGCAATGCACACACATAGATAATACTTTTGCTACTCTTTTTCTTAGCATTACTGTTTATATGAGAATTGCAAGGCTCTTTGCAAAGAAAGGCTCATATCACCAAGGGAAAAGGCCAGAATCCAGACAGAAGCCATTCTTTCAAGGACATACAGCTTTAGTGCAGCAAGATCAAAACATGATACCAAATTTCCAGGTTCTCTAAACCTGCTCTAGCACATCACTGTGTGTTCAACCTGCAGCTGCAGCCTACTTTGAAATAAAAATAAGCCAATGTCAAAGACCCTCTGCAAACATTTTAAAATTCTGTTCCTGACGATGTGGTTTGAACTGCCCTGATTTTAACATTGTCTTCAGCATTTTCATGGATTTTAATCTTATTTTCAAATATTGTAGCACAAAGAAAAAAAGAAAAAATAAAGAATTTTTATTTCTTTTTTTATAAGAGAGCTAAGTTTTTCTTGTGTAATTACAGAAGACTGGAGAAGAGGGTCCAAACTGCAGAGCTCCAGGCTCCTGGAGAACCCCATGCTTGAAATACCTTACAAATACCTGTGCAAGTAACACACCCATGTCTTAGTCACACAGGTATGGTTCCAAGAGCTGCAAAAAAATAATCAACAGCCCAAAGACCTGCTGCTTCAATACTATTTTCCAGAATACAAATCGTGACATCAAGCAAACTGCCTAAAAGTTCACCTTTTTCTTGTCAGAGGCAAAATTCATTCTTTGCCTCCCAGCTAAATACTGTATAACTCCTCTGGCTTTCACTTCACAATTCTCTGAAAGTTTATTTGAGGTGGTTCTATACCTTCTCCACACTCTTCTTGGGACTTTGCTTTTTGGGTAGCAGGGATGAAGACCCACCACAGCCATGGCTGAATGGGGTCAGCCTGCTGCAGGTTCCTTGGGACACATCTGCAGCTAGAGGGTGATTTAACTGATTTTAGTAGCATTCTGAATTTTTAATGCACCTTGGGAATGGGTAGTCTAGAATAAAGTTGGAGTCTTTTCTCTCACCCCACCTTTTATTTTCTCCTCAACAGACCTTAAAAGGCCACTCAGTAAGAAACTCTGTACCTGTGTGTAGGAGGTGCCTGGAATTGCAGAGCACATCCAGCTGGTTTTATCTGAACCTGCGCTCCAGGAGGACAAAGTTCCACCCATGTATTACTTTCCAGGTTAGGGGGCCCTAGTTTAATGGGTGATTTCTAATTTTCTCCAAAAACATATGCCAGGTATAGAGGCACAGACAAGAGGCTGTGAGACCCACCCATCCCCACCCCCAGCACATGTACGCAGGTAGGAAAAGAAGTTCAGTTGTCTTCTTTAAGGTTTCTTAAACCTCCCTGTGCTTCAGCATGTGCAGTGACATTTACCTGAGGAGCAAATAACCCTGCATTAGTCCATGAAGGAGCAAGAAATGGTTTCCATCTCTAAGCTGGAATCCTAAAAGGATGGTTTCCTTTGTGACAGACAACATTTATTTAATTTTTCTTCAACAGCAGGGACCCTGCTGGAGCGTGGTGCTACATCTTAGCTGGACACAAGTACCTTCAACAGAAAATGGTCACAGACACTCACTCAATGCTACAGGCAAACTGCTCATAGCCCTTTGCTGCTGCTGCTCTCTTTGTGTCCACGCCTACTTTTGCCCTAGGATTTACTGTGGTAAAGGTTTTTCTCTTTGCACAGAAATCTTGTAAACTGCCAGCTCTTCAGAGCAAACAGAAATATATGGAGTGGAGCAAGGTTCTGGTGAAAAGCTTTCTCACCCCAGATGTCAAAATGAGAAGAAGAAAGTACATTGGTAAAGCAATGAAGCAGTGCCAAACTTGCAGCACTGCTCATACTTAGGAGTAAGCCCTCACAGAGGGATCATGCTCCTTGGTGCTGGAGGTGCTCCACAGGCCAAACAAAATGCCTGCTATCCTGCAGGGAGTACCAACACAGATGGCTGGCTCAGGATTTTATCACAAGAGCAACTGAGTACAAGCAGCTCTGAGGCTTCCTTCACACTCTTGAAGAGCCCACGCTTGTTTACAGCCTGCATTGAGGCACACCTCTGGTTTTGCAGTCCATCAACCTGAACTGACCTGAATTCTCTTAGACTTGTAGCTTTATTTCACAATCCCCTTTCTGAGCAGTGACTGGAAACTGCCTTTCTTCCTCTAAGAGTACATGCCCTGTGCAGTCATGCTGGGACAGGGACTGTTTGACCAAGTCATGCAGAAGCAAACACCTTGCACCAGAGGGGCAAGGGCTCTGTCCCACAGCCCCCAAGCATCTGATGGCTCAAGTGTTTTTTCACTGTCTTGGAGGAGGGACTCAGTTCCCTCCTCTGCCTGGGGAGGTCTGTGTTTGTTGTCCACCTCCAGCAGGACTGCTCTGATAATCAGCCTGGAGGGAGTGCAGGTCCTGAATTGTGGTCAAGCAATGGCTCCATTCACATCCTCTGATGAACCCAGCTGGCATCAGCTTGCAGGAGCAATCCTCTCTTGCAGAAGCAATCTCTTTACTAAGAAATTATCTCACCTTCTCCTTGGCATACACACTGAATTTCAAGTGCTAGTATTAAAAACTGTTTCACTATCCCTCTGTGCCTGGAAATCATGGCTTCAGCAGCTAATCTGTGCCTCTACCATCATTGCAGTGAAAAAACTGTTGGTACAAAACCACAATAGCAGTCCCAGGAGAAGGGGTGGGGAGAGGGGTGTGGTAAAGCAAATTCAGCTGTCTATACTCTGTCTTCCCTTCTACTTTGTAGGAAAACAGGATTTAATACTCTACTGAACAAATCAGGTTCTTCAGGTCCGCAAAGTTCCCCAAAACAGAAATTAATGACAATATATATTTCATTCTTAGATATCAAAGTACTCTGTACATGTGGGTGATTACATCGTTTCCTGCATTTTTTGCAATGAAACAGCCCTCAAATACATGTCTCTGATCTGTTGAAGACTGTGCTATCTCATAAAAGCTGGATCTGGGAGACTAGAAAAGGGAGGAAGTGATGAGGAGAGCCGAGGCTATGTCTCAAGCATTTAAATTAGTCTCCAAACACTCAGGAAAAAAACCCTGCCAGTGTGCCTGCAAGTGCTGAACAGCAGCTGAGTTCTTACAGGGAGCCTGACAGACATGGGCACAGCCATCATTTATTGGCAGCTAGAAACAGAAATGTGGTGTGCAAGTGAACTGCCAGGCACTCGGTAATCGAAGAGCACTTCACAGTATTTATCAGATCTATGACCAAGAACACATGAATTTTTTAATAATTGCTCCATTCACAGCCTTGCCAGCATGTACTGAACTCAGACCATTTAAAAGCCATTAATTAATAATTTATTACTGATTACACTTTACAATGTCATCCCAAATTGCTCCTCTGGTGGTGGTAGTAAACATGTCATGGCATGTTGTTCCACATTCCAGAGGCCAGCACATCACCTGTCTCTAATGGAGTATTACTCACCAGAAGTGCACCAGTCCTTCTGTATTGTGGCAGCAGCTCTGGAGCTCAGGGCAGGATAATCTTACCCATGGTATAATAATCCTGTTCCTCAGGACATGTAACGTGACTGTGAAACCCCCAGCCAGGACTGGGGGGATGATAGAACTGGGCTGCTTAGAAACTACTCCAGAACCAGATGAAAATGTGACTTTTTCAAAGACTGGAGAAGATTGTTATTTTCCTCTCTGGCCTTCCCTGAAGACACCTGGAGAAGTAAACCCCTCACTCCTCCTGAGATGTTTTCCCAAAGATTTTTTTTTTTTCAGAATTTTCTGGACTCTTTTACACTACTAATTAGACCCCTTCTACGTCAGTCACAAATTAACAGTTTCAGCATGAGAATATTTCTGGCATGGAAACTTTTTTTTAAGCCACATGAAATAACTTCGTAGGTCTGTCTCTTCCATTAACTCTTCAGATATCCTGTGAAAACTTCTTTTCCTTTTTGATTTTTTGCTCCACCACTGGTTCCTCCCCTTGATCTGTTCTAATCTTCGTAAATTATTCACCATCCAACATCCTTACACCACCATTTCCTGTAATTTATAGTGTCTACTGTGTTGTATTATTTAACACCAAAAAGCATTTCAGGATTCAGCTTTAGATGTATCAGGAAAGATGTAATGAATTGTGTTGCATTGTATAAAATCCTCAGCAATAAAATGGAACACGATTAATAGCTTGATGGTGATCATTCTGCTGAAGTCTCAGTCTTTTGTGCCTTGTCACATTTATTCTACTGCAAAGGGGGGCAGGAGCTTTTAAACTTGTTTGCTCCTCTCAGGGAAATTGCTTTTTATCCTTTCCAACTAATACCACGTGCTTGTTAATGGAGTATTAATAATAACCATGTTATTATCTTCTTCCATCAGACAGGCAAGTCCACTAAATAATTTCCAGCAAAATCTCAATTTCAGTGCAGAAGGCAAGACCACAGCTTTTGGCAGTTTATTCAGCTTTCATCATATTGTCATATCAGACTAAATTATTGAGGATGACTGGCAATTTACATATCTTCTCTCTAAGTCAAACAACCTAGACTTCACTTCACTGTGTTATACCTCACTGCATTTATAAATCTAGACTAGCAATCCAAGTTGTTTTCTTAGTATATAATGAGATGAGAATAAAATAAAAGGCTTTTTTGGCAGGTATGGCAGAACTGAAGCCTGTTCCAGGCAAAAAGCATAAAGATTATGCCAGCACCTCTTGCCTGGTGAAGGACATGCTGTCCAGAGCCTCTTACCCTTTTTCATTTCAATGACCATATGACTAATAATACATTAATTTGCCCTACATTTTGGGATCAGTTTTGTTGTGTTACTCCATCTTTACACCAAAGTGAAAAGGAGGAGAATTAAGTTCATTGCTTTTTATTGAAAGGAGCACACAAAAGTTATAATCTAGTTCTGATCTTGAGCTACATTTTACTTTTTATTAACTATATTATAAAATTCACACCAGCTACATTTTATAAATGTGCAATGTTCAAACACCTTCTGAAACTGCATCAGGCATCCTCTGTGCTCTGTCTGGGAGAGTCAAGCATCACTTTTTGCATTCTCATTTCAAAACGATTCCTCTAATGACCAGGATAAAAAAAGAATGTATTATTCAGAACAGAGTAATAACTTTCACCAGTCACAGTGCTGGCTGGATTGGATACATTGATTTCTTACATGTCATGTAAACATTTGATACAACTCCAGGTCTTCAGTAAAAAATTTATTGAGAGGAAGATAACAGAATTTCACTCTCAAATTCTTAATGAAGATGTCTTTATGCAGAACCTACATCCCTACTTAGACATCCACACTAAGTGGATTATTTTTCAGAAACGCAGGTCACACGATTTGATTTTGTCTCACAGCTTCTGAAACTAGATTGCTCATGACTAGCTTTGGAAAGACATTTTAGAGTTTTGTTCACCTATTCACTGCTTTCACTGGGAGCAGTTCTCACCAACATTTTCAAAAAACTAATTCTCAAAGTGCAAATCTAACACCAACCTAGCCTGAAAACCACACCCTTTTAATATGACTATATTGGGAACCTGATCTCAGTTTTCAGATTCTCTGTAACAGTAATGCTCATTCCACAGGAAAGCTGGTCTTTAATTTCTTAATTATATCATTAATCTGGTTTTGCTTATTTTGAACTCCAGTGAATTCCTTTTCTTTCCCTTGACAATATGTCGGTTTTGTGTTCTACTGTCCCAGCTGTGTGTCAGCTTGGTTAGCTGTGTTCAGTTAACGTATCACAGAACCTCAGAATGGCTCAGGTTGGGAGGGACCACAGTGAATCATCTGCTTCAACCTCCCTGCTCAAGCAGGGTCACCCTCGAACACATGGCTTCTCATTATAATAAGAGCACACCACTTAATACCGTTTACCTTGATGTTATTGTTATTTTTCTTGCTAAAGCCAAAGGCCATGAAGTGTAATTCCTGATTCATATTTCAGCAAAATATGAATAATCTTGTAAAAAGCATTGTAGATGTATTAAAATGTCTTAAGTGTATTTAAACAGGATTAGGAGTGGGAAAAGTAATGACAAGAAAGCAACATATATTACTACTTTCTAGATGGATCTCAAATGAGGTTCACCATCACGTAGAATATCACACCTCAGCCCCAGCTACAAAAAAGCAAGAAAAACGGACACAGGAATAAAGTACCAAAGGGAAAAGGACTTCTAAATTCTGGCACATGAATACACCAGCAATGTGCATTAGAAAACTGACAATTTCTAAGGTTTCCTTACCAAGAACTGGAAACAGATTAATCCAGTGTTACCTTGAGTAGAGAAGTAAGTAAGGAAATTATGAGATAATGAAATCCACAGTTAAAAATAAACAACACAAGCCTGGAAAGGTACACTGTCTGCAGTTTTTTGTCAATGAGACTGCAGGAGATTATTGATTATGTAATACTAGGCTGAGAAAATTAAATGAGGCAGCAAATTGCAGAATCAGTTGGGAGCTACCGTGAGTAGTCCAAGTCCCCTCGCTGAAAGGAATCCCAGTAGGAGATTTTCCCTAGGTAGTTCCTTCTCGTTGTACAGCTGCTAGTTCTCAACATTTATAAGGCAAATTTCTTAGCCTTATAAAATTTCTTATGCAAATACTGGATGGGAAAGTGCCAGGGTGTAATGGTTTATGAAGCCATTTGTTTCAGCATTTGGTTTGTGGTTGATTAAAACCTGATGGCTTCTTATTCTTTTCTAAATAAATAGGCCAGTCTAACAGAAGCCATTACCATCCTGGCCTCCCTTACACCTGCACAATGTCCCTCACCATCCCTCTGATGTGTGTTACCATCCCTTCCCCTGCAGTACATCCCTTGGGCAAATGGGACACATCCCTATTTCTTGTAGCACTGCCAGAGGGAAAGAGCTTTTTTGCTTTTCTTAGCCTGTAACTACCTCCTTGCCTTTCTGACATGCTCCAGAGGAGCAGGGACACAGGGAAGTGTCATTGTGTATTTGTTACATAGAAAGGAATTAGGGAGTTTCTCCTTGAAGAGGGAATGAGTCCTCCCACAGTGGACACTTCTGTTTCCACTGCCTTGGAAATGACCACACTCACCATTACTCAACAGGAAAAAAAAAGTCTTGGGGATTTCTGGAAAGACAAGTTTTGTATAAGCTATCACTTTTTCTCAGATAAACATGTCTAACTCCTTCACAGTAAACTTCACATGCAAAAATCTTTATCAGCCTAAGAATAAGTGCAGATATCACTCAGGTTAGAAAACAGAATCATAAATAGTAAGGAGTCTCAGGGTACTGGAGGCTGAACTTTTACAACTCTACTTATGTCATGTCTGTGAGGTCAGGAAATAAACAATATGTTTTTAGTAGAAATTTTGTGCATGTGTCCAGTTAATCAACAGAAGGTTGGGAAGAAGCTCGACCTTAGTAAATGCAGGCTGCTGTGCTGAAAGGAAATCAGGGATGAGACAGAAAAAGGCTTCCCAAATTTTGGCATTAATCTTCTAAGGACCTCCACATGCAAATAACCAAGAAGAAAAACCTGAGACAGTGAATGCATCTCAACTTTGTGCACACAGATAAATTTTGGGAAACAGTTATTCAATCTTGTTCAAGTTCTGCCACTCAGAAAGTGAAATAATTCTTTTAGTCCACAAAGAATGGTCATGTTGTGATATAGTGCTACAGGTATTGGAACAAATATGTTTCATGTGAGAATGAAACTGAAATGAGCCTAGAAATCAGCACAAATAGCAATGAACTTCATGAAATTCAAGGAACACAAATTGAAAGAATTTAACTGTGTTGCTTAGGTTCTTCAATCCACTTGCAGAGACAAGAATGGAGCAAACACCAGTGTGTCAGCAACACTGGTGCTTCCTATGTGAAAAGGAGAGAGCACTGACCCAGTTAAAAAGGAGTTATGTGCAGTTGCTTAGAGCAGTGAAATTACCATGACAAGAAGAACTGACACTTCCACTGGGAGCTGTCTGGGGGCTGACAGGTTTTCAGGGAGGCATCTAGTTCAAGGCCATGTGTTACAAGCTGTCCTTAGACAAGTATTACAGGTGGAGAGAATGCCAAGAAAACTGAAGGACCTGGCAACCTACATCCAGGGGAGATCTAAGGCTCTGTACAGAGACCATTCTGAAGTGATGCATCCTCACTTGGCTGGTGTCACTGAAAGACTCAGCAAAGGTTTCAGCCCATGGAGCCAACTAAGTGATCACTGCACCAGCAGACAGGTGTAACTGCGCCTTGTCTGCATGAAGTCCGCAACAATATATAGTAAAAATCATCCCACAAAGGAAGAACTGCTCCTTAAGACGGGAAATATCTTAACATGCATTATAGGAGCTGTGCCCAAGGCTTCCAGTATCATGATGGCTGTTAATACAGCCTGCTGTTTGCAAAAATCTGGATACCAAGGAGTTAAGTAGATGGTGTCTAGCCAGCAGCAGCAAGTTTAGTTTATTTTTATTAAAACATAGCATTACGTGCTATTCCTAGGTAACGCGGAAAGCCCTTGACAAGCTACATGAAGCAGAAAATAGCACAATAGCATATTAATTTTAAAAACAGTAGTGGAAAGCAAGCTGGTACTTTTCCTTTCAGTGAGACACAAGTTTTTTCTTCTGCATTTGAGAAGGTAGCCTGGGGATGTTAAAGGGTCATCTTCCCCAGCCAGCACCCTCCAGTTCTGCTCCTCCCTGAAATAAACCTCTTGTCCTCCTGAAAAGAGAAGTAACCTTGGACTGGGTGTGATGGAAAGCAACACTTTTATGCCTTTCTGCATTTTTTAAATATAGTTCCTTTGCCCCTTGATGAAGACAGAATGAAAAAAACAAAACCTAACAAAAAAAAACCCCATCAGCAACAAAAACCTTGACGAAGACAGAAGGAAAAAAAACCAAAACCTAACAAAAAAAGCCCATCAGCAACAAAAACCCACAAAAAATGTAAAAGATACCACTGCAGATCAATTCTTGGTGAAATGTTATGACTTTCTGATAGATAGCATAGTCAAAACATGATAAACAGGTTAGTGTATTGGAAACACCTCCAGATACAGTGATTTATTTATCTGGAAGAATAGATCTGCACTTTAAGCATGAGTTCAGAACACTCAGATTCAATCCCCTGCCTTTTTTCTGTGGTTTTCTTACTGTGATCAAGTCACTGAGTTTCTTTTTGCTTTGTTGCCCCATTCATAAAAGATAAGTCACATTGTCCAAGGATGTCCTCGTAAGGCAAGAAGTGCCTTCATCTGTCCAGCAGGCCTACCAGGGAGGAAACAGTAAAAAAAAAAGAAAAGGAAAATAGTGGTACCAAATAAACAGTTAATAGAAATATCAACAGAGTGTATATGAGCCAAAATAATGACACGGAATGATTTAGAAAACAATGAAATCAAACTCCAGAGCTGATTTAGCTCTTCTGGATAGAAGTCTGTACACAGACCTTATCTTCCAGAGACATCAGTGGCTTGCAGAGCCATACGTCAATATCTGCCTGGGAAAGGGAGCTAAGGAGATGCAGGAATGACCATACCTGTTGCAGCAGACTTAAAAGAAACTGGGAAGACAATTTTGGAAAACGTTGATGATTTAAATGAGGACACACAAGGGCAGGTAGCTATGGAAGAAAATGCATCTACTAGAGAGAGAAAGGTAAGATCAAAATAAATGAGAATGAACAGGGAAAAAATCACAATATAGGATTTTCTGTGAAAGCACTTCTGTCTGGGCTGGAGAAGTTTTAATAATCTGATTTTCTGATGAAATAATATATTTTAATAGTATCAACCTCAGCTCTTGGTTTCATTTAGGTTCTTAATTTTCCACCCTGCTATCAGTTCTTTTGATAGTTTCTATAGTGTTGTGTTATGTCTTTAGCCATTAATTTTACAGCTCAGCAAACGCAGTGGTTGATCTTCCTTTTACACAGGGGTAAAGTGCTGCAGAACTGAGTGATGATGCTTCCAATGACACAAAGGTTTTCCCTTTGCATCTGCTTTTCATCGTATTCTTTGAGAGCTGGGTCTCCATTTGATTGATGCACTGATAGATAGGCTTGAGCTAAATCGAAGTTTTTGTGCAGAGTCACCAGTCCCTGTCCTACCCTGAGCACACGGTGACTCTGTAAATAAGCTGGTGTGGAAAAAACAGTCACAACTTCCAGGTCCCATTTTTGACCCAGCTCCAGACAAGGCAGAGACTCAACTTTCAGTGCAATGTTTTCATCTCATTATTTCAGCACAACTGATTGCATACAAATATATACAGTCCTTGTTTTAAAGATCTACTCTCAGTTTAAACCTCTGACTTCCACCATGTGTGAGGCCTGTCTAATCCCACATCTCTTCTTGAGATTGTTGCTGTGCTCTGTCCATACTACAGAATGTCTCAAAATTCAAATCGCTTTGGAAGAATCTATCCACACCTCCAGCAGGAAGTCACACCCACTGAGGGTGGGAAATCATCTTGCTTATCAGCAACCATTTAAAAGTTTGACTGCTCCCTAAATAACCTGGCTGAGACAGAAAAAATTACTTCAAGAAGTAAATTCATTGATCCTGTGCTAGGTTGTTCCCTCTCTTCACTGTCTGTGCAAGCCTAGATGATGACACCAAACTAACTCTTAAGTGGCTGATAATAAGGATGACTGCCTCCGTGCAGGTAATACCCATCTTTATTCAAACCTATTGAGATATTTAAATTTGAAATCTATCACACATTCATAATGTTTGACTTCAAAGAAAGCCTTTGAAGCTTCTCTTTAGAAAATAAATGCTAGTCAAAGGTTAACAAACAGTAGAAAGGGACAACTCTTAGTTGCAATCTGTCCCCAGAATTATTTTACTGGTCTGTATGGAGTTCCTATGGAGTATTATCTAACTTTGCTTGGCTTTTCTTCTGTAAATATTGAATATGCTAAGACTTATTCTCCATTCCACTGGGCTGCAATAACTCTGCAAACTAAATATAGTGTAAAAACAGTATAAATGAATGGTAAAATAGGCTCAGTGATCTGGATTCTGATCCTACAGCTCTTTGTGTGCACAGAAACTGAGCTTTATTTTGGCATAGATGAGATGAAGTCTGGTTCTGGTTCATAGTGTGAATGCTTCAGCAAACTGTTGAACAAACACTAGATATAATTTTCTGATTCTGATTATTTACTTTCCTTGCTTCACAGAAATCCCATTCATAGGCCTGCTAGCAGCTCGCATTTCAGGGTTTTTTCTTCTTTGTTGGTTAATGAGTAAACATAGGTGAAAAGTTTTCATTTTGGGGTCCTTCCAGTGCAGTGATGGTGTGACAAGCCAGTGCATTCTTCTCCCTTCCCTACTTTTGTTTGTCTCTCATGCTCTGAGGCTTTCAGTACTAAACCTTTCCAACTCTGCATTACCAGTCCACAGGCTGCTTTGAAAGCTGCTGGCAATTCTGCCCTCAGCTTTCATCTTTCCTCTTTTGCATACCTCAGCAGTGGTGATCTGTAACAGTGACTGCAATTAGAAACCACTTCTGAGCCATGTGAGGTTGCAGGGTTTGCTTCTTTTGTTTTTCTTCTTTGAAAAACTCACACATGCTGATTTCAGTGAAAGAAGCCAACCTACTTCACTGCCATGTAACAGAAATGCATAAAAATACAGTTCATGTGCATTAATGTGTGTGTGTGTGTGTGTCAGTTCAGAGGGATGTCGTGCACACATGTATAATTATGTGAATTTCTGTGTGTCCCAGGACCACAGCACAGCTGTGATTTGGCTTTGCAGCCTCAGATCCTTGTCTTGCTTTAAGCATGTGACATAATGATGCTGGCTTGTTTCTGGGCTCAAGACCCACTCAGAAGAGTAAAAGGTTACCTACAACAACAGCAGAGGCACTAAGTTCTGTGTGAGGTATTCAGGTTTGAAAGGTGCTTGTTGCCTCCTTTCAGAAATGCATTTTCTCTTCACAGAGGAGCATTGTGCTGACTCCACTTGCAGCTTCCCACTCTCCAAAGGTGCCTCAGTGCATTGTATCAGGCAACCTGTATTTTCCAAAATTGAATTTACACGCTTGAAAGTAGGTAAAGGTCTCCAGTGACCTTTTGAAGGCATCCTGGAAGAAATGACAGAGACAATTTACTTCTGCTAATTTTCAGATGATACACAAAATGGAGTGGAAGCTGCTGCCTGAGTCTGGGATCTGCCTCCTCCTCAAGAGGTCTCTGAAGCTGACTGCCTCTGTGTCACAAGGCTGTGGGAAAAGAGGGAGGGGGCACTTTGCATGGAAGTGGAGTGCCAAGAAGAAAGGACTGAAAGCAGGCATACAATGTATGAGGTAAGTATTTCACTAAATGCCAACAAACAGATGCTATCAAAACAGACTGTGGTATTGACCATAGCTGGAGGGTGCATGTGGAACCTCTCGGAGAATAGGAGAGAGATCTGGAGGAGGTGAGCACATAGCAGCTCTTTACTCTGTAAGTAAACAATATCAGGATTACCATCTTGTGAAGAAAAAGGGTGAGCCAAGTATTTAATGGCTCCCTAAAATAAAATCCAAATCCACCCCTGCACACAAGGCTGAAATACTACTCTGAAACTGATGCCACCATGAATGAGTTTACTTTGAACACATGGCTCTTGGCAGATGTCCTGTCGCCCCTAGCTCATGAGGAGCTCCATGTAGCGATCTGTGAGTGCATCTGATTGAGAGTATCAGTTTGAGCTGGGGAGGATTCAGCCTCTTACACATCACGTAGGTGTTGGCTGCTGGCTGCTGGAAGGAGCCAAAGGTTTCATGGTTCAAGGGTTTCAGCTCTCCTTGGATGGTCTGAATCAGCCCAATAGAACTGATTTTGTTTGACTTGGTCCTTCACAGCTGGTCTCTCAGCATCTGCTCTCTGTGCTCACATCTGCAGCGCTGTCTGAAACAACACCTTTTGGGATTTGTGTGCTGTCATTTTCTGTTGTTTCTTGCAAATTTCTGCTAATGACAGCGGCTAAGCTTCTCTTGGTGGACCTTTTTTTTTCCTTGGTGCATTTTGTTTGCTTGTTTACACTCAGCAGGGATGAAGACACAGAATATGCTCTGAGGCCAAGAAGAAACACCAACTCTGATGCACAGACTGTGTTTGAATCCAGATTTTTGGCTCAACTGCCTGCTTCAAATCCATGTAGGATTCTCAGCTACAGGGTATGTTCTGTTTTAACCACATTAAAGAGACAGGGGACAGCATAAAATGCACATGCAAATCTCATGAATACCTTGAAATAGAACTTTAAGTCTTTCTTTAAACACCAAAACTGGATACAGGCTGTTCCCTGAAGCTGTGTGTGATGAGGGGCAGTGAAGTGCACTATGGAAAGACCAGTCACCTGGAGCACCCCAAAATCTTGACTTGGAGCTCAGCTCTTTCTCAAGTACTTAGAGAAGCCTCTGCTTCCCAGTCAGCCCCTGGAGCTCTGATTTCTAATGTCTCCAGGAGAAGTCTGGTCTCCTGATGTGTCCGGAGGCACAACAGGAGCAAGAGTTTGTTCATTTTGTTCACCATCTGAAGTGGCACCAAGCAGCCCTGGCTCCTGTAAGCCCAGCACAGTGTGAGCACCTGCACAGGTACCACCCCTGTGAGCCAGGAACAAAATCATGGCAGGATTTCAAGCAGTACCTCTTCACATCAGGTTAAACTACTGAGCCAGGGTTTGGATGTGATATGGATGTGTGGTTTCAGTGATGCCTCCCTGAAATGTACCTGTCATCCCAATGTTAAATTAACTCTATTTACTAGTCAGGATATATAAGACTCTCAGATCGTCATGGTTTCCACAGCACTACAGATGAAATCTCCCTTCAAAAAGAAGCTATTGTGTAGCCAAGTCAGGGAATAGTCCAAGAACTCTCTAATGACAGGGGAGCCTTGATGCCATGCTTGCCATACAGAGAGCAGAGGAGGGAAAGCATTAGGAGCTCAGGGAAGCTGGTTTTTATCTTGTATCATGGGTGATTACTTCTATTTTATCTTGTGCAGCTCAAGTTGTCACAGAGTGTCTGTTCTTTATCAAAGTCTGACCTTGCTTGAGTGGCTTTCTGCAAAAGAGTCCCACTGGACAGTGCTATACTGCTGAGACAAATAGTTGTTTTAGGACTCTTATCTTCCTTTAATTCCATTCAGCCACTACTTGAGCTCATACTAATGCCTAGTGTGGGCCATAAGAATGTCCCCTATTATGTATAAAATCAAATATTTAACAGAGAATAACTAACTTTGCGTATAATCCTTTGAATTATCCTCAATGGGAGTCTGGCCCAATGCATTTCTGCACCCACATGAAAGGAGAAATAGCCTTTTTCACTCATCCCAAGAGGCTGCTAACCTTCTCCAAAAAGAGCAGCCAATATTTTCCAAAACATGCAGTGGTTTTGGGCAGCAGGACTTTCGCACCTTTCTTTTAAAAAAAACATAATTTTCAGAGAGTACTCAGCACCTAGTGGCTAAAAATTCTTTATCTATAATGGGACTGTCAATTTTAGATACCAAAATAGACATCTTTAAGAACCTCTAAATATCTTAAAATTTTGATTAGAGGATTCAACAAACTAAGGACACTGATGTTTGATCACATGCTGATCACAGTCCGAAAGATCAGGAAGCAGCTTCCTCCAGAAAAATGTGTATGTGGGCATTATTTTCTTCTTGGCGCTTAGTCAAGTGCCAGTGATGATTTTGCAAAGTGTACAATATCAGACTAGATGGACCATTAGATAAGGCAGTCATTTAGTCAGGAGGTAAACAGACAGATGCTTGTTTTGAGGTTGTGAAATGTAACTCTGTAATGTGTTTCTCATAATGTCGGCACAGCCCATTCACTTCCAGTCTCCCTTCTAGTTTTGCAAGATCATGTTGAAAATGGCATTTTAGAGCCTCAAGAAATATTTTCTTATGCACCTCACAGCACTGCCTTTGCAAATGCAAAGTACTGTATGCCATGCTACATTTATGCACTTCAGGTTTGACAGATGAGGGATGCTAATGGAATGTAAACTATCAAATTAAAACTTTCATTTTGGGGATGCCAACAGTGTTTGCTCTACCTAGCAAAGTGAGATGGTGCTTGCAATTTTTCTCTGCTTTTTAATATGATGCAATATGCACATACTTGTATGTTACTTCTTTAAAAAGGCGAACGCACAATTTTAATGAGGAGGCGTTCCAGAATCACAAGAATCTGAATTAGTTTTCCATTGAGCAGGTCCATTATGCAGTCTGCAGAAACTGCCCGATTATTACACTTTGCACACAAACCTTAAGGCTGATTTTCCTCTTCCCACCTGTGTCAGCTTGCCTCTACTCACACATTATTCATTTCAGTAGAGATACCTTGCCCTTGCCCTGCAGTAGGATAGAGCCTGGCAAGGGAACTGGAGCCACCTCCCACATCAGTGCTCTTCCCTGAACGTGACAGGGACTGCAGAGGAGGCAGGGGAAGACAAGTGTGCTGAATGGATCTGAACCAGAGCCTCGGCCCAGGAACAGCTGTACCAGCACTCAGTACCTCTCAGCTGAGCCTGTGCAACCACATTCCCACCTGTGAGGAAGCTGGATAGAAGCAGGCTAGGATCAGAAATGGATCTCTAGACCGGGCCTGTGGCTGGTATCTCTTCTGCACTGATTTGCATCCCATTAGAAAGGAGACAGCCATGGGGAAGAAGGTAGGTGAAGGGATGGATCCCCTCCACCTGGACCATTTGCCTGCATTCCCTCTCTTGTGTTTTCATACTCTAGTTTGCTGGCTGCTTGTCTACTGGAAGGTAAAAGAAGAGAAATAATAAGAAATAATACTTCAAGCAATAATTTGCAAAGGGTCTTGAGGACAGAGCTGTCTCCAGTGGATGTTGGCTCTGTGAAAGATTCCCTAGATTAGCTTACCAGGGACTGCAAAGAGGGAAAGGAGGGGTAAACAAGTTTGAAGTGTGGTCAGGCACTTGTTCTTCCAGCTGTTGCTGGTACAAGTAATGCAGTTCAGAGCAGCTAACTGCAAGATTAATGGAACTGTTCAAATATTTAATCCTATAAAGGTGCTACATGAAATGCTCACTGCAGCCTGCTTGTTTTTCAGCTTGCCAGTGTGTGTCTGCACATGTGCTTCAACATGGGGTCAGGGTAGGGAAAGGAAAAAATAAATCCCATACAGTTACTGGTCTGTCATTACCACATGTCACACTCACACACTTATTGCCCTATCAAAACCTGTTTTCTCATCTGAAACACTTACAGCAAACTGCATAATTTCTTAATTCACTCCCCTGCCTGTGGTGCCCTGAAAAGACTCCGCTCACTCTTTTCCTTATCTGAATTTCATCCATCTCTTAGAACCTTAATCGCTTCACTCAGCACCATAAAACAAACTGGCTTTTTGAGCCTAACAAGTGGCTCCTCCTTTTTGGAGGAGCTTATTGCAACACATGGCATGGACAGATCAGCATCCACTCTCAGTCTGGCTTGAGGTGCTGTCAGAACAGAGAAGCAGGAAAATGTCTTCTAAGGGAAAAGTCTTTCATGCCAGCTTTGTCTGAGGGGGCAGTGAAGGTCAGTCCCATCGACACTGAATGAAATGCTCCCACTAACTCTTCTTGCAGTGTGGTAAGGAAGAATGAGCAAGCTTGCTTACTACACTTGGACTGGTCTTGTGCCAGAGCCAAGATCCCCCAGGTCACATCCAACAGCACATTTTCATCCAGATCCTTATGAAGCAGCAATAGGTAGGAAAGACAGGCTGCTGGATCTGCCTCAGACACACTGGTTTTAACCCTTCTACACCCCACACTTGCCTCTGGACAGAGCCTGCCCCCATCTCACATCAGGGGATGTGCTGGCCACAAGGCTGCCATGGCTTTCTGATCACTGCTGACTATCAGCTGTGGACTTATTATTTGCAAAGTGGCCAGCTCTTGTTTTGGACCTTGCTTCATTGCTTTTCCCATTACTGACAAACAGCAGTTTATTGCATTTATTCTGACTCATCATGCGCGACAAAGCAGAGATTTAGGGTGACACCGCACAGCCGTCCTAGGCCATCACTTACACGCTGTGCATAGCAAAAGCCTCCCAGAGACAGGAAATTGCTTCTGGTGGTTAGAAGTAGCTAGGACATAAGGGAAAGTGTTTTCATCCTGAATTACTCTGGGGAGCATTTTGGTTCTCCTAATGGCTCCATTTAATAGATAAAGCCACAGACAAACACAGAGACAGCACAAGACGGTGGTTTACTTGATGGATCCCCTCCTCACAAGTGAGAGATTTTCCTTGCAGCAAGTTTGTTGTACCTGTTGCTTTTTTCCCACAGCTTGCTTGGCTCTTGCTCAGCCCAACACAGCCAAGGCTAGACAGGCAGTCAGGCCATTTGCACAGAACATCTGAAAATGCAAGGCACAGCCCAATTTGCCTTTTTCCCTATTGAAAAATTTCTGCCCACATGGAAAAGACAGTGACATCAGGTAATGTTAATAGGGAGAGAGGACTACATTCTCCCTCCTGTCAAGGTGTCCTTTCCCAGTTGTATTTTACTGTAGATAGCCACAAAAAGAAGAACTGGGAGAGGTTTTCCTACTCTCCCCAGCATTTCCCTGGTAGGCAGGGAAGAGGTCAGGATTGCAGAATTTCAGATTGAAAAGATACTGTAGGATGCTGTTTCCTCAAAGCTCTACTCTTAGCAGGATTACTTCAAAGATAATGCAGGATGTTCAAGGCCTTGTCCACTTGAATTTTTAATGTCTCCACTGGTGGACATCTCCCAGATGCTCTGGGCCCTGTTTTGGTGCTGCACCAGCTTCATGGGGAGCTTATTTTTCTTTCTAAAGAAGAGTTTTTATTGATGTAACTTGTATCCTTTCTGTCCTGTTCAAATACTGTGCACATCTGAGTGCACTTCCCTGTTCCATCTTCCCTGTATACTTTTCTAGCCAGGTGAAAAGGAGCAGTCATATCCCCGTTTTCCTTCTCTTTTCCAGGCTGAGCAAATCCAACCTCTCAGCCTTTTTTATCCTGCACTCCAACTCCTTGACCATCTTGGTAGTCATTCACCCAGAGCATTTTGTTCCATTTTGCTGATGTCTTGCAGTGGGGCTATAAAATGGGACGTGGTGATTCTAGATGGAGTCTCCCTGCCCCTGCCAGTGGGAGGTCCTGGTGAGGCTGTAGCTCTGCAGCCACATGTGCACAGCAGCTCAGTAATCTAAAGATAATCTGAAAGCACAACGCTTTGCACAGCAGCGGGCAGCTATGGCTACACAAGCAAAGCTTCCTGAAGATACTGGAGACACCCTTGTAACCCAAAAGAAACAAGGAAATCCAAGATAGATATGGAAAAGAAAATAACACCCAAGGGATGACACAGAACAAAGAGGGGGGTTACAGCTGGGTGCCAAATTACCATTTGGAAAACACATTATTCATCCTGTTCATGTAAGTACAATAAATCAGTGTAAAGCCAAACAGCCAGGCAATCAGAAAGCTGCAGAGACCTCTGTGGAGGGCAGAGCAATGACAGCCAATAGCTCTTTAAATAATAATAGTAGTTTTTCCTATGGGACTCCCAGTTCACATCATTGCTATGCGCAGCGTGCAAGGATAAAGTTCCCCATGCCCCACGGATGGCTCCAATTTCTCAAATAATTGATAGCTGAAGCTTTTCTTGGGGGATTAGGTGGAGGAATGGAAAAGGAGCATCATAATGGCTGCGATTTTCATTCAGCACAAACCTGTTTGGTTTGCACCAGGTGTTAGGTTTATGATGATTGCCCTGAGAAGGAAAGTGAGGACTGACAGCTCGATTGAGTCCTGGATCTCCCAGCAAACAGTCAGGCCTGCACCTAGGAAAGACTAAGTAAGTAGCTCAGGCAAAATGCCTGTGAAACAGCAAAGATCTTGATTTACTTTGGGGAAGTAATGCATGGACTCCCCACACTGTATTTCATACCTGCAGTCAAGTTGTCTTTAAAAGGAATGAGAGGATATGTGAAGGAGGTGTGGGATAAAGGCAGATGTAGCACTATTATATGAATGGATCACTTTTTCTTCAACTGTAAAGAAAAGCAGCAGATTTTAAATCTCAAAAGAAACAGCAAATCCCATTACTGTACTAGTTTGAAAACAAACCAGTGGGAGATCCCAAGTTAGAACTACAATTTAATAGGAAAATTAAGATAAAGGCAATAATACAAAAACACTGGCTTAAACTGACAGTCAGGATATAGCCTGGCACTCTGTTGGTCAGGGTCGTGGTAGCAGTCCCATTAAATGGTGGCTGCAATCCTGTTGGAGTGACAGATGAGGTTCTCTTGAAGCTGTGATCCTGTAGAAGGGTCTAGTCTTCCTCTGAAGGTCCAGTGGTGCTTATGTAGCTCTTGACCTCTGGGAATCCAGTAGGAAAAACTGTTTGTGGTGTTCCAAACCTCATACTGTATCCAGGTAGGAATGCTTGGTTCCTCCCTCTGGGCAGAGCATTTCTTTATGAGTCATGCAGGGAGGCTTGGTGGCCCATTAGTGCCAACTAATACTGATAATTCCATATTAATATAATATAATATAATATAATATAATATAATATAATATAATATAATATAATATAATATAATATAATATAATATAATATAATATAATATAATATAATATAATATAATATAATATAATATAATTGTGATAATAAATAACTCCAAGGGAGTTAGCAGGGATGAGCCATGGAACAGATAAAGAGCACTGCCCCACTTATTTTTAAGAGCTACCCTCTTCAAGCTTCCTTGTAGGTTGTGATGCTCTGGGCAGAGGTAGAGTGGTAGGCAGGTAGAAGGCATTTCCATCTTGGGACTACAAATCCAGAACCTAAGAAGGCTTTAGTGACAAATCTCAAAAGTGGGATCTCTTTGTTTTGTTTTTGCAGAAGCACTATGCTGCATGAGACAACACATACAGTGAAAACCAGGATAATTCTTTGCTCCACCAACTGGCAGACTCAAACAGAGATTTTCATTGTTGTTTTTTGTTTTCTTTTGTGGCACACTTGATTTCTTTCCCAATGAAAGCAGAAAGTATGGTAGGTGGTTCCATCACAGTCCTAATGCCAGAAAGCTTGCCAGCTTTAATTGCTCAGGCATTTTAGTAGTGGTGCTCAGGAGTACACAGACATGTTGATGCAAACAAGTGAGGCAGGCAACAGGATGGAGGAAAACAGCACAGGTTCAAACTCCTGAGGTGGTAAGGTGACTTGCCCAAGGCCATCTGGACATTTGTGTCAGAGGCAGAGCCTGAGGACTGGCATCCTGAGCCCCCAGTTGTTTCCTTAATCACAAGACTCAGGTTCTTCCTAAGTTAACAAAAAGCTAAGCAGGTGTTTTTTCCTATTCCTAGCCCACATGTAATAAGTGACAGATGGGGTCACACCCTCCCCAGGATGGTGTCACAAGATGGGAAGAACACAGAGCCTGCCCAGACACCCTCTGCCCATGCCAGGTCTCAGCCTCTCAAGCAGGCAACATGATGAGGACAGAGCAAGACTACAGGGCTGTGGGGAAATGTCTCAGACACAGACTGGGGAATGTGGAGAAGGGGCTGCTTGAATTGCAGATTGGGTGTGTAAGACAGGACAGCTTGGCCTTTGAGCCAGACACAGTGCCCAGCTGGCAAGGCTGTCGCTGCAGCTCAGGAAGATTCAGGGGTTCACTGGGTCACACTCTGAAAGAAGGCAAATGCTGCAGGAATTGTTTGCCTGAATATTTAACACTGCAGCTGTGTACACAATTAAAACTCAGATATCTGAGGAACCCTTGCCTCGAGCAGTCATGCCCACATATTTAAAAATGTCAGCAATTACAGGTCTGGGCAGTGGTGGCACAAGGAGAAGAAAGCTAATCAATATTAGCAGAACAAAGACTGGGTAAACGGCTATTCCCAATTCCCTTCCAAATGCCTGTTGTCCAATAGGAAATCATTCAACAGTTGCTAAATCTCTATCTTGGCAGAACTAGTTGTTCTAGTTCAGTTGTTCTATCTTTTTATTGGAGGGGCAAGGTGTGTTGGAATGAAACATAATGCCTTTTATTAGGTCATATTATTATTCTCTTCCACTTTCCAAAAAGAGAGTGCCTTTATGCTGAATTGTCATTTGCTACTCTCTTTCAGATCTCGTACACTTCAGAGAGCTTCTTGCTGAATGAATTCCTGGAATACATCACCTCATTCTAGTTGCAGTGGCACTATTGTCGCGGTGACAATGCAGCAGCTGGGTGCAGAGGCTGAGGTCAAAATCCTTCACTTCTGGAAGAAGTGGGTGATTGTTCAGCAGCCTGAGAAGGAACTTGCACATGTGGGAGGTTGCACCAGCAGCAGGCCTTGTACCACCACTGGGCACAAAGGCTGGCAGGCAGCATCAGCCTGCATTCATGCCTGTCCATGTTTTACAACACCCAGCAGAGTGACCTCAATTTGCCACAAAAAATAGCAATAAAATCCGATAGAGAGATTTCTGAAGAATTTAGAGGGATGATGAGAAGAACGGCATGTTTCTCTGACCCTTTATGACCTTTACAGCTACAGCCCTGCTGGGCATGTTTTGTCCATTGAAAACTGAGAGGTTGAGCTGACCCTCCACTAATTCACCAAAAAAAAAAAAAAAAGAAAATTTGCACAATAATGCCGCCTGGCTTTACATTTCTCTCAGCTTTTCTGGGAAAAAAAAAACCACACAAAACACCCAAAAATAGCAAATGTTTTATTTGTTTGTTTGCTGAAACCATTTGCAAAACATTATTTTCCTGGCTAGAACCATTGTAAAGCATGATCAGAGGACTCCTGGGAAAGGCAACAGGGCTGAGCTGTGCCCCTCTGAACAGAGCAACTGGAGACACTCACTGCAGGCAAGGCTCAGGGTGCAGAGCGGGGCAGAAAAGTTCCAGGAGGGGCAAGTTCCAGCAGGACCCCAAGGAGTGGGAGCCAGGATTGTTGTGACTGCTGCTCTGATGAGTAAGGGGACAGATATGCTGAAGACCAAGAGAGGCAGAAGGAATCTTCTGACACAGTGGCAGGAGAGAGGCTTCAGCTGAGAAGAGAAATGAGCATGGTTACATTGGAGGAAAGTGAAGGCAAAATTCAGCAGGCTCAAGACAATGGAGGGCACAAGTAGGTCACTACAGGAAGCCAGTACTGCAGTTGAGAAAAAGCTCTTTCTCTTTGGGTACAAATTTCTACCACAGAACAAGCAGCAGAAGGACTGATGGAACTGTTAATGTAACCTGAGCCTTTCTGGATGCCCTAGCCCAGTTCAGAACCTTTCAGATACCACCAGTCCCCAAATAATTTCTTCTAAATTTGCACTTATAAATGCAGGAAGTTGACTATAGGAAAGGATGAGCCCAGACTAATAATTGTCTGTGGTGGCTTATGGAAAAGGATCACAAGGCAGATGGTGCTACTGCAAGAGAGAGAGACAGCAATATCACAAAATCAAGTGGAAAAAATGGCCAAATACCAAATGTCTAATGCAGAGGGAGGTTCAATAACAAAAAAAAAGATTAGCAAGTGCAGTGCAGAGGTGTTTTGCACTCAGCAGCTGGATGTTCTTCTTCCATGAGAATTCCCATTAGGGCTGAGCAAAAGTTTGGGCTTTTTGAAACCTGAACACTTCTTGTCTGCACAAACTTCTTGGACTTGTTCTCCTGATCAGGTATAGTCTATTGTGATCATTTCCATGTTCTATCCCATTCAAAACTCAGAAAATAAGAATAAAGTAAAGGAAAAAAACTAAATCCATTCAAATGCCAAAAAGCCTCATTGAATTTTTATTTATTTTTGACTTTCCTTTTTATTTTGCCTCAGCGTTAGAAGGAATGTCTTAGAAGGAATACCTTTGTTCCCCTTTATCTAGGCTGGCTTGTCCATCTGCAGAAAGCACCACTGGTGGCTGCAGCTCCCCTCACAGCATTCCAGCTTTAGTTCTGACTCACTGGTCAGCAGCTACACAAAAGTGTTAATTCTCGTTTCCAAAATGTCACTGTAGGTCAGGCACTCCATGCAGGAAGTGAGAAGTACATGAAAAAACAAGATAGTGCTCTTCAGGATTCTGGGGGGAACAGGACACTGACAATATTGTCTGTATGCTTAATCCTGCCAAAATCCCCTCTTTTAAAGACAGACATGCTGGTGTGTGAGGATGGGTGAGGAAGCACCACAGAGTACTTAGAGAGAAAATACTTGAGTAAAGAAAGAGTGAGGAAGGGAAAGGATCTTCAAACGGACTTATTCAGTGCATGGTATAATTAGAGGGAAAATGAGCCAGCAGCCCTGGCAGTCTTTCTCGTGTGATCCTTAGTCCAGGAGTTCACTGCTGCAGCAGTCTCACTCTGCAGTCATAGAAAAATACTCTGCATTCTCTGAAGTGTTATTACTCACTCTGCCTGAGAGAAGATTGCTGGGTGCTCCAGATCTCACAACTTTGGTAGTACTCAGTGCCACAAAGCCCACACCCATAACTTCTTTGCAGCTCAGCATAAATAGGAATAGCAGCATCTCCCACAGTGGAGTGAGGAAAATGATCTACTACAAATGCATAACAATTATTAAAAAGAACAGGAGACAAAAGAACTCTTCAAATTCAATATGCTATAGGCAGAGTAATCTTTGTTTTCTGAGATTTGAACAACATAACAGAGAAGTCAAAGTATTGGAAAACTATTTGACCATTTATAGGACTGTTCATTCATGTAGTGTGCAGGGATAGTCCCCAGTGAGCCTTGTCATGTCACCTTGAATTATGAAGGATATGAGCTTAGCTCCATGGGATCAACAAGCAGAGCAAGAAATTGAAGTCTCAATCATGCTTGCTGAAGGAGTAAAAAACTCCTGCTCTCTATTACCTGCTGCTCCTGAAGACAAGCACAGGAGCAGGAAAAAATAATAGGGCAGAGGAGGAAGGCAGGACAGTGAACAGCAACAAGAACTCGGAATCACTGGGACAGACTTCCTCTGGGGCAGGCTGGCTCAGGGGACAAATGTTTCCTTGCAGCTCATGACTGAAGCTAACACAGGTTTCATGACTTACACCCCAATGGAGCTGGGCTGCAGTGCCAGCCAGCAGGAGGAGAATACTCACTGCTGGCATGGTGACAGCTTAAGAAGCTGTCACAGTAGCTCTGTGGAAAATATTTTTTATGTAATGCTAATGAAAAGATCTGTATATGATGAGCTGGCCAGAATGCTTTTAATTAAGCATTTTTACTGAAGAGCAGTGTTTTTCCAAAGTTAAAAAATTCACATGAAAACATTAGCTCTAGCTAAGGGTCTCTTTTACAAGGAGGATCTCTGATAGGCAGGTGGGACCAGCTCGTCAGAACAGGAAATAAACTCCAGCAGAAAAAGAAAAATACCTTTATAAGCTTTTCCAGTCAGAAAAGAAATGTTCCTGTGTGGTTCTGGTGTGGTGGACAAAGTATTCACGGGGCTTTATTTTCACTCTGAAATAAAGAACATTATTTTCACTCAGAAATAAAGAACAATATTTTTGAGGTATTGCAGGTGGGCTCAAAACAGCCTTTTCCATCTCCAGCTGCCTTTACACACAAGTCCATATGCATCTTAAACCCAGTGCCTCATATCCCAGGCCACAGAGTATCAGAAAAATTCCAGCCTTCAATGATTACAAGGCCTGTGAGGATAACCAAGCTGTAGTAAATGATATTAATAAGAACCACATGTAGTTATGTGCAAGAATAACAATTTGACAGAAAATATAAGATGGACACCTAAGAAACTGAAATTTGGGGCTGAATTTGTGGACAGGTGCTACTCACAACTGCCAGCTGCTTACAGCATTAAAACTGAAGCCCAAAAATACATCGCAGAGCCACCAGGTCTTGAAAGACCTACTGCAAGTGGGTCTCAAAGCACTGCTTGCTGGAACCATTGTTTTTCTTAGGAATTCTGGACAATCCAAAACATTGCAGTTTTTATTTCAGTGTAAAGGTTACTTTGGCAGGGAAAACCCTTTTCCCCCTCATTTTTATCATGAAGTAATCTGAAATAGCTCAAGGATCAAACAATCACAAAGGTAAAGGCATGTGGTGTATAGATGCTGGTGGTTACTCACAAAGCCCTCCTTTTAACACCTCAGGCCCTGGGTCCAACAGGTGTGAATAAAATGAGCCCAAGTTTTGCCAGTATTGCATTTTAAGAGGTGGCATTTGCATCTTTTTCTTCTTTTATGCACTCCCTCAGGATTTGTGCAACATATGGGCACTGCAGCATCCAAGGGTTGCAGTCATGGCAAAACTTTTGTCACACTGGTCTCTGCTGGGAAGTCACCTCCCTTTCACATGAAAAAGAACGTTAAGCTGTGGTAAAGAAGTGCTGCTGGAGGACGGGGAGCTAGATGCTCCAGTAATATCAGCAGCACAATTCTAGTAAAGTCATGACAAGGAGAAAGGAATCTGCTCAGTAACTGAAGTCAAGTTCCATATTGACTCCATTGCCAGGAGTTTTGCCCCCAAATTCTCCTGCAATTTACTTTTCTTCAAAAGGTGCCAATAATCTTTGCCTTGCTACCAGGTGGAGTAGCAAGAATCATTACCTGCTCAAGTACTTCTTGTGCCCAAACACCTATCTGGAGAAAAAGGATGGTAATAAATGTGACCACTCAGGTTTGAAAATACTGTCCTTGGTGTCTGCTCAAATACCACTCACAAGTTGGAACTTTCAGCAGAAAGACATTAACAAGGCCCCATCCTCAAGGGGCACCCCCAGCTTGAGGAGGTTGCCCTGTACTCCAGTGACAGCCTCACCAAGGAGCTGTCTGTGCGAGATGTCCCCAGGAGCTGCCCAGCAGCAGCAGTCCCCACTGTGCTGCTTGGCTCCCTGCTCCACCAGCTCTGAGCTCTATCTGCAGAGAGAGCACAAGTTGCAGTCTGATAAACCAAACCTGCTCAAAACCAGTGCACTATTACTGTCTCAACTATTTAGCTTAATTTTTCCTCTTTAATCCTCTTAACTATGTTCACTAATTCAGCTTTTAATCATAAGCCTATTTGTGTAGACACCTTTTATTTAACCAGCATTCCCCTGCTAATATATCTGAGTTCTCTAAAATACCTTTCTACTTTACTTCAATAGCTCTCTTCATTCCTAATGACTTCTCTCTCTTCTTCTTCAGTTCTGCAACACTATTATTATTAGTAGTAGTAGTAGTATTAGCTCCAAGAGTCTCTTGCCAGTTCCCTTCTAACAGTGTTTCTGATGTGTCTCTGTAGGCTCAGCCCTTCAGCTTGAGAGGCTGTTGGAGACACTTCTACATGGGATCCAAATTGTCTTCAGCCCAGGAAGCCCATTACAAACACTATTGTTATCTGAACATGCTCTACAGGGACCAACACCAAGGACAGAAGCCCCCCAGAAGAGCACTGACCACTGCACCCAGATGGGCAAGCGCAAGGGGGCACCTGGACATGCCTGAGGAAGCAGGAGGATATAACCTTGAGCTGATAAGCAGGGTTTGCCCTCACCCATCACTTGTTTTCCTTGAAATCAGGGCAAAGAAATGTTAAAGAAGGCTCTGATGGACAGTAACAAGAGGCCCCATGCAGGGAGGGTATCCCATGCACAGTCATGTCCTGCCCATGGCTGCAACTCAGTGCTCCCACACAGGGGAGAAAGCAACAATGCCCATTCACAGGGAGAGGAGTAAAAGAGTGGAGATTCTTCTATGGAGATGGAGTGAGTGAGTGAGGAGGGCAACATAACTAGCACAGCAGAAGTGGAAGAACATCAAAAGTGATGCAGAGAGGAGAGAGATTAATGGAAAGTGACCTGAAAAGACTTATAGTTCTCTTCACTCTCTGCAGGGAGCAATACTTGTATATACCCTCAGTAAAGCCAGACAGAAATAGAGCACATTCCTGGAATCATAATTTAAAGGAAAGAGCAGAAAATCATTTTTAGAAAATATCTTCAGGACATTATCTGTTACTCAAATAGTACTTTTCATTTAAAGTGAAGTGTGTAATTTTGCTCACATCATAATTAAGAAAAAAAAAATATTTGCTTTAACACCTCCACTATTCTTTTCATTTGCGCTGTTTTATCTGACTAGAAATGAAAAGAAAAAAAAATGAAGGAGGAGATATAACAAGCCACAAGCCCTCAAACAGTACTCCTCATTAGATCACAAGACTCCACATGAGTGAATGAGCTCCCTGCACTTACTTCAGGAGCCTTACAAGTCTCTGGAAGTCTGAGCCAAGATTTGACCTCTGGAGGCCACCGTGCCTCTGTTGCCATCTGTGGAAAGTGCCTAGCCTGCTGCCACAGGGACAGTGTGTCTTCAAGCAGGAGCTCCTGATGCCCACCACTCCATCATGTTCACATACCCAGTTCCCACATTCTTTCTGATCCCCAGAGCTGTAACCTCAGAACACCAGTCATGTCAGAGGTTGCCCCCTGACCACAATGTTCAGCTCAAGCAAACCATCCCTGGATCCCAGCCCATGGCCCAGGTCAGTCTAACTCTGAGACTCCTCTGTGGGGCAGCAATGGGATACAACGTGCAGCTGTGGTGCCTAAAAGCTTTGGGAGGTACAGACCTCCAGCAGCACATATGGCAGCTGCCTTGGAGCCAGGCTGCTGGAGGAAGCTGGCACAGCAGCTTCTGTGTCAGAAGCACTGCAGGATTTCTGCTGCTAGGAAATGCCAGGGACATCAAAAGGTAATCATGCAGAATTTCCCTGAGGAGACTGTCAACGCTGAGACTTTTATCCCAATCAGGGTTTTTTATTTAAAGTAAAATTAAATTGGCCAGTTGGTTTTATTAATTATTGCAAAATTATGCTTAAACTGTTCTACCAACAGAGGTGAGAAGATCACTCAGGAAAATAATACACTGGCATATGAAGGGGTGCAAGAAAAAAAAATCAGTCTATTACTAACAGTCTATACCAAACCACTACCCCAGTCAATCATTATTGACTGGGGTCCACTGTTGGCACAGAGGTATTTCAGATGAAATACAAATTCTGAGGTTTTCTTACCTGTGTATCATCACTAAGGGACCTTTGGCACTTTCTGTGAAAAGGAATATTATCTACATCAGCTCCCCACACAGGCGGCTGTGCTGTGCCAAGCTCTGCTCCCCCGCCAGTTCACTGGGTAGTCTGTTCTCCTTTGCTTGGACAATTGAGCAGCATTTGCTACTCAATTGCTACTCAATTACTCAGTTTGTGATTGTCTGTGATTAGGGTTAATTGTGCAGCTCCTGCAGGACAGGCTGATAGGAAGGACTCGTATACAGGACTCACAGCTATTGCACATAGCCAAAGATGTTCCTGTGGGATTCCTGGGTACACCATCCCTAGGAGAGCTTCAGAGAGGGAAAGAAGCTCTGAAATAGGAGATATGTGTTATTCTCTTAATGGAGTTTTTTGTGTGTATTTGTATAACTAACAAGATCAGAGCCTGTTTTGTTTGCTGAATTGATCCTTCATATTCTCCCGGTACGATTTAGGCTGTCATTTGTTTCACTTATGCACAACAAACACTCATAAATATTAGGTGTGGATAAGCTCTAAGCCTCCAGACCAATTGCATGTGATATCTACTTTCAAACAGAAATTACATACAGGACCAAGAAAACCATGCAGCTTTTCTTCTAATTGATCAGGTAGAAGCAACCATAGTAAAGTCCTAAGTCCTGGCACTGAATCCCCATCACCCCTGCACCAAATGTGATTTGCATACCTAGGGAATGAGAAGAGCTCTGAGTGAAGTCCCACACCCTTTTTGAGGCCAGATTGCCATTGCTTCTTAGCACAATGGTGTAAACCTACCCAACCAGAATGATCCCTTGCTTCCCATCTCCATGGCCCAAAAGAGTCCCCAAAACAGTATGTTTTTTCCCAAAAGAGCACAGAGCAGTGAGGGAGGAACCCCATCTCACTTTCTCTCTCAAAGTGCCACATTATTAAATTCTGGCTGTATGATGCTGTTGCTCCAGGCTGGTTTCCAATCAGGGTTTAGTTTTTTTGTCAGCTTACTGGTTGCTGTGGGGATTGATTGAATCTGTCAAGGTTTTCTTGAGATGGGAGGGGTGGACTTACTGGACAAGTTCAGATCAATTTTCACATGCTTATCCTCTCTCACAGGAGAAATGAGAAATGTTGATTGCTTGTGCATGTATCTCAAAAGAGAGTCGTGGAGGGACAGCACCCCCAGTGCATCCCAGAGGCAGTAATTGCAGACAGGTCAGGGCCTGTGTGCATGTGGAACCAGTCCTCACATGGGCAGTCAGCCTGGTACAGGAGCCCTAAGGTATCCTAAGTACAGAGCTCCTTTTTTTGCGCACTTTACTCCGTGATCCAAGGTGTCATTAAAGCTTATCCAAAAATAAAGTTTCTGCCGCAACTGACAGCATCAGCTACTTGCAGAGAGGTGGTATTAGGCAATAAAACTTTTATGAAAACAGGCTCTGCATAGCCCAGAAGTGTGAGGCACCTCACCTCAGTGCACCTCAGTGGGTATTACACCACCCTGCGAGGAGATGGCTTTGATGCATACATGCCTAGTGACTGCCCACCACCCCTTCTCTGTGGCTGCTTGAACCTCCCACTGGCTTCCACAGGCAGCACCAGTGCTTCCAGTGGTGGGTAAGGTGGGCAGCCAAGTCTCCAAGGAGGCACACCTTCCCCCCAGCAACGAGACCCCCAGCCCTTGCAGAGGTTTGTTTTGTGGTTCCTCTTCACTTCTCCACTTCTCAGGCAGTGGTTAATGGAAACAAAAAAAAAAATTATCTGCTTGGTTGCTTTTCAATTAGATAAGAACTCCCATTAGTGATGCAATTAAGGTGCTGTTTTCAAGACTGTTGTTTAACAGCCTCCTTGACATTTCACAGGGCTCATTTGTTTTGCTTTGTATTTTTTTCCTTTTCACAAAAACAGATGAAAAAAAAATGATTCATTTGCAGAAACGCAGACAAAGCAGAAAGACTCAAAAGAGTGGGAGCACAGTGAAGCGGGTATGCTGCAAGATTGAAGAAGGAAGAAAGAAAGTGAAAAAGAAATGCTTATTCTGTACTGTAAAGTAGCTCCTAGGCAGGAGGAATAGGGCAGAGACAAGAAAAAGACCAAAGTTCCCCCATGATCCTACAGGGCTGTTTGTTGCTGGAAAACAGCACATATGCAGAATAGGCAAAATACAATAACAGAATAGGTCAGGAATTTTGCTCAAGAAAACTATTTTCATGCATTTCTTAACTAGAATAGAAAATTAATCAGCTTTAAAATGTGTCAAAATATTTCATATTTTCCTTTAAATAGAAAAACACTCTCAACAACCACAATCTAAATTCAAGAGACCCTTGTTTGAAAAATTAAAACATTGGTCTTTACTGTTGAATAAACATTTTAACCATGAAATATCAAATTTTATGAAGAACATTTGGAAACTCAATGGAATCCAAGGCTTGTAAAGTGAGATGTCTCAAAAGACACTTACAAATCACTTTCCGCTGAGCTGCAGAGGTGGGACAGGAGGGCAGGACCTGTCTGAGATGCAGTGCCAAAAAGAAGGCAAAAACAAGCACATAATTCTATAGCGTACAGCACTTGTGGCAACAAGTATCACAAAGCATGCCCCTTTCTTCTCGGGTCTACACATACATGCTAATTGTTTTGCTGTCCTTGCCCCCCTGTCTTTCAGATTGTCATCATCTTCTGTTTTTATTCGTCATGCAGATGTTTGAAAAGTGTTTATTCCTGTCATTCAAAATGAATTATTTTGCATAATCTCTAGCTGACAGCTGATATTTGTGTCTGTGTGGTGGAAAAACCAAAGAACCAGGGTTCAGCATCTGCTGCCTTTGAACTTCTCTGCCATAAGAGCTTCATCAGGCCAAAGGCAGCAAACACAAAAATCCTGTTTTGAAAACATTTTGTGAGTCTGAGACCAGGGTTGCCAGAGCAGTTAGTGCATGCAACACACAGCCACAGAGATATGAATATGCTAAAAGGATGAATAAATCTCTATCCACCTCCTAACCCATTACCAGGGGCTACTAAGAAACATTTATTTCTGTGCAAGGAAAAGCATTTCCCTCTTGGTTTTGTCATCCATGCCTTGCTACTTCTATGCACAGAATTCCTTCTCCCAAAAATGCTAATATTTTCTGCCTTCAAAATCCTTCCTAAAATTATTCACACTTTTGCAAAGCCTGAATGGGCTCAAACCCATCTCCAATATGTCACGGGGAGCTGAGATCTCCACTGACATCTCAGTGCAGCTTACACTTATCTCTAGCTCTGAAAAATATTTCAGTGCAGAACAGGCATTGAATTTTAGCTAAACTGCGTGTTGCAAACCCAATGAGAAGCCCAAGGAAGCAAACAGACTGGTGTAAAAACCTGCATGCTCTGCCTTATTCATTAGCCATCAGTGCAATATCCGCATTCAGATTGTTCTTCAGAGCTGCTGATTTTCATTCCCTGAGTGATGTATAACAGACCTGCATTTTCTCCTCTCTCATTCTCCTAATAATGCAACATTATGTTTCCTTTTTTTTTGCTTGCCAGAATAGGCTAGCCACAAAATAGGGTGCCAGGTAAAATTCTCTGGCAATGGGAGTAGGTGAGGAGCTGAGCTGCTGCAAGTATCTTTCTGAGAAATATTTGTAGAGCTCTTGACTGGCAACATTAGCAGAAAAGCAGTCCTGGTCAAGTCATCATCCCTGAATCCTCCCTGTAGGGCTCTCATAAAACCAAAAAAAGAAAGCACCCTCCAGGAAAACAGGGTTGGTTCTTTTTTGTAAATGGGTTTTCCTCTCATAGAGGGGCTGACAAAATGCAGGGATGTCAGTGAAACCATGCCAAGTGTTTGGAGCTGTAACCTGCTCCTACAGCTTATCCCAACTCCTTCCCACCTGCCCTTGGGACTTTCCTCCTCCTTTGTGCTGACACACAAATCCTTAGCCAAAGTCACCATTATGTTCCTCATCTATTCCAGGAGAGAGGCTGAGGGGAACTGTGGGAGAAGTGACTGGGAGCATTCCCATGGTGTTCTTTTATACCTGTAATGAGGAAAAGCTCATGGCCTTCTGAAGTGCAGTACAGAAAATTTGTCAAATGTTTTGCCTGAGGGGTCTTGCAAAGCTTCGCTCTATCTGGGTGACTAAATCTAGATTAAAGATGCATGGTTCTGCCAGCTGCTGCTTTTCAATTTAGATGCTTGCACTGCGTACTTATTTATTTATTTTTAGGATATTGATTTTGTCAGGAGGTAAAGCAAGGGTTGTAGGAAAAAAAAATATAAGTCTAGAAGTCAGCAGTGTTGGAATTTTAAGGAGATTTGCCTCTAAAATAAAACCTTTGCCAAGTGCACCAGTTTTATCTAGGCTACAAAGTCCCAAGTTTTACTGTCATTCAAGAGCAATGACAAAGTACCCTTGACTTCTTTGGGAGCAAGTCTGGGACATGGCAACACAGGTGCCAGTAAGCAATAACCTGGCAGGGATGGGAGTGGGTTGCCAGAGTACCTGGCTATGAGCTGCATTTCCAGCACACCTCCTTCAGGCAGCAGCAGCGCCAGCACAGTACACCAGGTTAGCTTTTCTGAAGTGAAAACCCAGTGGTGTTACCGCAGATTTGGACCTGGAGCGAGGAGGTGACCCCTGGGCACCCAGGAGTGTGGTCAGGCTGGCGTTTCCCTGATGGCATAGCCAGCAAAAGCATTGCCAGGATGCCTCCAGCCACGTGGCATGTGCTAAGCTGGATCCAGTTAATTCCTGAGGGGTCCCGTGGTGATAGGACAAGGAGTGCTGTGAGTAAAGCAGCCCTGCTCTCTTGATGTGTCTATCAGTGTAAAAAGACAAAGGGCACCATTTTACCAATCATTTCACCTACACCTTTTCCAGCACTAATTGTACAATTAATTCTTTAATCTATTGAGAGGGGGGAAAAAAGTACTTACACTTAGCAGGTAGTTTGAATCAGAGTTGGGTTGTGTCTTTTTTCTTTTAAACCTTTAAAACTGTATTTGCTTGAAGTACTTCAAATGTTTTATTGCTCATACTACAGTACATAACAAAGTAATTGTGTAATTAAGAGATAATGTCAATGCAATAGACCATTGTTGACAAGCTAATAGTCTCCTGCTGCTATTGAAATGCCAAGGCAAAGCTAAAGAATATGCAGGAAAAACATACATGCAGGAAATTAGATGAGGTTGTTTGTTTTTCAACTGAGCTGGCAAGCTCAGATTGGCCAACCTGTAATTTAGTATAGGTTGGATTCCCTCCACAACAAAGTACTAGTTATGCAAAGGAGTGTTCAGGTGTTGTGCAGCAAGGGAAGAGGATGAGAGTCAGAAATCCATCTCTGCTTGTTCTGGGTCTGGTCTCCCAGGAGGAGCTCCAGGAGAAACATTCATGCAGAAAAAATGCCCAAAGTCCATGTCAAATGAGATGCTCTGTTTGTCCTGTGGAGGATCTCTATGGCTAGAACCACTGGATGATTTGACCCCATATTTTTTATGTACCCAAGTGAAGGAAGACACCTAAGCTTTAGCTGGATTGTGACACAGCCTCCTAATTTAACCTTGGGGATGTACTCTAATCCTCAGAGCTAGAAGTTCACTGATTCCTGTGTGCTAATTCATCACTAGGCCAGGTCGCACTTCAGAGAAGTCTGAGCTATTCTGAGTTCCCTCCCTGGAAACCTCTGCCAGCAGCACCAGTTCAGTTGCCTTGTCCCCAGGAGCCACAGTCCCCGTGTGCTGTCCCCTCAGCACTGTTAAAACTGCAGGGATGCAGGGTAGCTGTGCTTTTTGTGCCTGGGAAGCCCCCACCACAGGCTTCCTGACACACTCAAACTGAGCCAGAAAGCATGGTCCAGTGTTTTATTACTGTTGGCAGCCACAACTCATGTTCACACTAAATTACAGTCACTTAACAGAGGGGAGAAAGCCAGGGCACAGTTTTAGTCCACAGACTCCAAAGCAGAAAAATGGAGGGGCAGTATAGATTGTCAGCCACACAACCATGGAATCATCATATGGTTGGAATTGGAAGATACCTCTAGGTTATCTAGTCCAACCTTTCTGCTAAAACAGGTTCACCTAGAGAAGACTGCCCAGGATCACATCCAGGCAGGTTTTGAGTATCCAGAGAAGGAGGATCCACAACCTTTCTGGGCAGGCTCTGCCAGTGCTCTAGCATCTCAAAGTAAGAAGTCTTTCCTAATATTCAGATAAAACTTCCTGTGATTCAGTTTGTGCCCATTGCTCCTTGACCTGTCACAGAACACTACTGATCCCATCCTCTTGACACCCACCCTTAAGTTATTTGTATGGGTTGACAAGATCTCCTATCCATTTCTCTTTCCTTCACTCCTTCCTCAAAAAGTCATCAGATGGCTAAGCAGTGCTTCCTTGCCCAGGAATAGAGTACCAAAATACACAGACACCCAAGGCTGGAGGCAGAATTCTGGGTAGGGATGCTGCACAATGTGACCCAGGAGAGAATATTGTATTGGTACTGTTCAAAGGGGACTGTGGCCTCCACGGTGTCCATGACAAGGCTACACTAGCATGTCACTACCAGCCATGTGATTTCCAGCATTTGCTACTGTTATTTATATAAGAGGGTTGATTTCTTCTTTTTTAAATGTGCTTCATGTACTCAAGAAAAATAAATTATCTCCTGGAGTTGTTGCATTGCCTTGGTACATTTAATATACTAAAAACTATCACATTGATTGAAAAAGGTTGAAAAGTTGCAAAATCAAAGATAACAATGAAAAAAGGTTTGTGAAAGCTTTTTTCAGTCCTGTGTGAGCAAGGCACGTGTCCTGGTCTTTAATTTCATGCTCACATGCACCATCTTCAAGTGCCCTCACCACCTGGAGAGTACAGTGGATTTTCTCCCCCCAGAAGCAGCTGTTCAGTAATTCATTTTATCTTAATTTGTCTATGTTCAGCCCCAGGCCTTATTTATGTACACTGTGAAGACTTAATCTGAAGACAACATTAATCATAAGTTCTTTAAAACATTCATCATTACAATGTTTGAGTGGTTTGAAAGAATAATTGATTGATATACACAGCAAATCTTGAGAATTGATGTGGTACAGCTACTTCCCATGGAGATGGGGAACTGAGATGGTGAGATTTTACATCTGAAATGTCCAGCTGTGCTGGGTGTTGCTTTTGAAAGTCCTGACTTGGTAGGGGATGTTAGGTTTTGAGGCACTTTAATTGCTTTGAATCTGGTTGTTGATTTCTCTCCTCTGTTTTTACCAACAGACTCCACAGCTTGCATTGTACACAGGCAGGATATGGAAAACACAGTTAGAATCTCTCTGCCCAGCATCGCACACAAGCCCTGTGGCTGCAGCACAGACAGAATCCATTTTTCCAAGCAGCATCACATGGATTGAATCATGACAGCCCCTTCCACCATCTTCTCCAGGTCCCCAAAGCATTTACTCTGAATGTTTCCTCCCAAAGTCCACAGCAGTAAAAGATGAAGGTCATGTAAGCTGCACTTTGCTTTACCTGCAGAGGCACTCAGTACTCCTCTTTCCCTGATTACTCAAATTAAATACTTTTTTGGAGAATACAGTGGTTTTCTTTCATTGTCTGTCAATGTTTCCTTGCTAGGGAGATCAGGGCATTAGAAGGGGTTGTTGTGCATCCAAATTTTTCCCTTTCCTGTACTCTAGAGCACAAGGTTTGTAGTACCAAACAGAGAGGCCATTTAAGGACTGGAAATATAGTAAAAGGGACTCCCTAGAGCAGGACTAATCATGTTCACTGAATGAGACAGAAATCCTGTTGAAAAGCGTAGCAGGCTATCCCACAATTAGAGAATCAGTCATAATGCACAGAGGGATCTAATTGGGATTGGAAATCATAACAGCCCTGAATCATTAGGGTATTTCAGCTGTGGAATTCCCAAGTTTCATAGGATCTGGGGGAATAACTCAGACTCAGGGAAAATAATTTGTGGCAGTTAGAGTCAGGAAACATCTACCAGGTTTGGGGAGAAAGCACAGCTCTCCACGTCAGTGGAAGTCAGTAGTCAACAAAGACATGCAGGACTTTATTGAAGGGACCTGTGATCCAGCTCTCACTAGTGTCACACAAGGACAGCCAGGTGTTCAGAGTATGAGTTATCCTGCATGCAGACCAGGCTTAGCAATGACAGCCAGCAGCAAAACACAGCTCCTTGTCCAAACCAGGAGGCAGCAGATGTGCAGTGGGGCTCAGTAACAGTGCTGTCTCTCGCTGCCTGTGTCCCACACTGACACCAGATTCTGCCCAGGGACAGAAGCAGGGGACTCAATGCCCTGTGAGCAGCACTGGCTGTCTCCTGGAGGCACAGAGATGCTGGTTAAGCTCCACTTCTGTCACCTGCCACAGCCTAGTAATGTCTCTGTCGTCCTTTATGGGAAACACTTCTTTTAATTCCTGTCTCACTGCCTGATCTTAATCTTTTTTGCTTTATAGCACTCTTGGTGCCTATAGCATGGGCTGTATGCATCTAGATAAACTGTCCTCAAGTACTGCATTGACTTCTTACTAGTATGGTGGAGACCTTCACTCTCCTTACTTTCTCACTGCAATTTGGTTCCTACTTAAAGGGAACAAAAAGCTTTTCACTCCAGCAAATGGCTGAACTTTGATTCACATCACTTCACAAAAAAAGGGCAAGTTTGGCAGAGTGCTTCTGTGATCACAAAACCACGTGAAAATAAACCTATGATAGACCAAACTAGTGCTTTCAACCCTTTTATCCCCCTTCCCCTTTACTTCTTCTTTTTTAAAGAATTGTCAAAATTACATTTTCTTTTAGATTGCTAAAGTGCAGCAGGTCTTCCAGAAGATACAGAGATTATACATAATGAAGAGCTGGCTTTTCTACAATCCTGCTACATGAAACACTCACATTTAAACTCTAAAAGGGTCATCATAAAGCCTGTCCAGGCTTTCTTTCTTTTCTTTTCTTCTTTTTAAGAAACATATTACTCTACATTAGCAGTGGGGTTGGACTGTATGACCTTTAAGATCCCTTCCAACCCAAACCATTCTACGGTTTTACAATTCTTAGCTCAAGTCTTCCTACACTAGCTCTGTAATCAGGTTTTCCATTTTCCCACTTTTAAACAGATACTCATGGCAATTGTCTGACACTTGGGTTGTCCCATTGAAATTTTGTGGCCAAAAGCAAAGCCCAGGCACAAGGACATCACAAAAGCAGTTACGGAGAGCTAGCAGGGGGAGGGGGAGGGCAGGATAGTCATCTCACTCTGCACCAGGAACATTCCCCCATGTCCACATGCACATCCCTCCAGCTGGCTCTCTAGTGCTGCCAGGGACCTCTAGGGCACCTGATGGGGTACCCAAAGGCTGGTACTGAACCTCTACTGCCACCCCCTTCTTCACAGCCAAAATGGTACACGAAGTTAGGAAATTTCATGTCAAAGGTGCTGCAGATAATTCTCCAGGGCAGGCAGGATGCAGCCTTGATTAACAAAAAATTGAAAACTGTTCTGAAAGCAATTAGTGCTCAGGACCACTTCTGTCAATAAATATGTCGTGGCTTAAAAATGGAGTCTCCAGTTCAGTGTTCCCACTGAGACTCTCCCCATCACACTGGCACTTGCTTGCTCCCCCTCCCTTTCCCCTTTGCAGTGGGCTGGAGAGAAGAATTTGAGACACAGAAGGTAAAGATCACGGGTTGAGATGAGAACAATTCACTGGAAACAGCAATGGGATAAGAAAACAAATAGTAACAGCAACAATATCAATAATAAAAGTGTTCAAAAGAGGGAGATTGAGTCACATGCAGAATTCGTACTGCACAGCTCAAGCCAACTCAATTGCAGCCACACTATCCTAACTGGAAGAGACTCCTTCTCTCTGGATGCACTTCCTTTTCCTAACAGAAAACCACTTAGCCAGAATTATCTGCAGACATATCCCCAGTTTCCAGGGTAGAGAATGTCGTGTTTTTCTGTAGTTTCCAGTAATGCAGTGTAATTTAAAAACAAGGCATCAGGGGGAGTACCCAGTGGGTGGGCATTGCTTTCCCTCCTGCACCAGCTCTCATCTCATGGTGCGTGGCAGTTTCTGAGAGACACATGCCAAGGCAGGGTGTTTTACTCCAATAGCCTGTGCTATTAGTCAAGCCATGTGTCAGGACCAGCATAATTGTGTTTGCCTGATAAATTTGAGGAATAAGTGCAGCTCTCTCCATCAGTTCCAAATGAGTCAAGGCCTTTGGTTAGTTTAGTAATTAACCTCAGGAATTGTTCCAGTCACTCAAATATACACAGTGTGGTGTGAGTAGATGTATAGCCAGCACTTGCTAAATATGTATGCAGGGATCTTTTGAAGCATATAATTTACTCAGTTATAATATTATACTTTAGTGCATGTTTTAGTTTATTTTTACCACAGCAGACCCTGACTATAAGCTCCAAGTTTCTCTCATGTATGGTCATTTCTCTGTTTCTGAAGATTTCCAATGATGTGTGCAAAGGCCCGGTCCATAAAGAGCAAAAAGGCCATTTGCATGGGAAGGCAGTCTGCAGAGACACCTGAGGGTGGAAGGCTGAGGGTCTCTGACTGAATTTCCCTGCTCAAGAGCTCCCATGTTTGGCTAAGTAATATTCCTGGTTTTGTTCATTTGCACCTATTGAATCTGAGTATCTGAATTTGACCTACTGAGTCCCAGGCGAAGTGCAAGAACTTTTAGCGCATCCAAAGGGAATGATTTTTCCAAAAACATGTGGCCTGACCTTTAAAGTCCAGTTAAGCAGGTTAGTGATTACTGCAGACATCTCCTACAAAGTGATGCCTGTTTCTTTCAATCAAACCTATTGCTTCTCTCCAAAATTAAACTGATACTGCTACACTCTGTAACCAGGTAAATTTGTATAGGAGCTTGCATATCACGGTGTTGTTCTTATATCAATAACAGTTCAAGGATTAAAGAATTAAAATTTTAAGCATCCATCTGTTAATATCCCATAGTTCCAATCTGCTTATTCTTATAATTGGATCCTCCCACAGGGAGATGCATATTTCTTAGACAAACACTGTCTTATGCAATAAAACTTCTCAGCTTTTATGAGTTATTTCACTCCACTCAAACCAAGGCCCAAATTAACACTGCTGTATGATTGCCTGGCCATTTCGTTCAATGAAAATGGGAGGAATAAAAAAACTATCATTAACCAACATAGGGTAATTCTTCATGTGAATTGAGTCTGATTTCAGTTTGCACATCTGAACATATCTTTCAGTTTGTACTCATGCCACAATAATAGCTGTATTTTGACCAGTATTACCTCTTGACACTGAAGTTGATGAAAAATCTGATGCTTATTTTATTTAAATCAAAATAAGATAACCTGCTGAGTTTGATCTCTTTGCCCACTTTTCTTGCAACTTACTACATACAGATATGCATATTTTACTTTCAGTGCTCTCTGAATTACACCTTCTGCTGTTTGATTATGGGGACCTTGATTTGATAAACAAGCTAACTGCCATGGCAACCCTGCCAGCCTGGCTCTGCCTGAGGTTCTGACAGAACACTTCCACTCTCCTCTCAGATCTGACATGTCGAAGCCCAGGCTAATGTGCCCTTTCCATTTCAGATTATTTCCCCATTATGGATGGCACCTTTAGGCAAAGAAACATCTGTTACCGGAAAGAGTTATGCTTTTCAAATCAAAACAAGGAAGAGGGGCAGGGAGAAGCTGGGATCATCCACAGTCACCACACAGGTTGGAAAGGAGGAGTGTAATGTTTTGACAAGTACACATTGGAAGCAGAGAAGCCGACATATATGAGGCCAGTCTCCAGAGAAAGAACAGCACTGAGTTTAACACCCCTGGCAATTAAGCACGACACAGCCACTCACTCAGTACCCTCTAGTGGGATGACAGAGGGAATTGGAAGAGTAAAAGTGAGAAAACTTGTGGGTTGAGTTAAGGACAATTTAATAGGTAAAGCAAAAACCACACATCCAAGCGAAGTAAAACCAGGAATTTATTCATCACTTCCCTTTGGCAGGCAGATGTTCATCCATTCCCAGGAAAACAGGGCTCCATTACACATAAAGGGAACTTGGGAAGACAAATGCCATCACTCTGAATGTCCCCTTCTTCCTTCTTCTCTGGCTCTATATGCTGTTCAAGATGCCATATGGTTTGAAATGTCCCTTTGGCCAGTTGGGATCAGTTGTCCTGGCTCTCCTCCCAGCTCTTTCTGCATGCCCAGCTCCCTCTCTGGTGGGAGGGGTTGCAAGTCTGAAAAGATCTCTGTAAGCTCTGCTCAGCAATAACAGAAACATCCCTATGTTATATGGTTTCCAGCACCAATCCAAAACACAGTCTCATATTTCCTACTATGAAGAAATTTAGCCCCATCCCAGCTGAAACTAGGACAGCCAGTTCTTATAAAAACCAGTGTTTTACTTAATGATCCAGCTCCTGGATTTTGGGGAGGATATTTTTTGTTGTTGTTGTTGTTATTGTTCTAGTCTCTCTAGATTTTGTAGTTCCTGAGACATGAGAAAACATGACCACTGTCGTATACAAAATGCTCATTAACCAGAGCCAAAAGTATCAAATATCCCCTGAAGTTTGAAGATTTTCTGACTGTAGACCAAAATCACTATTTCAGGGACAGTTTCTTAGAACTATAGAATGGTTTCTTGGAATAGACCATAAAGATCATCAAATTCCAACCTCTTTGCCATGGGCAGGGATGCTTTCCACTAGAGATTACTCAAAGCCCCATCCAACCTGATCTTGAACATTTCCAGCGATGAGGAATCCACAGTCTGTTCCACCACCCTCACAGAAGAAGAATTTCTTCCTAGTATCTAATCTAAACCTACCCCCAGTGGAAAGCCATCACCCATTGTCCTGTCACTCCACACCCTTGTATAAAGTCCCTCCCCACCTTTCCCACAGGATACCATTAGGTACGGGGAGGCTACTACAAAACTTTTTTTTAGCTGCTTTAAAACTTTAGAAACAGCAACTCTGAAAGCCAGAGCTGCTTTCAGAGAGCAGAGAGCTGACAGTCCTCACAGGGTATTCAATAACTGAAGAGGCAAGAGAAGGTCTGTAGCCCAAGCTGACAGCAGGGCTACACAGGGTCAGCTTCAGTTTTGACAGCACAGCACTGGGTGTCCACAGGTCTCTTTAAATAGAGGTTTCTCACAGGGCTGCTGCAGGATCCCGACAGCACATATTTTACTTCCAGCCATACGGAAAAAATGGTTCAGGAGAAATGTCAGTACTGATTCCACTTCACCCTTAGATGTTCACCTGAGGTTTCATTGGAGGCTTTAAAATTGGCAGGATCCCAAAGCTAGTGTTAGAACTGTTCAGTGTGATTTCCTGCAGACCAGCACACAGGCATCGGCTGGGTTTGATGCAGGAATCACTGATTACCAATAGCTTCTGCTTTGGAAAGATCTCTTTTAAGGAATCCTTTCTCTGTTCATTTACTTTTGTTTTCCTGATGCTTCTGGGCTTCTGGGATCCAACAGAAGCTGGAAATACCAAAATGTCAGAAAAAAGCACTTTTTTTTCCTGTATATTCTGAACAGATTTGGAAAAGGAAACCCTGGATATCTCACAAGAAAGTCTGTTAGGGTCCTACAGCTGTTGGCTCGGTGGTATAGACATGGGAGCAGAGCCAAGTAAACATTTCACAACAAATAAATCATAAAATGAATGCCACCATTTCAGTACTTATTAAATGTCCAGAGGCAGATTGGAAAACTCTCAGATGTGTCTGTTATTCTCAGTTATCCATGAACTTTCCTAGCAAATAATTAGCAGTTGACAACTCATTCCAGTTCTGAGTGCTGCACTGTTAAATTCACATTTTGCCATTTACGTCCTAAATTCCATAACAACATAGACAAGTGGTGCAAGAGCAAACACAAGGAGATGCTAAACAGAGTAGAGCATGTTTTGCAAGAAAATTAATGAAATTTATTATGTGCTTTGAAGGTACACAGTAAAGAGTGTTTGAGAAGCATAAGGAAATATCATTGTGAAGAATAATTTTTGCAAACAAAGTAAAATTCAATTTTGTCTGCCAAGCTACTTGAAAAGTAGTATAAGGAAGGCACATCAGTCACCCTCACCCTTCTTTCCCTTTACTGCTAATAAGAATTAGTGCACTGACCCTACCGTCCAGCTGTCTGGTTTTGATTTTCTGATTATTGGCATGATTAGCCAACACTTAATCAGCAATAAGCACTCTTCTCATTCCTACAGATCCACTTCATGGTGTGATCTTTATTGGGTCTTCCCACCTCAGCTGGTGGCGTCTGGCCACATCACTGATACAAGCATGTAGTTCTTCCTAATCCCCAGTGTATTCTTAACTAGCCAATTAGCCCAGGAGGTATGTTTAAATCAGTTTAAAGATGGAATGCTTTGATTTCATCAGGTCCAATCTCATTTCACAAACAAATCTTCACAAGTTCTACATGTTCGTAAGAAACCAGAGTTGGACATTTGTTGCAGTCACACTTTCTTGGAAGTCTTAAAGTAGTTCCTGAAATCCTTCAACTAAATAGAGTCTGCATGAGCAGCATCAGTGAAATTATCTCCTCCTTATCCACTGCACAACATGTTGCATTTTTAGTAGCAATCAGAGGCAGTAAGAGGTTCAGTTCTCTTCAATGATCCAAGCACTGTATGATTGCTGGAAACAGCTTCTGTCCTGGCAGTCTTACAGATGGATACCAAAGCCAGGAGCAGACACAATAACAGAAGGAAATAGGAAATATCCCCGCCAAGGAAGTGATAAAAGCTCATGCACTCCATGCACAAAACTTCACATGCCACAGTACACACAGCATTGGCAGAAACACTTCTCAGTGTCACCCCAATGCTCCTCAGTCTTCCCAGCAAACCTGTCACCAGGACTCATGTTTGGGACAGCACTTACATGACCCAGTTAAGCTAATGAATCCATTTAGGCTCACCAAAGAGAACACACAGTGAGAGATGCTTCTCCACAGGCATTGCAGAGCCTTCCAAAACAACTGATCTCTGGAGAGGTTACCAGACTGGCTAAATCCTTACAAAAGATGTCCCTAGAGATGTGAGAGTCCTCCCTCTTGTCCCCAGTGTATAGTTTTGTGGTGTAATTTTACCATATGAGTTTCTGTCAATCATTCTTGTCACTTACAGTTCTGAGAAGTAAAGAAGTAGCTGTCACTGCCAGACTGGGCAAAACCTGAATTGGCAACCCTCAAGGTGAAAGTGTTTGTTCACTGCTATTAATCAGGCCCTTGAACCATCCACTGTTATGGACAATGAACCCTTTCCATGGTCACTGCTTACAAACCCTCATTTACAGAATGACTCTCACAAAGGACCTGACTGAAGGTTCAATAAAGAAATCTGTCAGAGCCTGGCTTCTGGGCCATGACACGTGGAATACAAAATCAGATTCATTAGCTCCCAAGCCTTTGTTAGGTTCCCTGCTACTCTCTTTAACAGCAAAAATTATTATGTAAAAACTGCTTTAAAAATCAGTGTTGATTAATAAAAGTAATTTCAAGAATCTGTACTAAAGAGTATTCAATTTTAAATTCATTTCCCCTGCCTAATAGTCTGAGAATATCTCAGTAATGGTATGGGAATATGAATACATTGCCCATTCAGTCATGGGTAATCCTCTCTTCTTTGGTGGCAAAAGCCCCTCACCCACCACCCTCCACCTCCAGTTTGCAGCTGCTCAAGGGCATCTGATGGGAATTATAAGAATTTTTTTCTCCTGTTTTGCCATCGTGCAGAGTTAAAATTTGCATTTTAGGTGAAGTGCTAGGTGCAGGTATAGTTTTAAAACAGCACATGAGAAACTGATATAAAAGGGCATCTGATAACCACAGAAAATGTGCTCACTTCACAGTAGTCATGAGATCCTTAAAACTGAAAGCAACAAAAATTATGTGTTTTCCATTTGATCACAAAGAGACCATTTTAGCAGTCAGTTTTCCATTAAAAAAAAAAAGGACAAAAAGCTGGGAAGCTTTTTCCCTGTTTTGTTGCAAGTCCTTCCACATGACAGTGAGGTTCTTGCCTTGCCCAAATCACACAGAGCCTTCTAGCAATGCCAAGGAGCACTGTGCAAGCAATAGCAATTATTTTCATGGGAAAGTAACTATCTGGAAATACTCACTGTGTGTCTCAGCTTTTCTGGATATTAGACAACAAACTCCCCCAAAAAAGAGGAATTACTGATGCATGTTCTGTGGACAACCACTGTGTAACAGCAGGATCCTCAGTATTGAAACAGGCTGGAAAAGGACTCCAAATACACACATTGGAGCCAAACATCAAAGTTTTGGATTTTCTACCCAAAGATCCAGCTGCCTTTTTATTCTAGTGCATTTTAACTCTGGTGACTTTTGGACTCAGAAGTGTCTTCAAAGTCAAGGTCATTTCGGCATGATCCTGTCTCCAGAAATAGCTCCAGGAAAAACGTTTTCTTTCAAGAAAAAGCTTCAAAATGCTCTGTAAACTTAGGAACACAGGGGCAATTTAACCACATGAGTGAAACCCCTCAGGTAAGGACTGTGTTAGCTGTTCAATAGTTCATGAGGACAGTGTACAAGAATATAAGATAGGAAGTGCAAATTCAGGGAGAGAGGCATATTTTAGGGGAGCAAAAATATACAATAAAATACCTGAATTCCAGTCTAGAGTTAACCTTGAGTTTACCAGTTTCCTCATTTAGTGTCATATTTTTTATCTGGAATTTAAAATGACGGTATTGTTTGCTCATATTTGAACAATCTACTGTTGAACTGTGACAGTGAGTGTAAAGTAAGATCAAAATCAGCTAAAACCATGATAGTGAAATTGTTTGCACTTTTTATGAGCACAGAGCAGTACCATTGCCTCAGGGAAAATGGTTTTTGCTAATATTTGCCACCTTTTCCTATACAGAAATTTGGTTGAAGTTGCCCATCTAGCAAGATAGACACATTTCCAGCAGATAGTTCATAATCACAGATCTTCAGAAATGGCCCCTATTTCACAATTGTTCAGTGACAGGCAAAACTAGATACCACATGCAAAAGAGAGACACCAAAACACTGTCTGTATCCCTGAAGTTTTCCTAGCAGCCAATGGTTTCTTGTGTCTTTTGGGATGACATCTGACTCTTTATTGGGCTAAAGTGTGAAGCAGCATGTCTACAGAAATAAGACCATTTCTCCTGTGCACAGCATGGCCCCTGGCATGCAATGGCTGGATTGTCCCTTTCAGCACAGCCAGGCAGTTTTATTCCTCAAGTTAGAAAATAAAAACTGTCACCTGTCATCTGCAATGCAGGTGTAGACAAAGCACTTTGGAATTCAAAAGCTCTGTTGTATTCTGATTATCACTTTTAGCTCTTTCCTTCAGATGAGAAATAACTTCATTGTCTCTCCCAGCTGCCAATATAAGTAGTGTGGAGGACAGACAACACCAGAAGGTGTCAGTGAGATGCAGAGACCATCTCAGCTGTAGAGATATTCAAGGACAGAACAAGTAAATCCATGGCCAGGATCATATAAGGAGGAAGGAGGAACAGAAATAGGTGGCGGTGTTTAAAAAGAAATAAATCTGAATTCAGGCAATGCAGCTGGGCCTCTGCAGGAGCAATTATCTAATCAAAACTTATTCTGAAAAGCAAACCAGGAGCTGAGGTTTATTAACTCCCACCAGCCAGCCTTTCCCCCAGCTCTGTGTAGAAAAGCAGAGCACACTTCAAACTGTGCCACCTCAGCTGTGCGTGGGAGGCTGGCACGGAGCTGCTCGAGCTTCTCCCAGACAACACCACTTATCTGCAGCTCAGCACCACTGACTGCCTCTGAGAGGCTGAAAGAGGGCACCACCAGAAGCCAAACCTCGTGGGAAAACTGACTGCTATTCTCATAACACTCAATAGGCACTGTTTGCATGGGCTCTTGTATTTTTGGTTGAAGATGGTGAGCAGTGAAACAAAGAGTGGCAGTTCTCTGGGATTTTTGCAAGTGTGCACAAATCACAAAGTGTTGAATGTATTGTTAATCAGCCTTCCTATGTTTCTGTTCCAAGGGTCTGGTGGTTCTGAGGTTCCCTTGGAGTCTGAACAGATTTAGTACTAATAAAAACAGCAACAACATACTTGATGTGGCATGACTTGTACCAGAGCAGTAGTTCAGGTTTTGCCTAGATTCAGAAGGTTTTCACAGGTGCAAATGGAAGAGATCTTTAACTGGGATAAAACCTCCATAAAGACACCCTGTAGAGTGCAGAAAATGGTTTGCACTGACTGTGGCTCACACAGCAATTTAACAGCCCAAGTTGCCAGTGTTTATTTCCTATTATGTGCTATTTTTGCTCATTCTTTCAAGGTGTCTCCCATGTTTAACACGAGGAATATAAAAGATCTTAGCAGACAGAGAGGATTGCCTCTTACAGCTCCCTGTAAAGCATAATCAGTAACAATATTAGGCTTTAGGCAGTGAAATATGTCCTGGTGGCTCAGATCCCAGAAAGCCATGAGGTCTTTCAATCATTTATAATTTTAAAAAGCTTTTCAATTAAGATTTCCAGACCTGCTTTCTGCTTGTGGGTAATATATTTATTTTATTATTCATTAGAATTCTTTGAATAAACTGTTTAGCAGCTTTTGAGACTGAAACAAAAATGGACGTTTTTACGTATTTGGACATATTTGCAGAAAAGCCTTGAACTACAGCACTGAAGCAAATGGTATTGAAAATTAAGCACTGGCATGTATCCCTCCTTTGGGAGAAAACAATTTGTAATCCAAAAATCAGGACTGTGAACCTGAACTGTGAAGCATTTTGCAAACAGCAGAGCCAGAAAGAAAATAAAATCTGCTCACCTAGTCCAGCCTACTCCATCACAGAGACATTAAGGCTTTTCTGATTCATTTCTGTGAATGCTCTTTGGCTTGATCTTTAGAAAATATCTAGACTGGATGGCAGCATTTTGTTGACAGAGGTGCAAACCTCTCACAAAGCACCTGGTGCCTGTGCTTAATAACCACTGCAGGTAGAAATGCCTGCTCTGTTTTCAGCTCTAACCCTTGGAGGTGCCCACCCAGTGCTGCCAGATGCCTGCTGAAGGAAAAGCCTCCACACCTGCAGTGCCCCCCCACCGGCAAGGGCAGGCAGCACACTTTAAAAGCTACAAATGGGCTGGTTTTGCTAAAGCTGAATTTACTTTCAGTACCACTCAAGCCCCATCCTTCACAACAGCAGTATCGGTGTTTTGCAGTCTTGGACAAATGCCTGCAGAAACATTACAGAATCATTATATTTCATCTCCCCACATTTTGTGCTGAAGATGAAGTAGTGAGTGATATTTTTCATTTACTTTCCAGCACACATTAAGCTGCACACTGTTGAACGGCTGCTTTGTGCTCCCTGCAGGCAGTCTGCAAACCTCTCTGAAAGCCTCTGGGACAAAAGGAGCTTTCCAACAAAGTTTATTCCTCTTTATTATTGATTGTTTAAGAGATTAATAAAATATTACTCCAAAATCTAGTCGTGTTAGGCAACCTGAGCAAACAAAGCTGTGAATCTGAGGCTGCTCTGTTCAGAGCTGTAACAAGTGCTGATAAAAGGGCATTGAATATTGGAGGTAATAACTCCTCTTGGAGATGTGAAGCTAAGGAAACCCTTTTGCCTGCATTTACCTGTTTCATTCAGGGAGAAACAAGAAACATGGCAGTCCATTGTGCAGCTGCTGGGGGTACATCAGGACTTTCTTGGCTTTCCCCTGAGGTTTCAAGAGCCTATGCCAGGTTTGAGATGCTAACGTAAAAATGTCTTTGAAGGTGAATAATTTGTTGTACAGATTTTAGCAGTTCTGCAAGAGATGCTTTTCATTATGCACACACCCACAGTACCTTCGGTATGCACCTTTTAGGACACCAAATGGGATTAGGGATAATTCCCCTCCATCTATGTAGCATCTGGTTGTACAGCTATCCAGTGCATTACAGGAGAGTCTGTCACCTTTGAATCCCATGAGTATTTCATCATTAATTCCATGAGGCTGACATTCAACACTATGTTTTTTCCTGCTAGTATTTGATGCCAGTCCCAAAAAGAAGGTAGTGAGCAGACACTGGCTTTTGCAAAATGCATCTTCTCCCTGATAGAAATGTGTCCTTGCCCTATAAACTCCAGAGAAATAAATGAGTGGAAACACTTAACAATGTGGCTCATTTACGGGAGGGAGGGTCAGCCCATCATTCAGAAACAGTGAATCTATAATGTCTTGCTTTGTCGTTCTGAGTAATTTAGTCCCAGTAAGCACACTGAAAAGCTGCATTTACATTTGAAACACTTCTTGAGCAGGACTCCACAGAAATCATAGAACATCATTTAACAGTCCATTTTCTTGGCCTGTTTTCTTTCTCCACCCCCCCCAGCCCGGTGTTACTTTTCTGTAAACACATAAATCAGCATCATCTATATTCATTAGGTTACTCGATCTGTTCAGTGCAAAATTACCCGTTTTGCATGAGTCTTCCCCTTTCAGATTAATATAAATTACTTAAGTTAATTATGTTTCTCGTCGTAGAAAAATATTTGTCAAACTGTAAAAGCATCAATAACAATAAAAATGTAGAATTTACAAGGGTACAGATGTAAACAAGATCAGGATGGCTCATACCACACCCAAGACTTATTTCAGAGGTGGCTACTATCTCATCTAATCCAATGTCTGCCAAGGAGACCTTACCCTCAATTAGCTGAGAACACCAATTTGACCTAAGCAGAAAATAATTAACAAACTAGATTATTTTTTTTCTTTGTTTCTTGTGGTCCTAAATCTGGAAGGCTCCTGATAATGTCAGTTCTCTGTGAGTTTCCTCATCTACAACTACCTGCTCAGGTCAGCAACACCCTATAGCACAAAGGAGAAAGCATTACTGCTAAGCAGTATTCAAACTTTCATTTCCTTTCCTTCCTTTTTTCTAGGCATTCGACTGTCCTTCCTCATCTTTCTGATGGAATTAAAAAAATAAATAAAGAGAATAAAGTAAAATTAAATAAAAAATAAAATAATAAAATAATAAAATAAAATAAAATAAAATAAAATAAAATAAAATAAAATAAAATAAAATAAATAGGATAAATTCTACAGATGAGAAGACAATAGACCAAAAGGAGAAATTTTTCCATCACAGTCTGGGGAGCAGGAAGTCTGACTTTCACAGGAACAAACCAGCCACATTCAAATCCCTCTGTGTCAAGACAACTCCTCTCTCCTGCACACAGGCAGCTCCACAGCCTGCCAACACAACCCATCTTCTCCTGGAGTGCAGTTGCATTCTAAAATGAGTTATTTTCCACGGAGCAGGTTGCAGAATAAGTTGCAGATGGTAGAATCAAGTCCAAAGCCCCTTTCTTTTAGTACCACTTGCAGGTGTGTGTGAGGACCCCATCCCTGCACTGAGCAGCAGAAAGTTGTGTGACCTTCTCTTGAAACTATTTCTCCAGTGAGGGGAGCAGCATTCCCATTAGAAGCATGGGTGTATCCTATAGCCTCAGCTGGGACAGAGGAGTTCCAAGGAGTCTTTCCAGAGTGAGGAAATGCAAGAGTATTTATTCATCCAAACACTTCTCTAGCCTCCAAATCCCATCAAGCCAAGCTGATTACTAAGTCTGAGGATTTGAGATGGTTTCTATTTGTTCCAACTCAGTTCTCACACCCTTGCTTTATTCCTTCTGGCCAAAGCCGCTTTAAATCTGAGCAGGCCAATGTGCCTGACATTGGATTTACTCAGCCCAAAGCCAAAATGATTTTTGAATTCTAGTAAGGGAAGAAAAAAGTATTGCCTTCTGATTGACTTAATTCCCATTCAAGCAAAAAGTCCACTGACTTGTAATTGAAAATCAGTTTTACCTTTCAGGGAAAAAAGGAGCAGCCTGAGGTATCAGCTGGAGTCTTGGACAGGGAACGTTTGCTCAAGAAGCCACATTTGTGACCTTTAATTGTCACAGAAAGCTAAATGCAGAAGATAGAAAACTCATACATCTGATAACAAATCTACAGGCACTGTTTCTAGCACAGACATAGGTTTTCCTTCCTTACTGTGAAGTGGCACTTCTCCATCTCAGATTGAACAGCTATTCATCACAGTCACCCAGTGTTTACTGCACACAACTCCTCACCTTGATAAAGCCACTGCTCTTAAAATAACACGACAGAGCTGATTTCTCTTTTTTCTTTTTTTTTATTCTAGTCCCATTTCTTTATGTTCTCATAAGAAAATCCAGTGACACGCCCTGCCGTGATTAAATTGTACACACACCCAGTGCTGCCACCACAGTCAAAAGGAGGGGATCAACATATCCAAAAATAATTCCTTTTCATCTGCACAGCTCCAGCACCACATGTGCCAGGTTTGCCACACATGTGACAGAAATCAGCTATGTGGCACCCCAGCAATCAACCTTCCTGATTTCTGGATAGCTGCTGCTACAGTGTGATGCACATAAGAAAACTGGAATGTTTTGGCTGTGCCAGTGGGCTGGGGCATGATTTGTAGAAAAAATAATCTGGTTTCCAAATTAGCATGCTCACAATTACGAGCTTAGAGAGAGAACTAGAGCTGATAAGAGGAGAGTTTCTGGATTTGGGCTGGGAACAGCACACTGAACTGAAACACCACAAATAGCGATTTCAAACCAGATGCTGCAGGTTTTATCCATAGTCCTTGTAGACACTTCTCTCCACAGCTCCTCAGGCATGTTTTGAAGATAGGATTTTATAGTGGGGGAGTTCTAGGGTACAGGAACACAGGATGTGTTTTCAAAGGTACGACTGAGAGTAACACAACAAATTTGCCCCAACTTTCACCTCAAGAAACCTTCACAGACGTTGCTTGTCCAGCTGCTCAAAGAATATTGGCATCACAGCTGGCAACAGGATCAGACGCTTGCTGCTCCCTGCCCAAAGATCTTTCCCCAGGAATACACTCTGCCTGGCTTCTAACACAACCCAAAGAATGCATCTCTGCTGGTTCTTTCATCCCTCCAGCTTCTGATATAATTGATATTAATCTCCCAGTGTTGTAGATATTTGCAATGCACCAGATGGGCCATTGTTTAATTAATATTGCTGCTTTCATTCAGTCTGAGCTTGATTAAATGAAAATTCCATCTGTGAAAAACCAAAACCTGCAGGCAGGATACAGGAGAGTGATGCTGCTATCAGCTTTGATGATTTTGAGAGAAGAGATTGTTTGGGGTAAGGCTATACTTCCCACCATTTTCATGTTGGAATGAGGGATATTCTGTCTCTAGGCTGACATGACAATTTGATGTTAAAATAGCCTGGGAAGGAAAGGGAAAAAGAGTGTGTGACTGGTGTTGGGCAGAGGAAAACAAGAAGATGGGATGAGGAGGGAAAGAGTAAGCCATACTATGCCTGAAAGGATGACTCCCAGGGAGAAGGGGTGGACATAGAAGGCCAGAAGTCACTTTTTTGCCTTCAGCATTTGGTGTTGACATTTGAGTGAGCATGACCTTGAAAACTGCTTATGGAGCCCCTGTTCCCATCCATTCTTATTCCTTTAATCTCTGCAGACTTCCCAGAAGTTAAGATCCTTTAGCCTTCCAGCACACACCATCAATCCATCTTGGACACGCCATCCTTGGGAAGCAGCAGAGCACAGCCCTGTTCCCTTCTGCACTCCAAAAATTACCCTGTGACAAGTGAGAGAGTGCAGGAAGGGGAAGGGCTGTCAGAGAAGAGCTGGGGCCAGGCTGACCTGGAGCAGTTGGCCTGAGAGCACCACAGCCACTCCAGCACCTCCCTTGGGACTGGTCTGGTGGAATGCAGCACCTTTTTCATACCAATGCACTCCAGTCACTGTTCAGGGGTGTGGAAATGGCTTAGACCTCCATGCAGCCCAGCACTGTGCAGCCAAATGTGCCAGGAGCAATTTAGCTGCCCAAGTTTAGTCCTCTAAATGCTTTGGTACCTGGGACAACCACACTATACACCTCCCAGCCCTATGTGAATATCTCCAGTGTTACCAAGTTTCTTCAGGGAAAATGAGCTGCACTGTCTGTGGGGTTTGGGTGTCGCTTTCCAAACTACACAGTGCACACAGCCTGGGTAGCTTTTTTCCTTTTGTTCCTAGCATCCACCTTCTTTGCTGCAATCTCTTGTTATTGTCCTAAAACAAAAACAGGTGAGCGCTGAGGCTTGATTTCAGAGGGCCAAAAGTAAATAGCTTGTAAAGTGTGTGTTATTTCAGCCTCTGGCAACTGATCTGCATTGCAAATCACAGCGTGTTGTTGCTGCTGCCAACCCTTAGAGAGACTCCTTTAGTCCAAATTAAGGGGTCTGAATACTGAGGCTGATAGAGGCTTGTACCAAACCTCCCTGGCAATTTAGAGCAAGGGTTGCTGTAAATACTGCCTTGAGCTCTTCCATATTCAAAAGAAGTTTGAACCTTGTTGTATATAGGTGCAGAAAGTGCACCTGTACACATGGAATTCATATAAAACATTGTTCACTTCCATGGAGAAATGAGACATGATCTCAGAGCGATAAGGACCTCAAAGGCATAAACAGAGACTGACTCAGATATTTGCACCTGCAGCAGAGCCCATGACTATGAATGCTTAACCCTGAGCCTCCAAGATCAGTCCCATTCATGGTAAATTAAGACATCACTAAAAGAGATGGGAATTCCTGAATCCTTTGTTGATTCTGAAGCCATAGAGGAGGGGTTTTAACTTATAAATAAGCAGAACATGAGTGGCTGCTCATGGATCCTGCAAAAATTCAAAATACTGCAATGTCTGAGGCTTTGCTTCACTGCATTTGCACAGTGCCTCTATACCCAGCTGTTAGGTTCTAACAGCTTGATACCATCACCGAAAAGACAGTCACAAAAAATGTTTCAAAAAGATTTGTTACAATTTCTAAAATTTATGTATGTTTAAGATGTCTAAATAGGCTGGATATCAGACTGATTTAGGGACTAACATGCTAACATTCACACACTCAGTGTGAACAATCAGGAGACCAGGATCATGAAGCCAGGCTATTGCCAGTGTAGTATTTTTCAGATGGTGCTCTGCTTCTGTATCCCCAGAAACTTCCTTTATAAACCAAACAAGTAAATGAGCACTGATTGGAAAGTGATAAACACAGCAGATATCTATACTAAAGTCATGTTTCCCAGGCAAAACAGGCAACTTAACCTATAAATTCAAATGTTCTACTGAGAACTTTCAGCCCAGCTTTGGTCTGCCCCTAGGAATGTGCATGGATTTCCAAATGATTTCAAGTTTGTATGCTCCTAGAATTGTCCCCTGGGGTTCCCATCTGGCATCATTCCCAACCCTCCTTCTGCTTGTTTTCTTTTCCCCTCCTGTGGAATTTTATTTCAAAGAATTAATTACTGTCATCTTACATTATCCTTGACTCATTACTTCCAGATTGTTCTATTATTTTTTTCCCAGCTACACACAGAGTGTTTTGGCTATTACTGAAATGGAGCCAGCAACAGCAGGGTAAGCAGACCCCCATCTGCACAACCAAGGAGTTTAAAGTGAGAAAAGCCTTAACAGTTTTTATCCACTTCTTCATTTTGTCTCCTGAAAGGTTATTCCTCTTTTCTGTATGTTCCCTGTTAAAACATTTCCCAGTTTTCCTCTGACTGACCTTATATTCTACCAGCATCTGATTTCAGTATCTTCTTTGCTTCATTCCTGCACTAACAGACTCTCTCATAAGATGCTCCCTGCTCTTTGGACTGACTACTCTTTTCCTTACCTTTCACACAGTCTTGTCTCTCTTCCCAAATGTGGGTATTCCCATCATGAGGGTTGATGAGTTGGGGAAGAGACATTAAGCTGCAGAGAGGGGAGCAGATAGCACAGCTCCTGTCTGCCAGCAGCGACACAGATACAGCCCTGCCACCTCCCAGCACCAGCTCAGTCTTTGCAGCTGTAAAGGGCCGTGCACAACCCACAGCCCTGTGATAGAAGGCTCCTGCCCCACTTTCCCCAGCAGTGAGGCCTCTGTCTTGCCCTCTGCCTCATGGCAGTGGTCAGTCTCCCATGCCAGGATGTCACACACCACTTGTGTGCAAGGGGAGCGTTTCGCATGACTCCTTCTGGCAGATACATTGCCAGCACTGGACTCCATCTCACAGCTTAGAGAAGGTGAATGAGAAGATTCCATTATTTGTAGTTATGCCACTGCTCACCCATGAATGTAGGATATGTCCATGACCCTGTTTATCCCCACCTCATCCACAGTCCTTCTGGAGAACTGCTGTGGTCTAGAACTGGACTGCATGGAGAGACTTTCCATCTTGCAGGCCTGCAGTAGTTTCTGTAAGAAGTGACAGAAAGGATTAAAAGACTTGTTTTATCACAGCCCAGAGTTCATAGGACACCTCTACCTTTTCCTGCAAGTAATGTGAGATTATTAAAACAGAGATATGATACATCTGTGTTGCAAAGAAAATGCATGATCAAAACAGCACCCTGGGTAGTGCTACACTGCAAAGCTCTCTGAGGAGGAAAGCAGGATCAGAGTCCTGCTGCATGAAACCAATCTCCTCACATGCTCTGCCCATCAAGAGCACAAAAGTCACCACTAGCCATTCATGGAAGGTGAAGTACCATCCAAAATTAAACTTGCCATGGGACTTGTGGCAGCTGCACCTCATTGGCAATGCCCCCCTGCACTCTGAGCTCTGTTCTGTCTCAAGAATAACAGTGGTTAAACAAAACTCATGAAAGTAAACATTTTCCCTATTTTGCTCTGCATGTGTGCATGTGTTGATGAATCATTCATCAACTAGTCAAAGGATTCAATATTCATAAGCAGGGACTGAAGATGTGAAAATCAAGGGAAGGGAATATTCCCAAGCTCCACTCATCTTGCAGGCTCATCCTACTTATAAATTGCTTCTTGCTCCAGGTTTTCCTAGTCTTTCAAATGTGGTCATCTCTCATACACACCTTTTCTGCAGGCTTTAATAAACAGTGAAATACAAATGTTAGTATTTCAGCCATCATCACTCTAAAGCTCATTAAATTTCAAATACCAAATTCATCTGAGATGAATGAGGCAGTGTCTTCAGGTACCAGGTTATTTGTGAGAGCAGAAAGACATTACTGTATTGGTTATATCCTACTCATATTTTGAAGATTTTTTTTCTCCCAATGGCACAGGCAAGAGACTAAAATTTTATGTGTTTATATATCATGTATCCTAATCGAAAATGAGACTCTTGGACAGAAGAAGAAAAGCACCAGGGAGAAGTACTGACTTGCTCCAAAGATGCACAATTCAAGTCATGTTTATAAATCTTTGCCAGTTAGTACAGATAAATAATTTCCAAAATGCAATTTGTTCACAAATGGCTCACTTTGGTTCCCAGTCACTCGTGATGTGTGAATAGTCATATGGCATAATTTTTTGTTCTGAAACTTGTATGTGAGATATGCCTCCAAAAAGGAGGCCAGTGAATGACAAATAGCAAATAACTCATTTCCAGAATGTATTCTTCAACCATTTAAAATTTGCAAACATTTTCATAAATTCCCAGCAGTCACTGGGATATTGGTGAATAACGAGTTGCAGTGCCTCTGTGAATAGCCATGAATCTTGTTCAGGAGGAGAGTAATCCAGATTTCCTCATTATTCAACTAGCTGTAGCACACAATAATTCTGGAGCAACCCACTAAATTCCAGAGGCGGGTTGATCATCTCTGGCAACAATGTGTAAAACAGTCTGGGGTAAATTATTGGTTGCTGGCTCAACTTGCAAAGGTTGAGCCCAGTTCACTGACTTTGAAAAACTTACCAGCAAAGCCAAAAGCAAAACTGCTGGAAAAACACACCCAAGAGAAATGGAGATAGCCAGACCCTTTTGAGTTGAACCTGCTCAAATTAGGTGTAGAAGCCATTCAGAATTGGGTTTGCAGGTCTTTTTTTAGCATGCATCTCCACCTAACAGATGATGGAAGACCGTGATATTTCAAAGACATTCTTTATCCTATAGAAACACAGAATACGTATTTTGCCTTTTAGCCCCCCTACACAGGTGGGAAAAAGTGCCTAATGCACTTTCTCCTGAGCAACACTAACAGAAAAAACACAGACCCTTAGGAAATCATTTTCCATACTTCTATCCCACAAGAGGCAGAGGTAGCAGGATGTTCCAAGTGTTTGGATAGCACTTCCAGAAATTCACCAGAGGCTGATAGAACAGCAGTGTTTATTTAATAACGAAAGCACTCAACCAACAGAGCCAGGCAGGGTAATTAGCACAGAAACAGCTGTAGTCACAAGGGGGAAGGTGGATTCATGGGAGAATGTGATGCTGTGGCTGTAGTATTCTCTGCGGGACCCCAGGAAGTGACAAGAATTAGAGCTTATGAATCTAGGAAGAAAACCAAAAAAAGTGGCTGGGTCTTTATTACTTAGCACATCAAAAATCGCTTTCCAAAGTAAGGAGAGCAGATGGACTAGCATCACCATGACATCTTTTAGGCTCTGAAGACAGGAATGGGATGGGGCAGACGGTCTGTTCCGCCAGATATTCCAGCTCAGCTCTGCTGTAAAAAAGGCAGAGGGGATAGGATGCTGAGAGCCATTTTACCTTAGGAAGATAAAACAGAGGGCATGAGGTGTCTCTGCAGGTGAAGGTAGCAGCAGGGAAGTCCACAGGGTGACTCACATTGGCTGAATTAGTCTTCAGAAAATTCCCGTGCCTTTCCCAGTACACTGCATAATTCTCCCTTTGCTGAAGCCTCTCCATCCAAGCTGGCCTTGTGGGAGCTCAGAGATGATCTTGGAAATACTCCAGGCTTTTCTCTTTTCTCATCACCACCAGAAAACACATCCCTCCCTACAGACCCATCTGTGTGTGTAAGTGGGGAAGTAGGACATACCCCAGGATACTCAGCCACACAGGCATCTTTTCCAAACCGAAATTTTCAAAGGGGCTTGTGACTTCTGTGTTTCATCTTATCAACAATTTTATACCAATTGTCTGAGTTCCCTCCAACACCAAGGAAGTGTGATCTAAAAGTTCAAGGGGTGTTTGCCCTCTTGTAGGTTTAGCCACACTACCCAGAGAACCGACAGAGCAGCAGCAGCTTTGGGGCTGAGTTTACAGGAGCTTTTCAAGCCAAAGGAACTCCCCAGTTTACACCAGGTGCGGATGCAACTTTGTCAACTTTGGGGTTGTGTGGCAAGGTTTTGGTGGCAAGGGGGGGACTACACAAGTGACTTCTGTGAGGGGCTGCTATGTCTGCCATGTCTGACACAGCCAATGCCATCTGCCAAGACAGACCCACTGCTGGCCAAGGCTGAGCCGTCAGTGACAGCATTAGCACCTCCAGGTTAATATATTTTAGTGGGGGGGGAGTGGGAGGAACCACTGTGCAGCAGCAGATGGAGAGAAGAGTGAGAATATGTGTGAGAAACAATGGTGCAGACACCAAGGTCTGTGAAGAAGCAGGAAGAGGATCTCAAGGCACCAGAGCAGAGATTCCCCTGCAGCCCATGGTCCAGGTGCATCCATGTGGAGACTGTGGAGGACCCCACACCAGGGCAGGTGAATGCCCAAAGGAGGCAGTGACCCTGTGGGAAACTCATGATGGAGCAGGATCTGTTAGGACCACACAGGGAAAGAATTGCACCCTGTATAAGGGGCTCCCCTTGAGTGTGAGGAGTCCTCCCTCTATGGAGGAAGGAGCAGCACAGACAACATGTGATGAGCTGACCACAACTCTCTTTCCCTGTCCCCTTGTAAAAGTGAGGAGGTGGCAAAAGTCAGGAGTAGGGTTAAGGAAGGGATGGGGGGAAAGTGTTTTAAGATTTAGTTTTATTTCTTATTACCTTATTCTGATGTGGTTTGTAATAAATTAAACTAATTTCCCCAAGTCTGTTTGCCCATGGCAATAATCTGTGAGTGATCTCTCCCTGCCCTTATCTTGACCCAGAAGCCTTTTGTTTTATTTTTTCTCCCCTGTCCAGCTGATAAGGGGAGTGATAGAGCTGCTTTCTCCCCCCACCACATAATTTTCTCAGGTTTCCTCCTGAGAGCAAATGCATCTATTATACTATGTAGGGGAAGCAGCCCACACAGAACACTGCTGGTGTACTGCTGAAGCAGAGGTATCCAGCTCTGGTGATCACTTGCTGGACAGAACACCTACTCAAAATTTCCATAGAGGTTCAAATCTGGCTTTGCACTGAGACCCTCCATTTAACAGTATCTGCCAGAAACAGATAACAATGCTCTTTGACCCCTCTAGTGTGGACAAAAACACTAAAAAGATAGTAACAACCACTTATAAACTACACAGAGCAAGAAATGAATGGACAAAATAGCCAATATTTTCTAAAAGATGATTCATCTGTATCAGGAGAGGGCCCATCAGTAAGCTGGGGATGAGATATTTTGAGCTGCTATTGCTCATGCTGCAGATAAAAGGTGTTAATTTTCCAAGATTTTTGTACTGCTGTCTCCTGTCCTGGAAATTTTTCTGAGGTTGTCTTAAGCATTAGGTTTCTTAAAGATGAAGGGAATACTGGGGAAAGGAATGGTGACTAAAATAATTTTGCTAAGGTACATTGAGCAAAAAAGCACTAGGAAAAAGCAGCCACAAACCTCCTCTGCCTTCTAACTTCTCACTTAATAATTCCTACATACATATATATATACACACAGTGCAAGAAAAACTATAGTTCAAGGAAGATTAACTGAATTATAATAATAGAATAGGTAAGGTTGTTAATTTTATTTTTCCCTAAAGGGAACATGTGATAAAATGAAAAAATAAAAAAAAGCACTCCACAAACCAACCAACAAGCTGAATCTGCTTTAGTCTGAAGAACGGAGAAGTGTCACTGCAAACTTGAGCAAGGAGGATATTATCTGGGGCACTGTAATAAAAACAGGTAACTTAATTAAAGCATAGCTTGGACTGCTGCAGGTATCCACGCCTGCAGCTCGCCACCCAGAACTGTCACACATGTCTGAACGCACCAGCTCCAAAAGGTTATTCAGCAATTCTTCCTCGCTTCTCCCTTCAGTTTTAATTTCCGTGCTCCTCGGTTTTGCTTTAAGGGGCTTTCATTTCTGTCTCTGTTGTTCTGTGCTGTGTGCCGCCTTGGAGGTTGTGAAAGGGCAGCTGGGTTTGCCATCGCCCTTGGCAGGCAGCGGGAAACACCGCGCTGCCGCTGCATCTGAATTAGTTTGCTTCCTGCAGCCAGAGCTCTCCTTCTCCATGGCACATCCCCAGCACAGCCTGGACCTTCTGCTTTCAGACAGTCCTTGGCAATGCACCCCACAGGGGCAATGCCTCCACTGCTCCTGGTCTCTGGGGTGAGCAGAGATGCATCTCATCCCCTGGGCAAGCCATGGGGCAGTGGCAGCACCAGGCTGGGCTCTTCTCCTTTCAGGTGCCCACACTGCCCATGTAAAGCCTTTTGCATGCACTCTACATCCCCTACTGTTTGCCAGCTAAAGGATGCTCTGCCTGCTGCTCCCTGTGCTAGGGTAGCCTGTAGAACCTGGTAGCCTGTAACATCTGTGTCAGTGATCTCTCTCATCCTGGGGGAGATCACTACAGGGTTTTCTGACTGAAGGCTGACCTGTTACCTTTTAAATAAGAACCACCTGCACAGACTATTTGAATTCTGCATACATGACTTCTCTTCCCAATGATTGAAATGCAGGTGTTTATTCCACCTTGCAGGTGTCAGCAAAGTCTTACAATCTCCACTCAGACAACACAAGGCAGTGGCTTTCATTTTTTTTCTTTGTTATTAATGAGATAGCTTTCTCTTTGGGTATTGTGAGTGACAGGAGGCAGAGACCTGCCAATCAAAATGTTAAAAGGACATTGTCAATGTCACCCTTCATCCTCAGCTCTCCATCAGTTTAAACACAGAAACAACAGAGAAATTACAGTCCCGTTATTTGCAAGGTGAGAATACAAGGTCTGCCCCTGTATGCAGAAACATTAAAAAATCTCCAGCTGCTGATTTTATCTGGAAACTTCAGAAAATACAAATTATTGAAAGACTTCTCATGACAGCTTATCTTTGCAAAATTACCATCTTGAACATACTCAGCCAACAGAAGACCACATTTGCTCCCAGTAAAATCAGTGTTCAACTTATCAACTTCTTCAGTGGAAGTGTTTGCTAATAGTATATGACAATTTCTAAAGTAGTAAATATTTATTTCTAAGGAAAATAGATGGGCAATCCTCATTCCTGAACATGTATGTAGCTGAACAGTCTTTGAGATTTCTTATGTTTTCTACATTAATGGTTAAATAAGTTATTTTTAACATAGCCCCTTGTGCTGTGCAGTAAGGGCATCCAAATCCATTTTCACAGCTTCATAGACTTGGATACATGGAAAGGAAAATATTCGTGAAAAGAGAGTCAAAAGCCATTCAGTGTAATACTCTGGAAACAGGACTCTTATGTGGCAGGCTCTGACTTTTTGTGGAAGAATATTCTTGGATTTTGTCCCAGAAGCAGGGACTTACATTAGGTCCATGACATTATGGGTAAAAGGGAAGGGAAGGGAAGGGAAGGGAAGGGAAGGGAAGGGAAGGGAAGGGAAGGGAAGGGAAGGGAAGGGAAGGGAAGGGAAGGGAAGGGAAGGGAAGGGAAGGGAAGGGAAGGGAAGGGAAGGGAAGGGAAGGGAAGGGAAGGGAAGGGAAGGGAAGGGAAGGGAAGGGAAGGGAAGGGAAGGGAAGGGAAGGGAAGGGAAGGGAAGGGAAAGACACGTGTGTCATTCTCCTAAAACAACTGCATTTATAGAGATTGACCCTGGCTGGCTGGCAGGCACCCAGCAATGCCACTCTCTCACTCCCCTCCACAGCAGGACAGAAAGAAAATACAACAAAGTGTTCATGGGTTGAAACAAGGCCAGGAAAGATCACACCACAAATACTATCACAGGCAAAACAGACTCAAATTAGAAATATTAATTGAATTTATTGCTAACAAAATCAGAGCAGGATAATGAGAAGTAAAAACGGACCTTAAATACGCCTTCCCCTCACCCCTCCCTCCTTCTCAGCTCTACCTTCCCCACTCCACCCAGCAGGGGATGGGAATGAGAGTTAAGGTCAGCTCATCACACGTTGTTCCTGCTCAGGGAGTTGTTCCCCTGCTCTGCCACAGAGTCCCTCCCACAGGAGACAGTTCTCCATGAACTTCTCCAGTGTGGGTCCATCTCATGGGCAGCAATTCTCTCTGAACTGCTGCAGTGTGGGTTACTCTTCCATGGGGTGCAGTCCTTTGGGCACAGCCTGCTCCAGCGTGGGTCCCCGTGGGTTCACAAGTCCTACCAGGAAACCTGCTCCAGAGTGAGCTCTCTGTGGCTCTGCACATTCCTGCCAGGACCCTGCTCCAGCACAGGCCTCTCACGGGTCACAGCCTCCTCTCAGACACCCACCTGTGGGGCTCCTGCACAGGCTGCAGGTGGATCTCTGCATCCCATGGACTCCAAGGGCTGCAGGGGCACAGCTGCCTCTCCATGGGCTGCACCATGGGCTGCAGGGAATCTCAGCTCCAGAGCCTGCAGCATCTCCTGCCCCTCCTTCTGCACTCTTGGGGTCTGCAGAGTAGTTCATCTCGCAATGATTTTTTTTCCTTCTTCTTAAATATGTTATCACAGAGATGTTGCCACCATTTCTGATAGGGCCAGCCTTGCCAAAACACATCCATCTTGGAGCCAGCCGGCATTGGCTCTGCTGGACATGAAGGAAGCTTCTGGCAGCTTCTCACAGAAGCCACCCCCACTACCAAAACCTGACCATGCAAGCCCAGTACAGCATCTCATCACATGAATGCTTCTACAAGTATGTTGAGAAGGAGCATCTCCCCCTTGATAGCAATTGCTGTTGTCACTACAAGATTGTGGGAATACTGAGCTTTTGATTATTTTCAAGCAATGTGCCAGATTAACCACAGTTCCCCAGAAGGAAAGCTTGGGAGTCCCTGATTTAAGCACAGCTGAGGAGAACATTTTCTGTGCAGTTTGTGTTCTGGCTTAGTCATACAGTCCTCTTTGTCAGGCCATGCAGAACAGTTGCTTCTGTACTGGCATTCAGGAGAGAAAATTGTCCTTTTAATGAGTCCTGGCTTTGCATAGTTGTCCTGGCTTTGCTGTGTTTTCTGTGTTCAATTTACACCCCAGAGTGGGTTTTGCAGCCAGTCCTGTTCTTCCCACTGGTTTCCAGCACAGCTGTCAGCAGGATCTACTACTTTTTGGAGCAAACACAGAATTTCTCAATTGCCAGCCTGAGTTACCATGTGCCATGAGTACCCGATGGTTGAAGTGGCCTGTGAGGTAGAAGCTCTAGGATGTGAAGCATTATTTAAAGTAATGATATATTTCTAAGCATCTGCATTGTTCAGATTCTGTGAGTCTCAGAGAGGTGTAATCATTACCTTCTTCACAGCTAAGTCAAACCTTGTATGACTCTTGAAAATAAATTATGACTTCTCATACAAATATAATCTTCTCTCTCCTGCTGCTGTACGCCCAAGCCTGCAGAGCTAATGCCCTCCAGGGCCACAGGTAGGACCCTGTCAGAATCCCCTTGTTCCTGTGGAGTTTAGCTTATTATCTTTTTCACAAAGGAGAGGCATCACCTTTTTTTCTTTTTTTTTCATGTTGTTATTCTAAATTTTTTAGAGTTGCCTCTTTAAAAAGGTGATTCAACCTGTCACCATTCTGCAGGTGTGAGTTGATGAACAGTTCATCTCTGCTTTAGCCCTGGAAAGCTCTTAGGATCATTCATTCTTTCTCTCCCTGGCCCTCATCTTCCCCTAAAGGGATTTCAGGCCACTCTGTTCTCTCATGAGCCAAAGGTGTTGTACAATCTGGTGCTGTTTACTGTCAGGCAGTATCTTCCCTCTGTTTGATGAGGCCCATGTCTCTTGCCTGTCCACGCTTTTATGGTTTTTTGTCTTTGACAAATGACTAGCACAAAGCATGGGCATCATTGTAAGTGAAAGCTGGAAAGCATTTGAAAAAGTTATTTGGGGTGCAGCAAAAGACACAGATATTGAAAACAGACATCTGGCGAAATATCTAGAGATTTTCACTGCTGTGCACCCTGCTTTCTGTCAGAGCCCAGCTGCATTTCCTTGGGAAAAAAAAAGTGAGCAAGAAAAACGGAGCACCCAGACTTTCCACAATGACAAACAGAACAAATGGCATCAGCAGTTAGGTTAAATTGATCTCTTGGTCAAGGACTTTCATTTCCTTTGTAAATGCTATCTCCTCCAGGAGCAGCACAAAGCTCCTCTGAAATGTTCGGTGTTGTTAGTATTAGTGATACCAACATTGCAGTTGATGGTCAATCTCAGAGAATTTTCACTGCACACAGCTCCTCTACAAGAAATTCTTCATCAAGGAAAAAGCATGTTAGAAGAATTGTTCTACCAAAGCAAACACTGTCAGCTTATTTCATGACATCTTTGTGGTTTTAGGCAGCAGCTGCTAGCTTTTACAGGATCCTAATTGGTATGGCACAATTGTCCTTTCATTCACACCCTAAATGGACACTAGAAGAATTTGGACTAAGTGAACCATCCCAAATCTTCCTATGATTCTGTGATTCCTACTCTGCACTAGAAAGTGTTTTCTTCTACCAAGAAAACATTTTGAAGAGGAAATAAAGTCAAAGTGGTGAAGGAAATGCAAGGTTTGGGTGCTCTGCATGTATTTCAGATGTTCTGAGTTTCAATTAAATTGCCATAGAGGAGGATTTCCACATTATTTCTTCAATGAAAGTCACAAATACTCACTCTGGGCACTGGAAACACAAGTGCAAATATATATCATTTCACCTCACTTCTTCTGTGCCTGGCACCTTTTTGGATTCTGAAGGAGAGAGACAAAAAGCAGTACATCATCCTGGCAAGACAAATGAAGCACAAAGGAATATTTTGCTCTAATACTGTGCATGGATTACTACTTTTCTTGCACTGGGCTTTCATATGGTTTTTCACCTAACAGCACCTTCTGGGAGAAGCCCATGCAGAGGATATATGGATCCAAGATTGACCAGAATTTTGGGCCAGTGAGTCGAATTCACATTAATTTTATTGGAAAAAAGCTCTGAACCAGAGTTTCTGGTAGTTTTGGTTGGTTTATCAATTTAGCTACATTGTCCATAGCCTCTTCTCCTCATATTTGCTATTTCCACTTCTGAACACCCCATGCTACAGCATATTCCTCCTCATGGGAAAGGTCAATTAATACTACTCACTTCCCCAAAAATCATTAAAGACACAAAGAGTAGAAGTACTTCCTTTAAAGTTAGATATCTACAGGTTAAACAAGGCAGATATGTACACGTGATCCAGATATCCTTGTCTTCTTTTTTTGGGTGAAACAAACCAAAACTAAACAAAACAACCCTCAAATGCTTTGAGAGCACTGTAAAAGCTCAAAACTTTGATTTTTTTTTCCAATTCCATCAAATGGTCAGATACAACATATTATCTTCTTCTTATAAGTCTTGCCTTAATGTGGGTATCTGACACTGTGGAGATGATGTGTGGAGAACTTGACTGGGTGAGACTGTGTGGAGCAGAAAAACATAGCTCCTGGCAAATTTTTAGTGGCACCAAATAGCCTTCAAGCAGTCTGGGGAGAGCACAGTTCCCCCTGGTTTCCATGACAGCTCCAGCACAACCACAGGAAGAAGCAGGACCTTACACCTCTAAACATTCTGGGATTAATTCTTCATTGCTTGGCAGCAGAGCTGGTCTTTCGCAGCAATTTGAAGTTAGACAGACCCATATACACTGTGTCTGTGGTTCTGAGAGAAAGATTCTTGTTCTAACTTACAAAGAAAACAAGTTGAAACCCTAGGGAAAATCGAGAGTGAAAACACACAGGATGGAATATGGAGTGCAGGTTGGTGGGCTGTGTCCCTGCTCATCTTATACACTGAGAAAGAAATGCAGAATGAGTTTGTGCTTTTACCATGAGTAACCACTGCTCATGATGATAAATTTTATTGTCTCCACTCTCACCAGCCTCTGTAAAGCTGTGGGGGGGTCATTGTGAAAGAAGCCTAGATGGAGCTGATAAAATGTGAGACAGTTTATGGGCAATTCAGAGCCTATCTAGACAATGAATATTCATGATCTAGCTGGACAATTTCACATTCATGCTTAGATAATGCAGATTTATGCTCACACACAACAATGATTTGTGAATATTTATAGGTGAACACCTGGACAGTATTTGGGACAACCATGAATATTCATAATTACATCTGAAAGAAAGAAAAAGGCTCTACCTGAAGACTAAACCACAGACAAAGAGAAAACTCTACCTGACACTTCAAACTACAGGCACAAGAATCTAATCCTCTGTATCTACAGTGCCTTAATGACAATATGTAACAGCCAAAAACAGCATAAAGGAAAACATTACAGGCAGGGATGTGATCGTTCAAAGGATCATAGACAGGAAAGAGGAAATTTTTCCTAGCTATATATATATATATATCTATATGAAAATATCCTGGCTTTTTGGGGGGATCAGGTTTGGGTTTTTTTTTTTGTTGGCTTTGGTTTTTTTCTAAAAACTTTTTTTTTATATTCATACAAAAAGATGAAAATATTTGTTGTGAAGAAAAAATGTATGCTACTGAATGTGTGTGCCCAAAGGTGTGTCCATGTGTAAGGGGTCTTCTTGCCAAGCTTGCCTGTGTCTTCGAGGTTCATGTTTAAATCTGTGCTGCCCCTGTTCAGAGCCACTGTGCATGGTCCTCATGGAGCTGCTTCCAAAGCCAGCTGAGATTGTCACCTGAGGCATGTACAAGTCCTAAGAGCCTTGGTGTGCTTTGAGACGAAATAAGGATTCATGGCAGAGATACGGATCTGGACTCCAGGAAAGGAAAGTTGGCAGCAGAGAGGCCCAGGTTGAGGGAAGGACAGCAGCTGGATTCAGGTGTGCTCATCCATGAATTGTCCCCTTAGGAGGTGAGATGAGCCTGACACTGGAGTTCCCTCTAAGGGAAGGAAGAGCTGGGGGCTTACCAGGCCGGGAGGAAGACATATCACTGTCTAGCAGGTGTGTCTGCAACCAGTTACTCTATCTCTGATGGCAAACCTCTTGCCAGTCTGAATAGCAGCTTCTCAATACCTCTATATTCAAGCTCAAAAACTGATCCTAATCTCCTCATCCACAGGGTCACCAAAATCTTCCTATCTGTGCTATTTCCACTGCTGTTTATCTCATTAATGCAGGATGAATTAAATTCTCTCTGCCCACGTTCACTGGGAACAAAAGAAGCAGTGATGACCCACTTCAGCATCTCACTAGCAGCCAGAGCACAGATCCTGGGCTGGGTCCAGTCACATTTGGCCATGCTCTGTCACATTTCATCCTGCCTTAGGGAGGGACACAAGATGTGGGGTGGTAGAACTACAGTAAATGCCATCACCCTTTCTTTGATCCTCCCCAGCCAGTGTTTTCTACAGCCTAGTATTGTCTGGACTAAGCTGCATGCTTTGACCTAAATTCATTGAGACAGCTGAAAATTATAGCAGTTGAAAATAAAAGCATGTCCAGGCCAGTAAATAGCCCACTTCTTCCCATTTCTTCAAATTATCTCGGCATCTGGCACTTTTCTGCTGATACCACCTCCCTTTGAGAGGAAAATCCAGCTGTCTGCTGGGATGCTCAAATGGATGGCACACAGCAGTCGGATGTCAACACTGGGTACTTGTTTCTGTTCCAGGAAGAGGTGAGTTGTCTTGGCTGCCCTCTGCTCCTTCCTCAGGTTTGAATTCATGCTCCCCACTCACTCTGGTTTTGCCGCTGTTTGCAGTAAAATCCAACAGCCTGAAGAGCTGCCTGTGCAGTGAGCTCCTCTTGGCAGCAGATGGAAAGGGAGCAGCTCTTGGTGCTCTCCAGTGCTGGTGCAGCTGGGTCTCTCCTGAGGACACCACACAGCCATTCCTTACACAGCACTGATGTAGCAGGAACAACTCCAAATTTTATCCAGACCAGAGCACGTCTGGTCCTAAAGGATTAAATAACTGAAAACAAATTAAGCTTTATAATTTCAAAACCACCTGATTTTTTAAAGCAGCCTTATGCTTACAAAGGTTTGTTTCACAATGTCTGATTAATCAGCTTTGGATGTAAAGGACAGCTTGATGAATGCTACCTTTTCTGCCCTGTTTCTCTAGTTTTTACCTGTGTTGTACTTTCCATCATAAGAAATTGAAGAATTTCTGTATCAGACAACAGCCTTTTGCTCAGTTTCTAGCAACCACACCCAGAACATCAGAAGAAGAGTAATGTCCTTTCCCCGTTCCCTAATTTCTGAATTCCCACTGGACATTGCTCATTTATTATTTTTCAGGAAACTTTCTTCCAAAGCCCATTTCTACTTTAAAAATATAAACCACAAACCACAGTATAGAAAAAGTGAAATGGCAGAGACGTTTGGTTACCAGTAGTCCCATCCCTTCTTTGCATATATTTAATACCTTAAAGGCAGGACTGTCTGTGTGCATCACTATAGCATCTGCAGCAGTGAAACACCAGATAAGGACAGAAGTTGTTCATTGATAAATTATTAATAAACAGTGAGGGCTACCTCCAACTGAGTTTAAATCTGCCAAAATAGACTATTTTTCACTCATGTCTCTCCCCATCCTTTGAACCCTATTGCCTATATATCCTGAGGCTGTCTTTCCATGGGTCTGTCACATGCTGTGGAATACAAATGGCTGTTTTCAATAATTGTCTCCACAAGTGCTGCCCTTTACTTTTACTGTGTGTCCTCAGTACTTCCTGCTATGGGAAGCTTACAGTGGGAATATTTACATTGCTTCTGACAAGGTCCTTCCACTGACACCTTGCAAACTCTGTCTCCTTGTAATCACCCAGGGACAAGCTGGACAGACATGGAGGCCTCTGAAATTCAACAAATTTCCAGTAACAGTGGAATTATTTCAGTACCTTTAGAAATAAGTGCAAGGGAGGAGAAGGGTGAATTCTCATGCATGCCCTTATCTTTCCAAGCCCACAGCATTCAAGTTTGCATCACCACTCAGGATTCCTGAAGACCAAAGGAAGAGCTCATTATCTCCATCTTTAATAGGAAAATTTTCTGCAGAAATTGGTGTCAATCTGCAACACCATTCTGGTCACAGCAGCTGCCAGCTTTCACAGTGGCAGCTGCCTTTGCCTCTGGCAGATAAAGGCACAGAGAAGCAGAGGCACCCTGGCTCCAAGCAGGACACACCATCCTTGCACCTGCTGCCTCTGAAAGCAGCAGCAGTTCCAGCATGCATTTGACCAAGAGTAGCATCAGCCATCAGCTACTGAGCTCCTGCCTGGACCTCCACAATCCCATTTTGGCTCAGTTCCAGCATGGCCCTGCTGGGATAGCAGCATCACCCATACCACATCACCTGACCTTAGAGCATTTATCTTCCTCTGACATCTGAGATAAAACAGGCCCAAAGGCATCTATTAATGAATTTCCTCACTACATCTGGTCTGGAAATGTTTCAGTGCTATCAGCTTTTCAGTGGAAAACACTGGTTTGTTAAAACCACATCTCTTCTTGGGGTAGGCTTGAATTCAGCAAAGTATTGGGCTGGAAACCTCTTTGAAATCTGGAATTAGAGAGCCTTGGAGATGAAGAGAAAGAAGGACAGAGAAGGCTCAATTATCAGCCTGTTCATGAGCCCAAGTCCATTCTGTGGGTAAAAGTCCTTGTCCTGGGATGCTGCTAGGATTCATTAGGGAGACAGTAGCAGTGTTGATGATGGTATTAGAACATTCTGAAAAGAGAATTCAGCCTCCACCTCTGTCAACATACTCTTGGAGTGCTAAATTCATGCACACACCAGATAAGGGTTAAAGTAACATATTTACTCCCAGACTCTTAATAAAAATGCCACTCAGAGCTTAATTAACACACTCCTTCTTGCAATATCACCCCACAGCTGCAGCAAAATCTGGTTTTCCACAGCCTCCTAGGGCCAAATTCTGCAGTAGGTTGCGCCCAGCTGCATCTGCAGGGTGTTTCATTCAGCTCAAGCCAAAATTTATAAAGGCACAAAGCAGAGCAGACTGTGCCCCTGAAGTTCACCAGCTATCCTTTGCCTCCCACAGTTTTTCTTTTTAGCTTGTCAGTAACAGAGGAAAACAATGAAAGTCTCACATTGCTCCAGCCAGATGGCAATTCCTGTCTAGCTGGCTGTGTGTGAGCTGTACTTGTGCAGGAATGCATGTGGCTGTGGCTGTGCCTTTTCTTCTCTGATTTCCACCACACTTTCCTCTGCCCTACACACTCTGACACACACAAATGGTTCTGAGGAGGGCTTCTGGAGGCTGTGGTACAGTGGGCCAGGGGCAGGATCTGCTGGGAGCTCAGGAGGACCTCGACCTGACATCTAATTTTCTTAAGTTTTCTCTACAGAGAAACTCAACAAAAACGAAGAAACCTTCCCCTCATCTGGGACAGATCCTGTCTTCTTTAGCTCCTTGATCTGGTCTGCCTGGAGGAGCAACAGGAATTCAGGGAGGGGGAAAAGGGATGCTAGGGAGAGAAAACAAGATGCAGGTTGATGGTTTTATCCGCATTGTCTGGGTGCCATCAGAATACATTAACTCCTTCATTTATCACAGCACTATCATTAGAAATCTCAATTATTTGTGCATGCCACACTGGCAAAATGTTTAATTAGCTACTTTGTTGTATTTATCACTTCTCAGATGAAAGGAAGGACTGGAGGCACCCGTGTAGGGCCCCATTATTTTTTATAGAAATGTGTGGAGAGTGAGGGAATCTGTAATAAATGTCCCCATCACTGCACAGAGATAAAGGTCAGACACCCCCACAGCATTCATATATCTTAAGCCTTTCATAGGTAGCACATGCCTGCCAGCTACAGCCTTCTGTGCTAGAGACAGGAGAACATTATGAGCTGCCTGGGGATCAATGTGCAGGAAGAGATCAGGGGTTTCCAGGCTGTGCTGGTCCAGCATGACAGGATAAGTAAGTTGGGCAGCAAAGCAGTTCAGAAGTTTCCAACAGGAACCTTTTAACAGACAGGTTCTCTCAGGATTTTCAGGAAATCTGTCTGGCACTGCAGGTGCCATTTTACTTTACGATTTAACAATCAGTTGGGTGTGGGTTTGATGACATTAGGAGTGAGGAGGGCTGGGTTTCCTTTTTGCCTTGAAGTCACACATTCTACTGCTGTAAAGCCAGCAGCTGTGGATGAGCCTGACCAACATTCCATGTGACCCAGAGCAGACACAGCAAGAAAAACAACACGTGGATTCTCCACCAGCTCCTGCAGAGGTAGAGCACCATGATGCACCATGAAGTTTGAAATTGAAATTTGCTTCATTTCCAGAGCCTTTTCACTGGTTTCCATCCAGAGGCAGCAGGCATTTGTCTGACCATTTCTATTATACCTGTCTATTGAGAATAAGACACAAGGTCACTTCTCATCAAGGAAACACATACCTCTGGATGGAGTGAAGTTATCCTTTCATATAAATTGCAGCAATTGAGTGAGTTCAGATTATGACAGATTAGCTCAGGGCAAGACCATCTGGACTACTACCCAGTTTGGGCAGATATTTGGCATTCAAGGCTCAGTGAGCAACACAAGCAACATTCTTTCCAACACTTAAAATCAATCAGCATGCTCATTTTGGATCACCAGAGCTTCCTAGAGGCCTAATTGCATGAGTTCCAAGGCTAACAGGTATCAAATATCTGTTTGCATCCCCCAAGGGACCCAATCCATCAGGTGTCCCCTCCTACATGCAGAGAAAAGAGAGAGAGAGACTGTCCACATTTTATTTCTGAAACACTTCCCTGCCACGGGGGCATTCCAAGTGCCCTTCCCCAGGACTGTTCCTGCATTAATTCCAACAGTTTTTAATTAAAAAACGAATGGGTCTAAGTTGATGGCATTACAAGTTCCACTGTGGTTATTTAAGAACTGCTTAGCTTTTTCTCAGGCACTGGTCAGCCACACACATCTCTAAGGTGTTTGTAAATGACTCGCATTCATGTAGCACCCAAAAGCCTTGGTGGTGCCAGCAACTCTCTTTCCACTGAGGCAACATGTCTATCTGTCAGGAAAAGGAATTCTGGATGGGAAAAAAAGATGTGCCCAGCTCAGGGCGCTGCTGGGTATCTGAGAAGACTTTCCACAATGTGTTTCACTGCCAGCTTTTCTGGCATTCGTAAGTCTGCGTGTGTACTCATTTCAGGGGTGGCCATCATGAAAGGTTGCAGATAAGAAAGAAGAGAGCTGAGGTGGTTGAGCTGAGGACATACAAAAAATAAGAAGCATCTAACTCAATTATTGTTTCAGAAGGACAAATTAATGCAAAGCATTAAAAGAACATGCATGGAGGGAAATGGATTACATTTGGACTTATCAGTAATTTCTGTATTTCTTTCTTTAAAGCACTTTTTAAACCTCACACAGCCTTAGAGCAAAGCCATCAAAAGCATGTGATTTCTGCAGCAGACATATTAAATGGAGGGAGAAGTTCTGGCTCACAAACCCCAATTAGTTCTAATATTAGACCTGCCCATAAAACATACAGTCTCCCTTGCTTTCCACGACCACACTGATAAACATTATTGGGCAGGGATATAAATATAACTCATTAGTTTTTTGACACTCAATGGCTTATCTATATATGCAATGCCATCCTGCCATTATTGATGCTTTGTTAATGGCACAGTATCATTAAGCAGTAATGTTTTACTTCTATTAATATCATTTGGGCTGGCTCTTAATAACTATGCCAGAGCAACTGCAGCATCATCTGTAGGCTGTAGATCAGCACACAGAATATTCCTCAGCATGTGTTCAGCATCCTCCATGGTCAAAATTCTGCCAACTCCAGCTTTCACTTTAGGAGACAAACCTACTCCAAAACTTGCCTGTTTGTTTCCCAAAACCTATGATGCCAAAATCCAAACATAGTGGCAGGTTACCCCTGTTCAGTGGCTTGGTAATCTGCTGTACCACAGTCAGATGCATGCAGGAAATAACTTAATGGCTGGACACAGTGCCATTGTACACAGGGTTTTCCACTATGGCATGGGATCAGGCCAGGAGTTCACCATTTCTCCAAGGATATCTTGATTGCAACATTCTAAGTTTCTTGGTGGCCTCTGAAAAGTTTCATTAATATTTCCCTGACTTCCCTTTCCTGTTTGTCTCTTGGTGAATCCATATTTTCTTTCAAAATATCCCTTATTTAGTGAATCTGGTTTTGCCCCATGTTGTGTTAATGCTCAATAAAAGCCAAAAATTTGGACTGGCAACACACTTGGCTCCTGCCACAAGTCAGATTGCAGAAGATCAACTTCTAAGTGCAGGACACCTTCCTGTCTTTAAGTGTTCCAACCCTTTATTTTCTTTGCTTCCATCCCATTATTTGTCAACTCGGTCAGGATAAATTTGGAGATTTCTGCAAAGGCCTGAGAAAAGTATACTTGCTTGTAAATCCTCCACTAAATGCAGGAGCTGAAAAAACCTCCATCTGGGTTTGAAGTTTCAGGAGCAAATCACAGAATCATAAAACCATAACATGGTTTGGGTTGGAAGGGACCTCGGAGATCACCAAGTTTCAACCTTCTGCCACGGGCAGGGACACCTCGCACTAGACCAGCTTGCTCAAAGTCCTGTCCAAATAAAGCAAGGGGCTTCTCACTGCAGCCCCTGGCCTCAGGTTCATCTTTGCACCAAGCTGCTGGCAGGGAGCCTGCTGTGCCCAAGGGCTGTGCCCAAGGGCTGTGCAGGAGCTGGGAGTGGGAACAGCACGGCCAGGAAGCCCTCTCTGCTGCAGAGCATTCATTTGAGGTCCTTTCTCAATGTCCAACAGAAAGACAATCTGAAAGTCTGAGAGCAAAAGAGAATTAACCCCACAATAAGAGTGAAAGATTGTAGGAGCAAAGATTAAATGAAATTGCTGCTAACCATCAGCTATTTAATTAAATGCTCTGGGTAGGGGACAAAGTGCTGATATCACTTACCACACTGAGCCCAGTGAGCAATTCCTGACCTACACCAGCTTAAATGAAAAGAGTTTCATGCTTCTTTTGCGTTTTTTCCCAGAGAAAGAAACAGGCACCAAAAAGGAACAAGTGGTTTTTTTATGGACTCAGGGGCTTGATCAGAAAGGACTCCAGGCAGCCTCTTCTCACAATGTTCATCCCTAGCCAATGGTGGGGAGAGAAAGCCAAGCACTGACCACCAGACAGTCCCTGTGGGTGCTATGGGTTTAACAGCCCAAGCCCCATCTCCAAGGCTGACACTTCACAGTCTTTGCCTGGGAGCAAAATCTCTCTCATGGTGACTTTTAAACCCACCAGCTCTAATGATTTTGTCAAATCTAGCACGTAACTGCAGTTTCTGGAGCTAGTAATTACGTGGTGTTCTCCAGTAATTCCCTCACAGCAGTTCTGTAAGGAGTATGTTTGTGTGGTATTCGTGCTCAGCAGCTGAAAAAGATGTTGTCCAGTCATTTAGGTCTGCTTTTCCCAATGCCATGTGTGTGGGAGATTATAAAAAAGACTTTGTTTTTTAAAAGAAAGCTTCTTTTTAATGGAAACGTCATAGTTTTGAGCTCTTCAGCTCAAGCTATAGAAAGTTGTGCTGTGGCATTACAGGCCCCTGCTTTAAAACCCTCAGCTCTACAAGACAGAAGAGGATGTCACTAGAGAAATAATTTTCTGTGCCTGAAAGCCAGATATCCTAACAGACATGAAAGAAAAACTGCAAGAATTAAATAAAACAGCCAAAAAGCAGAGCTGGTATTTTTTAAATTGGTTGCTTTTCCTATAGGAAAGCATAATCATGATAGTGAGGGACTGTACATAGCTGCTGGTTCAGTGAAGTCTGGACTGCACCAGAAGACCCTAGAACAGCCCAGTCTGCCTATGGAAAAAAAAAAAAAGATCCCTGAAGTGGGAGGGGATGTTGTCATACAGCTCCAACCACTGAACCCGCATGGGGGTTCCTGTGGGGACAGGGAGTGTTCTGGAGGTTTCTTCTCCGGTGCTAGGACAGTCTACTCTTGCTTGCCCCTCTTCCTCTGAAAATGGTCTGAAAACCTCTCTCTACAGGCAGGACAGAGGATCCTAATTATGGGAAGATCAGACATTTCCCTCCTTTCCCTTATCTCTTCAGAGCCTTTTATAAACATTAAGCAGGGAAATGAAGTGGCCAAACTACCCAACAAAAACTGAAATGATTGAATGGTTAGTAACAGATCTGGACTCTGTAGTTTTCTTCTCACCAATGCAATAGCAAATGGTTTTATGACACCCAAACACTCATTTGCATGATGCAGAGGACTTAGGAGCTCCTTTTCCTTCAGCTGGCATTGCTGCCATCTGATTGGCACATCACATCATTTATTTACTTTACTGATAGAACCTAATTAGGTATAATTGCTGAAGCATCTTAAATAATTCTAAATACAGGAATTGATTTGGGGATTAAATGGAATATGATAATTGTGTAATTGAACAAAGTAGCTGGAGTCCTCACCCAGCTAAGTGGATTTCGTGATTGTGGCTGATTGCATCAGAATATAAATCAGCCTGATTTGCATGGCTGACATCAGTTCCTCTCCTCCTCTCTAGAGCTGGCTTTAAGTAGGTCACATCCTGCAGATCAGAGAAAGGGAGCTTGGAGAGAAACCCCTTGGATTTGGTGCTAGATGGTGGATCATGGCCTCTGCTCAGGAGAAATTATGTTCCTCTTAGGGGTGGGTGTTTCTCCTAGGGGTTTTGGGTTTTCTGTCATAGGCCAGGAGCTGTTCAAGTCCTGCTTGTTCTGGGTGAATTTATCATGCTGCTTCTTTAATTCTTAAATCCCTCAATAGTTTGGGCTGTGGTTTCCTGGGAGATCTCTCTCAAGATAACCCTATCAAGGGTAATTTTCAGCAGAAGTGATGAAATTTAAGCAACTTCACCACAAGGGAAATTGAGCAGTTATTTAGGCACTTGGTGAAAGCATCTCTGTCTCTCAGATGTGCTTCTAGCCCCAGCTGAGTTAATCCTCAGCTTGGATCTGTTGCCCTATTTGTTTTGTCAGAGGACTCCAATTTTCCAGTGGGAGTTGTCCAAAAAAGCTGCCTGAGGCTGGAGGAGGGCTCTTCAGGAGGATTAGTTCTGTGGCCATATGCCAGAGTAATTAGGAAGGCTGGAAAGTGTGCAGTCTTTACAAGTGGCTCTACGTAAGCTGTGGGTGCTCTGTGATTTATTTCCTTTTTAATTCAGAAAAAAATTGTAGTTCTAAAATGGGAGCTTTACATTGTCAACATCATGATTTATATTTTATAAGTAATAGCATATGCACACCAACATTAATTCCATTTAGAAAAGCATTGTACCCAAAGTTTTCTTTTTTATTTCACTTGTGTGTGTCTATGCAATTTAGGCTCCAGCTATTGTTCACTACCTTTTCATGAGAGTTTATTACATTCCACATAAATGTTTATAGTCACATTACTTCATGGCTGCACTGGCTGTTAATTGTTTGTTAACATTATAAAATTAGTTATACCAGTTGTGTACCTCTATTAGAATGAACACGAGGAGCAGAATGTCACCTCGATGAATAGGTTGTTTCTAAAATTAAGTATGACACTACATTCTACTAATGTTATTAATAATGTGCATGTATATCACTTTGTTCCTAACGAAGCAAAACATTTAGAGAAAGACGGAAGCTCCTTATTTTGGATCTGTCAATCTGAGCTTGTCATCATTCATTCCTAAGTTTTTTTTGAAGGGAATATAGTCTTTTGCTCCCCAAAGTGGTACAGTGCAATGAAAATGTTAATCAAAGGAAATTAAGTCTGAGGCTCTGATGTGCTCCTCTCCCCTTGAAACATTTCTGTTCCTCTTTGCATTCACACTTGATTGCTGTCCTGCTTGTGCCAAAGTTGCTCTAGCAGAATGAGAACACGTTCCTGAGAACACCAGACCAAGTTTCAAATTATAAGAAGGACTTATTGTCCTTTGGTCTAAGGGGTCTTTCTCTACACAAGGAAGGATATTAAGCTCCCTGGGTAGCTCCCTGACATTTGAAGCTGGAAATAAGCAAAAGTGCAAAAATATACTCCTGCAAAACTAATAAATCGCAAAATTTCAGTCAGGGTGAAAGGGACAAATGTGTATGTGCAAATTAGGGGGAAAAAAAAAGCACCCTTATTTTGATGCATCTAATAACTATTTCACTGTTTTAGGTTATACTGCAGTTTGGAGTTTGAAAAAATATTTTGGAAAAGAAGAGAAAATGATGGCTAGTTGGAGATGCCATGCTGAGGTAGAAGAAATATTCATATCAGCAGGGATTTTTACCACGTTCACCTCTGGCACTGGCACAGGTGACTCACCCATATTTACAGCATAAGAAGAAAATGAGCTTTGTGATAGGTACACAAAATAAAAGTTTGAGTAGCTGAGGTTTACCCTTGCATTTTGAGAACCTGCTTACCTTCAGTGTGGATTTCTGTCAGCAAGGACCAGCAATTTACTCTTAGTGAAGGTTCTAGTCATTTATTTCCAGCCATCACTAAGCTCAGAGACCATTTTGAAATTTAAGGGAATGTTTCTTCCTGCTAGGCAGGCCACCTCTCTTCTTAACATCTTGAAACATATCTATATATGCAATAGCCTGTAATGTTCCTAGAGAAAATTTTTATTCATGTGCTGAATTCCACAGATAAACCTCTTGACTTGGAGTCTATCAAAACTAGTTTTTTTGATTATTTGTTTTGAGGGATAAAATTTAATGTACTTCTCTTGGTTCAAAATTATTGTCAAGAAGATCAGTATATTTAGTCCATATATTAAGTATATTCTCTGAAGCTATCATTTCTAGTTTAATCAAGGATGAACATTTGGAAATGTAGGCAGAAGGGTAAATAAACTCAAAAACATAGGTCCATTGTCCTATTTTTTGTGGTACCCACCCAGTTAACTACAAACATGATTTATTGCCCATTTTATGTGTTGTGGGACACTGTAGAGAAGCTAGTATCACCTGTATCATAGTTTCAACTCATAATGGTGAGTGCTCATATAAAGGAATAGCAAAATATGGTTCAGAGGCACTCCAAATTTCTCCTGTTAGCTTGTGGTACACAGGACCAATGCTAACAAAAGTTTTAGGATTGGTGAACTTACTTCAGCTGATTGTACTGATGCTGATGTTCTATCCAAGACTTTGGTTACTGTAAAGTCTACAGCATGAAAATGAAAGGAAAACTACTCTGGCTTACTGATAGACCTTCATTATTGCACTGGACAAGGATGAACACTTGTATCTGAAGGGCCTAAATGACCATCTGCAATTTTAGTGTAATTTTCTAGGCTAAGGACCTAGACCAAAATTTCATGTTGCATCTTCTTTAGAATATGCACCAAGAATAAGGGACAAGTTTGTAAAGACTAAAAGACCAAAAGAATATTTTCATTGTTCTCCATTCTTTAGTAAACTAATTTCCACCTTCACATAAAACATATCTGTAGAGAGATGTTTAATATGGGTAAATTTCAAAAGTCCCTTGATGGAATAAATGTCCTACATTTCAGGTTGTTTGACTTGAAGATCCAGCAAGAAATTAGCATTTTTAACTTTTTTCTTTCAAAACCTCAACACTAAGTCACACAGCCAAAAGAATATTAGCAAAATGAAGATCAGTATAGTCTTCCTATCTGCTCACACATTGCTGGCCTTGCTGAGCAGTTCCTGTAAAGCTCTTTGCTAATGCATTAGACACTAGAGGCCTTACAGAAGCTTTAATGGTGGTTGAACTGTTGACACCAGCCTAAATGACCTGATCATAAAAAATACCAGAACTTAAGCCCCCAAATCAGGAGGCAGGTGAAGCACCAAGATGCAGGAATCATTAAACTGCCATACAGAAGGTTGTACTAACTTTTCTGAAAGACATAACCTGCTTTGGTCGTTTAGGGAAAGAGCAGGAAATAGCGCAGCTTTCTGTTGATCCATGGGATGTAGTTTGGAGCTAACGCCTTAACGCAGCCATCCATGTGTTACATCTCAAAAAAACAGGTGTTCTCTTATCATGCTGGCTGTCATTATCGAGGTCTGTGAGACTACAGCATGCATTCAGATTAAGGTTTTAGCCAACTGGAGCTAAAAAGGCTGGGTTATGACTACAATGAGGTTACTGATGCAACTAGAGTACTGAAAATGAATGTCTGAAGTTATATTATTGCTCCACCTGCAAGTATCCCGGGCTACTCTGAAAGCAGCTGAGAGGTGAGCACATCTCAGAAATGCACAGTAACTCCATTAATGCTTACTTATTTCCAGGGCAGTCCCATGCCACTGTTTGAGCAATTTTTAGTCTGCGAAAACAATACCAATTTATTGTTCTACAACAATGGGTGTAAACTCTTGTGCACGGAATGTGGTACAGCAAGTCCCAAGAGCTCACAGGGCACTTCTAGGCACTGGACTTTAACAGTATCTCCCAGACACACTTATGGTTGGGGAGATATCTGCTTTTTCCAAACAGAGGTGGACTTCAGAGTTTTCAGAATTACTTTTGGTACCAGGAGCTCTGGGCAGTGAAGACACCACGCCCACCCTCAGTGATGACCAGAAGCCTTGTGTTACACAGCCACTGCATTTTCAAAGTAAAGACATTGTACGTCAATAAGGTGGGCATTCATTTGTGGTTTCTTTGTTTTGCTTGGTGGCTTTTATATCACTCATTTCTTGCCCTAAAGAATATTTGGAAGCTGCTGAACCTAGAATACATGCCTCACTTTCCCCACTAGGTAGAAACATATCTTTAAATTCCAGCATGGCCAAGAATTGGAAGTAGTCAGATTGCCACTGGAGTAGCCCCAGTGAGAGCACGCTCCTTCTGCATCAATGTCTGTTCTCATTAAAACTCCCCTAAGTCTCAGGTTGAGAGGGGCTCTTAATGAGAAGAGATTAGCTCTTGAGATTTTGTGACAATTCATTTTCTTGGCAAAGACAGCAACAAAAACCAAGAACGACACAGCCTTAATCTCTTTCTCTGACAACTTTAAGGCTGTAATGAGAGCAGACAACTGCAGAAAATGTTTCCCTTTCCTTCTGGAACCAGAGTTATGTGTCTCTGCCATGCAGCACTGGTGGCAAGCAAAAATGAAGATAGTATTAGTGCCAAAATCACCGCTAGCTTAGACCCCTCATGAAGATGCTGCTGGAGCTCCTTCATTATTTGCTGCCTCAAGCACAAATTTAGTACTCAGTAAAGCTACAGTCTCTGCCTTCAACAGAGGTTCCAGAATTCCCAGCACCTCAGCTGATCCATGAATATTGTTCTGCCAGAACTACTTGCCAGGTCAGAGAAGGAGTCACAAGAGGCTGCATCAGCAGAGCTACAATCCAATATTGCTTGCAGTATTGTGGCCTGTGAACATAAAATTAAGAGAGAGAGAGGCCCACAAAAGGCACACTGAAGTAGACAAGTTAATTATCTACACCAGATGGTGTCACACTGAATAATAAAAAAGCCAAAGAAACTAAAATATTTGTTAAAATGTTCAGCAGATAGGCAAACATTCTTTCTGTGTGGAAAGAATTGTGCAAATTAACATCCTGATTTGGAAACAGTAAGTCCTTGAAAAGAAGAGGAAAGATTCAGTCTGGGAGGAGAAGGCTGAGATGCCGAGCTGTAACAGCCCATGCACAAAGGGACTCTCTGTAACAAAGAGCTCACCCAGGATTTGTGCAGCACAGGTTTTGCAGCAGGCTTCTCTTTGGCACATCTTCAGGGTAAGGCCATTTGCACAACTAAACAAGCAAAAGGGACTCCACACATACATACTTCCATGAATACCTATTTCTAAACATTTAGATATGGGTACACACATACTATATAACAGATAATTCAATATGATTTTCTGAAAGCCTTTTATGTGGAGTGCAGACATTTTTCCAAGCTATCCAAGACAGCAAACAATGGGTCAATCAGACCTCTGCAAATCAGGCAGCCTAACCTTTCTGTAGGCTGCACAAAGGGAAGCCAAAATGAGACACCTAGCACAGGATAATGAGGTATTTGTGCATGTTTACATGAAGGCATCCAAAATGTGAGGAACAACATGGAGAAAAAAGCTTGCTGGATACCCTTGGCAGCAAAAGAGACAGAAGAGACTATTCTTGAGGCTGATCAGAGCTAGATGCATATTCTCACCTTGAAAGAGGAGACAAGTTCATGTTTGATGGCAGAGGAAAGGGGAGTACCACTGCTGCCCTGTCATTCTCTGGTGATTTCTGGTGTCTGCTTTTTTCTCTCATTTCACACACAACGTTACACTTTTTTCAGATTTGATCTTTGGTCTTACTGTTTTTTTAGGCTGTGATCTGTGAGCAGGTTTTCTTGCAGTTCTGATGATTTTAATTGCTGTTGCACATTTTCCCAGGTCAGACTCTGGGTTTCACCCTGCATGCACACAATGCCATGCTGAAGGAAAGCACAAAGAGGCAATAAAAACAGTGCATTCCCTCAAGCCTGAAGTTGCTGTATCTCCAGAATTCGTGAGAATCTAAATCATGTCAGGTCCCAAAATACTGAAGAAAATATTTCCCCAGCCCCATGCACTTTTCTCTGCAAACGTGTTCTGACTCCTGCATCATTTCTTAGCACTATTTGCTGTTTGCTGATCCACATAGTTTTGGACATGAGAATTTGGGTGGTTGCTGAGTTTCACTTTGAGATTTGGGGTCTTTTCATAGAAACTGGTAGCACAAGGAGTCATTTGGACTGAAAACTGCACCCAAAAGTAATCTAAGCTGGCCTCTGCTTTACCATCAGCCTGAGGACTTCTTCAGATTCACTGCTCTTTGCATGCAGCTGCCACCAAAAGTTAAAATGCCTGCTTAGATTTTCCAACCTACAGTGAAGCAGCATTTATCATATGCCTTTTAAAACATTTACTGTATTAAACCTACTTAATATTTCCAGGATAAACCAGACCAGCTTTAATTCTCAGTCCTTGACTCTTTTTGTCTCATGGGTGTAACACCTGACTGAGGATGGGTCAGACCACAGGTCTTCATCTGCTTCAGTCACCTTTATGGTCAGGATGAGAAATAGGCCTGTCTTCAGTGTGGTTTAGCTATGTTCAGAGACAGACACCTGTGGGGACATTTGGACTGCAGAGACTGTAAATTAAATTAATTCTGTGATCAGACTGCTAAAGCCAAACTTAAACTACTTTTTAAGAATGAAACAGTTTAAGCTCCCAGAGGAGCTGCTCTCTAATCATCCCATCAACTCTTCTCAGAAAACTTTGCCAGCTTTTATCCCTGCATTATATTAATATCATTTTTGCAAAACATATTGATCACTGAATGCATGGTATCAAATTTTATGCAGCCTGGTTCCTTTCCTTCTCAGCAACATAAACAGTTCACTTAGAAACAGCTTTTAAAGTTAAGGCAAACAGCAAATAATATTTCTGTAGCAAAGTCAGCTGTGGTGAGAGGCCTTGGTGTCGATGAATAACTAATATGCAAGGAACCTGGGGGAAAAAATAAAAAAAAAGCAATCAAACAAAAAACTACAAGCAACCAATGCTGTTAAGGTTAGAAAGGCAAAATCCTTCTGGCTTTTTGCAACAAGGCCACTAAGGAGATCACCTGTCCATAAAACATGCCCAATGGGAAAAGCAGGGTAGGGATAGGCACTAGTTCAGCTTTCCTTCCAGCTGTCCCCTCTTCTGTGCTCCCTTCAGCCCCGTGGTCTCACTGCAAACGAAAACAATCCAGGCAGTGAAGATCAAAGGGAAACATAGACTTCAAATATCGAGTTTTGCAGAGATAACAAATTTATTCTCTCATTTAAAGAAGTAAAATCTCCCATCACAGAAAGGACCATGCAGATGCCCCACACCCCTGGAAGAGCACAGGAAGAGCAGTGGCGTCAGCAGCAGGGGCGAAGGATGGAGCACCAGCCATCTGGAGCACTCCCCTGGGATCCGGCTGCTATCAGGTAATTAGACACTGTAGCAGGTTTCCTCCACAAAGTACTTTACAAATAGTCATTAATTAGCCCTCGCAGCTTCCCCTTTGGGGACAGAACTGCTTCTGTGTCTGCACGTACAGAGGGGAGGAGCAGATGTAGATTAGATGACTTTCTCAAGACCTTCTGAGGAGTAGTAACAGGGCATATGTTTGCTACAGTCCTGCACTTGCTCATGTTTAAAAAGTGCCCTCCAAGCCACCTGTGATAATCCCTGTTCTGCAGTAAAGGGGACAGGCAGGTTTTGCCTGCTGCCTAAGAGCACAGAAAGCATTGCACTAACCCCAAATGTGACTTTGCCCTACAAACACAGCAGCAGCCCCCAGCCTGTGTGAGCAGCAGCACACATTCTTTTAGTTAGCGGAGCAGGAGCAGTGCCACTTGCCTCCCAGAGAAGTGAGCCTCCTGTCCTGAAGGCATCTCATAGCGTGTGTTGTTATCATTTGGTTCCACACAAGCAGCACCCCAGGCTGAGGTTACTGAGCTGGCCAGGGTTATCAGAGCAAGAATCCCCTCGGTGCCCTGGCTGCCTGAATGAGTCTCTGTTTTGTTTATATTCCACTTAGCAGTAATAGAGCAGAGTCATTCACCATAGAGCGTATCTCTGAGGAGGAGCAGGACCTTACAGGAACCTGGAAAGGGGTGAATTTAGGGATTGAAAAGAAAACCTGCTGGCCTGAAGCCTTTGGAGGCAATTGAATGGCTGGAGACCAGAGTCTCTGAGAAGGTAAAACAGATTGCACCAGCTCTTGCTGACTGACAATTTGTCTGTGGGTATATGTAAGAACTGTACATCTGCGTTAAAATGCAGCTTCCTTGGTCTCTTTACACAAACAGCACTAGCACATCCACTGGCACATTTTAAGAGGAAGAATTTAGTGTTTGGAACTTCAGAGGGAAATTCAAGTTAGAAGAGAAATGTATGAATCTGCTTGAAGCTTAAAAATATCCTGAGTTATGTACAATATTAATAAAAAGTGAAATTTTGTACTCACCTGGTCACAGCTTCAGTGCTACAACAGTTTTTCATCCTTGAGAAGACCATCACAGTTTGCAATCCATCCTGAACTCCACAACCAGCCTGGGAGAGCTTTTATTTGTGAACTCAACCTCTGCTCCTCTGGTTAACAGCTGTAGTGGGACTGGCACTCTGACAGCAGTGCACATGCAGCAGAGATTCCAGAGTTTCCCCTCCCTTCTCCTTGCTCCTTTGAGAGGATCTTCATGCCTACAGCTCTCTTGTTCCCAAGGTTAACGTTCAAAACCCTTTTAACTCAAGGCTAGTCCTGTGCGTTTGCTACTACTGCTGTAGCTAAAGTCTCCCTTTTTTTAATTAAACCTTATTTCTCAGATGAAATGTCACAGGTGATTTGCAGTGTAAAATAAGCTTGAATACCATTATGATATTTCCAGAGCCGTGTCTGTCCTCTCAGTTGGACTCCCCTTGCCCTGAATCATGAGCAATGAGGTTGTACCTGAAAGAGAAGATATTTCACTGACACACAAGACAGTGTTGGGTCTGAAGCACTCAGACAAGCTTTGTTTTTTCTGTAATTCTGAGTAAAATATCCACCCAAAATGTTTTGGACTTATACAGGACTAATAGCCTATTGTTGCTAGAAGTCTAATCTACTGAACTATCCATCAGATTAAGTTGGTCACAATACACAATAGAATTGGATTTACCCCTGCCATCCAGACTCCTATTTTTTTTTTTTTTTTGTACTTGCACTATTAGGAAAAGAAAAATCAGAATTCCTTTCTCTCATTTTTTCAAACACAGTTGCAATCTAGTAAATATCACAGATACTGTTTAGATGTAAAATAGCACGTCTGCACATGCATTATTTTTTTTTATTATATTAAGTTTTAAAGTCCATTCAAAATCTCTCCCCATACAACATCTTTTTCAGAGGCACCTGCAAATGTTATCTCAAGAAATGTCCTAAAAGAAATTTCAGACTTACTCAATAATTGCATGTGCAAATGAAAATAGCAGTGTTTGCTAGTCCAATGATGAAAGACTTACTCATTCAGAAATTATTCAAGACTGTTCTTCTGATCTTAAGAAAACCTCACACTCAGACATCTTCCAGAAATCTCGAATGGCAAGGTCAGATAATAACATTCTACTCTGAAATATCAATGGCATTACAGAGAACTCCCCACTTACACTGCAAACATGCTATACATTCAAGTCAGTGAAAAGCAGCTTTTTAGACAACAAAGACCCTCAGCCTGCAGATGAATTCCATGCTGGTAATCCTTTCAAAGTCCTTGGAAGAAGGGGAGGCAGAGGTGTGCTGTGCTGGGATGTCTGACCTGCTTGAACAGCTGGAGTATCCCTTTCACCAAGGTGTGGGTCTGCTTCCCCTTTCCCTTGTACCACTTTCATGGCCCACTATTGAAATCACTGCAACAGTTACTAAGTTAAAATTTATATGTTCAAGTTGATGCTTTGCTGGTTCTGGATCTTGACATGATATGCCTAAAACCTGAACAACATTGACTGGAGTTGTTTTCATTTTAAAAGACTGTTTTACATTTTATTTTACATTTTCCATTCAAGTCTGTTTTCACTTCAGCTGGCAGGTATCTTTGCTAAATTTAATAACAAGAATAGTAAGTGGTTACTTGATCTCCTTCCCTCCCAAGTCTTCCTCTACTAGAAGCAGTTGTTACTATAACACCTGTTCCAAAAATCTTTCTCCCAATCACACGTATGGTTGGTCATAATTTCTCCACAATCCATTGTTGTGTGAAGCAACATTATCAAATAAACGGAAACACATTGGCACAGGTTCCAGTGTTTGCCACTAAGTGAAATGGTTTATTCTCAATAATAAAGAGAGCCAGTAAGGCTTCAGCTAAAACAATGACATCTTTATGGAGTTTGCTTTGTGCCATTTTAGCTTTTCACGGTTCATGCCCTCAATAAAATTACTCCTGTTTTACACCTATATAAGCTATAGTGGAATCAAGTGTAAAATGCTTGGATTGATGTTTATTGGGAAATCTTTGAAGTGTAAATCACTTTTACCTGTTTCTTCAGCCCTGACACCACACTCAGTTTTTCTGCAATTAACTGCAAATGTTTGCACACAAAGCTGCTGTCTTAATACAACCTTTTGCAAAATCATAGCCAGTGTTTAACCTTGAAATGTGCCACTTCTGAAAATATATACGTGCTATTACTAGGTGAAAAGCCAGCTTTCATGAAATATCAGGTTTAATAACCACTCCTTGTAATAGAATTTCTTTGCTCATTGCAAAGTAGAGAAAAGACTGAGTGCGGTGAGGGCTGAGAGTAGGTGTCTTGACTGGCACAAATCAAATTATCATGCCTGAATTTGGTTTGGAAATGAGATGTACCTGAGGTGTTCTTCTTGGGTGCTTTGGGGGTAGTTTTTTTGGTGGCTGTTTTTTGTTTTGTTTTGTTTTTTATTTTGTTTTTTCGTTCTGTTTGGTTATGGGTTTTTTTCCCCATCCTGTAAGTATGTGGAAGTTGATGCCTTTGCAAAGCAAAAAAACTTTCATGGAGCTCCTGGGTTAAAAAGTGAAAATGGGGACCTTGTGGCCTCAGTCTGAGTCCTCCTATTCGTTTTTCCTTTGGCTAATGTGCTTTTGCACATGAGTTTAGCAGCCTAGCTTGGAAGAGAACCATGACCAAAGGGTTGAATAAATCTTGAGGGTGCCAGTTTGAGGAGCACAAAAAATTGTGTATCAAATACCCAAGAATCACAATTGTAAAAAAAATTAATTGATAACTTGAATTGATGAATAGAATTTATTTATGAATCAATGATGGTCTCCTTTTGTCTCCTTTCTGAACTGTGAGAATTAGTACATGGCTATATCAGACTTTCCAGCTTATTGCCACCACCTGAGAATTTCAGACCTCAATTTTTGTTTTATTTTATTTTTTGCAGAGAACAAAGGCTCTCATGTAATGGCTTGTCTACAGCAGCTCTGGAGCTGTGGCTTGGAGAGGCACTTTGCTGTTCACAAGACTTCAAATAATGCCACTAGTCACCTCCAGGGAGTAATCCAATTCCTGGACATGATGGGTTAACCCCACTAAGCCACTCCATTAGTCCCCTTCTCTGCAGATCAAGGGGGAGAAAATAAGATGAAAAAACCCTGATGGGCCAAGATAAAGGCACTTTAATGAAGCAAAGGCAAGGGTCACATGGGGAAGCAAAGGCAGATAAGATATTTATTCTCTATATCCTCTCAGCAGGCAATGTACTGCCAGCTCCCAGTTTCTCTGAAAGATAAAACTTATAGTAAAAAAATGCCCCCACTCCTACTCCTTTCTCTTAGCCATTTTTAGTAAGCAGATATCAATATGGTATGGAATATCCCTCTGGGGTTTGGGTCAGCTGTTCTGGCTATATCCTGATCCCTCCCAGGGTCTTGCCTACCCCCTGCTTACAGGTGAGCTGGAGGAATGCTGGAGGGACATTGCTGGTGCTGTGCAAGCACTGCTCAGCAGCAGCCAAAACACTGCTTTTGTAGAAAACACCTTTCCAGATACCAACACAAAGCACAGCACTATGAGGGCTGCCATGGGGAAAATTAATTCCATCTCAGGCAGACCCAATACACTGGATAATTATCGTTAATTAATTAGAAAGCAGGTGGTGAGTTCCAAGGGGTTTATTAATTTTAACTAGAAATTAGAAATAAAAATGAAGGGTCAAAATAACTACAAATCTAGAAGAGGTGTTTTCGTTAATCCTTTCAGTTCAATACTACAGAAAATTAATGAGTTCTGCTCAAGCTGAGATAGGCATCCTATACAAAGCCTTTCAAAATGAATATTTCAGAGCTAGGCTGGAGAGAAACAGCTAACAGAAAAAGAGAGAAAAATCCCAATTCAGACCAGAAGCAAAATTGGAAATTAGACCAATGCTGCTTCAAATATGCACCAGCATTTTCTTGTGCATACTCAGTGCATTAAAATCATAGAAAGAGAATTTTTCTCCCCAGGACTCATCATCATTGTGGATTATGTATACATGGAGGAAACTCTTGGGAAGTGTTCCCTAAAGTACATCCATAGAATCTTCCTTTTTCTCTGTTTTCTTGGCCTTATACTGTTTCATTGTGCTTGTTTTCAAAAGGTGCAATTTGCCTACAGGTAAGAACTCCCTGAGAATTTATTTCAAGTATTAATATTCAAAAAAAGGGCAGTTGATTTAAATATGTGTATGAAAATACAATATTTTCTTGCTTTAACTGTGTCCAGAGCAGCTCAATGTAACTCATAAAGCAAAATATTCTTTGTGCACAGCTCACCAGCTTTGTCAGATCTAGGATATAGCAGGCAGCTTCTGCAAGACCCACTTGTTGAAGTGGGTTCACAAATTCGATGCACTACCAAGAGATGAAGCTTCATTTATGCTAGAGATTCAAAAGCTGGTGGTCATCATAAAAGTTGGTACTTCACAGCAGTGCAGTGGCACTCAGAGAACCTCTGCTTGCCTCACCACATGCTTGAAGCCAGGGTAAGCTCAGCGGGCAGCTGTGATGGTCAGACTGGTCATAAAACACCAAGGAGGCTCTGGATCCTCTTTCCAACTTCAAAACACTCTAGCTGGAAGTGTGCAAACTTCACAATTCAATTGAGGATCAGGGTCTTCTGTTCTGTGGCTTCCTATCTATTGCTGAATTCTCTGTGTAATTACAGAGTTCTTCTTCCTTCACTGTGCAAAACACTACGTGATTCCAAAGGGCTTGCGGTGGCTCCAAGAAAAAAGTTCACTTTAGCTTTGCTTTCCATGGTGAATACTTCCAAGAAACAGAAGATACATAATGAGATTCACAAAATGGGAAATAAGTCTGGAACAGAAGACAGAGTGAAAATGGGGTAAATAGGAAGACAAAGCCTGGCATGTTTCAATGAAGTCAGGTATTCACCAGAAGAACTTGGGTGACTTCAGGCAAAAAAATACCTGAGAAATCACCACACAACAGGAGGATGATCTATTTGATACCATGCATCAAACCTCTCAGCATCACATCATGCTGTACTGTTCCTGTAGACAACACAGTTTTCCATAATGAATTCAGATAAAGAGCCCTGACTGCAATTCTACTCAAGCTTCCTGCCTTGCACTAACCCCATCCTTACCTTTCATACTTCTCCAAGATTTGGCCACGTACACTTTTTGCACCCCCCTTGTCCTTGTTCCCTCACCTCCATGTGTTCTCAAAGCAGCATCTCTCTTCTAGGACAGCCATGCTCCTTCAGAGACACCTCCTGGAAGATAGTCAGTGTTCCTACAGGAGCCAGCAGGAAAATCTTCTGAAAGACAAAGTGACCAGAAAGTCCCACTGCTTGTGTCCTTCTCCTTCTTCAGTTTTTTGTGCTTCCTTCCATCTCTCCATCTCCATAACTAGAATTTCAGCTCCAGTTGCTGTTACTTCTGTGCAGAACTTAGAAGAGCTTCCAGCCTCTGATAAAAATAGCAAATAATAACTGAGACACACAAGGAGGACAAGTGAAAGGAAATAGAGTGATTCCAGAACTGTCCCCTGGGAGACTTCTACTGTTCCCTTGGAAACATCTAACACCCATGAAAACCATTTAATACACTGATCATAACACAGGCCAGAAAAATCTGGCAACTTCTGTTTAGCTGATGAACAGATTAGATGGCATGAAAAGCTCACTCACAAATATTTAATTGCTGAAGATGCCTGAATTCTTTCATCAAGATGCAGGACCCTTTCCCCCTTCTCCAGCAAAGGTTGAAAAGCAGAAAAGGGATCCCAAGTTTTTAAACTCGCCTTGCATTGTATATGCTCTCCAGTGGATTCACTGACTGTACTCAGGTATTCTCTGAAAGGAGTTAAACAAAAAAACTTTCCAAATCAATTCCAAATATAATACAATAGCTTCAGGTACAATTTTCCTTAGGGGTATGTTTTCCTGTGTAAACTTCATGAATATATCTCCCTGTCCTGGGATTTCTGGTCGTTAGTGCAGTTTAATGAGGCTCTTCTTTATATAAAACTAACATAGTATGTTTTTGACAAATACTCAACTACTGCTCAGAGAATAAAGACGATTAAATGACATATCCCTTGCCACATCCAGCTGCACTTCGAAAATTCCTGTTGAATGCTCATGTATTTTCTGTCTTTCTGGTTTGTTTTTCCTTTCCTTTCTCCTTCTGCGGCAGATGAAGCAGATCTAACAAATTCAATCCTTCAATGGAAAAAGAGTTTGCACCCAGCAGAACACACAGCCTTTAGAATCTGGAAGAGGAGCTGTTAACAGTGTTCTGCTGAATGGAAGGATCTGTGAATAGGTGTTGGCAAAGTGGGTGGCTTTTCTCCCCCTACAGAAAATTCAAGCTAATGATGACAAACTCCTGCCACTGTCAGACACTGCTTTAACTGAGGGGCAGAGGTGTACAGCTGCACAACTGAAATGTTCCTAACCTGGGTAGCTCATACCCAGTCATCCATAGCTACATGATGGAAATCTTGTTTTCAGATATTTTGTTTTTAAATTTAGGATATTGCACACATTCATTCAGGCACACATGCACATCCACTTGCAAAGAACATTCTTGTGGTTTCAAATTCAGCAAAAGCAAGCAAAATACATAAATTTCAGAATTGCATATGCCTACGAAACTTTTTTGTGCAATTATAATACAATCCCTGGCAGGCTAATCTAGTTTGATTATTTTCAACTCCCTAAGGATTGGTACAAGATCTCATATGCTCCTTAACTCTCACATTGTATCCTAGAACCTTCTCTTTATATTTTTTTAAGTTGAAAGATTTTCAGAGAAGGAAGACAGTGATTGTAAACACAAAAGAGAACTGAACCTTGCAAAAGCAACTTAATCGTTCGTCATGTGGCTGTTTTCTGGTTTGTGATACATTTTCTCGGGGTGTGGTTGGCAGAAGCACAGGGAAAGCAGCTGCAGGTGACAGCAGTGGTGCACTGTGAGCAGAGCCTGGCTCACACTACAGGATGCTCTCGGTATCACAGACGGACCTCTGGAACTCACAGCCTCTTCCCACTTTCTTATTCCCTCGGCTCCTTTGCTCCAGTGAGTGGAAAACAGCACCCTGGCTCAAATCACCACGTCTTCTGAAGACAATTTCAGGGGGGAAGTGTTAAGATACATCAGTAGCAAGCACCACAGAGAAAAACAAGTGGAAGTGATTCATGCTGTCCTCAGAACAGGGTATGATTAGCTCCCCGTAATAAGGAAAGGGGATGTGTCTTCATCAGTGACGGTAAAACAAAATATTGAACAGCTGCTCATTAAATGGATGCTGTGTATCCCGAGCCCTGAAAGAGGTATAAAACATTTGAGATAATGTAATTAAAAGACTATCAGAGCAGAGGTACACAAAGCACAAGTTGCCTGGGCTGTGTTAGTTCGGGCACTGATTCCATTTTGAATGCCTGCTTTTGTGACCCTGTTAATATCTCCAGCCACGGGTATGATTACACAGAGACAAATGCATGTGTGTGGCTTTTATCTGCAAATGTAGTGGTAATGCTATCTCCATGAGGTTCCTAATGGCAGGTGAATTATTAAAATAGCTAAGAAACAATTTCATAGCTTCTACCTCCAAATGGGACAATTATGATAATTCATCAAATAAAACAGACCTCAGTGTTTCAATTGAATGAATGTGATTATGGCCATTTCTGGTCGTGCCCTCGTCCTTGGTGAGGGGCTTTGGGTTCTCATCAAGGCAGTTCAGATGGCTGCTGGTTTGCCCACTTCACACACTGCTTGGGCCCTTTCAAAGGGAAGCAGCAGAGTCTCATAAGACTGGAAGCCACAGGCTCAGGCTTCAAAAGCTTCACACACACTCTCCAGGACCATCTTTTCCAAAGGAAAATTCAGCTTTCCTTCCTCCTGCTGCCTAACCAGACTCCCATTCCTCCAGACACTAACTTAAATCACAAGGCACTTCCTTCTGCAGTATGAGGCTCATGCTGGTACCCCATCTCATCTGCACAATCCACACAAACCAGCTCACTGACTCCCATCTCAGGCAGGGAGAAATGAAAGCTGTCGGAATGTCAAAGGGAATTTTACACAGCTGTAACACATAGCTGAGATCCATGATGCCTCTCAGGGTTGCTTCTCTAATTAGGTGGTGGTGAGATCAGAAGAAATTACTTGAAAGAGAGCACAACTGTAGGGCAGAGAGCACAACTGTGAGGCAGGTAAGGCAGTATGTCAGGGAAGGAGGGAAGATGATACAAGAAGAAATGTAAATAAGGGGTTTTGGACGACATGCTTCAGTTAGCTGTTAAATACTCAGTTGCAAGTCATTGGGCTGTTTTACTAGGTAAGGAATTTTCATTTGACATTGAGGAACTCCAAACTTTGATGTAACAGGAAAAGTACATTCACAAGTAGCAGGTAAAAGGAAATCTTGCTACACAAATTATCATGGGTTTTGGTTATCCAGCTTGTACCCACAGACAGGCAATTTCTGAAGTGTTAAGGACTGGGTGTCCTAATTCCAGGCCTGCATTTAAGTCAGACAGCAAATTACCAGCTCAGAGCATCAGCACCTGACTCACACTGTGCCCTGTTGCAAATCACTGCACGACTAAGCCACGCAACTAAGTTATTTCTCAAAGCCTAACTATCAAGGCATTGGAAAATGAGAATCTGAATGACTCATGCCTCTTGATTCTGCATTACCAGCCATGGAAAGCTTTTGAGTTCCTTTGCTGAGAGCACAGTCCATCCTTACAGAAGTTAAAGCAAATATGTTGATGACAAAGTGGGTGAGACAGAAATTGTACTTTGGCAGCTGGTTTGCCAGCCCCAGAGTCCTCCAGGCTGCACAGCTCCTGCTGCTGCTGCTGCTGCTTCTGGCATGAATTGAAGGAAAGCTCAGGTTCACACCCCACTTTTCAAGCTCCTAATCCCAGGTTCTGCCTGTATGTTCTGGTTCCCTGGAGAAGTGGTAGTGTAAGGAGTTGCATACCTTAGTGCTGAATAGAGGTTGCCTTTATGGACAAACTTTGGCATGACCCATGAACAGGGTCCCACATTTCCTGGCTGACACCAACTTAACTTGGCAAGACCAGAGGAGGCAGTAGCACCCAGCAGTTTTGTAGGACTGGTTACTGACATTTGAATGTATCTGGCATGCACCAGTAATGAGCCCTAGGAATGGGGGATGTTTAAAAACAAGGTTTAAAACCAAAATCATAATGGAAATAAAAGGCAATGGGGAAAAGAGAAATAAGAAGCAGTGCCAAGAAAGGAGGGTCAGGGATCCTTGCTAAGTCAGCTTTCCCATCAGAGGAGCTTTCCCATTCCCAGGAGGATGTTTACAACATAAACATCTACTCTGGCATGTTATTTCATCCAGTCACTGGTTATGCCAGTGCAGGAGGCACCTGTAGAGCTAAAGGGTTGTTGGAATGGGTTGGGCTTCCCTCTTGCCACTCTGCGAGCAATGGCACATCAGACTACTTCCAATATTTCACACATTATCTCTCTGAGCCTCTCTCTCCTGTCCTTGCTACACTGTGGGGAGCAGCTCACCAGGAGCCTGACAGGTGAGAAGTGGCTCTCACTGAAATGAAACACAAAATGATCCCAGGAAAGCCCAGCCCAGAGATAATGAAAGCACCTTGTGCTGACAGCCGCTGCTGCAGAGGGAAATGTCAATGGGAATACCAGCACCAGCGATTTCACTGAGCTGATGGCAACCCTGGCCTTTGCTGTGCCTGCAGGCAATTTGTTTTCCTGGCTGCTGGAAAGCCGGAAAGTACCAAGAGACATTACAAAAATGATGCACGCCCTGACCCTGTCTGATCATCATTTGCTGTGAGGTGCTCTCTCCCAAAGGCTGTGGCTGCCAGCAGCTGTGGCACAGCTCCTGCTGGCTCCATATGGTGGCTCTCAGGGTGGCATTTGGTGGCCACTGCTTCTGCTGGGCTGTCTCATGGCTGAGCGAGGAGCTGGGGGACTGCAGGCAGCGAGGTTCACAGATCTCTGCTGTTTCCCTGCTGCTCAGCTAACTCAACTGTTCTACAAACTCTGGGTACATTTGCAGCTACAAACAGGGAAACATCACTTCCAACAGCAGTTTAGAGACCTTTGCAGCAGAAGTAATAGCCATAGGAAATTAATTTCTGTTTCCCAGAGAAATTTCTTCAAAACCAAGCTGGGTACCTATTAAGTTTACATATGTTCAAGATATCCATGCAAATATATTTGCAGATTATCAAGTTCAGACAGTTCAAGATCCAAGGGAATGCACAGTCCAGAAAACACTTTCTGAAGCCTTGTCACTTTGACTACTGAAATCTTAAGGTGCCTAGAAGCCCAAGCAGATGGCGAAATGTTTGGCTAAACTTCACCTAAAGGAAGTCTGAGTCCCACAAGCCTCTTTTAAAATGTTCTCTTTTTTTTTTTTTTTTTTTTTTCCTGATACACCACTTTTAATTGCGGTCTTGTACTCAGCTACCAGATCTATGTCAATCAGACCTTCCGTGCTAAGTCAGCCTTCATCTCACTTACCAAGGAGAAATGCAATTCTGCTGGAATTAATTTTTAGTATTTTTGCTTATGGAAGCAGGCCTCCAGCAGAATATGAACAGCAAATTTGCCCTGCAAACACTTTCTTCAGTTCTTGTGATGCCCTTCAGCCCGTTTTTTTCGACCATTACTGCTGTGTAACAGTGCTGTGTCCAGTGGCCATTACTGCAGTAAGCTGTGTCTACACAGCACCCTCCCCAGCTCATGAGCTGGATTTCCTGCTATGGCAGATCATGTTCCTTTTCTGTGTGACCAAGGCAGCTTTTGAAATGGCAGCTCCAGAGAAACGGATGTTGATCTTTCCCTGGCCACTCCAGCATTATCCTACTGTTATATTACATTCAAAGTGGACACAGGAGTCCTCTTCTAGGAACTCAACCACATTAACACATCCTAAGAACAGTTAGAAGTAATTGCCTAAGAGACAGCAGTTAGTCCTCTACAACAATAAAAAAATTAAGTACAGGAGAGAAAGTGAGCCGGTTCAGAGCTGTTTGCTCACATGCCACATCCTCCCAGTCTCTGGCAACAGGCTCCATCCTGCTGAACATGTCCCACACCTTCTCTCACAAGAGTCCTTCAGGGCTCCTACATTGCCCTTCTTTCACAGAACAGTTTTCTCCCTCGTCCCTGCAGCCACCTCTCAGCCAGCACCATGTCCCTCCACACAGATTTGTAAGAGGTCATTAAAACTTCTCTGGCAGAGCTGAAGTGGAATTGCTGTTTTCCCTATCAGGATCAGGATCTGGAAGCTCTCCAGGATGGCACAGTCTTTTGTCATTAAACTGTCTCACTCATTGCATGGTAGATGCAGACAGATCAAACATTCTCTGTATTTATAGAGGGCACCAGTACACTTTTTATGTCTGCTATTAAAGCCAGTTGTCTGTGGTTTTTTTTTTTCTTTTTTTTTACTTATGCATTGTCTGGGAAAAACACGTTTTCTTCAAACAGAGGTGCTGAAAATGGAAATGTTTTGCATAATTTTCTCTTTTTTGTATTATTTTACCAAAAAAACCCCAAAAGGTAAAATAGGTGGGGTTTTAGTGTGACATCTTTTATTGGGCCTTTATCAAACATCAAGACTAACCTTTATGAGATTTTTTTTTTAATCCAGTCTACTGCCCTTAGCTGCTGATGGCCTCTTCACCCAGGAAGAGCAGGGCAGGGGAACAGGCATCGATATTGATCCACTCCTTGACTAAATACTTGAGTGTGACAGAATACTGAAACAGAAAATGGGGCTGCTGTTTAATTGCCTCTGATAGTGGTGCCTGCCGGGATGAGGATGAGGTGAGGGAGTAATAGGTGAGAAAATATTTATTAAAGAAAAAAGTAATAACTGCAACATGGTGCCTTAGAACTAGACTCACAAAACTTGGACTTATGCTGGAACCAATAGAACTTACATTCAAGCTCAGAGACTTCCTGTTCCAGTCAGAGACATTTATTACCTCCCATCAGGGAGATTTCTCTCCAAAATCTTATTCAAGGCCACTTCTTGCTTGCCAAGCCCTGCCATGGCAATGCTGCCTCTACCACCCATTGAAAGAATCTTGAGAGTTTCTCTGGGTCAGTGTGCACTGCAGTACTGTCCAAGACACAGTTCACTCTCAGACATCAAGGCAAAAAACTGAGACAGGCAACAGGGATTTCTAAGCTTCTATGCATGAAAGGGGCTACTCATCTTTACAAAGGCACAGCAGAACAGCATAGTAACTCCTCAGTAAGAAAGGCAATGTTGTCATCAAGCCTCAGAAGGAGGACATGTGCAAGCTCAGATACTCACCTTGCTACCACAATGCATCCAGGTGAATCAGACCCCCATGGAATCTAACAGAAGCTTTTTATCCACATAATTTTGTTTTTCACTGACAGAGCAGAGTATAGCAACTAAATGCCCCTTTAAAAATAAATAAAATATCACCAAAAAATATCAGGTTTCTGCTAGTCAGAGTTTGGCTTTCTCAGTGCTGATTTCACTGCAACCTACACAAGGAAAGAAAAACCTCCCTCATCCAACAGCCTAAGGGCCATTGCTTCTGCACAAGCATTTTATTCTTCCTTGGGAACAAGATTGTCACACAAACACAACTTTCTCTTGGAAGCTCCCAGAGCTGAGAGGACATAAGTATTCAGCAAATAAGCACACATCTGTACATCCCAAATCTGCATTTATTCACGATGAAGCCGGGCTTCTGGCTATCCACACAATACAGCATTTGTGCCCACGCAAACCACTGTCATATCGCTGGCACTTTTATGCGGTCTCAGAGCCATGTTTAAATCTGTATAAAATCAGATAATCCACTCCACATTAAACACATAGAAATTGAATGCAGCTTGGTGGTGAAGGGAAAAGAAGGTTACACTCAAAAAAATGAGTAGAAAAGAAATCTTAAGTGTATTTAAATGCCTGTGGCATTCTTGTAGCCATGTACCATGAGAAAAAGGAAGAAGTAACACCATCCCATTTACAGTGTCTAGCCATCTATGGTAGCTTACATTGCCTGTCACCAATTTCCCTCCCCACCAATTTTCTCTTGATCAATTAAATGCTGAATCAATCCCCATCAGATCTACACTGAAGTGGGACTGTTGTCTGTACTAATCTCTTCGATATTTTGACCAGCTTGCTTCTGGGGACCTGTAGTTATCCTCCCTGCTGTGCTCCCACCTTGGCAAGAGAGTTCCTGCACTGATCCAGTTCTTTGTTTCAACATGAGCAGCCACAACCACATGGATGCCTACAGCTACAGCTCATTTTCTCAGTATCTCTCATCTGATTGATACCCAAGCTGTATTTTCCTTTGGGAAAAGAGCATAGGACACTTTTGTTTGCCATCAGGGACTTATGTTCAATATATGGCTTCCACCAAGAGCTTTGGACTCTCCTGAGCCAGCAGCAGGTGCAAAAATGGCTATTGCTAATCAGGCCAAAGATTAAACTGCTCCAATGGTTTTTCCTTATTAACTGCCAATAACTAACACTAACATAAGAGGAGGATGAAAATAGAGTGACCCTTCCCCAATAACACTCTCCTACATTTTGGCAATCTGCTGTTCAGGAGTTTTCTGTGACGTTATTGTTCTGCACTTAAAAATAGCCTGTGACAAATTCTTCTGTAACTTTTTCTAACAGCATTTGATCCTTTGACTGCCCTGCAGTGCGTGCAGCTCAGTGGCAGCTCAGGCACACAGCGGTACAGACAGCAGGAGGCTGTTTCTGTGCTGGAGGTTTTATTCTGTGTGAGCCCGGAGCAGTGCGTGACACACGCTAGGCTGGCACCGGGCCTCTTGGAGAGGAGTGGATACCTGGGAACTGCTCAAACTTAAATTCAGATGGAGTACCCAGACTGCAGACACATTCAATTAATTTCATTAGACAAGGGATCTCCCCCAGGCTAAAAGGCTTCAAAGTGGCAGAGGAGATAAATTATCCTTCCAATTCAGACTCATGGCCATCCACCACCTGGGAGCCCGCTTGGATTACTATTAATTTTCCCCCCTTCTGGAGCAGCAGAAAATACCTGTAAATAGATTCCAGAAGCAGGGACAGTTCCAGAATACAAACTCCAAGCTTCCCATTGCTTTCTTCCAATCTTGACTCTTGCAACATCCTCAGTTCTCCCCTCCATGACCAAGCCTATCACGTTTGTTGTTTTTTTTTATTTTTCTGAGGACTTGTTTAAAAAGACTGCCAGACATAATACTACCTCGTCATTTCCTCCACGAGATGGATTACTTTTAGGGAGCCAGAGTACAGTGATTTTCACTGACCTTAGAAAGAGACAGAGATAAATAGCCTTTAAGGGGAAAAGTTAGCATTCTGTCATAAGATGACATGAAAGAGCCTGGTAAAGCACAAATTGATTTGAAGTTAGGAGGACAGCATAGATGTGGAATGACAATCAATAGCTGTAGGAAAGAATTGTTCCATTTTTCAAGACACAGAAAAATTCACCTGCAGATGCACAAGCTATTTCTACACATATTTCTTCTGCAGATGATTTAAATTCAAAATATTGGGAAGTTGGGGCGGGGGGGAGAAGGAGGTGGTTTTTTCATAAGTTTCATAAACTTCTTCCCATGTATTTCATGATGAGACTGATGCTGGGGGAAAATAGAGTGAAATTCTATTCTGTTCTGGCCCACTGACATGAAGAGAAGGGTCCAGCCTACAATTAAGTGGTCTGACATATTTATACCAACTCCCAGCACTGCACAAGACAGCAGAAGACAGTTCCTTGTAAGAAGGATGGGAAGAAAGGCCAGGAGGTCAAATGAGGGCCATGTCCTTGGCCTCCATAGGAGTGCAACAACCCCAGAAAGTGCTGGAGCCCTGAAGGCAGCCCAAGACAGCTGCTGTGTTGAGCACAAAGCCGCTGATTCTGCACTGCAGAGGAGTCCTGCTGCCAGATCAGCAGGCAACAACAGTGCAAAGCAGGGAGATCAGGGCTCACACTGCAGTGTGGAAGCCCCTGGGGGGCTGGCCAGGGGAGTGGAATGCCCTGGTGCTGTTCGTATGAAGCACTGTCTGGGAGACTTTTTCTCTTAAACATCTTGAAAATTAGGCAGGTAAAGAAGGAAAGAAGGGGGTCTGTATAAATGAAGTGCTCTGGGTGCAACAGAAACATTTTACCTTTTCTGCTTCTTGTTGGGTCAAACCCAAATACATTAGGCTGTCCAGATACTGGAGGGACAGGGGTGGACACACACACACAGACTTCCTGCCTCAACAGGTTTTTAAAGCATCCAGCCCTCTTGGAGGCAGGGCTGCTGCACATTTTCTTGCTCCCTGGGACAAACAAAACCCAAGCAGCTGCTGTCCCTTTTTCCAGCCCTGCTGGTACCTGCCTGACCCACTGGGCAGGTGCTGCCCCACACTGTGGAGCTGCAGGAGGCGAGCAGGGCAGGCTGAGCACCCCTCTGGGAGGAGATTAGCTACATCACTGCATTCCAAATTACTCTGGGCTGTGTTCCCCCTAATCCCATATCTCCCTTCCCCTCAAGGCTGCCTGCATGTGATCTCCAGGGAATCCTGAATGGAGATCAATTCTGCATTAGCTGCATGCGTGTCATAGCGATGTCTTTTGCATTATGATAGCTCCACAAGAATTTTGTTTCATTTTTCAATCCTTTGAGCTAAAATGCTGCTGAGAAAGCAAGGCAGTTCCATCCTCCATTATTTGGTCAGCCCTGTGCCACTGCTTTAGACTGTGCCTGGTAGGAGCTCTAGCACTTAAACCTGTTCCAGCAACTGAATTATTTGACTGTGGTCTAAAAGTGCAAAGACCAGGAGAGAAGAAAGGGGAGCAGAGCTGAAGTGAGGATGAATGACAAGGGGATCCAAGAATCATCTCCCAAGTCCCAGATAGATTCCTCTGGCAACAGAGGAGGGTGCCACAGTACCAGAGGTGAGCATCTTTCCCATCAGTCAGCTACACTCATGCTCCCACTCCCAGGAAAGGCAGAGCCAGGCCTTTCCCTGCCAGACTCACTGGCACTCCTGGCATGGTGCCCTCATGGGAGGAAGGGAGAGGTGACAGCAGTGGCTGCTGCATTCTGACATAGATTTGTTGTCTCCATTGCTGCCTCCCCCTTGCACCCACGTATGCTCACACTTCCATTGGCACACAGGAGCTCAGGAGTCACGGAGAAGCTGCCATGTATTAATAACACTATTAGTAATATGTAATGGAATTGTCAAAGCCACCCAACGCTGGCATAATAGGCAATTCTTCATCATTAACAAAACCTGCCAGCAGAGCAGCTACCAGCATCCCAGGGTTTAATTTCCAGACTGAGGAAGCTCAGAGCTGTCTGTGGGCTGCTCGAAGGGGAGGATACCCCCTGGCCAGGATCTCTCAGGGGCTGATATTTCTCAGAGGCAGGAAGTGTCATTGGCAAAGGCAGCAGCCAGCTGTTGTTGACAAAATTAGAGCCAGATCCCAAAATGAGACTTTGCTAACCTATGAAAAAGTTAAACCTGCAATGAAAATAAATTTAAAAAATAATAATAATAAGGTCTTTCACTGTGACATCTGTGTCTCCTGGCCCCAGACAGGATGGCAATATAAGACACTGGGACACCTGCAGTGCCACCACAGCTGCCTTGACTTCCCCATGCACTTACAGCCTGGAGAAGGGGACAGGGAGAGCCCATGCTCCCTCGAGTTAGTGTTAATATTTCAACTACAGCTCAGGGTGATGGCCCCATCCTTCTCATTTCATCAACAGCAGCTCAGCCAATACACTGGAGACCCAACCAGAAACTTCAGCAAAAAAACAAAAACCACCAGCTGCTGCTGCCCCAGATCATGCAAGCCCCAAGATTTTTATTCTTTCTTTTCTTAGTTCCTTTCTCTCAGATAAAGATAATTGCTCATATGAATATGATCAGGGAAAAAATTAAACTGAGAATGAAAAGGGCAAAAATCTATATAACAGACTTTTTGTCAATGCAGCTGATAGCATCACAGGATCTGCAGGATCACAGCTTCTGGGGAAGCTGTGAAGAGAAGATAAAGAGGAGTAAATTGTATTTTGCAGAGGAAAATCACTAAATTATATCATCAGCTAAATACTTTATATAAAAGTCATTTTATAGAAAAATAGGCACTTTTTTGCCCCAAAAAATGTTATTTTCTCTATGCTTGAAGAGTGTTATTTAAAAAGTCACCAGCAACTTCTGGACATTTTCCAGGACAGGAGAAGGAAGAATGAAGAACAAAAAGCAGCTGTTTTGTAACCAAAGCATTTTCAGTTTATTGGAAACCAACAAATTTCATGGCAGACACTAAAATTCTGGGGATTTTTACTACTGTGTGTGAAAAACAGTTAACAGCTTTGGCTCATATGCTGTCCTTTAGCTACCTAGAGGACCCGCTTTTACTGCCAGGACCATGGAGAAGCATGCAGCAAAAGCACACTCCTGAGAACTCACCTGGCCAGCTGTGGCTGACATTGCCTTCCTCTGGATTGGTAACACAGCCTACTGGTTGTTGACAGCAACAAAAACTTCCTTAAATGAAGCAAAGACAAGACTAAGGCTGACATCAAGTACAACTGCTACTGCACCCACCTCACCAAGGGGATGCTGAAGCTTGGCTTTTTTGTGTTTATAAATAACCAGAGGCAGCAGAGGGGCAGAAGTGTGGCTGGCAGAAAGCAGCAATGTTCATCTGGCATTAGAAGCATTAGAAAAGGAGTAGAGCAGGAACAGACAGGATGCCAGACTGTTCAAGCGCTCAGGGGATTTGTTTCAAACAGTGAAGGGAGATGCTGGCAGAGCAAGCCACTTCTCTAAGCTTGATTGCAATCAGTAGGTAGCTACTAGTTAAAAATCTCAGCTAGGAAGTCATTTGGGGGCAGTCATTCTGACGTGCTGGCACTTCATGTTCTTTGAAAGTGAGGCAGAATTAGCAGGAGCCCAAGGAAAATGCAGACTCCCTCCCAGACTCCAACAGATTCAGCAACATGGCAGATAAGGTCTCCTAAGAACAGAATTTAAGCATAGAGGAGAGAAAAGAAATTTGCCATTACAGAGATAAACCATGTTAAAGCACAATGGCAACCTATCCTATTGTGATAGAAATATAGAAAGCTGAATTAAAGGCCACTATAGCTGTGTCAAGAGCCCTTTAGGGACCTGAAAATCTAAAAGAAAATGGCAAAAAAGTGAAAACTAGTCAAAGAGCCAGCATAAAAATCAGAAATGCTAAAGCACAAATTTAATTACAATTAGTAATGGGCATAAAGCCACAAGTACAAGTGTTAGGTTATCAGTAGATGCAGAAAAAGAGCACATACAGTCTATTATTTAACAGAAAAGAGGAAACTATGGCTGATAAAGAGAAGGGTAAAGTAGCTTAATCCATCTCTGCTTCAGGCTCCATAACATACTTCAAAAATTAATTTGAACAAGGGGACAGAAATAAGGCCAGAAAGAAAAAATCTTGAGATATGGTCAAATTATCAGTGTATTCTGAAATCCAGCCTCAAGCATTGAAGGAACCAGTTTTAACAATATCTGATCTGTTCAGAAATCATGCCTGAAATTCAGGCCTTGGAAGAGATCTCTGGAGACACAGGAAGGGCAAATACAATATCTATTTTAAGCAAGGGGGAAAGGGAACATGGGAAAATGTTGACTAGTCAGTCTCCCTGGAAAAATCCTAGCAGAGATTGCTACCTGATTGATATACAAAAACCCAAAGGAAAACCAGTTGACAAAAAAAAACCCCAAAACAGCTCAGCATAATGAATTTATCAAGTAAAAATAATTTCAGCTCTTCATTTCAACAAAAGGAACGACAAGTCCGTTGTTTATTCCAGAAAAATCTCATTTCGTCTCTGACAAGGTGCAGAGAGTAAGGAGGAAGTAGCTGAGATTTATGTTTTAGCAGAGCACTCAATATTGTCCCACATGGCCATGGGCAAACCAAGGAAATACAATCCAGCTTAGCAGCACTTTTTAGCTGTTTGGACCCTTGAGTGTGACCAGATATAAACTCCCTTGCAAACACTGTTGGGCCCTAGCATCAAACTTTTAATAGGCAAACATTCATAAGGAAGAATTCTTCCTTGCAGCACCTGCACAGACCACCTGCTATGGCTTTGTGCTCATCAGCATTTCACAGGTAATGGGGTGGGAGTCACTGGCCTAGATGAAATTGCCTGTCAGTGCAGCCAGGGAAAAAAACAACAAACAAATGGAAAAACAAACCAAAACCAAAGAAAAATAAACAAACAAGCCATGAAAACAAACAAAAAAAAAAAACCACCCCACACAAAACACAAAACAAGGCAAACAGCCAAAAACAAAAAGAAAACTAACTAACTAACAAAAAGACAACACCAAACAGTAAAGTGTCAGTGATTACTGCCAGTCTGAAATCTCATCTGGATCCCAAAAGAATCTGACCCAGTCCTGGATCTGTTCCAGCTCTTCATCAGTAACTGAAACAACAGCAGAGTGTGCATTATAAAATCTGCTGATCACTCCAGCTTAAGAGCACATTTGTAGAACAGGATGTGAATTCAAAACAGTGTCAATAAATTGGAGGAATGGTCTGAAATCAACAAGCCACAATTCAATAAAGTCTTCAACAAAATATTAGCTCATAAAAAACAATGCAAATGCTCAGACAGGGAATAGTTGAGGAGTTAGAGGCATGTATGTCAGGACACAGGGAAATGCAATTTCAAATGCCAAATTCAAGGGGAATTTGGTCTCATTTTGGCAACTCTTGCTCATTGTTTTTTGCTAAAATCACAAAGAAATCTCACTGTGCTGTCCCACTTCCATGAGGGCTGGGCAGGTCTGTGATCCCAGGCTGTGCACCAGGTGTGACGATTGAAGCAGGTGAAAATGTAGAAGACAGCTGCAGAAAAGACAAAAACTAAGGAAGCATGCACCAGAGGAGATGGTGAATAACACCGAATTTTTTGATCTGGAAAACTTAAAAGGTATGTTTTAGAAAAAGGTGTTAGAAGGAGGTTTGAAACATAAATTGACCTTTGTTTCTCTTTTGGGGGTTTTGTTGTTTAAAATATAATTTTTTTAAAATTATACAGTTTTTCATCTTATCTGCTTTAGATCTTAATACAGGCTTAATTCACTGCTCTATTATTTTCCCTTCGCTCTTGTGAGGAAAAAAAAATAGGATAATGAAAATGAAAAAAGCAAGGGAACAGGAGATAAAAAAAGTCAAAAATTGAGAATTAAAAACTTGTTATTTTGTAAATTTTCAAAGATGGCAGTTACCTAATGACAGATAAAACAAAAAAATATTAATGTTATTTTCAATTTATCAACTACAAATCAAATGTGAAAGAAATGGGAATACTCCCATTATTTTTGATGGAAGCCTAGCCAGATATTTTTCACCAATCTTTCAGCTGCCTCAGGAACTGAGATTATCTCTGTGCCACTGAAGAAAAGTGCAAATACCACAGATCCCTTTCTACAACACTCTTTTCTCACCTTCCTCCCAATAAAAAGTGAGACTTTATTGGCAGTACCACAGGGATTTTTTTTCTGTCATCCTCTATTGGTTTGGCCACCCTATTAGCAACAATATAGATCCTCGTCAGAGCTAATGCATCATCTTTGATCATCATCCCAGTTTACATTTCTCATGTCTTTTATGCACATCTCAGAACCCTCATTATTATACACATTTCCAAGCTTTCATCTCCCAAAGGGCAGAGAGGGAATAACAGGGAAGCTGGAATGTAACAAGATTTGGCACTAAGCTTTGATTTATTGAATTAAAGGCCACGGGGAAGGAGCACAGAGAAAGGAAAGGGCAGGAGAGGAGTGGTGCACAACAATAATTTGCAAAGATCTTAGGTGCTGGCAAAACCTTGATTGTTAATGAGTGGCTGCTTTCTGCAAAGATGAGGGTGAGGAGAAATCTCTCCATCCTCCTGGCCCCACAGCTTCCCCTGATCCAGGGAGTCAGGCAAGCAGCTGAGATGGTGCCTGGCCAGCAGCTCCAGAGCCATCCCCCTCCCCACGTGCAGGGACAGACACACCCTCTGGGATGGTGATCCTGGCCAGACTGCGATATTGGCCACCTCTCTCCGTGGGGTGAGACCACAGGTGCAGCTCCCCTCTCCACTCAGCTGTGTAAAGAAACTCCTGATCTCGTGGCTGCCCTGCCATGTCCCTCCTCTGCCCAACAGAGCAGCTCTTCTGGTGAGAGGGAGCAAGGTCAGCCAGAGGAGGGGGAGCCCTGGGGCACCCCAACACCTGCTGCACACCTACAGCAGAGCAGTGGGGCTGCTCAGAGGGCAGCACAGAGGGCAGCTGGTCATCATCCTCCCACTGCCCAGCAAGTTGTGCTGGCCCTGAGCATCTGCAGGAAGTGTTTTTGACACAAGTCTGTCCTCCAGGAGAACAGCAATGTCTAAAGCCTGATTCAAACCTCTTGCTCCTCTCTTGATATGAATTGCTGCTCCCCACAAAAGCTTAAGTCCAGCATCTGTAATTTCAGTCATCACTTCCATGGATTTAAGGGTGAGAAAGATGAGCCACAGCTGGAAATGCTGCCTGCTCCAGATAAATGAAGGACAACACTGCCCAGCAGTTGCAGCTGTCAGGACAGAGGGGCAGACACTGAGAGCCCACTGTGGGGTCATGGAGGGAGACAGCTCTGTTGCTGCTTGCTGCACAACTATCTGCCATGTAAAAATAACAAGCACTTCATCTGCAACGTCCCCCTAGCTGTTGACATCTGCAGATGCAATAAGCCCTTTGCAAAAAAACAGACACATTTCCTAATTTACAAATCTGTACCCAGGACACTGGAGGTAGAGGCAACCTGCCTGCACAGTCAAAGGTGGCAGAAGTCAGCACAAATTGATCAGAAGCTTTGAGATCCTCTGTGCAAATATGCTAACCATGTGCAGAAACAGAAAGGAGAGACTGCAGTACCACTGCTTGTGCTGTCCCTGTTTACTAGATAAACAAATATTGTAAGTCTAGCTTTTTTCCCACTGCCAGATTTAGAGAGAAACACACAGATGAAAAGGGTTTCTTAGAATAAGCTGGACTGTTTTGGCTTTTGGCACTGGAAATGATAGAGATTTGTGTCAGTGGGGCTCCAGAGTACATTAATCCTTTATAAATGTTTTTTAAATAATACATGTGCCCTGAAAGAACATGTGAGGACTGCCTTATTAAACTGAGATCTAAATTTAAAGGTGCATTTGAAGAAAGGCATAATTTATTAAGCTGTTGGCAGCACCTTCCAGTCTGACAGAAAGCCCTGAGCACAAATGTTCCCTTCCTGTCCTGCTGGGTCATTCCACAGCCCTGGCAAAGCCCACAGTGCCCTGCTGAAGGACCAGGCAGGGAGCTGTGTGGCCCCAGGATGCTCCTGCTGACCCCCCTCCCCGAGGGCTTGGTGCAGCAGCAAGAAACAGGAGGCAGCAACTTGTGAAAACCTTGCCTCCTGCCACTGAAAGCCCATATATGATGCAGAGTATATCAGTGTATAGTAAGAAATCCCTGTGATTTTTGCCATGGCCTTCTAGTGCACCAACTTTGGCTTCTGAACTTCTGAGCCAGCAAACTCTGTATCTGTTTTAAGCACCTGGAAAATTTCCATGCTTGCAGCACCACCCCCAGTAAGTGTTTTTCTCTGCCAGGAGCCTGTTGACCTACTTTCAGAAGGAGAAACATGTATGTCCAGAAGCAGAGTTCTCCTGACAGACCCTACCACCTCCCCTGGGCCCTAGGTAGAGGTGTTGGGCCAGTCTCTTGTGGTTGACAACAAAGCTACAGTTTGGCCAGCAAAGATGGCTATGGGAATTTGACTAGATGTAAATGCAGGATTTATGGATCTTCTAGTCACCATGAAGCCATTCTGATGATTCCTCTTTAGCTCTAGCACAAGCAGCAGGAGTACCAGCCTCCTTTTCCTAGAGAAGATGCCTCTGGGCACAGGGTGCATTTGGGGCTCTCCCAGCACCTGGGCTTTAACCCACTGAACTAGAGGAAACCTTTCCCTTTTTATCCTCCAGAGGAGATCAGAGCAATTAGCAACTCAAGCTCCTGCTACGAGGCCGTGGCAGGGTGGGAAGCAGAACATCAGGGATGTGGACAGCTGGCTCAAAATCCTCCCTCCTCCCCTTGGTCCTATAGAGGGTTTGCCTGCCCTGGGGCTTGTTTGAGGCATCCTAGTTTACCTGCTTAGCAACAACAGGTTTTGACAACATTTATTGTCAGATGAACAATCTCATGTCAAGAAAAAGCATCAAAAAAACAGAGACAAAAAAATAATTCCTGACATGGCCTAATTTGAGGTCTAACACCATAGAGATCTGCAATAAATTGGAAATTTTCTTCACATACTGGAGATCAATAAATGTAATTATTTGGACTTAAACCTCATGAATTCTGAAAAGCTTCTCGGATTTACTTGAAGAATAAATGCTATTTTATACGATGTCAAAGCTGATCAGAATAGCAACACCCACAGCAAAGACCCCATCAGTGGCAATGAAACCTTGCAGTCTCTTGCTATGTTGTTGCTTTTCTTAAAGGAACATTACCAGGGCACTAATCAAGTTAAAAAATTGATGTCCCTTCTCCAGAGCTATTAACAAAGCAAGCTGGGCTTGTAAACCTTTCATCATTCCAGTCTCCAGCTCTTACTGTAAACCTAACACATTCTTGAAATTTCTTTTATTTTCCTCTGTAACGCTAGCTGTTCAGGGTTATGCTTTCTTTAAGGTGCTGAAGTTACACTGCTGTCAGAGATGGGGCTCAAATCCAAGTCCTATTTCCACAAATCTGCATTCTGGGATTTGAGAGAAAATAGGATTGGCATTCAAGACACACTTTATGTCAGAAAACGAAAACATGAACAGCAAGCTAAGTCAGATGCAAAATCCACACTGGTTTGGTCTTTTTCCAGAACCCTGATGTTCCCTGGTATGAATCAGGGGTAATTCCACTAAAGTCAAGGTGCTGCTCAGCTGGAAAACTGGCATTAGAGGAGAATTTCTTAGGCCCTGGGGTTGAATCACTTTCACTTTACATTAATCCTCCCTGGTTTTCCAGCTCTGCACATCGTGGCTGTGTTGAGCTCACAGCAGTACAGGACAAAGTCTGAAACAAATTTGTTCCCAGCAGCAGCCTACCAGCCCAGAAGTCTATGCATTTTAACCAAGGCTACGTGCTGGAGCCAAAGTGCCATCTTTAGAGATCAGATCATTTAGGCTGCACTTGCCTTGGCAGCAGTAAACAGATTTTTAACCCGTTCAGGGGGTGCCTGAATTCATCTAAGGCAGAAAACGCAGCTCAGTCCCTCCTGTGAACCCTGTGGCTGAGCTGCCCCTCCCTGGCTGCCAAACCCACATGTCCATCTCTGTGCACCCCTCCTGGCCCCTGGCAGCCACAACCTGCCTGAATGCAATCCAAGAGCCACTGTTGGGATGCTGCTGTAGATGGATGTGTATTCCAGGCAGCATCTGAAACACTCCAGCAGAGACAGACCCCAGATCGTGGCTTTTATTGCTCCTGCAAGACAAGCTTCGAGCCACGCCATCTGCTGAGCTGTTCTCTCCCACTTAACTGAAACACAGGAAAGTGCATCCCAGTCCTTGGGCTGCAGCCCCAAGCAGCTGTCACTGCACATACCTGAAATTCGCATGTGAAGTGAGAGGGGCTGGTCACTGTATGCAGAGAGCTGTAATTATTCCAGCAAGTCTTTCTGATAGAAACACAGCTAATCTTTGCCTCTGCCAATCTGGTTCAGAGCATTTCCCAAACTGCAATAAGCTTCAAAGTCCACAGAGCAGCTTTTTTAACTGGTAGAACATTGGTTTGATTTGCCAAGATCACCCAGGCTGTCTACAGAGACAGAATCAATAGGCAAAGAGCAAGTCACTGTGAGATGATGGAAAAGGATAAAAATACCTGGAATTCTCCACACTTCAGGAAACAAGCTGGAAAACATCTTCAAAGCATTAATAAGCTTCAAGGAGAAGTATGCTGAGCAGTATCTGTCATTTTTGCAGCCACTGCAGGACAGATCACTTTGCAAAAATGAAGGTGGACACATATTGGGGTGTGGACGATGCCACTTGACAGTGCCATGAGTTTTTATGGAGGCAGGTAGAAAAACCAAGTAGGATCAAGTCAGGCAGAGGAAAGGGAATTGATTTGCTTTGTGCCAGTGACTTTATCTACCCCTAAGATGTCCAAAAGGTATCAAGATAGTTGATGGTCACTCTCTTCCTTGGGGCAGGACCTATCTGTGGTTCACTCCTCGGAGGCTGCTGAAATCTGAAAGGCTCTTCTTGCCCTTGTCCCTGAGCACATCTACAGCTCTACAGCACATCACAGGTAGGAATAGCCCCTCCATACCAGGATCAGGGATTTTAGGGAAAAAAACCCACCCAGATTCAAGAGAAATGTTAAAACAAACTCAGAAAAGCCCAGTTTCTGAGGAGATAACCATTCTCCGTAACTGGCTCTGGTAAAACCATGCTGTGCCTGGCATCTCTGCTGGCTGCACTAATTGCTCTTATAAGTCATCCATTTATCACCTACAACTGCATCTGAGAAGTCAATCAGCCTGTAAGGCCTGGTTACAAAATTCCCCCAGAAAGCAGGAAAGCAGGATAAAGGCTAAATTAGTAGAGAGGAAAGTTTGATGATTTTGCTTGTTTTTGAAGCAAAGCCAAAAGATGCCACAGGTGACAAAATAAGGAACTCCATCCTTCTGCGCAGCACCGATTTCACCACACTGATCATATTCCCTACAGACATGGACAAATGTTCCCTTCATTTAGAGGAACTGATAAAAATTATACATAATCAGGCAGCCCAAAATGAATCATGGTCTGTCCATGGCAGCACCAGAGAAGATGCAGAATAAGGGCTTAGCTTCACTAGTTATGACAGAGTTGAGACAGGAGTCAAGTTCAAGAGCTGACAAAACCAGCAAAAATGCCAATTGCTACCTGACATTAGGAATTAGATGTTGTCAGATACGCACAAGGATGTCCAGCTGATGCTTCATGTCAAAGGAATCAGCTTTCCAAAAATCTTCAAAATGATAGAAGGGAAGAACATGCCCCTTCATCAGCCACACAGTTCTTTGCTCTGGGTTTTGGAGGTTTTCTCTTTTTTCATCTCCAAACAAGCAAATTGAGTTTTTCAGCAAATAATGACAGAGGATCACTGGGGGATAGATGTCAGAAGCATCTCTGTATGCATGTGTCACGCTCCTGGTTCTATTATTCTTCTTCTGCATCTTCTGTTCCAACCTGTCTGCGCTATAGACAGATATTGCTTTCTGTTGCGTGGAGATCATTACCCTTGTAATTGGAAACCTCATGAAATTTTTCTTCCCTCATCCCCTCAGAGGAGCAGCTGACAATAGAAACTTGGGTGTCAAATTGTCATTCAGATTATGGGAAAGGAGGTAAAGCTATGGAAACAACCTAGAATTTTTTCACTTTCTCTTTCATCCTTCAAGTACAGTTAAGAGCTGATAAAGAGGTTGCATAAAAAGCCCTGAGTAATTGGGACCAAGGTAAGAACAACAAGGCTAGGTAGAGACAGATGTTCTCATCAGATGCAGTGGAATTTTAAGTCCTGACTACTTTTATATGCAGCTGATTTTCTCTTCCAGTCCATTATGGAAAAACCTTTCTGTTCCAAGTTTCAGCTCTTCCATAGGGGAGTCTCTCCCTCCTTCCATGCTGAAACCACGCTGACTGTATCAGCTTCAAAGTGCCACCCCTCTCTGTGTTGTATAAACTGATGTTTAATTTTTTTTTCCATTTAGAAGCAATATTTGCCATTTTTTCTTGTCTGTGCCAAGAATGGCCAAAGTGACCTTGGCAGAGACTGGGTCTCCTGGGTGTTTTTCATCCCCTTGAGAAATTGCAGTAAACATTTGTAATAATGATGATATTTGATATTCCTCGTATTAGTGTTTTCATCATCTTGTGTTAAAAGGCCATGAGGCTGGGAGCAGAAAAACACAGCAAGAGTGGAGCCTAGAGTAGATCCTAATGGAAAGGTAAGCCCAAGGAGAGGAATGGCAAAGAAATTTTCCTGGATAAAAAGAAGGAAAAGTTGAAGTGGAAAGAATGGTAGAGGAAAGGTTTCCACTTCTATTTAAAAAAAAAAAAAAAATTAAGTTGGGGCTTTAACGCCTTGTTACATGCAAATGCCATCAAAGATGCCATCAAAGAGCTTTCTGTCTATCTGTGGTGTAACAGCAGCAGAAATACTTAAGAGACCTTTTTCTCTGTGTAGTTGAAAGGCTGCATAAGGACTGCATTGATAAAAAGAGCACACCATTCCATAATTATGGCATATTTTCTAAAAGGAAAAATAAGAGTTTCAACAAGAAGTGAGAGAAGTCTCCCTGTTTCACTAGTCGGGCTAGAAGTCTTCTGCAGTACCTTTTATATGGATAATTTCTTTCTTAAAGTTCTGCCTGTTAAAAATATAAGGAGCCCAGAGCTGGCCATTGTGTCCACTGTCTCCTTAAAACAGTGTGAAGCTGGAGCTGTGAACTGTCCTGCTGTACTCATTTATTACACATTTACAGTAGCCTGCCATGCATGCTGAGCAGTTCCCAAACACTGAAGAAGAATGGAGCCACATCTCAAGATCTTATACTTTGAGAGAAGATGACAGAGGTTAAGTGAACAATATGCAATTTAGGTTTAGGGCTCATTTTACACTCAGGCAAATTTCTTTCACTTTGGCAATGTTAAGAGGATTCCACACAGTAAAAAGGGTGATTTATTACTATTTTATGGCTCCTTTATATTTTCAAGATAAGAAAAAGAACCCTTCTATAACTAAAAATCGATCTCCAATGTACAGATCTGCTCAGTTCAGAGTAAACAACCCAGTAGAAATGTGTCTTTAAAAGGATTCTAAAAGTAGAAAGAGAAATGCTACCATACATCTAATGTTTCCAAACACCTTTAGCTTTTTCTGCCTTCAAGCATGCCCTGAGCAGATTTTCTGGCTGTTTAGCTGAGATTTCTCCTTTGCTGGCAAAGGCAACACATTCCCTCCTTTGCTCGGCAGCTGCAATGCATTCCTCTCCCTGGGATCAGCGCTCTGAGAACTGAAGCCCCAGGCAGGGGAGTGATGTCCATCATGCACACAACATTCTGTGCACTCCCGTGTGGATGATGAACTCACTGTGAGGACAGATGCACCCTGAGCCGAGCAGGCAGGATGCTGCTGCTTGTACACCCTGGGAGATGAGCAGTTGACTGAGGCCAGCACCTGCGTCTGCTGGCAAGTGCACAGGGAGCTGGTGAACTTTCCCACAGAAAACACTGGGAAAGCCCTTCTCTGTTCAATCACCTGTACAGATCTGGTGATCGGGAGTTGTTCTTCTCCATGACTGACACCCTCCCACCCTATGTGACACCAGTCTCTCCAAAATTCTTCCCACATTGCTCCATCCATCCCACGGCCAGGCACACCAGCGCCATACAGCTGAGCCATTCTCTAGCCCTGTGAAGATGGCACTTGCTTCACCTCTCAGGAAGATGCAGAGCATGTTTTATCACTGATTTATGAGGCTGTCATGCTGCAGGCCAGATTCCAATCAGCCAGTTTGTAAATCTGAATAACCAAGCCCTATCTCAGAGCATTTTTCTAGCATATGCTGTTGTAGCAGATACAGTTGTCAGCACAGGATCCCTGACAAGAAACAAAAGATTTTTATTGTGTTCTCTAATGCAGTGATTCATCTTTTTTTCCAGGTTTCATGTATTATTAATTGTTATTATTTTTTTTATAATTTGTTAAGCACTTACAGCATATTTCTCCACACACAGGACTAAATTATGGTCCTGATCTTTGAGAGGCTGTATTTTCAGTAGACAGATTTTTCTCAGAGACTGCTATAAGCTCATCATAATTTCTGCAATATTTACAGTGTGTCTTAAAGGTCTACCACCTAGATCTTCAGCTTTAATTTTATTTTTGTGGGCATTTCTTCTCCTTCTGTTTGCAATGAGATGAAAGAGACTTAGAAATCTAACAGATCTTTTTTTTAAAAATGCCTGTAGTTTGTTCTTATTAATCATTTGATTTTCCAGCCAGTCCCATGAATTTTCAAGAACTACAGAAGACTCATGAAAAAACTGTGTCAAAGCAAATAGTGGTAAAATTTTCCAATTTTCAAGCACCAAAAAATGAAATACCCTATGTTTTATATATACAGGAGAAATGAACTCTGATCTCTTGTGAACTATGTGGTTGGTTCATGCACAGGGTAGTCTCTGATCTGGAGGTCTGGGCTTGACATGGTTCCTGCCCTCTCTCTGCACCTCACCACGGTTTCTCAGGGCATGTGTTCGCCCTGTGTACTAAAGAGCAAAAAATGATCCAAGCTTTGACACAAGGTTTTACTTATGGCCTTCACAATCCTTGCATGGAACACTGCAGTTTCTGATTTAGACTCTCTTTTCAGATACAATGAACAAAAGCACAGAATGGTTTGCGTTCAAAGATCATCTAATCTATCCCCGCTGCCATGGACAGGGACACCTTCCACCAGACCTGTCCTGCTTTTTGGCCAGGACAGAACTAATTTTCCTGCATTAGCTATGAGGGCATGGAACCTGGAGATGTGAGGGCATGTCCAGGCTGTCAATCTATACCGCCTCACCTCACTGTGGAAGGGCAGAAGGAAGAGATTCCCACTTCTGGAAGAAGGTGGGCATGGTTTGCATGAGGGACAAAGTGTGGGCTCATGGGGGGGTCTGTCTAACATTGGTTTTCACTGTCCACACCTTAATGAATATATTTGATGTAAATCACTCTCTCTTTCATATACTCTTTCCATTAGAATTGTTGCTGTTACTGTTCATTCCCTTATCTCAGTGGTGTTTCCAGTAAACTGTTCTCACCTCAATCCAGAGTCTTTCATGACTTCCTCAGGGGAAGGAGAGCAAGCAAGCTGTGTGTGATTTGGGAGACGCTCACAGGGCAGAGGAGAGGGCATTAAATTTGGGAGTGCCATGCCTAAACCACAATAGTCAGGTTCCCCAAAGCCCCATCCATCCTGGGCTTGAACACTGCCAGGGATGGGGCCCCACAATTTCTCTGGGCAGCTCATTCCAGTGTCTCACTACCCTCACAGAAATTAATTCCTACCTTATATCTATCTCTCTCGACCTGCTGGTCTTGACATGCTGGAATAGAAGAAATAATGCCCATGGCTATGGACTGGGACAGCAAGTGCTGGGATCTGCAGTGCAAAAATGGCTAGAGCAGGAAAAGCAGTTTGCTGAAAGGAGTAAATGGGAGGTGTGAAAGCTCAGGTTAGACAGTGGGGGTATTGTAGCTGCTCCATGCATCACCTTTGAGAAGCAGGAGCTCTTTTCAGCACCTCGAGGCAGGAAAATAGCTCAGAGATCCACAGTGCCTAATTCTGCTGTCCAAACAGCCACCTTTCACTCTCCCAGCTGATAGCAATACTATATACAAGACAGGGGAGAGACTTGTGGTTATTTATTGTTTTAAAATGAACTAGGCATATTGATTATTTTCCCCCTTTTCTTTCTGAAAACACAATTAAGTTGGTATAACAAACAGCTCCACTAATGGACTGTGTCAGTAACTGATGGCCATCTTTGGCTGAAGTTAAATAAATCCTTCTCTACTTGTTTCACCCCAGTGGTCCTTGCCCCAGCATGGTCATACTGAAATCCTTGAGACCCACCACGCACGGTTGTCCCCTCAAAGTGAGTGTCATCATCTTGTTTCTAGGGTGCATGAAATGAGTAGATGTAGTTCCTTCATCTGGCCCTGACTCCTTATCCCATTTAAACAGCACAGGGCAGCCGCCTTCAGCCAGGGGTCAGGAGAGAGGGCTTTGTGCCCTTTCAGAATCCTCCTGCTGGGGGAGTGCAGGGAGGTGACAGCCCCAGACTGCTGCCTCTCCCACTCCCACACAGAAAAGGTGACAGGAGTGGGAGATGCTGCTCACAAAGGTAAATTGGAAAGAGGATAACTGAGGACATCCAGTCATGCAGACAGTGCCTCAGCCACTGGCTCTGTGGGACCCATCCTAGAAAAAAATCCCTGAGTTCAGAGATGAGCCTATATAGAGTGAGAATGTGCCAGCAAGACTCCTGCAGGCAAGGAGTGCCACTCTTTTTTGTGCTGTCAGATCCTTCCAGGACCACGTCCCCAAGTTTCTATCACCAAAGCATCACAGTGCCATGACTTTGAGCCCACCTGGGGGGTAGGAGCTGTCAGGCTCATGCCAGGTCACAGGATGGCCTCTGCACTTACAGCAGTGCTAAAACAGTTGTTGTTGTTGGGCTGGCTTTGCACAGAGTCATGCACCACAGCTGCCTGAAGGTCCTCTGTTGGTCCATAATGCAGGTTTGGTGGAATTAGCCACATCTGTGAACTGAGCCACAAGCTGGTGGCTTGCACACCCCAGATTTGGCACGTGATTCAAAGCACCACTGAATCAAAGCACCCACACTCTGAGCTGTTTCAGGGGAATGAAAGAGCCTTGTGCAGAGGGCTGAGGACATCAGTCATCTCTCTGAGAGGATGGCAGAGAGCGACCTTGCATGTAAATAACTGAAACACACAACCTGGGACTTTCTGTCTCTGTCAGACAACCCTCGATAGACAGTTGTGAGAAATACAGCAGACACATGGTAATAAAAAACAGGCTTACATTTGTCACCTCATTGAATCTAGGTATAAAATATGATACGTCTTTCTCCAGCAGACAATGTCTTCTGTATCATCTGCAGGCCAGGTTCAGCCCCTGAGGCTCCTGAAGGAAGGTACAGATTACATGCACATTTGTGTGCAAAGGAACTTCCACAAACACCTAACATGGTGAATTGGCCACCTTCCTGTAGGGGAAACTCCTGCACAGAGGATTAAATAGCCACCACTTCTGCCTATTGCTTTCTACTGCCTCCAGTGAGAACCATGAAGGTGTACTCAAAGGCAGAGGTTGGCTTATAAGTCTTCACCTGAAGTGTCTAATAAAGCAAAACCCCTGTATTTTCAGACAAGCTGTCATGCTACATTGCCTTCTCATTACAGTGGCACCTCAGATACTTGCAGAGTACTGGTGTGAAAAAAACTCCACTTGTACACAGTGACTGTGCATGGACAGAATGCTGCCAGGGAATTTCAACTATTGGTAGTGCTGTGCTTTTCCAGGTATTCTTCTACCAAATTGTGTGAGAAGTGAGGCAGTTCTTCCAGAACTGCTGCAGGACTGCAGAGCCACAAGAGCACAACTCAATATCCTACACCATCCACCACTGTGGCTGCCCAAGAAACACCCTACAAATGCAAATATTTTCCAAGGAGGCACAGTTTCAGTCCTAAATTCAAAAATTATGCTGAAAACCTAGAAAACACAGATACTTTCCCCAGCTCACCAGAAGTACCATTCTCCTGCTGTCCCAGACTCTGTCAGCACTGGGAATGTCTGCAGGCATGCTTCCTGGATTGGGTTGCACAAACAGTTGAACTTCTTTACATCACTGTGGTGTGTCTCCCTCAGATCATCTCTGGATTATGCTTGAGAACCTGCTCTGTGTGTCTCAAGCTGCTCTCACACAAGAAATGCTTCATTCTGTAACCTCAGTCTGATGGTACAGTTCCTCTCAAAAAATACAATGTAGATATGAAAGTGGTTTGCAGGTGACTGGGCTGCACAGCCCACCTTGCAGGTGGGCAACAGGGCTCCAAAACCTTCAGCTGAACTCTGCACTTGGCCAAAACAACTGTTACAGTATAGAATGGTGAGTTTTCTCCTTTTTTTGTTTCCTTATTTCAAAGGCAAAAAGAAGACAGAGAGAAAAGCAACCTAATAATGAACTTACTTCCACTCGTGGTCAGGGAGAAGTCCTCCACATACTCCCAGCTTGAATGAAATCAAAGCTTATCAATTTCATCACGTCTTTACAGAAAGTATTTTTAATTCATTGACCATCTATTTTAACCATGTAGTTGCAAACGTAACTACAGAGAGTAGATGAAACAGCAAGACAGGACTTAAGACTCTCTCTAAACAAGGATCCACGGCTGTCCAAGAGCACCTTGAGAATGATTCCATTGCATTCAACACACATTTCCCACACCACCAGGATCCTGAAAGTCCCTGTGCTGCCATGTCCTATGGTGGGACCTGTGAGTTCTGTACCTGAGCCAGGCATCCTCCAAAGGCTCCTTGGGGAAGGAGAGAAAAGCAGTGCTCTGGGGAAGAGGGGTATCAGCACTGATCAAGGCCAGAGGGCAGGTACTGCCAGACAGGTATTCCTAGAAATTGTTCTGAAAGTCCAGCTTCCCATTTGAGCAAATATTTGTGTTGGTACTAATTACAGCTGCCTTTCTCAAGTTCTCCCTTGGTAATGCCTTCATTCATATTCCTGTGTAAAGTTCTATTTGTAGTAAAGAGTCTCCACAGACTCCTCTGCACATACCACTGAAATGGGGTTACTTCATGCTCTGGCAGATAGATGGGATTGGACTGTGTATATTCACATTTAAAAAAAAAAAGATATTGCTAATGCATTTCAGTAATGATAATTTTAAAAAGTCTTTCTAGCCATTACAGTAATGGTTTTGAGCTAATTGCTTGCATTTGCGCTCAAATATGGTTCTCCCCTCTCTGACTCATTTCCATTTTTATGGAAATCAGCTTGCTTGCTACACTTTTAACTCACAGCCCTTGAGGACCAGCTGTTGTCTGACTTCCTCACTCAGGTAGGAACCTACTGCACTGATTGCAGGAGGACCACTTGTGGAGGAAGATGCTACTTAGCACAGGTAGAATTTCCAGAACCAGAACTTAGAGTCTGCAGGATGTGCTGGGAGATGCTGTGTGCTTTATGTACCTGAGGAGTTACACCCTGAGGGATGCAGGCAGGCAGAGCCATCTCCCCTCAGAATTAGCTTTCTTGCAGTTCTGCCTATTGCCTGAAATAGAAAATTAGAAAATAAATAAGGAAGCTCTTAGTGGCTCGTTGATGTCATGGGCTGAACATGCAGCTGCTCCAGAAGGACTTTACAGCGTGGCAGTCCCTGTTCCCTCGGCTTCCTTGATGGTACAATAATTTCCATCTACTCCTCAAGAGTTTATGCTGTACTTGGCACCAAGCAAAAAGAAGGACCAAGGTTGCTTTGAACTTCCTGTTTGAGAAATTATTGGAGCCACAGGGAAAGACAAAGGACTACGAGGCTGGAAATTTGCTTTTCCCAACCTAGAGATAAGAAAGCCTGTTTCAAAATGTGTAAGCTGAGGCCATGGTGCACAGCAGCTGAGAGTCCTGCTCCAGCAGCTACAGGATGGCTTCTTTTCTCTTGAGCACCTAGGCAAGAGAAATGTGACTTACACATGCGTTTGGAGTCACCTTCAAGCATTTACTGAAGAGCACAGTGACCGACTCTGGTCAAGGATTGTTGCACATTTCATAGGAAAGCACAAAACCTGTCAGAAAGTGTCTGCTGTCTAAATGCTGCAAAGCTCCCTCTGCTTGGAGCACACCCAGACTATCCTGAAACTGAGAACCATGAGCAACAGACCCTGAACTCATGGGAAGAGAACTCCAGCTCTGAAACATGTGTTGGAGACTGACTTGCAAACAAAAGGGAGATATTCCACTGCCTTCCTGATGTTCACATGCTTTCTTACCACGTGTAATTGGCCATGCAGAATTAGAGGGTGGGAAGGGAGAGGTGCCTGAGAGAGGGATGTGTGCTCTGCCAGGGTCTTTCTTCTCCAGGGTGTCAGAGAATTGTTAACATCTGCTGAGCATCTTCATTTCATCTTTGCTCAGCACTGTGAAGTCCTAGTATCCAGTATGGGGAGGACAGCTGTTCTTAAAATACCTGTTTGTGTTGCTGACAGACTCAAGTTTGGGCTTGAGTTCCCAGACCTAGATGACTGTACTGTACTCAGGTGCAACCCTCACAAGACTTCGGTTGTGTTAGGGGAATTTGCCTAGGCAGCACTTCCAGAAGTGTAGGTTCTGGTCACCTTCCCTTTCCATTCAGCAGTTTGGAGGACCTGAAATTTATTCCTTCATCCCACTTCGCACAGATCCGTGTACTCAATGTTCTCCTCATCTCTTTGCATGTTATTTACCTGTTATTTTCTCCTTTTCACTCAAGACTTAAAAAGAGCAATCCAGTCTTTCTTCAGGCAAAAGCATCTGTAGGCATCCCCAGGAATTTTGTCCAAAGATTCTTCTGTCCACTTCAATGCTGGACCTCAATTTTGTGATTGCACCCCTGAAAATTGAATGAAGCTACTTTATTATTTTGTCCTACTGCATACATGGGTCTCTTTTTCTTCAGTCATGAATCAGCTGAGGGACAAAGTAAATGAGTATCTTATAGATTTACATTCTCCACACAGAATTTGTTGCTTTATGTCCCTAAATCTATCTGTCAGCTTCTATCACACATTAGGGCCCTTGCTGGAACAATGGCTCCACCATTCTTAAATTAGTTTTCCTTGCTGATGTTTAAATTAAAAGAGACATCCAATTTGTGACTGAAAATGTTTGTCACTTCTTAGGGGGATCCAGACACACAAAATACAATTAACATCTCTGAAGAACATTGCAGAGAGGTTCAGCAGCAGCTGACAGGCAAAATGAAAACAAATAAAATCAGTTGTTCTAATACCATAACTTGAGTGGCAAGTGTAATCTTCTCCCTTTATCTGAGGTCGGAATTGCTTTCCTGCAACAGCTTTCATTATGAAAATGCAGCACTTCTCAGCACAGAATATTAAGACAACACATACCCACGGGGGCCCAGATCATTTTAACGAGGAACAAACAATCCAGAATGCAGCTTTTATGGGTTTTTTTCTGAGCTAACACCTGCTTTGCAGCAAATGAACAATGGTAATGGTAGGCACGACAGCTCACACGTATCTGGGCTGAGATGTGAGTCATCAGCATCTTTTCCTTCTCACCACCTAAAGAAAGGCCCTGTGGCCAGTGTTACTTGTAGGACTGCCAGAACCTTTGGCCACTGGCTTGGGACAAGCTCTGTGATTCCTCAAGCTGTTATCTTATGGGATGGCCCTGAGCTGCTCAGGAGATCAGTCTGTGAGATCAGTCATGGCACTGAAGGTCTCCCAGTCTCTTGAGGCATTTATTGAGGAGCGGATGGAACTTCACCCCTGTTTTACTACTGTGGCTCAGGACTCTCAAGACATTTGCTTAAATGACCCAGTGAATAAATGACCCAGGCAGAATATAAACAGAAGGTCAGACCCCTGCTTTGTGGCACCTCCCACAAGGGTCCCCAGCTGTGTATTTTTTCAATGTCATATTGGGAGTAGGAAGAGATGGACAAAGCAAGAAGCTGCTTATCTGCCTGTAGTTTTCTACAAGTAATTGTATCAGGTACCCTTCTTAAAGCCTCACTATCACCATCCAGAAAAAAAAAAATAAAAAGCCTTGTAGGTGTATTAATTCTTAAATCTTGTTTTATTTATTCTCTAAATGAGCAGGTATCAGCTGAGTCTGTGAAACTTATGTGCCAGAGCTCCTCACAGTGGAATCTCCTACCTAGGTCAGTCTATCTTGGGGCTGAACTCTGCCAAAGTATAGAGAGTGGCATGTTTCCCACCTTACTGGGAAGATCCTGTGTTTTCTGCCATGGACTCTGAATCTCTGAGAGCAGCTGCCCGTGTTCCAGCTGGTGAAGGCAGTCTGACACAGCCAGCCCTGGAGCCAGTGCAGTGCAGCCCTCTCAGTGAGAGATAAGCCACAGGTCTGGAAGTGACCCATGGGTGAATCAAGGCTATGAGCAGAGCTACACTGTTCTGAGAAATAATTTCAGAATGGTGAAATGTAACCTTGAGATTGAGATCCAGCTGATACAATGGTCAGTGAGAACATTGTTTAAAATTATTTTAAAATATCTTTAATTAAAAGAGGAACTTCCCAGATCTTGGAACTTAGTGCAAAAATAAAAATTGTTAAAAATTATACGACCTGCCTTCAGTTATTTGCCACTGTTGTTTCTCCAAAACTGCTCTGTATGTTGTCTTGTCCTTGGTTTACTTCTATCCATTTTTTTTTCACTACAGATTGGTTGATGGAAGAGAGATTATGCTTTACTAAATTTTCTAGCACTAAGCTGCAGAGGACTGCACGGACAGTGGAGGACAAGGTCAGGATTCAGCATGACCCTAACAGGCTGTAGAAATGGTCTGGGGAAGGAAAGCATTAGAGAAGGGGTATGTGTGAGATTTTACACAATTGAATAACCAGCAGCACAAAAACAGGATTTGAAGGCATGGATTAGACAGGAGTTTTACAGGAAATCAACAACATTCCCTATGGTACCTTAACCTGCATCAAGGAACATACAGGCTGCTCGTTACAAAACACATTTTGAAAGTAAGGGAAGCAGCTTGGCCATGTACCAAGACTCTGTGGAGTCTCCCATCACTCAAGATCTTCAAGGAGAGATGTGAATGAGGCTGCAGGGCCACCTCTTTCCCCTCTGTATTTCCAATGAACTCTGAGGGAGACCTCTTGCAGGACAGCTCTGTTTCTGCACAGAGATTCCAGATGGGGCACAGGAGAATGACTATCCAGTTCATCCAAGAGCTTGACATCAGGAACAGCCAGGAGCAACATTAACCTTATAACCAAGACAGAATCCTTAATGCAGAAAGAGTCTGGTAGATTTGCCAGTATCATCTGCAGAAAATCTAAGACTATCTTGACTTAAGGATTATTCTTCCTCAGGCTTAGGACTGCATCACAGTTTCTGGTATGGCCAGTAAGATACTGTTATCACTTAGGTAGTGACTTGCACAGGATTTGCAATGCTGTAAAGCTGAGACACTTGGGAAGAGTTCATTTCCAGAGCAAACTCATGTAAGTGAGCAGCCAGCTGTGGCCCAGCTCTCCCTCTGCCCTCCCAGTCCCTAGAGCTTACAGGTGTCATACAGACCTCCTGCCCCAGCCCAGGTTATAAAAGGGGCTGTGCTTTGAAGGTCTGGCAGCTCCCCAGTTCGGTCCCTGGTGTTAGCCAGCATAGCAGGCATCCCAGTCACATTGCTGTTGCATTATTTTCTTCTCTGGATGAAAAGAGGATTAAAGTCTTCAGAGCTGCCAATCCAGATTCTTTTTGTTGCAATCCTCTCATTTATGCAAACAAAACCTGCAAAGCTGGAAGGAGACTCACACATCAGACTAAGAGTGGAGTGTAGAATAGTGATGCCACGTTTTGCCAAATAGAAAATCTATGTGCATCTCACTGGAAACCAAGCAGAGACCCTAAGGAAGATGGAGGGGAGCAGAGAGGATGCCACAATTCACACCCACACACATTGAAAGCAAAAGGACAAGAGGACCCTCAAGGCCTACAACTGACAAGAAAAAAAGACAAAGTAAATAGCTTTGACTGACAACATGCTCTGAAAATGTATGAAAATACTTCTGTACCTTCTGGTTGCTTCTGTTTCCCTTAGGAATTCCACCGTAGTAGCTGGGATGGCAATGAAAGTGACAGAGGACAAAGAACACTGTTTTTCTGTTGGCAGAATTTTGGCTTTCCTCCTTTGCTTTCCTTGGAATGAAATCATGATTATTCCATTCCCCACAGCCTGCTCCATTTCTCCTCTCTCAAAAGAAGATTTTCTGGTTACATAAAATAAATAATGGAACCCAATTCAGATGCAGGAACTACAGACGTCAGCTCTGCCACTCCCTTTCTCTTGTTCTCATTAATAGAAGAAACTCATCACTTCTTTTAGAAAAGGACAAAAAAAATTATGTGCAGGACAATGAATACATTTGTACTAGTCCTCAAAGAATTGCTGTTCAAAACTTACAGTCTGCTCAGGATTACACACTGAACATCTACATGTACAGCAGAATTTCCAGGACAATTCAGGATTTCTCAGAAGGGTTCTGAAAGGGAAATTTTACTAAAAAGATTTACTCTTGCTTAAGCTTTGTTCAGCCTGCCAAAAATTGCTAGCTTTGTCTAATCCATCATAAGGTATGACACATCAGAAAGCATGATACAGCTTAAATGAAGGGTGGTATTTTGTAAAAGCATCTGACCTCATGCCAACACCCATCTGCATTCCCACTCTGCTCACGTCCCCATTTTGTCCCTCTTGTTTACCAGGAGCTGGATCCTGCCCAGCGCACTCGACTGCACACACAGGCATCCAACAGCAGAAAAATACGATGGAAAGCAAACATTTACCAGGGGCTAGTATGCTTTAACTTCTGTGTGGGCAAACTCAGTCCTGACAGAAGATGGTGAGAGTGATAGCCCTGGCTTTTGAAAGGCTCTCTGTATCAGAGCAGGGAGCATAATGTGAAAGCAGAGGTTGTTATAGATTCACAGGTTGTGCCAGTGCCATTCTGTGGGGAGACAGCCCTTTAGCTTCCATTCAGGCTTATCAAGCTCCTCTGAGGGCACAGCCAGGGAGCCAATTAGCACTAACGATGGCAGAGGTGATTCGGTGATATGGATGTTTGTGTATAAGAAAAGGATGGGTGTTGTCAGATCAGTGGAATAAAATATCATTCCTGGAGCAGCCCAGTCATGCCAGTTAGCCAGAGGCATCAGGTGTCCAGAGAAATGAACTGCAGATCCTGACCTAAATATAGCCTGATGAACAGTTTGGGGTTTTTTTTTCTTTTTTTTTTAAATTTTGCTCATTACTCTGCTGTACTGTCCTTATTCAGCAAAGCACTGAGGTATAGGCATAATTGAAAGCACATCCACACCCTGTTCTTCATACACTTAAAATCACCAACATGCTTATCTGAATTGCTAGATGAAAGACTAGGAGCACTCCGTGGTTATCTCAAGCACCCAAAACTCCTCTGGTCGCACATCCCGCAGGATGATGACAGAAGTGGCACAGGAACTACTCATAATCCTTGAAACTGTAAATTATATGATGGCAACAGCACAGCCACAAATATAACTGCTCTGTATTTGATGCTCTGCCTTGTTAAATGCATATACAAATACCAACTAATTCAGTAAATCCTAAATACATGCCTACATATATTGCCCTCTCTATCTCTTCAGCTTTCCCTGTATCAATTTGAATCAGTGACATCTTATGGATGCAGAGGGATTCCAGGCAGAGGGAGAGGGAGGAATCAAGACCTGCAATTTTTAACTTTTGCAGTTCCTAGAACAATTTGTTTCTTCTTTCCCTCTTTTCTGCCTTTCCTTTCACTTTTAAATCCATCACCCTTCTATGAATTTTCAGTAGATGCTCCAAGAGCTCGTTTTCCCCCATGAGGAGGTTGGACACAGATTTTCTGCACAGGCCATCACTTTCTCTTCTATCTGCCACTCCAAAAAGAAACTAGTTCTTTCACAGTCCCACATTGGCTCTCACAGGTACATCTACTTGCAGCATGACTCTGCAAAATTACCTCTGTGCCTCATTAAAACAACCTAGAAACTCCCACAAACAGCACTGAAGTCTGCATCTGTTGTTTCTGAAACTGCTCACAATCGTGGAAGATGTCAGACTCATGAAGAATTTATAAAACATAATATATTTCTATCTTTATATATTATTTATATATTTATATATTTATATATTTATATATCAGTGTCTCTGCATAAGGGTCGGTGGCCAGCCCACAAGCTAGCCCACAATCTCCTTTGTAGCCCACCATTTCAAGATCAGATATCTTTCATTCATGCTTGTTTTAGGACCCAGACATCAGTTAGTACCTTTTCTAGGATGATTCTGTATAATTAAACACCTTGTAAGATGGGAATCTTAGAGGGTGTCTTATTAGATGCTCTATAGCAAGAAATACATTCATTCATTACGGAAATACATTTTGCACCCAACCCAGGAAGAACATAATTTATCAAAACTGAGCATGCAAACAGAATGACAAAACACAAACAGAAATCACTGCTGAGAGCTGTAGGGCTCTGCTGATTTTTTGTGAAATGCAAATTTTTTAAAGACTAGAAATGAGTGTAGGAAGGTCTCTGAGCTTTGGGCTAGAGGAGATGAATACATGAAGGACAGTGTCTCTTTAGTTATTTAATTTCTCTGCTTTATTTGAAATCATTGTGAATGATTTGGTTACACTGAAATGTAGCTGGTTTGCTCACAGTTTCCCACAGAAAAATCCATTCAGTAGACAAAGAATCATATTTTATTTTATCCTACCTGCCTGTTTAAAAAGATATTGTATTAGAGAGCATCTGTAGTTAACAGAGCTGTGACATCTCAGTCACATCAGACAAATTTAATTCAGATATCACAATATGAATGCAACTAATTTGCTTTCAACGTGACCATCAAAGCAGCTGGGAAGTGGAGGTGTGGTTTTGTTTCTTTAGACTATAAGAGGAAGACTCAGATGGTTTTTATGTACTACAGCTTTTTAGATTAAAATTGGTTCATGTAATTTTCTTTAGGCATTCAGAGTTAACAGCAATTGGCTTCCTCGTTTCCTTTCTTCACTAGAGAAATCCAGGACTGCTGTACAATAGAAGAGTTTGTATCGACTCCAATAATAGCAAAATTATGGTATTACAACAGTCAAGAGACTGTCAAAAGGGAAAGATGGAGAGTGTCAAACTGGTCTGGTTACATTCATGTAACTCTATTCACTTCTGGGCACTGCAGATGTAAAAGAATGGTTTTGCTAAACATTCAGCATCACTGTCTTCAAAGGAGCTGCTGCAGCAGCACCAATGTCACATTCACCCAGCACACTAAAGATCCTCCAGCAAAATCAAGAACCCAAAACCAACATTGTGGCTGCTCCATGACTGGAAGATGTAATAAAAGGGGAGGAGAGGAGAGAGGAGAGGAGAGGGAGAGGGAGAGGGAGAGGGAGAGGGAGAGGGAGAGGGAGAGGGAGAGGCCCCAAACCTATCAACAAGGAAAAAAAGAGACCTGTTTTTCTTGGTTTTTTTGTATTAGTATTAGTAAATACTATAATTTTTCCAGCTTTTCTCCAAATCCTCTGAAATTGATACCCAGAAAGGCTAAGAAGCTGTAGTTCACAGAATCTTTCATGGGGTTACCTTTTAACAAATGCCAGCTTTGGCACAGCAGAGTAACACATACCCCAAAGCGTGTGCCACGCTCAGCCCCCTACCTCATCTTCTCCTGCTGTACAAATTCTGCCTGTGTCCCCACTACAGCCTGAAGGCATCAGGGATAGAGGAGCTTATGCCAGAGCTGGAATCCAGCACACCCTCCATGCTGGGCAGTTTGTCCAACAGCAACAAGATGGAATAACTGAGAAAAGCCATCAGCTTTTACAATTGTTATATTTGCAGCAAGTTCCAACTTCCTTTCCTCCACCAAGAGAAAAAAAATTCTGCCTGAAACTCAGACAAATAATCTTAACAGTTTGTTGGGGTTTCTTTTCTCTCAGGGAAAAAAAAGTTGCTTCCAAAATGTGTTTGCAACTCAAGATGGACAGCAATAATTTCCACAAGAAGCTGGGCAGCGAGTGCACAGAAGTGCTGTCAGGAGTTCAAGAGGAGAATGAGCAGTGAAGGTCAGGAAGGGATGAGACATGGCAAGGATGAGACAGCAGGATGCTTGATGGGCACAAGGCTGACAGCAGGGCCCACCTACAGGGACAATTTGGGCTCAGAGGTGGCAGCCCAGATTTGAGGGAAAAGCACACAGAGTGTATGCCAGGGCCCTGACGGGCACCAGAAGCAAAGACCCCTCCCAACAGCCAAGCCTCCCATCCAGCTCACGGCTGCGGCCCCTATCGCAATGACAGCCTCCACACACACTGAGGCAAGGGCACCAGCAGTCCTGGTCCTCAAGCGATGCTGCCACGACTCTTGAGTGGATTCTCGAGGGAAAGGGTTGGTCCAGGAGCAGGGGCTGTTTCTGGCCTGATAAGCCTGAAGAGAAAGACCGATAAGCTCCGCAAAGCACGGAGGATCCCTGTAAAAGCAGCGATGATCCCGCAGCCCCCACTGTCCCCAGTGCCAGGGCGCTGGGTGCCGAGCCCATCCCTAAGGACTTTCCATCCGAACTCATAATGAGCTCGACTTCTCTCACGCAGCGTTTCCATAGGAACGAAGAGGCGATCCTAATCTCCAGCATAAAAGACGCAGCGAAAATGACACGGTTTGATGTTTGGGGTTTTAGGGGAGCGCGGAGGCTGCGGCTGCAGCGCAAGCGGCCGTCCCTGGGCTGCAGCCCTCGAGGCGGCGAGCGGCCAGCACCACCCGGTGGCCACGGGCCACAGGGGACACAGCCAGCCCAGGGCAGCGGCGTCGGGCTCCTCCAGGCCCCCTGCCATCCATCCATGGGAAGGAGGATTGCTGTCCTCTGCCTCCAGCCCCTGGCAGGGAAGGGCAAAGAGCAGCCCTTGGGGACCGGGAAATCAATTCAGCTGTAAAGGCTTGGAAGAGCCAGCTGTGCAGGAGGACTGTGCTCAAGCACAAGCGTGATGGGAAGCAAGCACTATTGCCTCTCTCCTGGCCAGCGGCACAAGCCAATATCCTAATTCAGGGTGTGCTATTTGCAATTGCTTAGCAGGGCTAGCAAGCATCAAACCTCCTTCCTCAGCCCTAGCATGACAGACAGAGCAGAGGGGAAAGCACACTGTGCTTCATTCACTGCAGTCTAAAGCAGTTACCCAGTTAAAAAAAAAAAAAAAAGCAGAATGTAAAATAAGTAGACCAGCACATAAAAGAGCAAAGCACACGGCTTGGAGCAGGGCTCCTAGGTAGTCTGTTAATATAAGTAGTAGAAGTATATATAAGTAGTTGCCCCAGAAACAGCACTTGCTTATGCTGGATGAATACCAATAGTAGCACTGTGGTTCTAATATCACTTCAGGGGCTCACTAGCACTGGCACCTGTGCAAAATAAGACTTCCATTTTCCCTGGCCACATCCTTGAATCACATTTCTTATCTTCCTGGCTGTGGCATTAACACATATATCATCCCAGTACCTTATTCAGGCCTGCAGAAGGTCTCCTCCAGATCCCATATAAGGGTAAACAGAACCCTGAGACCAGCTTTTGTTTTCACAGCATCATTCTCCAAAACAAACCAAAAAATACACACACCACCTTTAGAATTTTTATTTCTGATTAGTTTTACTTATTTTCATAGAAATTACAAAGCAACTTGCTCCAGCAGAGCAAGGGAAAAAACCCAACCCTGAAATACTTCCAAGTAATTTTGTTCCATATAAACACAAAGCAAAGTTACATATTTCTTTCACATGCATGTACAAAAACATTTTAAGTAAAACATCCTTCACACATAACATGTGCATTAGTCTCAGAACTAAGCACATAATCAGATTGGCCTCACCTACCCTACTTAATCTTATTTTCCTGTTTTCTTTTTAAATTGTACATTTCTGTGCAGGAAACATCTCTCTTTCTGCACAGCATTATGCATATCCAAATTAGCATGGATGGCCTTGGAATTAAATCACTAGGTAGCATAGTCTGACATAAAGCTGTACACATAAGTTGTTACACTGCCATTTATACAGCGAACTTCACTGGATACCAGGCAAAACTCTTCAAAAGGAATAAAAAGGTATTGCTAGAGGGGAAAAGGAATGTGATACACAGCACTCTCTCAACTACAATCCTGTATGATTCCTATGCAAAACACTTCAAAAGCCAAGTAATTTACAGATCTTGCTCTCCAAATTGGTATCAAAGTTCCTACCAATTTCAATCATGGCAAAATAAATCACTGAAAGACATCAATGCTACTGGATATGGACATGGTCAATACTCAATATTGCCATTTATCATCCACCCACTTTTGGAAAGAGAAAGGAGATGAAAAGAACTGTCAAAACTGCAGACTGTTGAAGCAGGTGGGTCAGCAGAGTGCTTCACCAGCCATCAGCAAGAAACAGCAACTACAAGAACAGAGCTTCATTCCAACCCACTGCATAACCTCATTGTGGTTTAAAATGTGGGGATTACGTGGTCAATGAACACACCTCACTAGTTGCCCAAGGCTGCATTAACCTAGCAAAATCTTATTTGATTCATCAGAAGAGCATATTCTCTGTCTGACTTTGTGAGCTAGTTTTTAAATTTCACCATTTCATGCATGATGAGCACCACTGTAAATCTAAGAACCATAAATGTTCAGAGGTGTAGGGCTCACCCAGAAGGCAAAGCTTCCACATGCATAAAAGGAAACATCAAGCACACAAAAGTCAGCTGCAACCCTTGGCACAGTGGGGGAACAGGAGGTACAGCTATTACTCTGCCTTCATTTTTAAGTGCATAAGCGATGCTGATGGGTTTCTCACCTCTGCATAAATATGCATCCCAAAGAGAATCAACAGCACTTCTCCCTTACACTGCAACAACACAGCTGACTCAAAAGACAGTGAATATGCACTGTATTTAAATACACTTGAAGCACTCAGGCTTGGCTTGTTGCAGAGTGTGTCTTACAGGGTGAAATAGGTGTGGGAAAGCGATGTGAAATTAAAATAAAATTCACAAAAGTTAACACAGAACATCTGCATACGAATAATACAGAGAAAGCACTTAAGATTAACACTTTAACCAAAGCCCTGGAGAACACTAGATTTTCATATTTAGCCCTCTTGAAATCTTGCAAATGAGCAAGTGATGCTGGCAGCAGTCACTCTGTCATTTGGCTCCTGAAAATAGTGCAATGGACTTTGTATAAATGCCCTGGCTTCAAAAACACCACTACAAGAACCAGTTTGCAAAGCACCTACAGAGAAAGGCCCAATGACCAGGTGTTCTCACACAGTGTCAAAGACACAAGGGGCAAATCAGGCTGAGCCACAAGGCCCCATCCTGGCACATTCTGGATCTGCTGTTTTAGCTGAGATAGGCAGCCTGCTCTTAGCCTTGTACTACCATTTGAACAGCAAGTAAATGTGCAGAAGAGAAAAAGTATTGGCCCAGCAGGAGGAAGTCTCTGACTCCCATCCAGGAAAGGCTTAAGTCATGTCACTTAACTCATACACTGGCAGTGTGGATGCCTTCAGCTGAGGTAGTCAAACTGAACTCACTTTATGGGCACAGAAAGGAAAAACAGACATTTCTAAAAATGCCACTCATTCAACCTGCTTTATACTTCTACCTCAAGGCCAAAAGGACAGTGACCTAAGAATGATTATTTCTCTTCAGCTACAAGTGTGGCCCAAAGGAACAAGTTTAGCTACAGATATCTAAAGCTGAGTGAGAAGGTACCATCCCAAATGCTTTCCTTGTACCTGGGCAGTTGACAGCAAAGTTGTGCTGCACTCCTTTGTGATCAGCAGTTTTGCTTAAAATCTGTCATATGGGACATTTCAGTGACCATCTAAGCATTCTCCAGCCAGTAACACTCCAACTGAAATGGAATAAAAACTTGCAGCTCTCACAAAACTCTCAGAATGACTACTGTGCCTTTTTCTTGCAGAGTAACTAAATCTCAAACACACTTCTAAAAGGCAAATATTACTACTCTTTTTACAGCTGAGAAAACAGGGACATTGCAGCTTGGCTAATGGTGACTCAGGGGGAATCAAAATAAAGATTTCCTGGTATGCTCTTCTACTACTGACTAGGCTTAAAATAGTGAGAATTTACCCCCCAGGAGAGACCTTTAAAACTCTGATGGACAATTTTAACTCCATTGTCCATAAAAGCCTATGGTCACACATTCTTATTAGACATAGAGGAATTTCATGTTTGGATTCCACTTTCTAGAAAGTGGAAGAGAAATACAGTTAGGAAAAAAGAATTAAGGCCAGGCATGTTATACAGAAACAAAAATACTATGCCTGAAGCTCATTCTTTCAAAAGATAAACCTGCAATTGTAAAGATAAATGGTAGGTTTGGTAAATTTCCCTCAACCATCCCAAAGGGTTACAGGTATAAAGCCAGTTTAAGTGGCTGTTCGTTCTTGATTCATGTTCACTCTAGCTCTTTTGAGAAAGAGACACACTGAATCAAGTTAAAGACCAAGTTGATCAACTGAGGATTGTGAAGAACAAAAAAAATGCCATCAGTCAGCTGGGCCATAAAAGCAAGCAGCAAAATAGATTCTGTTTCAGACTAAGTTGTCAAGATAACAACCTTGAATATGAAAGCTCAGCCAGCCTGAAGTTGCTGCACTCAATCCAATGTCAGCAAAGGAAAAGCCTGCATTGCCAGTACAGGCTTACACCATTAGTAAAAGCTGTTTCATTCTCTCCAGAAACCCACACCAACTTCCCTGAACAGTTGATCAAGTAATCAACTAGGGAGTAAGCTCTGCTGGTCTTGTTTCTAATAAGGAAGAATTGGTGGAGAATGTGAATGTCTTGGCTGCAGAAGACATAGAATTGTGGCATTTAAAATCCTAAGAAATGTGTACAAGACTGAGGTCCTGTACCTTTAGGTCAACATATTTTGGTTCACTCAAATAATGTCTCTGCAGAATTGCACAAGGGAAATTCTGTCCTGGCTGCCTAAAGGAACCCAAGTGTACTGCTTTATCTTCAAAGAAAGCCTTCTCAAAGTAAAAAATTTGTCCTTTCTGACAAGCAGAAATTACAGCAGGGATTGACAGAAGGCCAGCACAGATGACTGAGGAACTCCTGACTGATCTCAAACACAAACAGAAAGGTACACAGAAGTGGAAGTGAGGATGGGCTGGTCAGCAGAGATACAGTGACACAGCCCAAGCAGGCAGAGACAACTAGGAAAGCCAAAGCTCAGCTGGAGTTGAAACTGGTAAGAAATGAAAGGAAGGGCTTCTTTAAATACACTGGAAGCCAAAGGAAGGGTAAAGAAAATATGGCAACAAAGGATGCTTTCTGTACTTTCAGGCTCATACACACAACACCTTTTTCACCTGTTTTCACTGGTAAGTTCTGCTTTAAGGCCTGCCAGGTCCTCGAGCCTTCTAGCAGCATGCAGGAATAAAGCACTGCCTACAGCAGAGGATGACTGAGTTAGTGAGAACTTAGGGCCATTGAAACCAACAGGCTGAACGTGAAGGCACTGGGGAAGCTGGCTGATGGCACTGTGAGACCATGCTACAGTATCTTTGCTACATCATCATCATCATCATCAGTGATGGTTCTGCTAAATACCCTGACTTAGGACCAGCACACTGAGGGAAATTATTATTCCTCTTTATTCAGCAATTGCAAGATAGTGCTTGGAGGATGGCATCCATTTTTGTGCTCCTCCTTACAAGGGCACTGCAGCAATTTCACAGAGCTGGTTTGGGGGCTGGAGCACAGGACAAATACCAAGAGCTCAGGCAACATGGTTTCTCCACACTTAAGAAAAGGCTAAAAACAGATCTCCTTGTATATAATCCCTTAATAACTGGGTCAGAGAAGGCAGTCAGACTCTTCTCAGAGATGAACAATAACAGAACAAGAGGCAGTGAACACAAGCTGGAACATGGGAAATTCCAACTAGATGCAAATATTTTTTCTTACTGTAAGAGTTGCCAAATACAGAGAGATTTGGCTTCACCATCCTTGTAGATACTCTAAACTCAAATGGACAAAGCCTTTAGCAACCTGCTCTAACTGGCTGAGATCTGAGCAGGAGGCTGGAGTAGAAGTGACACAAGGTCCCTTTAAACCAAACTATTCAATGGTTCTGTAACTTAGAAATTCAGCATCACATTCCTCATTAATCTGCCAAAGCAAGCCATGCCACCATCAAATGTAAAAGGTGATCTTCAGTCTCATGAATCAGGATGGAGCACAGAGCCAGCAAAGAGGGGAGCTACACATCAAACCTCTCATTGTAATTTTATGCAGGTCTCTCACACATTGGGGCTGGCCCTGTGTTAGAATCATCACAGTACTCTTCTAGTTCCTTTCAAGTGTCTGTTTCACACTATCAGGACTAAATAAAAAGACTGCTCCTTTTCACATCTTCTTCATCTTTTTCTTGCAGCGCTGGTTGAAGACAGGTGAGGATCCCATCAGGCTGTCAGCAGAATGAGACCCGTAGCTGCTCTCAGAGCCATTGGGGCTTTGTGGCATCCCAGCTTCACTCATGCCTGACATTGGTTCCTCAAAGACATCACTGCCTAGGACTCCATGGCCATGTACATTAGCCTCCTCATTTTCCTGTGGCTCCATTTTCACCTGCGCCAAGTTCCACAGCGGGGAAGCATTCACCTCAGCCCCTAGAGAAGGAAAAATCACACAATAGTAACTGAGTAAAAAGATAAATCACAAACAGCACACAAGAGACAGCACCAAGGTAAAGATGGAGTAAAACCAAAGCCACAGGTTAACTATGCTGGGGGAAAACAAACAAAACACACCAAGCACTGTGATCAATAAAAGATATCTGTTGATTTATTAATAGTTCAGCAATCACCACTCCAAAAAAATATGATCTTTCACTGTTAGTCTCCATGTGATTTTCTCCATGAGAAACAACTTCACATCACTCTCCAGGAGTGTCCCAGCAGCAGGAGTATATCAACAGCACATGGACTAGACCCTGCATAAGCAGGACTTCAAGGCAGTCCAGAAGTCATAATGAGGTCCCTACAACTGTCAGACATCCTGAGCTTCTGCAGGGGAGGTGAAGTCAGCAGGCAGAGGAGTAGGTAGATTAAGAGTCCCAAATACCATTTTCAGGGCTGAAATGCAGGGACATCAAAGCTGCAGTCAGCCACCTGCCTGCCTGTCTCCTTCTACTCAACACCCACAGGTCTCATCCCATCCTTCAGCAGAACAGAAAGAAATCCTTTTGGCTCAGCCTCACAGATGCCCTGCTGGGAAATAGCTCCCCCCACCCCACTTTTGTATAAAACATTTCTGGACTAGTGTGCAATCTGAGCACTGATTTGAGGATTTTCTGTACAAGATTACCAAATCATATTTCTTAATAATAGCAAATGTTCTCTCCCCAAGAGAAGTAATTACAGATTTTACAGATTGCATTATTTCGGTTTAAGTTTAAAGTAAGACAAAAATCCTATTAAAAATACACTAATTGGTCTCCTTGGCATAAACAGACCAGAACTGAATAAACTGTGAAATCTCTCTCTTGTGTGGGGTTAAGTTCAAGTGGAAAATTTTAAAAAAAAGAAAAAAAAACCCCAAGAAAACCCCAACTCAACCAACCATAAAACAAAAAAAACAAGAAAGACCCACTAAAAGAAAAACAACAAACAAAAAGGAAGCCATTTTTACTAAGTTTTCCAAACCTCATGTCTCAAAGAGAATGGCTACAGTTTGAAAGTACAACCAAAGCTCTTGTACTGAGCCAAAGCTATGACCATTCCCTATTATGAATATACTAGTAACAATAGGCTGTTATTAGTAGAAATTACAAAGAGAAGAAATGTTCCAATATGTGTTTGTGCCAAGAATTCTCCCTTCTGAAGAAGTCAGAAATCTTTTGCAGATCAGCTTAGGTTTATGAGACCTTTTTAATAACACAACCTATATTAGCTCAGTTGCCTTAATGGAAGTCATTCCTATGTTAATCATAAGTAAATGCATCCCTCTCAACAGCAATGGACACACCATTAAAATGCTACTGGTTACAGAGTTACAGTCCAGTCTAACTTAATAATCAAAGGTGCTCACAAAACTAAACTGTGTCTTTCCTTCATCAATTGCTCTTCATCACTCAGCCTTATTCCTTTCAGCTCTGTCAGCTGTCACTAAGAGTGTCACTAATGACTAAAAGCACTTAAGCATCAACAGAGGATGTTTCATCTTCAAAGCACTTTAACTTCAAAGTACTTCACAAATAAGCTAATCTTCATGTTATCCTGAGAGGTGGAGGAACACGGAACAATTTTGCCTCCATTTCTCCAACTGCAATGAAAGTAAGCAGCCAGCTCACAATTGAAATGTCAGACATCCACAAAAACCCAGGAAGAACACGGAAGGCTGTAATGAGAGTTTTGCCCTCAGACACTGAAGCCTGGCTCCCCTCTCTGCAGGCCTCACACCTGAATTTCGAGATGGCAGTCTTCTAATTGCAGCAGCTTCTTCTTCCTCCTTAGGATATTACAACTCTCCAGCCTGCCCAAGTCCAGACTGGAACTTCTCACAGATGAGATTTCCAAAGGCTCTTGTGAAGTGAAGAGGGATTTTCAGGGAGGAACAGAGCACTTGTATTCTTAATTAGAAAACATCAATTCTGTATCAGAGAAGCAAGAGGCATTTAATATACAGCGTGCTAACCTCTGAGTCTCAAGTGGTAGCTGCTAATACAAAGTCTTCCAGATGAATTACTTGCAACCCTGGATAGGCCAGAGGAATCTGCTGTTCCTTCTCCCACAAAATTGCAAACACTTCACATTTCAGAGGTATGGAAAACAGTATGAGCTATCAGAAAAAACATTAGATGGATTTATGTTTTTTAAAACTCATCACAACGCAAAAAACCTAATGGACTCAGAGGTATACTCTAACCTCACTATATGGGCTACTTAGATTAAGGTTAATAGAAGAACAAGCTTCTTTGTTTTTTAAGTGAAACAGTTATTATTGCAGGGACTTCCAGAGTTCAGATGGTTCTATGCAAAATAAAAACTGCCTCTTTTTCATTCCAGATGTTCAGCTTCATCAAACAGTGAAGAGAATGAAACTTCTATGTAGATATAGAGCAGGCAGATATAGGCATAGCAGATTCTCCCATGCTTGCCACCAGTGTGTGTCAATGCCATCAAGGCATGGCACTTTGAGGAAAAGAGTGCAGTCTCCATGACCCCACTAATTCACTCAGCATTCACTTTCCATGGCCTCAGCCATGTACAGCAGGCTTTGGGGTAGAGATGCTAGGAGGGATTCCCAGGACCCCATTTCACATAAGTCACGGTTAAGCTTTCATAAAACATTGACTGTCATTACCAGAGTAACTTCTGAATATGAAGGACAGCACCAAATACCATCCATATTTCCAGAATTCACTCAGTGCCTGAACTATGTAAGGAACATGGCTTTCAAGTTTGCAGCAATATGAATCTCTGGACACAAATCCAAACCCAACCAGGGGAAACAAGATCACATGGAACTGCTGAAGGACTGTTTCCAGAAGAAGGAAGAAATCCCTACCTGAAGTCTGTGGGGAAGCTTCCACTTCCAGGTTGGCAGAGAAGCGCTCACTTTGAGGTCCAAGAACTCCAACAGGCAAAGACTGGTCACCAGAAGCCAGATCTCCTTCCAGCTCTTCACTTATGGGGAAAGTAATATCACTAACAGGTTCCTCCTTAATCTTCACAGGTTTTGTGTCTTCTGCTGCCTTTTCAGGGTTGACAATCTTCTCATATTCTTCAGAGAGCTGCTTGCTAACCTGTCAAAGATCAGCAGGTGCAAAAGAGGCCAGAAAGGTGAGAGTGACTTCAGAGGCTCTGATGGCAATTACATTGCAGTGCACTCTGTTCCCTGAACATTATTAACATCTGACCTGAATGAAAAAGTAAACAACTTACCAGCTACACAAGAGATTTTTTTTCCCCTTTAAGTGCACCTTCTGTGCTGTAACAAGGGACTATAATAAGAGGTTTAATCCACTAACATCTGACTGATAAATATAAGCACTTTTATTTTATAAACAGAGGTGATGAGGCTCAGAAATTTAAAAAGAGCATGAAACAAAGGCAAAGGTCTCAGCCTTACTCCTTGGTTTTACCTGTAAGACTGTTCCCATCCTCCAGTAACAAATTCACCCCAGCATTAAAAACCAAGCACCTCAGATCTTCAACAGCCCTGTAGTGACCACTGGAAAAAGCCTGACCCTGTACTTCTAGAAACTGAACAACAGTAAACAATTAAATTTAACTATTTCAGATTTCACCTGCTTCTAACAAATATGTGTTTATACAACTAAAACCCAACAGTCAGTGACCTGTGCTCAGGAAAATTTTAAGACTTTTTAACAGCAGAAGCAAGAGGGGAAAAGAACAGCAAAGCCTATTTCCCCCTTCTAGACATACTTCCAAATAAAGGGGCTACTGTGGACCTCAGTCCTGCATAAAGAACAATGATTGTTAAGACAGTGATCAGCTGCAGGGCAAGAGTGAACAAAAAAGTTTGAACAAAAATGACCAGAACTGGTATTTTGAGCAGGAATGTTTCTAACAAAGATAATGCTTTAGGATGTTATTTTTATATAAGAAGAAGGTAGCACCTATGTGACAACTCAGATCAGCAAAATACTACCTTACACTCCTAAAGCTTAAGGAAGTCACTCCTTGCTTAAGTGAACACAAACCACTCTATAGCCTAGAAATTTATGTCTGCTTACATGTCTTCCAAAATGTTAACCAGCCAAATATCCCACTAAAGGAGAAAATTCAGTTCATCAGTCAGTTCTGATTTTACCTCTACTTGATAATTTTGACTGGGTAATTCAAGAGCTGGGGGACTCTTCTTAAATTCAGGCAAGCCATCAGTAGAGTATCTTTAGTCTCACTAGGAAGACAAATAAGGGGCTCACTTTCAGTCAAAAAATTCCTGTTCTCTTTCCCTTGATGACTCCTCTCCACACCCAGGAGGTTTTCCAGTCAGATTTCTCCTCAGTAAGACTCAGGACTTGCCCCAGGAATAAGCAATTGTACCGGGGGTGCCTTTCTCGGTGCCACCAGATCCCTAAAGCTCTTCTCACCTGAAGCATGTAGCTGTGATAATCCTTAATGCGGTGCTGCCAGAACTTCTGCAGCGAGAGCACGCTGCCAATGCCCACTTCGTGGAAGACCTGCTCCATGACGTCGGGGAAGGGGGTGTGGCCGAGCCGAGCTTCCCGATCCACGGCGAAGCGCAGCAGCTTGGTGAACTTGAGGCAGTACTCGTGGGCGATGTCTGTCAGGGTCTCCAGGACACTCTCGTTGGCGCACTCAAAGCCCGTGTGCGCCAGGATGGTGGCCATGGACTGGTACAGGAGCTGCCGGCAGGAGGACCAGCTCAGCTCTGTCACTGGCTCCCCTTTCCCTCTAAAATCAGAAAAGACAAAACCAGCACACTTTCAAAAATCTGAAGGACTGTGCCAGTTGAAGAGATGCTGTCAATAATAAGGTGATGTACGAAGGGAGAGCAGAGGGTTTGGGGTTCTCCACAGCTTCTCCTACATATGAACACTACCTAATAAGTGTTTATCTGCTTTTCCTTCTTCCCCTCCTCCAAATCAGCACTTCCAAGTTTCATTTTCCCTTCTAATGCTACAAGATTCTTTGAGTGATTCATGAATGTGGGATGTAAATTTTCTCAACCCTTAAGTATCTCCCTTCCCACCCAAGAGCTTTTCTCCTGGAAATGTGAATGAAATGGGTCCTTGACACAAACAAAGAAGGCATTTTAAATAACACGAAGGCAAATAATTTCCCCTCTCAGTTAATTACATTGCTCTTCCTTATTATCTCTGATGTCACAGGCCTAACAGTCAGATCCAAAGGCTTCTGGGATAGACAAGATTAGGATTTCTAAAGCAAAAGACACACATAAAAAAGCAAGAAATGGGACACACATATATGTCACAGAGGTACACTGTAGCCAAACACACTGTTTCTCTGTCCCCGGTAGTCACTGAGCACGACACTGAAAGAAGGATCCTCACATGCAATCTAAGATGTGAACACCAGGCCCTGGGAGGGTTTGAAGTTTGACCATAAAGCACCATTCCCTGGTCTTGGGTTTAAGACCTCCCTCCTCTGCTGCTAAGCAGGAAGGAGTGACTAGACAGGATGGAGGAGATGGAGAACAACTGACATGAGCACTTCAAACATCATTCACTTATAGTCAGCCAATCAAATTTTTTATTACATGAGTTAACAAATACATATTCCCCAGAGGAGTTAAGGCAATGGCTCTGATAGGGAAACATGTATCTACCAGATTTCTCAACTTACAATTAAGTGCATGTAATCTATTTGCCCATATCAGTAACATGGACTTCAAATGCTGATGTCAAAAAATCAAATTCCATTACTACTAAGTATGATACTCATACAATATTTTACAGTCCATTCAGCACCAAGGGCAGAACTGAGCTAACAATTTCACTCTCCGTTTGTTCCTGATCAATTTCTCCCACCATCTTCCACATGGCACCTGGAGTTTCTCCTCGCTGTTACCCTAGATTACCTGCATATCACCACACAGTCTTTCCAGCAGAAGGACCTGATTTAACAGCACACAGCCAGTATTGATGGCTGGATAAAATCCTCACTATTCTGTCTCTCCAACAATTCATGAGGTACCCTTCAGTTCTCACTGAGAAGCTGAGCCACAGAGCCTCAGCTTTCTCTGATGCTCAGGGCAGATGCAGTAAAATACTGAAACACAGCTGCAAAAAAGTGAAGAAGAGTGAAAAGGAAGGTAAAACTTAGAGCTATCAGGATAAAAATTATTCATCTTTAAAAACACCAGCGCAACACTTTCTGATTATTCAAATAAAGGGGGAATCACACTATATTAAGAGTGGCATATGATCACATTTCTAAGTAGATATTAAGAACAGTATGTGAATCTCAGGTCATGGATTCATCCCAGTTATTAACTGATGGAAAATGACTAGCATCCCAATTGCTACTCAATTATGTAACTACTTTGCAAAGAAGACAGCAGGCACCTTGACAAGATGAATTAAAAGATCCTCAGTTTCTTTATAAACCCAGTGTCATCCATGCTATTTTTACATCTCCCTCACTCCCCCTCCACCTCAGCAGCAGAATTCTGAAGTTCACAAATAGCCATATGTCTCACACAACACCAGGACCAAGAGCTGACAACAGAAATAAACAACCATCAAAGAAAATCAACCAGAAAGCAATCCTTAAAATTCATGTCTATAAAAAAAGAATATCTTTTTTAATATAAAGGACATACCTAGCTGTCCAGCAGCCAGCAGTGGAGACCACCTTATGTTACCAAAACCAAATGCCAGGCTACTATTAATACAGAGACATTCACTAAAAACACTGTGGGAAAGCTTAAATTACACAGATTTTGGCAGTCCCAAGCAGGATGCTTAGCCACTTGCAAAGCAGAGTAAAACAACCACTCAGTAATGCATATCCCTGCTCAGAAGCAGCAGAGAATATTGTGTCTCTTTTAAACTCCTGGAGGAAAAGAAACTAATTGTGAGCATTGAAATGCAGCTAGGTCACTATGCTGGAAGGCAGATAATCAACTTGAAATCTAATCAGTTAAAGACAGGGAGGAAAGACATTTCAGGTACTGTATTCAAATCCAAATCTCCATCTCTTGCTCTTGGTAAGGTAAATCAATTTGGTTTTGTTTTTCTTCTCTTATTTTCCTGTTTCTCATAATAAACAGCAGAGAAATATGATTAAAAGCAGAGCAGAGAGCAAAAATTGAAATGTTGTTGTAGATGTTAATAGAAACCAACAAAGAAAATAATTTTTCTTCATCTCCTTTAACTTCCAGGTACCTTCTGGTAAGAATAGACATGAACAAAACCAGTCGTATAGACACATTTATGTTGAAAGCAGTTATCTAGTGTCAAGCCTTCCCAAAGAGGACAAGCAAACTTCTTCTTTTCCCTGATGATTACAGCTAAAGAGCCTTTGTCTTAAGATTTCACCTAGATACTCAGCACCAAAAAAGCCTCAATCCAGATATTATCATTATGCAGAATGCCACCCTCTGCAGCATTTAGTTCTTTTCCTGAAAGGCTCAGTCATATACCTACAAGTAAACACAAGTGCTTTCATCCCTGAAGTTTTGTCACCAGAGATTAACAGGACAGGGAATTAGGCCTGTGACGTGGAGGCAATCTCCTCTACAGAATATATAGTATGAAATTTATCACAGATAGTGGACAACTTGCCACTCTTCAATTTTGTATTTTTAACACAGTGCTATATATTTTATGTATGGATCACCAACACTAGATGGTCCAGACAGAAATCTACCTGTCAGGCTACAAATTCATTAGACCCAAAGGCCAGCCTTCTCACACCACTACCAAAAACATGCAGAACTTCACAACAGAAGACATGAAAATAGTTTCCACTTATACCAACCAGGCTTATTTTCTGCTTTAGTCAGTTTTCAGAACTCACAAGAGGTTCCCTTTCTGTGTCAGTCAGTCAAATGATGATGAGCCACCCCACAAAGGCAGCACAATCCACTCCTCCAAGTTCCTCTCCTCTAAGGCTGTTTTTCTTACAGGGAAGAGGAGCTCGTGGCACCTTTTTCATGTAACTGCCTTCAGGGGACAGGCTAAGTCAGAACATGGATTGGCAGCTGAGGTTCTATCAACTGCAGGAATGGATTGAAGTGCCCTGCTCCCTCCTAGGTGAGCATAAGCCAGCAGCAGATGGAGGGAGGGACTGTTTTTCCTATGAACAGGACAATTTGATGAAACATTACCCTGACAAGTTGAATTTCTACCAAATGAGCTGCAACAGGGCTGCTTTAGAGCCATTTTCCCAAAGCAGTAAAATAAAGGAGAACACTGTAGAAACAAGATACACTAGCCAGAGAGAGCACCAAAGAACACAGCACACTAACTCAAACCAGAAAGTTGTTTTCTTTCAGCAAAGAGCCTTTTTACACCTCATCCTGGGTAAGTCTCTTTTTAAATACCTCTGCTACACCTACAGAAGGCTCCACAGGTATGAAAAGAAATTGCTCAATAGATAATGGCAAAAATAAATTGGGTCCCAGTGCCATAACCCAGACCAGTCAGCTTAGAAACAAGCTAAGCAAAACCACTTAGATCATCTGGGAAAGTGTCTTCTGCCCACTTTAATTATTACTGCTCCAAGTCCTTCCCTACATTAAAACTGCTATCCCACTGACATGCACTCCTCTACTTCTGTACAGACATTTTTTTCACTACAAGTCCTTCTGCCAAGAGCTGTCTTCCCATTGCAAGCTCCCAATTTTGTTTACAGATTACCTTCCAGTGCAATCCAATGTGGTCAGGAATGCAAACGACAGAGAAATCTGTTAAGAACCCAACCATGCACACATAAGAAGAGGCACAAGAGTAGGTCAGGCTTCTTTTGAACATGGATGTATGCTACTCTGAGGAAGAGCAGAGAAGATGGAAAAGCTAGCAGCTGTTGTATGGTAAAAGTCTCCTGATAAAATGGTAGTTTAAAGTCTACAGCTCCTTACTCATTCTTCATCCATTACACTTAAAGCTCCTTTTCTATTTCTACACCACGCAAAACCAAACATTAATCCCTTATTGTGCATTCCAAGAACTGTAACATCACCAGGACCAGATGGTACTTCATCCAAGAATACTAAAGGAATGCAAGGATGAAACAGCTGAATAGCTGTGGTGAGTCACCTCTTGCTTTAAACTGCCTTGGCCCATGAGGACCAGAAGACAGAAAGTGTGAAAATATTTTCCTTTAATACCTTCAGAAGACATGTGGAAAACTGCAGGCTGGGAAGCATGCATATATTTCAGTGTATCAGAGAAATTCAAAGAATAGAGGACACACAAGTAAATACGTTATGCTCAGAATGAACCCAGAGAGCTTTTTTTTTAACTATAAAACCTGCTTCACAAATGTACCAGAGTCCTCCAAATCTATCAGCAAGCAAGCAGATCAGAGATCTCCACTCTGGAGTCCAGGTTTTCCCTGGGGGATCTGTGCCAGAATCAACACATTTTAATCATGTTTTTTTTAACATATTTATAAACAGTCTGGAAAACTGTAGGAGAGGATTATAAAACCATTTTTAGTACAGACTTTGGGGGACTGATAAGACCAAATCCACCCACAAATAGCCATAAATTAATCTCTGCCTCTTCCTCATCATACAAGGAGGTAAGGGTTACACATACAGAGTAGGGCAGAGGAAAACCAAAACGGATTCAGGGGGTAACAAAATAAAAAAACGAAATAAAACACAAAGGGACAGCGTGTCAAAGAATGAAAACAAGTAAGAGGGAAACAGAAGAGGACAGGGCTACATTAAGTAAACCTGTGATCTGATCCAGGCTGGCTACTCTTACCTCCCTATACACTACTTCTCAGACCCAGGCTACTGACCAAAAAAATGGAATTAAAATATGGATTTACCCAAATATTGTAATTCTGACAACTGTACTTCAGAAGGCAGCATAGAATTAAGCACTACCATGTTTTATCAGAGGGAAGAACATTCTTCCTTTAATTTGATTTTACTCACTCGGAAGCAACAGCAAATCACAGAACTTCATTTTTGCTACTAGGACAGCACTTATAGAACAGCTGCTATTCTTAATTCATATGTCTCAAACTGTTAAGAACAAACATGCAACAACAAACTCAAAGCTTTTCCCTGGAAAAGCATAAATGTGTTTGGGTTAGCAAGTACACAATTAAATTCTAGAATACACTGCAGCTCATTATAAATCCACTCAGTCAGCCTCAAACCATTTCATTTCAAAACTGTCTCTCCAGTTTCCACAACGCAGTCCTTACACTCCCCCACGTGGCTGACCACTAAATAACATTTCTTTACCCGGACCCCAGAAACTCGCAAGGAACCACAGAACGACAAAGCAGCCCTCAAAACATGGCCAGAGCCATAGAAAACTGAACTCCAAGCTGAAGCCACTGTGGAGGACAGAACACAACACTTTTCAGTTTTACAAACCACAGGGCCAGGGTGCAGAGTCATAGACCCTGACTACTCTCACACAACTGTATTTCCTTTCACCCCTCTCTGCTATTTACTTTGTATCTTCTGAGAAGGATGGCTGTGTTCCTCCACAAACAGCACTAAACAATCACTCAACTGTTCAGAGAGACTCTATTCAAATGCAGCATCTTTCCATAAAACGCATTTTATACAACCTCAGGCCATTAAAGATCTCAGTGACATTTAACTGATAAATTATATTCCGTTGATGCACATTTACCCATTTTAAAAATGTGTTATCCCTCAGAATGCTCATTAGTGCACACAGTAGCAAGGATTAATCGGTTAATTTAAATGCACATAACCTACAAAGTATTGTAAGATCTTGCAAGAAATGCAACACCTCCTTGTGAAATTAGTCCCTGTCAGAGGGATAGACAGGCAGTGGTGACAATACTGTTTAATCAAAGGCTGGCAGCAGGGGTAGAAGCAGCACATTTTCTCCAGCTGGTGGAGCTAGTAGCAGAGACAAGAATTCCCTTTACTTGTACTAATTTCCAGCTCTGACTGGAAGACCACCAAACTGGGTGGAATGTGATAGTCACTGTGCCGTAAGTCCTTGGCAACTAAAATCTTATAAATACATTATCAAATCACCTCTCCACAACCTACAGCTGAACAGCCAAAACCTAGTCATGTGTTTTCTGGACACAACTTTAGTTGTAAGTGATCAAAATAGAAGAGACTTCACATTCTGGAACTAAAACTGTTGAAATACCACCGACAAAACCACGCACACACATTTAGTGTGGCACTAACAAGACAGAAATCAGCACCACACACCCACATTTTATAGATAGAAAGCAAAAGCATGTTATTCACATAGGAAAAATTGAAGTGTTTCCTTTCTAAAGCCCGTTTTGAACTTGACATAGAACTGCTTGACCCTTCAGCCTAAGGGAATCAATGTAACCAAATATATATTTTTAAAACACTCAGCTTTCCTCCTAGCCAATAACTAACCTAAAGAAATACCAACACACCTGTAGAAATCACTCTCTGGGTCACTGTGCCTCAGCTGAAATGGCATTTTAGGGGTTTTGCTATCCAGAGGAAGCAGGTCATCAGGGAGAGGTGGGGAGGCCGGGCAAGACGGCAGAGGTTCGTTCTCTTCGGTTTTTATGCCCTCTGCTTGCTGCTGGTTTTGAGCCTGAGCCGCGGCGATGAGGCTGCGCAGCCGGCGGTTGTGCTGGATGAGCTGGATGGTGTGAATGGTGAGGCTGCAGGGCTCGGAGGGGATGTCCAGCATGGTGGTCGGACGGGGTTTGTTCGCAGACGGCTGGTGCAGCGGCGGATCCTGGACTTCCACAGTACGAAACTCACGCTGCAGCAGGTCAAAGGAGCTGCGGTTGGCCTGGTTGGAGGAAACCGGGATCTCGCCCCAGTATCGCAGCATTTTTACATAGGTGTGTCGTGCTCAGAGCCCAGGAGAAGGCTTTCAAGTGCTGCGGGTACAAAGGACCCTTGCTGCAGGGAAAAGCACTTAGGGCAGCGACCGACACTGGAGCTGGGATGCTCCAACCAACTCAAGTGACGGCTGCCGAGCAGGTGTCGCTCACTGCCTCGCTGAGCAGCGCAGAGTCCTCCACGGCATCAGGGTGCCACTCTGGCATTTACAGATCTCATCGCGGCTTTTCCTGAGGGGAGAGGGGGCAGAAACAAACGCACTCGTGAGACGGAAATTGTTTCTGTGTGTATCAGGGACTGGCGCGGGCCCACCTGGGCCTCGCTGAGCGGGACCCGCGGCGTGGAGAAACTCCGAGGGCCGCGCTCGCTTCGCCCGCCACTCGCCCTCCTTCCCTCCCCGGCCCTGTGGCAGCCCCGCGCCCCCAGCCCGCGGCCCGCCCGCCCCCGCCTACCCCTCGGCTCCGCTCCCCTCCCGCCGCCCAGCCGGAACTGCGTCCCGGTCCGCCACCGAGAGCGGCTCCCCCGCCGCCCGCGCTCCTCCAGCCCGGAGGAGGAAAGCACCCACTGCCACCGCAGCCACCGCCTCGCCCGCGGCCGCCGCCCTCCCTGACTCGCCCCTCACGCTGCCCCGGGCCGCCCAGGGCGGCGGCGGAGCCACCCGGGAGCTGCGCCCTACCCCCGGCCCTGCAGCGCCGCGGCGCTCGTTCCCGGAGGACTCCGTTTGGGTACGGACCCGGGAAGATGGCGGAGGCGGCGGAGGTAGCGGAGGCCGAGCCCGCTGAGCCCGCCGCCTTCAAGCGCCCGAGCCGCCCGCTGCCCGCCGCCCCCGGGCCCGGCGATCCGGGCCCCAGCCCGCCGGCAGCCCCCCGCACGGCCGCCGCCGCACCGCCCGCGCCGCGCTACGAGGAGCCGCCCTGGGGCAGCCGCCCGCCCGCCGGCTCCGGGTACGGGCTGGAGGTGCTGAAGGGCGGCGTGCTGCTGGGCTCGGTGCGGCTGGAGGACAGCAGCTGGTTCCTGGTGGGGCGGCTGCCCGGCTGCGCCCTGTCCCTGGAGCACCCGTCGGTGTCGCGGCACCACGCCGTGCTGCAGTACCGCGGCGCCGGCTGCTCCCCCGACGACGCCGGCGGCGCCGATGCCGCCGGGTTCTACGTGTACGACCTGGGCAGCACCCACGGCACCTTCCTCAACAAGGCGCGGGTGCCGCCCCGCACCTACTGCCGGGTGCGGGTGGGCCACGGGCTGCGCTTCGGCGGCAGCTCCCGCCTCTTCCTCCTGCAGGTGCGCCGGGGCTCGGGCCGGCGTCTCCGGGCGTGTGCGGGTGGTAAAGGCCGGTCCGGATCCGGCTCAGGAATTCTCCCGGCTCCATCGGGGTGACTGCCTGAGGTGTGAGGCGGTTTGGAAGCAGCCCAGTGCTGCCGTGGTTGTTACAGTGGGAGAAAAGCTGTGGGTATCTGCTGCCGGCTCTGCAGTGAGGTGTGGGGCTGCGGGTTTCTGCTGATGTGCAGTGAGTGCAAAAGACATTTCTCAACAGTGTGATGTATTAGGAATGTCCTTCTGGCAGTGTGATGCCCCAGTAAATAAAGAATATTTCTTTGGGAACAAGGGCAGTGTTTATTAGTAGGGACTTAGCACATCGTGTGTTATGCACTTAAGAAGTTGCTCATTCCTCAGATTGATCCGTGTAGCTCTGATGGGAATTTTTGCCTTTAGCCTTTTAATTGCAGTTATATGTGAGATGGATCTGACTGCAAGTACACAATAATGTTTATTTTCCCCTGCCCTGCTTTTGAAAATGCTCTTAAAACTAATATATTTTAATATGCAAACCATAACTACTGGTCAAATAATTCCACTTTTTGAAGAACAGTGTAATAATGTGTTTATGTTATTATATGTGATCTGCATGTGTATTGGAAGTACTTGTTTGGGTGTTTTTTAAAAACACTTCTGCTAATTTTCTGTTTTGACTTAGGGACCCAAAGAGGACCAGGAGTCTGAGTCAGAACTAACTGTGACTGAGCTGAAGGCACTACGCAAGCAGCAGCAAGCAAAATTAGAAAAGACAATGTTGGGAGAGGACTCTGATGAGGAAGATGAGAAAGAGGAGAGAAATGAAAGGAGTCAGAATAGTGATATGAGCTGCTCGTGGGGCATGGGTAAGTGATGGTGCATCAATTGACTGATATGCCTTAGAAGGTCTGTAAGCCCATTTTCATTGAATATTAGGGTCAACATTCCAACTGGCTGCCAAGAGTCACAATCCAGTCAAAGGTTTTGAGTACAAGTTAATCCTTTTGCTGTTACAAAGAAGGTATGTGACAAGCTAGCATCCAGTGAGCTCCTTTTAAACAGGAGGGGGTAATTTGCCTGTGCCTACAAAAGGCCGTGAAACTTAGAGCTTTATTAATGCTCTTTGGTTTGCTCCTGTGATAATGTCCAGAGTTTTGCCCAGGAGGTGAAATTTAACTGCTTGAGGTCTCTATGCAGTATAGCTGTCTTTACATTTAAACAGAATGTCCACATATTAGAGCTAGATAAATTATAATTCATGAGCTTTCTGCAACAAAGTGAGTTGGGGTTTTTTTGAGTGAAAATGCATAAGCTCATAAACCTTTGAAAGTACTAAAACTGGCATCGATCTGCAAATACTGATGTTCTCTTTCTGATGTTTCACGGGGTTTTTTTGGACTTTGTATTTCTTCTAGGTGAGGATGCTGAGGAGGATGAGGTTGAAGAAAACCCTATTGCTATTGATTTTCAGGACGTTCAAGATGCCTTTTATATGAAAGATCCTAGGAAGGCCTTACAGGGCTTTTTTGATAGAGAAGGTAATTTTTTTTTTAATCAAATGTGATTTTTTTTTACCTAGCAATATGTTATTTTGTTGTTTATTTTTGCAGGGGGATTTAAGGTGTCATGTGGGAGCAAAACTTTTCTGTTATTTGTGGATAACATTTTTTATTTCATCAAGTTTTGATGGGGATTTGTGGTGGTTTGTTTTGGTTTTTTTTCTTTAAAACTTGGCTCACCATTGTATATCTGAGACTTAGTTACTAATTCCTAAACTGCAGCGAGCAGCTTGTATTCCTCTGGAGTGACACTCAAAACCTCACCCATGCTTTGAAGCTATGCGGAAAAATCAAAACCCCTCAATTTCCAGACTATTTGCTTTGGAGATGGCTGTAATTGTGTATAACTGTAAAATGGGAAAATCTAAAAAAGACAAAAGGCAATAATTAAGTGGTCTAAAGTTTTAGTGGCTGCTAGTGAAGCTTAAAGAATATTCACTTACTTGGTAAAGTGAAAAAGCAATATTCAAGACAAACAGTATCTGTGAATTCAGATTGGAAACTGTTGCTGCTTCAGTGTCATTTACTTCAATACATACAAGATAGGGTTTTCCTTTGAGCTACATGTTCCTTAACAGGCTACTTAGCGATTTTTTGGTCTGAAAAAGCCTTGATTTTGGAAAAAAACCAAACAAATCAGCATAACACTAACTGAAGATCCCATAGCTTTAAAATAAAACAAGTTAGGCATAATCATGGTATCTAATAAGAGCTTGTTATCCTTTTTTTTTTTAGAAGAATGTCCCATGACATTCTTCTCTGCTGTAAAGATTATTCCTGCTTATTTCAGCTTTGGTTACTGCATCACCTTTGTTTTCTTCTCTAGGAGAGGAGTTAGAATACGAGTATGATGATCGTGGACACAACAGCTGGCTGTGCAGGATCAAGTATGTACATCTCCATTCCTTTGGTACATGGAAATTGACTGTTGAATTTGCAAACAAAAGCTGAAGGAATTACTTGTGTCACACTTGGCAAGGGAGCCAGCTGGATTTGGAGTTAAGCCCTGATTCTGAGACAGAACTTCAAGGATCAGTGCCTAGTTCAGTGTCTGTGCTCCTTTTTTGTTCTGACAGGATTTGGTTTTCCTACGGGACGAAAATCAGGAAAGCAAGAGTCTAGGTTCTTTCAGCTCCCCTTGTTTTGAGCAATATGTGAAATTGAAATACAAGAGAAGAAAATAGGAAACAATCTTTTTCAATTCCTAATGAGAATGATCAAAAAAACCCTAAACTTAATTCTACTGTGTGCCCAATTGCAGTTCCTGTATGGTATCAGACAGTTTTTGAGGAGTTCTTGCTAGAGGCCTCTAATGTAATTCTTTTGTAAGACAGGAGAAGGTGAGGTGGAAATTAAGTCAACAAGTCTCAATATGGTAATGATTATACTGCTTAAAAATCCTTTGCTACATCATGGGAACTATTTGTTTCTCATGTTGTATGGATACAAGATACCTATACTTAAAATGATTCGGGGATTGACATTTAACCTTTTAACTTCCTGTATTTCTAATGGAATAAATAGAGGAAAAATTATTGTTTGGAACAGTGAAATACAAATTGACTTGCATGATTAGGAAATCATGCTTGTGTTTTGATTGGTTCTGTAGGAAATGAAAAGTGGAAATATTTAACACAAAAAAAGATTCAAATGAAATGGCAATGCCATTGTAAAATATCTGAGTAGCATCCCTGAGAAGCTGTTTGTATCTGAGCTGTTCTCTGACCCTTTAAACTGAACAGGCTGCCTGTGGATGATGCATCAGGGAAGCAGCTGGTGGCAGAGGTTCTCCATTCTGGAAAGAAGAAGGAAGCAATGATACAATGTGCACTGGAAGCTTGCAGGCTGCTCGATGCTCGAGGAGTACTGAGGCAAGAAGCAGGTGAATAACTGATCATTCCAAATGCCTAAATTAGGGATTTGAGATTGCTATCTTGAATTTGCTTTATTGCTGAGTGATATGAAAATCATTTTGTTGCTTGCCTTCTCCTGTGCCTTTCTCAGTATCCCGAAAAAGGAAATCAAAGAACTGGGAAGATGAGGATTTTTATGACAGTGATGATGACACCTTCCTCGATCGAACTGGTGCTGTGGAAAAGAAACGACTGAACAGAATGAAGAAAGCTGGTAAAATAGAAGAAAAACCAGAGACTTATGACTCCCTGGTAAGAATAATAATTGACATGCCAAGGTTATTCTCTCATGCCTATATTATATTATGACTATGAAGAAATCTTGGTGGATCATGGCAGTGGATGAAGGAAATGCCAGAACAGGATACTTTTAAATTAGTTTTAAATCATTGGAAGATAATTCCAAGCTTTTAAGTCCACAGGACACATCCCAAAGAAATATCTCATTCTGCTTCAAAGAACAAGAATCCTGGATTGACAGGCATATGACAACAATAAGTCCTACAAAGACAATAGGGTGTGAGGGATAGGAGGGGTGGAAGGGTTCAGTGATGGTGTAACACTGCTGCAGAAGATTTATGGATACTATCATGTTTCAGAAATGGTTTAAATAATTCTCTATGTCAAGAAATAAGTAAGTTGTTTAGGAACGACCTAAACTTCTAATTTTTTTCAGCCCAGGAAGTCCTGGTCAAAGCTCAGAAGTAGAAAAGTGGAAGTAATTTGATAGCATACTTGAGTAACTGTTAAAATGAGATTTTAACAAGATAAAATCTTCTAAGCGTGTTGTTCTCTCATAGGTCACAAAGCTAAAAGAAGCAGAAAATGAGCTTTCTGAGATAACAGAGAAGCTGAAGGTTTCAGGGAAAGGTAAGGTGTGAAGCTTGTTTGATCAGTGCTTTCCATAAAGAAAAATACAGAGCTGAAAATTACGTTAGGGATTTCTCTTTTCAAAGATTTGGGGTTTGGATTTTTGTTTTTTTCCAGTGTCGACTTTTCACATAGGGATCTGAAGGTTTGCAGGTCTCTGAGTTAGCTTGTGAGAATTCTTACAGTCTTTATCCAATAGTTCATGTACTCTGTTTATGTCACTTGATAATGGATGTAACTTTTTCCAAAGCAAGCAACATCTAAGTTAAAGTAAGGTGGCAAGTGTACAGGCTCCTGGAGTTCTGAGAGGGTGACGATTTTTACTGTTTAGCTGCCCATATTGCTGAAAGTGACCTAATCTGAGGAACGCTGTTTTTTCCACTCTCTTAAAAACATACATAAAGGGAGGAGGAAAAAACTCACAGAAAAAGTAATATATTTTATTTTACATTTCTCATTGTAAACACGCTGTATAAAGGAGGAAAGGTGGGAAGAGAGAAATGTGAAGACAAAGCAGTTGACACTTAACCTGTACGTCCAATTAATATGCCAGTGCAAAGGGTCCCATTCAGGTTCTAGGATTATGCCTTTGTTGCTAAGGCAGACCTTTCCAGACCAGTGTGATCATATTTTTTAGTGAGTTATGTTTAAAAGCAAATACCAGTGATTGCATTTTGCTTTCTGTTACTTATGATGTTTCATGAAGAAGAAGGAAGGTGGGAAAGAACTGTGTTTAGGCTGGTTGTTCACACAAAAACCTTTTTAACAGAGTTGGTGTTAATAAAGGCTGCTCCTTTAGTTTGTCAGAAGTTTCCCTCCAAGCAGCAGTGTCACAGTTGGGCCATCTTCTGTGCACTACATGGCTGTGTTTCTTTCTAGTTATTCAGCTCCACACCAAAACTCATTTATATTCAAACTGATGTTCAGTGCGTTTGAAGGAATTGTTTTCAGCCTTATACTTCTGATAAGTAATTAGCAATTGACCAGCAAAAGAAGCTAATGTTTAGATTGTCTGAGAGGTGTAATTCCAAGCTTGCATATGTTCTGAGACCTTTGTTTCTACTGATACTGTTTTTCAACAAGACTGTTGAATTATATTGTAGTGGAGACTGGGTGAAGGGTGAGTCAGTTCATTTTTATACTTCTACTAACACCATATAATGCAGTAGGCCCCTTCCCCACCAAAACCTGCTCATGCAATCCCAATACACATTTTTGTAAGTTGGAAGTGCTTACACAGCTAGTTTAGAGTCTTGGAAAAAAGTGCATTTTCAGCACTTACTGAAGTACAGAATCATTCAATATTGGATGGGAATTCCCTAGAACTAGGCTAGGGTGAAATAAACATAGCAAATATTGCATCAATCAGCTGGTTTGGGTGCTTTCTAGATCCTTGGGTTTTCCCTTATTTTGAATGCTTTAGATTAATCACAGATGTTGAGAAAGCCAGGAGCAGGGTTATTTGCCATGGAACATTTTTACCAATGTCATGAGCTGTCCAGCAAAACTGCTGCATTCCATACAGTTCTGAAACCTTAATGCACTTTGTTTGCTCCAAAAGATTATTTGGAGCCTGAAGACAAGAGTGTAGAGACACCAGTGAGTGAATGACAGGCTAAATTGCTATGCCTCTTACCAAGCACTTGGAGAAATTAAGTAGTTGTCTAAAAAAGTCTCAGGAGAAGTACACAAATCGTTCCCTGGGGTTCTTCAGAACTAATTACTGTTGGACTGACTTGGTATCACTCATTCACTGATGCTGCTGAATGCAGATCAAATATATGGAGCTCTTCAGTCTCATCTTTGGTTGTCTGTTCAGGAAAAATATCAATAAGTTGATGATGCAGTAAATAGCCCTGTAGCTTTTTGTCGCTGGGATATAAAGTATAATAGACATGATTGATTCACCTCCTAGGAATGTCAGATTTTAATTCAGTAGTGTAGAAAAGTGCTGCAACAGATAAGGAATGCTAACTGTAACTGCAAGCTGAACTAGCTGGTGTTAGGCACTGTTGGTGGGACTGAGCTGAGAATCCAATCTGCAAAAAGGGGTGGTGCAACTCCCTCAGCATCAGTCACTGACTGAAGCACTTACAGTGCTCTGAAGTATAGCAGCAAGCTCTAGAATTAATTGTGGAGCTTTAATTGTTCTGAAGAATATGACTACTCACTAAACCGTGTCTTTGTAATTTGCTGTTTAAATCAAATTATCATTCTGCTGAGCTCCTACCTGCAAGGAGATTCAGACATTGTTAACAATACCTTTTCATTGTTGGTTTTTATCTTGGTTGATATAAATAGTTGTGATTAAAAAAAAGAGTATTTTTATCAGAATTTCTTTTATAACATGTTTTGTCATCATCTATGCTTGCATGGAGGTGGATGCTACAGTAACTGGTTTTTATCTTTTGAAGCCTATTAATTCTGTATGTCTTTGAACAGTTACTGTTATGGCTTTTCAAATGGCAAACTGTTTTGTTTTACATTAGAAATATGCTTTTCAATTGAATCCATTTGTAAGTATGAGTCTTAATTAGACTTTCCTCTAATTATTTAAGTTGTGTAAAACTGCTCAAATATGTACTCTTTAGAATAACTTAGTCTGTTTTATTTTTATGCATTTAAAATTAAGTGCTACTTAATTAGTTCAAGCTGAACTGAAAATAACTCACTGATCAAATAATTATGCTTGTGCATATATACAAAAACACTTACAAGGCAGAAAATACATATTGGATTTGTCACTTTTCATTTAATATTAAATGGCAGAAAACTATCTGTCAAAAGACTCATGAAAATTATGGCAAGAGCATTTTTCTTTGTTTGCCTCCAGGTTATTTTTGAATACCATATAACAACTTCTGAAACACTGTTCAAGCCAAAGAAAGGCATTTTTCTGGATCTTTTTGCTTGGCTATTTTAAATCCAGATATTCTCTATATTTATTTTTCTTAGTCATTAGAGATTTTGTTTTACCTTCTGAGTTTTATTTGAATTAGTCAAATAGGCATTATATTGTTAATATTTTGAAATTAGGTGGAATAGAAAGACTGTCATTACTCTTTTTCAAGTTCAAAGTAGGTTTTTTCAGAAAATCTAGTCAAAACAAAGGTAGGTTCTGTGTTATTGGCCTAATGAATGACATTTGGTTTGTATGCACTCTCTCAGGGGTAGAAGGGCGGCGTTGATTGATTTTGAACTTCGCAAATGTTTTGGGATAAACATTCCAGCAAAGTCAAAACTCAGATTCCCTATGCAGAGGTGTAGGTTTTCATGTGCCTGGGATGATTTTAGTTTGTGACTACAAAAAAATCTCTAAGCCACGTTTTTAGGGAGAGCAGATCTAGAAGTGAGATGAACAACCAGGAATAGCACTCACAAAAAAAATTCTGTTTTAAGAGAGGCTTTTTTAGGTAAATGAATTAAAGTTTACTTTCAGGCTCTTGTTAGGAAAAATGCTTTTATCTTTCCAGCCCTAACAGCCTCCATTATTTCATAATTTAACAAAAACTCAGAGAGGGTAGTTGTTCCTATGTATCTTATTCTCTAAAGGCAGGACCTGATGATTACACTTATCTCCCCACCATAACATTATATATCTTCCCTTTATCTTGCCTAGTCCAGTCCCATCCAGCAGCTCAAGATTCTTTGGATGAATTCATGACAGAAATAAAATCAGGATGTACGTTAGACAGCGTGGCACGAAAGAAGCTTCACTTGCGGTCGTTTGAACTGAAGAAAGAGCAGCAGAGACTGAAAGGGTTAATAAAGCTTGTCAAGCCTGCAGAGCTGCCTGAGCTGAAGCCCCAGTAAGTCTTGGTGAAAACATAAAACAATTACTTTTTCCTTTATTTATCTATGGGCAGTTGTGGAAGCCCAGTAAATAGGCAGCTGTCCAATCACAGAAGCAGGACAGCTTTCCAAACTACCTGGCTCATCTCTTTGAGGAACTGCTGGGCTCTGGGCTATTGCAGCATCCATGGCTGAGGGAAATGCACAACACTGGGGTGAGACCAGCCCAAGCTGGCAGGATGACGTGGGTGAGGGACTGGAAGCAGAGTGTTAGCTTCTTTGGTTTTGTTTTTTTTCCCCCCATGTGCATCCAAAAGGAACTGAAGAATTGTACAGCTATTATGTACAACATGAAACCCACTTTCACTCTGTGAAATGTATTTGGAAGTCAAATGTAGAGGCTGTTCAACTACTGCCTAGCAGCACCACTGCAGTTTGAGAGGGTGTGTGCTGGGTTCATCATGTCCTAGTGGCAGCTTGATTAGAGATTAATTATCTAATTCATTTAAATTAAGGTTTAGCCTCCAAGTCATTTTTATATATAAATATGTCTGTATGTATGCTGTTGAATTTAACGGAATCTTTATGATAAAGAGAGTTTTTTCCTTGTTTGTTTATTTTTTGCTTCCTGATATGGCATGTACCTGAATCCTACAATCCTCCTTGGATGCTGCAAGTGGGAGAGAAATAAAAGGATTTTTATATATCCACTTCTCATAGGCAGACCTTTCTTTTTGTTATCTCTTTTTTCTTTTTTTGGGTTGTTTTTTGCATTTGCGTATGTAAGATTTGTTTGATGCTTAGTATTCTGTTTTCGTTCGTGTCTGGTTTTTATTAGGAGTGGGAGTTACAGTCTGAATGCAGAGAACAAGCCCAAAAAGATGAACCTGCCTCTATTTGGTGCAATGAAAGGGGGGAGCAAATTCAAACTGAAAACTGGAAGCCTAGGGGTAAGTTGGACTTGTAAGTGTTGCAAGTCAGTGGCTGTTTATGGGACCACCTAATTCTCAGGCTGTGGAGGCTCTAGGTGGCAGCTGTGTCTTCTCACATGCATGGAAACATGTGAGAACATGCATGGAGGTGCAGCCTGTGGCCGTGGAAGGTGAATGGGCAAGAGGAGGGGCTGTTGGATGTTGTTTGCGGCCAGCAGTTGCCATTCCGTGTCCTTGTACAGCCGGTTTCCTGTGGTCAAAAGGCAAGATCAAGAGAGGCAGTGAGGGGACATGAGGCTGAGCCAGTGCTCTGCCTTAGCAGCCAGTCCTTTTCTTGTTTTTCTCCATCTTCATAGCCAAGATCATATCCATGACTGATTCAGTTTCCAGTGTCCCTCTTATGAAAAGACTGCACTCCTTGTTTATGGATGTGTTTTTTCATCTTCCATCTCTACTAATAGCTTTTCCTTAAACCCTATTTGTCATCCTGAGAGTGTTTCTTTACCAGCTGTCTCTGACAGTACTGTGTGTGCTTTCTCCTGTAATGAGTATCTGTGACATCTGCCTCTGTCTTGGCACTAATGCCCAAGTCTTTGTCTTGCAGAAGTTGCCTGTTAAGCGTCCAGACATCCCTGAAACCTTGTTCAAAACAAAAGATGATGGACCAGAAGAGGAGGAGGAGGAGGAGGAAGAAATGGAAGAGGAACAAGAAGGAGATGCAGTAAACAGCAGAGTGTCAAACCTGGAAATGAAAACGACAATAGAGAAAGAAACAGGGAAAGAAGCTCATGTTCCTGATGGATCCCTTTGCAATAATAAAAATCTAGAATCCCTTCAGGATGGTAAGCTGTTGTTTCTGATTTTTCCAGAAATGAAGCTGAGTCTGTTACTGCTGAACTTTTAAGAGCTGTGTGAATCAAATGTTTGAGTCACAGGTTCTCCAGCCTGTTTATTTTCCACAGTTTTTTTGCCCTGAGTCCAGATTCCATGTGGTAGCAGCTGAGTTTCACATGGTTCTCGTTGAAACTCTGCTTGGCAGTCAGTTTTTCATTCTTTTTGGTGAATAAAGGATATAAGGAAGTCCTATTTTGATAAGCTCTGTTTCCATTAAATTGATTGTCCAAATGAAAACAACTGCAATGTTCTGTTGGCAGAAAAAGTGACATAACAAGAAAACAAATGTGCAAAACTTCAGATCCATTTGTAAGGAGGAAAAACAATTTCAAAAGTAGTAATGGAAAGGTACCTGTGAGGTATCTCCAATCCCTCCTTTTCTGTATCAGCCTGATGCATTTGAAAACTCAGTAATGATGTTTCTCAGTGAACAATATGTTTGATAAGAGAAAGCTAGTTCTGGCTTTTTGGCTTAATGCTGGACATGTTGCTGTTGAAAAGTGTTTATAACAAAATTTTCTCTGTTGTATTGCAATGGATTTGGTGGATGAAATAATTTCTAAGACTTTTGAGGAAAGAGTTCTTCATGACACAAATGTAGCAAAGAGTTCCTTTTAGTGCTTTATCTCAGAGATGCACTCTGCTCTTCAGACATACTGCAGTGCCCTCTAACTAAGCTCTTCCTTTTTTGTGTTACAGGGGTTGATTTTCTGCCTGAGCCAAAGGTACTGAGGAATGAATCTCAGATGGGACCCTCTCAAGAGAAATCCCAAGGTGAACAGTACAATAGAGATTATTTTGTAGTAGCACATGGGCTTAGAAACTGAGGAAAGGACTTACTATCTTATGTGGGTCAAAGGAAACTGAGCCTGACCTAGAGCCTAAAGAATCTAGAATTGAAATGAAAGACTGTGTTTTGCTTGGAAAGTGATAAGTGTATGATAAAGACTGGACACTTCCACTATATTACAGCTGTCCTTGCTTTTCATAGTCATTAATTGTTCAGAGATCTTTTGTTTCAAGAAATCAGTATGAGAAGGAGAAGTAATTTAGGAGAATATGATGATGTTTTTTCCTCCATTATTCTCTTGCACTAGCTGTTAACACTACAGAAGGACAAAATTTTCTTTATAAAGTGACAAATGCTGCATAACATTAGGTAATAATCTGCTGGTGACCTAGATGATGCCTCTGCATGTATGCACAAAAAATAAGATCTTTAAAATGCAGAATGTTAGGTGTACATGGAGGAGATTTTTATGACCTTTTTATTTTTCTGTAACTTAGACTCCTTAGAATCTGTCCTCATAATCTCACCCATAGAGAGCCATGAGAGGTCAATATTTCAAATACCAGGTGGCAGAAAACCAAGGAATTCTTTTCACCCATCAACTCTAAAGTTTGGTGTGTGCTTGTTTGTTTGTTTGTTTGTTTGTTTAAAAAGCAAATTATTCCTGTGCATTTCCTACACCTTCCTTTCTAAATCAATCACTGCAGTGATTACAGATAGAAAGTGTCTTTTAGAAAATAAACATCTGCCCTTAACTAAAGCTAGTATTACTGAATCACTAATGGAGGATCCTACTGAACTGCATTCAGTGATAGTGTGTTTAACATGAATTAAATCCAGGGAAAACAGTAAGATGTTCAGCAGTATTATTCTCAATTATGAATTGTGGTGAGATATCTTGGATTTCTTTATGGATGTTTTAATTTTTATAATTAAAAATAATTCATTCAATTCTGTAACTTTTTTCCTGCAGAATTGGTCATTTGTGCTGTGTCATAAAACAATTCTGCTTTCTTCCCAGCATCCAAGGTAGTAAATAAGGAACCTGAAGAGACATCTGAGAAAGTTAAGAAAATCAACACCTCAAGCAAGGTCAGTTACAACACCTTGCCTCCTGCAGCTAAAGAGGAAGTCATTTCTAGGCTCTTTTTAAGTGAAATAGTAACAAGTTGATGGAGTCTAACTTAGTGATAGTAGTGCTTCTCTGCTGACTAAGACCCAAATATAGAACTATACACTGCCATTGAACACAAATTTTGGAGTCTGCAATGAAAAGGTAAAGCACAGCATTTCAGTGTTGCTAGAGGCTTTCTGTTCAATCACAAAAGTTACTTTTTTCACCTTTCCACTTGGCAGTTACTATTGCTACTTCTCCTTTATCACAAGTGTCGTAGAACATAGATGCTCTTCAGGCTTTGGAATGTCAAGGCAAAGCTTTCCTTGGAGAGTAGCCTGGGAAACAGATATTGGCTGACACAGAACACACTGTACTAAAGCTGCAGGTTCTCTGTGTCAAACCTCATCCTTCTCTGTAAGATGTGAAAGAGATGAGTTTGAGAGATTAATGTCTTTTGCAACCAAGTTATCACTAAATTTGAGTGGTTGTACCAGATAATGTTTTTCCTGCGACTAAGATTTGTATTTAAATGTAAAGTATGTGAGATTTGCACATTTTGGGATTCAGTCAATTGTTGCCTTCTTGGAGCTGGGAAGATCTTCTCTGACAGCCTAATGATTATTGTGAGGCTCTTCCCTTTAGAGGGCACCCCACCCTCTGCCATCAGAGGAGATGACTGTACTTGGTGGGTGGACCATAAGTCCTGACCATTGGGACAGTTTCTTTGTGGAGACAATCTAATTTTAGCCCTGCAGCACTTACTGAACCTCAGATCCCTGCATCCTGTGTGTGCTGACTGCTGCTTTGTTAGTCTTGGCAGAGGACCCAGGGATTTGGTAGGCACAGTCCTCAGAACTGTCTTTTGTTGCTGGCCTTGCTAAAGATGCTAAAGAAATTGAGAGTTTATTTATACTGGTAGAGCCCAAGTTTTACCACTTTTTATGAATATGGGAGGACAAGGCAGTTTTTCATGCTAAAGCAGTCAAGTCAGCACCTCTCATCAGCAGAGAGTTTGCTCTAACACTGAGCATTCTCCAAATGCCAGATGGCTTAGATGTATTCTTTCTCCCATCACAAATCACTTTTTCCACATGCTGTCTCTGCCTTTGGGCTCAGATCTTGCATGGAAAGTATCAACCAGAAGTCATCTTTTTTTCTTTTGTAATATTTCAATAACTTTGAATTACATAAAACTGGAAAAACAGTTTTCAAGTGATTGTTCTCAAGCCATATTAAAAAGCTGTACAACTCTGCAGTCTAATGTTTTGGAAAACATTAGTCTTCTAAAAAAGCTGTTTCAGATGTTAATTTGGGGAAGGAAAGTTATTGGGGGAATGAAAATTTGTTACAACTGCGTAACTTGAGACTATAATGACGCTACAGAGTAATGCAAATCAGTGCTGAGTAATTTGGCATTATTTTGAGCTCTTAAGTCTTGCACTCTACAGTTGAAGGATTTTTTACCTGCAGTTTTTAAAAACAGAAGTTGTTGGGAAAATGATGCTGATGTGGCAAAACTTAAAAATCTAGGGACAAAAAGATACTGCTGTGTCAACAACTACATTGCAAGTGACCTGTTGTGGTTTGCTGTAATGTTTGAAGATGCCAGCAAGACCTGAAAACAATGAGCATTCTTTTCTTTTTGAAAACTAAGTTATCCTTATATAACACCTGAACTTTTATAAACTATAAAGTTTGAAAGCTACCTTAAACCCAAAGTTTTCAGTGGTAATGTGCATGGAAATCAATAAAGCATGAAAATCCTACTCTAAAGCTTTTTCCTGCATAAAGAAATTCTATGTCCAATGACACCCCCAAACGTTAGGATTGAACTGCAGAAGTGGACAGCTTCTGTTTTGAGGGGGAAATTGGACTGGATGACCTCCAAAGGTCCCTTCTAAACAGCATTTTTATTAGTCTGTGACTCTAATGGAAATGAGCTGAATCTATTTGAGGGTTTGATCTTTCTTCTCTATTACCATTTTCATCCCTGACTCTTGTAGAAATAACTCTCACCTCTCATTATTTGTCTCTGAATTAGTGAGGGATCTGTAGTGGCTATGACACATTGGTGGAGGGGTACAGCACCTTAAAAAAAAATCTTTCTTCTCTTTGCAGGTCCAACAACCTTTTTTTTCCTCACAGTACCCAGATGATGACCCAGACTACTGCATATGGATTCCTCCTGAAGGTATTATCAACCATTTCCTTACTGGTTTTAGTCTCATAAATCAGGAATCTTCTGATGACTAATAAGTCATCAGGATGTCCTTGTAAGTCCTTGAGAAAAAGCTAATTCAGGAATACTTTACCAGAACTGATGTTTTGTGGTATGCTGTGCCCCTTGTTTGTTTTGTATGGCCTTGCAAGTCTTGCAGTGAAATGCAGACCATATCTGTAGCAGCTTCATGGCAATGGAGAGATACACCTGAAGTTTGTTTTTCAGTTTTGTAACACCTGAAAGAGCTAACTGCATTCACACATGGTTGGTATGATAACTCAGTTGAAAGATAAGCTCAAACCTTCCCTAAGGATAAATGCTCCAGTAATGTTAGCATTCTCAGTTTTTTACAGATGTCTGTGAAATCCAAAAATGCTCCTTTGCAGTTTTTTGCAAAAATCATTGGAATACAAACTCTGGGTCAACTGTTTCGGAGAAAAGTCTTGATAATGCTTCAGTGAAGGCATTGAATAATTGATGCACTCATCCAACATATGTTCAACTTGAATGTGTTTTTGGCTAGGTGAAGTTACTTTTAAACAGGGTAATGAATGTTCAGTTCCTCTAAAATAGAATACTAATTTTCTATAGCAATGAGGTTTTCAGAGTAAGTTCAAAGCTTAGCCTTCACTTGGTAGATTCATTACTATAATTTTTGTAAGGCTGTTGCAAGGTTATAGAAATAAGAATAAATTTCACTGAAGAAAACTGTAATCTGGTGAATCACCTTCCATGGACAGACTGCACATTTCTGACATATGAATCCACAGGAACAGAAAATCCAGTCTGTCTGGGATAGTTCAGCAAGCTGTGTCCATAAGAGGGAGCTCTGTTTTTTTGGCTCTGCCTGACAATAAATAGTCAAATGTTCCTTCTAAGCTGGCATTATGAGGACTCTAGGAAAAAAAAGCCCAAACAAAACAGCCACAAAAACAGGAGTATCTGATGTAATCTTAACACTGTTAGTAAAATTGAAATTAACTGTAAGTGTAAATCAAAAGACATAGTGCAATATGCAGTCTGACTTTTTATCATCTGTGCTTGTATGGCTGGTGCTGCCTAGGGACTGTTTCATACAGGGATACACATTTCTCTTTGGTGAGGGGTGAAAGGAATAATGCAACTCTTCCTCTCTGTCCATTAGGTCAAAGTGGTGATGGCAAGACTCATCTCAATGAAAAATATGGCTACTAAGCTTCCAGTGTCCCAGAGTACATCTGAGGCTTGAAGGACTGCTCTGTTTTGGACTCTTTCACTACACGTTAGGTGACAGATAAGAGACTTGGATTTTCAGATGCTGTTTAAATCCAAGGGAATCAGCAGTTGCTCTGGCTCTAAGCTCTCCCTGTGTGTCCTCTGTTTTGTCTTCCAGATACTTTTTTAAAAGTAAAAGCCCATTCTTCTGCCTCTTTCACTTTTAGCCTTGTTTGTTTGGTTGTTAGATTGGTTTTTTATTTGGCTTGAAACTCTAAGCTCATTTTTCCTTTTGTAAATAAAAGTAGACCGAAGTATTGAAAGAATATACCTCTGTATACTTATAGGCTTGATGAAATTTATTCATACTTGGTTTATGCAATTAAAATAAACACCACTGGTTGGTTTCTGTGGTTGCTGTTTGAAAATACTGTATGGTAAACACAACCTAAAACTTGAGGGTTCTTTTTTTTTCCCCGTTTCCAATGGAAAAAAAAAAATCAACTTACATTTTACATTTCTCCCTCATGCAGTTGTTGGAATACCTGGTGTGGAGTGGACAGGAAATGGTGAGTGTACAGTGTTATACAGGTCTAGAAATGCCAAAGAACTGAAGAGGCTGGCACTGTTTGAGTCAGGGCTAACAGAAGAAACAAATGGAAGGATATCCTGGAAAAGCCTGTAATAGAGCCTCTTCTTCTTGTGTCACAGCATGAGCAAGTGCAATCTTAATGCAGTTCCAGGCATGCCTGGTAAATAGTATTTGTCTGGAGGAATCCCCTGAGTGCCTCAGGATTGTCCCAGAGCCTGTGCTGTGCTAAAGGCAAGGTCATGCAGGATGTGTGAGAGTTTCAATAAATGTAGGCAGAACCATAGAGGGGAAAGGAAAACTGTAAAAATGACAGTCTTGCAAATCAGGGACACACATCCTTTGGGGTGCTTCCACCAGCCAGTGGCTGGACAAATCAAAGGAGGCCACATCAGAAGCTGGAGTGAAGGGATAACCATACAGCTCTTTACTTAAAGGCTCAAGCTACAAAACAGCATCTTTCTGCCTGTAATCTTCAGCATATGCAGCAGGGTTTTGTCTGCATCTGCACACTAGGCTGGGCAGCCTAAAGCTTCCTGCTTCTAGCAGAGGCATATCTTTGTGTAATTCAAGGAAAAGCTGTTGCCTCTCTATTCATAATGCCAGACCCCATAGGTTTCACAGCTGTAGCCCTTCCCCAGAGTCTTGTTTAGTTCCAGGGTGTACCAGGCAACTGCAAGGGAGTTCATTCAACAGCAGCAGCCTGGCAGGTTTCAGACAGGGAAAATAATAATGTGCCATTTATGCTCCTGAGAACCACTGGGGCAAAGTGCCCATGTAAGCACACCTTTATTGTTACCATCCTAAAGTAGGTGGTCAGTATATCTTTTCATCAGGGGCTGCTTTATAGTACAGACAAATGGCATTGACCTGCTGCCAGAAAACAGCTCTGGGGATGAGGGCTGGACAGTTTGGTCCTGGCAAGACCATGAGCTCCCCATCTGTTCCTTTCCATAGCAGCTCACTTGTGCTTCCATCTGAATTTGATGGTGAACCCTGCTTTCATTAGGCCATGCATCTTTTGCTTCATTGTGTAACATGAACACCCAAAGGTCATCCCTGCTGGATGGTTCCAGTCATTTTCATGGTGGCTTTTGATAAAACCATGGAAAAACACCCATTAGATTTGAAAGTTGTGGTCTTCCCATTGATGATCACTTTGCCACTCCAGAAGCAGTTTTTCATTTGATGCTCAACAGCTATGTAATGCATAACAAGTTTGAATATTTTCCTTTTGGGCCAGGTATGTATGTCATTCATCAAATACCTTTTTCCTCCAATAAGAGCTATAAATCAGTATGTGGACATGGGAGTAGAGGATACCATGTTACACAGAAAGGGATCTACACAACACTAAAGTTTCATCTTTTCATCAATTTCTTTCTCATCCACGGTGTAACACCATAATCTTACCCCTGTATGATCTGCAGACCTCCTTCCGAATTTTTACATCTTGCTGGCAATAGTAACTCAGCTCTTCCTGCAAGTTAAAGATCTCCTGATGGTCTGTGTACATGTCAAGAATTTTATTTTTCCTTAAGCACCACACTGTGCAGCCTATAATAATCCTCTTGTGGAAGAGGGCCTGTATAACTCTGATTCTAAGCAGTGTTGAAAAAAGAGAGGAAATAACTTTTGCAACTTTTGATACCCACAACTTAGGAAAGACTGCTTAGTTTCATGACTAAAAAATGTAAAAGAGTCTATGAAAATGAAAACTCTGCTTACACATCAGTTTAACACCCTGGGTAATTAACTGCAGACATGTTTTTTTCTTCCAGAAGCTGCCTGACAATGGAGCAGCCATCATAGCCTCTGGCGTTAGAGAAGCATAGCCCTGAAACTTGTGTCATTAAGCAGCTGACTAAAGTCCACGTGTCCCCTAAAGCTCCCATTCTCCTTCAATTTTCCTTTGGACTCCTTCATCCCATGGGGCCTCTGGCACTCACTCCATGGCAAAAATGCAATTTGGGCTGTGTGTGGTTTCCTGCACGTCCCATCTCGAGAGGAGAGCCCTGCCCTGCTCGTGGGGTTTTGATCCCAGACATGGAGTGCTGCTGCTGGCTTGTGTTACAGGCCTGTTCGTGGCACAGACTGCTCTCCTAGCCTCTCCCTTAGAGCTGCTTTTCCACATAAAATCGGAGCCAAACTATCTGGGTTGCCCAGGCCCATGCAGCAATGTGCAGCTGGGGCATCTCCTCATGGCTGTGTTAAGTGCCTGGTCTCACAGCAAGCAGAGCTGGCAATAATTACAGCTATGGCTGTGATTATAGGGTGTATGGCAAATCTCACAGATATTTCTCACCCCAAATACTTTTCCTGATCTCCCTAACCCCACAATGAAGTTCACTGCCTCAGAAGAGGAAAGGACCCCTGGGATATCTAGAAACTTTCCTTGGCTTAAGAACTCCCCAGCATTTTTTTCCATTCAGAAGGATATGAGTGCATTAACATGCAGCAGGTCCTCAAACAAAGAGATCCCACTCAGCATGACCTTCCTATGAACAGAATACTCTGGTTTTTCATGGAGCTCTCTTGCTCTGCTCAACAGTTCTGCACCACTCCAACCCCTCATTGCTACAAGTGCTCTGAGACCTCCAGCAAAACAAAAGAACCATCACTGGTGGGTTTTAACCATGCAGCACTGATTTTTGTCTAATATTAGGACAGAGATAGGCTGTGGGGTCCTGTGTACCCCCCTCCCAACAGCTTTTACTGTCAGAGTACTTGGGCAGAAAGCCTGGTCACACCTCAGTTCTCTCTGAATTTGCACAAGCATAATGACTCAGTCTGAAACTTTTTTCAGAATTCCTGTTGCTTAAGATAACAGTGGAAGGCTGCAGTAGAAACTGTGGGAAAGATCTGAGCAACACCGCCAGGATCAGACATTTTGAATAAGTCACCAGAAACTTGCTCTGGCCCATCTCAAACAAGTGCTTTGTGAGCTTCATGCATCAGTACCTCATTCAAATTACCAAACCTCTGCTTTATCACCCTGAACCTCTGGAATGACCATTCCCACTGCTGTGTTTGCTCTGTGGAAGCCATGGAATGGACTGGTGTCTCCTCTACCATCCTCTTTACATTTGAAGGTGGGGGTAGAGACAGACTTTGAAAAACACGCCCTGGGGACTTGTGAAGGCAGCTGCTTTCACCATAAGTAGTCTGACAGGACAGTCTTGGCTGTGTGCTGGGTTTTCTGTCTCATGTTTGCTGCACTGACCAATGGATAAGGAACTTACAGCAAAGGTTTCATCTCAGGCATAGCTGTAAGGTTATGTAAGGAACTGCATGTAAGCTGTAAGGAACGTTGGGAAGGTTCCCCTTACCAAGGGCAAGTAGAGCTTTTCCCACCATCCACCAATCTGTGCGACACCTCCACACCAGCACATCAGTTTGCAAGGTCATTTTTTTCCAGATGACTTGGTGACTTTGGCCCAGCACTGCTGCATTTTCTCTCCATTTCTTCCGAAAACACAGATTAGAGCAAACCACCTCCAGATGGAGCCCACGATGCACAGACCTCACCACACCTGAGGTGTCCTGCAACCCACGGAGGAATCCTGGCTGTACCTGTGGTTATGGTCCCTGAAGGATGCTTCCTCTTACTTACCTAAGGAAAACTGAGGCTACATGTAACACTCCACCTTTTGGAACAGAAAGGAGCATTCAAAAGGATCTTCAAAGCACTCCAAGGAGCACAACACCTATTTGGTTACCTACTTGTCGAAGTGTGTTTACAGCATTAAAAAGCTGCAGGACACAGAGAGATGTTATTAATGAGCAGCCCATCCTGTAGCAGCTCACAGGCCTTGCTCCAGCATTCCCCAGGTGATTGTTTAAAGCTGCTGTCTCCTGCACAGAGGGCACGAGTAGCTCATATTTTCTTTGGAACATGTGTTTACCTCATTATCATACTGACTTTCCACTGCTACAAAACTTCCAGTCCTGTACTCACCTAATATATACTCTCAAATTTATGAGGCATCAATGCCCTAAGGCCCTTGAGCACCTAATGTTTGGGCAGCTGGCTGCAGTTCTATGCATAAAGAATATATATTTCTGATACCTGTGTAGCATCATATTCTGCTGTTCTGAGGTACAGAATACACTCAGCATAGCTGTAGACTTGATGAGGGGAGGCATTTTTGGGTGGTTGTTTTTTTAAAATTCTGAAAATCAAATGCTGCTCTCAGTTTCATTTTTAGTTAAGTGAATGTGAGGTAAGACATTAAAAATGTTCTTTAAGTCAAAAAAAGATCTATAGATCAGCCTAATTTGCCTAATTATGCTTTTAAATTGTGGAAGTGTTTTGTTGATCGTGCAGCTGTGTGGATGTATATGCAGGTGTATGCACACTTTCAACCATGAATATATTACTTTGTTCCTCTGCTTTGACCTGTTAAACCACTTGAAACTCAAGTTTATTCTTTGGCTGGATGCAGTCTGCTGAAACTGCAGTCTTGGGGCATTTCGAGCAGCTTGCCTGTTTATGCTGAGTACCTGTTTCTAATCCAGTTTCTTGTAACACCCAGAAATGAGATACGTATGCTAAGAATAGCACATGATATGAATCCACTTGCAGGTGACTGCTCAAGGGAAGTCTAATGGCGATTAGCCTCATGGAACAGCAGATCAAAACTCATCTGTGCTGGCCCAAGCGATGAGGGTGCTTGGATGCACATTAGAAGGCTCAGCAGCTCCCCCAGACCCAAGGCAAAGAGCTTCTCTTGCTGTATGGATCATGTTTATATCCCTGTGTACAAAGGTATTTTTCCTGAAGTCTTGACAGTATGGCAAATAAGCAGTGTGTGCAGTAATTTGGTTTAAATGCAGCACATGGACTCTGAAAAAAATTGATGTTCGTGTGAATCAAAAATCTTCATATGTAGAAGGTTTTAAGAGCTGGCATGTGTAATACAAGCAGAGCAGAGTTAGCTCCAAAAAGGCAGTTCCTAAAGGGAAAGATTTATCCAGTGGCTTCTTTGAGTTTCTTCTGTTTGGCAAGTGATCATTTTCTTTTCACACAGAAGCCAGGGACTAGCAGACACCTCTTGAAGCCATCCCTTGACAATAGGCTTCCCGATTTAATTTTATCTTGTATCTTTTCTCACACCAGACTGTTTTTCTGCTGCTGCTTCTCTGTTCCCCTGTTGCTTTTACTGTATATTGAAATCAGTTCAAGCTTCATTGTTTCCCATGGGACAGGACATCATTGTGCTGAGCCTCTTCCTTTATTCATCTTCATTCTCGAGCCCAACTCTACTTACTCATATGGCAAAACACCCCCTTCATACTTCTGTCTTGCTCCTGAGTTGCACAAGGGGTTCTGCTGGGAGTTGAACTTAACCAGAAACCAGCCTGAACCATAATTTTTTCCCACCCTTCAAGCAGAAACTGAATCAGAATTTGCATTTCAAAGATCTCAGAGGAGCATCCAATCCCAGTGGAACCTGAACCAATTTTTGGAGTTTGTTTTCTTTTAGGAAAGTAGACACACCTGTCTCCTAACTGCTCCTTTTCTTTGGATCTGTCACATCTCTGTTTTTTGGGGGGTCCATCCAGTACAGAACAACGTGGGCAGTACCTGTGGCTAAACTGGGTTCAGGTGCATGCTGTGCCCCTACCCCTGCCAGGAAGGGCTGGCTCCTGCCGTGGCAGCTGTCCTGGCAGGAGGTGTGTTTGCCATTTGGGCAGAGCTGAGCAGGCTGCTGGGTTCTCAGCCAGCAGGATGAAGTGGCACAACACCAAATAGCCACTGCCAAATTTCTCCCTCCTTCTTTTCCCTCCTCAGAGAGGACTCAGGGAAGAGCTGAGATTTGCTCTTATGAATTTCTTTGGGCAGGAAATGGCAGAGTTGTCAGCTTGTGATGGGGTGGGATGACACTTCTTTGCAAAAAGCCAGAGAATTATTTATCTGAAATCTCATAACTCAATCATTCATGCCCTTATTCCCCAACCACAAATAATAACCCCACTCCCATTACACCTCTTCAAAAAGCAATTCAGGCTGCTCCACGACAGCAAGGCAGTAACATCCTAATTGCTCTTACATGTGAGGGTAACTATAATGGGTTCTGTGGTGGAAAGATAATTTATTTTCCAGTGTTGAAAGCACAGCTGTAAGTACACAGACCTTCTCTGTGCTTTCTCGTGAAACTGCTCCCTTGGCTTCTCAGGTGTCTCGCTTCAAGACAGATGAAACCATTTTCCCCCTCCAAATTAGCAGATTTGCCTGAGAACTGTCATCTGCCCTTGCAAAGCAGTCAGACAAGGAGACATGCTGTGAAGCACTGATGCTCTGCACGTTCTCCTCGACTGCCCAAAACACACAGACAAGTATTAAACAGGTTAGGCTCTGACCCAAGCAGAATCAGCTAATGAGACTGTACCCTGACCCACTCCCAACTTCTGACTTCCCCAAGGTATTTACCTCTGGCTGCCCGACACATCCAGCAGTGAAGTGTGGCTGGTTTTACAAAAACGCAGCTGCACTCAGCGAGTCTGATCTCTCTGAAAGACACTGGCACACGTGGGGCCTTTTTGAAGAGCTTTGCTAGCCAGGTGCAAACAACTGTCTCCTCCCCCTGGAGATGGGATTGGTGTTTGGAGTGGGAGGGAGAGAGGGGAGGACGACAGGATCTCTCTTGTGTAGAAAAGGGCAGAATTTGAGCTATGTCTGAAATTACTATATAAAAGCTTTCTGTATACTTTGATGGGCCACTAAGAACAAATGGGCAGGAGATACAATTTTATTATGCCAAAAAAATTATGCTGGTTAGCTGTTGTGGCACTGGAGTAACTAAAATCTTCTTGGAATAGGCCCTGGTTGTTCCCCAAAGACAAATGTGAATATGTGCTCTTCTTAGAGTAATGATGAGAGGTAACAGCTCTGATTGTATGATTGCTTTCATGTAATAAAGTGAGAAAAGCATAAATGAAAAAACCTCTACCATCCATTAGGGAGAAAATTGGCTGGGAGGTCCACAGGTACAGATAGATTTATCTCCATTTACCTCTGTCAGAAATAGATTCCGTGCCTGTGAACACTGGCCATGTATTTCTCTCTAATCATCCTTTCACAGGCTAGGTCACACCAGCTGTGGTGTGTGGGGGGACAGAGCAACTATGAAATCTTGAGCAGCTTTCCCAGCAAGAAGATTGTTTCACAATCAAGCAGCTTTGTCATTTTTGCCTCTATGCTGGGACACAGTTTGGCCTCATTCTCCTTATGGCTCTAAGCCCAAGACATATGCAGCTATGCCCAAGCCAGTCCTGTGTCCAGCAGGATTTGATGATAGCTCATCTCCAGTCCTCTAGTGATGATGATCTGTGGCAGCTACATAAAGAGAGGCAGAATATCTACAAACAATACAGAGTATCTAAAAACAATATTGTTATCTTGTTTAAAAATTACATAAAATCGCCAGCAAATTGGATTTCATTTTTGTATCCTGTGTCCTCTTTATCTAGAAATTGCCAAAATGTGTCATGCATGGCAGTAGGGTTAACCCAAACCAGCTGAACTCTCTCAATAATGGCTCATCTTTGTTTCTAATAGCTGCAAAGACCTGCTTAATGTTCTGTTGTGCTTTTTAACAAGCAGCGGCGTCAATGGGACTTCATTAAAGAGGTTTTTTTTACTGTAGTTCTTGCTCCAATTCATATTTTGCAATAATCATGCTTAAAGAGGAAAGAAATGTCATGTCCCAAGCCAGGAGTGGGGCATGTGTCTAAATAATACAAAGGAACTGGAGCTGTGCAACAGCAGGAGAAGGAAGAAAATGCCAGATCCTCCCCACAGCCACTCGGAGTTTACTAGAAGTAGGAAAAGCTGCACGGGGCCAGAGCAAGACTCTACTGCTTGTTATCTCTCAGATGCACAGAGGAAGGACAAAAGAAACCTTGTGTGTGTTTGTATGCATCTATTTGTGTGTGCCCAGGTGTATGTCTGTCCTCAGAGGTGCATGGTGGCAGGACAGGCAGCTATCACAAGGTAGGTGCAGGAAAGAAAATTCCCATTAGATATCAGGAGAATTTCTTCACATCTGGAAGGGCTCGGCACTCAACTGGACAAGGGCCTGAACAATCAGGTTGGGCTGTCTTTTCAGGGATTAAACATCATCACCTCCAGAGGGGTTTTCCAGCCTGAATCATTCTAATTCATATACATGTATATACATACACAGGCACATTCACATAGAGAGTTTTAAAATACATTAAGATACATGTATATGGCACATTCCCTCTTCATATTCTCTATGGAAAAGTGTGACTTAACCTGTTGCACTGTTGGCTAGTCTTTCCAGAGAAAAGAGAGAAGATCTTTGGGACAGGACCCTCCCAAACGCACGTGCCCAGCAATGCTATTCATCCAAAATACTCCTGAACTGGGCAGGGTTCCTGGCATGGGCCATTCTCATGAAACAGTGTGAGACCTGTTTTAGAGCTATAATTTGAAGTCAAACCAGAGAAGTCATGCTACAGAAGAGATTCCCTGGCTAGGTGACCAGTTAAGCAACTGGATCTTTCTTCTCTGAGACTGAGCAAATGTTTCACCAATGGATAAGGATGGATGCTGTGGAACTGGAAGGAACCTGATGATAACCTTTCTTCTGTAAGGAATGATAGTGTGAAATGAAAACTGTGCATGAGGGAGTGAACAGGCTGCTGTCTCTTAAGCTCTGGTTTTAGTTCTTCCTTTGGACCCTATTACCTTTTGCACAGAAACTTAGTTTATTTCTAAATTCTGCTTCAGCCTAAAGCAATTTATAAGTCTTGTTCTTCCCCTTGTGAGTGGGTAGGAAGCTTTTATTTCAGAATCCTTCAAATAACCAGATTCAATTTCACCCTCATAAATCTGATCTCCTACACACATCCCCTTACTAAATAAGCAAATATTTTTTCTAAAACCAGTTTGGCTTATTCCTAGGTTGACCTTTTGTGAAGAAAACATGAAGATATTATCATGATTGGAAAAACTTCTCTCAGGCCTATAAACTGTCAAAGAAAAATGGGAGAGAAGAGGAAGGCAAGGTTGGGCCTTAAAAACCTCGTTTTGGAAATGTCAATTGGGCAACCAAATAGCATGAATCATAAAAACAATGAAAGAGACAAAGAGACAATGTGTGAACAGTTATTGCAGAGAAAGAGCTGGTAAATCATTGTATATTTAACAATCTGTCCATTAGGCTGGGAAATGATATCTCACTTAGTCCTGTGGCACAGCCAGGGGTTTTCCAAGCAGCAGGCTGGGTTCAACTGGCACAGACTTCCCAGGACAGCCGCGGCAGGGGGATGACACTGGGGTGCCTTGCAGGGGTCCTCAGTCATGTACCATCATGAATGGCTCATGCCAGCTTTGCCAGGGAGTCCACCAGGGATGCATCAGGTCCCTTCTCCAACCCAAGTGTGGCTGCCAGGCTGGTAGGGAAATTTCATGTGCCACAGGTGAGGGAGAAGCTTCTCCCAGGGGTCTGTCACCTTCCTTTGCCAGCAAAATTAAAGCTAATGGATGTTTGCTCTTCAGTCTTCCAACAGGAGTTATCCTGGTCAGGAGTGCAAGTCCTGCTGCCTCCTCCAGAAGTATTCCAGAGGACCTCCAGGCCTCTTTTACCTCTGCTGATCCCCAGAGCACACAGGTTTGACCCATGCAGTGCCAGGATTCCACAGAACAGCCAAGGGCACAAGCTGGTCTCTTTTTTTCCTTTCCTTGTACGTGCCCAGACAAGGGTGAAGTGAGGAGAGTGGTTGGACACAACCTGTTTGAACAAGCTGCTTCATAAACCTAAATAAAGGCTTTTCCAGAAGCTGAGAAATGCTCTTCCCATGCCTTTGGCAGTTTTAATGTAATTGAGAGGAAAAGTCTGAGGAAGCACAGGAGAAAAGATTCAGTAAATTCCAGAGTGGCATAATTCCTGCTTGGGAAAGCTTGCAAGTCATCCTACAGGACCTCAGAAGAAGCAGGAAGGGATGACCCATCTCAGTGAGCTCTCTTGGATGTGTTATCCCAGCTGACTCAAAGCCCTCTCGTCACAGCAGCATGGATTGGCAAGTATGTGCTGTTGGGGAACCAGGGAGGACCCACCACCAAGAGAAGTTCCTTTTCAGGGGATTGAGAGGCAGTTGCATGCTGACAGATTTTTCCTAATCAACCACTGAAAACAACACTTTGGATCAACCAGCAGCTGCTTTTCCCTGTGATCCTGACTGGGTACAGCAAACCAAACAGGAAGGATTAGTGGATAGACAGTCTAGTGCAGGCTGTAGACCAGTCTGGCTGCCACTGTTCAGGGAATCACCCTGTCCTGAGCCTTGCCTGGGAGTTGTCCCCTCTCTTCTGGCAGCACAGGCTTGCTCTGACGTATGCACATGTGAGGCACAGACATATGTACATGCATGGCAAGTGAAGGAGAAGAAATGTGATGAAATTCACTGTGGAGTCAGGCTAAGTCTGTTCCACTGACACAAGTTTCTTCCTTGTAGAAAAGCATCACAAGGAAGAGGCAGCTGGGCAGCCATGGCATCAGGCAGGATGGTGGCTGTTTGAGCTGAAGTTGCTCTGACCTGCTCCCATCTTTTCCTCCTTGCCTTAGACAAGCTGCATCCCGAACCAGTCCCTGTGCATCACCATCACCAGTTACATCATCAACTTCAAAATTATACAGGAGAGTTGGTGGAAGAACCAAATGGTGAGTGTACAATGCTGCACTGGAAGGTCAAGATATCACAAAAAGCACACTCAGGAGTGGGTACAGGGCAGACAGTGCCCATTATCAGCTGTGGTCAGTGAAGTGACAGGAGTCTGTCTCTGCTTTGGTGCCCATGTTCCAGCTTGCCATGCTGGGTGTCTCCATGCCATCACAGAGTTTAGAGAGGAGGGGGACATGAAAACACAGTTCCTGACAGATTTAGGGAAATGCTGAAGCTGTAAATCAAGATCTTCAATGCATTTCATCTCCTTCCCTTTCAGTACTCAGCAAGAAAATAAATGCATACCCAGGAAATAAGGAACAGATGCGCAGGCACATCTTGGGACACATAAATTAACGTGGAAGTAAGCGGGCAGGCGAGAGTAGCAATAAAGGCAAATTAGACCACACAGGCACCACCAACATGGGATCTCCAAATATTGCCAATACCCAAAAGGTCCACAGCAAAGTGAACTCTTCCATTTTTTGTGGTTTCGGTCCAAGGCCAGGACGTTGACTACGAGAACCTGATGCTTTGATGACTGGATGGGTAGTGATCACTGAGGGAAATGAAGTATAAATAAAGTGAATGCCCTGGTTCCCTTCTTTTGGGGCAAATTGCCTCTTCCCACAGCAAGTAAGATGTGAAACCAGAAAGAAATTAGGGCAGGCAGCTGCTCTTGAGTTGGAGTGTGGGCAGCACCATCATATTCCACCCTGTATGCAGAAAGGGGTTTTTTTACTGAATCTATTGAAGTTTGGACCTTTTTCTCTTGTCCCCAGTGCTACATAAGTCCTTACTCAGCAGTGTCCCAGAGCATCAGCCTGCAATGCTGTGCAGAACACAATCCTGCAGTGCCCACAGAAGAGAGTACAGCCTTAATGAACTCCTCAAAGGACAACAGCAGTCCTTAGGTCCCCTAGAGTCTTGAATGGCAGAGCAGAGTTTGAGCACCTGGAACACCTCAGAACCATGTGATTACCGTGCTCCATCTTGCTCTCCAGGTTTTTGCCTTGAAAGAAGCACCTTGTGTGTGCTTTACTCAAAGCTCTGCTAAGCCTTCCCTGAATAAACTGAAGGCATCCCATGGCACAGCCACCACATGCTTTGTACTTAGCCCAGGTAAAAGTGAACCTCAGCTATGAGTGCCTCTTTATTCCTTTACATTCCCCAGGTTTGACTGCATGCACTGGACTGCGAATGCAGGAAGGTTATGGAGTGTATTGCACTTTGCACATTTGCTGAGCACTGCTGGATGCCTGGGAGCTGCATGGACTGCAGGCTGGCAAGGACTGTGCTGCGTCAGAGCACAGAGAGATGGCTGCCCTGCCTGAAGGACACCTGAGGTACTCCTGCTGTCAGGAAATGGGAAAAAACAGCAACACAAACACAGCAGTACCCACCCAGCACTTCTGTTGGAAGGGCAGCTCTGCTCATCAAACACTGTGGAACAGACCCTCAGTGATCATAGCCCACCAGAGCTCCCAAAATATCCTCACTGCTCTACTGGGCCAAGCTGGTTCCCTCCATACTCAGCCATTAAGGCAGCTTCTTTCCTGCCATGCTCAAGGACTGAGATGGCATTTCTTTATCCAGAACCATGTGCACAGTTTCCCCAAGGTGCTGTTTGACATGGGCTTTTGCCCAAGGCTGCACTGGCTCCAGATAAGTGCAAGCTGCTTTCCAGTGAGACCAAAGCATTTGCTTAATATCTGACTTAATTCCTATGCTCCCCAGATAGGGCAAAGATCAGGCACTTGGAATAAACTATCTGTGCAAGACCTCCCTCCCAAATTACAAATTACAGAAGCATGGTCTTTCTTTTACCCCTTCCCTCTAACCACAATACATATTGCTCCTCCTCTGTCTGTCATTTACCTCCCTTGGACCTTGTTTTTTCAAGTCCTAGTGGCATCCTCTCCTCTCCTATCCTCTCCTCTCCAGCTGGGATTCATCTAGAGTTATCATGCTTTTTCACAGGCTGCCTGGAGAATGTTCTGGAAGGGCATTGTAGGCTGTCCTTCAGTGGTCAAGCACTTGCTGAGGTGTTGGTATGAAAGCCTTTGCAGGTTAACAGGAGAAGTCTGAAAGTAGCACCAAATCATAGAAGGTTTAGGTCACCAGGGACCTTTAAAGATCTCCCCCCTGAAGTGAGCAGGGACATCTCCAAGTAGCTCAGAGCCTGACCTGGTGCTGTGCCTGATGCTGGCCATCTTCAGCACAGCATAGCACAGCACAGCACAGCACAGCATGTAGGAAGGAGGGATGTGGTACTTTCCATGGTCAGAAGAGCATTTTCCTCCATGTCCTCCAGCCTTTTGCTGGAGGAAATATTTTTTGTTTCCTCAGCATCCCCAGATCAAAAGGACTATTTCCCCTCCTGCCAAACAGACCATCTTAATGCACATGCATGTGGTCTCTACAGTCACTTGCCTGAGCAGCCTGCTCTGGTGAGTCTCCCTCTGTCATCACAGGACAGCAAGAACAGAAGAGACCTGGGCTGTATCTAGTCCTTTGCTGTCACAGGCAAAGGCCCAAACTTGTCCATAAAGTCCTCTGCAGAGACTCAGCTCCGTGGAGCTGTTCCGGGGAATGTTTGGTTAGCAAGAGTAATATTTATGTTAAGCATGAATGAGAATCAAACATCAAGCACAGGTTTCAGTTCTGGTTTGGCATTTCCTGAGCAAAATCTCAACAACATATGAAATCTTTAAACCTTCAGGTCTGCATTTCACACTCTGTCTCATGTGAGTGTGTGCCTCCAACCACACAACCAGGCTATCTTGGTATTCTGCAGCGTGGCAATAACAAGCCTGCCTTTAGCTGAAAGCCCCTGCTTCCCTTTATCACCCACTGAGTGGGTCCCAAGGTGCACAACAGGCTGTGGAAAGGTTTCTAGAAATCACTTGGGGTCCTGCTGAGAAGCAGCCACCTCTGAACATATTGCAGCACTCACTGAATGGCTTCCAACAATGTGAGAGCTTCATTTGTGAGGCTCCAAAGGAAATTGCATCCAGTTGTCATTGCAAAAGAGGGAATTTAAGGCACGCACAATGTAATTATTCCCACTGGGAACTGCCAAAAACAACAGGGTGGCACCCCATTGCTGGGGGAGGAGGGGGAGAAGCTGTAGGATATCTCCTCCTGTGTGTGACCAGGACTCTGATGCCCTGTCTCCTCTGAGCACAAGCCCATCCCCACAGCATCTTAGGCCCTCCTGGTGCCACAGAAGAGTACCAGCAGGGCTGGAGGCAGAGGTGAGCCCCACCAAGATGCCACAAGATGTTTGGCTGCCTCATGTGGGAGCAGGGAGCTGTGCTCTGGCAGAAACAGATGCCTCGGGGTAAGGCCACCAGCAAACAGTTTGGAAGGTCAAAATTTTATTTACAGCATATTATCAGCAAATCACCTAGGTCCAAGTAGGCATTTAGGTACTGAGCTCTCAATTTAACAGGAAATTGGATATCTAAACATTTTTGAGGATCTGTATGTAAAACCAGAATAACAGCACCTCAAATTTTAAGGAAGGTATTTGTGAGGTGACAGAAGCTCATCCTGGTGAGGTGGGCATTGCTGCCAGACAGAGAGGGGCACTGCTCTCCTTCCCCAGCCAGGACTCATGTAGGAGGGTCTGTGCACCACTGCTGCTGCCCTGCCCCTTGGAGCACCTCCTGTCACTGCTCACAAGCCACCTAGCTCCCTGCACAGGTCCCGTAGCTCTCCTTCTGCAAAGGTCCTGATGCAATGAGCCAAAGGCAGCCATCCATGGGTTGCCAAGCTGGAAAGGCCAGGGAAAGCACACATCTGTAAGCTGTCCCAAGCTTCCCTACCACCCTCTGGGCTGTGCAAAACATCTTCAGTTGTCACCAGAGTTTGAAAAGCAACACCTGGATCAAATCTAGGCTTCATTAACCTGCGAAATGTCCTTTTTTCTCTACCCAAGCTCTTCTCCTCCCAGTGTACAAAGCAAAACATAGAAAAGAGCTCTGGGGGAGGCAGGGCCTGGAAGAGGCTCAAAAGAACCTAATCTCATTTCTCTGTGCATGTTTTTGCTTTGTAAAGACTTTTGTATATGTTGTTGCTCCAGATGTCAGCAGCAGAAGGGAGCAGTCAAGCTGCAGGCGACAGAGCAGCCACGGGAGAGGGATATAATGGACACACAGCCCATGGACACACTGCCCAGCCAGGGGACATCCTGGCAAAGGTGGCATCACCCTCCTGTCCCCACAGCAGCACCAGCTCCCCTGGCATCCACAAGCCTATTCCCAGTGCTGATCCTGCTGGTGTGAAAGACAGCCTGGCCACTGTTGTTAAGAGCAGCTCTATCTCAGCTGCTCTCCCATGAGGAGGATAGCTCAAGGGACACCCCTGGATGGGTCTGAGACACAGCTGGAGCTGGATGTCATGAGTGTGACATTGTCCTGCCAGCTGCCAAAATGCTGCCACAAATTGCACAGTGAAATGCCCAAAGCTCACTGATTAATCTCCAGCATGGGCTCTAGATTTCAGTAGTTGTTTTGATCTGTGTGTTAAATAATACCAGTGCCTCACTGAAAGTATATTTGCAGAGGTCTAACAGCAATTAAACTCATATGTATCTCTTGCATGGGAGCTAAGCTTCACTGAATATGGTTTCAATAATCAAGTGGTATTTTGTTTACATGCTGTAATTATGATATTAAAATCTATACCTAAACCTCACTGGAGACAGAGATTTTTTAATGAATGACAGCCTTTGCAATGGACAGCATGATGAAGAGGTAAAAGATGACAAGATGAATGTGGGGTGAGCACCCATAAAATTACCCAACACCACAAACACAGCTGAGTGGGGTTCCTGGCATCCTGCAAGATGGCCACAGCTTCCAGCTCTTCAGCTGAAAGCTACTGGATTGCTAGCTGGAATCCCTGAGAGATGGGCATTAGCAGGGCACTTGTGTGGGATGCTCTGTCTCCCAACAGGGTCACAAGATGGGTGAAGTATTTCTCCTTATAGCTATGGCTGTAAGATTCACACAGCTAGGGCTCACACTTAGCATGAAGATTATGCTCCCCTCCAGTGATAGGATGTAGGATCCCAAATCTTAGCCCTTTAAATTTGCCCAGGCCTGCTAGGTAGGGCTCAGAGTTGCACAGGGGAATTTACCATTTGGAGTAAAGCTTTCTGGAGAACCAGAACCATAAATCAAACACAAACTACTCGATACCATCTCTGGCTCAAAAGCCCTCAGCACTTTCCCTCTCTGGATTTGTATCTCCCTCCTTGTGGCTGTCTTCTCAACCTGCAGTGTAAGCTTTTGGAGAAAGGTGCTCTGTTGGTAGTGAATGCTTGATAGCATGATGCTTGATAGTGATGAGATTTTGCCTAACAAACCATAGCCAGTGCCCCAGTGAGGACATACCCATCGCATTTAGCCCAGGACATAATCAGTAAGAGATGGTGAGAAGTATTTGAGATCTTATATTTTCTCTGAGTTGTGAATGTGGACAGCCCTGCCCCATTCCATAGCAAAGTCAGATCGTGATGGTGTGAACAAAACTCCATCAGCCCACTGGAACTGGGAGAAAGAGCTCAATGCAGGCAAGTAAAGGTGAAAAGAAGTTTTGTTTTTGTGTTTGTCATCTCTCCACCTGCCTCTCACCACCACCCCAACTACACTACAGAAAGGAGTGACTGGGGACTGGTTTGGTGAGGAAGGTCAGTGTATAAGCAGTAAGTGTGGGCAGAAGCTCTGGACAAGCCCCTGCATGGGCCCAGGCAGTGTAGGTGCATTCCATGCCTGCCCCCAGCATCACCACAGCTGTTACCTGGTCAGATCCTGCCAGGGACATGCCAATCTTGCCATGCCAGTAAGCTGGACACCATGGCCCAGGCTCTCTGGGCTGCATTACACAGCCAGCTGAGCAGGATCCAAATGACTGCTCTTCTCTTTAAAATCTGTGGCCACAAAGGAGAGTTAATTTGTTTGTCATGTGTTGAGTTGATGACTTTCCTCCAAGCAGAGGAGCTGTGGGAAGAGAAACAGTCAGGGGCTGAGATGAAACGGTACCTCCAGTACTGAAAGCGAAGCAGATTTGCCTGTAGTGAGTTTTCCTTTCCAAAAGCCATGCCTGGATAATCTCAGTTTCTACCTAAGAGATAGCAGAGCTGTCAGGACATACTGCGTGCGGCCACACAAGAAAACACAGACGTGACCCCTTGGCTCTTAGGAACAAATGTAAGGGGGAGGGGAGAAAAGAATTAGCAGGGGAAGAAAGCAACAAAACCCAAATTCATACAGCAAACAAATGTGAGAGCTTCTATTTTTACTCAGTAATCTACATTGCCTGGCCCCCCTTCCTACTTCTTCCATTTTTAATCTACAACAAATATCTCTGAACTGTGCTGAGACAATAAATCTGGGGCCCTTTGAAGACCTTGGGCGGCAGTGCAACAACAATACACTTTATAAACTAAACATTTTAAAGATTCATTTTCCCTTTGATCTGCAGCATGGTACCCCCACTGCATGCGTGTGCACACCCCGACACACTTGCACATCCTGCTGAACTCACCATGCCATGGAAGGCTGTTCCCCACCACTGGGGATGGACACAGGAGAGGTCATGGATGGCTGTAACACGCAACATGTACCCACTCAGGGATGCACATGTAAGCAAAGCTCTTCTGGTGAAAGGACACTGTTGGAGATGTGACCACTCCGACATTGGTAAACAGCAGAATTTAAGCTCACAGTGGCAGAATTAATTGTTCAATGGTAGGGGCAGGAAGTGGTTATAAGCAATAGGGTTTGTTTATTTTTAAAGCACAGTGAGAGAAGAGGAAAGGAACTTTATTGCATGATATCTTTCTTGTACCCACAGAACCTCAGCAGGGTCACATCCATGAGATCTGCTATGCAGCCTCCAGCCCTGAACTAGCAGAGTAAGTAAGGGCAATAGCCATTTGTCATCCTTTGTGTAAGCTTGCTTTGGACACTTCGCCTGTGGGGTTCACAGACAATTGTTGACAGTGGAAAAATAATGAGGCACTGATCACTTCACCACTCTAGTGGCTGTAGAGCTGAGCCCACCATGGCCTCCCACAGCCATGGAGCTGAAAGGATGCAGAGCATTTATGAACTGCACGTTAATCACCAGTGCATCACCCACTTAATTCCCAAATACAGCTCCCCTGGGCCAGCAAAATTGCTGTAGATTAGCAAGCAAAAGAGATCTCTAAGCACAGCAGTTTGGGGCAAGAAATAAAAAACATTCCACAGCTCAAAGAAAGAGAGTGAAATCTGGCTGTGAGAGGCATGCGTGGCCCAGGCTCATATTTCCTGGTCACAGAAATGTGAAGGCCCTGTTTCATCAGCTCAGTCTCCAGGAGTCAATAATCACACAGAGCTCTGTCACAGTAGGCTACAGAGATCAATCCTACTGAGCCAGAAAAGAGGTGGTCATGTCTGGAGACACCCTGGCCTCTTCTCTGCAGACTCTCAGCCAAGAGCCAACCTGGATCAAACCTCTTTGGCTTATATGAACTGACAGGATCAGGTAGGAGTGAGGAGATCCATGGGCATGTCACTACACTGCAAACAGACCAGCTACAGCACTTGCTCTGTGATGTGTATGTTGGAGATGTTACAGAAGGTTGCTGCCTGTCATTCTTACTAATTTTCTAGATAATCCAGCCAATAGTTACCCAGCCATTGTGCAAGCATCAAGTCAAACTCCGGAATACCAACTTCTACTGCTTTTTTTTGGCTCATTTCTGACAACTATGCCCAAAATGGTTGAGCTGTCACCAGGAAGTCTCACCTCATTTAATTGATTCTGCACCAGGCACACACAGCTGCGGGGCCAGAAGAGCAGGGCAGTAGCTGCAGCATTTTGAATCAACAGCATCCTCCAACCCCTACCCTCCAGAAATACAAAGGGAGGACAAAACCCAATCGTTTGACACAAATTAATTTCCTGTGAAGACTTCAGAGCGAGTTGAAAGCACAGGCAAGTGCACACACGCAGAGCCCAGAGGCTGAAACCTGACCTGGAGCAGCCTGACCCGCAGGGAAGCGGGAAGCTCCATCCCTGCGGGAGACGGATGGAGCCGTGCTCCCCTCGTTGGATTGAGTCGGCGAGCGGAGGGGAGCGCCCGTGTTTGCACAGATGAGGGTCTGTGTGTTAGGCACAAGGGCTGAGCTAAATGCTCATCCTCCTCACTATGGAGCCCTCCATAAGAATTTCCCAGGCTGCTTTTAGCCATCTTAGAAGGGCTTGTTCTCCAGCTGCTTCTCAGATCCCTCTCACACTAGGTCTTCTAACAGTGAGGATTGTCAAAGCCAAGCTTCAGGCAATTCTCCCAGCCAAAATCGGAAGATCCTTCTTAAAACGTAAGATTTATTTTTAAAGGATTGAGGTCTTCAGTTTGCTTTCTTGCTGTGAAGGCTACACACAAGCCTTCCTCTCCCCTCAGGACCCCTGTTGTCATTGTTTTGAGGATGTGAGAGATGAGAGCCACGTGCAAGCACAGCACTCCAGGACCTGGAGCTCCAAGAGTATTCAAAGAGCAAACCCCAAGGAGAGAGGGGTAAGTTTGTCAGGGGCTGGTTGTACAGTGCCTGGGAGTGGCTGAGGGTGGCTGGGATGTTCCCCCAAACAATTCACTCTGCTTTCAGACAGTGCACATGGAGAAAAAGTGTGGGACTATACACTGGCTACATGTTCTGTACAGCATAAAATTTAGGGGTCAGAGGAGCTCAAACATTAGGGCTGGAAAAGACTACAGGAGGTTGTTTAGTTCATCACCAGTCCCAAGAGTCCATCAGCTATCCCTGCAGTGCTTCTGACATGTGTTTCCAACCTCTCCTTTGAGACACATCCACCAATGGATTTCCACCACTCTTTTATCCATTGGCAGGGGTGACCTAGGACATGTTTAACAACTTAGGCAGGGAACAGAGAAAGTAAACACTGGAGTGACTTTACTTTCCAGGATGAGAGAAGAAAACAAAGTCAAACAGAAGTAAGGAGGTGGATGAGAAAGCTGGGAAGAGCCACAGAAGGCTGCCAAAATTTGGAACTTTGTCTCCTTCCACCCTCCAAGAGCTACACAAAGCCCAATCCTCTTCTCACCACATCTGGGGGCCCAAAAGGCTTCCAGATGGCCGGCAAAAGAAGAGTCAGAGCCACGTCAGCACTCCATGAGGTCACATCGCTGCTGGGAGGTGATGCGTGAGACCGTGACTGTAAAACCCCCGTGTTCATCCCCAGCTAGCGCTGACCCATGAGTGAGGTTGTCTCGGGGAGAATACATCCCTGCTCTCTCCCATCCAAACAGCCTCTTCAGGTTGTCAGGAGCTGGTGGTGCCCATGCCAGGGCCTCACTGCTGCAGCAGTTCTCCACAGATGGCTCATTGCAGTGCAAGGTTCCAGGCCTGTTACAGCCCTGTAATAGCAGAGCAGCTCCACTCGGCACAATTCAACATTACCACTGCTGTTGATCTTGGCGTATTATTTATCCATCTTCCGAGCCATAAATTTCCTTCCTGGACTCTGTGACTTGTTTTATAACCACACTCTTTGTGCTGAGACTGCAAAGCCCTGGGGACAAGACCTTTGCCTCCACACTTTCTATTTAGGGCCATGCAGCTTTATGACACTAACAGAAAGAGTAACTTCCCAGATGACTTTACAGCCATCACAGAAGTTTTTTTGAAATGCTACTTTTTTGGCTACTCAAAAGGTCACTGATAAGGGCAGGGATAAGCCTCAAGCCCAAGCTGCTACCACATGGGGATGAAGAGATCTTGGTAGCTTGCAAATATGACCTACAAGAAAGCATAAACTCTTCCCCTTATTCTCCCAAATGAATCAGTATTAAATTCCCCCCAGAGTCTCATTACTTGGCCTCTGTTTCTCAAGTCTGAAGCCTTTAAGGAGGTGAGCAACCCCACCACATTATCACTAGAGGTTCAGCTGCCTGCACAATCTCTGCACCAAGCTTTGGGAGCTCAAGTGAGAGCAGGGTTTGCTCTGCACACATTCGTGTTTGACTCTCAGAGAGGCCCGGGGCTCGCCAGCTTCCTGGCTTGTGCATCAGGACCAGCATCAGCTGACTCATGCTCCAATCCCCATCCCAAAGTCAGTTGTCCCCACCAGCCTCCTTGCTCTGGACCTCTGCAAGGCTCACTTTTCAGTGGGGTGAGGGATCCTCAGCAATGCTTTCCATCCTTGCCTGCCTCAGCTTGGAGGGGTCCCTTGAGTGCACCATGAAAGGAGAGGCACATCTGGGCTGGATTACAGGGTGGTGCAGTGGCCTCTACAGCTACAGATTCTTGCATATGTTTTTGAGCAGGACATATATGCTCATAGGTGCATAGAGCCCCCAGGATTGAGGGCCCTCATTTATTTATTTAAGCCATTCTAGGTTGCCCCCTCTTTGGAGGGCTCAGCTATGGCACCTTGGAAGGCTGGGGCCAGTGGGAGGAGATGCTGTGGCTGATGCTTTCCCACTGGGCACACAGAGAATTGCTTTCTTTTGAGGACAGAGGCCAAATGGAGGGAATCGTTTACACCATTGAGAAGTGGGTGTAACACTGCAATTTACTGGCATATTGCAGCCACAGAGGCAGCGAGTTTGCATGGATAAGGCGAGCTGTGAAGAAAACAAGGGAGGAGGCAATGAGGCTGAGAGTAAATCCACAGAGATCAATAATGTTACATTAGATTTACGCCAGTTAGTAAACCAAAGGTTGTGGTCTATTCTCTGCAGCACTGGTTTATCACAGCTCCAGATTTTATGCCACGGTCACTGCAAGCAGGATCTGTCCCCTGAGGTTTTACAAATAACCTCTTTCTCTCAAAACTCTTTTCTTTAGCTGTCTGTGGGTTGAGAGAAAGACACAATGATGTGTGGATGGAAAAACAACAAAAAAAAAGAACTAAATTAAAATTAAAACGCAGCAAGGCTCCAAAGAATTTACAGATGTCTCTCCTCTCCTTCCCCCCCTGCTTCTCCGTGGTCAGCTGTAAATATTTATCTGGCAGGCTGCAGTGAAAGGCATGGCCCAAAACACTTAATCACAATTCCAGCATGGCTGCCCTCCAGAGCACCCCAAACCTGGGGGACGTTGGTTTTTTTCTGCAGCATCGTTAGAGGAAGGTATTTCTGTCCTTATGCAGGCAAACAAGCACCTTCAAAAGCAATGCATAACATCTCCAACATGGGCTGCTGGGTGCTTTGTTTGTCTTCTTCTTTTTCTTTTCAAAGGGTCTGATTTCCTTTTTTAACCTGAGTGGCAAAGGTGGGCAAGCCCTATCACCCCACTGTCAGCAGCAGCCTGGTGGTCATTGACAGGCAGAAGTGGAGTTGAAGTTGGACTGGATCAGTAAGGAGGTTCGGGAAATCTTCTCCAGAATCAAAGGAATCGTTATATTTCTATAATTCACCCCAAACTGTTCCACAAGTGTTGATGGAACCTGTCCCCATCTTCCCTATGAAGGGTGGCTCTCTCTGGGGTGGAGCCTTGGCAGCTTCCATGGGTCACTCAGCAGAAATGTGGGACAAGTAGAAGCACTGCCAGAGGCTGGCAATTGCAGGGGCTTTGCTCTTGAGGATGCCCAGCAAGAACCACCATTGGCACAGGGATTGCTGTGCAGCAATAGGTACCTGCAAAATCAGGAGCAAAAATCAGGGACTTGCAAGCCTCACTCCCAGGTTTTCACTTTCATGGCAAGTCTGGCCTTCTGAGGTATCTCCCTGCAAGGATTTTGGGAAGATTTCCGTGTGTTCAGTTACACTGTTCCTCCCCACACACACAACCATTACATTGGGCTCTAAACCCTGTATATTTATATTTTTTCAATCTCCTGATGGCTCACTCTCCAGTTTGATAGGGAGCACCTAGGAGAGGAGAAAGTACCATAACACACAAGGCTGTGGAACACACTCTCAGGACTTCCCTCTAAGTTTGCTCCAGCCCCAGAGGCTGGAGCACATAAAAAAGTAGCCAATGTGTCCCAGCTTCCAGCCTCCCTAGCCGATGTGTGGCAGAGTCTTTCTTGGAGAAGAAATTAAGTGTCCCACCAAAACCTTGGTTGCTACTTCACCAGGGTGATTATTACCTCAGTTTCCAGATGAAACATGAACATATTTTGTTTTTTGCTGCTTTCTGCAGGGAGCGGCACACTTTGGCCAAGCAGAGCCATGCATGACATCATATTTTCTTATTGGCCTTTACTGCACTGCAATTGCCTCACCAGTTATTGACACTTATTGCCAAGTAGCTATTTCACCACCTGATTATTTATCAGCCTGCTTTTATGCTTTCCTGGGCATTGAGATTCACTTCACTTTCTCCCTCCTCCTTGCCAATTTTTCCAGTGGAAATGCTTCTTCATCAGCACATCTGCAAACATGTAGATTTCCTTGAAAAGGAAAGCCTACTACTTGCTCATTTACAGTAGGTGATCAGTAACCACACAAATAAATTGGTCTGAGGTTAATCTATTATCCTGTCAGGGGCTGTTGCAATTTTTAACAGGCTCAGAGGCTAGAGAACTATTAAAGCCCCTCCTTCTAATTATAAATATATGCTAAACTCAATGTCCTTCAAGAAATAAACTCCCTTCTCTGATGTAATTATTGTGAACTTGCCATTGCAATGCAAAGGGTACCTGAAAATGCAGACCAGCTAAATCCAAAACCCAGAGTAATCAGAGTTCAAACTGCACAGTTTTAAAATCCATTTTTAAAGCCAGTGCTGTGAGATTTGAGGCCTTTTTTGAGATCTTGTAATCTCTGAGGCTGCTAAGGATGTAGCAGTTAACTGTGTGCACTGAGACCAACTGCAGCATCATCACGGGGCTGGAGGATGCTCTGGGAACAGCATATCCTCTAAAAGCAGGCTTTTCCAAAGCTGTTTGCTTTCACCAAAATGGACTGCTAGGTTTTTATTACACATAGGCACTGTACCATGGGAGATTTGCAGTCTCCCTAGCACTACTGTTCTCTGAGCCCACCCTGCTAACTACCCAGCATCACATCCCAAAACCCCTGCAAGTGCCAGGTCCACCTTTTCCCCTGGCAGTATAATAAATGGCAAGGCTCAGGGGCACATGGGGAAAGGCTGCTTTTATGGCAGGGTGCATGGTACCCCGGACAAGGGCGAAGGTGAGAGGTGGCTTTGCATTATCACCCCCGGGGGCAGCCCCAGCAGTGCCATGCACTGCCTTGGCAGAGGATGGGGCAGAGCTGTGCTCTGTGAGCCCAACACAGCTTGTTGAGTGCAACAAGCACAGGCAACGGGATCTGTTCGTGCTCCATGGGCTTAACACAGTATTGAGATCACCCAGCTGCAATTCCCAGCAGCTGCTCTGGAGCTGGTCCTCGCATCCAGCAGTCAGGTACTAGGAGTGGCTGGTTCATCCATCAGTGCCCGCTGGGACAGCCGGTTTTGATGCCTTCATACAGCTGGGGCAGACCATGGCAGGGTGGGGAGGGCACGTGGGCACAGAAATATTCTCCATGCTGCAACTGTTGCCAGGCTGACAGCAGCAGCCAGAGCCGGGTTTTCCCACGGTTCCTTCACCTTCCTGTCAGTGCTGGGGCTGAGATGCCAGCCTGGCCCCCAGCTGCTGGCCAGCTCTCAAGGGATGCGGAGGTGGAAGAGGCTGCTGGGCTCAGCTGGAGCTTCTCTGACCCAGACATTAAGCATGATGCTTTTTTGGCAATGCACTTTGTCCTCCTGTTTTCTGAGCCAAGAATTTATAAACCCACAGGGAGAAGAACCTCTTCTTCCTCTCGCACACTACCAGTCCTGCTTTTGGCTGCAGGCACTTCTTTGCTCCACGCTCCTGAGCTGCAAAAGGGTCTCTGCTGCCACTCTTTCTCTTGGCTTATCAAAGGAAAAGAGAAATCAAGCAGATCTTTGCTGTTTGCTTTCCTCTTCAGGAACTGATAACACAATGTGAACAGCAGTTTGTCAGCCTGCCCAGTGCCATCCTCCTGCCCACCCTTATTTTACCCAGAGTCAGTGAAGTGGCTGCTCCAGGTAAGTCCCTGAGAAGTAGGAGGCTTCACAGTCACATCAGCTCAGGCACATCCCCATCACCCTGACATTGGTCTCAGGGTCTTTCTGCTGCTCACAGATACAGGGGCAAGTCTGTGCTGGCAGCTGTGATGGGACACCTGGACACAGCATCGAAGAGAAAGGGAAGCTTCCCTCTGTCCTCACCATGAAGGGAGTCCCCACCAAATCTGCACACCCCCAACAGCCTGGCCCAGCCAAGATCATGACATGAAAGGATGACTTGAGCTACACCCTGTTTATTTCCATCCCTGCTCTTTCTGTCACAAGCCCAGGAAATTATTTACCTGATACAAAGGGAAGCAACAGAGATTCAGAGATCAGGAAACTTTATTTCTCAGAAGGAAGATAAGTACTGTTCCTTTGCAATAAGTGAATTGTTGGGCAGTGCTAGCACCAGGACAAAATGTGTTGTTCTCCTGGTTGATTGATGCAGGATTGTCAAGGCCAGGCAATGCTTGCATCTCCAAAGCCTGATGGGGGCTTTGAACCTGTACAGGTCTCCAAGGATTAATTTCTGAGTGGCTATTGTAAGGAAAGAGCTAAAACTTTGCCAGGGAGCTGCAAGATGCCATGGGAAGGTGAGATGAGGAGTTACCCATTCTATGGTACCCAACCTCTTAACAGTGGCAAGCAACCACACAGCAGATGACCCCAGCTGAGAAGCCCAAAGCCTCTGGTTCATGTCCAGACACACTGCAATGACCCCTGGCCAGCCTCCCCTCCACAGAGCAGCAGCATCACTCACAGAGCAAAGGTCATGCAGGAAGCCCTTGGCAGCATCCCTAGCTCAGCACCAGGAGGTGCCTTTGGTGAGCTGCCCTGAAATCCTGGGTCCAGAACATAGGAGCTTGATGGAGGAGCATTTCCTCACGAGTGGGCCTGGAGGGGTACAGAGGGACTCACAGGTCTCATCCTGCACAGGGGTGTAGTCCTGGGTCCTAGAGCCCAACCCAGCACTGCCCCAGCTCCCCACTCTCCTGTAGAACAGCTGTAACATCCTTTGGCACACGGACAAAGCCCACTGAAGGAGCAATGGGAAGTGTGAAGGCTCTCTAAATACCTTGTTCATGACAGCACTGCCTATGGGCCAAGGCACAAAGAGATTGGATTCCCATGGCCACAAATTATAGAACATGTTCTTTTAACTGGAGCTCAGATGATCCCAGTCATGTGGGCTCAGTTGTGGTGGTTAACCACCCTGCAGTATCTACCTCAAGCGCTCTGGTTAGTGCTGACACTTCTGCCACCTGTTTCCCTTTCCATTTCAGCCACAGCTGAAAGTCTTTGTGCAACAACAGTTTCTCTAAGGACCTAAACACTTTGCTTACTGTGTTCTGCATTTCAGCTCCAAAGGGAGGATCTCTCCTCTGTGCAGTACCACGGGGAGTTCAAAATTAGCCAGAAAATTCGGTGTTTTGGTGTGCACAAGTAAAAGCCTATTTACCTCAAATATTGTGCTGTCTCCCAGGGGCAATCATAAGGCTACAGTTTGTAGAGCACTACAGTAATGAAAGCCCCAGAAATGCCACTGGAGATGGAAAGGTCAGGTGATTTAATAGGAACCATACGTGCTGCTCCAAGTTTTCTGAGTAATCCAGCTTCTGCGTGTCCTCGCTGCATTACAGACATGATGCATCATCTCCCCCATCCTTGGCTTCATCACAGGGACTGAATCTCCCCCAAGACCCTAATTGCTTCAAATGCTCTCTGCTCTATTTATATTTGATTTTACCCAGTGGTTTCAAGCAATACTGATCCTGAATGACTGTTGAACTAGGGCTGTACCCTGGCTGACATCTGCTTTGAAGGAGTTGCGTGCAGGTCTGTTTGAGCAACATTACACAGGGCAGAGAGGACTCTGCTCTTCAATTAGAGGCTTTGTAATGATCCAGTCAATACAATGTTTTTCTTCACACACAGAGCCATGTGACGATGAGGATTTTGATATCTGTGGACTTAGTTTCAGGCTAATGTGTATCTTTCCCCTGTCACTGTGTTGGGTCCTTGCCTTAGCTGCTCCCTACCTCCGTTTCCCCCTCACTTGGGGCAAAGTGCCACCAAAACCTTGATAACCCACCCTGCCCTGGGGATCTTTCTTGCCCTGCCTGGTGGAAATAACTGCAGCAGGCCCCACTGCTGGTCAGCAGAGAGAGGGAGGAACATTTGTTCCCTTCTGGGTGGACACAGACCTGCTTCGTGGCACAGGCAAAGCGGTGCTGCAAGGGCAGAGGCACAGCTCGGTCTGTGTGCTGGTGGATGGTGGGGGCAGGAGCAGCACAGAAAGCAGACAGATGGCTACACAGCCAGCCCGGTTATTACCGGAATAAATTGGGTAAATCACAGGCTAAGCAGTTGCTCTCCCTGCGGTAGAAGAGGATCTGACACTGTGATTGAAAATTAGCAGCATCTCAGAGGCAATCATGGCTGGGAAGCTTGCTGTGCTGGGAAGCTCCGCTCAACCGGGTGTTACACTTGGACTATGTTATTACTGCACTTTAAACCACAAGAACAAAATGTTTGGGACATGCTAATGATACCAGGAGAAACAGAAGCATTTTGATTTGGTAGTAATTGTAGTAATTATTTGCTACCAGGGCAGATATGAATACAATATAATGGGTCTGATTATTTATCAGCATTCAACACCAGAAAAAAAAACAATGCTGGTAAATAGCAGAGGGTTTATTTTGGGGAACTGTTTAAAGCCAAGAAAGGACAAAACATCTCTGTTCAAAACAGGGCCTGTGGAGGCTCTGTGGCAAAGACCTGTAAGAGGCTTTCAGGCTTCACAAGAACTGTATATGATTGAGGTTTAGCCAATATGTGTTTGGCTTGGTGGCACTGCCAAGGCCAGGTTTGCTGAGCAGCCTGCCCTTGGGCTAGACCCTGGCCAACACATTGCCAAATGTCATCCACTGGCAAAGAAAGCACCCAGGGTAAAACACTTTGGCAACCCATTTTGGAAAAACTTAGGAAAGATGCTTCAAATGCTTGCAGGGGTGCACAAACAGGAGAGCTGTGGGCACTCCAGGACAGGTCTCACACCAGCAATACTCGCCATCCCTCAGTGGGAAGCAAAGGCTTGTGACACCCCTGCTGCAGCCTGCCAGCACACTCCCAGGCCACTAGACCAAGGACAGATGCTGACCAGCCTACCTTGGAGTGTCTGCAGGACATGCCAGGGCAAGGTAGGCATAGCTCCTAGGAGACCCTTCGGTGAAAGCAACTTTCCTCCCATTGCAGATGGTAGCCATGTTCCTTTCAAAGGGGCATTGTTGTCTCCATTCACTTCCCTCCTTGGCATCCAGCTCCCATGGCACTTTCAGTTCCTCCACTCCTCCAGCCTTGGAGCTACTCTGCTGTGACCATGTCAGACAGGAACATGCAATCAGTTCTGGCCAACCTACTAACAGACCCAGCTATTATTAGCCCAGGCACTGATGTGAGCAGCCACAAAAACAAACAGATCTTTGGGCTCCTCATGTGGCTGGAGCTGCCTACACATCCTGGCCCAAGGTAACTGAAAACCCATGGTCAGGTCCTGCCAGGCTGGCGTGCAGCTATGGCCAGAGTGAGCTCCCCAAGCATCTACAACTTCTGTTTCCTCACCCCTTTGCTTGAATAAGCCCACTGAAATCTAGCTCAGGAAATGGTGCGATACCAACATGCTTAAATGTTCTCATCATCACTGATGTTACTTCTGCAGAGCCTTTGCTCTGCAGCTTCAGCTGCATCCTCTTTGACTTGCTGGGTTGAGGTTTACCACGTGGGGGTTACCCACCACTGCAGGGTGCTTGTCCTTGCTTCCCTAACACGTTCCTAAATTTCAAAAGATAATTCCATGCATAACATACCCACTGTAAGTCTGCAGCCGTGCTCAAACCAAACTCACTTTGTTCCTATGACACATGAACACTGGCCTGCCACCCAATACAGATCTCACAACCTTCAGAAACCTGAGCCTGACCAACCTCTGCAAACAGTGACTCAGCCTGGCTGTGCCAAGGGACATGATGGATGCCAGACAGCCCTGATGAGCCAGGGCTCTCCTAGCAGGCCACAGCACCCACACAGAGGGCAGAGAGGATCTATAGGATGCCCATTTCCCAGCCATGCAGATAGATCAGCAAGCAGCTCAGGTTTCAAGCACTTTGAGGAGCAGCAAAGTTGGTGAACGGGGTCATCCCCGACCTCACCATCAAACACACGAGGGCCAAGTCACCACTGAGGCCTCCTCATGGAGGAATTCCTGGAAGTGTAAAGGCAATGAACACGTGCACAAGGCAGTGTAGGCATGGCAGGGTTGATTGCTGTTTGGAGCTACTAACCCACCTGGAACCCTGGCAGGAGCTGACCCTGCCTCTGAGGAGGGGGCAGGTATGGGACTGGCACACAGTAACCTACCCTAGAAAATACACCTATGTCACCATCCTCCTCAAACAGAGGTGGCATTTGCGCACATAGTTTCCTAGGGAGTATTTTCTTTTATCTTCTTTCTTTTCAAGTCTGTAGCTGCATAAATACCAAGCAGCCACAGCATCCTGTGGCACAGGGTTCCCCAGTGCAACCCCCACACTCTGTGCAGATCTGCCTCTGGTTGTTTGCTTTGAACCTGCCACCTGCTACTTTTATTTGATGTCCCTGAAGTTCTTGTCTGAGAAACAACAGAACACAATCACATTCTAATTTGTATTGAGATTACTTTGTCTTGAGTCAGTGGTGTCCAGGTGCCTGCTTCTTTTTAATTCAATGGTTAAAGCTCCCAAGTGCCTCAAGGGCACAGATCAGGCATTTGTAACTTTTTCTTCACTTTTCCAATCATTACTGGTGTGCCCAAGTCTGCCAGTTATTAACATAATGGATAAGACTGCAGAAACAGTAAAGAAATACCACCCTTGCCTTGGCATATATAACCCATCTGTATGTCCTCCATGCATCACTGCCTGCAGACACCTGTGAACACACAGCCTCATTCATGGCCCTTCCCTGCACAGGCTCTTCTGCCCATGCTCCAGCTGCACAGCCACCAGCATCCATCCTTCCAGAACCACACTTGCATGCATGCATGGTCCTTTATCTTTACTCTTCCAACACATCCTTCTGATTAAAATATAACTAATATGCCACAAATACAAACACCACAGGCACATAAATGCCACTGTAAATGCACTGTGTCTATATACCCACATTGTATCAGCACATACCCCATTCAATCCTAACTTGATACACACCCTTGAATGCATTCTTCCACCCCACACCTTGCCACAACATGCTATGCAGGTTCAGGAAGAGCAAGGGGAAACCCAAAGTTGTTTGCATGAGATGGCCTATCCAGCTGGAAATTCTGCTCCTCAGTTTCTCCTGTGCCAAGTCATGTTTCGGTGGCTTCCATCGAGCCTGGGGTGAGAACCTTGGCCCCAGCAGCACTGCGAGTTTTGCCCATTTTCCTAGTCAATCCCATAGGCAGGCAGATGGGTCTACACTCAGCATGCAGTTGGAAACAGGGTGGTGGGTGGGTTTTCCAAGAACCGCTGTGCTTTGCAGGACAGAGCTGGTGAGGGTGCCACAGATGGGCTTCACATGGAGCTCTGTCAAAGACTGACCCAGGTGAGCACGGGGCACTCTGCTCGTGATAGTCAGAGGACAGAGATTTCTGCACAAATGAAACACAGTGAGACAGAAATATCTATACATATATATATCTCAAATGTGCATGCATGTATGTAGCTATATGTCAGAAAATGTTTGGACAACACAAAGAAGAGACAATCCTGTGTGCTGGTTGCAAAGGGACTCACCAAAGCCCCGGGTATACATGTGGCAATCCATTTTGCCTCTGCTGTGATCTTGGTTCCTCTCTGTTATTTTTAAAAGGCCATAGCATTAACCTAATTAATTTACTTTAATTGGAGAACAGTATTAGCTTAAATGGTCCTACTTAAATCATAGAGAAGCTGTAGCCAAGCTCCTCAAACAGCCGCTTGTCCCCATTCACCCTCCTGCAGATGGTGAACACAGCTGAGCTGCACTCTGGCACAACAGCCCTGCTCTCTGCACTGGGAGATTTCTGCTCTGAAGGGAAACACCTGCACGGCTCCACGCAAGATGGCTCAGAGCAGAGAAAGGACTCTGATTAGAAGTTACAGGCTCCCCTGCTGAGCCAGGACCCAAACCTGGGAAGGCAGGAGCTCCAGTAAAGTAGAGGTCCTGAGGGACCCAACACCAAGCTACCATGCTCACAGTGCTTTACTCAGACCTCAGCCAGCATCCCTGCCCACTCTGGCAGAGGAGGAAGTGTTTGCACAAGCTGGTTTGGAAGCCACAGACGTGAACAGCCCTGCACTAATGGATGCCAGAGGCAGAAACATGGGGCAGTGGCTAAAGCAAGGACCATGGCTTGAAAACCACAACTCAGCTCTCAGTTCCCTGGTTGCTGCTGATAACTCCTGCAGTAGGCTTTGGGAAACCATTCCCACATGCCAGGGTCTAGCATCCAAAGCAGGCCAACATCCTCACTGCTTTGTCAATAACTACAGCTGAAAAGTACCCTGTAAGACCTTCATGAATACCCTTTCTTTGAGCAGAGTTGTTGCCATATTGCAGTTTATCACCATATTTCACCACAAAAATTGCCCTGTTTTGCTGTTAACCCAGAGGCCCAGTTTGCAGGGAGAGATGATGGGTGGGCACAATTAAAACTAAAATCCAAAGACATACTGGGGGCTCAGACAACAGCACCAGGGCAGCAGCAGCTGTACCCCCAGCTCACCCTGGCCACTGGGGTGGCTGTGCAATTCCAAGCTGTGTGCCAGCTTCCCGCCCTTCACCAGCTGTACTCTGGCTTTGGAGCATTAGGTGTCCAATACCTCCAGCCTGGTGGATAAAAGGTCAGTGCATCCCTCTATTTTGTATATTCAGAGAGACTTACAACAAGCTTGACCTGGCAGAGGCCTACAGACAATCAGAGTTTTTGAAGTTGTAGCCACCACCATGGTTTTGAAAGGCATCTGGGGCCCCAAGGGTGGTGTGCTGAGGGATCAGGCTGTGCTGAAAGAAATATCCCAGAGAAAAACATTCTGTAAGGGAGGCACGAGAGCAAGGGCTGGGGGGAGCCAGCAAGTCACCACACAACCCTTGCAAAATTGGCCAAGGCCAATTAACAAAGCTGCAGCTGACAGAGACGGGAGGATTTCAAGATAAGATGGCAAGAAGCCTAGAGGAGATCAGAGCTTGGAGGGAAGAATGGAAAAGGCCTCCTGGGAATGAATGTAAGTAGGACTGCTAAGAGAATTTACGTTAATATCTCTCAGGAGGCCTTGGAAAAGGGGACATAGGTAATAGCCTTGTGAGATGCTGGTGAAGATAGAGAATTAGGATTGGGGGAGAGACAGGAATTAGCTCAAGTAGATAGCAAGGGGTGGGGAATGCACATTACAAGTACCCCAGATGGAGTTCTTGGAGCAAAATACAGAGGAAGGGGTGAACTATAGCTAAATTATGGAGAAGGAAAAGTGCTCTGGCTGTAAACAAAAAGGCTGTGGAGCATTTCAGGACAGACATGCAAGACTTACTGAAGTTGAAATTACAAGCCAAAGACCATTTGAGTAGTTACCCATCCTTTTGCTTTGGGGGGAGCTGGAAACCTCCAGTCAGGCCACACTTGACTTGCCCAAGCAATAGGCAAGTCACTCAAAAGCCAAACCAGCATCTCGGTGAGGGAAGCACCAGTGAGTGACAATACACCATACCAGTAACACCATACCTTAAATGGAGCAGCTGCACATACAAAGAACCTGACATTCGTTTTGGAAAAGCTCTTCATTTTCAAAGCCATTCACTTGCAGACGTGGACTCCTTGCATTGTGGAGCGCTCGGGACTGGCAGCACTGTCTCATAGCTCACTCTACTCCACCCCCTCCATACCCCTGCCCACAAACTCCCAGAAGATGGCAAAAAGATGAGATGGCAGGAGATCCACCAGAGATGTGAATATAGCAGCTGTTACACTTTATTTCATTGTGGGGTTTTTAATATTTTTTTATTATTTTTTCTTCTGCTTGAAAAAGAAAAGACAGAAAAGTTACAAAAGTAGTAAAAGGCAACAATATCAGCAGGAGATCCCTGTTCCCTGCTCCCACCCGGGGCAAGGCAGCCTGCCACAACTGCCGGCTAGCAGGAACACTCCTCTGCGCCTCAGCACCTTGGCAGCTCTTGCTGAGCAAAGCCTGAGGCTGCAGGGTCATGCAGGGGCTGCCACCCCAGCCTTCTGCACAAAGAATGTGCCTCTTAGATGGGTAACAGGCTATGGCTGTCCCATCTCCTGAGCACAGGGATTTGGTCCAAAGGATCAATGCTTCCTGTCCTGCACTGGTCAGCTTGATCTGGCAGCAGTTAAAAAGCTGAGGTGTGCCAGCAAAACAAGATAAGCAGAATTTCTACAGGGGCAGGAGGAATCAGCAGAGGAATTGGGCTCTCTTGGAAATTGGGACTTGCAGGGAACCATGACGGTCTGCCCAAAGTCCCTCACCAGTAAACAGTGACCTCTTGGAGGTGGTGCTGGTGCAGGGGGTGGCCCAGCTGTAACAGTCTGGAGCCAAAGAGCAGGCAGAGCTGGGACAGCATCAGGACAGATATCCCCTCACCACCTTGCCCAGCTGCTCTGCCTGCCTGAATGACAAGAGTTAGGGAGAATAGAATAGGGTGGGAGATTCAGGTCCCCAAGCCTACAGCCTTTGGACTTTCTCCAGGGGTCTCAGTGAAGGGCCCAGACCAGTTCACTGGGTAGCTTCCTGCTGGCAGCTGGACTGACCACTGGTCTCAACCAAAGAACAGCATCAAAGACTCTACACTGAGGCAGATTTTAAAAACCAAAGATTATTTTGTATTACTCACAGTTGCTCCTCTTGATCTGGACAAACAGTAAACTACTTGCTTCCCCTTTCACTCAGATGCAGGCTCATGGTGGGGAATACCCACACAAAGAGGTTAGTTACTCTCTCCACCAGGTACAGCAAAGAGTAAAGGCCTTGTTCCTCTGCCTCAACAGGAGAGGCAAGAGCTTGTTCTATTAATTCCTGCCTTGTGGCACAAAACACACACAATGCCTTGAGGACAGATCCCAAACACCAGTGGTAGCAAGGCCTAACATGGTCCCAACAACCTCAGAACTGCCTATGGAGAAATGTCCCCCACTGTCACTCAAACTCCCCTCCTGTTTCTTCCACCAACAGCCACAAAATCAACTGCTCTCACTCCTTGCATCATCTGGGAATATTGTTCCACTGACACCAGAAGAGTGCACCTGAACTTAACAGCTAGCCTAAACAAGGGGAGTGAAAAGCTTGCTGGAGACATTAAACTAGTTTGAGTTTGGTGGTACCAGTTACCTCCACGTAGTGGGACAATACTATGAAGAAGTGTTACATACCCCAAAGCACTGCCTCAGCAGAGAGGAGATCCATGAGCACACAGCCACCCCCAAGTTCTTCTCTTGGATGATGCTGAAAGGACTGAAGGTGGGAGCTGCTTTTTCCTGGATGGCTCAACACAGACCTTCCAATTCTAGAATTTTATTCTAACCCCAGATCTACTTATGGATGTCTCACTCTCCCATTTCAATCCCTTTTTGGACAGTACCACTGAACTGCCAGCAGATCATCTGGAATGCACAGCTAAATGTGCCAGTTACTCCTCCACACAGCTCCCTGTCCTAGGGTTTTCCACTTGAGAGCTTGATGTGAATGCACTTATAACAATCTCAGAAAGGGATCTTCTTGTTTTGCAAGCAGCTCTGCATAGGCTGTTCCTCCAATCCTGAGCGCACTTCTGAGTAGGAGAAGCATTAGGTCTACAGCAAAGCACTGTAGACCCAGGTATCCTTGGGAAACTGACTGGATTTGGTTTCACAGCTTGATCATTCATCCCTGCTGCCATGCAGGTCATACTAACTCCTGAACACCTCCTGGATACCAGTCTGACACTGACTTGGTGGCAGTTCTTGCTGTTTGTAGACCTGACTGGTTTGCTTTGCCCTGAAAGACAAAAGCTCACTCCCTTTGCCACTGCTCGGCTCCATCAGTGGTATGAGAACAGGCACTGCTTCCTCCTGTCAGAGCAGCTGCATTGCAAAGATGTGTCATCACCCCTTCTTCTCCCACCCCTCCCCTTGGGTATCACCACCTCCCCATCTCCCTGCCAGGCAGGACACTGGTTGATAGTTCCTGAGGTTTTTTGGAGAAACTCCTTCAGTAGGCACATGACGGTTCTTCCACTGGAGCTATCGGGCTCAGCGGCTTCAAGGTGCTGAGGGAACGGAAGGCAAAAGTGGAGGGATCATACATAAAATGGGGCGGCGGGCGGCCTCCGTTGATGCTCTGCAGGGGAATAAAGAGAGGCATGCAGTCAGTGCTTGAGTCAGCTGCAAACAGTGAAGTTCTTGCCTTGAGTGCTTTGTCATCCCCCTCTCTGATACAATTACATCTCCTTGAATGTGTGGTCATGCTTGCACTTGCAGCAAACGATACTAACATAAGCAGTGGAAGCACTTTGCTCACATCCTTGCTCTTACCGTTCAAGATAAAAAGCAGGCACACATCCCTTCCTCCAGAACTGAGGTCCCTAGGATGCACATGACTAGGGGTCATGGTACCAGTAGCCACTAAGTGAAACAGGATATCCACAACGCATTTAGAGTACCAGAGTCAGAACAGCATCACTTCCAAACGGTATCACATGGAAAAGCTAAATTCACTTGGCCTTGAACTAAGATCTAATGCACTTTTAGAGCATGGAGACAAACCAGATCATCTCTGGAAACACATTCTTCAGCCCCATTTTTCAACAGCTCTCCAATAAGGATTTACAAACCACTCTTTCTTGAAGTCCCAGGCATGCTGAAACTCTCCAGGATTTTGGTTCCAGACTCTACAGTTTGATGAGGAATGGCTGAGAGATGCTTGGAGGAAAAGATCCCACCCCCAAGGCCTCACAGACTGGTTTCTACCATGGCCACAAAAGACCATTCTCTCCCCTTTTGCTCCCAGTGTTCAGAGCATGGTCAAAGCAGGTCCAGAGTGAGGAGGCCAGAAATAGCCATGCGCTGTGCTCCCTGCACTGCGTGACAGAACAGAAATGCTGTTTTTCAGTCAGCTATGTTTGGCTATGCAGATCCCAGAGGAATTATGGTGCCAAAGAAGTAATTCCATTCTGTTAAATGTGAAGAGCTTTCCTTTTACTTTTCAGGAACTTTGGTTTGTTTCTTTCCTTATGCAAGCAGAAGCAGTAGTGGGACAGCTACTTCACTGATACTTTTTGGCCAGGAAAGGAGGTCTCACTGCTCGATGGTCCAGGAGAGTGTTTAATCATGATTCTGTAGAGTTCATTCCCAAGGAATATGTGGAAGTTCAGCAGCTCAGAAACTCATGCAAATGTCCCCTACTCTCAATTCACTTCCATCACTCTTGGAAGGGCTTCACCACTATTTTCACAGAGGTTAGGAAAAAAAACACAATGAAAAACAGGTTAGAAAAAAACCTAAAACCTACAGGTTGGGCAGAGAAGTGACTGAGAGCAGCCCTGCAGAAAAGGACTCAAGGGTGGTGGTTAATGAAAAACTCAACATGAGCCAGCACTGTGCACTCACATCTCAGACAGGCTGAGAACATTGGAGCTGTTTGGCCTGGAGGGGAAAAGATAGCATGGAGATCTTACAGGAAGCTTCCAGTGTTTGGAAAGTATCTACAGGAAAGCCAGAGAAAGACTCTTCCTTAAGAACCATAGGGACAGGATAAGGAGTTCTCGGTACAAATTAGAAGAGGTAAAATTTAGTCTAGATTAGGAAGAAATTCTTTCCTGCGAAGGTGATGACACACTGGAACACATTGCCCAGGGTGGCTGTGAATGCCCCAACCCTGGCAGTGCTCAAGGTGAGGCTGGATAAGGCCTTGAGCAGCCTGGTCTGATGGGAGGCATCCCTACCCATGGCAGGTGGGATTAGATCTAGATGATCTTTACAGTCACTTCCAACTCTTAACATTCTATGTGATTCAGACTGAGCTCTGGTGTTACGTGACTCCCTGTTCCTCTTCTAGGCTATTCCTAACTAGAACCATGGTCTCCTTTGCTTAACCTGTACTGTGGGACTGTTCCTCAGAGAATTAAGCTTTATAGGAACAATTACCAACTCTACTGTCTCACAGAAGACAGTATCACAGATAGACAGAAGTCTATCACACAGCTGCAACCACCCAACAGCATGGCAAGGTGATGTTTCGGTGCCTCCACTTTTCCTCTGCCTGGGTTTTAACTTGTCATCGCAAGACAACAACACATAAATGTCCCTAAAAAGCTGTTCAGATGGTTTGTCTCACCTAAACACACACAGCAAATCACAGTAAGCTAAGGAAGTGTCTAACCAGGCCCTGAGTGCTGCAGTCTCTTGTTTCCAGGCTCTTGGTCACAGCTCAGCCCCGTGAGGAAGCAGGCTTCATGTCAGGAAAGACCTCTAAAAGCCAGTGTGGGCAGCATGCTCCTGCCTAGTTCGTATCTTTTCTGCAAATTAAGACGGGCACTTGAGAATGGAAAATGCCAACATGGTGCTTGGCATCAGCTGTGCCTGGAGTTTCAGCCAGCAAATCATGCCCTGCTACATCCCCCTGACACCTTGGCCAGCAGCACAAGAAACAAGAGAGGCAGATTTAAGGGCCTTTACTCAATAGCCACCTGCTGTGGGGTTATATATGGTGTATGCTCTGGCAAGCCTCAGAGCTGGAGGGTAACATAGCAACCCCTATTCAAAGCTAAGGGGCAGAATAAATCAGCACATTTGTCCTTCTCCAGAGCAGAGAAGGTCCCCTGCCAGTGCCAAGAGGGAATGGGAACAAAGAACCTGGCAGACCCTTCCATTTTGAAATGCCAGACAGGATTAAGGAAGGCAGCTGAATCCGCTCGTTTTTGGCAGACGGCAGATGAAGAGGCTGAGGAAAGATGGGTCCAAAGGACAGACAAAAGTCATCTACAGAACTCACCAGGCTTTGGGGGGAAAGTTGTGCTATGGTTTCTCTCTGGGTCTTCTTCTGGGGCCAATGTGTGGGGCAGAGACTTCCCAGGGCACTGCCAGGATGATGGGCACAGAACAAGGGTGGAGGTTGAAGGTCAGGGATGTGAGAAGACACAGGAGGATGCCAAGATTCGTGGGTAGTCATGCATCTGCAAGTGATGTTCAAAATGCACCCAATCGCACCTGTTCATCATGGCACCTCTCAAGGAGCCACAAAATGACCACTGGCTTTCAACAACAGCAGACAAGGGCAGAGTGTGAGAAAGGGCCTGTGCTCAACTGCAGGCAGTAACAGGCAAGGTAGTAACCTGACTGCTCTCATCCACAGCAACACCCTGACCAATCTGCACTCCTTTATGACCCTGAGCAATACAGGATCCTTGTGCACCTGCTCCCTGACTGACAGGGAAGCACCTCTGGTACCAACTTTGCTGGAGGCAAGAAATCTCCAAATCCTTCAACTCTCTTCGTGCAGAGGAGCATTTTTAGACTGGAGTTCATATCCAGCTCTAAGGATGACCAGGCCTGATCTGGCTTAGTCCAAGACACCATTTGGGATCACAGCATGTGGTGGTCTGGTCCTGATGAGCAGCACAAGACAAAGCTCTGTAGATGTATTTCCAGAACAAAAACAGATAGAGCCAGCTGCCAGAGAGGGGAACAAGTTCCTGCTACCCTGTCACTTGGGCCAGCTGCCTCCCTGTAGTCAGGACAAGCACCCTAGCCAGCCTGCCTTCTCCTTGGGCACACCATGCCGGGGACTTTGCTTTGACTAGGAAGGATGTTAAGAGTTGCTGCTGCTGCAGCAGGTCCCCAGAGAGCTTGCCATAAACCTGCCTGACAGCCCCTGGTGAGCAACCCCAGGCCAGCTCCTGCCAAGGCTCCTCAGAGCATAAACAATATGCACTTGACATTAAAGGCTCATGTGTTCACTCTAATGGCATTCAGACAGCTGGGTACCGCTCACAGAACGGAGCCTAATATGGGCCCTGTGCTCATGGAAATCATTAACCAGAACCCTCAATTTGCTAAGCAATGTATTTACACAGCTGGAGAATGGCCCGAGTCAGACTCACTGGGCTGCCACAGAAGAGCACGCAGGCTCAGACATATTCTCTGTCAAACACACGTGCTCACTTGCACATACTCACCTGCCCTCACACACCTCAGGCTCTCCCCAGCCCACAGGCACTTCCCTGGTCACATCCCTCTGTGCACATGCAGACTCCTCCTGACTTGGAAATCACCAGGAGGGCTGTTCCACTCATACAAATCTTGCCTGCTTGTAAAGTAATTCAAGCCATGCAGGGCTGGAACTTCACAGGATGCAGGGGATGATTTAAGGCACCACAGCTCATCACTGGCTTGTACAGCTGCTCAGAACACAAGGCAGTTCCAGCACTTGAAGATACCCACACTGCCCCACCACACACCTTATCTGAGTTACAGGAGCTCCTAAGGGAGGTAAATTCATCTTATACATGTTTCAAGCAACTACGCACAGACCACCTTGGTCAAGGATGCCTCTTCACCCATGTACATGTGTCTACATGTACACTCCAGCCAACATGTACTGTTCCCACCAATAGCATCATCACCTTTAAATACAGGGAGGTAAATAAACAACCAGGCTGGAAACATACCTGAAGTGTATTAACAAAGAAGCACACCTAGATATAGTAAGTGGAGGGAGATAACTCGAAGACCAGAAAGATTAAACATCACAGAAGAAATGCTGATTTCAATCACATTGAATCACAGCAGCTCTCAGAAAACAGACAAATGCACAACTGTTCCATAAACCCATCTGTAACATAATTGTACATTTCAGCAAGGAGAGAGTATATAGGAAGAAGACAAACATGTAAAGCTAAATCTATTAATATGAAGCCATATTCCTTCTAGAAATAGGTCCCTTACTTCTATGAAGTCTGGGAAAATATCCCAAATGTAGACAGTAACATGATTTTGGTCTCATGATTCCATAGAATCACTGTTCTCTTTGGACAAAGCCAAAGTGAGTACAGGTCCAAGTGAGCTTTCGGCTGCGGGAATGACAACCCGAGAAAGAGGGGGGAAATGCAGTTACCCAACACAACAATGTCTTAGAAGAGAGTGGTGTGCTAGGGGTGATGGAAAACTAAGAGGCCTCTTTGGTCCTCTTTCTTAAGAGCTCTAGTAACCTGGTAGGATTCAAAAATCACACCAGCTTGTACTCTGCCCACTCATCCCTACTCAAGGCCAATCCAGCACACAAGTCCCTTCATTCCTACTCTTGGGCCCCAGTGGTTGGGAAATGCTGCTGAGCTCTGTTTAAAGGATGCTGCCTTCCAGTGGTGGGTGAATGATCCCTCTGCAGTCTGTAGACTCACTTGTTAGACGTCCTTTGGGATGAAAGGCACCATGTAATTGCAAGTTGTAAAGGCGCATCCGATTCCCACCACCACCCTGTGTGGAAAGGAATAAATCCCCAGAATAGCTTTGGCAAGGACAGAAGACTGCCTGGGATGCTGCCTGTTTGTGAGACAGCTGCCTTGCCCAGAGGCAGCACCAATATTCAGGCAATGCACAGAAAGAGTAAAGGGTGTCAGACTCCACAGAGGAACATTCACAGGTACACTGATTTAACTCCACTTTGTCTTCCTTCCTCTCATCCCTGCTAAGTGTTAGAAAATAAACTTCTTCACTCTTCAACTTTGATGTGCGAAACCACCAGCTGTGAGCAAGGGAAGGGGACCCACATGCGTGCTCCTAGTTACATCTGTAATTCCAAACATGGTTTTGACCAGGCCACTTCCCAACATCCCTGCCTCAGTTTCTCCAATGCATAATACACACACATCCTGGTTTCTGCTAGGATAAAATTAATTTTCTACGTAGTAGCTGGTGTGTCCTATGGCTTAGATTTAAGATGAGAATAATGATGACAGCAATAACTAAATATATCAGCCTCTTAAGCAGTGTTTCTAGTAAGTTAAGGACTTCTCAGCTTCTCATGCCCTTACAGCAAGAAGGTTTGGAAGGGCATGAGCAGCTGGGAAGGCAGCAGCCAGGACATCTGACCCAAAGTGGACAAAGGACTTTTCCATACCCTATGATGGCACACGCTAGTATTTTACCGTCCCAAGTAAGCATGATGCAGTCCCGCTTTCCTGGAGATGGCTGAACACCTGCCTGCCCATGGAAAGCAGTGAATTAATTCCTTGCTTTGCTTGCATGCATTTTGCTTTCTCTATTAAATTGTCTTTATCTCACCCCACAAGCCATCTCACATTTACCTCCCAATTCTTGCCCCCACCCCAAAGGGGTAACAAGTTAGCAACTTTGTCATGGGGTTAAACCACAACAGTACCCCACAGCCAGGCAGTAGGGATGAATTAATTAACTTCTAGGTGTTTCAACCTTCTGATGAGGGGTGATTTCTCTTCAATTATAGTCTTGCTTCAGGCAGTTTTCAAGAAATCGTTGCTGGCAAGCAGGACCAGCTCCTCCAGTGGAGCAACAATTCACATTTAACTGCTTATTCATTAACTCCGATAGGGCCTCTAACAATTTATTCCAGTCACAGACCTGGAGCAGCTCAAGGAGGAACTTTTCACAGGAAAGAAAAAAAAAAAAAAGAAAAAAAAAGTAGGCATCTCCAAATGTTTTTCTGACAAGGAACCCATACTTACTCTTTGCAGTAAGCACTGTTTTCTTATGTTTTTCATCACGCTCCCCAAAAAGACTGAAAGACCTGTCTGCCATCACCAACATAAGGCTGCCTAACACCTATTTCTTTCCATACCACCACATTGCAAAGAGCAGTTCAACAGTTTACAAACACATCACTGTTCCTCTTAGAAAGGTTAAAAAAAAAATTAAAATCAAACATTTGCAGATGTGTGTGCAGAGTTGTCGGGTGGCAACTACCAGACTTACAGAGGTGCCACCAGATAGACAGCACTGAACCTTTTTGGAAGGTACTTCAAAAGGCCTAGCAGATGCTTGTTGGTCACTTGCCCAAAAGCAGAAATAGCCAGCTTCAGCTCTGAGTCCTTGCTGGCACCAACATGATAAGCCTTTCTTCTCCTCTCTCTTTAGATACGTCTTTGACAAAGCTAACTGCAAGCTTTGATTCTGCCTGCCTGACAACCTGAAGGGAAGAGGCTGCACAAATAAAAGGGACAGATGGGTCATTCAGAGGGGCAGTCTGTTGTTGCTCCCTGGCCAAGTTGGGGAACTCACCACTCCAGGGTCCCAGTAAAGACCAGTAAAGATCATACTCTGAAGGCAAAACAAATCTCTTAGGAACAAGTGAATGAACCCATATTTCCCTACTTGTGACCTGTGTCTTGCACCCACTTTTTTTTCCTTCTGATAAGAAATTGCCTGCACTTCCTGCATACCTGCAGCACTTCCTGCAAATATTACAGGGTCTGCATGTGTCTGAGCAGAAGAAGCAGCAGGCACAGGAGTAGCTCCAAACGAACACAGACACAGCCAAGGCACAGTCTGGCCCTAAATCTACAAGTGCATCTGAGTAGAGTCCTTAGTTTTGGTCTGTACACAAGTGACACTACCTCACCTTCTCCTTCCTTCCCCTCCATCCTCCCCCCCATTCCAGCCCTTGCTGTGTAGCAAGAGCACCCTCCTCTCAGAGAGATCACACCAGCTGCCTCACAGTCCTCCTGCCTTGGGGCCAGGAACCCCAGGTACCATGCTTCCCACAGAGCCGGCACGTGGTGCGTCCTTGGGCGTGTGCAGCTTCCAGTTTCCATGAGGCCAGGGCAAGTAGATTCCCTCTGGCCAGGCAGGCTGGCACAGAGCAGCACGGTGCTTTCAACTTGAAGGGTACACAAATTAAACCTGCAAAGTGAGGATTAATTAGCCTGGCATGAGCAGGCTGTGAACACATGCTGACATGGCGCACTTGCCTCTGGACAAACCACCCCAGCTGTGGAAGCCAAGCGCAGGAAGTGGGTGTATTATGGGAGAGGTGTGTGGGAAAAGAGGTTCACAGCTCTAGGGACTGGGAGAGGCAATGGGTGCCAGGTTCCCACAGCCGTACAAACAAAAAGGGAGCAGGGACAACTGCAGTGGACCTGGATGCAGTGAGTAAATGTGCCTAATCAGCCATCTCAAAGTTGACAGAAAACAGTGGCTCTCTGTGACCCTGTGCCATCCCCTACATCTCTCTCTGATCCATCACTCAGATATGACCCAGAAGTCATTAAACCTGATCCTCTTCTCTCTATGAAACAAGCCTTGCCATTTTCCATTCCCTCGAACCACAGTGCCACTAGCCATAGCCACCACTGACACACAAAGCTGTCCCAGAAGCAACTGGGTTGTAGCTTGTTCCTACCAGCCCCCACCTCCCCCATTCTTAAACCAGACCCACAACCCACATCAGACAACAAAGCAGGAAGAGTGCTGAAAATAGGAAGTCAGCCTCCTCACTCACCAGCCACTTACCACTTTCATGGTGCTGTGTGGATCACAGAACTCTTGGTTATTCCACAAAGTCTACTCTGTGGGCACTTACATGATTCAACAGGTGCAAGGATAGCAGGAATTCATGAAAAGCAGGAAGCAATAAAAGTTCTTATCCTTAAGGTAACAGAAGAGAGACATGACAGTCGCACTTCTACCTGCTATGGACAGGCTAAAGGCTGGTTAGTTTTTGCCATAAAATCCAGTAAAAGCCAGATATTTTGAGTATTTTTTAACAGACAAAGGCATTCCCCCCTTGGCTACACTGGACCCTTCCCCACACTGAGGAAACTCTGGACAAAGTCTTACCAGGAATTATTCAGAACAAAGGCTGGGGTTCTCTAGGACCAACCATTATCTTCAGCAGGCAGTTCAGTGGCTGGATTGGGAAGAGCATAGGATACCCAAAGCCCCCACTTAGCAGAGGGCCTTCTCCATTCATGCTCAGCAAACGCATGCCCATCAACTGCAGACAAGACACCACTGGGGAAACTGGAATGCCAAAATCTCCACAAGGGGCTTCTGACCATCAAGCAATCCAAGGTTGAGACTGGCCAGGGAGGTTGCTCTTGTTGATTCTAAGATCAGGGTCAGGTTTAGACACTCAGTCACGTAGTAGAAACAACCAGGAAGGTTTGGGAAACTGTTAGCAAGCTGCAGTTTGGGATTTCTGCTGCCTGAGAAATGCCTGAGCTGTTTATACTCACAATATGAATAAGGTATGAATAAGGACACAGCTCTAGGAACATGGCTTAAAGTTCTCCCCACCCTATCTCTCTTCAGGTGAGTCACACTTTCTGCTGGTTTCTCAGTAAACTCACCCTGAAATTGCAATCATGGTATTTATCTGCATCTTCATATACTAAAATGCTTGCACAACTCCTTGGGAGCCTGTGATGGAAGGGGTAACATCTGTGTTTTTATATATATTTATTTACATATACACATATATATATTTATATATATATATGCATGCATACGCACACTGGACCTTCTGATTTTTTAAATCTTTACTTTGTGCTATGCAGCCAGAAGCAGAGGTTTGCACCAATACTTCTGTCACCTGGTATGCCTTGTACTTGTGATTAGTTCGGGCATCTGCCCAGAAGGCTCTGGCCAGCACATCTCCTGCTCAGCTCCAGCTGAAAAGGTCCCTTGTTTTAGGAGAAGAAAAGCCAGCATGTTCTGCAGTGGCCTTTTAGGATGCAGAGTAAGAGATAAGAGACAGGGAAGTCATTCGAGGGATCTGGCCCCTGTCCAAACAGAGGGCGTTCTCAACATTGATAAGATCAAGGCAAGAGCACAAGAGGTTTATGTTCCGATTTAAAATTCTTATTTTTACATAGCAGAAAACATCTCTGATCAGCCAGGTTATCAGATTGGCCTTGAAATCCTTCCTTCCTCTCTGCCAGCCCCAACAAGATCCCTGAGACACAACTGGTAAGCCCTTGGGTGTCTTCTACCCACCTACAGCTGTTAAGATAAGCTCAGCTCCACTAATCCCATTCAGAGACTGCATGTCAAGGAAGAACAAGAACAGGACATAATGACAGACTTTTAACCCTCATCCCAAGAGGGCCTGGAGAATTGAAGACTGGTGGTATTATAGATACACTGGAAGGTCTGTGCATTGAGAGCTGGCCAAGCCCGGTCCAGGGCAGAGGCAGTTACAGCCCACGAGCACACGGTCACAGTGGCATGCTCCTTCCAGCGCCAAGGAAGCGTCTCCATTGCAAAACATACCTCCCCACGCAAACGCACACTGGACACTCAAATACCCACAATGCGTGTGTACCCCTCTCCCACTTCCAGTGCCCTGCTTCCAGTTACAGACATGACACTGCCTGACACTTTGGGGCACCAGGCTCCAGGTCTGCACACTCACACTGCCCAGCTCATGTGCAACACTCACACACAGGCCAACATCTGCTCCTGACCTTGCAATGGCATGTGCTTTGCTACATTTTACCTATCATGTACAAATTATAGTTCATATAGGTGCTGTCAACTCTAATTTATCTCTCACCTGCCCACCGGGGATGATTCTTCTTGTTCCATTATCCTTTACTGGGTGGGAACAGAAGCAAGATTTTTTCTTTTTAATATTATTTGCTCTTCAGTGTAGGCTGACACCTCTCACAGCTGCTGTTCCTGAAAACATTTCAAACTGAGTTGCTGCACATTAGAAAAAGTTACCAATTTCTCTTCCACAATCTGTCTAGGTTCTTAGACTAGTCACATCACTATCCCATCATCCCACTTAAGAACTGCTGAGTGAGTGGAAAGGCGGTAGCTGATACCACCTGAGCTGGCCCTTGAGAAACTTAAGTACAGGAAACAACTGCAAGGTGACACCTTAGTGCTGAAACAGCAGCAAAAGCCAGCCCAGGTCACCTGCTTTAGAAAGACTGCCAAGGACCTCAAACATTTCCAAAGGCTGTAGTTGTGTTTCTGTGCCAGAGGGAAAAGACACACTCCATCTCACCCTCCCATGGGAGACTCCTCAAGCAGAAGACAGAGGAAGGAATAGCTGTAATGATGCATGAGAAAACAACACCTTGCACTCTGAAACACCAGCAAAGCCCCAAGATGTCAAGGCAACCAAAGTATAAGCCAGGAGGAGTTTTTAAAGAAGTAGGCATCATCTCACTACTACTCAGCAAGAACGGGATGAAAATGCTTCACTGATGATATTAGAAGGTCACTGTCATCATCGTCCTCACACAAAACAGAATAAGCATGATCCTTTCTCCTACAAATTATTCAGCAGCAGGAAAACTGAAGGGAGAAAGGAAGGATCTCAGCTTCCAATCCCTGGCACAAGCCATTAGATGTCCTGCCTGCTCCTCAGATAAGTTCATTCACTGCATCTTCATGCAGTTGTACATTGTCAGGATATCGTGACCATCTCAGTTCAGAAAGAGACTACCTGAGCTGAAACAGGAACGCTTGTGCATCAGTGCTACAATGAACACAAACAAAGTGGTTCACACGGTGATGTTTTCTGTTCAGACACACAGACAGCTGCCTGGTTCCTCCTGGAGCAGCTTGTCAACCCATCACTGTGAGATCTGTCTTCATTTCCTCTACCCTCACCACAACAGACAGGTTCCAACCATGAACCTGTGCCACCAGACCCTCAGCAACAGAGCCAAGCTTCTCACCTTGCCTCCTGCTATCACTCTCTGCAAAAGGTTACATTCAGTAGAGCCTCAGAACAGCCCTTCCAATAGAACTTAGGTCCCTAGTGTGCTCTGACTCCATTACTGAATGTTGGACAAGACCCAAAAATCACAGAAGGGTTGAGGTTGGCAGGCAGCTCTAGAGATAGCCGAGTTCAAATCCCCTCCTCTGAGCAGAGTCAGCAGGAGTCTGTTGCCCAGGACTGCATCCTGGCACACTGTGACTCTTTCCATGGACAGTTTCTCTGGGCAACCTGAATATCTTACATTTCGACTTGTGCCCATTACCTCTTGTTCTGCTGCTGGGCAACACTGAGAAGGAATATCATGCCAAATGTGTCCTGCTGGCTGGATTGAGGTTTCCCTTTGTAGATGAGAGGATGGTACTGTCTTTCAGAAGTATTGACCTCTCTCAGCTGTTTCCAGAACTGAGGCACTTCAGCAAGAGTTCTGCCACGGACCTGCTGCTTCCTATCTCAGCTGGGTACACAAAAGTGGGCATTCACAATCCCTTGAAAAATGGAGGCAAAAATGCCCCTTTACTTAACAGCTCTGCCACCACAAGAGGCTGTGAAGTACCACATGCTATTATCATGGAAGCCACAAGTGCCTCAGGTGAAGAGGCACTGTCCCAGCTCGGCAAGGCTGGTCAGAGAAGAGTAGATTTTGTGCCATCTGTCAGAAAAGTGTGCTCTCAGTTTCTGCTGTTTATTTTACTGCAAGCTGACATGGGCTTAAGGAGCAAAGGGATAAATCTCCTTTCAGATTCTCCAGGGGACAATAGTAAGCCACAATAATGAGCTTAAGATGTCAGAAAACCACCTCACTGAGGCATCACTGAAACCCAAGGGACTAGAGAACCATCACCAAGCACCACTAGAAATAGCTGGTGTTCTGGGACAGACACCCAGGAAAATCATGGGGCAGGCATAAAAGAAGGTGATAAACAAGATGTGCTAAAACATGGCAGCAGGATTAGACAGCTGGCAGGCACAGTCTGGGGAGAGTTCGTGGGGCACAGAAGGACACAACTATATTGAAAACAATCCAGGCAGAAGCACATAAGAGCACATAAGAGATCAAGATTAATTGTGCAATCAGAAGTATTGAGTCACTGTGGGGCTGCTGGAAGACAGGACTGAAGAGTCCTACCAGAAGGTGTTTGAGAAGTCAGAAAAATACCACCCCTAGCTCTGCACAAGGCTCTAGCCAGCTCTACCTGCTCCTCCCCCTCCTCTCAGATACCTAATTCATTTCCAGAGCAGTGATGGGTAAGGACATCCAACCACATGCTTATCAACTGCAGCACTTCTGGGTACACAAAGGCATCATTCCTATTGCCTGCTGGGCAAGGTAAAAACCTTGAAAGGATCCTGGGCTGTCATTCATCCCTCTTGCAAGGCTATAAGAAACACTGCAGTGAAAAAAATAGCAGCTTCATCATGAAGAGTATTTGTTTTCTTCCCCCTAATCTGTTTTTGCCTGTGTATCACAAACATGGAGGATCATGTGGACTGAGGTACACCTGCTTTGGTGACAACATGCAAGGTCACAAACAGAAGCTTAGAATATTTTGGGTTGGAAGGGACTTTCAAGATCATCTAGTTCCAACACTCCTGCCATGATAAGGACACCTTCTAATAGACCAAGTTGCTCAGAACCCCATCCAACAATTCTTCCAAGGATGGGGCAGTCACAACTTATCTGGGCAACCTGTTCCAAGGCATCCATCATCCTCACTGTAAGGAATTTCCTCACCAAATCTAATCTAAAACTACTGTCCTTTAACTTAAAGCCATTCCCCCTTGTTCCATCACTACATCCCCCTGTGAAAAGTCCCTCTCCAGTTCCCTCACAGCCCCCTTTAAGTACTGAAAGGTAATACAAGGTCCCCTAGGAGCCTTTTCTTCTCCAGGCAGAGCAGCCCCTGCTTTCTCAGCCTGTCTTCATAGGGAAGATGCTCCAGTCCTCTTAAAAACTTCACAGCCTTCCTCTGGACTTGCTCCAACAGTTACATGTCTTTCTTCTGTCAGAGACTGGATGCAGCACTCCAGCTGGGATCTCAGCAGAGCACAGGGGGAGAATCACCTCCCTCAGTCTACTTGTCACATTTCTCTTTGATTCAGCCCATCTCCCACATCACCATACAGTACTAACCAGAAGAAAGATGAAGACAAGACAAAGGAAGCAGGGGCTGGCTGATGAGGCCAGGAATCTGCTAAAGACAAAACTCTCAGAGGTGCAGGCAGCAAAACCTACAAGGGTGAGATTTGAGCATGCCTGATAGGGATGCAGGCTGTTAAGCACGGAGACACTCAGGACACTGCAGCTTCATCCCAGCTAAAAAGTCATCCAAGCAATGGAGCTCCTATCTGTTATCACCCAGTCCCATATCACACCTGGTTCTGCAAACACCAGTCCATCATGCAGGTACAGCCCCTTTTCCCCAGCTACCTAAGACCTCTCACTCCTATCAAACACACCTTGGTCAAGAAGGATCCAAATGACACCCTACTGGACAGCTATACTGCATGAGCTCACAGGAATGTAGACTTTTACACCAAGGAAGCTTTGACACCACAGTCTCCAAAATGGACAAGACAATGTATCATTAGCCCTGTCCGCACCTAACCTAAATTGCGACTACATTCTATACTCTACACTAGCAACTTTCATTATGCAGCTGATCAAGCCACAGGAAATCTCCAGAAACCATCTTCTGGGCACAGATGTTCAGTGAGAATCACCACATTAAGGTATATGTGGAAAGATGAAGGAACTGCACCAGAAAAGGGCAACTTACACGAATTTGAATTACTCTAGTCTTCGCTCCACAATTCTTCTTGAGCAGCATCTTCTGAAAGAGAAGTAGAATCCAGCGATTAATAGAAATAGCATAAACAGACAGTAAGAGGGATATTGTAAGGAGTCCCTTTTCATCAAGATTTCATTAAAACAAGATGGATGGATGGTTAAGTGAGATATGAAAGATTAAGGATTACCAAAGGTGGCCAGCAAATAATCAGCCTAATCTGAGACTGTCTCATGCAGCCTGCACAGAGTCCTCTGGCAGTGGCTGAGTCCCTGGGTTTTGAAAGAGCATACAAGAAACTTCAAAAGGAGAGAGACAGAGCAACTGGTTGGAAGGAAGTTTCTTCTTAATTTCTGTCAATTAGTGGCAAGACTCTGCCCTGAAGCTGGTGAATTTGTCTTTCTTTACAAAGGATAAAATAGTCTATTTCATGTAAATGTGGACGTTCCCATTATTTAACAGATATTTTCATTATGCTCATTTATTTAGAATAAGAAAAAAAAAAACAAGGTAAAAGCATCTGCCTGCAGTTCTAAATCTCTTTGTCATATATTGCAAGAGCCATTAAAGTTGTCATAACATGAACCACACAACTTAACAAACAGGATATACTTGAACCAGCAATTATTCTGGGAAATTACAGAAATAAATAGGTGAGCTGAAGTTCTATCCCAGTTTTGAGGCAGTGTTTTGAAAGCTGGCAAGTGAATAAAATCATTCTTTCCCCTCAAAAAATCATCACAAAACAACTCCCAAGTGGAAAAACAAGGCTTCAAGAGAACAGTTCTTTCATTTAAAAAAATACTTCAACTACATTTTTCATACTGAAAAACCTGGTGAGGGAGGCTTGTCAGGAAGAATCTTCTCCATCAGAAATAAAAGATTTTCCTAGCTTCTGTTTATAACACTTCTCCAGTTGGAAAGCTGTGTGATGTATGGGAAAACACTCCCTACACTCACATGCTTTTACAACTGAAGTGTTTTTCAGATGAAGTTTTTAGAGGCTGTAGAAAGACATCCCACCATTAAGGAGTGAGACTTCTCTATTTTCTCTTTTTGTTTGTTATCCTTCTGCTTTCTCTAGCACAAAGCAAGATAAAAGCAACACAGTACAGGGAGGCTTGGAAACTCAAAAAGCTTTAAAAATCCAAAACATACAAACAACCTCCAAAAAAATTCAGAAGAAAAAGCACCATCCCAAAATTGAAGTCAGTGCTTAGGTGAAAGTATTTATTATTTTTCCAGTAGAAAGTACTGCTGGGAAGTGTGAAGAAGTCCCATTCCTCCACCACCCTCTGTCACTCTACATCCCATAAGCACATCTTTGCAGTTCCAATCCACATTACTGCCCAAAACTTGGAGAGGGACTTAAGAGATCCACCCAGCATTTCTATGCACATCAGCCTCTTTGATCTAAAATCCAGAACTTGGCACACTCACATCCCACTTTGAAACTTTCACATAAATAGTTTGGGGCTCAAGGACAGCATATTTCACTATCCAAGCATGCATGGGGAAGAAGGGAGGTGCTGCAAGGATTTTGAACTTTTTCTGTTAATCCTTAAGCAGGTGAATCCTACTACTGTCTCCATCGTTCAAAGGACTCAACAAGAGCCATGTCTGACTGCTCTGGTCCCAGGTCTGACTGGGCTGCACAGCTCCAAGGCTTCTAACCCAAACACTCTTTGCACAAACCAGGCAGGAGAAAAAGGGAACTGCTGAACTGAACTAGCCCAGCCCACGACTGTCCAACCAAAAAAGTAACCCTGGGGATTCCTATAAAATATTGCAGGACTCAGCTTCTAGCCAGGCTGCAAAGCATCTACAGTAAGGCTGGTATTTACTATGAGGTCACTGCCTTTCTTAAGGCCCCCAAAACCACACAGGGAAAAAGAGAGAAGGAAGGAGACCTTGGTAGGACTGACAAAACCCAGGGTGTAAGGAAGAGTAAAGCGAGGAGTTGTGAGGTCCTGCAAAGTTTTGGTCTCTCCCTAAGTTTTTCTGCCAGCTGCTATGAAATGTTGGCTGCTGAGATGAAGAAGAGTAAGCTAGATAGTTCAAGCCACAAGCCCACTGGTGGGATAAAATGTACAAGACAAAGTTGGGTTGAGCAATGAAGGTGAGAATCAGGACTTGTGACTTTGAGTCCCATCCTTTAGGGGAAGAATGCTATTAGAGCAGAACATGCCTTGCTGCATCCCATATGACTACAAGCTTTTTAACTTTGGGTGAGACCCTCAGCTTCCCCAGGCTACTGTAAAGCAGGGCTTTATAGTGGTATTTGGCTGAACCCTCAGGATGAAGTGAGGCTGTGACACAAAGTTCTACATTGCCTCAGTAGCACCACTGAATCCTCTGCTGAAAGGGGAAAAACAGAGCTCTGTTGGCCAAGGAGCAAGTACAACACCTTCCAGTACAGTCCAGTGGGATGAAATGCCTAGCAAGGTCACACCCACAATTCCCCCAAGGACTTCATCAGGGTGAAACAAAAGATACTATTTCCCAACTACAATCAGCAGAGGTAGCAAGAAATTCACCCATCCTGGTCTTATATTAAAACATATAAGGAGGACCAACACAGACAGAAATTACAAGATGACACCAAGGAGTGAATGAAAGGTTTGAACTAGCCTGTAGGTAAATGGACAACCAGCCAGACTCTTCCAAGAGAAATTCAAGTGCTCAGCTGTATCTCCCAAGTCCTACTCTCCTGGTAGAAAACAGAAGTGATGCTGCTGTGATAAGCTTTAATTATATGAGAATCTTACCACTAGTTATGGTACTGCTACAGTTACCAAAGATTTCATTGTGCAGCAAGAGCAAGATACCCTACATAACAATTTTTGTTCCTCTTGTGCTTCCTCTTTGCTCCTGGCGTTCCTCTTGACGGACTTAATAGAAAAATGAAAACATGACAACCCCTCACCCACAGGCTGTTAAACTGGAGCATAAAGCTCAGCAAACAAAGCTCCCTGGAACTGCTAAGTTCTCTTATTTCCACTTAGACTGAAAGCAGAGCAAGACCACTTGTGCTGCACTCTTACAGCTTCCAGATCCCACATCATAGTAAGATCTGAGACAGGGGGGGAGAGAGAGAGAGCAAGCCAGCCATATGATCCTACAGCTGAGAATGAATACATGGAGGGCAAGTTATCAAGTTATCAAATGTTATTCTATTTAATCAAATTGTTTCCACCTCACTTGCAGCCACACGCTTTCAGCACCCAGCACAGCAGAGCCATGCTTTAGAAAAAGTAAGTCAAGCCATCTTTGAATGGTTTTCCATCCCTCAGTCTTCCTTTTTCTTGCCAAACCTGAGTGCAGACTTTCGGACAGGGAAGCTAAAATGCAGTGCTGCCTAGCAACAGCCAGGGACTTTCCACGGCAGCCTCTCCTCATCCTCCCTCTGGAGACCTCCACGTCACAAACCAACCACGGGATGCAGCAACTCATTAACTCCTATTTACACAGATACAAGGCAGAGCTGAAATAACATTTATTTGGTTACATGACTTGCAGTAGCCTAAAGCAGGGAAAACGACCTATAAGAAAGGTGACATACTCAGTTTAGTAACCCTGGGATCATTCCTAACTATTACACCAATGTGAAAGTGCAGTTTTATTTCCTCAAGCTATTTTCTGGGAGTTATGACAATGAGCAGAGCAGAGATTTGTCAAAGGTTATGGAGGATATTAGTAGCAGAGCTGAGAACAAAACCATACGGTATGGTTACCAAAACTCTCTTCCACCTGCAGAAAATGAAATAGAAGGAGAGGCAGTGTCCCTACTTCAATTAAAAATTCTTTCCTGCTGATCTCCAACAGAACTGCTGGCATCAGAGCTGAAAAATACAGCTTGGGAGCACTATTATTGGCATGAAGGGAAATTTATTTTGCTACATACTGTGACTTCTACTAAAAGGAGGAAATGACATGACTAAGGAAACGTTAAAGCCTTTTTGAGAACACAAGAGTTATGCCTCGCTCTAAAAGTAAAGCTGAATTGAAACACTTTAGGGTTAACCCTCCAGAAAGCAGCAGAATCAGTTCAGCCCAAGAACCCGCCCACCAATCTCACCTCCTGCTCATAACTCAGAGACTCTCTCAGTCCTGAGCCTGGATTCAAAAGAAAGTTGCAGGGACTGGAAATAACAGTCACACATTCAACCAAATGAAATGTGGTAATGAATCCCTGATCTGCCACACATGTGGCTTTGCTGGACATCACTGCCACATCAAAATACCCCCATTAGAACTGAGATGAGCCACCAGCCCTGCTTCTCTTTGAGTACAGCTCTCCAGTTCAGCCTTGCTTCAGGAAATACCTCCAACTACCTAAGCAGCAGTGGTCCAAGCCCTCCAACACTGACTTGAGCAGTTCTGAACTAACCCAGAAGGAAATGGTGAATGCCTGCATTTGCTTATGCATGAAAGCTATCATAGAACTATTCTATACAAACTGCACCATCCAGATTACTGTAATACATATTAACAATCAAAATACAAGCATTCTTAAGGCACCCTGGATCACTCTAGGAATAATGATATCCCCAAGATGAATGAATTTATGTCACATTGCTGCAACAGTTCAAAACTAAGTATTTAAAATTCTGTCAATGCACAGTTTAAAGACAGGCATCACAACTAAATTTTCAAATGTTTAAGAGTTTCAACAAACTCTTAAACCAGTATACAGTGCAAAATATTTTACATTAATAGATATTAATACACGCTTTTTTCATCTTACGTCTGCTTTTTATATACAGTAATTTCACGATTACAAGCTGCACCTGATTATAAGCTGCACATTACAATATAGAGTGTGATAAAAGGTATCTATTCTATCTGTTGAGGGTGGGGGCAGTGATCCTTATCTCAATGGCAGATATTCTGCTAATGGGCCATCCATTGAAACCAGGCAGGGCATTGTTCTCTATCTTTTCACAACCCATCCTTCCTCCAGCGAGTCATTTTCTGCTAATGGCCCATTGAGTCCCACTGTGTGACTGATAAAATTACTGCATCCCATTGGAAGTTGCTCCAGCCAGGGGGAAGAGCCCAACATTTCTTACCAAGATCAAAACAGAGGTTTTGGGACACTAAGGGAGCCCCTTTCTCCACTGGACTCCAGAGGAAAACCGGATTTCTGCACATCACCACTGGACCTCTGGAGGGAAACTGCACCTTCTACAGGAGCACTGCTCCAACTGAATCACATCTGTCACTGCAGGAGGATGCAGCCACCATTTAATGGGACTGCTACCAACACCCTGCCTGACGGGGTGTCAGGTTGTACTCTGACTTTGTCAGGGTTTGGAGTTTGTTTCTTTGTAGTACTGTATTTCTATTTTAATTTCCCTAGTAAAGAACTGTTATTCCTAACTCCCATATCTTTGCCTGAGAGCTGCTTGATTTCAAAATTATAATAATTTGGAGGGAGGGGGTTTACATTCTCCATTTCAAAGAGAGGCTCCTGCCTTTCTCAGCAAACACCTGTCCTCCAAACTAAAACAGCAACTTTTTGTTCTTTGTCTGTATATAAGCCGCACCTGATTATAAGCCGCACTTTGGGTTTGGACCAAAACTTTAGTGAAAATGGTGCGGCTTATAATCATGAAATTACTGTACACATTTCTGATTTTAGAATAGTTTCATTTTCACTACCTCCACAAGACAAAACAACTCTTTTGTCCATTAAGTGTTGTGGGGGAGGGGGAGGTGTTAATTGCTATTATTTATTTAGTTTTATTATCTGGTCACAGTTTTCAACTTAGGGGCCTGTCCAGAGTTGGATGCAGTTTAACTACTACTGTTTTTCTTAGACTAGTTTAGCATATTTCAAGTGAGAGAGCACAGGAACTCTCAATTTCTCAACATAACTCATCATTTAACAACACACTTCATTAAATGCTTCATATTGACATAGAATCAGCTTGTTACAATTTAAGAATGTTGTAGGGATTTTCACTTGCTTAATGAAAGGTTTCAAAATTAAAAAAAAAACCAAACAAACAAACAACCACCAAACCTCCAAACCTGTATTTAGTAACTGTGCTTTAATTTGACTCAAAGATCAGACTTTCCAAAGAACATTAAGTAGGCGAGACATCTGCCTTTCTTTAGTTTTGCTCATGACCCTCCACGGGACAAGTTCACTTTAAAGACATGGACATTCCTGTCTCCTGTTGACATCTTAAGGTTCTTGACAGGATACAAAATTTAAACAGTCCAAATTGTCAGAAAAAGCCTCCTCGGCTCCATTTACCTTCGTTTTACTTCTATGTTGTTAACCCTACCAGCCAGCTTCCCGGCTGTACAGTCTTCCAGGAACAAGAAGGCCCAAGCTTGAATGCCTAGCACAGAAACAGAATGATGTTGTTTTGTCAAAAATAAAAAAAAAAAAAAAAATTAAAAAACCCCAACCAAACTGAAAGAAGAAACAGAACAGTGTGAGGAGAAATTGCACTCTAAGTCACAGCAGAGGGCTGATGAAAAGGGAAAAACCATGCCCAGTGATGCAATGTGCACAGAGAAAATTGCCTCACAGCAAGGCAGGGAGGCAGCTCCATGGCCCATTAAGCAGAGGACTGAAGGGGCCTGAATAAGACACATCTTGGGACAGAGAGGAGAAGCGCATGCGGGTGCAGAGGCAATGCCTACATGTGAGCTCCAGCCCGATGCCAATCCCATTACACACAGTTAGCCAGCCAGGAAAACACAGCCTCATACCCTCCTCCCCCAGGAAGGCATTTCAGAGCAAAAAGCCTGCCCCATCTCCTTTCCTAAAGGCCCTCAGAGCCAAGTTTGGGCCAGGAAGAACAGCTTTCCCCAGCAGCCAGCTGCTGCTGAAAGCCTGTCCTCGACCCCAGCACTGCTGGGGCAGGGAGAGCTGCAGGGGTTAAGGCACAGGGCAGGGGTGCAGCTGCAGCACAGTGGGCAGATGAGGTCAGGGTGCTGCACAAAGTGGCCATTGTGCAGCACACTGGGGCTGCAGGCCTCTGCTTGACCGGGTCCCACCGTGTGGCACTGTGACAGCACAGGGAGGGAGGCCCACAGCTGCTCCCACCGGAGCAAACCAGCAGCAGCCTCACACTGCTGATGAAGCACAGCCATCCAGCAAGGTCCCTTCTAGAGCACGGGCTGAATTAAAGGAGGGGGATTGGCCACCCCCAAAGGCAGCGCTTGCACAGGCCAGGTGTGAAACCCCAGCACAGCCCCAGACACAGCTCAGTAGCAAGGCTGAAGCTTTCTGTGTTTTCCCAACACAACAGTTCCGTGCACATTCAGGCTTAAACATCACAGCCCAGTGCCCTGCGCTTTAGAGAAATCCTGCACCCAGGAGAGCAGTGCTTCATGCCCACGTGGCAGGGCACAAGGGAGCAGGGCCATGGTTCCTGTCCTTTCGCCAACACAGTGATGAGCTTTCTACAAGGAGCAAAGCCAGCTCTGCTGCCTCAATGAGTCTAGGAGAATAACAAACAAAAAAACCCCACTATTTTGTAGGTTGATTTTGGACTGGGTTTTTTTAATTCCTTGGCACTGAGAAGTGCTCCTAGGACATGGACATCACCTCTTAGCCCTGCAGTACAAAAACTGTACAGAAAAACTAAGTCTCAGGCTCCTCCTTACTGCTTTTAAGCTGAAGCAACTCCAGCTGACACCAACCCCAATCCAGGCTCAGGCTCCCAGGCACACATTATTTAAATTGTCAAACAAACCAGGGGGCCAGGCTTTCCTAGCAAGGCACCTGAGGGTACTCTGCATCACCAGGGATGCCCTGTGCCAGGGGATCACCCACTGTCTGGGCCCAGGGCTGCAAGGGCATCCATGTACCAGACACAGACACAAGCTCCCTGCCCAGCCCCTGAAGCAGCACAGCAACACGAAGGCTATAGTTCAGCCACAGCTTTAAATTACAATTACCATCAGTCACAATCTCCAGACTTCTCCATCAGAAGTTAAGGAACCTCACAGCATTTTAAAATACAGGCCAACTCACATGGTTTGGCCAACAGGCCCTCCTAAAAAAAAAAAACCTCCAGCATCCAAACACTAAACTGTTGCGATACTGTAGAAGATCCTAAAAAGCCTCTTAACCCTTTTAAAAGTTTTTTCTAGTTAATATTCAGTTGAAATAGTTATTCATGCTTTTTTGCCACATTTATTCTCAGTCCATCTGAAGTTCCTTCAAAACATCAGCACATTTGGTCTCTTAACATTGTCCTAAAGGGCTCCCATCTCTAACAAGATGGCAGGCCCAGTTATCTAGGCAGCATCTCTGCCCTCAAGGGCCAAAAATCCACAGCCTCCATACAGTGCAAACACCAACAGCTTAGTGCAACCGGACAAGGCAGCAGAGGAAACGCTCATTATTAAGTGATCATTGAGAACAAATCCAAATCTAAAAAAAAGCCAGGCAAGGCCTTACAAAAAGAGATGTACTGCAAGGACTTGCACTTGGTAAACAGTGGAGCATGAAAACCAATACAAAATAATTCCTGTGGTCACCAAAATGCTATCCAACATGGTATTAATAATCACCTAATTTTGTGCACTACTGGGAAGAGCTCAGCTATCACTGCTGAAGAAAAATGGGTGAGAGCCTAAAGCAAATACAAACTGGTGGAACAGCAAGTCAGTCTCACCAGTAACTGCTCTCTTAAAAAGCACAGCCCAGTTGCACTGCAGTCCAGAAAGGCAATGTGCAAATGATCACTGCAGAGTGGCACCAGGCTCCTGGGCCTGGTCAATGCCTGCAACAGAAGAGAGTGAGCTGAAGTCTGGCCAGCAAGGTCTGCCACCTGGCAGAACATCTGAATTCCCACTATTCCCAAGGCCCAGAGAACAGATTAAATTATTCAAATTACAGGCTGCTTTTTGAAGTTTTCCCTGCATATCACACTAGAGCCACAGCTAACGTAAACACAGCTACTACTCACACAGTTGTGGTCTAAGCAAACAGACTGCCTGTTTGTAGGTGACTCTGGTTTTCTACTGCTCCTCTGTGGAATACAGTTTCCAGATATACTCTGGACCTCTACAGAAGCCCTTTCCCTTTAGGAACAGATAAAACTGGCTGTATTTGCCCTGGCACTTTTACTACTAGCCCTTTGATTGGAATTTGGGGATGGAGGAAGTGAACACTCTCTATGGAGCATCTCTGGCTCAGCAGCCGCTTTCCCTGCTGGTCTGGCAAAGTCTGAGTCTGCTGATCTGCAGGGTACATCAGATGGTTCATCTATTCACTTCATGCCAACCCCAAATCCCTCACTGAGTTTTCTTTGAGGCCTGGAAAAAACTCAAAGCTCCATTTGTGCAGGAAATAGACCTGACCAAAAACTCCAGCACCTGTGGAGTAACAAAAAATGTAAAGAAAGGGCAGGATTCATTAATTCCCTATCACTCATCTGCACATGCCAAAGCTACTGAAGTTCAAAGGTTGGGCTTGCCCCTTCTGCTCACTAGAGTCTGTGAAAGGACGAGGGGTGCAAAGGGACTGGGGGGGTCTAGTTTCACAGCTGGCAGACATGGTAGCAGCTCCTGAGAAAAAGCTTACAAAGCTTTTAATTCAGGGCAGCCAACATGACCGTTTCCTCCCTTCCTTCCTGGCCTTGGCTCCAAAGTTGTCCACAGGGAATGTCCAGTCCAGTCTAACATATCATCTGATGTCTCTATAGTTTATCTCACTTCTAACTGAGGCCTTGGCTCAGACATGACTCCAAAGCCCTCCCTCCGCACAGACTTGTGCTTCAGGCAGAGCTAGGGCAGAAGGCACACTGCCTCCTGCAGCTTTATCCCATTCCCCTCACCCCTGCTGCTGCAGTACATGAGAGATGGCAGTGCTGGGGACATGGAACAAGCAGCCCCAGACTCTTCTACCTCCTTTGCTGTTTAAATGCTGTCCCCAAGTCCCCAAGACAAGTCAGGCAATAGAGTAAACACAGTTCCCCTTTAAGGAGGGAGATGCAGAGAGAGCTCTGAAAATCACACAGCTGTATGCCCTGGGAAAGAAGAAAAATACTGAAATCACTGAAAGGTATCAACTCTTGTCAGCTGTGACATTACAGGGACATGACGAAGAAGAGAATCCACAGATGGCTGCTCCAAGATATTCCTGACACAGGGATAAAAGTGTCTGCCTTTACACTGTCCTTGGGTTACTGAAAAATCTACAAGACATTCCAAATGTTCTGTGCATGCCACAGGGCCTCATGTACCCCAGCCACAAAGTGAACAGCCAAGCATGTGGAACACCAGAGTTCCAGAAGAGACTGCATGCTCACACAGGTTTGCCACATGAAAGGATAGATGAGTGTGTGGATGGCAAAAGGAAAAAATAGGCCACAACAACCAGCTCAAAATGGTTTCAAGTCCAGATTTTTAAGCCATTTTCTTCCTGGTTTTGACACAGCTAGAACATTTTAGATGTTCATATGATGTATTTATGCTTAAAAGTCAGAATTCTTGGACTTAAATGCTTGTTTGTCAGTCCAAAAGCCTGCCCTAAAGTTAGCACAAGGAACTTTTCAGGAGGTATAAAACCCACACAAGATCTACCTAATCCACCACAGAAAATATCCAGTGGAGATAGTGGGTTTCTCTAAGGAGAACCTAGAATATGTACCTTTTCATCAGATTTTTAGCCAGAGGATTGGTCTTAGTGAAGCCTCTCAAAAACAGAGCAACATGAGACACACTCATGTTGCACTAAATGAAGAATGTATTTGTCAGTGGCCTGGATCTTCACAATAGGAGCCACTAAAGGTGGTTGTGAATTGCCTCCCTGAGTGCAAAGGACATTACCCTGTGGGGACCCTTGTCTTGGGTTCATCTGGTACTTCTGGGAGCACTCACAAGTGGAACTTCAGGCAGAAAACATAAGGTCACATCTTCAGATGAGAACTTGGATTCATGGACAGTGGGGAAACTTTGAAAAAACCAAAAGCAGACTGACTACATAAACAGCTTTGGAAAGCCAAAACAAGCCTGCCTTAAAGAAGCAAACATCCCAAGCCATGGGGCTTGCTCAGGCTCTGAACACAGGGCAGCAGAGTCCCTCTCCTCCTCCCAAGACACACGTGTGCCATGTCTGCACTGCCCTGCAAAATATTTAAGCATATTCTCCTTTCACATGACTATGCCTCTTTGGGAAATCTCATGTGTTTGCATGAGCACATGAAAATAAACCAAAACATCAGCAACTGGAAACCAGAAGATGAACAAACCTGTGATACCATTTTTGCCTACAAATAGACATCCGTGAAATGGGATTAGTACAACACTAATCACCACTGAGAGAAATGATGACATCAGCCAACTGTTCCCACATTCCCCACCCAATCACCTCCTTGTCCCCCAGCTCCTCTTCCCCACTGAACCTCACTTACACATCAGTGGCAAGGGAACATGCTGAAGCAGCTAGCCAGCTAATAGGATAAAGGCCTCTTACTCCAGGGAACTAATCCATTTATGCGGAACATAACTAATGGCTGCCCTTGGAGATTGCTCACCCATGCCCACATGCAGCAGGGACTGCCCACACGTGCCTCACACCACAACACTGCACAGCACACAGGGTCTTGCTCAGGTGGTGCTTGAGTGTTGAAACTCAGAACTTCTGATGGGCTTCAACTTAACAGCTTTGAAAGGGCTGGCCTAGGCCTGTACCCATGTGAACAGCTTGCAAATATTTCAGAGGAGCCAGCATCTCCTGCCTGGCACACTGTCCTTCCTTTTAATCAGGCATACAGTTGCCTTCAGCACTGCTGATCAGCACTTGCAGATTCTGATTTTGCATCCCTTTGCTCACAGCCTCACAGGTGCACATGGCTTGAGATGGTGTAAAGCTGGTCCAGGGAACCATCCCCACTGCCAATTCAGCAATCAGTGTTTCTCCCTGGACACTCCAATGAGCTGAGTGAGCTTCACCATCTCTACTTGTCCATGGGTACCAGCACAGGATACACATTACTTCTGCCAAGCTTCTGAAACTCCCCTGTGTGAGGGCAGTGAGGCACCATCAGAGCCAGAAGCAGATCACCGCCCTTCTAAACAAGTGTTAGATCACAGCAACCTTCAGAGCTGTGTATGAAGTATTTGTTGAACTTCTGCCTTCAAGCATGCCACTCTCCATGGTCTGCATCAAGATCCACTTTCCAAATAGCTGGAAATAAACCATCAACTTAATAGCTTGCAGTCCATATCAGAGCCTGTATTGCACATGTCAGTGTTCATAACACATTATCAGTTTTAATGCACAAATCATATCAGTGTTTCCTTCATTCAGCTCTGGATTTTGGCCCATCTCATGCTTACAAAATGGTAATGCCCAAGGACCAAGACGGCTCCTTCACTCACCACACTGCAGAAGGGCAGAAGTTCAGATTAACTCATTAAAAAGAGACCAGAATGTATCAAGGCCAAGTTAAGCAATATCCTCTGTGCAGAGAGAAAGGTTGATAACAGCAAATATTTACATCCATTTATATGAATAGTTTTGAGGGTGTTTGAATTATTTGGATGCTCACATCTGGAAAGCAAATGAACCAGTGCCTCAGCTCAGTAGAGAGTTTTATACAGTAACTGAGCAACACAGGCAAGTCTCACAGTTGCAGCAGTAGTTATAGCTGCTTTCTACCTCTAACCCTACCAGCAGCCCCATCATAAGACAGCAATCAGGTTTTTTTTCAGCTTCTTGTGGTTTACCATTTCACTCAGCTCCAGAGAGAGTCCACAGGCTGTTTAGCACAACTGCCCGTAGTAGGAGTCTGCAAAATGCAAACAGGATGGACTAGCACAGCAAAAATGCCTTTCACACTTCTTGCAGCAGTCAGACTTGAATAGAACATTGGTGTACTATGAAAGAAAAGAGACAAGACTGCTAAAATGGTTGTATTATAAATCTTTCTGCTTAGAAAATATTTTCCAAGAGCATCACTTTCAGTGCTCATAATTGCACTCATGCAACAATAATTAGAAACTATTAGGGTTGGTTTTTATTCAGAGGATGACAAGAAATCATATTAAGTTGAAAATTAGTTAAGAGCTTGATTGGATAGCACACCAAATTCAGTACTACAGTGAAAATAAACATACATGAACTCACAGTGCTATTTCCACCAGAGCTCTGAACAAAGCACTGCAGCTTAGATTTAAAAAAAAAATACACTTTAAAGTATGATCAATATACAGTCTTATCATGCAGTCAGGTACACCATGTTCTTGTGTGAGGTTTGTCTGTCTTTCTGGCACATACAGCAAACAGCAGCAGTAACAAACTTTCCTGAACAAACTCAGGGCATTCCCTGACCTATGGTGGCACTCCCAGCTGCTAACCACATCACCCAAAACATAACAAGGAACAGGTTTACAGAAGTAAGAAAAATTAGACATCTGACTAGTTGTATTTTAAAGGTATTTCTACCTATACTAGGAATTACACAGATCGACTAGATTTGAAATTTGGAAAATTTTTTAAAAACTATTCCTTGTTTCGTAATCATAATATGCCCACAGGCCATCACATCAAAGCCTATAAGATTGTTTGATGAGCCTCTGCAGTCACAGGCAAGATAGGGAGCTTTAGAAACTCCACAGGTAGATGATTTTTTATTTCATTTATGCTGTCAAAAAGAACATGCTTACAATAAGATTGCAAAGTAACTTGCAAAGCATTTTAAGGTTTTATCCTCTGTACAGCAGATCAGCCTGTTTTTTTCCATAATCAAACTCATGAAGGTGAAAATACAGCTTGCAAGCATACACTGGGATTTTAAAGCACAAGCATGTTTTTGAATTAAAAATACTGCTTTTCCTAGTATAGACATGACCACAGCCTTCATTTACATTACATTCCTAACACTCTAGACAAAGCTCAGTTTTGCAAATTCATTCCTATGAAGATTGCTTTGCATAAACAGTCGAAGTCCAGCAGGAAACCAAAAAGATTGTTAGCAATGAGGAAAACCAGGAAATGTCATAGGGCTTCTCTTAAGCATCCTCATTTCTGTTTTATTTTTAATTTACCTGTGGGCCCCAGGACACCTAGATTTTTTAAATTTTTTTTTTTTTTTTGCTTGAAGAGCATTTGGGAGGGTTTGTCTCTCCTTTACTGGTCATCATTTCTTCAAAACAAATTGAAACTCAACAAGAAACATATCTGGGCTCACAGCTCTGGAAAAGGGCAGGAAGCTTTACAAGGGAATCTGCTCTGGTTTAACTCAGTCTCCCATCTACATGAGAAGTAGATGCCTCTATTGAGTGCCTCCCCCTGCGAGATGAGCTGTGGACCAATGCCCAAAACTCCCATTGACATCAACAGGCTGAAAGAAAGCCCAAGCAGAGCCCAGCAGTGCGGTTCTCATGTGAGCCAACAATGGAGAGGTTATTCAGAGCTAAGGCAGAAAAATCAGAGCTAAACCCCTGCTCATGCCAAGGACAGCTGTGCTGTTGACAGCCAAGATGGCTATTCTACCTCTCCAAAGCTTGTCTCAAAAGCAGCATTTCCTAGAGTGTTTACTCTAGTCACAGGCATGGCCTTAAAAGCTCAGCCAGCTTCTGCCTATTGAGTAGTAATGGCTGCTGCATTTTTAAGACTCAGACATGCCCTGGACAAGCTGCTTGCTCTCCATGTGTGGTGACAAAGTAGAGCACAAATGCCCAGCATTAATAGTTAATCAGAACCATCACATGACTGCCCTGTTCCTGCTGTTACCACAGTCACACTACCGCTTCCCTCCTTCCTTCTCACCCATGGGCAGCACCCCTGGGAGACTGCAGGGTGCAAAGCACACCCGTGTCACATCTCAGACACCAGTGCCAAGCCATGCTGGGGAAGGAAGGTGTTCTGCTTCACAAATACAGAGCTAAACAATGCCAGGGAAAAGCTAAGGAAAAACAAGCTCTTGTTTTCCATTCCTTGCTGCCATCTCTTCTGTATTAGTGCTTTGAACAAGTCTATAACCATCTGAATTCTTATCAATAGCAGCCCCTGTTGCCTTGTGGCTGATGAATTCTAAGGGAATTCAATGCTTAGTGGTGGCAATGTAGGAACAAAGAAAAAAAAAAACTCTAATCTCTCTACTGCTTATTTCAGTTTCTTAACCAATACAACACACTCAGAAAAGCAAGCAGAAAAACTGCCACCACCATCAGATGCCCTCTGGGCTATATAAGAAACAACCAGATTGGTTCTAAACAGCCATTCACCCTCGCCAGTTTCTTCAAGCCCCTTCACTGGCCCTCCAAAGAACTCAACTCTAAGGCTCTCTCCTTTTCAGAGGTTGCTACCACAAGCAAAAGATGCAGCTTATTACGCCTGAAGAGAGATCCATTCATCCGCAGACCAGATACGACTTGGGCACTGACAGCATATGGTGGAGCCGCCTGCAGACTCCTTTTCTCCCCAGGCAAGGATGAGATATTTGTATCACAATGAGCCACATGCTGAGGAAGGAGTGGGCAGGGAGAGGTATCTGGCCAACTCAACAGCCACACTGGGACCAAACCCAGGCAGCCCCTCTCGTCCAGACACATCAAGACTGGGGGAGGTGAGGACAACCCAGCTCTATTGCAAAAGAAGAGAGCACTGTAGGGAAAGTCCTGACCTTCACTTTCAAGCAGCATCTCCAAGCTGGTGTTTTTGAAAAATATACACAGGTTGCAGCAAAACTTCTTAATCTGTCAGGCTCTTGAGATTACCTGGGCTGAACTCAGGGGCTGGGAAACAACATGCCAACATTATCCTCCTGCATAGTACTGTGTCAAAACAAAGAAAATACCCTTCAGAAAACTAACTTGAAAAGGACCTGCAGAAGTCAACACAAAAGAGCTACAACAGCAATGGGCTGCAGGATGGCCACCCTTGGGGATCCAATCCAGCCCCTACTCTGATTGCTGCTCACCCCACATTCAATCCCATTTTAAACAGTTGTGTTGTTGCTGCAGTTAGGAACTCTTAGTTTTGCTGAATGATGTTTTCTGTGGCCAGCTGGCAGCCCACCATAAAAAACTGCCAGTAGATATGGGAAACTAGGCTTTTCCTTCTGTCAGCTCAGTAGGAAGCATTCTGTGTGGTGCTTTGAGAGCAAAATGCTAGAGGTCAAAACTGCAACCTTATCCATTCACATGCAGAATTTCTGATAGATGCTTTCAGGTGGAAGTGCCTCACACCTCCTTCCAGATTTGCCCCTCCCAGGCCTATCTAACCATCAGAGTCAGACCAAGAGTTCAAGTCCTACTCAGCATCACCAGCATCATTCAGGACTTCTCTCCAAGTCACATCCCCTTAGCCACATGCCAGCGGTGCCCATATGCCCATTTGATCTCCTCTCTCTGGACTACAGCCAAAGAGTCAGCTCTAGTCTAATACCTTCTGACCAGACTTTAGAGCTTTGAGGGAAAAAAAGAATGACAGCAGGGTTGGGAAGGTAGCCAGCAAGCATGCCAATCTAAATGATAAGCCCTTGGCTTTAACCTCAGGCTCATAATTTTCTGCCATTGGTGCCAGGTGCTATTATTGTCCCTTTGGGAATCATAATACAACAAAACTATTCTCTCTAGCTCTGTCTCCACTATTCTTAACCTTCCTATTCCACAGATCTCTACTGCCTCTCAAACCTCAGCCACATCAATTCTCTTTTCTTCATCTTCCTTTTGCTCAACCAAGCTCTCTAGCGTTCTCCAAATCACCCAGACCAACCTAATCCCTGCTCTCTTTCATGATTCATAGCAGCACCTCAAGGAACAACATTTCAGATGTCTCAGCATATATTCTAGCTTCTGGCTCACCCTTCCTTGGTAGTCCAGATGGATATAGTCACCACACCAGCATGCAAGCTACTAGGAAAAGGCAGCAAAATTACACAGCCACATACTGCAGGAAAAAGAGACCAATACATATTTCCAGACAGAAGCTCATTTGTCCATCTCCCTTTTGAACTGTTGCCTCTTTGCACATGTTACAAAACCAGAATAAAAAATGCACTGAGACAAAACAAGGAAGAAAAATATCAAGGGAGAAGAACAGAAGCATTTGGCTCTAAGAATAGACAACACATTCTGTGCCAAGGCTCACACAACAGTGGAAGAGGTGCAAAGAGAGGTGTGTGCTCAGAATGAAAGTCTGCTAGCAGCACACCTGAAAGATGAACACAGTATCAACAGATGCTATGGGGAAGCAGAACCAGAGTGGACTTGAACTAACATTAATTCTGTATTTCAACAATGCACAGAGAACACAGATCCTCGTGGAGAAACTGTTGACATACAGGCTGTATAACTTCCAGAGGGCCTTTGCAACCTCAGCCATTCTGTGAGAATGCTCTAATCTCTGGTACAGTGGTTGATGCTGAGAGTTTAGGAACGGGACTAGATTATTCTGCCTGCCTTGCCTTTGGCATTTACAAGCTGGCAGCAAGGTGAACCTTGCCATTAGTGAAAAGAAGATATTCAACTTACTTGCCTCTTTCAGGAGGAAATCATTATGCTTTCTAAGAAGCAGCTAGGCCAAGTTCTACATAGGTTACTGCTCTTACATTCCAATTCACCCAGCTGCAGCTGCACACAGGCACTTCCTAGTATTTTTGCATGCATTAGATAAGCACCCAGGGAACACTTAGGAGACACAGAGACAGATATCTGCTGCCTGGCAGAGTCATAATCACCTCTTTGGGGCTAGGTGGAGTTCCTCATGCTTTCCCCTGCTATTGAGTCTCTATCTCTCAGCGCATTTTCTTCCCACTCTCCCTCTCTCCACCTCCATCAGACTATCAATGTCTAATGTCAGCAAACTGGACATCAGCTGGCTAGCACTGAGCCAGTCTTCACAACACATCAAACCACAGGAGAACATCTCCTCAGCTCCCCCAAAGATGCAAAGAACAAGACACCTGTCCCATGCCCCATCTCCCCTACATATGGTACTTGTCTAGAGTCCCAGAACCTCCCACCATGGAACTACATCCTTGCAGGCGAGTAGACCAGACAATGTCATTGATCATGTTCAGCCTAAATTTCTTCATACTAAGTTTCCCTTGCAGCAGGCACACATAGCATTTGTTTGCTGGCCACTTCAGTGCCAAACACTGTCAGGGCTGAGATGGACAGGCACTTCTGTGCTGGAAGAACAGCTGCTGCAGCATATTTCTGAGGGTGAAAAATAAAAGTAAAATTGCAGGAGGTTACCAGAAGCAGAGTTTCCCATTCTGTACTGATGTAATCAGTTTCTGCAATACTTTCTTTACTGTGTTGCTTCAACAAGCCCACAAAGAACTGCTATGGCCCAACTTCCCACACCTGAGAGAAGTTCTGGTACTGGTCCCCTTAAGAATTGGTGTAAGCCATTATGCTCAGCACAGGCCCCTGAACTCCACTCAGTCACTCTGGAGAGTGAAGTCCAGGGCAGTGCTGAAACAACCACAAGCACCAGCAGTAGATTTTCCAGCACCCTCTCACCACAGAGAGAAGCTTAGATGGGCAAACAGATGGTAACAATTCTCAGGAACTGAAAAGACCCGGATTCAAATGGGAGGCCAAGAGGTGAAAAGGACTCACGAGCTCACACGTGGAAGCTATCTGGAAGCTATTTGTCAAGTCCTGGAGAGACACGCAAGGGCAAAACCCAGCTGTGCTAAGGATATGGAAATCTTACCCTGGAGCCATTAGCAGCCCAAAGCCCAGAGCCCAGTGCACCAGGGTCACACACTGGGTCCTTGGTCACACGCGGAGAACGCTGTTCTGTAGCCTCTGGGCAATCAGTATTGACTCAAAGGAAGTTTTCAGTGCTGATCACCCCACCAATGCCCAGTCCAATCAAAATGCCAGTATTGAAACACATAGCAGAAGGAAGATGGTCTTGATATTACACAGCTAAGCCACATCTGGCACTATAACCAGCCCAAATCCAATGTCAAATCAAGATGAAGATCCCCTCATCTGTCTGGCACTGAAACTAGTCAACCACCAAAGGGGGTACAGAGCCTGCAATGAACAATCCAAATGTTAGCACAGAATGCATTTTTCTCTTCTCTGGTAGCCTTTTTCATCCTAGCGTCTCAACGCATTTCAAATAATGCACTAAGCCTCCAAAAGAAAATGGTATTGACACTCTGTAGAGGAAGCCACACAAAGAGCAACTGAGATCACTTGGCTTGTTCAGCCTGAAGAAGAGACTGAAAGGAGACCTCACTGCAGTCTAGAACTTCTTTATGAGGGGAAGCAGAGGGGCAGGTACTTCTGTCTTCTCTGTGGTGACCAGTGACCCAAGGAAATGGCCTGAAGCTGTATCAGGGGAGGTTTGGGTTGGACATATGAAAAGGTTCTTCACCAGAAGATGCTTGGGCACTGTAAGAGGCTCATCAAGGTTAGTGGTCATGGCACCCAACCCTGCTGAAATTCAAGAAGCATTTGGACAATGCTGTCAGGCACATGGTGTGATTCCTGGAGTTGTCCCATGCAGGACCAGGAGTTGGACTTGTCGGTCCTTTCCAACTTGAGGTATTCTATCTATTTAAACAAGCAGGCAAACCACAGCAGAAAGCTCTGAGCAAGTGATGAAACCTATCTAACCACTTTGCAACGTACCTGGAAATATACCCATGTACCCATACTCTCTGCCTTGTACTTCAAAATTATGCTTTCCATATCAGTCACCTAAAAAGAATTTGAACTGCTTATTTTGCCACCCCAAAGCTGCTCTCCCTCCAAGAGACCTCTCTCCCTGCAAATGCTACACTCTGACTTCACAAGCTTCTGTAAGTAGATTTCAAAGGTACTTCTGGCAGTCCCACTGAATAGCACAGGAGGATCCTTTACTTCCTCTCTGTTTACACAACATGCCAAGACCAATTAGTTCTCTGGGAATGAGCTCAACAGCTCCAAGAAGTCTTTGTGACACCCTGGACTTCCTTATACCTCAGGTGAGCCTCCTGCCTTCACCTCAAACCAAAAGACGTCCTTGCTCTCCTTGACCTTGTGCTCTCTGCCAAAAATGCCAGATAGGCTAAAGTGGCAGCAGCCATGCAGGGTGACAACAGGCTTCATTAAATGCCAGCAGGGCTGGCAGCAGGGCCTGCATGCAACAACGTGTCTGTCCAGGGACCATGACCAAGGGGTGCTGAGAGAGGGCATTCACAGCAGCAATGTGAGTGTCTGCACAAGCCAGGGCATTTCTGCCCAATTAAGGAAAGAATAGAAGCCTTCTGAGCTAATTTTCTAGTCCTTTGGAGAAGTGAAGAAAAGCATGCATTGAAATATCCTCACTCGGCCTCAACTGGGAGACACTGGGTGGCCAGCTGACCAGCCAGGGTGGGAAATACATCTGCCAACAGTCCAAACTCATGTCTGGAACACAAAAAGACTGAATTTCTGTACCCTGTGAAGCTGGAAAGGCATAGCCTGGCATCTAACCAAAACAGGGCTTTTTAAACCTGCTCCTGGTACAGCCTTCCCTGCTGCAGGAAACTGAACTGAAAGGCATGGCTGATGGAGACTTCCATTTATTCACAGGCCAAGAAAGCAATTCCCTAGCTTCTTAAAAGCACTCTGATTGCCCCCAGTCCACTTGTCTCCCAAATTTACTCTTCTTTTGTACCAAAAGGCACCAAATCACTGGAATACAAGGAGACATTTGGACACCACTTGCCACTGACCCATGGGAAGAAACAAAATCTTAAACATCCAACACAGAGCCACTCTACACCACAACTCTCTGGACCAGTATTTCATCACCATCCAATGTAAACAGAAATTTGATGCAAAGCACTTGGCATCTCTTCATCCACCCTTGAGTTACCCATACCACATCACACGCCCAAAGTGCCTTCTTATCACGTAACACATTTGCTTCAGGCACAAATTAATCTTGCCTGATACTCTTTGTCATCTGTCAGCAGCACAGAGCTGCAGGAATGGGAAGTAAGGCTCAGGGTAAGAGTTGCTGTTCAAAAAAAATGTCAAGCTGATAAACTTTTCAGCTGTGTTCTCATGGGCAAGCATCTGATAGCAAGGATAACAATCATCAAGGAAGAAAAGCTTGATGTTCAGAGCCCAGATGAAGCCTTGGAGTAGCCTCTTTAATATTAACATTCCTTATATGCCTTGTTTACCTAAGAAACACATGATGCCACACACTGCCCAGGCAGTTAATAAGAGCCATTTTTGTTGGGAAAATGGAAATAGACCAAAAAATAAACATCCTGGTCCTATTTTGTAAGTGGGGAATGGAGGTCCTGAATGATTTTCATAAGAGAAATAAGTACAGCTATTAAGCAAAGACTTATCATAAAGCTTCAAGATCTCACTGGTCAAAAGTTAAACAAAATTTAAAAATAAATACAAGTGACCAAAGAAAATATTCAGGCTGCATCTCACTTTGCATGAGTGTGTCATGTCATGTTGTGCTCCCAGTACACTCTTTCAAATTAAATCCACCAGCTGACTATCCTTTCTTTATAACATGGATTCCACAATCATAGAATATTATTGAAATCCACAGTAAAAATGTTATTGAAAAAACACACTGCCACCTCCACTCCAGATCTCAATTTCTTTTGCAAAAATCTTTGCACTTCTGGATTAACTGTGGCAGAGAGCAACCAGACAAGGAAGCCAATTATTCTCGCAAGGTTTCCCCAGAAAAAAACAACAGTTTGGAAAGCTTGTTTAAATTAGCCCCTAACCTTCATCAATACACTCCTAAACATAGTGCTGAAAGGAGCTCAAGGGAGAGCAGGCAGATGCTATGCCTGGGATCCAAATCAGAGAAATCACCTGGGCCAAAAGAAACATTTCCCCATTTACTCATGTGCACTCTGAAAAAAAACAGAAGGCTGGGCACAGGCTTAGCAGCTTTCTTCTTCTCCTCTCATAAGGATGTGAGACTAATTAAAGTCTATCAGTAGAAAATTTGGGTGATGTGAAATGCAAGACTAGGCCTTTTGAATGTTCTGTGAGCAGAAACTTGGCTAGAAGGTTGAAAAGGGGGTGAGGAAAACTGTACTGAAAACACAAGTCTCTGCATTATGTATTCATGGGATGTATGCTGCCAGCAGGACTGAGAAAAACCAACAATGTAATAGGGAAATAGAAATCTCACTTTGAGAGATCTTGGAAAATAAATGCATAGTCCTTTCTTTTTGTGGGTCCATCTTGTAGGCTTAAAGGAAGAGTTGCAAGCAAGGTTAAAACTAGTGCATCCAACCAACCAGAGGCAGTGAAATTCTTTCCTAATGAGAGGATTCTCAGAACTGAAAATAATTCTTTTTAACTTGCTGCAATGTACCAGGGTCAGCAGATGTCTACAGATATCCTTCTAAACTGACACTACAGCAGTGCAAATAGAAAAACAAGTAATGAAGAGATGTGAACTAACTTTACAGCAAGGACTTTTGAAAGAAAGGCGCCAGATGGGAACTGCACAGGGCAGCCTGCTCCATTTCCCAGGCTCTGCAGAGACAAGGCAAACTTCTGGCATTTCTACACCTCAGTCCCAGGCCAAACTAAAATGCTGCAAAATCAGGAGTAACTGCATCTAGAGCAAACACTTTACAAATTGCATTGTAAAGTTAAGAATGTAAAAAGCACTCTTACATCACTATAAAACTCCTAGGAGGTATAAAGAGATTTAGGCCCAAGGAGGTCAACAAGCATGAAAATTCCTATCATCATCAAGTTGACAACAACTTTCACCACAGGCTCTTTTTCTATATCCTAAGCAATTAATTTATTTTGGAGTAAGTGATATAGGTCAGATCACAGCAGCAGTGGTAACTTGCTGAAAGCAAATGCCAGTGATTTTGTTCCTGTGTCGTGCAATGAACTGGAGAGTACAAGTGCTGCCTTCCTCATGGGGTAGCAAGAGAATAGCCCAGCTGTAGTAGAAGCCACCCAAGAAACAGTGCCTTTACCTCTCAGTAGGGGTATCTATACTTACCCTGATTTATCCTAGAACAGACAGTAGAAGTACCCTGAAAGTATGCCCCTGAAGGCATGACCAAAAGAAGCAACCCTATGAATTTACTGATCCTTCCCTCAATGACCCTTTTCTGTCTTTTTTCCAAGCAATGCTGCTTTCCTCACGTGAAACTCTGCCTTACCTGCTGCATTTTTTCCAGGTCAAGGCTGGGCCTGCTGACCTTATCCCCGTATCCTTGTCGATGTCTCTTACAAGGCATGACTTGCTCAAGGCCTGCCCCAACGCTCGTGAGGATTAAAGGTCCGGAGGCCGGGCTGCGCACCAGAGGCTGGAGTCTCTTGGGAGGGGAGGCACTGAACAGCACGGGGCTGGGGCTGGCATGGAGGCCATCAGCCTGCTCTGCCACGGGCCGGAAAGACATGGCGCACAAGTTCTTCACTTCTTCGTCACTGGAGGAGGTGTTGTTGCCGTCGCTGCAGCACGTGAGCCGGCTGACCTGGGACCACTTCCGCTTCTCCGCCGCAAACTCCCGGTTGATGCGCTCCAGCTCCTCTTCCGAGCTGTGGCGGTCAAGGCTGGCATGGAACAGGGCCCGAACCTTGCAGCATTGGTTCTCCTGGTTCTGGAGCTGGTTGGTGGCCAGAGGAGTCAGGGTACAATTCCGTCTTCTCTCTAGTGGAAGGAGGAGATGGAGAAGTGGCAGAGCAGATCTGTGTTCCACAGCCTAATAAAATGGGCCTTTTTTTTCCTGAACCTGTTGTTTTCCTCTCCATTCAAGTAAACTTCTGAGCCATTTCCCCAGATGAAACACCCCCCAGCTCAATGCTTCCCTTTGGAACTTTCCAGACCTTTGTTCAGACTGGATTGCTAGATGTTGTCCCCTTTCAAACCACCACCCGTGTGGATGATACAATTCCTCCAAAACCATCTTCCCCTGGAACTTAGTATAATAGATAAGGTCTCCTAGATACCAAGACTGAGCCAAATTCCTTAAGAATTTGGTCACTCTTCTAACACCTTGGAAGATAATTGGTTAGAAATTAGTCTGTGTAATTGGTCAGTTCACCTTTAGAACTTTTGACTTAGATTGAATGCTGTTCTTTGTACAAACTTTTTATTGGCTGTAGTTTGAATCCTCCTTGAACCTATAAATATGACTGTCTCCCCTTTGTCTCTGGGGATGCTGCTTGACACCCTTCACACGAAATAAAAATTCTTGTGGAACGCATCAAGCAAGGCCTCCGGTCTTTCTCTGCTGACTAATGTAAGCTCCTGAGAGATGGCTGATCGATATTAGCACTCTCAGGTCCTGGTAAAACAACTATCAGAGACAAAAGAAAGCTTACACACCTGGAAGTCTAGTTCCAGAGAAAGAACATGGATCTATCACTCAGCTCACCTCCTCAAGGTGCAGAAAACATGAGCTTACAAACGTGTTGCTAGCCAAAAACATTAACTTCTAGTGATCAGTTCTAAGAGCAGAAAAGCCAAGTAAGTTATGCTATTCTAAGCATCACCTTTATGGCTCAAATAAATGAGATCTGGTTTCTGGAAGTAAAAGTCCTATTACAAAATTTGTCATACAAGAAACACTTATTACTTGTCTTCAGCCACAAGCTAAGCATGCTTTATCACTTCCCCTGAGCTCTTTCTATGCTAGGCACATGGAGCAGGGATTTGAATTTTAATGGGACATGTCCTATGGATCAGGAATTTACTTCTGCTGCCTCTGCATAAGAATCCACTTGAACCTAGGCACAGGGCATCCACCAATGGCAAACCTAGCATAACTTAAGAGATGCATTTACTACAGATTTCACCTGCAACTCTAAGCTACTTCATTATCAAGTCCAGAAACAACAGCAGAGCATGTATATCTTCTCCATCAAAGACTCTCGCTATATGCAAGAGTAGGGCTGCACAACACCAACTGTCTTGGAGGAAGGGAGAGAGATGAAGAAACTAAAGGTTAAAACTCAAAATAGCAAGGATGAGGAAACCCAAAACAAAGATGACACAAGTGCGAAAGCACAGAATAGAAAGATAAATTTTTAGTCCCGGCTCTGCTGCTGGCACTATTGTGGACCACCTCTGCCCCATGTCTGCAGCACTGGGACTTTAACATATGGTTAACAATGTCTATTTCTGGTGATAAAAATGCAACTTCTGCATCTGATAACACAAGCCTCTCCCTCTGAGGTCCCAAATGCTTCAAAGGTGACTGATTTAATACATCTGATTGTGGTACATAGGGGATGGAGAAGGAGGTACTTGCAAGAGCACAAGTGAAAATAAAAACTGACTTCAGCCGTAGCATCCCAGGATCCTTCTATCTTCATCCCTTTACCTCTGTCGATCTGAGCAAGTTCCTGGTTCTCTCCCTCAGAGTCATCGCTGTCCTCATCACTTGGGGGATAGGAGATCTAGGGGACAAGGAGAAAGAAAAGACTTCATCATGAGCACTGAACATTGCCCTGCTGCTGCCCAAGCCACTTCCCCCACCCTCCCCCTCTCATATCCTGCAGGCATCCACCCCACCTAACCACACACACCCAGCCACAGTACCTTCCTGTAGACACATCCTCATCTCCTAACCCCAATCTCCCATCATATCCTCTCACCTTCAGCAACACAGAACACACTGCCTATTGCTGCTTCCACCACACTGCACTGCCAACTCTTTCCCAAGTACAGTGAACATATCCTGCCTTACACTTCCCAGACACGTAGCTTACAACCATCACGGCCTACCACATCCACATCACGTGGATAACTGAATCTCCAAAATCTCCACTACCGAGATAAAGACACATCCTGTCAACAGCACTATCATCTTGCAAGGCACCCACAAATGGAAGTGGCACGTTAGCTTTAGCCATCCTGTGTATGTACCCACACTTCCCCCTTGAAGTTCACACACAATCCACCACAGAAGACTCACCTTGCTTTCCTACAGGACAACCCTGAAGTATTTAATAGAAATAAAAGAAACATTATTTCACAGAAACACAGATAATATTGATATGCTGTCCCCTCTAGGAGATAATTTACAGTACCACCAAACACCTTTGAATGTTCCAAGAGTAACAATAATTCACATATTTTGTCAATCAAGACTTTTCAGGAACATCTGCTCTGTGTCAGCCAATGGACTACAAGCCACTCACTCACTCAAAACATGTCTAACACTGAACAAACCAGGTAGCTGCCTCTTGAGACAATTGAGAGATCTGAAACCAAGCTTTTATAGGTCAGATAGATTGCACTGCTTCTGAGTTTCCTATACAGAGGAAATCCTACCTACCTTGATACTAAAGTGACTTTTGTTCAGCTGCATAGAGCCTACTTGGAAGTTATTAGATTAAACCTCTGAGCTACACAGCTTAGTATGTGTCTCTGGCAGCAGCCAAAACCAAATGAGTCAAAGCAAAATGCAATACTTAAAAGAAACCTTTATAAGAAAAAGCTCTGGAATAACATGGTCACAGCAAGATGAACTACACTATTCCTTGCACCTTTTTACTCAGAATAACAAACACAGCCATCATTCTTAGCTGCCTCAAAATACTTGCTCACAACAGAATTCAGTGGCAATACAATTCAGAAGGTTACATGCCATGTTTCCATTTTACATGTTTCATGTGCTGAGCTTGACTTCTATGGAAGAGGAGGCAAGCATGCAGCCATTGTACTGATCTGGACCCATTTTACATCCACCACCCTGAGGAGATAGCTTTGTACTGTTTCAGCCACCCAGAGACACAAAGGAGCAGCTACACTGAACTAGGTGCCTGTGAAAGACACACTGGTGATGAAGAGAAACAGTAACAGTTGAGAAATTCTGACTGATACTGGATTTGACAGCTATTAAATCAACACACCTATTTTGTAACCATCCTCCAGGGTTGTGTTTGGGGCAGTTTGTTCCCCCCTAAAAGCATGCCGACACCTTTTTTCCCCTCCTTCTTTAAAGCTACCTTTTGCCCTTTTGTATTTACATTGCCCTTTGAGAAATCAAAATATATTTTCCTTCCTTGCTAGTCTTTAAACTACATTCTCAACTGCCAAAAGATGAATTGGGCAAGTCAGATTTCAGATTTATCCCCACTGCAGATATCCCTGAAGTAAACACAGGACGCTGTTTTTCCTTCTACAACTACAATTTTCTTGTATGGGTTCACACACACGCATCATTTAATAAAGGCAGCTGGCACTGAGGAACACTGCCAAACACAGAGACTTCTAGTTGTCCCCAGAGCAGGTATAATACCTTGTTTGTACCATGGTAGTTCACAGAGGGGACAGCTGACACTGAGGTGCCATTGTGTAGCTGCTGTACAGACAGACAGAGGTCCTGTCTCTGTTACAAAAGCTAAGGCTTCCATTCTAACTCAAGAGGTACTGACCTTAGTCTGTGGCTCATTCCCACATAAAAACCTTTCATTTGGACATGGCAGGGTTTTCAGTGAGGTTCAGCAGCTCTGCGTGGGAAACCCAGCAGCTTCAGTTTCTGTGCAATGTGAATGTCAATGCATGGCATGGCGCTGCTTCCAAAAAAAAAGCCCATGACATCTAGCACATGCAGGTCAAACAGCTACTGCACAATGTCACTGCCTGGATATGCTTAAGATAGGAGATGGATTTGAGTCAATGACTGACATTTGAAGGTCTTTGTGCCTGCTAGTCCTGGGCTTCCAAAATTTCACTCTTCCCTGTGCAAGTGCAATCTTGCCAGCCCTTGGCCTCATATGGCTAACTCTCCTCTACTGAGCCCTCCCCAGCCCCCAGGCAACCAAAGACCAATTCCATTGTGAGGTGCCTTAAACTCTTCGCTACCTGAAAGAAAAATCTTTCAAACAAGAGACTCTAACTTTCGTGTCCCCCAACAGAGAACCACCATTCCTAGTAGGCTAACCATTAACCTTGCAGAGCTGGTATTTTTTACCTGAAATTCCTTGACACAATACCCCACACAGGCAAATATTAATAAAAGATAATAAAAAAAGATTCTCTGTCTTGATAACAAGACTTTCCAAAAACTAAATATCTACAGAATCAAAGAGTAATGCTCTGACTAGCTGGAGACAAATATTCTCTCCCTTGACTCTTCCCACGCTTTAACAGCAACCTTTTCCTAAACATTCAAAATAATTTCATTAAACACAGCAATTACTGTATTCAGGCCTCCAGCCTCTCTTGTACAGTCCCTGTCATGTATTAGCCACAAATTTATTTTTGTCCAAGGCCATACAGCCCCATTTTCCTCAGAAATACAGAACTGTGGCACTGCTGCAGCAGAAAATTCAAAAACTCCATGTCGAAAGTCCCACCAGATCATGCCTTCATTCACAGCACATCAATTGCAGAACTGTTTAGACTGAGACACCTCTTGGTATCACAACAGTCCAAGGTCTTGCTCAAGCTGAAACAACCAAAAAAGTTGCCAGGACTCTGCCTTAACTCTCTTCCTTAACATACAAAATTAAAGAGAACAGAATAAAATCTTCAATTCACATAGATGTGTGAATGTTTACAAGCTATGGCACAAAAGAAGCCAAAATCCAAAGAACAGGTGGTCATCCACCCTTCAGTGTTTCTTCAGTAAATGCATCAGAAAGCAGCCTCCTGTTGATGAGGATCTCAGTGTTACACCTGGGTCCTTCAGCTCTGGCACCTGACACACCTTCATGGTGTCAGGATAAGGAGTACTTCTGTACCAGACAGAAGCATAACCTAACTTCCTTATGCATTTCATTTTTCATCCATCTCTAGTAGGGAAATATGGGTTGGTGTAAAATAACCAGATGGTATTTAAGGAAAACTTAAAGAGTAAAGCTTACACTTTTGAGGGAATTTTAACATGAAAGACAAACCAGGAGATAAAAGAAAAAACTAGAGACAGAAAAATAAGTCTTTCTCATCACACTGCTGCTTGTCAACTGATTAATAAACTGCCCAGATCCTAAAGGGTCACATCACCCTCAAAAATCTAAAGCTCTGAAATACATCAGACAATAAAAAAGCCCCACAATGTTAAAGTGGAGTTTCTCTTGGTTTGGCTTCCAGAAGAGAAATTATCCTACTATCACACAATCAAAAGCAATGACGTTAAGAATCATTTGTGAGCTTACAAAGGATAAGAAATCTCACTTCTAAGGTAGAATAAAACTCTCCCAACAGGCTTCACTTAAAGGCTGCCGTGTCCTAAAAACCTAAAACACCAACAGCATGGTTTGGTTCATGGAGATACATTCATGAGGAAGAGATAATACAAAGATACAACTGACCACAGGCAGCCCCTTGTGCCCAGCTCATTTCCAATCTCCCTCTGGGAGCAGGGAAGGGAGGGAAGGAGGGAGTTTACCCCCAGGGAAGTGGTTTCCCTGGCAGAAGCCAATACTGCCTGTGCTGCACATATAAGGCTGTTTTTAACACAGGCTTGCTCACTTCAGGCCGACCACTCCAGGGGAATCTCTGAAGTCCCTTCCAAGAGCCCTGGAAAGAGACTTTGCTGACTTGGTCTCACACCCTGGTTCCTGGCACAAAACCAGAATGCAATAGATGAGCTCAAAATGACTACTGGTATCTCTGTGATGGGGAACTGATTTTCATTTCTTCAGACTTCACACTGGAGAAATGAAACCAGTACTCACTACTCACTTACCTCCCCCCTGCCACATTGCCTACAGAGCTGCTACAGACACAGACAACCTACAGCACAGGGCTCTGCTGTTGGCTCTTCTCCATTTCCATTGCTTGGCTTTAGCAAAAACATCACTGAATTTCCCTAGTGTTATTTTTCCAGGTCAACAACTGATGCAGTTACCACAAGACACTGCATGATCTTGAAGGAGGGAGGTGCCACCCTGCCAATTATAAGAAACTCTGAATTAGAGTTGGAAAACAAGGTAGATGATGAGACACTGAAAGGCAGTTTTGAGCATGGAACATTAGGAAGGAATGAGTCAAAGAGGCCTTCAAATTAACATGTAACTCCTTTCCCAAGATCTCCTTTAATTTTGAGAGATATTCAGTATTACAGGGAGAACTTATGCTAGTACAACAGACTGGTTCTCTCCAAGAAAAGTTGCTGAGTTAAAGTTCAGTTCAATCTTCAAACACCCACATGTGAGATGGGACTGCCCAGGCTATATCTGGGGTTCACAGCTGGAGTCCTTCAACAGCTAAACTCTCAGCAAGAGCCATCCTGGTTTGGAAAAGCTTTTCTAGAGTATTTTTTCCATGTTACTATCATGTTTTTTAATTTTCACAGTAGGTCTGCCTTCAAACTCTATTCTCCATTTCCTTGCAAATGGCTGCAGTTCAAACCCTTGAACATGGTCCTGCCTGACAGAGCAGCTGTCTGGGTAATGAAAGCAGGGATGGGCCAGTGGGACCAGCACTCCCTGAGACCCTTGTTTTCTAAGCCCTACCCATGCCAAGGACAGCAAAATTCCTGTTGTAGGAATGCCATCTTCTGCATGGGCCTAGAGTGCATTAATTGTCAGTGGTTTCACAGGTGTGAGGGAAGCAGAGAGTCACTCCAGGTAGCCGAATCTGCAATTTTTTAACAGTAGTTTTTACAGTTTTAACACTTATTTTTGTTCAGTGCTCTTGCCATTCTCATACACTTTTAAACAGTGACTAGCATCTCTCAGGATGCAAGTGGTGGCAGTCATTAACCAAAGAACATGGAAATCAAGCTTCTGTTCTGAGAAGCAATGACTGAGCTGCATTTCCAGAAGCGTGGGCTTAAATTGGGTTACCTAGATCTCGAAAGGAAGGCACAAGGCTTACACAGAACAGTGAAGATATGAATGGTGCATGGGTGTGAGAAGGCACATGCATGGTCCTCTCACCATTTTAAATCCTCTCTCTCATCCACCTGCACATTCACAAATACACACGCATGTTTTGACCAGACTGTCTACTGGAAAGAGTTTACACCTGTGGACAAATCTGACTAGAACTGAAGCAGAGATACACTACCCTAGTCCTAGGGATTCTCATCTGCAAGTGGAGTAACCAGAGGACTCTATGCAAACAAGTGCAAGGGGGCTAGCTTCAACCCTGGGAAAGGATTGTTGTTTTGACTGGTCAAAATATGGTTGAGGCCAACACAGCTGACTCTCTGCACACTCTCATCTGTCCCACATCAGTTCTCTTTGCAGCAGTCAGAGTGTGCAAACCTCTTGTTCAAAATCTTCCCTGCTCTTCCCAGGGCTAAGCTGAGATGATTCTGCAGGAGGATACTAAAGATAAAAACATCAGGAGGTTTACAAAATAAAAACCAACCAAACAAAACACCCCAAGAAACCTACCAAGTCCCCGTGCTCTACCATTAATCCAGAAAAGTATATTACACCACCAGTGAGCCTATGGTCTTGAACACTTGCAGTCCACAGGCACCAGAGACTAGACACCCCATGTTTCCCAGTCCCAGGGAAGTGAATACAGCTGATGCCCACAATTGAGACTCCTACCCACTCTGGGTCTGTTCTCAGAAACTCTGGATAAATATTGTGACAAGACTAAAACCAAGACCATGCTTTTAAATTCCACCCAAAACAGAAATAAGTACTTGCAAACAGACTAGAACAGACTCAGTTCTACCAACAGTATAGGCACCCATATAGAGGCATGCACTCCTATCGGGCATCACACTTCTGTGACAACAGAAGACACAAAAGAAAAGCTATCAATTAAAAAAATTAGCCTTTAAAAGGCCTCCTAGGCAAAAAACACCCAGACTCTGTTCCTTACCACCCAAAATACTCCAAATCTGAGAGAACCCTATTATTTAACCTCAAAGACACTATGATAACAAGAATATCTCTGATTAAACACAGCTGCAGTCATGTTTGGAATCATGGCTTCCATGTTATAAATGTCACTTGTTAAAAACAAAGTCACTACAGCCCTCACTCAGCAGGTAGATGGGGTCTGGTAACAAAGATGTTACCAAAGAAATAGAGCCTTTGATTCTTCAATTTCCTTCTTGACTTCCCAGACCACTGTGTTCCAAAGAAAGACCACTTCTGCAGCATGGGAGCCAGGGGAATGGTGCAGCTCCCTGCTGTGATATGTATCACTTACTGGTAGCAAGAATTTTTATAAAATTCTCAAAATATCCTTTTGTTAGCTTAAGAGGCTAATTAATGTTTACAGCTCTTACTACAAGTGACAGAAACCATACACTCTTCCAACTCCCCTTCTACCTGCATGTAAAGCTCACAGGTGTGCCACTTTCCAGTAAGAGTCCCTCAGATCTCCTACACTCCTCCCCCACTCAGGTTCTGCTCCATACAGATACCCAGCACAGCCTGGCCTCGGGTGGCAGTCCCCTGCATGTGGTGGAACCACCCCGAGTTTCTCAACAGCTCTGCTACTCTACTCATATCTTTGCTGCTGCAATAAAGAGAACTATGGCTAATTCCTACCCAAGTTTCAAGGATTCTCATGAGAGGAGACAACATAGCTCAGATAAGAACTAAGAAAGAAAAAGGTGGTAAAGCATTGGAAAGTACTCATCAGAAAGAAGCGGCAACATAGTTGTAATGCAGAGATCCCCCTGACAGCTCTCAGCTTGGAGCCCAGGCAATGTGATTTAAAAAAGACTGGATATGCCACTCAGTGCCATGGTCTAGTTGAGGTGTTAGGGCATGGGTTGGACTTTATGATCTTGAAGGTCTCTTCCAACCTGTGATTCTATGATCACCTGGCTCACACCCGGCAGGAGCAGTGTCATTCAGCAGTGTTGACAACACAAAGCATGGCAATCCAGAAAGACAAAAAGGACCAGAAGGATTAAAGACCTTTACAAGGCCTCATCCACACTGCACTAAGACACAGTGACTTAGGTCCATCTGTAATTTACAGCCCACTTGCTGCTAAACTCCAGCTCCAAATAGTTAGACTAAAAGCAATTATCAGAGGTTGATAAAACTATTTATCAGAGGCTGAAAACCCTCTCAGTCATAAGAGGAAGACAGTAAAAGGGACACCTAGAACTGGAGAGGCACCTATAATAGCTGATCTTATCTGTAATGCATTTACTCAGGGAGGGAGGATGAGAGCGGGCTGCTCACAGCAGTGCCAACCATTCCTGCCTTGGCCACAAGGATTTAAACACACCCCTCCTGACTCACAGTTCACCACGCCCCCCCACCCCCCAGCCTAGCTCAGTTACTATATTGCTGCAATGGGAAAAGGTTTCTTCGCACGGGCCAGCTTCTCAGGCAGTTTACAGCAACTCCTTAGCATTCCATGAGTCCCCTCAACCAGGGAAGCACGGCTGACAGCAGCTGGCATAAACAACACATCTGGTAACAGTTTTTCCATTCCCTACTCAAAAGACTCAGAGGGCAACTGCCTTTGCCCTGAGATGCTTCCTCAGCTGAGGAGAAGCTGCTTGTGTTGGGAGACCTCACTCAACACTCACCTCTGCTCAGCCATAAAGAACTACATTAGCCACATTTGCAAACACAAGGAACAATGCCTTACAGTCAGGCTGGAAAATACATTTGGAGCACACGAGACATTTCAGGCTTCTCCTCCCCTCAAAAGCTCACATTAACCCCTCTGAGTGCAAGCAGATGAGAGCTGTTTCATCTCTATGGATTTACACCAAACTTCTTGTGTTTTATCAGACAGCAAACCAGTAGCATAATCCTTTCAGACCAGGTCTTTGATTCATCTGGTCAGGCACCTTTAAAGTAAGTTAGGAACATCATAACTTGCAACGTCTCTCATTGCACCAGATTCTTTCCTGGCAAATATTTTGTGATTCCAAGTGGTTCCTAGTTGGAAAAATCTGACAAATGGGTTGTCAGATCATCCCACACATGGAAGGACGGCTAGAAAAGAGTGCACAAAGACAGAATTTGAATATTCACTCTCTTCTCCAATATACAACACAGAAGGCACAAAATTAATCTAGTATGAGATAGGTCCTAAACAAATAACAGGTTTAGTATTAAACTATATTTGGCAGCAAGTAGTTAAGGTGTGAAATATTTTGCCACAGGATGTTCTGGATATAAATACCCTACACAGATTTGCTGGTGTAAAATGAACAGGTTTAGGTAAAAGAAAACTTACTGAATTACTAGTGCAGGAGGATAGGATACTGGGGGAAATTGCAGGTCTAACATGAGATGGATGCTCCTAAATCCCATTCATGGAAGAGGGACACAGAGCACCCTCTATTTACTTGCAATATCACAACATAGAGGGGATGCACAGAGCAAAGCCTCACAGTGTTCTTTCAGGTCCAACTCACCCCACCACAGAGTGCTACTGAGACAGTGTCCGAGCACCAAATACTAAATTAGCATCCTCACATATCAGTTCAGGGGCAAGATGGGAAAAGCTGCAGCCCTCTGCAAAATACCATTGAGGGGTTTCCCAAAAGTGATTGGCTCTGTCCAAGCCAGAACAAAAACAGTTATCTGAGAACAGAAATCTATACATGGAAGCTGCTGATTTTCCAAGCCTCTAAATTATTTCAGTTTATATGTTTCATACCAAATACCTCTGTTCTTTCCTCTTAATCAGCCTTTGGCCACAGAAGTTTAGTCCCTTGGAATAACCAACTCATAGGAATAAAGAAAAAATTATATTTAAAAAAAGAAACACAAGGATAGTCTGGCTGGAGACAACTGTCTGGAACAACCATTTGGATTTGTGTGTAATAACTGGGTGACAGGATATGGAAGGATTATTTTATATTTTTCCAGCTTACATCTAGACACACTCTCAGCAAACTGGAGAACCTAGCTGCCTGTCTGGCACCTTTCCTTAAGATGGGAAATTCCCCATTCAACCAAAGGAAATTTTATTCTCATCTTATGCCCATATAGAGCTTGGCAGATTGTGTCATGCCAAGAAGCAAGGACATCAGTTAAATAAAAACAAGCATGCATCATGGAAACAATGTGACCCCATTAGGAAGGAGTAAGATGAGACAGACTGCTGAATAAAATAGGTGTGAAGGGGTAGGATCTTTGTGCTATCAGCAGCTCAAATTGTGTGATCTCCCTGAAATCCTGGCTCAAAACCAGGTTTGCAGCCCAGACAAATCAATTAGTCAGCTACCATGCAATAGTTTGGTCCCTAGATATATCAGAAACCAAGGCTTGCCTATTCTCATTGTGTACATGTATGAATATTGAGGTATTTGGACATCTCACAAATACCGGGCATCTCCCATCCTTTCTAAATTTAGATGAGGACCATCTACTTTGAAGTCAGGCAACACACCTCAGGTGAACCTATCCATGAAATAATTAATAATAATAAAAGTCTCCTCTGGAGACCTAAACTCAGGCATTGGTTTCCTTGTCCTCTTCAGAAAGTGTTTCAAGCCCTGAACTCACAGTTCCCATATGGCCTGATGTTGGAACTAGGATGGGGAGGTCCAGGCAAAGCTGCAGAAGCCTTTTCTCAGGTGTGTTTGTAGGTACAAAGACCAACCAACCCAGTCATGCTGTTTGAGGAAGGCAACCCACAGCATACCAGTCTGCCATGCCTTAGGGATTCCATCCCAGGTTTCACCACATCTCCTCGCTCACAACACTCATCGGAAGGGTGCACTCCAGTGGAGCACAGACATCCACCTGTTTCCAGCACCACAGCTCAGGCCTTAGCAAGCTGAACTTCTCTGCAGCAGGCTGAGCCTGCATGATGAGCTGCCTGGAGAACAGGGCTAGAAACAAAGAAACAAGGGGCAGGTCCACACCAGCTGCTTTGTAAAGCATTCACAAAATCTTCTTTCGGCTTTTAGCCTCTGCCACCCTTAGATGACATTATGCTGTGCTAAGACAGAATAACTAGAAAGAACAAAGATTTGGATTGCTGCACATGCAGTCATGTGGCAGCTTGGTGCAAATCTACCAAGCAAGATACTTTCTTACGTACAAGTGCAACAGGAAGTTTCCATATGCATCCACAGTATTTCATCCTCCATGAAGGCATCAAGGATGGACCACAGAACTATGCGAGTTCTTCACAAGGGTACTCTGTTGTGACATTCCCATTCTGCTAGAGCTTATCAATGGAACAACAGCAAAAGTTCACCTGGCTGAGCACTTGGTGTGCCACAGTGACTATAAAGGAGATTTTTTTAAAAAAACCAAACTAGTCACTGTGCAAGATCTGCTCCCTCAGCCAGTGCCCGAGATGCCCCAGCCTAAAAGGCCCTGTCCTCCAAGAACTGAACAATTCAGTGTGACATAGACTGAGGTACATATGGACACCAGGTCTGTGTCCAAACAGACCAGCCCATGGCTGAGAGGAGGTTATAATGGGAACAAAAAGCATGAACATAGCAAGAGAGGGAAGAAATGCCTAGAGGCACCCTGAGCTGTCCAGCCCCAAGGACATACCATGCCAATCCAGAAGAAACCTTATTTGAACTGTGCTTCACCTGCTTGCTGCATCCGCACAGCTTGGGCAGCCCTGTGCCCAGACTGGCATGGAGACAGCTCTGCATAGGTCACACTGGGCCATATGTCCTTTACATTGACTTTCAGGCCTGGGTCACAGCAGAGTTCGCTGCACAGGGAATGCTTTCAGTGCAGCTAAAGGTCACAACTAATTGGCTTTTCTCTAAATCCTTGCCTGGGTGTTCACACTGAGCACTTGTGGGTGGTGCTGGTGCCTATTCACAAACAGCTTAGCTGGCTGGCTGCTGGTCACCGGTGGCAGGAGGACAAACAGGCGCTGCCCACGGCCACGTACAGCAGCTCCTGCGGCAGAACACAGCCGAGCACACACATACCTGTGATGCTGGTTGCTAGGAAGAGCTGGATCACCCGGCAACCTGAATCCCACTCAACAGGAGAACAGGGGCTACAGATAAAGGCACGGGGGTGGGAGGAGTTGGCGCTGCCTACAATGTGTGTGGGAGTGTTATTTCCCACTGAAAAGGGAATGCAGCCCTTGGTTCCCATTCTGAGGAATCCCAACAACACTGCTGTGGCCCCAGGCATGCTCCAGGAACAGCCAGGGAAGCTGGCCAGGCTGACAGATTACAGCAGAGTGGTGCCCTGCCCACCCACCACTTCACAGAACTCTCCTAAACAGATGCAAGCCTTGCTTTTTACTATAAAAAAGGTGAACCCACTTTTTTGTGAAAGCCATATAATTAAAATCAATAATGACCTGGTTCTGCCTTCTATTTTCACCTCAAATGAGCTCTTTTCGTGCTCAGGAAGAGATTTAGCATCCCAAACAGTGGAACAAATTTGGAACTTGTAGGACAATGCATGACAGCAGGAAATTAAGAACTGCATTGTCCAGCAAAGAAAAATAATCAGTTTTCACTGAAATCCCAAAGTTAAATACATAGCACTGACTTTTCAGAATCCAGTTTCTCATTCAAATAAAAACCAAGAATTGGAAAATACAAGGAAAAGTAATGAGATTGCTTTGTGCTTTGGGAGGTAGACTTTTTTTTAAGCTAGTCCATAGTTTCCTATCAGTCATAAAGGCCAGCTGAGAGAATGTCTCAGGAAACTACCCCAATGTCAGTGAATGTCCCATCATGCTGTATTTGCATTATCTGCAATTCATCTCAAGTACCACTCTTTGGGATTAAATCATTACAGGAGATTATCAGTGCTGAATGTCTGCAGAGAAAAGATGACAACCCTTAAAGATTCACATCTTCGAAGCCAAGTAGAAAGAATTGCAAACCTATTATTTTACAATGCCTCAGGCAGAAGTCTCAAAAACCTAAGGCTTAAAGTGGTCAGGATTGCCTATCCTATTCTTTGCCTTAGCTTAGTAACTATCACAGCATTTCTAAGCCACTAACATACATATTTTCAGTCCCAATTATCACAAGCCTAACTTCAGGCATATTCATAGACACTCCAGAAGTCAAAACTGTACTTACACACTTAGATTCATGCGTTTGTGTCTTTCTGCAATTACAACAAACCAGAAGCATCTAATGTAACCAGCTGATGTAACAAGAAGAAAAGCAAGGTTTCAATGTAAAACTGTCCTCCAGCTCTAGAGGAATGAACCTGTTTGCTGGCATCTGCTGAAAAACCCACCAAGGAGAGAAAACCTGCATACACCACAGCAGACAAAGCTAAATTTTCCCTGTGCCAAGCAATCAGCCCAAAGAAAGGCAGAAATCAGTCTGTCCTCATTCATAGTAATGAGGATTTATGCAGATCTTTGAAAGCATACCCACTGTGCACCAATAATAATGCTACTCCACTCTTTTTTTTTTGAGTAAGGAGAAAAAAAAACAATGCTCCCAGCTCTACAGAGTAACAAGCTACCGCAGGGACACCGCCTGTAAGCTTGAGGTTCACTTTGCATGGCCAGCTGAATCCCCTTCATACAGGGAAGATGAAGATGATTCCCAGTTGCCTATCAGGGCTGGCCAGCCAGACCAGTCTCATAGCTGATTCCAGATACAGATGCCAGTAGAAAATAACTGAGATGACTTTCTGGCCCCCAGTGCTGTGTATGTACACGTGTAAACTGCAAGGGTACATGAAGAGAACTGTCACAGTGACTTTGTTAGCGCCTAGCACACAATTCCTTTTAAGAAAGTATAAAGCTGAAGTTATATAGAAGAGAAACAGTTCTGCCACCAGAACACTCACATACGACCTTGTATCACTGATCAACATTAAGGAAGTGACAAACATCTCTGTATTATCTCTGCCCAAGACCAAAGTGAATATGCCAAATACACAAGTAATTCAACAACTTCTGTGGATTAGAACATCAGTTGCATCACCTCCAAAGTTGTTTGTGTCAACAGCAAAGTTGGAAAGAAATTGCCACCTCTAAAGTGCTCAGTTTTCTTTAGCTGCATGTTCCAGCCAGTTAATTTTTTAACACACCACAATACAACTGTTTCATTCTGATAACACCTAGGGCCACTAATTAAGGGCTTAGTTTGACTGGCAATGCACAGACTTGTTCCAGCCAGATGCTCCCTGCCCGAAGGAGCTTGCTTGCAAGCAAAACTCAGAAAACAGACATCACACTTCAGCCACTACATAAATAGCAAGGCCCCAAGAGTTAAAGAGAAACTTGGAAGAAACACATTTATATGAGAAACCCCTACCCAAAATTGTGGGTATTAATAAGACATTTGATTTGCAGAAAGCTCATTGAGTTGGTTAGAGAACACTTCTAAGGGCTCAATATCAGTATTCCATCACAAACCCACACGCAAGCCAAAGATATGCATTTTAAAAGCTCCTTGACTTAATAGTTCAAAAAGTGCTTCTCAAGGTTACAAGTCTAAAACTATGAAAGAATATAAAAAACTATACTAGACTGTTATACTGGACAACAACACAAAAAAACCCATCAGGCCTTGAGTTACAGGCCCCTCTGTCTCCTGGTTTGAGGCATTTCACTATAATATGGGACACTCCCCTGAACCAACTTTTTTCTCCTGTATCACAGGAACTGGAACACACCCAGTTGCCAGCCATTATAAAAGATGATCCCTAACCTGAAGTCAGATCCACTTCTGGCTCAAAAGCAGCCAAAACGGCTCCTGAATCTGGCCTAATCTCTAGCAAATAATACCAGACCAGTGAAGCAAGAGGTAGACCAAAGACTGAGGCACCAGGCAATGCCCTCTCCTTTCCTGGATTTAGTCACTGATTTAGAAGCTGAAGGTTGAAGAGCTGAAGCTCTTAAGCTAACAGGCTGTGCTATGAACTACAAGAGCTCAGGAGCTCTTGCTGCCTCTGCTACAGGGGCACATGTATCCAATGGAAAAACACCTAGGAAAACTTTACATCCACAAATCCACAGGCTCTGATGAGATGCTTCCACAAACGTTGAGAAAGCTGGCAAATATCATAGACAGCCACTCACTATCATCTTTGAAAGATCATGGCGATCAGGAGAGGTGCCTGCGAATTGGAAAAAAGCAAATGCTATTCCGGTCTTCAAAAAAGGCAAGAATTAGGAGTCAGGAAACTACCAGCCAGTCTTCCTCACCTCAATCCCTAGAAATGTGATGGAATGCCTCATTCTGAAGGCTATCCACATGGATGACAAGGAGCAGTCAGTATGAATTTACCAATGTCATGCCTGACAAACCCAATTGCCTTCTACAATAAAAGAACTACCTGGCTGGATAAACGGAGAGCAGTGGATGTTGTCTACACTGACTTCAGCAAGACTTTCAACACTGTCTCTCACAACATCCTTATAAGCAAACTCCGGAAGTGTGGACTGGATGAGCGGACAGTGAGGTGGATTGAGAACTGGCTGATGGTCATAACCAGTGGCACATGGTCTGGCTAAAGGCCTGTCATTAGTGGTACCCACCAAGGTTCAATACTGGGCCCAATATTGTTTCATTCATTTATCAATGACTTGGATGAAGGGGCAGATGCCTTCTCAGCAAGTTCAATGATGACACAGATCTGGGATGAGTGGCTGATATCCCAAAGAGCTGTGCAGTCCTGCAGAAGGACAGGCTGGAGAGATGGACACAGAGGAACCTTCTGAAATCCAACAAAGGCAAGTGCAGGGTTCTGCACCTAGGGAAGAATAACTCCATGGACCAGCACAGGCTCAAGTGCTGGAAAACAGCTCTGTGGAGAAGGACCTGGGGGTCCTGGTGGACAACAAGCCATCCATGAGCCAGCAGTGTGTCTGTGGCCAAGGAGGCCCATGGAATCCTGGATGCTTTAGGAAGAGCACTGCCAGCAGGCTGAGGGAGGTGATCCTGCTCCTCTGCTCAGCTCTGGTGAGGCACATCTGGAGTTCTGTGTCCAGTTCTGGGCTCCTCAGGACAAGAGAGACACAGAGCTCCTGTGTGGGTCCAGTGGAAGGTAACAAAAATGATGAAGGGACTGGAACATCTCTTACCAGGAAAGGCTGAGGGAGCTGCGCCTGGTCAGCCTTGAGAAGAGACAACCGAGAAGGAATCCCATCAATGTATATAAATACCTAAAGAGGGGGTGTCAAGAAGATGGAGCCAGGCTCTTCTCAGTGGTGCTGAGGAAAAGGACAAGGGGGCACCAGGCAGGAACAAATGCATAGGAAGTTCCACCTGAAGTTCTTTACTGTATGGCTGACCAAGCCCAGACAGGCTGTGGAGTCTCCCTCACTGGAGATATTCAAGAACGGTCTGGACATAATCCTGTGCCATGTGCTTGAGCATAGAGTCTGGAACAGATGACCCACTGTGATCTCTTCCAACTTAGCCATTCTGGGATTCTGTGAATCAAGGACAGCTGTCTTCCAAGGTGAGGCACTCAAATTTGAACCCTAACTATCACACTTAACAGCCCAGCCATCATTATCAGAAACTTCTGGCTGAGCAGGCTAACCCAACATCAGGTGAAGTGTCAGTCAGACCCTCCCTTCCTACTGTGGTGACATTTTGTAAAAGGGAAATAAAGGGACACTTTCTGAGAGACACCAGCACACCTCTTGAGTCGAAATTCTCTGAGCAGCCCTAGTTGTCAACTGTCTAAAGACCAGCTTTAGAATGGAAAAAGAGAAGTCCATTACATCAACACCCAGAACTTGCATATTTTGTGGTTTCACTTACAGAAGGCCATGGCATCCTCTCAGCTTCTCCAAGTGGGGAAAGACTAAGAGGACCTATCACAGCCACACTAAACCAGTTCAGGACACATCATGCAAAAATAAAACCTTCACAGTGGGTAGAAATTTCATCCTGAAAAGATTCTCAAAGCTTGGAGGCCAATCCAAAGTTGGTCAAATCTTCCACACTTGTGAAAGTGAGTTGACAGTTTACCCAAGGACAGTCTCCTGGGACTTTGACTAATTTCAATACAGTTGTAAGCCAGAAGCACAACAGCAGCTTGCTTTTCCTTGAATTCAGGAACTTCCCAAAAAGGTAATAAAGTGCTAAAGTGAGTGGGCAATGAAGAAGAGCAGATAAGCACACTCTTATTAAAGCTCAGAAAGCACTTGGTTTGGGCAGTGAAGTAGATCAATTCTTATTCTATCCAAACTTGATGCTCATTCTGCACTTACAGGGCTACAGACCTGATTCTGTGCTCTCACCTAACTTTTCACTAGGTTTCAATGACAGCACACTGGACCTTTTAAATAATGCATATACCATACAAGCCAGAATACGTACAGACCTGCAGGCACAGATCAAGGCCACAAAGGCTGAAGTCTGGTCAGGGCCTGGCAGCCCCACATCATGAGGGAAGTTGAGCAAAATGGTACAGGACACCTGGCCTTGACACAGAGCCCGTGCACAGCACAGCCACCAGAAGCTTGCACACTGCTCACCTGCCGTGACACCTACCCAGGGTCCATACCTGCAAGGAGCTCTGGTCCAACACCTAAGACAGAGCACTGAACACTCCATTAAGTAATTAGTATGCTGCTGCAAGGCTCAACCAAGACCAGGCAGCTGCACATGGTCCCTAAAGGCCTACAAAACAGATTTAAACCCAGAGTTTGCAAGCCTGGCTTTCTGCCCATACACATGTGTACCAGTCATTGTAGCACTCCCCACTGCAGGCTGCAAAGACAGATCTGATGGGCTATGCATTAGCCTTGCAAGCAAGGCACAGCACAAGCTTAACTTTCTCCACTGAGCCTGCAAAAATGCAGGCCACCTGTCTGCAGCACAAAACCTTGGCACTAACATGAACAAAATGGCTGCAGATGCCCACTCATGCACATTTTCCTGCATGCCTCCAAGCATCCTGAAGGCTGTATCTACCTCTGAGAGCTCCTTCCAAAGATTCTCACCGTATCACAACCTGAGGCTCCAAAAGACAAACAATAAAGCTAGAGATCGCAGCCATAAGGCCCAGAAACACAGTGTTAAAAAAACTGCCTCTGCAGATACTCTGCACTGAATCAATCTCTTACAACCTAAAGCATTGCCTTTATTTTACTTCTAAAAATAAAACCTAATCTGGCCTCCCCTGAGAGCCATAGAATGTGCAATCCCCGGAGGAAAAAGTACAGCAAACTTTGTTAGAAACAGTGTTGATGTTTCATCAAAGTTGCCATCAGTCTGTCCAGAGTGACTGCGCAGAAGTGCAGCCACACGGCAATGAGCCTCTGTGTAACACATACAAAAGACTCCACTAGAGTCTGGTATACGGATCCCCAGCCCCCAACCCAGGCAACGAGGGCTGCTACTTTTCCCAGATACTTTCTTTTATTTGGGGCCAGGTGCTACACTTCCCGCAGTACTGGTACCAATCCAGAGTAACCCCACTAATTTCAGGGGGTATCCCTTGGTTCACAACAATTTTGCCAAATCAGGATCTGGTATTTTTTTCTCATTCGTCATGGCTCCATTTTTATCCCGTGGTATATGGTTCAAAAATTCCTCTTTATATGTGGCAGGAAGGGCTTAGACAGTTCTTATCCTGAATCTGTAGTCCTCAGTTTTATTTTAAACATTAAAAACGGATGTAAGAAGAATCTGGAAAGCCATGGGTCAATGCAATGATCCAGCCTGCAAACTTCAGCTCAGACTCTGGCTTTCAGGACCAGAAGAGAGAGAAATGCAAATAAAGAGCTGAAAGGCATTTTAGGTAAATCATGCTTGTACAGCACCTAGCACAGTGGGGTTCTAGCCTGGAAAGGGCTGCAAGGCTACAGACTGCACACATACAAAGGTATCTATCTAGGCAAATGCCTGCACAATTAAATGTGAATCCCGTCAAAAGCAAAACATTCTAAAGAACAGAGAGACACATCTGTCTTCATACACCTTTCTATATTATCTGAATTGTGCAGGGTAATTCTGAGTGCAAAGGAACGGGACTTTAAGTAACAGAAATACAGCCTAGGCCAGTTCCCCCTGAGCACACTGGCTGAGAGGAAACTGACCCAGCATAATAAACACTGCAAGTTTCCAGCTTTTCAAGGCCCTCTTAAGAGTTACCTGAAGGGACAAAAAACAACGGAGACAAAACCGGCTTTTCTTACCTTTAGCTGGAAAGGTTGAATTTCGTTCAAAGTCTGGTTCCTGAGCTTTTTGGTGAGGATCTTCAGCATGGTACAAATCCGAGGAGCCAAGAAAGGGTTAAGCATACACACACGCACGCATCTGCATCTGCCGCGCCGCAGCCGCTACGCTCGGCGGAGCTCGCATCCAGCACCCCAGGTACAGGGCGGCGGGGCACGGCTCCGCACAGCCGCTCCCAGCTGTGCCCCTTCCCCTCCGCCACCGCCCGCTGTCCTGCAGCCCTCCGCGCTGGCAGGCACAGGGGATCCCTCTCCAAAGCCTACAGAAAAAAAACTGAGCACCAAACTTCCTCTGCCTTCCACCCCCTCCCCAGTTACGCTTCAGAAAGGAGGGAGGTACCAGCTGGCAGCGTGCAGCAGGGGACAAGAGACACTCGGCGCGGAGCGCTCACTGCGGGACGGCAGAGCTCCGTGGGCGAGGCGCCGGGCTCCGCTCATGGCAGCGCTGCACGCCCGGTCAGCGCCAGGCGGGCATCGCGCCCCGCGGCTGCCGCCGCCACCCCGGGGTCCCTGCGGCACCGCCAGCACGGGAAACTTGTAACAAGCGGCGCGGCAGCCGCGGCGCACATTGGCCCGACGGGGCGGGACGGGGAGGGACGGGGCGGGACGGGGCGGGGACTCCGCTTAAAGGGTCACCGGCCCTTCCCGGGCACTCGCGTTCCTTGGAGTCCCCGGGCTGGGCGGGCTCTGTTCGGGATGTAGCGGACTGGGAGCTGCCTCTGAGCTACCGCATCTTGGCTCGCAGCCCGCTCAGTCCAGGCATCCCAAAACGGGATGCCGGGACCTCTCTGTCCTGCGATTCAGAGCACAGAGCCATAGGGGGGACTCGTGGGTCCTGTCTCAATCCCTTGAGCCATGCCGGGAACTTCCATGGGGCCTGCAGCAGCAGGGGAGCTCGCCACAGCCTTCCCCCACAGAAAGGCGGGTGCAGGGCCAGGCCAGCACCAGCTCCTGCTGCACCATCCTTGGGCACAAGCAAGGTGCCCCATTTCCATGGCCAGTCCTCCAGCACCTCCCTGGCAAAACAGGGAAGTTATCAGGGACTGACTGATAGGCTTTGAACGCACAGGAAGCCGCCGACACGTTTGCCAGCAGTAACAACAAAGGGCTTTCACCCACTTCCAACTCCGTGCCAGCGATGAACTCCTCGTGTCTAGGTGAAAGGTCCCTTTTGCCCATTACCAGTCCCTCGGGGCCAGCAGAGCCTTTTGTCCCAACCTTCCTTCTGGAAGCATTGCAGAGGTCTCTGCTTGTGTACAAATTCCAGAGGAGCACAGGCTGGTTAACTATGGGTTCCCAGTTCTCAGCCAGCAGGCCTGTAACAAGATAAGGAAAGAGCACTCCTAAAGTGCTGACTGTGGAAAAGAGAAAGCACATCTTTCCTGCAGGGGAAAGGGCCTCGGTTCAGCTCCACTTAGCAAAGTATTTTTTCTTAAAGCAGTACAACAAGCACAGAGCCTGAGCCAGAAAACAATTTTTTTGCTTTTCAGGTAGTGCCTGCTTAGAAGATGTCTGCAGTAGGAAAGCTGTCTCAGCTGTTAAACCATACTTGTTCTGTAAGTTATACATTCACACCATGGACTTGTTTTCACCTATTTTTCCCCCAGATCACACCAAACTGAAATCACAATCTAACCATGACTCTAAGCCACCACATATTGCTATAGGTACTTCTGCTTTTCTTATTGAATGAATTAAAAAAAAAAACAAAACAGGGAATAGTGCACATGAGCAGATTGCTAGTCTGGCATCTTGCATCCAACAGGAGGGAGTAAAATGCTATCTGAAACCAGAAATTCTCCATAGAGATATGCAATAATATGTTTAATGCCTGATAAGAATTATTCCTGGGACCTAACCAATAACCAACATATATCCCAAAGTCCAACAACAGAGACCCTCTTATAATTGTTTTCCTTTTTTTTTTTTTTTTTTTTTTTATAAAGCAAAATTCCCCAAGCCATTATTCATTCCTTATTTCAGCTCTGGAGACACTGGCTGTCTTATAATGGTCTGTAAGATATAACCCATAAACCACAGTCAGCTTAAACTACTGTGTATGAGTTCAAGCACTGGGACAGGCACATGCCAGGGCCTAGTTGTTTATTCCAGAACAGATGAAGCTGAAAAAGCTCCCTGGAAAGGAGAAGAGCAGAACCTGCCATCCCAACTGTAACACATCACAGGCTCTACCTGAGCTCACCCCACCCCACTACACCACATGGCAACAGTGGGGACTGCAGCCCGGTGAAGGGTTTGTGCTTGGCCTCCCAACCTGCTGCAATGCCAAGCCTTCTCAAGGCAAGCAGCAAAAACAAGTGCTGATGAGGCTTTTTTGGGGCACTTGCAATCTGAGAGAAACTAATCCTGCTTCTGCAACCTTTACCTACATGTGTTTCAGCAAATACTATAGAGCAGCTGTTTCTTGCTTTGTATTTCATATGACCAGAATAGCCAGGAACCCCAACTTTGGGTACACCCAGTTCTATTGGAAGTCTAGTTATAGACACCTTCTCCCAGTGTTTTCTCAGATTCTGTATCCATGAGCATCTCTGTGCTCCAGCAGACTCAGAAGAAACTCACACGCTCAGGTTCCTCCCCAGCCAACCTCACACTGGTAAAGTACCGTGGCCTCTCTCTCGATTCACAGCTACAATGCTAGGAGCAAATGATCAACAGGTCACAATCTCTCCATCAATCCACAGCATTCAGCATCTTCTTTGAATGAGGCACGGTGACACACTGCTGCAACCAGCAACAAGCAATTCAGCAGACCCCCAGAGGAAAAGAAACCCTCACAGAAAGTAGAGCTACAACCTACTGCTGCAACCCTTATCTTAGGTGATCTGTGCCCTGAGGATGAGGCTCAATGTGCTGAATGGGTTCCCAGTACATGACAAGTCACACTGTTGCATCACATAGTGGAAAGAAAGCTTCCTGAGAGGTCTGGAGACATTGCTCCTCCCCATACAGGTTACCGAACACTACTGAGTAACCTCTATCTGAGGGTAGCGAAATATTTTCCAGGAGTAAGTAATAGTATTATTCCCAAAGAAAAACCCAAGTCAGAGAAGGTTACTTGACTTTCTGAAGGTCACTGAGAAAAGTCATGGAAGATCCAAGAACAGAAGTGGTACCTCCTGGCCCCAACCATATGTGCCCAGACTGTAATCTAGCCTGTTACTAGATCACACTGCTGGAGCTGTGCAAAATTCAGTGGTTTCTGTTCCCAAGCATCTCATATGATCATTCTGCTCTGGTTTTGGTTCCTGTGGGTTTCCCACCCCTGGAGTTTTTATCTGCCTGCTGGGTTCAAACTAAAACTCAAATCTCAAACCTAGTCCACGTTTACTCTGGTCACATGATAAAAGCATGAAAAATGCATCACATAACACTTAGGGTAAACCCACATGCCTGCTCTAGCATTTCTTGAAAAGCTCTTTAAGTTCCCAGGAGCAGAAAAGAGGCAAGTGGCAAGTTTCCCCTGCAAGAACACATGGCATGAGGTGACAGTGAGAAGGCAGGGGACTGTGAGCTGAGGCAGGGTACTGGTTCACTTCCACATATTCCTGCCCACTGCTGCCATGGGGAGGGCATCCCTGGATTCTGCTGTGCCACATCTTATTATCCTTTGGAGACATTCCTCTGTGGGAATCCTGACCAAACAGTGCAATGGGGAAACAGGCAGCAGGGGTGCACAATGCAGTGAGGATTAGTTTAATGCACAGATTCCCTCTGGGCTGTGTTTCCTGTTGTGCTCGGAGGACAGGCTAATGCTTTCTGCAGTTTATCCTGCCCAAGGTGTACCACTGACACTGCCAGGTGCAAGAACAGGAATGTGTGTGGGTGCAGAAAGCCTCATTAGGCAGGCCTGGCCAAGCCTTCTCAATAAGAAAGAGATGCTTTTTTCACCCTTTGAAGGTGAAAAAAGCACCTGGGAATTTGGTCGCCCCTTGTTACACAGTGAACCACTTTTTGGTCTCCTTCTTTCACACACTGTATTGTAACAGGCTCATGCTCCATCTGTGCATACACTGGTCTGAACATCCCGAGATTGGAGGGGAAAAAAAAAACAGCCAGGGAAGAGGTTCAAGTGCCATCTATTGGGGATCTCCCCTCATTACACCGAGGGAGACAAGGCTGAGCTGGAAAAAACCCATCCATTCCTGCTTGCTTATGACCCTAACTGGGTGATGTCCAAGACAGACACTGGAGGTACAGCCAGTGCCAGGCAGGGAAGGAGCATCTGCCAAGGAAAATGCTAAGAGAGAACAGGAGGGCAAGAGCAGGATTAAAGCCTGGAGCTTGCTTGGAGGAAGATGTGGACCCAAAGGCAGGCACATCTTGAATGGTGCTCCAGAGCAGGGCCATCCACCAACAAACACAGTCCAGTGTATGTAGATAAAAGCAGAAGAGAAGGAAATTCCACAAAAATTATTGAGAATTGTTCCCAGAATAGTATGACTGATAAAACAAAGGACATCAAGCTTTGTCCCTAGCCAGTCACCAATCACTTCTAGCAGAAACCACAGGGTGTTCCTCCTCCCAGTGTGTGAGCTGTGGGCTCCTCCAGAAAGGATCATCTCTGACTCAGCTTAGTTTGACTTGTGTTAGGGTAGACATCACACAGAGGCCGAGTCCCCACCACACAAACCACAAACATCCCAGGACCCAGCTGCAGGGGTGAAGCTGCAGCACACACAAGGGCTCTCCAAGCTCTGACTGTCTGGTCTTTCTATCAGGAGTATGGGACAGGCAGTTGGGAAACACATCCCACACGTGAAGGAGCCCTTCACTAAAGCCATAAGCAACCAAAGGTGAGAACTGCCCATCATTACCTTAAAGGCTACAAACTGTCCCAGAACTGAGCCAGCTGCTGTCATGCAAACACTTTGGACATTCAGGGAGAATCAAGAAGGGCTGGTTAAAGGTGGCTGAGGGTAACAGCTATCTGTTCTCTTTTAGATTAACAACCTAGGATACATGCTTTGGCATACACAGGTTTTGACTGCCATAAAAGAGGAAAAGGAAAATTGAAGACATGCTATTTGATAGAGAAACAGTGATTGTTCCAGCATAGGTCACATGACATACATAAGAAGAAGAGACAATCCTATCAACAGCCCTGCTGGGCAGCCCCATCTCTGTTATAATTCCCTCCCTGCCCATTCTCTCCTTGCAAATTGCATGGGCCAATTGGAAAGTCAGCATGTGGCTGATACAAGAACGTGAACGAGCAGGCCGTTTACACTGTGCTTCTCCTGATGGTACTGCAGACATTCATTCCTCTGCAAGAGGGCCTGGGAGGGCCCCCTGACACCCACTTGGTAACAGGCTGCTGGGACAGCACTCACAATTTAGCTTGGGCAGGGTAGCCTGGCTCCTCAGAAACACAAGCAAGGAGAAGAAATGATTTCTGCTTTGGATAGCTTCTTTCTAATCCCTGAAGAAGAGGAATTGTCTCATCTGACCTTCTTTTCTTCAAATACAGTCACTGCAACTCACATCCTTTCCTTTTCAAATGCCTTCTCAATAACAGTCCTCAGCTGGGATCACACAGTGCTTCTGAGCCCTGCCATGTAGCCAGGAGCAGTCAGTCCAAAGATGAAATAAACATCCAGTCTACCCCACAGAAAGAGCCTACCAGCTCATCAGCTGCCTCAGACTTGAGGTCTTTAGGTCAATGACAAGAAACCTCAAACTATAATGCTTAGAAGGGCAGCAACAGAAAGAAAGGTCCTAGGGTCCTGCAAAAATGGGAAACTTCTAAAGCAAAAGTGCTAGGAAATGAGCACACCCAGTCTCTGAAGAGGAAGGGGGAAAATATTATTGTGGTTCCTGGTCTGATGGAGGGAAATTCCTTTCTGGAACTTCCTGGCTGCCCAGACAGCCGCTGGGCTTATCCCAGTTGTATAAATAAAACACAGCTTTCAACATCAAAGAGGTTTCCCAGTTCCTCTAGTTGGGCACTCCATCTAGATATGTATTTGTGAGCAGCTTCAGTGCTTCAAGGGGAAGTGAAAAAAGAGCCGGGTTAGTATCACCAGGGAGAGAAATTCTAGAAAGAATTTTCAGGACATGCAAGTTTGAACTTGATGCCTTAATGCAGGCACAGTGCACACATGAGGAGCGCATCAGCCAGGCCACACCCATGCTGTACCCTGGCTGGGCCATCCTATGCAGCTCCTGGCCACAGTGCCCCACTTTGAGCCTGGCCATACCTCTCAGACTGCCATCAGGTGAGCAGAAAACACCAGCCAGCACTGGTGGTGTTTCACAGAACTGTTAGGACTCCCCTCTCCTCCCTGTACCTCATCTCCAGTTCATCACTGGGCAGAGAAGACAGTTTTGGGTCTGCTGAAGTCAGTGTGTGAAGCTGTGCTGCTGAGTGGCTCAGCATGGCAGGGAAGACTGGGAGAGGAGCAGGACCACCATCTGAGGCCTCTGTGGGAGTGACAGCACAGCAGAATCCTCAGAGAAAGGCCTGCAGGTAAAATATATGGCCCTTAAAATGACTGTAGAACTGCAAATGACTGAGGATTTGTGGCCACAAACCAGCCAGAAGCAAACTGAAGGGGTCCAAGCATCCGATAAAACTGTACTGTGAGAAACAGAAAAAGATAACTTGTCTTCACAAGCCTCTGCCTCAAAAGCTCAGATTGCTAGACCAGCCAAGGAAGGAGGGGCCTCAGAAGATTTTGTAATGAGAATAAATCACAAGCGTGCTATTTCCTCCTTGTTTGCTAAACTCTGTGATTGCACATTGCACCTGTACCTCCTCCCCAGCTCTTCTAGAGGCCAAGACCAAACGATTAAACTTTTATCACTTTCCCACAGATCAGGACAGTTATTTGCAAGTAATTCACCAGAAATTCCACTTGAAACAGCTCTCTAGGCTGTGTAAACAAGGATGAAAACAGCCTTGGGAGGGAGGAAATGAGATTTGGCATCAGAAACCGTGAGCTCTGCATTCAGTCACGCTAGCACTACAAATGGTCAAAAAAGTGGGATGGAGGGGCCGGAAAGAAAAGACGGCTAAGATAAAGGGCTGATAAAGGGTGGGGGGTGAGATATTTTCATGGCGATCTTATCATCCATCACCCTCTCATTTCTCTTTGTTTCCACGCTCGTGAAAAGCCCCTCCTGTCTCGTCCCCGGCTCCTTCCGTGCCTGCATCGCCGGCCGCGCGGCCCCAGGTGGCGCAGCAGACCGCGGCTTGGCGCTGTCCCGGCGCTCCCTGCCAGCCGGGAACAGGGACCGCGGGATGCAGGGCGTGCAGGGCATGCAGGGTATGCAGGGCTGCCGGGTTTCCCAGCTCTGCCGGCGTGCTCGTTCTCCCGGCTGGGCCGAGGGCACAGGCGGCATTACCGCGTAGCAGCAATGAGCTGCGTTATGTCGGCGAGCACACCTCACGCAGGAAATCGCGCTTTGGTAACCAAAGGTCTGGGTGTCTCACACAGCCAGCCAGGTTGCTGCTCCCGGGCTCTGCAAGCCCCCTTGGCACAGAAGGCCAGAGAAAAACTCTCCATCTTAGTTTCCACGCTGCAGCCAGCATTCCTAGAGGTATTAATGAGTCATTTTCTGTTTTTTTAAAAAAACTCTCCTCTTTCTCAGCCGGATATATTCACATGTATTCTGGTTGCCCTCTAGATGGGAAATGGGCCCAGACACATAGCATCAAATCCCCTGAATGAACCTGCTCATGCATCACAAAGCCACGCATGTAGCAGGTGTGTGGGACTCCATCTCTGGGAGGCATGCGTAGCAAATGGCAAGAAAAACAGGACAGACAGATTCAGTCTAAAGAATCAGATGTTCATCTCTTCAGTTCCCAGCCCTCCTCTTTTCTCCCTCGTAAACCCAAGGCATGACTTGTGAAGAGCCAGCCTAATTTGGTTATATATGGCACTCATTATACCACAGATAAATGGGATTTCAGTACACTTTTGCCCACTTCCTTGCCGGTATCGTCACCATAGTGCACCATCATCACAATATCAGAGCTGTGGTTGGGATGGTTGCATACTCAGGTCACATATTGCATAGGAGAGCAGCAGTCCCACCAGATGGACTGGAGCTGCACAGACAAGAAGAGACACTCGTTATGCCAGTGTTCATCTCAGCCCTGGCCCGTGTGTCCTGACACTAATGTGGTGGCTGCATTGACAGAAATGAAACTCAAGTTATGGTAACAGTCAGGCTGAGTGGGTGACAGACAGAAAGAATTAGGAGAAAGAGCTATGACTACACCAGACAGATGGGTCAGGAAAAGTACGTGACTCGGAGCACTGCAATTAACATCCTGACCAAAGGAGTTTTGTTCCCATGTTTCACTGCAGGTTTGCTGCTTTCAGCAGACACCTTTCTGTGCTGTTCTTCAGAGAACACAGAAAAGCTCAAAACTTAAGTACTTTCACATACTAGAAACTCAATAGCACCATTCCCAAGAGATGCAGTACCCCAAGGATCAGTGTAACTGAATATACCTGCAGGGGTGTTCCTTTAAAAATTAAATCAGTCCCTCCATAATTTCATTCAGCAATATTAGTGTAATCTTAAAATCTCCAGGTTTTACCTGAAGACAAAGGAAGTTATTTTCTATGAAGCCTGATGAAAATTAGCCAGGCTTTGAAGCATTACTTGTTTGTATGGTGTCATTTTTATCTCCTAGGTTTTATGTGACTTTCTCTTTAAAAATATTTTAAAAAGTGTTAATTAAACAGAGCTCACTATTGTTATATGCCACTGTCATGAAGATAGTGGTAATAAAACTGCGTAATTACAACCCAGTTTATCTTCCAGCAGATATTTGCTATTTAGGGAAAACACTAAAGGATTATGAACACCAAAAGGCAAAGCTTTTCAACCAAAGTGATAGAAGATGTAAAGGCTCAAGGCCCATGTCCACAAAAAAACCCCAAGGTTCCCTAAAATGGATCTGGGGAGAAATCAACTACCTAAGTCCAGGCATGCAACCCTTAAAACCCTGCCTAATCCCTTGGGCTCATAGACTATGTCTATACCAGTAAATTAAACGTGCCCAGGACTGTTCTCTGGCACTGAGAGCCCTGGCACAGGATGGTTTGCACCAATAACATTAAACTCTTTTATCCTTCAAGCAAGGCATTTGGATCCAAGTGGTTGTTGGGAACGGCCCCTGGCCCACAGTAACTCCCTCAGTTGTGCCTGGGAATTGTCTGGAAAAGTGTTAACTGGCACAGGCCAAAACCATGGCAAGAATAAATTAAATGGAATCAGCTATTAATTTCTAGACGATGGAGTCTTACTGCCCCAGATTTACTGATAGAGACATAGCCCTAAAATCCTATTGTGTGGACATGTATTATCTATATATACTTACATACTATCTATATAATATACATTTATATAGAATATTTTGCATTCATACAGTATACTTACAAGTATCAAATTTGGTCTGCATAAGAAGCGTTTCTTGGCAAAAGTGTGACAGATAGGTGTTTATCTTGCTGCTTGACCAGCCATCAGCAGTCTTTTCTTTCATTCTAAGTGTCGCATCCAGATAATGGGAATTTGTAGCTTCTCAGACACTGCAATTTTCACATTGATTTTCACAACTGGAGTGTCTATTTGTCCATGCTTAGAGGTGTTTGCCTGGAGATTACCTTTGCTTTTTGAGGGTTCTGAGGCTGTGAATATCTAATATTGTTTCATGTCTATCTTGTACATAACTTGGCAATTCCCAGTGTAAAGCCCAGGACTCTGCTGTGACTGAGCACCTCATGTCCACCTTGACAGACAGGAACCTGATCCACCAGCTCTACCTGCTCCTCATGGCAAACAATCCTGCAGCTCTTCAGAGCTGAAAGCCCTTGCTCTGTCTCGCCTGACGTCAGTCACACGATGTCCTTTTGCAGAGACAAGTGGGACACTCGGGGATGATGGGATCGGCACAGCAATTACGGGACCATTCCTGTTGCACATATAGGACCTTGAGTGTGTCCCAAATTACAAAGTACGCTTTGATTTCCCCTGGCATTAATAGCTGGTTTTCCTAAAACTAGCCCAGCCAAGTCATGTGGAGGCACAGAGTATTTATTTACAGGCTTAGCTTTCAAAACACTCCACTTGCCTGTAGATAGGATGGCATCCTCTGTCCATGCAGTGATTTTGCCCCAGCAGTAAAACATGAGCAGTAGCCAGTCTTGACTGTTACAGGAAAGAGCTTCAGCTACATAGTTAAAATCCTATGCTGCTTAAAAGAAACCCTTTCATGCATGTCAACTTGTCCATTAAATTTAACAATGTACTTGTTCATATCAGGCAATACACTGTACACATCTTCGGTGCAGAGCACAGCCTCTGAAGGGTTTGGACAATATCCAGGTGTGTGTTTCACTGTACCAGAGGTGTGTGAATCAGCACGAGCTAAAACTCGCAGCCTGAAGACCTGGCTGCCCACGGTGTGCAGTGCTGGGGCGCTCAGAGAAGCCTGCTGCGCTGTGCAGCGGCTGCGTCACGCTGCATGGCAGTCGGAGCGTGGAAGGCCTGCTCTGCACGACCCTGGAGCTGACTTGCCAGGCCCACCAGCCAGGACAATAACTTTAAACCAGCAGATACACAATGGATATATCACCATGCCAGCAGATCCATGGGGATGTAGAGCGGACAGGCTGGGGAACAGCACCCTTCCAGCCGCAGCTGGTGGCTCTGAGGGACCCGAGGAGGCAAAGCCCGGGGCTTCGGGCTTCTCCCGTGCGAGCGGGACAGCACATCCTCACAGCGGGAGAGCCGAGCCAAAAGCCGGAGCAATGCACTCCGTGCCTGGTGCCGCTGAGTCAAAAGGAAATGACCGAGGGATAGGTGTCCCTGCAGGAAGCGCTGCGGGGCAGCAGCGGCGGCGGGCCCGGGCGCTGTGTGGGAGCGGAGCGCGGCCCGCAGCCGGCAGGGGGCCCCCGCGGCGCGCCGGGCCCGCTGTCCCCACAGAGCCGGGCCCGGCACCGAGCCCGGGCAGCGCGGCCTCCCGGGCCGCCTCCTCCGCCCAAAGCGCCGACCCGGGGCTCGCCTTCGTGGCTGCCTTCACACACCCTGTTCTGAGCTTCCCTCGTCCCGGCGCAATCCCTTCTGGTAACAGTTGGGACATTGAGGCCGATTGCAAGACTGCGGCTGCGAGTCCCTGCCAAGATTTTCCCATTGTCACAGCTCGCTGAGTTCCTTCCCCTTCCTCCACCCACCAAATCCTGCTGGGTTACTGGAAAAGCTGCAGTCCAAATGTACCAGTGTCTTCAGGCCACCTATCGCATAAAGGGATTTTTCCAGGAAGGCACATAACACAATCGCAGCCATTCCCGACTTCTTTGCCACTTGAAATTTCTTCTTTTCCACTCCGGAAAAGGGGTAGTGACCTATTTCAACAGCACAAGTTACTAGAAAGGAAATAAATAAATAAATAAAAAGAAGTTTTGGTGGATCTGTATTCTTCAAGCTCTAGGAAATAAATAAATAAAATAATTAAATAAATAGAGTTTTGGTGGATCTGTATTCTTCAAACTCCAGGAAATTAATTAATTAATTAATTAATCAATAAACAAACAAATAAATAAATAAAGTTTGGTGGATCTGTACTCTTCAAGCTCCAGGGGACAGCCGAGCCAGCCAACCTAGTCCATATAAAACCCACTCCAGTCACTAATAATTTTTGTCACTTCATGGTGACAGTCAGCAGGTGTGTAGATTGTCTAGAAAGTGTCTCCTCCTCCCCACAAACCTTAGGGAATTTGGGGGATGCACACGATAGGATAGGATGGCACTGACCAAACAAAACAAAATAAAAGCTCCACACAAATAATACTATTAAAAACCCAAAAAACCCAACCAAAAAAAAACACACTGAGAAGACAATGTTCTCTAGGACTCAAAACAGTAAGGATCAAAATTTTTGTATTACAGGGTGACTTTTCATCTTCCAAATCCATGGTCACATTGCTTAATCTCTCTGAGCCACATAGTTTTCAATAGAGCACCATCTTACCCACCTGCAGAGTGGCTGGTGCATTCTGGTGAAGGTCATTATAAAGGTAGGCACTTTAATTACATGTTTAAAGTGACAATTGGATCTTTTTATGATCGTGACCTGAAAGAAAACCAGACTGCCTATTAACTAGAGGTGGAGAACATTCCATTAATGAAGGCATGGAAGGCAGTACTGTGAAGTTCTTGTTCTCTTACTTAAGGACAGATTATGCTGTACTTCTGCATAAGCCAATTACTTTTTAGCTGCCTTGGCTCCCCGAACTGCAAAGAGGAGGAAAATGTATATTACACAGAAGCAACATGAGAGTTATTTATTTATATAAATAACACTGCCAAGGTTCTTGGAAATTGCCAGATAAAGCATGTCACATAAGAACAAAGTAAATGGGGCAAATAGCTTTTATCGTGAAAGAACTAGAAAATATTTTTGTCTTTATGATGCTGAGGAATATAAGGAATGAACAACCTTTTTACATTGTGCTTTTCACTCTCTTGCTGATAGAACTCTCTGCTAGATAGAACTCATGTGAGAAGGACTCACATGTTTTTGTCTTAGCACATCAGACATAACCCTACGGAGAGTGAAATGCAAACAGAGAAACAACCAGAAGCTTTCTTGTACCATCAAAGATGTAGAAAAAGGGGCAAGAAAAGGTGGCAAACCACAAAGTTTGCCCAACAGAAAGGCCAAAACAGGGAAGAGAAGTATCAAAAGCAGCCACAGGCATCTGAGAGGAAAGCACAAGTGAGTGGGAGGAAGACAATGCAATAATACAAAAATAAAGCCCCTGGCCCATTTGGGCATGTTCAGATTAAAGGGCAGGGGCAAGCCAGACTGACAACTATCTTGGAGCTCTTCCCCAGGGAGCAAGGCATTGGGTGGTTTTTGTATATAATAAAAAAGCTTTAGGCATTTCTGTTCATGCCAGCTCCCTTTATTGAGCTGGCGTCTTCCCCCAGGATGGCTTTCCCCAGCAGCCTTACCTGAACCCTTAAGGCAAGTGCAGCTTTTTCCCTGCCCACAACAGCAGTGAGAGACTACATGCACCACACACCTTCTCCCACCATTGCCTGCCCCACTAGACCTACCAAGATTTCTATGTTTTTGGCCATTTTGAAGACAAAAGCCGCAGTGTTTAGTCACATCTCAGGCGATCTGTCTACCCCCACTGACCATTTAAGTGATGCTGGCCAACTGCTCTGTATCCTCACAAAGGAGCTCTCAAGGAGCCTGCTCTGTACACAGTACCTGCAGTGGTACAAACTGGAAAGGCAATTAGGAAATGCCCCTTCTGTCTGTAACTGCAGCAAAGATACACACATGGGAATATCTTGGCATGCTTTCTAAATGGCTTTTAAAGCATTCAGTTATTTCTCCTCTATTCACAGTCCTGTGCATTCTTGTAGCAAGGCACACACAATGCAGGTGGATTCAAAGCCCCTACCATCACCTAAAACTTTTCTACAAGTTGTCATCCTCACAGCCCTGCTCATCAACCCGAAGTCAATTCTGCTTCAGTTTTGGCATCTTACATGAACTTCTGGAACCTCAGGACTCCTCCTTGCCTGAGAAGACCTAAGAGTTTAAGAACAGGCCCTGTAGTTCCCCTTTTTCCTGCTGTATTTGTGAGCTATGGAGAACTGGAGCAGTGGGAGCCCCTGAACTCCACACTTGATGGTTGGGAGAAGTAGAGCAACCCAGAAAACATGAGAAAAGCTGATAGCACTTGAGGCTTTTTGATGCCTCCAGGTAGTTGGGGTGTGATCTGACCCTATCCTGCTTGAAGAGTCTCCAGCCAACTGTCCACTATTCTTTAATGAGATGCATGAGGAGGGAAGAACACAGCCTGGTTTCTCCCAGAAACTCACCAGGTTGATGGCAGAGTGCCTTTGGTGTAAAATGACAGGAAAAGCCTGAGTATCAGAGGCTATTATTTCTCCTGGCTCAAAGATTCACTAGGGAAAACTGGTCCCTTTGCTTTCCTAGATCTGAGGAGCTTGGTTTGACTCCAGAGAGATTAAAGGTGCTGAAATGGGAGGGAGGGAAGGTTTCTACCATTAACAAAGGGCTGGTTGCACGTCTGGGGAAGGAGTATACTCCATCATTAAGATATCTATGTTCCCTCTGGGAAGCCTTTGACCTGGAGTAAGGATGTGAGTTCAATGTCATTCTTCAGGCGGTGATTAAGCAGAAGGTTGGTGGAAGAAGCAATCTCTTCAATCTCTCTCTCCTGCTTCTGTCTCCATAGACATCTTACACCATGAAACAAAAGTCTTCACCTGTGCACAGCCCTTATCTATTGCCAAGTGTTGGGAAAACTGTGACTTGAGGAACTGTTAAGAAAAGGTCACTGAACTGCTACAATCTGACAGCATTTCAATCACATCCAAAGCACAGCAGCCAGTTTGCCCTCTGCACCTCCTTCCCTAGTACAATAAAGTGGGCAGCCCAGCAGTTAATGCTGGCAACTCAGAGTAATTGAATTTGCACAGGGCCCATTTCCAGCCCTGCTATTGTGCAAGTCTGGGAAAGGCACCAATTCTCCCTGTGCTCTCTCCCACGCCCCCCAAGTGAAACAAAGCACCCATCAAGCAGCAGGCTTGCTTGTCTGGATGAATTAATAGCTGTAGAACAACCTGAGTTCTACACAGGTCCGTCAAAGCCATTATCACGACTGATGCTGGTTATCAACCCCTTTTTGAGAAAAAAAGAGCCACACAGAGGCACCATCAGGCAACTACAGAATGACGCAGCCTCAGGGAGAAATTTGACATCATGCAGATATCTAATAGTAACATTTATCAATCAGGACTTACACAGACTTGACTTGAACCAGGCAATCTGGAGTTTGTAGCCATCCTCTTAGCTCCTAAGGCCCAGAGCCTTAAAGGATTTAAGCATCTAAATAATACCAGCGGCCTGAAACCTAAATACCTTTGAAGAGCAGGGCCTCAGGATTAGCCTGCTAACCAGAAGAGTCTAACTTCATGCCACTGGGAACACCAGCCCTGATGTTTCACCTGATACTTGCAAAGAGGCAATTGAGGATTGAGAACCCACCTTGTTAATTAAAGCAGGGTAGTATCTTGCCTTTTAACAGGGAGATATAATCAATGTTAATCTTTTGGGCGTGCTACTAAATATCCAAAGGGGATGTTTGTTTTGCAATTTCCCTCTTCCTTAATGGCAGGCAATGGTAGGCTTTTCCCTGCCCTGCACAATCAGCCACCCTGCAAATCACAGCTATAAATATTTTGGTTTGTTTGATAGCTGTAGCGTTTCAGCGTCTTTCACCTCGGGCTTCCACTCAACCATTACCCATTGCTCCTTCATGGCAGAATTTTTGAGCTGATGTCCTCCTGTTAAGCTGTGAGCTCTGTGTAGACATTTCCTCATGCTCTGGATTCCAAGTTGATCCATACCACATCCCTGAAGGAGTAGTAGCAAAGAGAGCAAGCTCCTGCCTTGGGCAACTCAGAGAAGATGCAAGCCATTTGCCTGAACCACCAGGGACTGCAGAGATGTCCATCTCTGACTGAGGAAGAGGCATTGGATGGGGAGGCAGGGTAGATTGAAAAACAAATAGGGAAGGAAGGGGATAGGATGGGCAGTCAGAAGGACAAGGGCAAACAAGGCAGGGGAAGATTGAAGCAAGAAAGGCAGTTGGGGAGAGGCAGTATATCTAGGAAGAAACAAGGTTTGAAATGAGAGATGGTAAGATGACTGGTAGAGTGAGCATGGCCTAGAGTCAAACATGAAGTTTAGCTGAGGAGCCAATGTATATGGAAGAATGGAGATCATGTGGACAAAGGCAGTTGTGGCTATGGATGGAAAATCGAGTTGTTGATATATTTAGATTCCTGCCAGCCAAGTCCTAGCTATGGAAGCAGTTTTGGAGTTGTTACAGTTGTTACAGTAGCCTTAGCAAAGCAAAAAAATTTAATCTGTTTCTTACAATGGGGCTTGAGAAATCTCAGATATGATGTCTGGAGAGCACATGTCTAAGGTAACTGGAGAGATGAAACACTGTAACCTGGAGACATCTCCTGCCCATAATGTTTGGGAGACTTGAGGATAGTTTGTAAGCAAACAGCAGCAGACGGTGTCAGTATTTCTGGAGGAAGAAGGGTAGAAAGGGTGCGCAGAGAATACAGATGGATTGAAGCAAAAGCAAAGTTGGTACTGTTGTTCCTGGCCTCTTGGGCAACCATGTGCAAGTGCCCTAGATGAAGGCAGCTTTGCTGCAGGCATTACAGCAAATGCCATTTTAATTTCTGACATGTCACTAATGGAAAAAGATTTAACATGTATTTGTTCAATGTCACTAAAAATACTCCAGCAGATGCAGGGTAAGAAGGATAGGGCTGATCAGTGGGGGAGGCTGGAGAGGACCTGTACTTTTGTAAAGACTGAAATGTGATGCTCACAAGCTCCTAGTAACTGCTAAGTATCCTCTGCCATGAAAACCTGCTGTCAAGTGTCATGTCAAATCAAGGAGACTATAGGCAGAGACTGAGAGAGATTTTTTTCCTAAGAGCAGCCCAATGGATGGTAAATAATTACGCTGCTCTGGCATTGCCTGAACTTGACAGGTTCTCGCTAAGAACAAATACCCTTTCCCTGGTAATGAAGGAAAGGTTTAATCTCATTTCACTCCAGGTGACTATATTCAGTACAGTGAGTCCCTTTGCCACTGTGAGCACTCATGTGTTAGCCATGAGTGGCCTTCTGGCAGGGTTTAATCTATTTCAAATGTCTGTAGGAAGTGTGGGGCAGTAGGTCAGCTGAGATAGCAGCTGGGTGCATCATTTTCTTCCCCTTCCTCCTATGTGTTGTAAAGCAGGTCACTGGCTCCCGTCTTGTGCTTGTCCCGTGTCCCTCCTGCATGAGGAGGCTTGGTTCTGCAGCGAGGGGTGGCAGAGGCCTTCTTGGCCCCAAGCTGGGCAGCCTTGATGTACAGACTGCAGGCTGTACTGATCTGCCTGGTCTGTACTGATCTACAGATCTGCCCCTACTTCCACACTGTGCAACCTGGAAGGTAAGCAATACACCATGGCTCCCTGCCCTCCCTTGGTAAACCTGCCCTGCCTTCTGCCAGAGTAACAGAGAGGATTTAATGCTTCCTGGGCCAGGGGTGACCATGAAGTCCGGACTCCTCTAACCCAAATGGGATTTTGGCTACTAAATCATGAAACAATAGGAGGCTTTTTCATTCACAGTATGCAGCTCTGTCCCTATGCTTGCTAGAGATGGGCTCACACAAAATGCTAAAATTCAAGCTTCCATGAGCACCAAGAGAATTCAGATCCAGATTAGACAGTGCTTGGATGCTTTGGTGATTGGCACCTTAGAAATTATGTAGATAGACAGAGCACAGTGGAAATAGATGGGACTTTGCAGCTTTGGCTCTTCTCTACTAGTTATAATTATTTAAGATGATGTTTCACATCACATTCAAGCTCCTGTGCAGATAGCAGTGGCAGAGAACAAGAGATCTCTGCCACCTAGGAGAGGATTATGTGGATATGACAATGTTCAAACCCACTGGGCTCTGCCACGCTGCATTATTTAAGCCCAGTAACCAAATTTAGTAACCAGCCCCTGAGGCGCTGAGAGAAAAACACAGCTTCCAGAGCTCCTTCTCTGCAGTCCTGTCGGCTTCCTCCCTTAAAGGAGCCACCAGCTTTTCTCTTCCTCCCTCAGCCCCACCAGCCAGGCCCAACTTCCCACATTGTCCCCCCAGTAGTGATGGAGTCCCTTGCACAGGTATAACACATGACCCAGGTAGAAGCTGTCATACACATTGTGAAGCCTTGGGAGCCCAGTGCAGAGGCACCTGCATGGGGAAAATGAGTCATCCCAGCTCCAGGCCTTCAGGATGCAGGGCACAGAGGTTTCATCAGTGCAGTAAGGTATGAGCTCAGGTATAGACAGGACAATCCTAGAATCAATGTCAGCCTGTCTGTACCACTGACTGCTTCCCAGCTGTAGTTCTGTATTCAATATCTGTGTGTACTCAGGCTGCTAGAGTTACCCACTCTGCCCAGAAGTGGCTCTCACCTTTTCAGGAGCTTTGCAGCTCCATCTAAATCTGTGCGTAAGCATGCCTGCTGGAAAAGTGTGTGGACAGAAGCAACTCTGGACATACAAACAGGCTCAGACTTCTGCTTGGGTAAAGACCTCTCCTTGCCTCCCTTGCCCACCAAGTGCTGCAGATGATGGAAAGAGGTGAGCACAGCTCTTAACTCTCATCAGCTCTAGTCTCCCTTCAACAGCAGAGCTTTGTCACTGCTCCACAACATCACAGTGCCAAACAATGACACTTGTTAACCAGTTTACAAAAGGACTACATCCAAGGGAGATTGGGAGGCTTGGGCAGACCCTCTGCCAGCATCTCAGACTGTAGGTCAGCTTTCGTGTGTTGAGTGAGCAGGTGCTATGCCACAGCAGGCCCTTGACTGCCCAATTAGATGGGAGTGCCCCAGTCCATGTATGTGGCTAAGCTCTCTGGAGCAATCTAAGGGAAGGAGAGGTTGAACAGAGTAAATATTTAACCAGTGCTGTGTCAAATGCAAACACATCTCCACTGCGGTGTTTGTCATCACAGGGCCCTGATCTCGTACATACACTTGAGGCAACACAGCTCCCCACTGATTCTAGCAGAGCTGGCTTGAGTGATGCAGAATTTTTCTTGGCATGTGAAGGGGTCATTTCAGTGAAACCCAAGCCCAGCCTTGGGGAGCCATGAAATAGTGTTGAGACCTGCTGGTACTGTAGGTGACTCCCGCCACCATGGCTATTAACTGCAAGGCGTATCCTCTCCAGCACAGCAATTGGACGCCACTGCCTCTTAAAACTGTCTGCTGTCTCTTAGATCCCTCCCTGGCCTTCTGCCCAGAGCCCCAGAGGCAGAGTCGGAGACTGGTGTTTACAAACAGTCTTTATAAACCGTGTGTGGAATGAGAAAAAGGAGCAAGCCCAGCTGAATGGCCCTGGGAGGAGCAGATCTCATCAGAGCTTGCACGGAATGTCTCACAGAGCCACCTTTCTTTACCTAGAAGAATGCTCTTCACCTAGCTCTGTCTGAGCTGCAAGGACAGGGAACAATGGCAGTAGTAAGGGGGCTCTCTAGAGGCAGTCAGGACTCCTGCCAGATGCATCTCCTGTGAACTGGGCCTCTCAGTTTTCTATCATGCCAGGGAGCATACAGCATCGCTGATCATAAAGACCTCAGCTCTGCAAGGAAAGGAAGATTTTGGGGTTGTATGGATGGTAACAGCTAGTCCATAGGGCATGAAATCCCTGCCATCTTGTGCCATTCCCAGATGCCAAATTGTGGGTAATTAGGATTGTTCAGGCTTTTTCATTTCTGTGGTGTTGTTTATGCAATTCTCAGCCTGACCAAACTCAAAAATAGGTTATTTATCACATACCTTGAATGCCATAACACATATGGCCTATTGCACCAGTGCCCCTAAGCTGCCCCTATCCCACAGCCATTTTATCTGTAACCACAAACTCTTTCCTGGCATTCCTATTGTTCGAGTGACCACCAGAGCCTATACCAGCACTGGCCTCTGGCGGATGGTCCCAGTAAGCAGGCGACTCCCAATATAAACTGAATTCTTCTCCCTCTGTGAGCCCCTGTGCCCAGTCAGCTCTTCCCTCCACTGCACAGACCCCCAACAAGAAGCTGCAAGTCTATGCCAGCAAGGATGGCAGTACCGGCTGTCATGTGGACATCAGTCCTTGGAGAGCTGTCTCCAGCTGCTGAGTGGCTCCTGCTGCGCAGTGCTGGGTGTGACACCCGAGAGTAGGGTCATTTTCTGTAAAGCAAATTTATTCAAGTCCTTTTTGAGGTCCTTTTTCTCCTCCTCTTGAGGGGGAAACTCTCCAGCAGTGCTGTTGTGGGAGAAGTTATTCTGCCAGAACTTTTAAAACAGTTGCCCATGGGGACATAGTATGCTGGAAAAACAGCCCTTTAATTCTGGTGTGATCACTTCAGTTCTTTAGCCTGGATCTTTCCCTCCCTCCCATCCACTGAAAATTAGCTTGCTTGATTCAGTTGCGAGCTCTTTGCAGCAAGGATGAGAGGGCCACAGTGTGGCTTGCAACAGGACAGCTGCCCAGTGCTCCTTGCTGCTTCGAACCAGTGGCAAAGTGTGCAAAGCCAGCCTGTGGCCTGCACTTGAGAAGGGATGTAACTCCCCAGCCTTTTCTGCAGACCCACATGGAAACACAACTGTGAAAATAAAAATAACAGTTCTGGTGAGAGCACAGCAAAAACTTTCAGTGGCTGCGACAAACATTAAACCACTTGACAAAGCACTTCTCACTCTCTGCCTTTTCTACTCTCCAGGAATGTTAAGAGGGGCATAACTTGAATCCCTGTCTAGGAAAGGGGAGGATAAAGAACATGTAGATGCCCAGCCTGGGATTTCCAGCTACTGCTCAAACTAGGCAGACAAGAGCCACGTGCAGCAGCTCCAAAAGCAATTCACAGGAAAGGAAAGGCGTGAGATTGTTTGTGTGAAATATATACATCAGGACTGACTGCCCAGACCTCTGTTTCCCTGGAAGTAGAAGCAAGGCCTGGGGTTTTGCCAGCAGCCTGCTGCCACCCAGCCTGCTCTTATGCTAGCAGGATTCATCTGCAGCAGAAAACATCCAGTCAGAGGAGATTTTCAGGATGGGTTGCTTGGCAGGGAGGGAAGGGGTGAGTGGGTATAGAAGAGGATAAACCTGTAATGTTCCTCAGTTGTGGTACAGAAGCAGCCTCAGATTTCCTCCCAGGGCTCAAACTTACCTTGGCAGAGCTCTTATCTGTGCTCAGCCACGCTCGCACACAGGGAAAGAGCCACCACTGCCTGGTGTACCAGGACCTTCCTGGGACTGCAGGCTCCATTCTTTCTCTGCCCTAGACTGACGCAGTTACAGCCTTCCTCAGGCCTGAGGTGGCGGCAGCTGAAAGCCACAGCAGACACGTGGATGCAGCCGATCCAGACAGACAGATGAGGCAAGATGAGGTGGTTGCTGGTGGGGGAAACTACTGAGGAGTTAGAAATCTGCTGATTGCCTTTACACAGAAATGGGCTCAGGAGAGAAAACCCCTGTTGAGTAGTTGAGCTCTGTCCTGTCTCCTCTGTGTCACAAAGCACGTGCTACTGGTGTATGACCCTTCATTTGATGGCTACACCGGCCACGGCCCATCATCAGCTGCTGAGCAGCAGCCTTTCTTCCCAGCCAGGTATCCTCTCAACAAAGCTAAACTCCCTGAGAAGGAAGGAGCAGGGGAATAGCACTCTTAAAGCAGCCTGCCCTGTAAATCATGACCTCAATATTGTTTGCACTTAAATCCAAAAGCAGAAAGAAGATCATCCTCTTCATAATTTTTGTGGGCAGTCAATAACTAACCTCTGGGACCTGGCTGCTTACGAGAGAGAAAATTTCTGAAAGACAGCAATAAAGAGGACGTGGGTGCAGGGGGAGGAGGAAGGCGGGGAAGGGGGAGAGGAGGGATACGTATGTCACAGCTTACCTCAGAGCCAGAATTAGAAGCTGGGTAAAAAAATAAAATCACAGCAGGAAATAATGTGTGGCTTAAAATAGCAACATCAAATGGGAGCGAGAATGGGGAGTGGGTGGCATTTGAGGTTGCTGCTCTGTTCCTCCCTCAATGGCAGGGTGATTAATATGTCTACGCTACTTGTATTTATGTAACAAAGGGCACTAAAGGCCAAAGCTGCATTTTCACCAACACTGCAGGGGAGTCTGAATCTTTTCTTCTCCCCATAGCATTAAAAGTGAGAATCTGCACTTGTGCTTCCTGCCTAAAAAACAAAAAAAAAAAAACAAAAACAAAAAACCCTAAAACAAATCTTAAAGAAATCCATGCTTCAGCACTGCACACACAGTTACATTTGCACAGCTTGGCATGGTGGCACAGAGACCTTTGAGGCTTTGAAGGCATTCCTGCTGTCTTTCATGGCTTCCCACAGAAAAAGCCTGTTCCCAGAGAACACCTGTGAATGTGTTTGGGTTGTCTCTGGCTGGAGGCTGCGCTGTAATAGCAGGCAAGGTACCACTACATGTTACTACACATTTTCATGCTTGTTCTCTGTATTTGCAGTGAATCATAGATCTCTGAGATGGGTCATGCAGTCCATTTCCTTGCCAGCACAGGATTGTTCCCAGCCGTGTACTTAAAAACCTCACATTTCTCTTGGGAGACAGTGATTCAGACAGATCACTCTTCTCTTCACGCTTTGTATCCTGAGAACTGCATTAAAGACTTGAAAGCACTCATGTGTTTTGATAAGAAAGGGATGTTGTTCTTGGGTGCATCAAGAACTGTTCAACCCACCACATCACTGTTCACTGATGAGTGGCTGCTGGATGTATCACACTTGTTTTTTAGACTCCTCTGGACTAATAAGCAATGCAGAGGCCTAAATGGAACTTGCAGTGAAAAGCAGGAAAGCATCCCAAGGGGTGCAGGAGGCTTGTGTCTCAGCTGGCCACATCCAGCACCTCCCACTCATGTGAAAGGCCATGTGCTGCCAGAATTCCCTCTTCTCAGTGTCTGGTCCCCTCAGAGAGCAAAGGCAAGAGCAAAGACCTTCCTTCACCTCCACACACACATGAGCCTCCTGCCACTCCAGTCACTACTATCAAAATGCCTGCTTGCAAGTATCTGTACATGCAAATAGTTTAAGACCAAGTCTGTAGTGTGATAAAAACCTGCTGCACGGGCCTGATCCTGATATTCCCTGACATCAGCAAATATCTTTGACATAAGTTGAGCCATGCTGCTGTCAGAAGAAGGAGAATCTGGCCCAGATCTAATGCAAATCTTCCCACAGGCAAGCAGAGCAGCACGATTTGTTTAAACATGGCATGCTGGTGGCTGCAGAGATCACTCCCAGCAACTCCATCAACATGAATAATATCCTGCTAGTTAAATCCAGCCATGGTAAATATCTCCACCATGTTATCCCTCCAAGCAAATATAGTACCTGTATGGAAGAAATTCCTCAGAATGTTTCCTGTCTGGATCTGAAGCTTGCCAGGGACTGAATTTCCTGTGAGGCTACAGTTGGGAATGCAAAGCAAAGAAACTAAGAAGAAAATGAGATGATACATATTTGGACCTGCTTTACACAGATCCTCCTAAGCAAGCACATTTCCCGCCCCCCTGCAAATTATATAAAAAATGAAGCACTTGGATTTTCAAATATGGGCTAGGTTATTTTCCATTAAGCATTCTTATTTTTACCCCACTGCTTCCCTCTCTACTCGTTTTTTTCCAGCTGCAATTCTGTGACTTACACATCCTGAAAATGAAAGGGGTTGTTTTTGCCAATAGCAAAGTGCTATGCATCCTTTCAACCATCTGGAAATGGATTTTTTATTCTTCCCCTCTCCCAACCACACACGCACGTGCACACACACAACCGAGTCTTTGTCTCTTGGAATCATTTCCCGCACCAAATCTGATGGCCATGAAAAGAATTCAATAAAAAAGTTCCACAGGCATTAAGAGGCCAAGAGAGAATAAACAGGGTGACTTCCTGGGCACTTGTTCTCATCCAAACTGCCACCTCATGAGGAAGTGATGAATGCAATGGAGCATATGGTTCAGTTGTTAGAGATTAGGAGAGGTAGTTTAAGGCTCTTGCAGTTTTGTCCTGGTTCTGCTACAAACCTCCTTTGTCACTAAGAGCAAGTTACCTACCTGCCTAGTGCCTCAGCACCCCCAGCTGAAAATAGGGATACACTTTCTAATTCTGTGTGATGATCAATGTGTTTGTGTTTGTAACGTGAGCTGTTCTCCAGAGATGAAAGAAGTAATCTAAAGTGAAAATTGCCATGATAACTCTGTGCTGAGCCTAATAGAGTCAAGCAGGACACTTTGGGAGCCAGAGACTAGACTTGATCATCCCTTGCCCAGAGGCAGATGTTAAGTGAGCCATGTCACTATGCTATCAAGATGACTGCAGGTCTGCAGGAGGAAGCAAAGAAGAGCCAGAGCCACACTGACTGGTACAAACATGCTTATAGTGTCCAGCTGAGAATGAGTAACAGCTGCTTGCTCATCATCCTGATTTCTGTCACTACTAGTGTTTCTGAATGCTGAAGTGTCCCAATGCTGTGACTCAGGGCTGTGAGTCATGGGGCTGTATGTCTCCACTGCATGGAATCACTCACTTGCTCTCTGATGAGATTGCAGAAATCACTGATCATCTTGGGTCTCTTACAGTGGTAAGTCTTAAAAATATAGACACATATTTACAAACACATCTAGAACAAAGTCATTCTGTCTCAAATACTGTCTACAGGGGATTTGTAGTAAAGCTCAATTTCACATACACATCCTACTCAATAAATCTAGGAAGGGTATAAGACTTTTTTTTTTTTTCTTCTGTGGACATTTAATTCCTATGTCCCCAAAGCTGTAGCAAATCTGGGCTAAACAGGATGCAGTGCAGGTAGCATTCAACCTTTTGTTTCCCCTGCTTTTGCCAATCACATTTTTAGACCTGAAATTCTGACATTGTGGTGACACAATGGTTTTTTGGCATTGTATCTGTCTGTCTGGGCTCTCTAACATTCCTGGTAAGGAAGTTTTGATCTAATAGCATTCTCCTAATCTCAGTGCTAGACACTAGTTGCACACAGGGCTGAAGTGGAGCTCTCTCTGAGTTGACTGTCAAGACCTCAGAGAAGACACCAGAAACTCTCTCCAGGTATCATCAGATCTGTGTTGACCACATACAACACATGGCCAACTTTCTCGTCCACAGACGGCAACACCAACCAGCTGCACATTCTGGAGCTCACTTCTAGTTTCTATACATTCTCTGTTGATACAGGTGCAGCTGAAATGGACCACCACTTCCTCTTGAGATGAGGGAGCAAGGGCTCACCTCAGTGCTGACCTCACTGGCTGGGAACCTGCTGTGCTGCCCGCTCATACAGCACCTAATCAGTGGAGTCCCCACACTGACAAGAGTGGGATTGCCGATACTCCTCTAGTGGCAGCACAGTTTGTGTTGGCAAAAGAGTGTTTCTGTTGGCATATGCCTCTTCCCAGAATTGATTAAGTCATGCCTGTTTTTGCAAAAGTCTCTGCAGTAAGGTGTTTCACTGGTGTAAAGATGCGTAAAGAACTGCTCTGTTTGCTCATAGCCAGTCTGAATCCTTCTCACGAAAGTAGATAAAGACTGTATTGGCAATCTTCCCAAGTGGGCTTCTGTGTGCTGGGACAGGGTGAGTGTACTTATATGTCTGAACTAACGCAGACAACCAGCAAGATCCATACTAGGAAAGCAAACAATGCTCAGAGCACAGGGACTCCCAAGTGATAGGAAGTGACTTCAGCACACCAATTCCTCTATTCCCGTAACTCTCTGTGGGTTTGCCAACAATCCTTATCGTCCTTGCTGAGAAAGGAGAGCTTTGCTAACTGATTGCATCTTTGTTTCCTTACTGTGGTCAGTCAGTTGCTGCATGCCAGAAACAGCTGGTACAATTGATAGATAAGCACACGTCTTGATGGATCTGTCTGCTCTAACCACATCCATCCCTGCAGCTACGAGACAGGCAGTTCTAAAAAGGACTCAAACAACACACAGCAGTTTTGTTACCACTACTAGCTTTCTAAAAACACTAATACAGGGAATATTGGCTTTTTCTGCCAAATACTGCATGTGTCCATGAAGGGAGCCAGGATGCTCCCAACCCTCCCCCTGTCCAAAGCAGGACATCCCACAACCCCTGCAGAAAAGGTAGTTCAAGTGCTGGACTCAAGACCCCAAGTTTTCAGGCCCCCTCAGATACCATCCTGAAATGAGGATCCATGCCCTGTGCTGACACAGGGTCAGGTCTAACATCACCACCTGAGACTGGCCCAAGACTGGGCTCTCTGAGGACAAGCATGAACGCATTTGGAATTTTACCTGACTTCGATTAAAGCTCTCCACACCTTGAGTTCAGCATTTTTGGATAGCCTGAAGGCATTCTTCAAATGCAATAGCACAGTTAAGTAGTAAAATGCCTCAGGATCACCTCTATTCCAAGCACACTGCCCTCTTTTAAGCAGCACAAATGACAAAAGCCATCTCAGGCCAAATTTCTCTCCAGTTTGAGTCACAGGAGTGTCATCAGAGATGGAGTTAGCTCCGTTTGTTAAGTGAGCAGAAGATGGCCAATTTTATTTTGGCTTTTACCTCCTTTTTTTTTTTTTTTCTGTTCTAGTTCCTGGAATCTCATTTGTAGAAGTGGCCCTGCTCTTGCAGTGAGCTCACGCTTTGTGATGGGCAGAAACGTCCGAACAGCATCTTTTTTGACCTTTCTGGTACTGAGACACTTGTTGTTGCTTTTTTTGTTAAGTTTCTGAGAAGTTCCCACAAGCCTCTGTCCCCCCCATCCCCTGAACTGCATCTGCAGCATCCAACAACAGTCCCTCTGGAGGGCAGCGTGGCTCTCACAATGACGACACCACACTCTTAATTTGTTCCAGCCTGTTTCACACTGACATTTTAGCACTGACGTCATCAGCTGCTGAAATTTCATTGCTGCTGCTAAGAATAACAGCCCTCTTCATCCCCCACCTTGCACCAAATAATTATTTTAATACTGTAGGGATCTAGGCTTATCTTTTCTGACACAAATCAGGTTCTGGTGGTTAAAAGAAGTAGTAAGAGCAAAGCATTTTAAGCTTTTATGTTCAGTCAGCCTAGGACAGAAAAAAACCCTACAACACAAAAATAAAAAGTGTATTGCTAAGTTGTAGGAGTGCTATAAAAAATGAACAGGAAAAGTTCGGACTGATTTGTTTTAAAGCTTCTTTGTCAGACAGTCCTAGGCACTGTGAATTGCTTAAATAGCCTAGGCTACAATCAGCCCCAGAAGTCCCTTACAATGCCACTTCCAAATTCTCCAAAGCTTTGTACCTTGAATATTTGCTTATACTGGTGCAGTGTGAGCATTAAGTACTGCCAAATCAGAATTTCCCATTGACTTTGGGGCCTGAACCAAATCCCATCGATTTCTGTGGGAGGATTTCTATTAACTTGAATGGGCATTGAATCAAACCTAAATTGGCAGTGTTCTGCACCCATTTGGCACAGTGCAGTTCTCTGCATAAGGTAGAGAATCAGGTCCAAAGACACTCAGAAATGCTTTAATTAGGGGCATTATTGAGGAGAGCAAGCTTTTCCATCATTAAGCTGATAAACTGAATTTGTTCTATACTTTTAATAGCAAAGGGTCAGATTTTCAAAGACACTTGGTCTAAAGATGAAGCTGAATGCTTACAGGATTTCCAAGAAATGTTTTAAGGCAAATCAAATGCTGAGAAGCCTTTCAAATCAACAGGTCTCTACACTTATTTATACGCCTTCAGAAATCCCAGGAGCTACCAACTGGCCTTTCTTGTAGGCTGATCTAATCAAATCTAAATCTAATCAAAAGTTATGAGATGACCACTACCTGCAGCCAGCAGCCAGGTCTGTTCACCAGTTCCTGGTCAGGCCTGGGCCCTCACAGGCACAGCAGGCAGCAGCTGCAGAAACTGCACCAAATATTGCCTTTAGGTACCTGCCCCTGATGCCCCCCATTCCTCACACAAGGAGAATAGCACCTCTGTCAGGCACAACCCCTTCTGGGCAGGGGTGACAAAGGCCTCTAAAAAACAGATACACAGAGGTCCTGGAAAAGTTATTTTCAACCCCTGTTGGGAAAGTCAGTGGCTAGCACAGCTTCCGCTCCAGAAGCAGACCTGAACCTAGACAGACCAACATCCGGGCAAGGAGAAAATTCTCACAACTGCTTTGTTACTGCTTCCCCAACGACTCTGAGGGCCAGCATCATTTCCTATGTTGCTGCTGACCCTCTCAGGCACCTTCCTCTACTGCTTGATCTTTAGCAACTGCTGCCTTCATTATCTCTGCATCTCCCTTTACTGCAGAATAAGGGAAGTTTTAGGAACCGGCATTTCTGATGGATCCTTTCGTTACTCGGTTGGAGTTATTTTGTCTGGCTATTATTTTTTATTTGGACTTGAGTGTTTGGCATAGTCTTTTTCTGTAAAGTACAGGGAGATTGATCATAAGACATGAGAGAAAGACATCCCTGCTTAAAAATGCTGGAGGCTGCAGGAGAGAGAACATGAGAGCAGCATTCTCGCACTAAGAAGCCTTCCCATGAAGTGCTGCCAGGAAAGAGATTCAGAAAAGGTTGATGCTAGAGAGGAAAGCAAAGAGAAAGTGAAAGTGGTGTCGAAGCCGAGCCTCGAGCACGAAGTACAGAAGCTGGGAATGTCTGCCCCGACCCCTGGCAGCCATTCTTGTTCGGCCTGAATCGGTCAGCAAGGTCACATGCCGATGGGCTGACACGAGCATATCTCTGAGCTGACTCTCTGCCTCTTCCGGCACACGTCAGGATGGGCTTGGCTGGAAGCCTGAGGGATAGCTGCGGACACCTGATTTCCTCAGCCCCCGTGCTAACCTCTTCCTCCCTTCCTCCCCATGACTAATTTCCCTCCACCTCCTCCTGTGCACACCCCCAGATCCTCACCCCGTGCATTTTTATGCACAAAAGACACTTGTTAAATTACACCACCTGCTACTGGGATAAGTACCAGGTAAAGAGATAGGAATGTACTGAGGAACGTGACTCCTGCAAACCAAGGAAACAAAGAAAAAATTCTGCCCTACATTGGCAGGCACAGAAGCAGCTCTCAAACTATCTCCTTCTGGTGAGAGTTCACCCTGCTGCTGAGTTGGGGTGCTCTTAAAAAAACACATTTAAGTTGCTAAAAAAGTTGCTCACTACAAACAGTAAGGCCTCAAATATGCTCATGTCTGTCTGGGGAATCAGCGGGCCAGGGCATACCCGAGCTGGTTCAGCTCCAAGAGGGTGAGCCATGACTTGGAGCCATGCATGGAAAGCAAAGCTGTGCCCAGCAGCATTCCTGCGTGTGAGTGGGAATGGTGCTGCCCCACCATATACTTTTTGCTTTCTTTTGCTGACATCTACAAAACTGCTCCCAGCTTCGGGCTGTGGCTCTGGTGCTGTTCTGTACCACTTTTACTGCGATGCTGCTCCACCGAGCACCAGTTTTGAGTCTAAGCTTCCCCAAGGCAAGCAAGAGGGGGAATGGGCCTACGGGGTTTTTTGTTGCTTACACCAAAAGAATTATCTAATTAAAAATCATTGGAAACCACATGCATTTGCAGAAATGGCTCTGCTTCAGAGAAATCTCTCGAGGCAAATAAGTGAGTAATTCTTCAAGGGTTTATGAAAATAGCCTGTATAGTTACACTCGCTGGGATAAAATTACAAGTGTTTTCAATCCTCATACTTCGGGGCATAAGTTGATCCTCAGCTGGGGGCCAGGGAGGAATTTCCTCCCAGAGGATATTATTGTTCTGCGATGTATCTCATGGGAGATTCACATCCTCCAGAGTACCTGGCATTAGCCACTGGGAAAAAAAAAAAAAAAAGAACGGAGCCCGTGCCCTGATCTCCTCGCAGCACACCTCGGGGCCCAGGCCGCCCCCGCAATTGCACAAGCTGCCCCGTCCGATGTTGTAAGGGTCCCCGGAGGTCCGGGAAGGGCCGGGCCGGCCCCGCTCCTTCTGGGAAGAGCCGTGACTCACCCGCCGCGCCGCGCCCTCCCGGAGCGCCCCGCCCCTCCCGCGGCCACAGCCAATCAGCGCTCTCTGATTTGCATGCGCGCCCGGGGGCCTCTGGGATAGCGGCGGGGGACGCCCCGCGCGCCCCTCCCGCCACCGCGGCGCCCTCTGCTCCGTGCGGGCCGTGCTCGCTTTGGGAAATGGTGGAGCGTCCGTGCTTACGGGAAAACACGCCTCACCATTTCCTAGGGGTAAAAGAGACAGGAGAATTTATATATAAAAGGAGGTGGGCGTTAGAAATTGCCCGGATGACCCTCAGTGGTCTGGGGTGCAGGCTTCAAACCTGTAGCTGTCTAGCGACAGAGTGGTTCAATTCCACCTTTCGGGCGGGGCGACACGGGCAGTGTCCTTGTGGGAGCTACTGTTTTTTGTCCCGCAACAGGCAGGCAGTGCCGAGCCTGACCATGCCCAGGGCCAAGAGGCAGCACTTGCCGCGCTGTTTCGCTGTTGCCGCACAGAGCAGCGCATTCCACTTACTCTTCTTCCACCTTATTCGCACGGCGCTGGACTGCTGGATTGGCACTGTGCCACGTGCAGCCCAAGGACAATTCGGGCTTTAATTGGATTTTTCTGCTGAGCAGATCTTTGTTAAACTGTGTCACATGTCCTACAAGAACAGAAAAGAAGTAAATAACAGAAGTCATTCTCTAGATCTGCTCCATATTGACGATAACCCATTTCCCACCCACGCTGCAACAAAGATGCTTCACTTCAGCAGTAAGCACGGGTGCTAATAATGTCACCCAGCCCCATGAAAAAGAAAGGTTAGCGTCAAGCTAAAAAACATATTCTTCAAGCAGCAGGCATTTATTTTGTGATATCCTGTTGCAACAGCTCTCCAGTCAATGATTTGTGGAGCCTCTAGTTAGGACGAGACCCCAGCCACCCCACCACAGGGGACAGCAAGGATTGGAAGGGCATTTTCACATCATCTCCTGGCCCCACAAGCAGGAAGGGTGATTCTGCCTGGTGAATTACAGAATACTGAGTGAATTATTAGATCTCCGGTGTTCCTGGCTGCTTTTTGAGGGGTGCAGTGCCATCCGGAGTTAAGTAGGTAAGCACCCTGAGGATCTAAGCCGAATGACTGTGCTTCCTTTACATGCAGTGAGTCACTCCAGCTGAAGGCCTGGGAGGAGAAGGGAAGGGCACTGGGAGCCCTGAGACCATTGCTAATGGCTGCTACTGCTTCCAGCCTGCAGACCCCTGAGCCGACTGGGGAGGAGCAGCCTTGATGCCAGCAAGGCATGTTGCTCCAGGAATACACGGTCCTGTTATGGGAAATCTAGGGGGGAAAGCCTCTCTGAAGCTCCCACGGTGCGTGCCAACTTCTCCGTGGCCTTGCAGATGTGCGTGCACAGCTGGGAGTGCCCCGAGTCCCAGATGGCCATCTCTGTGCTCCACACTGCCCTGCCTGCCAGCCAGCCTGCTCTGCCCGTAATGAACTTTCTATGTGGAATTTCTCTGCGGCCTCAGAAATTGGTATCTGCTCTGCAGTTTGGCTGGGGGGGTTGTTTTGGGGGTGAGGAGGAGAGTTGGAAAGGCCTTTGCCCAGTAGTGGGCAGCTGAGAATGTTAGTGCTCTATGTCAGTTACCAAGCAGAACATAATACGGCTCTTTCATGTGGTGTTTATAACTGAACATGCTGTTTTGTGTCAGCCTGGCTTTTTTTTTTCCTTCCAAGAAGTAGTTTTGGATTAAATTATGACAATTACATTCTTATATTCACACACACACGCCCCCGCCAGCCCCCACCCTTGCCCTGCGTGCACACAAACACAAACGGGAATTATGTGCTCTGAGCGTGATTTGAACTATACAGCCTGGGATCCGTGCCTGGCATTGAGTGCACTTTTTTTTCCTCCACAACAAAAAGGCCACATCTACTCTGTACTCTTTCATTGCCTTAGGAAAAAGTAGGATGGTCAGATTGCTAGCGTGGGCGATTTGTCCCTCATGGAACGGATGGGCATGAGACTTTCAGGCACAAGAGAGGAGCTGGGGAGCCTTGCCTGGGGAGCTTGTGGAAAGCATTGCAGGGACCTGGCTTTGTGAAATCCCCTGTGAATCCCTACTCTGAGCTGCTTACACACCCCCAGTCTGGTTCCTGCACCTGGGCAATACCTTGTCTGGTGGGTAACGCAGGCACATGGCAGGAAGCAATCCTGCCTTTACGGGCTGTGCCCTGCAGGGCTGCACCTCTAGCACGTGGCTGAACGCAGGGAAACACGGGTTCATTAGGACAGGGGACACGGCAAGGCTGCTCTTGCAGCCTTTAGCTGACACAGTGGGTGGGACAAGGCCTTAGGAAACAGGACACCCTATATTTCAGTGCTGGTTTTTGGCACTGGTTGGAGGAGAACACCAGTGTGGAGACCCGTGTAGATGATCTGTCCGTTAGAGGGACATTTTGTACAATGTCATCCATCTCTCTCTGAGTCAGCTTTGTTTGGAGTCACTATTAGTCAGGCAAAGCTTCCAGTGTTTGAACCTGAATGTCACTTTCTTCCCTGACAAAGGGCCAAATTGAGAGGAGCCAAAGCCCTTGCCACTGGTTAGAAGGCAATCCAGGGGTTACTCAGAGCCAAAAAGCACGAGAGCCTGGCTCCTTAGCCAAACGTAATCTGCCTCCTGTTGTTTTCCCCATGGAGTCACAGCACCGTGAGGAGGATGTGCTGGTGACAGATGGCTGACGCGACTTGCTAAGTGTACGGGTGACTGGGCTGTGACTCAGCAAGTGTTTGGTTACAAGGGACTGGGAGCATGTGCTCTTGCACTGGTAACAGTGGTCCTAGCTGGATCTCCTGGGAGGATTGGGCATGGGCTGTTGTGTGAAGCCTGTGACTGCCATCTTCCATGGGAGGAAAGCAGGCACACGTGGCCTATTAGAACAGAAAGTCAAGCTCCTAAATTACTGTTTACACTTGGAATGGATAATGTCTGAGCTGTATAAATATATGACCTGCCAGTGGTTCTTAGATGTCCTACTGGCCTTCAGAAAGGAAACATCCTGGCCTAGAAAAATTACCATCTTGCTCAGAGAGAGTAGGACTCGGAATTGCAGTTGAGTCACTAGAGGGGGACAAAGACCTAGCCTGGGTATGAATCCGTCTACCACTTCCCCCACAACTGCAGCTGTGGGAGACACCTTGGAGAGGCAGCTGCAGAGATGGCCCTGGTCCTTCTCAGGTACCTTGAAAGTAACCAGTTGCAGGAACAGTTTTCCAGAGGCTGAGCATGCAGGTGGAGACCAGCAAGTCTTTGTGGAAATGAAGCCACTCCTCTTCCCCCAGAAGCATGATGGCACATGCATGTGCATGAGTAGGTTAGCAGCCTTCCTGTTGGCTCTTCCAGCATTTCTCTCTACCTAGAGCCAGCTGGTCCATAGATAGGCTTTGAAAGGCTAAATTCCAGGCATTGCACAGCACAAGACAGTGTCACCTGGGCAGAGGACACAGACAATCATGTATGGTTACAGGCACATGCCATTCTTCTCCTTTCTCCTCTCTTACGAATAGAGGAGAGATGAATTCTCAGGTCTGGATAGGCGCCAGGTGTTATTGCTGTCTCTGTGAGTTGAAGACGTCATGGAAATATTGGCGGACTTGAGCAGAGTGTACCTGTGTGCATTCCACACGTGCACAGAGAGCACAGGTGGCCATGGCAAACAACAGGGCACTGCTTGCAAGTGACATATTGACCTGGAGTGTTTAAGAGCTATCCCACACACTGTCCTAGGGAAGTGGAGACCGTAATGACTCACACAAATGGATCGTGATACGCAGCCCTCAGCCCAGCCAGGCTATGTGTGGAACCAAGACACTCCCGTTTTCTCCCCTCCAGCATACTTCCCTGACCAAATCCAGGACTGAGCCATTTGGCTCTGACTGGAGCTGGTCAGAACATGTTTTTCTTTTCTTCTCTTTTCTCCTCCTTCACCCTTTGGAAAATGTTGACATTTCAGCAAAGGGCTGAAAACCCAAACCCTGAATATTTTCCATTGGAAAACGCTGGGGGAAAGGGAGAGGAATAATCCCCAAACTGCCAACAATCAAATCTCTTTTGCTTTTAAGGCTTTTGGGTTTCTGCAAGGGAGGCATATTTGGAGGTCAGTGAGCACTTTTTATGAAAATATCTGTTCTCTCAAAACCAAATTTTTCACTAGAAGTGTTCCAACTGGCACCATTTTCACTGGTGATGGTTTGGACACTCTCTACATCTAATTTTGGAAAGGACCTGAAGAAAATTTAATTCATTTTATTGGAATATGAGGCACAAATGACACTCCCACAGCACAATAGACCTGATATTCTTTCTCTTTAAAGAGTGCTGTTCACACGAACATCTCAAGCAAGTTTGGAACCCGGTCTCTGGAACCACGCTCCCAGAGCTCCACCTGACTTGCCTCAGACCTCAGAGCACATTCCTGAAGAGAACCTACCTTTCACAAGGTCACATCAAAGGCTGCAAGGGAAGCAATATGCATGAAAGGTGTGTTACCTGTAACTATCCCTTGAGTAACTGATAGCACAGAACACTTACAGAGCGTTTTGTTCTGATGTCTTCAGCTGATTTACATTTCTGTCTGAATTGTAATGTAGACCTGAAACATGTTTCATCTTGGTTTTGCACATTATTCTGCTTTCCTGTAAGTTAAAAATAAAAAAGGGACAATGTTAGCATAACAGAACACACATATTTGTAGGAGATGAATTATGCCCTAAAACCTTCACTAAATGTGGCTAATAGCAGGTTAGAGTATATAAAAGGAAAGATCTTAAAATGGTCACACACCGGTCATAAATAAATTGAGGCTGCAGACTTGCAGAAACTTTCAAAACAACATCAGAGTGAAGTTCAGGATAACCTCCAAAGAAAAGCAATAGGAATAAAAAACTCAACTGTTTGAAGACAGATCTTTATCAGTTGTGGGATATCACTACAGCAAAGGAATAGATTTGATCACACAAACAACCCTTTTAATTTGTCATGCCTCTTCCCCATTATTTTCCATGCTGAAGCTTCTCAGTTGCTATTTACATTCTCTCTGGTGTGATTTAGCAGTTGCACTGCTGCACTTCATTCTGATTTAGTACAGCTCCTGTCTCCTGTCACTCCCAGGTTTTTCTGAACTAACCACCTGTGTTTGAATTCAGTCAGCACCAAAAAAGGGGCATATTTGACTTCACCAAATCCCTGGTTTTTATTCTTTTCAGTTTAGGAACATATCATTGTAATTGTTAACCCAAGCTCATAAAGCAGTGGGTTTAGAACGGTAATGATGCAGTATCTGTTTGAAACCTCACCTTTGTTGGTTGGGGACAACTAAATTGCATGTTGATAAAAGGAACAGATACTGAATGTCTCTGATAGCTTAGTGGCAAGAAATACAGAGGACCTGCATTGGTGCTGTACATGCTTTGTCATAATTTTTCAAGGTAAGTAAGCAACATTTCACTTACAGAACCTTACTCTTGAATTAATAAAGTTAAAAGATAAAGGGTTTTAACCCCTGGTCTTGGAAACAAAACTGTATGCAAGAAGCCATGGCAGAATCCTGAGGAAGTGCCATCTGGAGCTGCAGAACTGCAACTAGCCACTGGAAAGCCATACATACGTAGCTGAGATGTAGCTACGTGCTGTCCTTGCTCCCATCAGCACTACAGGGGCAGATCCAGAAACAAGGAGATCCCAAGTAATGAGATAAAGAGTCAAATGAATCACCCTGTCACTGTGGGAAATGTAATGACTGGGAGACCAAACAGATAAAGCCAGGGCTTATGACTGTTAACATTCACAGAAAAATGTTCTACAAATTCAGCTTTCAGAGAAAAAATGGATTCTAGCTCCCTTCTGGTAATTTAAAGAGGCAACAATCTGTTCATATGACCTTCAGATTGGGCTGGTACAGGGACTGAATCCTACACTAAAAACTGAAGAATGGGCTTTTGGGGCAGAGTAATGGTCCACCCAGCACTCTGCTCCCACTAGGGCAAGGTCCAGGGAGCACACACACACAGATATTTCCCTCTCCCATCTGTTTTCTTAGCATTCACCTTTGCTGGATTGGGATGTTAGGTTATGCATTTTGCCTGTTCCTTTTAGTGTCATTTTATGGACCTGTTGCCTGCAAATTTGTCTAATCCCATTTTGAGCTCACTGATGCTCTCTGCCTTTGCAGCCTTCCAGGCCAGCAACTTCCAGAAGTTCTCTACCTAATGTGATGTAATTTCTTTAAAATTGTTTTAAACTCATCTCCTACTGGTTTCATTGAGTGCTTCCTGTTCTGTTGTTGATGGATTTGACTACTAATGGCTCTGCGTTCTTCTCAGCCACCCTGATTTAGTGAATCCAGTCCTTAGCCACCAGGAAAAATAGGGAAGCATTGTAATACCGGTTGCCCGGCTCACTTCAGTCCCTGACACTTGCTGACCTTCCCAGAGTGGTTTTGTGCCTGGAGCACTCTGGCTGTTACCAAACTCAGGGGGAAAAATGATGGCAAAGCAAATGGAGTGCAACTTCCTGCCGAGGCTGTGCTCCCCCCCGCAGCTGCTCACCGGTGACGCAACAGGTCCCCTTTGCGGTAAAGAGCTGGATGATGATGGCCCCGTCCTTCTCCTGGGGCTCTGCAGTTCCGGGCCCAGCAGGGGGCTGCAAAGCAGCAAGCAGGATTTCAGGGAGGGTAGGCTGGCAGCCCTGGCGGGGGTGTCCGGGGCATCTTCCAAAGTGGCTTTAATTAATGAGCACATGTGCAGCGAGGAGAGTTACAGCATCCCACTCAAATTGTTGACTTGGAGCCGCTTCTGGAGACAGCCGTATTCTGCTCATTAGGAAAGAGCTTTTTTGCAATGCCCTTGGATTGGACAGCTCTTGGATTGCACCACGAGATCAAGTCCACGTACGGGCTGCCTGCCTTTCGGCTGCCAGCTCCAAGAGGGTTGTTTTTCTTGTCTTCTCATTCTCAAGGAGTGCTCAGCCAGATGGCCTGTTTTCGAATGCACTGTGCGTTGGTTGGATGTGTGTTTGGAGAGTCTGCCAGCTTCATGAGAAGGAAGAAAGAGCAAAAGAAAGGGAAAAAAAGCACCATTTGGTATCTATCTCTGGGACCCAGCCAGAGTTGAGGCTCTGTTTGAAGAAGGGGGGAGTCTTAAGAAGGAAACTCTAGACAAAATTGAAAGCTGGAAAAACTTTCGGGCTTGACAGACTGGGAGACTGAAGTTCTGTACAACATCCATCCACTACCTGGCTCCATTGCAAACGTGTAGCAGACTTCCTCAAAAACAACAGTCAGAGCAAGCACAAGCACCAAGTGTCTGTCTCTGCTCTCCCAGCGTACCTCACCTGTGGACTGGGATGCGGAGAGGTGACCCAGCCAGCTGCTCATCAAGGCTGGGTGATGCTGCCTGGGGGTTTTGGGGATTTTGCTCTCCATTCCTCACAACCAGAAATTACAGCACGCAGCCTGAACACATCAGGTCAGGAAGAGGAGCTGCAAAGGAGTAGTACAAAATACCCATCACCATGGCCCAACACTTGAAGAAGCTAGCCTTAGTTAGTAAATTAAGCCAGGCCAATGTAATTTTCTTGCACCCCCTGATGTTCATTTCCCAGAAACACCTTCTATTGGTTTGGGGCAGCAAATAAATATAGACCAAACCAGAGCAACGGCTTTTTCCAGCACTCATTGGCCAATAATTTGAACCTGACAAGAAAAATCTGTTGTTGAAGGAAAGGGGGAAGTTTTGAAGTTTGGGTGGATTGTGCTTGGCTTTGTTTTCTTAACTAGATGTCATGTTGTGGTAACCACATATTGTTCCAAACAGCAGGAGGAGGTCTTGCTGAGCAGAGCTGGAGAAAGCCACATTTGTAGCCATCCCCGCTGGCTGACACACCACTGTGTCTTACAAGCAGGCTTGTCTGCTTGCTTTCTGAAACCATGGCACAAAGAAGATGGCTGCAGGAGCACGTGTGTCTGTGCAGGTGGGTGCAGTAGCTGCAAACCACTGATTCTCCACTGATTGCACCAAATTATTTTCATTGACGCAATCAGAATTCATGGGTCCTGGGTGGGCAGCGTGCCCTTGGCAACACTGCAGATATTCGCGTGTTGCAGACATTCTGCCAACAGCCAGGGCCAAGCGTGCTGGTGTCTACCCCATGTCAAAGCCTCTGTGGCTTCTCTGGAGCTGCTGGCTGTCACTACTCCAGGTCCAAGAGGTACTTCACAGCAATCACAAGGGCAGCATTTGCAGGCCCCACCATGTAAAGAGCAGGACCTTGCCCCACACACAGGAAAACACCCTCAGCTGTTGGCAAAACAATGTCTCTGACCTAGAGGTGCAGATGCCGTCCTGGAAGGGAAGGAGGTTTAGCTGGTTCAAGACAGTGATTACATCACACAAGTACATTCTTGCATGGGTAGGAAGGCTACACAAAGAGATTGCTGCCCTTCCTACTCCAACTCAATTTTGCTAAGTAACCCTGCCATAAAAAACAAGTCTGTGGTACCTACATTCACAGTTATGATTATCACAAGAGAATGGATTTTCTGTGTGCCAGAAAACAAGGTGCAAAAGTCAAACAGTAAATTCAGCCATTCTCTCCAGGGCTTTAGAGGGCTGATTACACCACTCTGTTGCCTGACTGTGACCAATGCTGTGTTATGGAGCTGATAAAGGAATTGCACAGGAGTCACTGGATTGGGCTTTACCACAGTTAGGCTAGTTGGCTAGTTATTGCATCTTGGCAAATGGAAATAATGATTGCCACGACATTCACATGAGTACTGTTGGAAGGAGGTAGCTCCCAAACAAAGGTCATCAATGCACTTTGGGTGGGAGATCAGCCAGAAAAAACATCCAGCCATCCACTCACCCAAGCTGCACTGGCTGTGTCAGACACAAACAGCAGCCTCTGCATTTTTCACATATGGTAGTTTTCCCCTGCTTTATTTCATTGCTCTAGTGCTGCCTGACTTGTGGACATGTGTACCTCCAGCACACTACCCAATATGGCATAAGTTGACAGGCCAGTCTGAAAAAACGATTCCCTGTAAGTTACCTGGCCTAAGGTACCATTATATACCTAGCATTGTTCAAGGAGGGGAAGCTAGAATTGCCCAAACATGAGATTTCGGAAATTTGTCTACTGTACAGAGAGGCAAGGTCTGCCTTTTGGCACCAGTGCTGCTGCCACCAGTCTTTGTGTATAACTTTTTTAGCCATTCAGTACCTGGATGGGAGATCTCCAACAGAGTTCAGAAAGTTCAGGTTCAGAAAGCCTCCTCTCAGCCAGGGATAGATCAATACATGCCTCAGCATGGCATAAGTAACATTGCACTGTCCATTATGAGCAGGAGTCTTGAGTGTGGCTGCACTCAAGTTCAGCAGCACCACTGAGGTACTGTAGAGGATCCAATTCTACATGTCAGCAGCTCATTTAGGCAACATCCTCCTTCAATAGCTCAAGGTTTTCATAGGGAGTGAACTCCCCAACACAGTTAAAAAGTGGCCACATCTCCCCTTCCTCCATGCATGGCCTCACTGCACCCAGAAGTCTCAAATCATATTCTTAACTTCATTAAGAAAAGCATATTTCTAGCAAGAAGAGATGATGAGCACACACAGCTTCCATTTCTCTGTAAGAAAGCTGTGGGGGAAAACTCCCTGTGCTACAACTCCAAACAACAGGAGGTGTGATGATGGACACAGGACAGAGCTGAACATCAGTAGCAAGGATGTGATGATTAAATCTGAAGATGTGGTTTAAAGCCTAGATTTAAGCACAGAGTGGGATAGTGCCTGAGATCCATGCTGCTTAGGCTGACAAGCCTACACAGGCTTGGAGTACACAGTACATGGAATCAATCCTGTTCTCATAGAGTGTCTCACTCACATCCATTCTCTTAGTCCATGAGCTTCCCATGGTTTTATTGGTGGTCCTTATCTTCTGTAGACCATATGTTTGACATTACTGGGGAATGCAGAGGTTAAAAAGATTTGAACTCCTTTTGGAGTTATGGGAAGGAAAAACTTTAGAGAATGACTTACGGTAAGAAGTAGCTCATCATTCAAATGCAGAGACCCACTTGACTCATAGCTGGAGCTGGATGTAAGGACAAGGATGGTTGCTTTAAAAATTCCCAGTCAAGGTAAAACAGAAAACTATGAAGTGCAAAACAACAGAGCACGTATTTAAGAAGTTGAATTCTAAGACACAAATTCAATTCACTGCCACGCTGACTAACTTTTAAACTGTGAGTACACAGTAGTTCACAAGCCTGTTTTCAAATAGGGACTGCACATGCACACACATACAGGTAAATATAATATATGCAGCTCTTATTCATACATGATTTCTTGGCAGGCATCTTACCATGAATTTAGCAAAGCTTTGGGCTGTCTACCACAACATTCTTGTATTCAGGTTTGGATGTTACGGTCTGGGTGGGTGGACTAACAGACAGTAAAAAACTGGTTCAGATGGTCAGACTTGGAGAGGAGCAAATAGATGCCATGCCCTGCTTGGAGGCTGGTAACAAGCTGGGTACTGTAGGGGTCTGTTGTAGGGCCTGTCCTGTTTAAACATCTTTAGCAGTCATCTAGATGAAAGGATGGAGTGCTTGCTCATCAAGCTTGAAGACAATATCAAAGTATTAGAGGGCAGTTGATATGCTTGAGTGCAGAGCTGCCATTCTAAGGGCCCTGGACAGGCTGGAGGAACGAGGTGAGAGGGACCTTAGAAATTCAACAAGAATAAATGCAAAATCCTGCACTTGAGAAGGAAGAGCCCCTGCAGCAGAACAGGCTAGGACTGACAGGGAGAGGAGCAGCTCTCCAGAAAAGGATCTGGCTATCCAGGCAGAGAGCAGACTGGGCATGAGCCAGGAGTGTGCCTTGGCAGCAAAAGAAGCCAAAGGCTGAACAGCGAGGAGGGTGACAGATGTGTTTATCCAGCTTCCCTAGGTACTCAGATGGCACTGTAGTACCAGACCCAGTTTTGGATCCCCAATGCAAGAAAAGCATGGACACACTGCAGCAAGTTCAGCAGACACCATCAAGGACAACCAGCAGCCTGACAGCTTCTACAAGGGAATTATCAAGAAGATAGAGCCAGGCTTTTCATCATAGCATGTGGTGGGAGGATGAGAGACAATGGACCTTAACTGAAATGGAAGCTGTTTAGGCTGGTTTTAAGAGAAGGCATTTTCACCATGAGAAGAGCCAAATACTGCCCAAAGAGCTTGTGCAGCCACCATCCTTGAAGGCTTTCAGTATCCAACTGTCAAAAGCCCAGAGCAACCTATCCTCATCATTTATTTGATCTTCTCCTTCTTTGAACCAGAGGTTAATCTAAAGCCCTCCCAAAGTCGTTTCGAACCAGAGCAACCTGAGTATTTGTAAGGTTTTGTAAGGTATTTGGGAGCCTGAGAATTATCCACTTAAGGAGCAAACACAATACTATGTGAGCTGATTGGCCAATCACTCTGCAAGCAGAAACTACTCAAACAAAAGTCACAGTGAATTTGCAAACTACTCAAACAAAAATAACAGAATTTGCAAAAAGCTTTGTTTGCATAAAACTATTGACTGAAAAATTTAGACCAACAAGTAGTTGAGCAAAATCTGTCCTTCACAGCCTGAGAAGAAATGCAATTTCAGTGAATTTATGACACAGTTAAACACCAGTTTTCCTTAATGCCCAGTAACCAGTTAGGAGATTGAAAACTGTTTTCTCTTTGAGGGCTGTCTTCTCATGAAAAAGAATGAGAATGCCAAATGCCAAATACCAAAGCAGCTAGAAATATTTCTTAGATTATTACTATGGCATCTTCCAACAGAAAACTCAGATTGCTTCACTGCTGTTAATTAATTAAGCCTAGAAACACTTATGCCAGGAAGTTTGATATTACCACCCCTTTTTACAGATGAGGGAAAACAAGATATTCATTCAGGGCTACTCAGTGAATGAGGGGAAGAACCAGAAATAAAACCTGGGAATCCTGGCTCAGAGTCTCCTCTTTTAATCTCTAAACAAAGCTTCTTTCCTGTAAAATTCCATCTAAGCTCTTCATAGAATAATTAGAGCCAATTTATTTCTTCACTCGTTAACAATGAAATCTGACAGGCTTTGTACTCGGGATGCTGAAGCTCAGTTAGGGGAGCAAGGCTCTTCTCCATGAGGAGAGACCTGGAATGTCAGTCTTTAGGTGGCTTAGTAGAGGCATACTTCCAGCTGCCAGGTACTTGAATGCCTGCCTAAATCCCTGTGACAAAGCTTTAGGGAAGAACTGGAATGTAAATGTTATCTACCATAAATGTTAGGGAAGGATTAGACAAATAGCAGCTGTTTTTGCAATGATAAAACTTTGCCCTCAGTGGCACTTAAGTAAGTATGAAAGAACATTTACCTGTCATGGTATTAGGTAGGTTTCTCTTTTCCTTTGGTTTCATTTGCCTATTTTTGGTTTCAGTTTTTTTGTTTAATTTGCCTAAGTGAGCAGACTGGAAAAGCTCTGAGACACAGAGAGATTCTTGGCAGTACTTCAGATGTGCTCCTCAATTCTACCTTCTTCAGTTCCATCAGCTCTGGAGGACACTTACAGCTCACTTGCAGCTCACTAGGAGTGACTTGCACTAACTTGAGATGAGCAGTAAGTTCATGAGTCATGGACCTCTCCACCTCCCCTACTCAGGGCAAATGGCTCACCATCCTCTCTGTCATCACTCTCAAGGTTTCCTCAGAGGTCAAGAAACTGACACATGAAGAACTACAGGAGTGCTGACCATCCAATATTTGGAAACTCTGAAGGTTGCTCAGCACCTCTTAACCACAGGCCACTACATTTGAAGCTGAGCATCCCATACTGGGGATATATTTAAGCATGTGCCCTACTTGCTCAGCATCACATGAAGGAGGCTCTGGTAGAAGAGGGCAGACTCAAGATTTCCACATTAAAAAGCCTGCACTTTTGCTGCTTTGATGTATTTTCCTTCTGCAAAGCAAAACAAGAAACACTATTCTCTCAGAGTTTCACAGGAAATTCTGCAGGCCCTCTGCCTTGGTCTCTTGGCTTTTGGCAAAGTAGAGTTGAGGACATTGATCCTAAAGCCCAGAGGCCAGAAGATGTGAGAGAGGAACCATCTTTTACAAGAAATCCTTGTAGAGTGTAGAAGCTCATCTTCCCTGTTTCTTCAGTGTCATCTGCCCCATCTCTCCCAAGGCTCCAAGTTCAGGTCCAGTGGGTGGCATGTTGGAATGGACTTTGACCATCTGGAAATAGTTTGCTATTTGCTGTCCCCTTGTTCCAAGTTTCATTTGTGGCTATACTTGTTTAACAAATGGCTTCTGCTTTGGCCCCAAACATCTGCTATGGCCCTTCCCTTTCCCTCCTGGGCATTTTCAGCCACCAGGACAGGGTGCATCACCTCCCATAGTGGAAAACATTGACAGGAAAGCCTATTGTCTTAATATCTGGGGACAAATCACCCAGGCTCCCTTGGTCCAGCCTTATCTTGGTGACTTATGAAGCAGAAGTTCATACGCATCTTTTCCTACAGGGATGAAAAGTTCCAGCCAAGGTCTAGGGAGTGTGAGGAGGGTGAAAACAAGGAACAGAGAGAAGGAAAGAATAGAGAAGAGCACTTATGTCTATCAAAGCAAAACTAAAAGGTCTGGGGAGCAAAGGATGTTGGCTTTGGCTAAAGATCAAAGCCTGAAGGTGTCTATGGCTTTCTGATCTTCTAGCTGAAAGTAGCAGAGGTTTTTTTCTTGCAATACTGATGGCCCTGAGAACTGCTTGCAAGAGTCCAAAACCTCAGGAAGAGACACAAAGATGTGAGCTTTCCCATCACCTGATTTTTGTTTGGAGGGGACAAGGTTGGTGTATTTGAGTATCATGTAGCAAGGAAGAGAGTTGACGCTGCAGTGCCTCAATGGCTTCAGGGAGACCAAGAGCAAACACAACCACAAATGCCTATCTGCTTGAAGCAGGTTGCAGGATAGGGAAGGGGCTATTTCTTCACCAAGCTGTGTGTTCAGTGGAAGCATGAGCTGGCAAAAAATGAGAGTTCAGCTGAAGCTTAGAACATGAAACTGAACAAGTGGCTTTCTAACGAAACGCTAAAGGGGAAATTCCCGCTTCATTGCTGCAAATGATGGCAAGCCAAGAAGGGAACGAGGTTCATTTGAAATCAAAGAGGGACTTGATACTCTGCTGAGTTAAAATGTGTGCATTTGTTACATAGATACAGTTTTCTTGTGGGCATCTACCTTTTACAAATGTGGATGAGAACGTTCTGAAGACAGGACATCCTTCTACAGTGTTGAAACTTTGCCCAGAAGTCACTCCAGCCTTCTGCTTGTTCAAAAATAACCCAGCACGTCAATCACTAACCACTGAGCCTTGTAATTAAGACAAATCACTGGGACTGAGAGGTTGGAAAGCACTAGATACAGTAACTAGCATCAGATGAAGCAGACATTTAAACTTCTTCGAGTGATACACAGGCCCTCCTTCCAGGAGGTCCACAGTTGAGGAGTACAGTTATTGTATAATAAATCCTCTCTCAGAATTTCTTGCATATGAAAAGATTCTGGCAATGTGCTGGAAACAAGGAAAAGAACTGAGCTAACCCAAGAGGAGCTGGTTTTTATGTCCCTTTCCATCCTGAGACATGGGAATATTTTTACAAGTTAGCATGCTTGGTATCTCCCTGTGATCCAGCTGGGATCAATGGCAGATGGCACAAGGTCTTGTCCAGAAGAAGGACTAATAACACATGAAAATGCCTTCCATGGCCAGTGGAGCTGTAGGAAAAGAGCCTCTGCAGCTGTCCACATTAACAACTCACAAATAATACAACCAACCAATAGGAAGGTTACTGTAAATTCATCAGGCAAATATTATTCAACCATCTGAAGAATGGCTTGACTAATGAAAAGGTTATTTGTGAATAATTCCAGAAGGATGATAACACATTGGAAAAAGTACAGAGAAGTGATACTGAGCTGCTCGAGAAACTAGAAAACATGCCTTAGAATGAAAGACTCCAAGAGCTCAGTCTGCTCAGAGATCATGTGAAGGGTTGGCTTGATCACAGTCTCTCATTCTGACATAAAACCAGAAGTTTGATAACTGAAACTGGATGAATTCTGACTAGAAAAAACCCTGATATTTTCGAAGTGAGAGTAATTAATCAGTTTACGTAAGGTTTCTGGTAGATTTCTCCATTCATTAGCAATATTTTAAAAACCCAAACAATTTCCCTGAAAGTTACTCTGTATTTCCAAGAAAAAGCTATTCAGTGTGATACTGCAGCTTATGGTATGCAGGAGCTCAGACTAATGATATATCACTGCCTCTGCCTACTTTGCAATCTGTAAACGAATGAGCAAGTTACTCAAAACTGACAGCAGAATTGTATGTAGAATCATTGCATCATTTAGTTTGGAAGAGACCTCAAAGAAGGTAAACTGCTGAACAGACAGATACACCATTTGTCAATGTTATTCAGCAGGCTCTAATTATGTTTGCAATGACTGAGGAGATCAATGGAAAGACTCCTAGTGACAACATCAACCTGAATAAAGCACTATCTACAAGACACACCTTCATCCCCTTTGTTCTTCAAGGAGAAAAATCCTCTTTGCAGATAGAAGCCTTTTGCCCCTTGTCATACCTGTCTTTCTCTGCCTTCCACCAGTGAAAGGGACTTAGCACTAACTCAGGTGGGATTTGTGAGGTTTAACTTACTAATGATTGCACAGTGCTTTGGGAGTCTCATCTGGGAGATCCAGTCTATTCCTGTGTGATCCCACTCACTTACTCTCTTAGACAAATGGAGGCAGGCACTTGCCTTCTTGTATCTGGCAACTACTGCAATAATGGCTTCAAAAAGAGATTTTGGCAGAGAATTAAAAAACAAAAATTAAATATGTCCTGACTTTAAAGTCTAGAACACAGATTAGAAAAGGCTGCTTGATCTGGTAATTCACAGGAAGATAGAAAGTTCCTTCAGTGATGACTGTATCATTCATTGCATAGAGTCACTGCCTGAAATATTCCCAGTTCCATGTAGCTAAAAAAAAAATTAAAATGGTGCTCTTCTAGTGACCAAATGTGAAGTCACTCTTTGGATCATGGGATAATGTCATAAGGGTTTGGTCTGACTCATTTTAAGGGAGAAGATTTTTGAATCAGTGAACAAGGCAGTTCAGCATGTCAGTTCAGTCTCCACCCTGTCAGTGGATTTCACATCTAAAATCATAACAAAAGCTGCTAGAAGGGAAACAGGCCCACTGTTCAGCTGCCTCTCTTTGTGTATCTACTTGAAGCCCATCTTGCAGAGAGCTCTTAGCCTCTAGACTAAACACTGCTTAGAGCTGAAATAAATATGAATGAACAATGGTTAGGACACTCAAGTCAGCTGGTAGCGTGGTAATGTGGTTGTACTGGAAGAGAAGAGAGGGTGAAGAGACAAGTCCATCTGCATGCATTCCTTTGATGGGAGTTTGCTTTGCTGAAGTATAATCACTTCTCTCCTTTGCAAAGACCACCAACATTTCCACACATGAGAAGATAAAAGTGGCCTTATCTCAGAGCTGCCAGGTACAAACAGGGAAATGGAAATGTCCTTAGCTCCGAGATGCCAAGAGTGACCACACAGGACTGCCTGATGTAAGGCACTTAACTGAAGACCTAAACCTCAGTTCTCATGCCAGCCTACTGCTAATGGAAGGACATGATTTCACTTGCTCTCTGGAGTGGCACATGAGTGCTGAGTACAGCAGTGGATGAGACTTTAAATGTCTGATTGGATAGTATCAGGTTAAGACCTCAGCCCAACCTCTTTATGCTTTGCTTTAACTAAAACTTCCTCCACGGACCTCACTGAAATCAGTGGGAAACCTCTCAAGGATACCAGTGAGCTCAGCAGAAAGCCATGCAGCTGAAGATCCAGGCCTTGGTGGTTACAGATTTGTTTTGGGAGTTTTAGTCTAGATTTTACAAAACAGTTCAGCTGCTGCTATCAAATGATTGCCAGGACTGTGGCCAGGATAGGAATGGTTGTCATGTCATGGGGGAGAGTCAGAGGCTGGGGAGGTGCAGCGTTTCCCCTGAGCCATGCATATGGGGCAGTCACACACGTTTCCAAAGGGGCTGGAGTCCTGGGTGCAAATGCAGTACAAGACGGTCTCTATGTATGTACTGTCCCACTGTCTTCTGGATAGCCATAGTCAGACTGGAAAATTATTAATGTTTTCTGCAGAATGCCAGCCACTCCAACCTAATTTCTGTTCATCAGTCAGTGAGTTACAGGCTCCTTCTGGAACAGAGACAACCTCACAGGAAGCAATGCCAATGAACATAGCAGAGCAGGCAGCTACTCCATCCTCCCTTTTAACCAGAGACTGCAGCAGAGTTATGGAAGGTTATAAACCCTGAGCATCCTGGACCACATTGCCAATTGCAAGTTGTTCCCTCTCTTGAGAATAGTCATATTCAAACAAATGGCCTTTGCTCCTTGCTGTATTTCACACTATTTGACCTTTCTGCCCACCAGTTCTAACAATGAGAAAATGAATCCAGGATTGGCAACTGATAGATCTGCTGAAAGGGTTAAATTATAAATTGCATCTGACTGAATGAACCCATGAGACCTAAAGCAATTCAATCTCTCTGAATCTTGGGATTTCACTGAAAGGAGTATAGCTGCATGTGAATGAAAGTAGTAGAGAGATACAAATGCCCCCTAAGCTTCTAAGTTTCCACCCAAGCATTTACAGCAGCTGTGAGATACAACTGTGGTAGAAGAATAGGCTAGGACTCTTGTCAAGGTACCAGTTAGTCACTGGTTTCAGTGTGCTGGTCTCTGAAGACAATGCGGTGCCGGGTTCTGACCTCACCTAAAAAGAATGAAAAGGAAAACACAAAAAAACCCCACCACAGGGGATATCTTCTATAGGCAGGACTAGAAAAAAAATATGGAAATTATCCCTTTTTGGATTGAAGTCTGAAATCTGCAGACTTTTCTATGTAAATTAATTGCTTTTTTAATGTAAAAAAAACCCAACCCAGTGAAAAATATTTATTCTTTCCCTCACCTTTCCTTTCTCCTCTTCTACTTTTCTCCATGCCACTATTGAAAAGGGGTTGAGAGGAGAACAGATAGTAATTTTGAGAGAGTTAAATGTTCTTCAAAGGGAAAATTTGAACAAAGGGCTATGAGCACTTCCACTTTCTGGACATTTGACATGTTGAGCTCCCCTCTCCATAATTTCTGTGTTTTTCAGGGAAATCCATTTGCCCCTGGGATTTAAGTGCTTCAATTATTAGTCCACGTATATAATCAGTGCTGAATGCAGCCACTCTGGGAAGCATGACTGCTCTCTCATCATATGAGTGGGAATATTCACAGAAAGTGTAGGGAAGGTGTGGCCTCTTCATGTTCCTGTGTAACTCGGCTTCTAATTCAATTCCCTAAATGTGAGCTTAACAGCAGGAGGCCTCCTGTGAGACAGGTAAGTTGGTATAGAAGGCTTTCATTCTTCCCACTTTCCAATGATTACTCATGAAAAATAGTTATAAAATGTCTGGAATGGATGCTGAGCTACATATAGAAGGGAACTGTTTGCCAGTGTAGGATGCTTCCATAACATGCACGTCACCGTGCCTTTCTCAGCTGGTGAGCAGGAGTTTGCAAAGTCTGAGTGAGCACAGAGTAGTTTTACCAGACGTGAGTGAGATGCTATGGAAAAGCAGTCGTATGGTGTTTGAGGTTTCTCTTTGTAACTGGCTCCAGCAATCAAATACACCTCCTCCCAAGCTGTTGTTTCCTACTCTGTACATAAATCTTCCATCTACTTAGCTTGAATTTTGGGTTTTGCTATGAAAGACCTTCTAGATATGAGACATGATTGCCTAGAGAAGGCAGGCAGATAACCTCAGTTGTAGAGTTATATTTTTCAGTGTTAGCTTTCTGGGTTTGCCCTTTAAAGATATGACAGTTGTATATAAGTGGAAGTAATTTAGCCCTGGAGGGGCGAAGTTCTTTTTTAAGCTCTTCATGTAATCTTAGTTTGTTATTGCAAGAAGATCTCTAACCAGGAGCAACTGGGTCCAATCTGATGCTGAATTAAAAATAACTAGAAATCCTGGGGCAGTCCTCTGCAGTGCCAGAGTGGTTGCCAGATGCAGTTGGCGTCAGATGTACATCTAACTCAAGTGCATTTGCCTGTATTTCACCCACAGGTTTTGCAGACAGGAGGACAGCTGGAGGGGTGTCCTGCTGGCTGTCCTGCAAGTGGAGGCTCACCAAAGCCATCCTATTGATGCAGAGGGTTCAATGAGGTGCCACCCCACACCACTGGCAATTGTACAAAGAAGACAGTTCCTGCCTAGAAGAGGCAAAAGGCTGCAACTGGCAGCAGAGAAGTGCAATGATTGCCTCTGGTTGTTCAGCAGCTCAGAAAACTCTTGGAATTGATTTGGCTCTGCAGACATGCTGAAAGCAAATTTAATCCTATTCCAGTAAATTCTTCTGGTTTACTGCTAGCAATGAAATACCCTGACCATCGTTTTACATGCAAGCACGAGGTCACTACAAACAGTACTGGTTAATGTGAACTTTTCAATGGCAGCAACAGGATTTAAAAATTATGCAAGAGTATTTTTGTATTTTGTATTTTGAGAAGGAGGTGAAATCTTCAGTTACCCAGAACTAGGTCATCAGAAGCTAATGCAGGGCAGGGCTGGGAATATCAGTCCACCAGTCGTGTCCCAGTATGGGCTGGGTCATGTGAGCAAGCAGGATATTTGGACAGGAATTTATCTAAAGTCAGATGCTATGGGGCATGTCTTCATCATATTTACATATCTGATTTTTAGGCAACTATGCCCCTTGGACACATATTGAGTTAGACTAGATGGCAAGACAACCTTAAAGATCTGAGCTAGAGTTATGGGACCAGTTATATTTAGGGAGCAGCACCTAGTCTCTTACTGATCAGCACAATTGGGAACAGCAGTTTTTCCTGTAATGGTGAGGTTAGAGTCCATGCTGTGAGAGTTGGGGAAAAAAGAAAGGTAAATAGTTTTTCTGATTCCTTTGGTTAGGATAACTTTTGAGGAAAACATGTGACTCAGTCTAGCGTTGTTTTGTGGGTAGTTCAAGGACATCTTGGTCTATATAATGATGTGGGGAAATAGCGTGTTCTTTTTCACACAAGGAATATTTCCAGAAAGACAACTTGAGCTATATTTACATTATTTGATCTCATAGTTTGGCATCACAGAAGAATATAACGTGGGCTAAAAAGTGACTGAAGTGTACATATATCTTTACTGGTCAACAAAACCCTAGCAACAGGCCACCTATGAATATTGTTACATACAGTAACTGCCTCCCCTCAATAGGAGGCAGACTATTTCTTTATATTTGGGGATGACAGGGCAATTCCAAATGGTCAGTGCTTACGAAATAGAAAGAGGAAAGACAGTCTCTGCAGAGATTGTGCAAAAGTCAAGGAACACACATTGTGCGTCATCAGGGCTTTCAAATTGCTTGTGTGTTTTCAAGTAAAGTGGGTCTAGGAAGACTACAGCAGAAGAAAAGGGTCTAGGGAACTAGCCAGAGACAGTTATGCAAGAGCCCAAGACTTCAAACAGATTTCTACATACATTCCTGCTGAACCTCATTTCTCATACTCGCTCCTTTATGATGATTCCTATGTTTTTAAGTATTCATCCCAGGTCTAGCTTGAACCTGAGCTAAGCAGACAGAAATGAATGGAACACTGCCCTGCTTAACTCTGTTTTTCTGCTATCCCATCAGGTGTAAACAAGTGACTGGCTTCAGAAGCACAAATGCGTGGAAAAAGGAGCGATGATGCATTCAGTGCTTGCAGCTATGAAGCCCTGGGGCCTTCTCAGCCCAATGTTCATAAATCAAACATCCATCAAACCACAAGACACTGCAAATTTATGTCCCTCTCCTCCTTCCCAGCTCTCTGCCCTTCACAAAATCCACACTATTCCTACTTGAAATTCCTCAGAGACACACTATTACCAGACACAGACAGATAGACAGACATCAGTTAGTGAGGTACTGCTCATAAGCAACTCAAAGAGCCTGCCGGGATAAGGGAGGGAACTGCTGTGGGTGTATTGCTCCAATCCCATCATTTCCCAAAACACTGAATGAAATAATAACTTGTTTATAATACTGCATGACATCAAGGCAATGCTACATAGCTGCACTTGAGAAACAGCTTTGAACCCTGTGACCTTCCTTCAAGTGAGAAAATCTTTAGGGAGGCCATGGGATGCAGAAAGCTGTATCCTTCTTCTGGTTCTCTAGATGCACTTGTACTCTTGGACCACCTGTTTTCCCCTACAGCTGCTAACTCTGACTTGAAGCTAAAGATATCCCCTTGCCCAGGAGCCATAAGAGTGATACACCAATTCATTCCAGAGTAGATTTTTGACATAAAATGAACCAAATCCAGGCACTTGATCCATTCTCCTCCAATAAGCTGCAGAAGGAAAAAAATTCATTCCCTATCTGTGTCACATCATGTTCACATTACATAATTGTCTTCTCTTTTTGCCTTTACCCACCCTGCTTAAAAGTACCTGGCCTTGCATGTTCACAGCTCTTTCTTTTCCCTAATTCCACAGCTAAGTCCTGTAAGTTACATAGCAAACAATTGCACCTTCCTTTGAATGTGCACTAGGTACACTGCCTGACTGAATTCAGTGTTTCTAAGCAATAGAGAGCATCTGATGACCAGCTAACCTATTGTATTTTCTTCTTTAACAGTATTGTAAAAACAACAGCAATCCAAAATTTAGAAGGGGGAAAAAAAGTGTCAAAACAAATGAGAACTGACCCTGCTTTCCTGAGAGAAGGTTTACTTTAGAGATGTAAGCTAATGCACCTCCTATCTTGTCTTTCCCCTAGGCAGCTTCTTCCAAAGAAAGGAATAATATCTTCAGCATCAGTGGGGGTGTCTTATGTCTGGGGGACTAATCACTTCCAGGACTGAGCCCTGATGACTTAAGCTGCTCTGTGCACAAACTCCATGCATGGAAGGCAAAATCATTGTTCTGTTGCCCCAAAAAAGGAAGAAGGTTTCAAGGCTTGCTAAAAACAACTTCTGATCAGCTGTACACATCTAGACACTGTTGTCTTTGGTGTCCCAGATGGTCCCAGCTGTTGGCATAAGCACTGACAAAGACATTCATTCCTTTTGCACACAAGTCCTGTGCAAGCCCAATTTTTCTGCTGCCTGCTGATAGGAAGTGAAATTCACACAGAGAAAAGCTGTCCTTGAGGCCCACAGGATCGCAAAGCTTGTGGAAAAAATGGGGAGGATTAGTTGTAGGATCACTTCCGGCTACTATCTAATTTTATCTCTGTGTCACTGATACCGAACGTCATTCTTTTTATTATGAGAACCCCTCAACAAACAGGGCTAAAAATAAAGAGCAAGAGCTCAGAGCTGGCACAAATTGTGCTACATGGACTCCAATTTGTATAGCAGGAACTATAATCACTCTGAGACGTGCCCAAGCCCTCGGGCATCCCACGGGATTTCAGTCACTTGTTTACAAGGTGTTTTGATTTGCAGCTGTTTGACTACAGTGGCATTTCAAGAGGGGGCGTTTTGAAAGGATGTTGTTACTTTGGATGCCGGGATTGGGAAATGGGTATGGAAAAATCACACAAGAAACAGGCGAGTGCTGCCTTTGTTCTTACCCCCTTACATATGAATGACGTCAGTGCAGGGAAAAGGAGCTCCAGAACAGATCCAGAGACCAGTGCTCTGGAAGGAATAAGCAGGGTCCAAGTAAATCCTGAAAAACAGAGCTGTGCCCTAACCACACCAGAGTGCCCCACATCTGATCTAGGAGGACTAAGTTCTGTAGGTAAGAAGGGAACCATCCAAGCCCATTGCTTTTCCACCTTTTCTAACAGGATTATCACACCTAAGAACTAGGCTCAAGGCCCTTTCTAGCTCACTTCAAACAGACTAACAGCTGAAATGGATTTAGTCACTGGCTCAAAGTGATTTAGCACTTCAGATGGCTCTTTCTATAATTCCCGTTCTCCTGACCTGAACAGTTCCTCTTTCAGACTGCATTAAGCTAATGCCCACTTTCTTCTGGCCCTATTGGGATAATGGATTCAGATATGCAGAAAGAATGTAAAAATCCATCTGTTATCTGGGATGAGTGATTTGCACAATAGTGCCCGTGAGTGTTTGTTTAACACTGCGGACAGCAGAACACTGCTACGTGGTAACACGCTGAGAAAGGGAAAGCAAGAAGGGAGGAGAAAGTAGCCTGGCTGTTTAAAAGCTATGTCCACCAATCTGTCTGCATTTTTTTGGCTTAGTTAGCTGTTTGCCTGTTTTTTGCGGGAAACCAGGAAGGACACGTGGAGCTTTTCCCAGGCTTTAGTGTTATTCTCTTGTTTCCAGCTTTGGATTTTGTATGCGTTAATTACAGCAACTCACGTATAAAATCTAGTGCCAAGAGGATATTTACCTTGCAAACATTTCATCTGCTGCCCCCCTCTCCCCTTCTGTGACTTTTTCGAGCGATGACTGACTGGAGGTGCCGCGTGCACTTGAAGAAGCCTCACCCTCGCCAACCTCAGACACCAGCCCTTTGCCTGCTCAGTGTGTGCCAGAAACCTGGCTGCACTTTCTTGGCATGGAGCAGCCATCTCCTCACTTCCTGGAGGTGAAGGAGGGCTCAGCCTAGAATATAAAGCATAAAATGGGAAAGAAACAGTTAGATTATACCATGACAAGTTGTTGTTTTTCTAGCAAGATAAAAACCCACCCTATGTTTGATTCTGAGTGACATTGATCAGTTTGGCACCAGCAACTTCTCTGCTGGAGTCATGAGTGACTACTCTTTAAGCAAGTACCAGTATTATCTAGGCTGGCATTACAGTTCATCACACTCCTTGCTTTCTTTAGGCAAAGTTGAAGGAAAAATCTGCATTTGCACTGCACATGCCATCGAAGATCTCAAAGAGCATGACTTATCCTAGCCCACATGCCAAATCTGAATCAGAGCCAGGGTCAGAAATTCACTGTCTCTCCTTTCCTTCAGCCAGGATAACTTTTCCTCAAGGTCAGCTATGACTGTTGCCATCAGGGGCATGTGGCACTCAACACCTTGTCACACATACCAGTTTCAGACTCCCTAGGTTTTACCCATAGCTATTGAAAACTGTCTATGGAAGAGGCTGCTAAAAAGAAAGTTGAAGACTGTTGAAATCTATTCTAATCCACAGTGTCTATATTTATGCAGCCCTTGTCACAGCAGAGCAGAGAAAATGTCACTGGAACAGTTTTCTTTTTGCCAACAGGCAAGAGGTTTAAAAAGAGGCAGTAACCTCTATTTGATGATGTGTTTCTACAAATGTTTAACTTGCTATTTCATTTAGAAATCATCTTTAATGTTGATTTATATTCCTGGCAGTGAAGTCAGGAGGTTGGCAATCGCATTCCTTTTCAGTCTGTGCTCTGACTGAGGCAATAACGCAGATCAAAGAGAAGGAGTCTTACAGCACTCACATTTTATCATCTTGAATGTTTTCAAGTTCTCACTCTGATATTCATGGGCAGATTATGTAACTACTAGATTTATACTTCTGAAGGCCACATAGTAAAGACTGAAATGTTGTACCATTAAGAGAAAGTATTTGGAAATAATTTAATTGAATAAAGGAACAACATAACAAGTAAACACTTGACACAAGCAGTAATGTTTTCCTGGAGATGTCGTTTTGCTCCAGTCTTTTATAGGGTCAGCCACTTGTTTTCATGTCACAGAATATAAAATTAACTGCATGTTATTATACATTCTAAGTCTTGTTTTTCATCTAAATATGTCAAGCTGACATTTTTATTGCCTTAGTAATTGCTAAATATTCAAGGACTTGAATTCCATCAATAACAGTTTACCTAACTGATGGAAGCAGAGTAAGCCACAGACCTTCTGTGAATTTTTCAGAGGGTAATACATTACAGTTCGTTATCTAATGGATCGGAGGAATATGAAGACTTGCTTTGGTGCCTGCCTTGAACCTCCCTGCCCATGGCTTTTGTACAGTATCTCATGAACACTGATAGGTTTAGCTGCCTAATGATCTGGGGACTTTGACATCATAGCAGCACCTCCTTTTTTTTTTTTATTAAAAAGAGAACAAAGGCAGGCAGAGGTTAGCAGATCATAGCATCATCAGGGTTGGAAGAGACTATAAGATTATCTAGTCCGTCACCCAGTACTATCACTGTAACCCCTAATCACTAATCATCCCCCTGCACCATATCCAGACACCTCTTAAACACCTCCAGGGATGGTGACTCCATCATCTCCCTGAGAACCTATTCCAATGTCTAAAATGCACTGAAGGATGAGAGAATAGAGAGCAGCCCTGAGGAGAAGGACTTGGGGGTCATAGCTGATGTTTAGCACAACGTGACACAGCCAGGTGCAGGTTGGTTGGGGGTCTGAGCAACCTGGTCATGTGGGAGGTGTCCCTGCCCACAGTAGGGAGCTGGGACAGGATGATCTTTGAGGTCCCTTCCGAGCAATGCAGGGGGACAGAACCCAGATCTGCTGCCAGCCAGAGGGCACAGACTGTGGGGCCATCACAGCCAGGCATGTCTCCCTCTGCACTGGCCCTGCTGCTGTGAGCCTCTGCCAGACACACAGACAGGCTGCCAGCATAGGCCTGCATGGGCACATCACAGAATTGTGGTTTGGAAGGGACCTCTGGGGCCATTTAGTCCAATCCCCTGCCAAGGAAGGGTCACCTAGAGCAGATCACTCAGGAACACGTCCCATGTCCAGATGGACTTTTTATGTCTCCAGACAGGGAGACTCCACAACACCCAAGGGCAGCCTTTTCCAGTCCTCTGACACTCAATACAAAGAAATACTTCCTCATGTTGAGGTGGAACTTGTTTTGCTTTAGTTTATGGCCACTGCACCTTGTCCTGTCCCTGGACACCATCCTCTTGACACCTGCCTTTGAGATATTTGTAGGTGAGATCTACTCCCACTTTTCTCTGGATCAAACAGGCCTAGCTCCCACAGCCTTTATTCGTAAGAGAGATGCTCCAGTCCCTCAATCATCTCTGTTGCCCTCCACAGGTACTGTCCATCAGCTCCATGTCTCCTCTGTACTGAGGAGCGTCGCCTCGTGTGGCCTCACCAGGGCTCAGCGGAGGGGCAGCACCAGCTCCCTGGGCCTGCTGGCCACAGGCTGTGCTGGACGCAGCCCAGGATTCCACTGGCCCTCCTGGCGGCCCGAACAGCACCCCACCTTTCCAGCCCCGGCTCCCGAGCGCCGGCCCGGGCACGGTAGCGCGGCCGGCCCCTCCCCCGGGCGGCGCGGCCCTGCAGGCCCGGCCCCGCGCCCCGGACGCGGTAGTGGCGGCGGAAGGGGCGGGGCGGGGCGGCTGCCATCGGGCCCGGCGCGATGTTCCTGACGGCGGCGGCGCGTGAGTGCCGCGGGCGCGGCGGGGCCGGGCGGCGGCCGCGGGGCGGCTCTGAGGGCGGGCGGGCGGCGGCGCGACCTCCCCGGCCCTCCCTCCTTCGGCCGCGGGGCCTCCCGGCGTGCCCCGGAGGCAGCGCAGGGTGACCCAAACAAGACTTGCACAGCAGACGCATTGTAGATGAGCTATGAGCTGCCTTTTTTTTTTTTTTTTTTTTTTTTTTTTTTTTTTTTTTGGTGGGGATTTGAATCTGTGCTGCAGGTTTATGATTACTTTAAATTCAGTGAGGTGACAGAAAAATAACTCAACGTGTTTCATGCCGTGCTGTGGGTTAGGTCAGTGAACCCAAAGCCAGACTCGTGGGAAGGTCGGGCTCGGCTGAGATGGGCTCCCTGCTCTGTACCCGTGGCCATGCGAACCCTTGTGTTGGCACCACAGCAGGAGCCGAAGCCGGAGTGGGTGGAAACAAGTCCAGGAGACGGGGCCTGCAGTCCCACCAGCAGTGTTCCTCACACCTCCCTTAACCTCACGGTCACTCAGAGAATTCATACTCGGCACTGAATCTGAAAACTTACTGAGAATGTCTGGAGCATGCAGCCTGTCATGCTGGGCACTGCATTTGCACAAACACTTATAAAGGTGACACGATGGCAGAAAGAACAGGGAACTGACAGCACGTGGAAGAACCAGTGGTGCTTTATGTAAAATCTCTTCACACTCTGGGGCTTTAGCAAAGTCAGGCCATGGAGATCACTTAATCTTTATATGTTGTGTATAAAGGAAACAAGATAAAATGGTAACTGCTTCTTCTGTTTTCCTCTTTTTCATGCTGCAAAAAAAATCCCAGTGGCCAAGAGCAAATCTAAGTAAGTGATGGTTTTTCTCACCAGTTTTTGATTACTGGTATGTTGTATCTTTGCAAAATGTTAAGCATCTAGATTTTTTTTAATATACCTGAGAGAATTGCAGTCCTTAAGTCTAGCTGTTTCCTCTTAGCCATTCTGTATGTGTGTCTTCTCACAGGTGAGTACAGAACAAAACTCACCCATAGGTTCTGAACTAGCAGCAGATGCAGGTTTTGTCCTATGGGCTATCACACTGAGCTCAGCAGGAATCTCCAAGTGCCCTGCACAGGGGGAAGCACACCTCTGTGCTCTCTGATTAAAGAGGCTGTAAATTATCCAAGTATTTTTCCTGTTGTTCATCTGTGATACCTCTTTAGCTGAGGAGAGTAAACTAAGGTACAGCATGGGTCTTTGTTGTCTGCGGTGTGGACTTTGGGCAGGTGATGTGAAGCTTTCCCATAGCCAGAGTACAGAACACTTCCTAGGCTTAGCATATTCCTGAGTTCATGTGAGGAATGGACAGGGTGCAGTCAATGCTCTGGGCATCTTGTTTGCTCTGTAATCCAGCTCGGCAGAGATGTTAGTGGGCTCTGGAAGAACATTAGTCACAGTCCTCTCACCTGTAAAGAAAGGTGATAGCATGTTAAGGGTTGGAAAGTAAGGAATATGTGCTTTGAGCACACCAGTACTTTTACAATGTGGGCACAAGGAAACAAGATCTTGTGAAGAAACCAACTTTTCTTACAAACAGCATTTTGGATCAAATTAGCTAGACAAATTCAAGAGGCTAAACTGGTACATTTATGTGAACACATTCCTGTCGTCCCATTCCCAGAAATTGCTTTCTGTGTGAGTTTATTATACTTGGTACCACACAGGCCCAGGATCTATGGCCTTTGGTACATTTTCTGTGTTTTGTTTTTTTTTAAGACTCTACCCCCAGCAGAACCAGTACCAACCACATTTGAGTAGATTTTTCTGTTACAGAATTTCTGCACAGTTGTCAGGCTTTTAAATTAAGAAAGCACTTCCCAAGTATGTGCCTAACAGAGCAGTTTGACATCTCATTGTTCTACTGTTATCCATTAAAACAAACACAGCAAACCAGGAGGTTTCTGCAAGGTGAAAAAGTAGCTTTTAAAAATGGAGTTAGTAATGTTTAATGCAGGGATTTCTACCACACACTCCCTTTTATTTTTTTATCCCAGTGTTTCTTTCTGTTCTTTTACAGTCCCATATATGCACTCTAGGAATATGTTCTTATATTATTTATTCTTCTCCACGGCCCTTGGGTTTCTTCCTGTGCCCCAACAACATCCTGGTGTTGTTTTCTGCCTCTGCTTGTTACATTTCTTCACGGGGGAGTCATTTTTATGAGCAAGGTGTATTGTTTGGAATGGGCTTGACCTCAAATGTGTGGTGCACAAGAATTTCAAGGCCTGGTCATGCTGATACCACTGATTCCCCCGGAAAGGGGAAACTGCACAGAGGCTTTGAGGAAGTGAGTGAGATATAGGAAAAGGAGTCTTTGTGGTTACTGAAGCTTCACAGCACACCTGCAGTAGTGTACAGGAGAGTATGACAGCCAAGGATAATCCCAAAAATATGCTCGGTCAGTTATCTGCAGGAATCCAATGTCTTTCTTTTAATCTTTACTCAATTGTAAATTAGATTGCAAAGCTTAAAAGGAAGACCTTAAGGAAGTACACTGGTGCGAGCTGTACAAGTGAGGAAGAACAGGTTAATTTTGACAGACCATTTTGTGTTAGAAACAGGAAAATACAAGAAAATGGAAAGTGAACTGAATGCCCGCATGCAGAGATGTATCCATCTCTTCGTTGAAATGGAAAAGAAAGATGTCATTTACAGACTGGTTAAAGTGTTTTACATTTCTTTTGAAACTTCAGAAGATGCTGTCTGTCTGGGCAGATGCTTGGATCTTGGCATACTTCCAGACTGGGGATGTGGAGTAGCTTCCTCAGTCTCCTGCTCCTGGGACACCGCAGTTGCTGCCAGCCTGCCCCGCAAACCGAGAGCCCTCCAGTGGGGAAGGGGGTTCCCGTGGCTGGGTTAATATCTAGCTCTGTATCTCTAGCAGGATGGAGGGTGCCAAGGGATTCTGCTTCTCCTTTTGCATGCCTCTTGTGCCAGCCTATCTACTTAGCTTCCTCTCTGCATGAGGAAGTGATAGTCTGATACACTGTTATCTACAGCCTGAACATCTTTAACTACCATCATCCTTCCTCTCTTGCCCTTAGCTTTCAAGCCATAGTGGCTCAATTGTATGCTGATTTTTCCTAATTTATTTTTTTGTCTCCTGTTTTTATTCCTCCCAACTCATTTTTTGGAGGAGCTTCTTCTCTCTAGGCTTGTATCCCATTGAGGAATTATTTACTTAAGCTTGATGCTGGAGCTTATGGTTTAGTGTTTGACTGCGTTAAAAGTTAAGCATACATAGGTTTGATACTCCCATCCCTGAAGTTGAAATGAAGTGTCTTATGTGATAGTGCCAAACTCTGTGTGCTGAAAGCTTGTCCGTTGGCAGATGTAGTGGGCCCTGGCTTGAGTGCCTGTGCAGTGACACAGAGGCATCCCTTGTGACTTTAGGTACATCCTGGTGAGGATGAAAAGCGCTGCGGAGACCGGCTACTGCTTCAATGTCAGGAGACTCCGACTGCAGGAAAAACTGGTCTTACTGAGATACGATCCCATCGGTAAGAGCTCGGGGAAGAACTCAGCATGTTTTGTGGGAGCTTCTCTGACTGTGGGGAAAAAGATTTGAATGCAACAGGATTTTTCCCATCTAAGGAGAATATGTCATAACATGTTTCATACTCAAATGACTGTACTGTTGCTGTTCTTCATGACATTCCAGTGGGAAGTAAATGTTACCCTCATTTTACAGATTGTGGCAGTGAAACAAAGTAATGACTTGCCTGACACATCAGAGACTTTGATGACAGCCATGCCACATGTCACTGGCGAAGTCAAGTGACACAGGAGTTCTTTCATTCTGTTTCTTTGTGTGGTTTGCTAGACTGTGCTACCTCCAACAAGCAGGCACAAAGTATGCATCAACAGAAGTGTTCTGTTAAGCTGCCATGGGAGCTCTAGACCAAAACTTTTAACCACCTCTTACAAAATGGACTTTATCTTCTAAAGACATAGGCACAGATTCTTCCTATTCCACAAATGATATCACTCTCCAGATGGCAGTTAATGGATTCTTTTATGTTGCCCTGGGCCTTGCAGATTTTCTCAGTTTAAGAATGTGATTTTTTTGGACAGGTTGTAGCACCTCCCAAACTGCCTTTTGCTCATCCAGCTTTTTGAATGATGACTAAGAGTTCAAGTTTCTGTTGTTAGGCTTAAAAAGCTGAATTTAATGTTAAAAAGCTTAATGGGGGTAAACTTAGAATTTAAACCAAACCATATTAGAAATAACATGGTGTAGCTAATGCAAAAAAAGGCTTATTTAAAGGTATAGAGTATAAGAAATTTATTAAGCAGCTCAAAGTAGATAATGCATGGCCAGTAGTTACATGATTCAAGTTTTTTTTCCCTTAAAATATTATATTCTTGCTAGAGGACTACCTTTTCATTCTCAGGGCTAACAGTACAGGAGGTGAGAGAAACCACCAGAGAAGCAATATGCTGTTATCAAAGGTGACAGAGGTTGTGGCTTTCCTTTTGAATTCCACACAGAAGGGGAACCAGAGATCTCTGGGATTGTATTCTTGAATAAGAAAAATAAACTATTGCATTGAAACATTGCAGGGTGATCCTCCAGAAGCTTTGCAACTCATAGGGAAGTGAAGAAAGAGAAGAACTCAGATAGAGCATGTAGTAGGTTGCTGAAGAAAGCTTTGATCTTTGTAGCTTATAGTAGAACACAAGTGAGAAATTGATGTGAGAAAGTGTTGCATGTGTGAAGAGAAGTAAATTTGAGTCTAGATAACAACTCACATCAGGAATATGTTAGGAAGCATTTTCACTTGGCATGTGTTTTCACCTTATGTTTTGTACTTCTCAGAAACCTGGGACGTCCACAGAATGAAGCTTTTTAGTGAAGTAGTGGCAGGATTGCCCAAGTTTCACTACCTCCCAACTGCAGCAACAGAATCTGTACTATCTGCAGTATTTCTTAAAATGAAACTTTTTTGTGGAAGAAGAGATTTTGTTGTGTGGATTGTTCTTGCGTAGCTTTCAAAGGAATTCTTATAATTAAACTAAGCAAGCAGTGTTGATTTTCAGATGGCATTGTAAAACTTTGCTTTGATTTACTTTGTAATTTTTGGCTTTCATTAATGTATTGACTATGCTTAATCTGCCCCTGCAAGTTTTTTTATAAACACCTGCATCAGGCATTGTGGTCACAGCCAATTTGTGCCTGGTTGAGAGATCCACAGGACAATTGGTTAACTTCTCAGTCAGCCTGTAAGGCCAACTGGATCCAGCTCATCATCTGTAGTTGTTTGGGCTCTGGAGTTGAAGAGTAGTAGAAAGCAGAAAGAGCCTATTTTTGTCCCTGCATTGAACAGCTGTGACTTAGAATAGTCATACAGAACAGCTGTTGAGTGTTTTCAGTCACTTCATCCTGATACTTATTCTCTCAGAGGTAAAGTGGACATCTTAGGAACTAAAAATTACATGTGGTAAAGTGAAAGCACCACTAAACTCCTCCAAGACTTGGTTAACAACAGTGCTGTGCCAGTCAGTTGCTCCACACTCATTTAAGCAGTGAAGGCAGCCAGGAGAAAAAGAACGTGGGCTGCTTGAATTGAATTTTAACACTTCAGGCTTCTTAACGGATTCTTTTTTCTCTTTTTTTCCCCGTAGCAAAACAACGTGTCCTCTTCACAGAGAAGAGAAAAATTCGTTCTGTGTGAACAATGACTGGACTTGATTTATACACGAGAAGAGGATGGTCTGGGGGGAGGATGGGGTGAGCACTGATTCAGAAATCCAGCAACATGGGCTGAAAAGAAAGGAAATGAACTGGGATCACCGTCTCCTGTGATTTGAAGGCCATTGTGAATAAAACAATGTAGAGAGAGAAAATTCTTAATGTCTGGACATAGATCATCACAGTAACATTTATTTATCTTTTGAGTTATTTTTACAGTGCTCAATTAAAAAAAAAATTAAATAGCAAATCCCATTGTCTATGTTTTCTATTGTGAAAGAGGCTGTAATCTTCAAAGGAACTATTGTTTTATAAAGCAATAAAAATTAACATTTTCCACAGCAGGAATTCAATGGCAGGATTGCAAGTTTTTCTAACCTACCAGCCACAGATGTGACAGTAGTGACCACGAGCTGGTGTCATTACTTGGAGGGGTAATGTTGCACCAGCTCCTGAGGAAAGAAAGAATGGGAACTTAGATGAGTTTTTGGATAAGCTATTACCATGGTTAAAGGCCTCTATTATTGGCAGCCAGGTTAGTAGGACGGATTTTTCATTCCTGGGTTTTTGTCAAACATGAAGAAAACAGAGAAAGTAGTTCTCTGATGCTCTTGTATGCTTTCCTCCTTAGTTAGCTTGCCTGTATTTAGAGCAATGTGGCTAGAAACATTTTTCAAAGTCTACCTCAGTAGCAGTCCTGTCCTATTTGCAGCTGGAGGGACCTTCCTGAGTGTGGGGAAGCAGTGCAGTGCCACACCTGAGGCACGTGGGCACAGGCTGATATATGGGGCTTTCTTGTGAGCCAAACACTGGCCCTGGTGTTTGAGCACTGAAGTTGCAGTCTCAAAGCTAATGCTCTTCTTCATGTGCTGCCATTTCATATCAGAAGTTCTGATAAAATCAAGTGAAAATGCTGCCGGGAGTCCAATACCCTCCAGGTGTTTTGCTGTAAACTTTGCGTAGCTCAGTAGAGCACACTGTGTGGGATGGCCACAGGGTTGTGTGGGGCCAGAGAGACCTGCTGTGCTGTGTTTGAAAGACCCACCACCCTCACCCTATCTTACTGCTGTAGAACAGGAACACACAGGATTCCTGAAATAAGAAGCAAAGAGACTCTCCTGGCCTTTCCAGTCAGCAGAGGAGAACCTCGGTGCAGTCAGAGAATAATGCTGTCTGGCATGAGATAAAATCAGTACAGTGAGCTAGACAATCAATTAGAAAAGGTCCTGAGGCAAGTCCTTCCTGTAAGGATATGAAGATTGTGTCCCTGGTGCCTGGACGCTCACTGATGCGACGCAGTTTGACTTCCTGATCATTTCCTCCATGGATAACTTGGGATAGTAGGCCAGGTAGAAAGCCAGTGCTCCCACAAAACTGTCTCCAGCGCCCTAGAATAAAATAACAAACAAACTTAAGTTATTTGCACAGGGAAACAATTCAGATGCCTTTACTGGAAAGACACAAGTTGTAGCACTGATTGCAGGGGTCAGGAAATTGTTCCAGGCTTGAGTTCAATACACTTTTCTATGCCCAGGAAATTTTACAGAGTTAAATTAATGCCACAATACTATTCTTGTGCCTAGCTGTCAAGGTGCACACTATAATATGGTTTAAAAGTTATAGAAAAAGCAAAGCAAGCATGTCACAATTCATCAAGATGCTGTTATAAACACCGCTTTTGAAACTTCCTGTTGTTTGAGTGTCTGATTTTGATTTCTCAACCTGGATGTTTCATTAAAGCTATTTTTCTCTTATTTAACTTCTGTTTTTTATAAAGGTCAGTGGTAGAAGGGGCAGAGAAAAGGGGAAAAAAAAAAACCATGTGGCTTGTGGTGTCCGTAAATTCCTAATTGCAGAGGGGTATGTTTTGGCGCTTCTAGAACCTAGCTGTTTTTTATTAAAAAGGTCCCACTGCCATTAAAAATAATAATTGTGTCTATCACATAAATCACTCTTATTCCTGAGGCAAGTTTTGCCACCTGTGCAGAGTTTGACCATGGAGGATAAGGACAGTGACATTCACCAGGAACTCTGGCAGCCATTGAGCTACCCATTGTTCCCAAGCCATGCCCTGGCTGCCCCATGGGAGACTTAGGGAGGCATGGAGTACATGTGTCCCACATGGGCACCAGCCATGGCCCAGCTTGCTCTGACCCTTTTGCCCAGATACTGCTGGTGGTGCTCTGGTCAGCAGGGAGTAACAGCTGTTTGCCTCCCAAGTGCTTTTTAACAGTAACTGTTGTTTAGCGATGTTCAGTGCTATGAAGTGTCCCCAGCAACTGGCAAAATTTAACTTGATTGATGGTTGTGTTTGACTTGATTTGCTTGTTTCAGTTCACAGTGTTCTTTCCCCCTCCTCCCCTAAAACTGGCTTGATTTCTAAGGCCAGACTGATACCAGTTCTTGTTGGTACCATACAACTGGTCCTAAGGTCCCTTTTTTAAATCATACTTTTATACCAGTGAAGGCATTAAACTAGACACACTAATACTATTTTATTTCATTCCACATCCAGCATATGGAGTACCTCCCCTGAGGGATTTTGCTTCTGTAGTTGTAATAAATAGGCCCCAAGAGTCATGTGACAACAGCAAAGTGCCTGGAAAAACTTTGTCAAAACAGCTCAGCAAAATTTCTAATGGAAGTTAAGACTAGGAAGTAATATTCCAATTTTGAATACTAGTGTTTCTCAGTCTTAAACACCTCCTTGCTCTGAAATCAACTTCATATAATATCATTCCAGCAAAACAATTCCACTTCCACAGAATTTGTTTCTAATGTTGCAAGCAGCTGACAGGGCAGAGCAGCATGGGCACTGCACAGGATCCTAACAGGGGTGAGCACAGGAGAGGTGTCCTACCCCAGGCCTGGCCTCTCCTTGCCCAGCCCTGCCACAGTGACTGTTTGCTTAACTCTTGACTCCCTGCTTAACTCTTGCTTGGCCCGGAGTTTGAATGCTGTCTTCCATCAGGATACAATGCAGAGCATGGCCTGGCAAAGCACAAGTTAAAAAGCAAAGCAGCACCCCTGCGTGCAGCTGTAGCAGCACCTGTTTCAACAGTTCTGTATTCCTGAACATACCAAGGGCAGGTGAAGGTTTTTATCAATTTCTATCGGCCTTTGTCTCCCTTCTGGTTTCCGGAGTGTTCCCACAATGGCAGGTGGAGCAGGAGCAGGTGACTGCTAGTTAAGCATTGCCAGTGTCTTTTGTCTGATGCATAATACAAAAAGCTCCATCCCATCTCAGAGTTCGTAATCTAATCACTGCATGATTAATTATTAAAGCTATTTTGGTGCTATTACAGACAGGAGTAGGATTTCAGCATGCAGATCTGTTCAGCTGTAGCTCTAGCAGGAAGAACATTTTTACGGTGATGGCTGGGAAATGGAAGTAGCCAAATATTTTAATGAGTAATATTCAGAATATCTGGTGTCAAATGGCATAAACTGTTATCTGGCAGCAGCATGGAGCAGAATATTATCTTTCTGGTTTTTTCTTTAATAATCGCTGCACTGTTGGCTATAGGAACAAAAAAAGACTAAGCACGTGTCACCTAGGTCTTAGTCTGTGAGCCAGTGAGATGGAGTGTAAGTTCTCCCTGCAATGGTACTGTGGCTCTCTGCTTATGGGTGGTGCTCTGAGGTCGTGAGATGGCTGGGGATATCCCTTTTAGCATGGCTGAACAATGGCAAATGGCTCTGAAAGCAGAAAAGGGAGAGAACAGCAGACTCCCATCCAGAATGGAAAAAGGCCCCCTAGCATTTTTTTTTTGCAAGAGAAAAGATTACAGGGTGATTGGAGAATATACAGAAGAATTTGATGCCAGTAAACTTTTGCTGAAATCCTCACTTCCCATGCATAGACTGAAGCAGTCAATATCTGCAAAGCCCAGCTATTACAGACCCAAAGGGTATGATAAATTCAGTTGTTGGTAAGTGAACATTTTGTGAGGGAGGTGTTTTCAATAGAAAACAATTCTGTGCTGAAAACAAACAGTGTCATGCATCAGATTGATTATGCAGATACCCTGCTCAGCCTTGCTTCTTGGTTTGTGCAGACGTGACTGGTCAAACATGACTAAAAGAGCAATAGCAGAACTGGTTCAGCTGCAAGGTTAACTGCAGTAAGAACTATTTTTGGCTTACAGAAACAGACCTTCCTTCTTTGGTATTGTGTATTAAACTACATTGGGTTTGGTAGATCAGAAAAGGTTGGCACAGAGCAATAGAAGGAATAGGCTCAGAGTAAAATCAAGATTACACAAACACTGGAATAGCAAATAGGTTTACACTTAGCTGTTTTAAAACTTGCTCTAAGAAAAATAATTCTAACCTACTTCACAAAAGAAATTAATTTGAAAATGACCAGTAAGGTGCATTGAGAGTGCCCACTGACAAAACACAACTACAGAGTATGCAATATTTTACATTCTTCAGCATTTGTCTTCCGGGAATTCTAATACACTGCAGACTTTGATATAATCCTCATATCCTTGAGTGCCTGGAGACAATTCATTCCATAATTATGAAAGTAAAAAGTATTTAACCTTTCTGTAAAGCAGGAGATGCTAGTTTGTTTGAAATAAAATAAAGAATTGTATTTTTAAATTGTCTGATATGGTGTGGCTCATTCTTAAATATAAATGTCATGGTTTTGACTAATTTTTAATGGTTTTGAAGAAGTTTTGAAAACCTATTTATATTCTATGCCACCAGTCTGTAAGGTCCTTGTTTTCCTGTGTGTCTGGAAAAGGGCATTTTTGTTTCTTACAATCTATCTCTGATTGAGATTCTGTGCCTCCAGAGAAGAGAAAACCCATGAAAACACTTCTATTTATACTTTAGCTTTTGTTAGTCCTGATTTGTCATAAGCTGGTTCACAACTTTAGTATAACTATTTTTATACGATGCTGCCCTGAGAAGCTTTTTAAGGAAAGTGCTTTGTAAGTGGAAACTATATTGTTCAACAGCCTTTCCAGCATGTAAAGCCTTTTTTCAATCCATCATGCACAGACTATTAGGATGCATTTCACTTATACAATAAGTGACTTGCTCACCAAAAAAATTTGGAGTTTAAGAGGCTACAGTTCACAGAGTGGCAGCAGTTGCACAGCCTTGTTCCAGGGCAATCTTTTGCACAGCCTTCACCCTCCTAGCCTGTTGTCCTGGCCAAGAGCAACAGCAACCATGGAAGAATATGAGAGAGCTCTGGCTCCTGAAATCTGATGTTGTTAGTGAACCCCAGAAAATTTTTCTCAGGTGATTTTCAAGAAGTTACAGTCCTTGTGCAGTCTGGCTATTAACAGGGATTCATTCCATTGAATACATTGTAAGAATATGTTACCGAGGTCCAAAGAAACACCTCAAAAGGATGTGTACAAGGTAAATGTTTTGCCTGTAATGATGAATTCTTCATGTTGTGAATAAATCAAAACATCAATCCAAAAGCTGTCCAAAACTGCCTCATGATGTAGAACCAATTACATTGCTCACAATGATGCTTATAGCCTCCAAGGAGCATTCACAGAAGTGCACAAAGGAACGAAGCCTGAGGATTACACTGATTTAGTGCAGTCTACATCCATGGCAATGCAAAGATGCCCAGCTCTGTCGAAGGAATTGGGCCTTGGAGAATTCCTGTTGTATTTATAGCACTCCACAACTGTGTGATACTGGATTATGCTAAGGATGTTATCGCTCTGTCACATCTGCTCAACATTCCTTGCTGTACCTCTGCCTACTCTGTACCCAAACTGCAAATTAGGCCTATGTAACACAAAAATAGCTGTCAGCAAAGGCACTCACTATACATTGCTCACAAGTGGGAAAAGCCTATGTCCCCCTACAAGAATCCCTGGGCTGTGCTTTGATGAAAGGTTACTAGTGGAAGTGGAGAAACATTTAGAGCCTTTGGATAATTTCAGATAGTCTTGTGCCATTAGGGTCTATGTCTCATCTAAGGGATAATTTCAGCTGAAATGCTCAAGGAATAAAATATCCTTTGAAGACAGTGTGCAGTGAATTGACCCTGGATGGATACCAGGTGTCCACCAAAGCTACTCTGCCACTCCTCGGTTCAATTGAACAGGGGAGAGAAAATAGAACAAAAGGCTTGTGGATTGGAATAAGGGCAGGGAGCAATCACCATCCCAGGCAAAACAGACCTGACTTAGGGAAATTAACTCATTAGCAATTAGATCTGAATAAAATAATGAGAAATAAAAGCAAATCTTGAAACACTTTCCCACATCCTCTATTCTTCCCAAGCTTAATTTCACTACTAATTTCTCTACGTCCTCCTCACACAGCAGTGTAGGATGACAGAGGATGGGAATTGTGGTCAGTTCACAACACGTTTTCTCTGCTGCTCCCTCCTCCTCAGGGGGAAGATTCCTCACACTCTTTCTCTGCTCCTGCAAGGGGGTTCCTGCCACAGGAGACAGTCCTCCATGAAATTCTGTAACAGGAGTCCTTCCCACAGGCTACAGTTCTTCACAAACTGCTCCAGAGTAGATCCCTTCCACATGGTTCAGTCCTTTAGGGAGGCTGCTCCAGTGTGGGTCCCTCGAGGGGTCACAAGTTCTGTCAGCAAACCTGCTATAGCATGGACTTCTCTCTCTCCAGGTCCTGCCAGGACCTTGCTCCAGCATGGGTTTCCCATGGGTCCCTTTGGGCATCTACCTGCTCTGGTGTGGGGCTCCTGCACAGGCTGCAGGTGGATCTCTGCATCCCATGGACTCCATGGGCTGCAGGGGCACAGCTGCGTCTCCATGGGCTGCACCATGGGCTCCAGGGAATCTCAGCTCCAGAGCCTGCAGCATCTCCTGCCCCTCCTTCTGCACTGCTCTTGGTATCTGCACAATTGCTTCTGTCACATACTCTCTCCTGCTCTCCAGCTGTTGTTGCACAGCACTATTTTTACCTCTTCTTAAGGGGTAAAACTACATTGTCCCAGAGGCATTGCCACCATCACTGAAGGGCTCAGCCTTGGCCAGTGGTGGGTCCCTCTTGGAACACTGGCTCTATCGGACATGGGGGAAGCTGCCAGCAGCTTTTCAGAGAAGCCATTCTCGTAGTCCCCCACTACCAAAACCTTGCCATGAAAAACCCATGCAGAGTGGTTGAATCAGTTATGCAGCTTTTGGTTTTTTATGATTTCCTTCTTCCTGAAAGAACGCATGTTTATTCTCTATGTGATGGAGAATGATTTATTTCTGGAAATGTTCCTGGCTGGCTTGTTTTCTTTATTTTATTTTTTCTTAAATTTCTGCATTTATTTGCCTGTGGAATACTTTCAAAAATTATTTTCTGGGATGTTAATATTTTCCTCCCCACATATTTCCTCATGTTTCACTGGAAAGATATTTTGGCCGTTTAAATCAAGATAATCTTTAAATTAAACTAACTCCACTATCTTGAAACTCTCCTGAAATTAAACTAATTTGACTATCTTCAAACTGTTTCCTAAAATCAAGGCCTAACAAGGGTGATTACTCCCACAGTGTCTGGGGTTGCTAATCCTGTGTAGAAGCATTGCTGTCTTTGTAGGGCACTCTTCAGATACCGGTGCGGCTCTGTACAGCTGTGCTTAAAGGAGAAGACCTACTGTTATAAACCCTTGAAACAAGAAATATTTGAAAATTGCAAAGATATTTCCCAGTAACACAGTTATTTCTGTATCTTTGCATGGAATTTTGAGCTAGAAAAAAGTGGTAGGAAGTCCTTAACTGGGAACTACCAAATTTAGCAATAAAAACCAAATGAACTTGAATCAAATAGCAGGGTTTGCCTTGCTAGGTCTAAGTTAGGCTTTTGGTACTGACTAGATAGCTCTGCAAAGCTACTTGGGTTGAAAATAAAGGAGTAGAACTTGGAAAAGCACACTGTACCCCACACCATTAGGGTTTGAATCCCCAACTTTGTTACTGTGCTTAATCTGTCCTCTGGTAACTGAGTGTTTCTGTAGTCTTCTTTTCTACAAAGAAAGAGTACAGTAGTTTCACGAATACAAGCCGCACGGATTATAAGCCGCACCCCCGGTGCCTCGACAATGTTGCTGTCTTTGTCAATAGATAAGCCGCACCCCGAATATTAGCCGCACTTTCGTTCGTCGCGAGAATCCGTGCGCAGCTTTCACAAATTGGCCAATTAGTAACAGGATCGCGGCATAGCGGGCTTTACTGGCTCGGGGCGGGGCCAGGAAGGCTCGGCCCGCTCATGGTTGCCGACGGGGCCGGGTGGCCCAGCTCAGCGCCACGGCTCGGCGGGGCTGGCCGGGTGGTGCTGCCGCCGGGCTCGCTGGCCCCCCTCTCCCGTCAGCACCGCCCCGCTGCCGCGTTCGCTCGCCCGGCTGGCAGGGCTGCCGCCGCCGGGCTCGCCGCTCGCCCCGCTGCCGCTTTCGCTCGCCCTGCGCCGCGCCTCGCGAGCACCGCGCCCGCCCCGCCCCGCGGCGCTTTCGCGAGCGGCGCTTCTTTCGCGAGCGGCGCTTCTTTCGCGAGCGCCGCTTCGGCTCGCCGACCGGCGCTTCTTTGGCGAGCGCCGCTTTGGGTCGCCGAGCGGCGCTTCGGCTCGCCGCGCTTCGGCTCGCCGCGCTTCGGCTCGCCGCGCTTCGGCTCGCCGCGCTTCGGCTCGCCGCGCTTCGGCTCGCCGCGCTTCGGCTCGCCGCGCTTCGGCTCGCCGCGCTTCGGCTCGCCGCGCTTCGGCTCGCCGCGCTTCGGCTCGCCGCGCTTCGGCTCGCCGCGCTTCGGCTCGCCGCGCTTCGGCTCGCCGAGCGGCGCTTCTTTCGCGAGCGGCGCTTCGGCTCGCCGACCGGCGCTTCTTTGGCGAGCGCCTCTTTGGCGAGCGGCGCTTCGGCGCGCCGACCGGCGCTTCTTTGGCGAGCGCCTCTTTGGCGAGCGGCGCTTCGGCGCGCCGACCGGCGCTTCTTTCGCGAGCGCCTCTTTGGCGAGCGGCGCTTCGGCTCGCCGACCGGCGCTTCTTTGGCGAGCGCCTCTTTGGCGAGCGGCGCTTCGGCGCGCCGACCGGCGCTTCTTTCGCGAGCGCCTCTTTGGCGAGCGGCGCTTCGGCGCGCCGACCGGCGCTTCTTTCGCGAGCGCCTCTTTGGCGAGCGGCGCTTCGGCTCGCCGACCGGCGCTTCTTTGGCGAGCGGCGCTTCGGCGCGCCGACCGGCGCTTCTTTCGCGAGCGGCGCTTCGGCGCGCCGACCGGCGCTTCTTTCGCGAGCGGCGCTTCGGCGCGCCGACCGGCGCTTCTTTCGCGAGCGCCGCTTCGGCTCGCGGCGCTTCTTTGGCGAGCGCCGCTTCGGCTCGCGGCGCTTCGGCTCGCGGCACTTCGGCTCGCCGAGCGGCGCTTCTTTGGCGAGCGCCGCTTCGGCTCGCGGCGCTTCTTTGGCGAGCGCCGCTTCGGCTCGCGGCGCTTCGGCTCGCCGAGCGGCGCTTCTTTCGCGAGCGGCGCTTCGGCTCGCCGACCGGCGCTTCTTTCGCGAGCGCCGCTTCGGCGCGCCGACCGGCGCTTCTTTGGCGAGCGCCGCTTTCGCTCGCCCCGCCGGCAGGGCTGCCGCCGCCGCCACCAGGCTCGCCGGCCGCCCCCTCCCGTCTGCACCGCCGCCGCGTTTCCTCGCCCTGGCCGGCACTGCAGGCCCCCGCACCGCCGGGCTCCCCCACGCTGCTGGCCCCGATTCTGCTGGGCTTCCCCCGCTGCCAGGCAGCCCCACCCGCCGGCCTTCCTGCTTCTGCCATGCTCCCCTGCACTGCTAGCCCCAGTTCTCCCGGGCTCCCCCGCCATGCTGGCTCAGGCTCTGCCGCCCTCCCTGCCCCGCCCTGCTGGCTCAGGCTCTGCCGCCCGCCCCCCACACTGCTGGCCCCGCCTCTGCCAGGCTTTCCCACCTCAGCCGGGGCCGGCCGGGCTCCAGCTTGGCTTGGGGCTGCCGCGGGCTCTCACTTCCGTGTTGGCAGCTTTTAGAATTTTGTTAATAGATTAGCCGCACCGGAATATTAGCCGCACTTCCGGGTTTCCACCAAAATTTTGGTCAAATTGGTGCGGCTTGTATTCGTGAAATTACTGTAGATGTTATCCTAAGCCAAAGGAAAATATATAGAGAGAATCATGGTAGTGGTCTTTGTCTCTTCCTTTCTTCTTCCCCTCTGCCTTCCCCACTAACACCCCCCGTCCCCCGCCAATGCTGTCTGATGTGGTTTGCACTCCAGGCAAAGTCATGGGGAACTGTTAAGATGCTGCCCCACCATAGCTCCTTCCTCCTAGCCACGCACAGAATGGCTGAGCTCAGCCAGTGTTTAACAACGGCAGGAGGTGTAAGCTAACACATTTTAATTTGCATTCCCTGTAGGTTGACAGTGCACTCTTAATTCCAGTGATTCAGACTGCAGTTTCATAATAGGCTTAAGCCAATCCATGGTTATGCTACTGCTGAAAGGCTCAGTCCCCACTCATGTTTTTACCCTTGTCTCATGTTCCCACGCCCTCCCCTACATCAGATTTAGCACTTGTGTGGCCAAGCAGTGAGGCAGATCAGTTCTCTGATCCTTCTGACGACTGGGCCAGCCAACACTGAGCAAGAAACAATAGTTTCCGCCCAGATCAGCAAGTTGCTGTATTACCACATGATAGCAAGTCCACAGCGAAAGAGAAAGAGGTTAGAAACACTCCTTTCAGCATGATCTTGGATCAGCTTGAGCCAACTGTGAAACCTCACCCTCAGTCAACACCAAGCAATTCATTAACTCAGTTGTGTATGCAAGTCTTAATACTCTGGCTCCTTGTTCACACAGGGAAAGCTGCCTGTTCCACTTTTCCCCCTGTACCCTGTGGGCTTGGTCTGGAGGAACGAGGGAATGATCACGCTTCCTTTCTTGCATCTTTACCAGCCTCTGTTCTGGGAAGCTGTGGGAAGGAGCAGTCCCTGACTTTCTTGCATTTATGTTTCGATGTACTTGCACAGCCATGAACTGGGAAAGTTTCTGGCTCACTTACTCAAGTTGAACAAGGCCATCATATCATCAAGTCCTTCACACGTCCTGAGAACTTAGAAGGGTAACTAAACTACACCCAGTAGTAGACTATCAGTTGGGAAACATCAAAACCAAAGCATACCACACAATGCTTCACATCAGCCATCAGGAATTTTTACCCACTTCCTGACAGATTTCCTGATGGGTCATTAACAGTGATTAATCAGCCTGACCGTTAACCCCCTGCATTCCTGAGAGATTAATCTCAATACAAGGCCTCCTGCAAGCAATTCCTTTCCTTTCTGAAACATTCTACTACATTAAGTTATGCACTGTTTCTAAAAAGATCAGTGACAAACATTACAGATTCGTGAATTCCCCTGAAATGTTTGGTTTGTGGTGAATGTTGGAAATAAAACATACAACATTCACAACTCTGCAATTTTTAATTTGTATGTCATCTAAAAAGCACAGATGAAAGTATCTGCTTTACATTTCAAAGCCCATGTACAGCATCTACTTTGAAGGCAGGTAATAGTGCTCTCATTTCACATGATGGGAAATTAACTCAACTTAAGATCAAGGATGTTAAGAACACCCACTTTGAGACAACTGTGGGCTGAATCCAAACCTCCAGATCTTTCATGGGTTAACAGGAGTCACATGAGTTACCCATCCTTTGAAAGTGAGGGACATCTTAGGAACCCTAAAATTGAGATATGCAAAATAGTTAAGCAGACCTCCACAGCTCTGCTGAACTTTCAATCAGGATCTGAACAGAGGAGCTCCCACCTCACTGTTTACAAGACAAACACTGCAAGGTGTCTGTGAGGTGATGGCTTTCTCTTAGTGCACAATGAAGTCTGGGAAAAATCACAGGAGAGCTACACTCTCCTGGATAATAATATTCCAGTATGCTGCTCAGTACTGGGGAACAAAGTTATTCTTTGTTGTATACTGTTAGTCTAACCTGAGAAAGCCAACAAAGTACTCACCCACAGGGAGCACTCTGTTTTCTGAATCATCGAAACAATTCAGTGTGATGATGCTCACATAAACTCCTTTCACCTCCAGATAGCATTAATGAGAAGTGACGCATTTATTTCTTTCTTACACAATGGAGTAAGAGCGCTGAACCAGGAACTCCATATACCATTCTGAAAACAACGAATCCATATTGCTGAACCTACGAGATTCCTGTCAGCCAAACAATTCACCACTACTCTGATTATTACACTACCAGGGCAATAGATATTTTGGCATGGAATTTTTCAATTTGGGATATGCTTCTGTGTAAATTTTCTTTTTGAGTTCACTTCTGCCTTCATTACCTGCTTCTTCCCTAGTTCCACACTTGAGCTTCGATCCGTGACCTCCTTTCATGTAATTTGGAAGTTCATATCTTGCATAGAAACTCAGAAACAGCAGAAGAAACCCTCCACACGGTTTTTTTCCCCCTGCAGTGCATATAAAAAACTTACAACATACAAAATGCAGTACTGGAAAATTCTCATTACACTTCATCTGAACACAAAACTTGCCAGTGGCACTCTTGAAAAGTTATTAACCACGATGTGTCAAGAACAGGGAAGCATGCAGACACTAACAGACAGAAGATGGACTTTCAGTTGAACATGCTACAGGAACTGTATCCACCTTTCCCAAAATTGGAACTTGCACAGAATCAAGGGTTGTGGTTGAAGCCTGGTTCTAAATATAGCAGCTCCTCAGAAGGTTGATTTGTACTTCTCAAACTGGTTTATCAAGCCTCAGCAACATGCAGCTACTCTCCTACTCTAATCAAAAGCTTCACTTATCTCATTTCCTTGAGCAGTACTTCACTCCTTTCATTATTCATGTCACACTTGTGCCAAATTGTGCTTTCGTCCCAACAAAGCTCATACTCGTGTTAATTCACAAATATCATTTAATGATGACATGAATCTACAGCCAAAGCTCTGCCCAAAATACATCACAGTACTTTGATAGTACACTGGAAATTCTGGCAGTGGGTTTCCCTCTCCAACCAGGAGACAACTGGCAAAATCATCACTAACTGTGCCACCCAGTATCACATATGAGGCTGACATGGCTTCAGGACCCCATAATCTAACAGTTAAGTATGAAGAAGGGAATATCTGTGCTGGGCAATTTTACTAGCCACATGTGGTTTTTTTCCCTCAGACTGAAAATGCCAAAGGACTCTTAGTGATCCCATCTAATCTGATGAGAAGCACTCGGAATGACACAACTGCCATCTCGCCTGGAACTGATCAAAAAACCATTCTTTTTTTTGCACGAAAGCTCCATATGCTCGAATGCCTCTTTCAAAACCACAGCATCTAGCCTTTGTTGGCTGGCCACTGCTTCTGCCTACCTCTGAACTACACATCCTGGAAGGGAAAAAAAAACACCAAACTTCAGGAGGTTTTTTTGTCTGAGCTCTCTCCAGCTTTGTCCCCTTGCCAGCTCCCTGCATTCTTTTTCCAACTGAGTTTGTATAATCGTTTTGATGACTACTCAAGCTGTATCTCCTCTCTTGAATTTCAGTTAGATGTGACTTACAAGCCAGAACTGCTGTTCTGCTCAACAGTATTGAGTATCTGCTAGCCCCTCATTCTCTTGTCCTTAACCTGTGGGGCAGGAGTGCAGAAAACAGGGCTCCTACACCTCACTCATGGTCTTTAGCAGTGTGACCACCAAGGCACTGCTTCTGACAGAAAGGCATTCTCTGTGAGATTCCCTGTAAAATACATCTTTCCAAGCAACACACTGCCTGCTTAAGGATTTCAGTAACAAAATCACAGATATCAGCAATGAGGCACAAGCTTCCAGAGAATTTTCTCACCTTTTTCCTGTATTTCTGCATCTCTTTGTGCTTTGAAATGAATAAAATAAATACTCCTTATAGACATTTGAGCAGCTGACAAACACTGCGGTCAGAATTCAGGAATCTGCTTTTCTACAGATTACATTCTCTACAACAGCTGGGTTTATGTCTGTTTGTCTACCTTTAAATACAAAGACAAAAAAGAAAACCCTGAGAAAACTGACAAAATCAGTGCACTCAATTGTAAACTTGCTATTAAAGACATTCCTACAGGTTACTGCTATAAATCACCAAAACACAGTTTTTAGTTTCCTTCCATTTCTCTAATGAAAGTTGTAAAATACATTCTGTCCATGGGACAGGCTACTAAAGATAACTCCTTTATTCTTGATAAGAAATACAACTTCTGGAATTTTCTGTGGTTATAATTTGCAAAAGCAAGAAGCCTGATTTCCCCACTGTTCTCATTTCTCTGTTCTTGTTCTTTTGAAAACCTAATTATGCAATAACACCAATCCAACTCAAACCTTTCTGGTTTCTGTAGTGACCAAAATTACTTGGCATTGAAAACACTGTTGGGGGAAATAATGAAATCTGATATTGTTCAATATCATCATTACTGCAATTGGCATTTCTTGGCCACTAGGCAGGCAAGGGGCTCCAGAGCCAGGTGTGCCTTCCTTCTCATCACAGCCAGAACTGATGTGAAGAAACTGAGAAGAGTAAGTTATGTTCCACAACAGCCTGGATGATACTTGGTTCTGCAGAGAATAGTTTTAAAGAAGAAAGGAAGGCATATAACATTTGTTAGCTAACCATGAATAGGAAAGAAACGATGAGGAGTTTGGCCAAGAATATGCTGCACTATTACACAGAGGATTGCATTTGCAACTTCCTACAGCTCAGGCCAGAAAAAGATACTTGGGAAGGTGACGCTCTGGATGTGCCAGAAGTGCCAGCTTCCACTAGCTATTTTTAACTGCAGGAATTTCATTAGAAAGGATGGCTGCACACAGTTGGTCTTCCTTTCTCTTCATCCTTTCTGTAACTCATATATCCCAGAGTGCTATCTACCATTACAACTGGCACTCCTCGTGTGCAGCCCTGGATCTGCTCCAACACAGGGTGAGCTACATACCAGGACAGAACATTCTCTTGAAGGAGACCCTGAGCTGGACTCATCATAAAGTCAAGAGGAGGAGAGCAAATCAAAAAAGGGATGCAGCATGTTTTGTTGTAATGATTTTGACTTGTGTTGCATTCCATGGTTAGCCGAAGAGAAGCAATAAAACCAATTTCCTGCTCTGCTCTCAACCTGCATAAATTATACTATTTTTTCATTTACTAAAGCATCCCAGAAGTGAGATGGTACAAAGCTATTTCTGAACTCAGCCTCTTCTAGACCTCATCAGAATGGATTCTCAGGTGCAGATGTTGAATGAGGTATCATTCCCGTGTTCTGGCTCACAGACAAAACACTTGAGTTGCTACACGTATGCTGCCAGCATTTCTACCCTTCTATGTCCAGAATAACAATCAACTGGGTTAATTTCCAAACTGGAATATTTCTCACTATGCCAGTAGTGGAGGCAAAGCACCTGCTCTCATAGCATATTTCCATAAACTCCCTACAGCCACTTCGAGGAGCATCCAATGCTATGTACTTTCTCCTTTATGAGGATATTCACAATTATATCCAGTTCTAAAAACGAGACAGCTGATAGCATGACATAAATTTTCCTCCAGTCCTATTTTTTTTAAGATAAGCATAGAGAACAAGAACAAGAACATAACAAGTCATGGTTAAACAAAGGAAACAGGTTCACTTGCTACTGACAAGCCAGTGTCTGCATATTTTTTTCCCTATCTACAAAACAACATTTTGAATAAGACTTCCCTTGTGTTGTAAATAATGTAAGGTGCTTAGCAACTTTTTGTATACGTATATGTGTATATGGAATAAAGCTGTAGGACACAATGGGAGACAATGCCATGACTTTTTATTGATCATGTGTAGCAAAACCAAACAACTCTTGGTATCACTAAAGTAGTTTTACTATGAGTTTTTTGTTGCCTGGCACACGACAATCTTAGAAGAGCCTTAAAAACTAAATATTGGCTTTAATAATCTTTTTATAATATGTCTTCATTAAGTACCCCTTGTAATTTAATGCAATTTGTGGCAAATGGTAATACTGCTTTGGGCCCACTTCTCCCTGTCAGCTGTATCTCTGTTAAATTATGCATTTCCATCTGGAAAGAAACTGTACAGGACTGTAAGCTCTCTTCCACTTAGAGTCAGGAATGGAAAGGGATTTAATTAGATGCTCCGTGGTTGAGAAAAGGACTAGAGCAAAGCCTGGGTGGTCCATGGAATCTTCCACTGGAAAACAAGACTGCAAATTGCTCTGTACAAGCATGCTTCTGTTTGCTCACTTTGTTTACATTGTTTGTTCTTACAGATTAAAATAGACAGTTACTAGGCAGATAAACAGTGTTTCCTTCCACGACAATGTTGTCTAGAAGTTAAGAGAGCAGCATGGGACAATATATGCCTGTGCTTCATTTTTGGCTGCATCACTCCAACTCCCTATATAACTTGGAGCAGAACATTTTTAGCCTATGCTTCAGTGCACCCAGTTGTTCCACTTTTCCAATTTGTACAAGGGAGATAATATAGCTTTCTGCCCTCCAAGGAGATAGAGGGTGCATCCAGCTTGCACCACGTTTTCTCAGCTGACTGCCAATGCAGAGGGATGCCACTCTTGCAATCCCTCTTGTCACTGGATACCTGTACACCCTTAGGCCACTGACCAGGCTGAAGTGTCTTTAGAAGGCCTGAATCAGAAGCAGAAACTCATGAGGAACTAAGCAAGCCCAATCTAGACTTAGCTGTGAGTCAACTCACATGCAGTGATTTCAGTCATGTGCCCTTTCACAGTTCAGCTGAACTTCAGAACATAATAAATGCAGCTTTATTTAGACTTAACAGTGCTGATCACTGATTGGAGTGCCTGGCAGATTAGCTTATTCCTCATGGTTTTTCTGTTCCAAAATTCAATGGATTCCATATTTGTAAAAGAGGGAATGCAGAAGGCTAAGTCAGAAAGTGGGCTGTGACTGGAACCAAACTTATTTATTAACCTATTTGGGTTGAATGTTAAAGAAAGGAGGCTATTATGCTGTCTTTTTGTGGGATGTTAATGGGAGCTCTGGGCATAATTACTCTGTGTTGGTGTGTCTGAATAAACTCCACTGATAAATAACATGTTTGCCCAGTAGTAACTTCTCTTTCCTAGAAAATGCAAGGGAAGATGAGAAAAAAAAAAGAACTGAAAAATAAAAAAAGAAAAAAGAAGAAAAAAAGGAAAAAATAAAAAGCAAAAGAGAAAAAAAGAAGAAAAAGGTTACATTTTATGGTTAAGGAAAAAAAGAAAAAGGAAAACTGTTTACTCCTCCTTATATCCTTGGGCAGGAAAAGGTTAAACAGTCAACATTTTTCTTTTCTTAGCAAGTTAGAGAACTGTACATCAGACATATTGTCTGCCAAATGCTTCATTTACTACCAGCTGCATTTTTACTTTGTTGAGAGATAGCCGAAATAAAATCACTGTTCTTTGTGCAAACGGCATGCTAAATAATGTACGGCTACAAGATTATTAAATAGCAAAGGCATTTGATAATATTAGAGTCAACCACAAGTCCCACTTCTGCTGATGCACAGAATTTTGAGTAATTAGTCATTGCACAGAGTGTTGTATTTATATCCCCTTGAGCCTCAGACGTTAGGCCACAAAGTCAGGAGACAAAGAATTGCTGTTATTAGGAGGACTGTTTTGGATTTATTTATATTCTAAGGCTTTATTTCAGTGTCCACTTCACTCCTCTGGCTCAAGCTTCCTCCAAACCAGAAGATACAGCTAAGTCAGAGAATTTTAGTGTAAACTGTATTTTTACAGACAAGACCTCTCAACTTCAAGCAGAAGCACTTCAATGAGTTTGCAAAGCCCCCAAAGAAGCACAACTGGCCTGAGGTTATATGAAAAGCCTGGGAAAAAGGCCTCCCAGGTTCTGTTCTGATCTCTAACAGACTTCTCATGGCTTATATGCAACACATTAATAGCAGCTCCAATTTATGGACAGATAAATTGGGATACAAAGAAGACACGTAACTCTTCCAAGGATTTACAGCAAGTCTTTTGCAGAGCTCTGGAACTCTTAATCAGTCCTTTGTTCAAATTGCTAAACCACACTGCCTTCTTTAGACCACAATTACTGCACAGGCCTGAATACTGTGACATATCTAAAATTATATAGCTATACACTTATATGAGGTTTTATTAAAATAAAGGTTGTGTAACATCTTCAGAGTTCAATACAAAGCTGCTCAGTGAGTAATCTACTGTTTAAAGACAGCCTTCATAATTCTCTCTCCTAGTAGAAGAAACAGATCTAATAAATTGTAATAAGAAATCTGAGGGAACCAACAGGATTTGAACACAAAACATCTGATGACAACTCATATTGTAGCAATGAGCCTTTCTTTTGCAGAACTGACACGAAAAAATAATGGTAACATTTTTGATTATGACAAATAGTATGTATCATATTTCTGACAATAATGCACAGAAAAGGACTATATAGAATAAATCATATGCTCATGTCAAATTTCAGGTAGAGTAGATTAAATGTCGAATTTTATCCTTTCTTTTAAATGACTTTCATGTTTACAAGCATGGCATTTCAACCTGTGAGCTTCTCTCAGCAGGTTGTATCAGGCAATCTCTGTATCCAAAAAGCACAACCAGACAGGGAAAATGCTGGTAATACAAAAAATTATATGGTAAATGTAATGGTTGTGCTTAGAAATACCACAAAGTTAAACATTCTAGGTTCTAGAGGGACCATTGACTTGCTGTGATTACTGGGGGCACCAATGTGAAAAGTGATTCCAAATTTTCATTTAAATATTGTGTGCCCAAGTGCATCCATTTGTCTTTCAAGAAAATATATCTATGCCTAATTCAGACATGCAGAAGCCTGATCTCCCGGCTGTAAGTGTGCTAATGCAGGACTTTTTGCACACAACAGTGGTATATGTAAACCTGGAAGTCAACTAATGAAGAGATCTTAAATAGAGCAACTATACTATGCATTTAGAAGACCAGACAAGACCAAAATTAGAAAGTCACCCTAACTGGTGCAAGTATGTTCATCATCTTGATCCAAGCCGGGCTATGAAGCAAACTACAGCTTCTAAAAACTAACTCTAGATTACCTTCTCCCCAAAGGGATCTTGATGCTGTAACCTAGAAATGAGGGGGCCAACAGAGGGGCAGCCCTGGCTTACCTAGAGAGCCACCCCATTTTTCATTAATGCCACTGCACAGGAGAGATTCTGCCAATGCCAGCTCTCCGATTCAAATCATGGACCCTAGACAGGACACACCACCTCCAACTGCAAGGAGCAACCACTGAGCAAATCCCAGAGCCAGCAGACACGTTTCAGCCTGCCATAGCCACTGACCAGCAGACTGGCCCACCTTTACTTTGTATCCACGTCAGCCATAGCGCTCCTGGTTGTCTGTCCCCTCCCGGTACCCGTACCTCTGCTTTGGATCCCCGCAGACCTGCCCCGGTCCCGTTTTTAATGATATGCAACCTCAGGTGCTCACGGGAGACTGTTTAGAGTTAGAGACTCCTAAAACAACGAGCCCAAATGCCGTCTAGAACTGAGAATAGTGTCTCCAAGACAGGAAAACATGAGGGAAGCAAATTTACCATCTGGAACTGCTCTGTTCCATCGCCATGACCCCATCAGCACCCCAGAGGCATTACCCCCCCAGGACGATGTGTTCACTTTGTATTCCCATGGACCCTGTGGGGATGGGAGTGGCAGCTCTGCCTTGGGGTAAAACTGCAGTTTTTCTCTGGGTTGTTCTATGGGGAATAGTGCCAACTGTGCAGTTCTGTGGGCTCTCTGTGCCAAGGTGACTCGAATAAAGGCCATATAAAGGAGCTGCTCTCCTCGTCCTTGGACTTGGCCCCTGCCTGGGGGCTGCGACAGGGAAGCAGTGGAGGGGGAGGGCTGGGTCACACGAGTGCTTTATGGCACCCTCCTACCAGCAACACTTCCACGTGGTACCCCCTAGCAACAGCTTTTGCAGCACTTCCATGATTTACAGCACTCCCTAGCAACCAGTTTAAGATACTTCCGTGCTTTACGGCAGTCCCTAGCAACCGTTTTACAACACCTCCGCGCTTTCCGCACTTGACGGCAGTCCCTAGCAACCGTTTTACGACAGCTTTAGGACACTTCCGCGCTTGACAGCACTCCCTAGCAACCATTTTATGACACCTCTGCACTTTATGGCAGCCCCTAGCAACAGCTTTACGACATTTCCGCGCTTGACGGCAGTCCCTAGCAACCGGTTTACAACACTTCCACGCTTGGCACTCCCTAGCAACCATTTTAGACACTTCCGTGCTTGACAGCAGTCCCTAGCGACCATTTTATGACACTTCCGCGCTTGATGGCAGTCCCTAGCAACCATTTTACGTCACTTCAGCGCTTTACAGCAGTCCCTAGCAACCGTTTTACGACAGTTTTATGACACTTCCGCGCTTGACAGCAGTCCCTAGCAACCATTTTACATTTATTACGACACTTCCGCGCTTGGCGCCAGTCCCACAGAGACCAGAGAAGGTGTAGCATGGCTCTGAACCCCAGATCCTGAGTAACCTGAGCTCCAGACAGCTTGATTGCCTCTCCAAAGTCCACCTGCATATACCAAGCCCCAGGCAGGCTACTGGCAGTACATCAAGGACTTGACTAGGTTCCCAGCTGTCACTTGAAGTGCTCAGCTCCATACTGTCCCATAGTGACTTTTTTCAAAATGGAAGGGAACTAATCTCACTGCTGGCCAAATTCCAGCTTTGAGTAATTACATTCTTCTGACAAATTTTCCTTGGCAGTTTCAATGGAATATAATTAGTAAATGTAAATAGATGTAAATAGTGCTGTAAATTACACTTTGCGTGATTGTCAGAGGCAGAGGGGGAGAGCGAGGGTGAGGGGGCAAAAAGAGCAGATCTTCATTCTCCACTATGGATGATGTTGTGGCCTTCTATCTCATCAGACCACATATGTCTCTGCCAGGATGGCTTGTTCAGGGCTACTGCAGCAGCAGATGCCAAAATCCAAGATCATCGTGTGGTTCATCACACAGATCATCCCCTTCACCTCAAGTAGAATTCTGACACAATGGCGTTTGGTCATGTCCCACAGCTGTTTGTGAGCAGCTGCTGTGCTCCACCTCAGCTGTGCTTCTGCTTCAGCAGCAGCCAAACTGCTTCACACACACACAACTGCAAAATGTGTATATATGATATTATTGTTTTCTATGAAACGCTTATCAGATTTGTGAATGATTTGTGAAACCTTCTGCTACCAACAGAAGTGTCATATAGATGGAATTATATAATTATCCTTCACAGCTATTTTAATGTAGCTTCATGTACTAGTTTCACCTAGAGTGGAAACAGCTTCTTCCAAAAATAAAGTAAATGCATATATTTAACTTAACATAGTCATGTAAATTTAAAAGCAACTATTTAGAGTAATGAAAACAGAATATAATCTATACCTATATTAGTACTTTATTACGTGCCAAATGTCTCATGTACGTCAACTGTTTCAAATACAAGTTGATATAGCTGGTGGGCTTAATCAGATCTTTCTGTCATACAGAAAATTTGACGATGATTTTTCAATAATTCACTTATTTTTCTGTTTATTCAAAGTTTACATACAGAAAGTAGATAGCAGGAACTAATAAAATGAAGGGAAAATTAATTTTCTTAACCAAAGCTTATTGCACTATTTAGCTATAACAGGGGAAACAGATGTTTCAGCTTTACAATACCATGTCTTGCAAAACTTCCCTCTGAATGACTATTCGTGCTCTACATGTTTTGGACTGTGTATGGAGAGCTCTGCTAACAGTCATGAGAAGCATTGCATACATTACTGAAGCCCACACTAAGATAATTAGTGCTAAAAAAAAAGACTCAACAGGCCTTTTTTCCCTCTTTATAGTATTGATTTAGTGTGGGTGAAAAACGCCAGATTTTCAATCTTGAAGATTCATGTTCCACCACAGAGTGGGAGATGGAGCCAGCTTTTCCCAGTGTTCTGCCACTAAACACTTAGATTAACCACCTCAAGGGTAGGGAGGAAGAGCCAGGCTCTCCAGCCCATCAACCCTTAGTGTCTCTGATGAACCTGTGAACATGGAGAATGGGGAGCACACAAACTGGGACAAGGAACTCAAATTCTTGATCTTTATGGGTGTGCCTACCCAAGTACTTTGTTGTTCAAAAATTCCTAAAATTGCTGTGGACAACAGAAATTACCAGGGGTCAGTACTGAAGTTGCAGTGCTACAGAGAGGACTCTGGGTAGTGGTAGCAGCCATGGAAAATTTTTGCAGTGAAAGGAGACTTTGAAGCTAATTTTGTATCTTGCATGTGTATCTTCTAAAGGGCAAACTCTGTTTTTAATAAGGACTCTGTAGCCTTTTGCAAATTGTGTGATAGGGTACGCATGTCATTTAACTCTTTGTCTGGCAATAAATTTACCTTCTGCAGATCTAAACAGTATCAATACAGGCACATAACCTGCTGTGATTTTGCCTGATCTCTCAAGATGCTGAAGTCAGAGCAGTTTAAGGTAGCAACTATCTTTTTAATATCAAAGGGCAGGCTAAGAGCATACACATGAACAACTCTGAATACCCTGTGGGTAGGTGGCTACTTGGTAAGCCACCTTACAAGTATGATCCTTCCCCTGGGAAAGGATCTACTGTGACATGCCTTGAAGAAAGTAACATGTCCTACTAGGATGTTTAATGCTTATTTAATAACAGAGCAATCCAGGTTAGTTGAGGATGAGCTTAGTGTTTGTAAGGGTTGCTTTAAAACCACTTGCTTTCAGGCAAAGTGATAATCAGGCTAAGTACTGTAAGACTTTTATAATGGAAGGCCAACACATATTTTTTCATTCAGGCTGCAAGAATAAACCAAGCACAGCTGTTTTACTGAAAACAACCCACTGGAATTTAAGTAGATTAACAAAATTAACTGTGAAAATCCTCTGCTATGTGGAAGCCAATAACCTGTTGGCCACAAGGAGGCAAGGCAAGGATTTAGTAAATTAAAAGAAACTGTTTTTATTTAAAGTATTTTTTTTTTAAAGAGGATCATTGCATTCGTTCAGACATGAAACTCCAAACTGCTAGACAAGATAAAAAGCATTTTTCATCCTCAGTGTGTGGTTTCAGTATTGCTGTTTTATTCCAAGAGCAGCAAATCTCTAAGATATCAAACAATAGCTGATCTGGAAGCAATTTTATTCTTTTGAAGAAGCAGATCATACATATTTCTTCAGCATCACTTCTGTGTGATAGAGAAAAAGCTCTAACAGTAAGCTTTGATAGCAGCAGTGGATTTACCAGCTCAGAGCAAGAAGCCAAACTGCCTGGTTCACAAGGTGTTGCTCTCAAGCTAATAAATCCTGCTTCTGGACAGCTTTGGGAGCTCTGCCTTTCACTTCTAATTCTGGGCTAAAAGCAAGCAGAGGCAATTTGGCATCTGGAGTGCCCTACCAAGAATCTTATGCAGAGGACAGTGATGTCTTCTTCCCCTAACTAAAAACTTAAGACATTCCAAAACCAGTACTAACTCAACATCAAACTTCTAAATGACAAAGAGGAAAATAAAACCAAAGTATTGCTATTTCAGAGTTATATAGAAAAAGATTATATTGAACAATGAAACAACGCTTTCCACAGTATCAGAACATCACAGTCCAAACCTATAAGCGATCTGATTGAGATGAAGTGACGTTACTCTTAGCTCTGCTGCTGCATGTTACTGACCTAGGTAATTTCAGCTCCCTGTTCCTCTGTTTTTTTATCTTTTAAGCAGTTGCTTCTCCTCTTTGTGAATCAGTATGAGGTCCATGGATAAAAACATGCTACAAGAACTAGTTGTTATTAATGCAATTCAGATATGGAATGTACCAGATGGTAAAATCTCCAGGATTTTAATGAACTATTGTAACAGAACATATGTAATATGACGTTATTATAACAGGCATTTAAATGTATAGTTAGTACATATCATGCGACCTGCTCTGCTCTCAGTAACTCCACTGGAATTATTTTGGATTTATGTCAGATAATACTAGGAACACAAAATAGCCCCATATGTGCAATGTGGTAAGGTTTTCATAGCAATGCTATCTTAACTATTGCCTGTCCTGTTTTTCTCTTTTGCTGGGGGTATTATATTTTGTGGTTTCACAGAGCATGTTTTTCAGCATGTTCTGAGCAGGAAACAAAGAAGTATCCTAATGTCAAAGACTAAAATGTGCCTGACCAAGTATCCCTTACCTAGCATCAGAAAACAGTCATCATGAAGCAGCAAGAATTTTTGGGTTTTTCCACTATGTTCTGTAAAAATGATGTCTTTAATCACCTTATGCTAGGCTTGGTAAGTAATTAATACTTTGTCAGAAGAATCAAACATTTGGTTTCAGACTGTAGTATCTCCATTATCTCACCGTGTTTGAGTTCTAGACAAGATGAATTAAATGAAAGGGCAAAGGTGTAAAAAACAGGACTGCAGCTCAACCCAGTGGCATCACACACTACAGTCAGAGGCAGGTACTTCAATAAAGGAGGAACATGAGGACACCTACAGTACATAGAATAGTTCTAGCTCATCTACAATACAGACTATAAAACTCAGGTGAATTGACATTTAATATATGAGACACTGGAAGCAAGATATAAATTTCACATCATAAATTAGCCTTTGTGCTAGTGCCCAAAGATTTGGCTGATTACTCACTGCTTTCCCCTAGTGCTTAAGCAGTCTTTTCCAAAGCAAGACAGTTAAACCACAAAAACGTACCGTAGTGTCCACAGCCCTGACCTTCCCAGCAGGAACGTGCTTTGGAATGGGTTCCTCTCCTGATATCATCATGCAGCCTTCTGCTCCAAGAGTAACAATTACGAGCTTACACCCTCTTTCTAACAGCATGCGTCCCACCTTTTCAGCATCTTCAAGGTTGCCAACTGGGATGCCCGTTAAAATTTCTGCCTGGAAAACAACCCACGCAAATGAAAATCATAATCTGACAGCATTCATTTTTGGACAACAGTTGCATTTGAAAACAGTATTTAGTATCTTTTAGAAATGTGTATTGTAGGATGATCATGAAACCACTTCCTACGCTGATATTCAGCTGTGTCTTGCTCCTTGCTTGTAATCAGTGTGTACTTCAGGCACAGCAGAGTAACAGAGAGCAGCCTAGGCAGAGAGACACAGGAGGTGTGGGTTCTGTTCCAGCTTCTACAACCTACCTGGCACACAACCCTTAGTAAAATCACATTTCTCCCACATGCCTCAGTTTTTTCATCTGTGAAATGGACACAGTGACACAGTCTTGGCAAAAAGGATTTTGTGGTTTAATGCGAAAAAAATGCTACAAGTCAACTTGTTCACTATTCTTGAGGGATATTTATCACTAGGCAAGAAACTTTTAAAATACTTCTTAAAATTCTCTGTGTTCAGCTAAAGGGACATCACAAGGGAAAATCTCTTACAGAAAAAAAAAAAAGGCTCAACTTCGTTTGAGCATTCTGTTCAGTTTAATGTATATTTTTGGATGAGAATACCTAAAATTTATGTGAAGCCCACTTTGGAAAAAGGCCCATTTAAAAATTATTATGTATTTGTGTTACAGCCATGTCCATATGCCTGTGTCAACTGTGCTGGCTCTGTACACAGTTAAACTCTTCTTCTAACTGATGGTGAGTTTAAGTAAACTTCTCCCAGCTGGGTCTTAAAACTAATTCCTTCTAGTTCCACCCAACTAAGAGCAAAATTTCCCTAAAATCTGCAAGGAAGACTTCAGAATCAAACAACATTTTTGCCACTTCATACATTTTCTTGATGGCATTGCATTGTCAAGTGCAATGTGCTTTTTCTCTTCTTTTTGGAAGGGAAAAGAACAAGAATGAAACAGGAAGAAAAGGAAGAGAAATTGCCTTTTCTTTGAAACAGTCTGCCAGGCAGTTCTCCTGCATAATACTGTATGCCTTCAACTGTAAGTAAACAGACACATTACATTTGGCTGTCTTTACTAAATTTTGTCCTGCTTGCCTGAGAAAAGGGAAGCCTCACTGTAGCTTGCATTACAAGGTTGCTGCTGGATCTTGAAGAATGCAGTCTGACGCATTTTCAGATAACTGCTCATAGCTGAGCACAACTTCCACACTCCTAGGGTTCACTTTCAGCAGAAAACTTTCTTTGGAACCTATTCAGCAGCTACTCTCCTGACCTTTGCTGCATGGGCAGCTCAGCTTCTTGGGAAACAGCTGCTGAAATATTTCAAACTACCTTCCTCCGCATGACTGCAGCTTGCATTCAGCACTCGTGGTTCTTGATGTAACAAAGTGTGAAGTGCACTGATTAAACAAGTGGTTCCCGGAGCGCAGGCCACGGCTGCAGTGAGGAGAGGGTAGGCACTGGGGACAGGAACTCCTACAGCCACACACAAGCCAGCCGCCCCCAGCCGTGAGTCAGCGCCCGCCGCTCGCCACTGTCATTTCCTGACTTCCAGCCTGACCCAGACCAGAGCAGCCACCCCTGGGCTCTGACGGGCCACATGATGCCAACACACTCCCTAGAGTTTAGAGCATCACTTGCAGAGCACTTAATCCTTTTACTTTTTAAACACACATGACCAAGTTCTACAGTCCCTACTTGGACAAACGCACAAATTATATCAAGCGCTGTTGATCTGATCACTGTGAGGCAGAGCCTGGTGTGGCAGGATTGGGTTGTTAAACTTGTGCACTGCAGGGGCAAGGCGTGGTCAACACATACAGGTAATTTAAAATTACTTTTTTAAACCACACTGATCCCAGACAAGAATATAGTAAGATCTAAATTGTAAGATCTAAATTGTAAAAAGGCAACTAAATCTGTCCAGTTTTCTCTTTGGCATGCCACTATGCTGCTCAAACTTCTCTTGCAGTGTAAACTATTTAAGCATATTAAACACATTTCAGTTTTTAAAAGGTTTCCAGGAAACCACTTACTTAAAAATGGTTTTGGAGTAACCACAGATAGATGACATATAATACTAAAATATATATGTACACTCTACTCAAGTGTCTAAAGGGTCCCAGTCTCTTTATGAATTTCAATATCTCTGGAGTGGGAACTATGTACTCCTGTATTCAGAACACCTTGTACACTGTGTTAAAAGAATAAAAATAATTTAAAACAAATCCTTGAATAAAACAGGCAAACTGAATTTTTCAGGGTACTTTATGAGGGGCAATAATTCCAAACATTTTACCTCTTTTGCAAAGTCTCCAGGAGGAAAGTGGATTTGGTTTTGGTAGAGTAAATCTAATATTGGTTTATTTTAGTGGTATTAATACTTCTGTAGGCTGATGAGCAAGGTAAAAAAAAAATATATACATATATTCGAATATAATATTCTTCATAATTAAATGCACAACCTTAAGACAGTACTCCTCTTTGTGCTTCCCATGTTCCAAATCAATAGGATTTTTTGCTTGAGTAGTGAAAGAATTGTTTTGGACAGATATTTGTAGAAATCTTTCTTTTCATCTTACACTGCTTATACCAATAAACAAAATTATTTTGAACAGACAGTCTGTATAAAAGTAGATCTTCAGCTGCTTCAAACCACTATCATCTAACTCATCTACAGCAGGATGGTACAACTAAAAAACACTGGAACAAGCTGGAAGAACCATAAAAGCAGCAGAAGCCAGACAGATTCTATGCCAATGATTAGAGATTGCGGTAAATGTCAACTGATGTTAAATACTGTGGTGAGTTTTTAAGTTCCTCCCTTCAGTAGAATCTTATTTAAAAAACAAACTGTGGTACAATTGAGGGAAATAACTAATGGTTATGTAAAGAAAAAATTAAATAACAATACTAAAAGCCCAATGTGGACATTTGCCATCATACTGTACAAAAGAGCAGCCAATGAAGAATTTTATTTTTCTGCAGCTATTCTCATAAAACTACCCAGTTAAATGGACTTATTAAAGCAAGACGACATTCCACACAACTGCTGTCAGAATAAACCTATGATGGATGTTATATAATTAATCCACATACTATTTTCACAATTTTGTTTGCAAAACTGATAGAAAAATTTAACAAAAGCTTTTAATTTCATAGATATGAAGGTTCTTGGCCATAGTCTTTACTAATTAGTTAAGTCTCCATCTCTCTTTAGTCTGTGAAGTCTAGTCACGGTAAGCTGACACAAACCAGAAGTGCTACTTAAAAGAAAATGGCCCTGCTTTTTCCCTGCCTTTCTTGTCCACATAGCCCATTCTCTTGTGCCAGAACAGCCATTTGTGTGGCCTGGAAACAAAATGGATTGCAAAGCAGATTTGTGTTAAAATTAACATTAACACCACCCACCATTAAAATTAACACCACCCTGAGTCCCCGAAAAGTCCATCCAAAACAATTAACTTCTTTCAACAGCAACAGTAATTTACACTGGCCAAAACTGAGAATGATCCTAGCATAAAAACAAGTTCCTAGCTGTGGTGCATTTGGGGTAGCCACTTCCAGGGAGATATTCTGGATCCTCTGCTTGGCAATTGCAAAACCAAATCTGCAGCATCATATCTAGTTTTGGGAACGCTGGCACAAATAGGACACTGACCTACCACAGCGCACTGCAGTGGAAGGACAACAAGACAGTCAGAGGACCAGAGACCAGGACATAGAAGAGGAGAAGCAGGGAAAAGCAGGCTTGTTCAACCTGAAGAACTCCTGGCTAAGGGGAAAATCTAATTGCTGTCTAGGGCAATTAGTAGGTGGGTATAGAGAAGATGAAGCCAGAGTCTTCTTGAAGGTGCACAGGGATAGGGCTAGAGACAACAAGCACAAACTAGAACATGGGAAATTCCAATATTAGGACAAGTTTTTTCACCACAGGGGTGATGAAGCAGTGGAACACGTGCCCAGAGGTCACGCAGTCTCCAGCCTTGGGAGATTCAGAACTTGACAGGACAAAGCCCTGAGCAATCCGTCCTAAATTGGACAGGCTTCACCAGGGTGTTGAACTAGTTGAACATCCAGAGGTCTGTTCCTGACTTTCACAATCCTCTGATCCTCAGCAAATATAAATGGTGAAATAACAAGAAGTATTAATTCTTTGGGGAGCAGTCTATAATTTGGACTGGGTTTTGTGCACCTAGCACAATAACAACTTTGCAAATGTTGCCAGGTACCACTGGAAGAGAAATAATAAATAATAACAGGGAAACTGTCCCAGTTTTAAGGCTAATGAATCTAAAACTACATATGATAATTTAAAATACTTTTAATTTCAAATATTTAAACACAGTAACTCAGTTGGCTACGAACTTGGCCTGTACCTTAGGAGATTTCTTTTGAGAATGACAAAACAAGAACTCAATCTCATTAATTCTGACTCTTGTGAACAGTCCCCAAGAAGTAGTACAACAGATTTGCTGTATAAGAAATTGCAAGGTCAGGCCACAAGCCAAGCTAGTTCCAGTTGTTTCAAATTATAAAATTTTTACATACATACAGGCAGAAATACTTATCGTGCTAGAATAATTAAAAACTGATTGAAATGAATTGGCCTGAAGCTTTTAACTTCCCTCCCAAAAGTAACATCTTTCATTTTAGACTAAATATGGGAAAATTCATAGTTTCCAGTAACTGATAAAATGGGGTTTAGAACAAAGATGGAAATAAAATACACTGTGAATTGCTGGCAACTTCTATGTAATGGCAGAATAATAGCTTTCCATTACTTAAAACACAAAAGGCAAATTCAAGACATGTTCTGAAATACTTTATTTTCAAAGTACCTGTTTTTGTTTTGACTTCTGGAGAGATCAATTATATTTTTAAAGAAAGATTAGTCTCAGTATTAATCTCTCTATATTAATAAGCAGTATCTTAAGTGTTCTTGTCCCAGACTGCAGATAAAGTTTTATAAACTTCATACTCTGAATCTTGCAAAAGGCAATAATGTCTCTTGATTATGGACATACTAACAAATATTTATTAAAAAAAACGATCTATCCTCTGTTAATAGACAGTAACACTTAAAAGGAAACAGTAGGAATATATCTGTTTCTCTGTGTTATTTTTATACATCTTAAAGCTTTAACAAAATTAGCAATTAACTTGTATTGCTTTCTAGTATTGAAGCTCCAAAGTATTCTAATCGCATTTAATTAAATTTTTGCAAGGCGTCTTTAGATCAGAAGCCTGATACCCATTTTACATTACAGAGAAAGTAGGTCCCAATTTTGCATTAAAAATAGTTTGTCAAAGTTAATAATTTGCTGTAACCATTCAGGAGTTCTTCTCCTGAAGGACTCCTCAGTATTCTTTGAACAGAGAGGCAGCTGTTCTTCATAACATTTAGGATCAAATTGAAATTGCTGATGTGCAATATATTTAGGTTCCTAACCTGCAGGGCTGTGTAACTGCATGCACACGCTAAGAAAGAAAAACAACAGATGAACTGTATTGACATTGTGGTTATGCCTAGAGCCATCTGCAACAAGGAATCACACAAACACGTGGGAAAAAAATGGTAAGCATCCCAAAGAGCTTTTCTTGTATAGGGGTGTCTCTTTTTCAACATTTATAGATGACTGAAAAGAACAACCATTAGTTTTCACCAGGATGACATTGGATACATTTATTTTTCATTAGAAGAATTAAGGGAATGGAGGACTAGCACATTCCTGCACAAACCTCAGGGATTAGGCTGTGCTACATCTGGGAATTAACAAACTAGTCTCAACAAGTTTGATCTTTCTGGGAAAAGATAAAACTGAACTACAGGCTAAGCAAAGAAAGAACTGATAACCTTGCAAGATTTGTTCTGACTTTTTTTGTTCGTGAACCACATAAAAAGAAAATAATGTCAGACATAAAATTCCCTGTTATTGCAACAAGCAGAAGTGAAAAGAACAGCTTGTGAAGAGCCTTCTAGACAAACTAATGGTAGATAATTCACTGATAGAGTAATTTTGTTTGCTTCTCTCTAGCACGTAATCCATAAGAACAAGCTGTGCTGTTATACCAGATACTGCATGTGATTTCATTAAATCCTAAAGCATTTAATAAAGAATGGAATATAAAGTGTTGATGTTGTATTTGATACTGCATGTTTGAGAGTCAACATCCCATGGCTGACACTATAGCTGACATTTTAAAACTTCTGTTCTGTGACAAAGGCATTGCAGATCAAGACCCCGACCTTTAGAGCTGTAAGAAACAGAAACTTCTGACTCAGTAATAATTCAGCTAACCACAAGGACCATCCCCTTTTTCTCATCTTTAATAATACAATCACTTCACACAGTCTATGAGATGTCTTAAACTGTATGGCTGGTGTTCTGTTTGACAGCCAACATAATTTTCTGTTACAAACATACTGTTGGCATATTATCCACAAACCACAGGGTTTTATAATTTAAAAGTATTTCTTAGTGAACAAGAAAGAGACGGACATTATGATAAAATTGTGATAAATACTTGTAAATGTAAATTACTAAGAAAGGCAAACCAAGCAATAAAAAAAAGTGTAAATTCAGTATCTTCTGAGAATGCACATCTTTGTTAAAAAGAATGTTTTAGAAGCAATTGAACTGGGTAGCTCTAAAGAATTCACCTTCAACCAAGGTGATTTATTAACTATTTAAAAGACTTAGTAAAGATAAAGCAGAAATACACTTTTTTTCCCCTTTGAAGTAGCTAAAAATACCATATTAAAAAAATTCCAGAAAGGGTAAAGCTGGAACATAAATAGGATTTTGGCTAGAAGGAAGACATTTGAGACTTAGAAATACCAAGTAGGAGAGGCAATGGAGCTGGAACAGAACATCTCAGGAAGGCAGTTGTAAGCAGGACATTCAATAAATTTGACAATGGAGAATAATAAATTTTAAAAATCCAAAAGAATGATCATAGTGGCATAGAGAAAAAGTCGATCTTACCCAAATGCTCTTTTCTAACTGTAATTGCCAGTAAACACTGAGGGAAATTAAAAAAAAAAAAAATAAATTTTCCCAGTTTATGTCCAGGATCACCAAAGTCTTAGGTACTTTCTGATTTAAGATGATGATGGAAATGCATATGTAGTTAGTTCAATGGATAAAGTTTTAAAAAATTAGAATTATCTGTAAGATTTGTAGAATTAACTTACTGCTTTTAAGTGCCATACAGAGATATGACTGCTAACCTTTATTTGGGTATGTAAACATTTATCTGTAATCAAACTTCTCAAGTGTATTCATTACAGAGATGTGTGATTTTAAAAAGTCATGAAAGAAAACAGAAAACAGATGGTATATGAATATATAACAATTGCTAAAAAAATTACTTTCAAACTTGTGACATAAGAAAAACAAATGCTTGATTTTTCCTTTTTTTTCAGCAAAAAGAATGGAAAAATGGTAATAGTTCATCTCTAAAAATCAATTCAATACAAATCAGACACACAGAGAGAATTAAATCAAACAAAATTGAATATTGTATTTGTGCTAACATAATCAATTTCATTGCAAAGTTTCAAAAGATTGTTTTTAAAAACAAAGGTATTTGTGAGCCATTATTGTTCCAGAATATGCTGTAGGAGTCCTACACTTGGATTTATGTTCCCATGATACGGCTGGCAGGAACTCCCATATGTCTAGCACTTCCATAAATTCAGAAGGGATGAGCCTCCTCAACAGCAGAGAGCATACTTCTGTGCCTGACCTTGCATTCAGTGATCTTAGCTATTTCCACATGGTAATTACTTTTTTAAAGAAAATAGCAGAAAAGAATGCAAACTGTACCCCCAGCTCTGCAGGAAAAGGTAGATGAGCGAGCAGGGATTTATTATAATTGTACACCTGCATTTCTTGTTCTCTAAATAGAAGTAATTTTCTTTTCTCCATGTGGTGGTAATAATAATAGCCCTGGATCCAGCAAGCTACACTTCTCAAAGAATGTCTCTTTCAAGACTGTCCCCTAGCAATAAAACATAACAAAAGGAAAACTTTAACATGTGTGTTAAAGAGAGAAAAGTCAGGAATAGACAAGTAATGAAAAACAAAGTTTTGTTTCTAACATATGGGGGATAAGTTTTTGCAGGAGGAAAAAAATTAACAAGCGTCATTATGAAAAATCAAGCAATGAATGACATTTACAAAACAGTGGGAGAGTATAGATGTTCTCAGCCCAAAATGTGAGCCATTGCACCATTTAGCCAATCCAGAGGCATGGTCCAGGCAGAAGAGCTTTCTGATAGAATTAAGAAAGCTGATATTGGTGTTCTGCGAGTCCCCTGAACAAGAATAAATACTTTGCTTTAGCATTCTCTTCATCACATACAATTGAATTCTGATATCTCTTGGGCAGTGTCTGAGCCACAAATTGTATCACTGCCAGTTATCCTGGAAACTCTGGCTTCCAGAGACCTGAAGAGCCATGGCATCTCCCACCTTCCTATTTTGCTAATTCTTGAATTCTCTGGAGTATGTGGACTTGGTACATAGCAAAACATCCCAGAATGAAATTTAGGTATCCTTTTGGGTTACTTAGGCTGACCCTTAAATGCTAGAAGACTCATGGACTGAGAACTGATATAGTTTGTGATGGGGTTTAACATAAATTTCAAAAGAGGGTAATTGAGTCTTCAAACACTTACACTGACAGACATTGTTATCAGACAAAAAATACTACAAGTAAGCTGGGCCATGCTCTTCTCTTAGTTCTTCCCCCTCCTCTCCACCCAAAGGGATCATGTTCATTGCTGCAATCATATTTCTTAGGGATAACTTTAACTCTGATCAAGGCATGGTTCCTACCCACTAGGTTGCTTCTGCCATGTTCCTGATTATATAAAGAGAGGGTAAGGGGAAGGAACACAGCTTGCCTAATGCTAATAAGCAGCAAATTTAAACAAAGGTCTTATGAGATGAGGTTAATTTCTCTCTTGTGACAAAACCAATTTCCTTTGGGAGAAATAACACTTGAATTAGAAAAGAGAGGGAAAGGAGAGGGGGGAAAGAAAGAAAAAAGGAAGATATATAGTTGAAAGCCAGAGAAGATTCACTGAGAACAGATCTGACAGGAAGAGGCATATGAAGCTACTATTTGCTATCAAGTGCAGCAAGCGTGCATCACCTCTTGGCAAGAGAGTTTAAAACTGTCAGAACACTATGGTTAATGCATTCCTGCTAATCATACCCAGGGACCACAGAACAAGGACAAGGAACTATTTTAATATTTACCACTCAGTGATAACATTTAACAAGTGTCCTTTTATGGATGTATTTTGCTGATCTACTTGTAAGGAAGGCTGGACCCAACTTTCCTGCTGCGAAAAGCTAATTTAATTTCAAGTGCAAGCTTAAGTTATTTTAGAATATTCCTCTTTGCTGGTTAGATCAGGAATCAAATCTGTCACTCCAAAAGTCCTATGTAAGAGGAGCATGGATCAATTTTCCTGCTCCTTATGCTGCATTTCTGAGAAGAGTATCCTTCTAAAATTTTCCTGCTTGAGATTCCTTAATTAACATGACATATGACCATTACCTCAGTTTCATTGCAGCAGAAGATATCAGAATAGGTATAAAACTGTGGATCTAGGTCAGCGAGGGCTGGAGCTGGATTAAACAAAGTCTTTACTGGAAAAAAAAAAAAGATAAAGAAAATCTAAACCTGGAGTGTTTTAGATTCATAAACAATCATTTGAAAGACCACTGTGTCTCAATCACAGTCCCCAATGTTTATTATTAACATGCAAATTACTCTCAGGTTCTGCATCCTCGTCTTACACAAATGCTAAAAGCTTTGTTTATTATATTAAAGTTCCATTCTAATTCATGTACAGGCACCTGCTATGATGGGAACATGACAGAAGAGTAACGGAAAAAAAACCCAAGAAATTATTAATTTTTTTTAAAAGGGAAGACTCAGACATTAATGCAATTTGTTTAACTGATGATGCTTGTTCCATTACATTAGTAACTATTACAAGAACTGATTAAGTTCTAGAATTTTTCAGTGTCGTTATCTGAGTTCTGTACATGAAGAATCACGAGTTATGGAGTAATGAACGGCATGTCCAGACAAGGAGTTAAATGTGCTTCTGAATGTGTTACCTAACTTGTTCAAAATGCCACATTATAAAACTGTAGTGTAGACAAGGCACTGTATATTTTTAATATGCTATCTGGCAGAACTAGACCTAAACTTATCATGTGGTAGAATATGTACATTAATCTAACTTTAAGCTGTAGTAGCCTAAGGCCCCTTGTAGCAGCAGCAAACATTTGTCATGAGTACAGTGTGACTTACTCACTATTAATACAGGAAGTCTGTAGCCTTGGTTTTTCACTTTGCCAATTCTATGATTAATACTTGTGCCTTAACCACAAAGCCATCATTTTTAAATAAAGCACACACTCTTACTTCAGAAATATTCCTTATAGTCAGTGATCAAATCTTCCAATATGGATGCCTAAATTTTCAGTCCTAGACACATATTTAGACTGTAAGCTATAGAATATTATAGTCAGACATCCTGAACATCTCTGAATCCCAGTTAATGCCCTAACAGACAAAGATGCACAGAGGCTTCTGAAATCTGAGTATCAAGAAGTTGAGGTGATTAAAGTTTTAGCCTTTGACTGTACAACTTTACCATGCCTCTCTACTTGCCTCATTAAAAACAGTATTAAAGTGACAAAGACTTTTACTCAGAAGTCAGAAAATGCCAGGATTAGGAATTCCAATGAAATTTTAATTTGGCTCCCTTATATTATTACAATACAGAATGTATTATAATAAACTCTTTAATTATATGATCACATACCACTGAAAAACAGCATGTGATCACATAATTAAAGACTGTAACATAATACATATGCAGAAAGGAGACAAATTAAGGTTTCACAGGCAAGCTTAACTCTTGCATTTCCTATTTTTTTAACTGCAACACTAACAAAGTTTCCTTAAACATAAAACTTTAAGGTATACTTTCCTAGGAAAAACAAACAAGCAGCACATACTGGAAAACAAACTGTCATGTGGTATCATATTGACATATGCATGGGTCAGGAGCAACCCTGGAAGTGTTCCAGCTTGGGTTTTAAGTAATACAGACTTGTCAGGAGCACAATGTAATACACTACTATTAGTTCTCTCCCTTACTCTCTGCTGAGCTATGGGGGGTGATAGAGGAACCCTAAGATCCTCTTTCAGGTTGTGAAAAAGAGCATGGCTTCTGAACAGGATAATCTGCTTGGTCCTCCTGAGGAACTTTTTTTCTGCCTGAATTCTTTCACAGAATCACAGAATGGCCTGGGTTGGATGGCCGTTTCCCCCTTGTCCTGTCACTACATGCTTTACAAAAAGTTTGTCTCCATCTTTCTTGTAGGCTCCCTTCAGGTACTAGAAGGCTGCAATTAGGTCACCTCTAAGACTGTTCCAGGCTGAACAAACATTACAGGAAAGGTGCTCCATCTCTCTAATCATCTTGGTGGCCTCCTCTGGACTCTCTCCAGCAGCTCCATGTCCTTCCTGTGCTGGGCCCCCAGAGCTGGATGCAGTGTTCCAGGCGGGTCTCAGCAGAGGGGAGCAGAGGGACAGAATCCCCTCTCTGCCCTGCTGCCCACACTGCTGTGGATGCAGCCCAGGGCACGTTTGGCTTTCTGGGCTGGGAGTGCCATGGCTGGGTCATGTCCAGTTTCTCACCCACAGCACCCCAAGTCCTTCTTGGCAGGGCTCTGAATCCCTCCATCCCCCAGCCTGTGTTGATACCAACATTGCTTCTCTCCATATTCCAGTCTCTATTCAACAAATCCTAATCTCTGTTCCAATTTTGTTCCTCTTTCAGCTTCTCCTTTCCTTCTTCCTCTGCTGCCCCCAAAAATCAAGTACAGTAATTTCACGACTATAAGGCGCACCCTTTTGACTAAAATTTTCCCTCGAAACCCAGAAGTGCGCCTTATAGTCCGGTGCGCCTTATATTATCTATAAAGTTGCGAAATTTGCCAAACCAGAAGTGTGAGCTGTGAGCCGTGGGGGAAGCCAGCAGTGCCACGGCAGCCGGCTAGAGGCGGGCCCAGGGACCCGCGGCACTGCCCCTGCCGGGTGGAGGCGGACCTGGGGGCCCATGGCTGCCGGGTGAATGTGGGCCAGGGGGCCTGCAGCACCGCCCCTCCTGGGTCCAGGCAGTCCCAGGGGCCAATGGCTGCTGGGTTGAGGCGGGGCCTTGGTCAGCAACCGCGCGGGGGGAGCTGAGGGCGGAGCCTCGCTGCAAAAAACAAGTGCGCCTTATAGTCCAGTGCACCTTATATGATCTACAAAGTTGCGAATTTTGCCGACTCCGGGGGGGTGCCCCTTATAGTCCAGTGCGCCTTATGGTCGTGAAATTACTGTAAATCTCTCCTACATTTCCCTTGCCTGAAATCAACTCTCTATCCCCAGCACTCCCATCTAACTTTGTCTCTTCTGTATTGAAATTGAGCAAGTTCCTGCTCTCTGCTTCCTGGGCCTACAACAGATCCTCAAGACTATCAAAGAAGTTGCCTAAAACCAGATTCAGGAATTACACTGGAAATCATACTGCCCAAATGGACAAGTGCCTGTATGGACAGATGCTCAGGGGAAGCTAGCTGTGAAGCTCTTAACAGTTTTCTGATGTCTGTGTGAAAGGTACTTATTTTCCAGAGGTCAATAATACAGTTAAAATCAGGCAGGTTTCCATACTGTTGTGAAGGCTTATCTTTAAAAGAAGGATAAGTTGTCAAGTCTCAAGTAAATTTTAAGGTAGCTGGTATTCATAATTCAAAAGCTAGGGTAGGGTGGGAGGCATTTTCCATTGCCTGGTTTCTGCAACCACAGTGCTTTGGCAGAAATCACAAAGAGTTTAACCACAGACAAACAGCTGTTACGAAAAATTGTAGCCCAAGATTAAAAGCTTGAAGCATCTGAAAAATATATCTGTTTCTTGCAAATTACACGGAACCTTTAACTGAAGGTGCCTCCAGTTCCCTCCAGCTCATTCTTCATGACAGTATTAATATGCTGGGCATTATCAGTCATATTTTATGGAGTCTGTCACTAGAGAAGCCCAAACCCAGACTTTTGGATGAAGCAGCTGCTTCTCACCACCAACCACTAAAAACCTTTAATTGTCCAGTCAGATTTCCACTACAATTTATACCTAGTTCATATAGTTCATAACCCACCCTTCCTTCCTTCCTTACTTCCTTCCTTCCTTCCTTATTTCCTTCCATCCTTCTTCCCCCCTCCATCCCTTTCTCCCCACTATGATTGTCACAAGAATAACAAGAATAATGAATAATCACTGTCACAATGAGAGGATGCAATGACATGCACATGACACGATGAGATATCCCTCTCCAGGTTACAGATGCAGATGACCTTCACTGAAGAGAAGCAAAGAGCTCTTGCCTGTCTCCATATTCTTTCTCTCTTTTCTCTATTTCTTTCAGTAAGAATGAAGAAAAACAAGCAAAAAACCCTCATTGAAGCAGAGGTTTGAGGCATCTGGGTATGCATCTGTTTTACACAAAAATAGTCAAGTGAACATTCTAACATGAAGTGCTACATAATACATGAGGGTATTGGAAGCTAAAAGAAGGGAAATTGCATTAACAATTTACTGTTGGCTACAGATAGGTTTTTACAGTGCTACAAACTCAGCTGTTTACTTAAGATTTGATGGCACATGACATTTGACCATGTGTAAACTATTGTTTTAAAGCAGAAGCAACCAAGCTTCCCTGACAGAAGAGCTGTACAATGATAACACACTGACAGCACAGAACTACAGCTGGCCCACAGTTAACTACTATCTTTTCTTGATATATTGTGCTGTCTACAGTTGCTAAGTGTTTGCATGTCTGTTCAATGTATCAGGTTTGAATTTTTTCAATTGCTTTTTAAAAAAATCTTGTCTTTTCTTCTGTCACAGGCTGGCATCTTGCCATAGGAGGGTGACAAAAGTGTGAAGCATCTTGCCAAAACTGTTCATAGAGTTAGAAATAGACAAAATAAATCATGGGTATTGATTCATGATTCAACTAGAGTCCATTATAAGAATGTTGTTATCCATTTTCATAAAATGTAGTGACAAAAATATAGTGCAACAGGTGCACAACAGGTCACGGTGCAGAAGGTGAACTGGAGAGTCCACAGTTCCAGTGTGCTGTGATCTACTGGAGCTAGCCTGGGGCCCAACTTCAAGAAAATAAGTTCTGATCCCAGTTCTATCCCTGATCTGCTGCATGACTGACTGTGCTATAAGCTGTCCTCTCCCAGTCTGATCTTCTGGATAGAAGGGAAAAACAATTTTTTAATCTCATATAGATGCTTCTCTTTCATAATTATTTACTTAGTGTTCAAATACTGTAGTAATTGTGCTTGAGTAACTGAAAGCATTAGAGGCACTTAAACAACAAAAACATTATTTTGGTAATGATATCCCATCCTGTTTAAGCAAAATATCAGCTTTCATCTACATATAAGCTACAATGAAGGAACAATGCCCTACATTTAAAAGTATAGTACAGTAACAATTTTCTAATAATTTCACAGACCATGACTGTGTCTATGCAATGGCATCATGCCCAGTAACACTCTAAGAATTTTGGTTAGGAAGAAAAAGCCGTTTTTTTTTAAGGATGTCAACTACTATACCAAAAACCACAGCCATATCTACTGCTATGGTGGGAGAATAAGGATATAAGTCTGGTCTTGAGGCAGTTTCATTCACTTTCCTGTGTGTGGAACTTTACTGACTTGCATTCATTATGCCTGTTCTGCTCTGTAATCATAGCAGAGTCAGGCCCATAGCTCCTGACCTATCAACATTAAGGATTTAGTCACAGCATGAAAACAGGAGGAAAGGCAGCACCAGACATACACAGGCAGATTATAAGGGTGTGATTTGTTTTGCTATCCAAGGTTAACACTGAAAAAATTTTAAACCAAATTCAGTTCTCATTAGCATGAATTTGTTGGCTATTGTTTCAGTTCTAAATTAAACTAATAAGACAGAAACCAGAATAGATAACAGGATCTTTATTTAGAAAACACAATAGAGTATTTTTCATGTAGCGCAAATGAAAGAGAGAGAATGGTTTATGATAAATTACCTCCACTGGCACGTGCCATTTTCAGAGCTTCAAGAGAAATAGCAGGGGTTATTTCTAGCTGGCAAACAACCACTTTGGCTTTACAGATGACATCAGAAGCCCTCTTCAGGTCTTCAAAATTTAAAAGCAGGTTGGCTCCTGGGACTATGACAATAACATTCTGTCCTAAAGAGAAGATGTTGTATTTTTTATTTTAATTTTCACAATAAAGTATGTAAATAAATTCCTTGCACTTTTTACAATATATTTCAGATAAATATTTTAATTTACTTTCCAAAAACCCATTAAAATTGTATGTATTGCTGACATTTTCAAATACAGAAATATTTCAGAGGATAATCAAAAAGATCAATGTATTAATGAACTAACACTGCACAATAAACACTATACGAATTCCTTTGGGAAAAATCATATATGGGCATTCCCATCTTACTTCGGTGTCTTCTGTGAACTCTAAAGAAGCACTGAACTAGTCACAGTGGAGATGGTAGATACATGCAGAGCGTGGTATCCGCCTCTTCCTAAAATATTCCACTAGCATTTGGAAGAGAAAGGCAACAATGTCATTACTGAATTCATATGCCAAAAATGGCATAAAAATTTTAATATTCCCATCAGCTGGGAAAAAAAAGTATTTCACATAGCTAAGAAAATTATGCACATTCTTTAGATTTCAGAGAAGCAGGCTTGCACCATTTACCTGAGACATTTCAAGTTAGGGCTCCTAACCATCATGACAACCAGAACCAGCTTGTCACCAAAGCCCAGAAAGGTGATGCCTGTGTCTAAGAAAAGTTTCATCAGAAGTGAGTAAAGAAGGTGGGCAACAGCTTCTGCTCTTAGAGGTGGCCAGGAGAATGGTCTAAGCAAAGCTGTGCGTGTGGAAACATGGCAGTGATTCAAAGCACATCTAAGATCCATTTTATTCTTGCAGTTTGTTTTACAGTTAGGTGAGGTTCACTTATGTAGATTCCAAATATTCTTTTGTTTTTCTTCAGACACACAAATCACCTTCTTTTATTGCAGCTTCTTTCTTTTTTTAATCTCTGTTACAACACCTAGAGACCTTCAGGCATGGATGCCTTCAAATTAAAATTTATTATTAATCACTCAGGTATTAACTTCAATAAGTCAGTTGTTCCTTGATTTACAGGCTCAACCCGCCCCCGCTGAAGATTCCTTTAAGGACTGCCAATCATTAAAGGCTACCAATAATGAACTGAATTACTCTGCAAATAAATATTTATGTTTTTAAAGACATTATTTTTGTTGAATGTGACTTCAAAGTCCTTTGACTAAGAATGTGCAAAGCTTCTTTTAGTAAATACATTCCAAAAAGAAAGCAGGACAATGGAAAGAATAATATAGTGATCTCAGAGGGAGGGACCCAAGCTTTCCAAAGCAATTCTGCTGTCAATGGTTTGGTATAGAACAGCTGCATACGAAAAGCAAAACCTCAGCACTTAAAAGCCAACGCCCTGCTTTTCAACAGACAATGATGGGCATCTTGGATAAAAAACAAAAGAAAACAAACCAAAAATCTTCTGCAACAAATAAATGTTACCCGAGATACCTGAATTCTGTTGAGGAAATATTCAAAGGCAAATTGTGCCTATTTTGCCAAGCATATATTTTGATAGCTTTAGGGTGCAGCAGTGCAAGCAGTAAAAGACAGAGAATCAGTGGAACAAGAATCTCTTTCATTTCTGCCTGGCCTCTGTGCTTCCTACAATCTCAGACTCTATTCACATGTCTCGATGCATTATCTTGCTGAACTATTTAGTTGTACTGACATGTAAATTATTATCAGACTTTGGAGCTAATGGCCCAAGGCAGTAAGGAGGGCTGTTTGCTTAAACTCATATGAACAAATTCAAGGTAGACCATACTGCACTGGATCACAGTCTGAAGATTTTCTTTGTAACTACAAAAGGTCAGGGACTTTGAGTCTGCTTTCAAACCTGCCAGGAAAATGCAGTACCTACTGTGGTGCAACAGTCCAGACAGAGTAAACCCAAGCTGCAGGGAAACCACCCCCTGCTCCACCAATTTTGTTCTTAGCTATATACAACACTTACTGAATGAGAGCAGTCACCACAAACTTGCACCAGGGTGCATGAAGGCAGAATATGGACCCATGAACTCACAATTAATACAAAATTTTGTATTAACAGCAACCATTTTGTTGAAAGCAATTATTTCTTGCCAGGGAAATCAGATGGGAATTCAGCATCAGGGACAACAGAGTTAAAGACAGATGGCAAAGAGGGGTGAGATTCATCTTGTCCAACATGAAATAATTTTTAAATTTCAAAAAAATCCTACACACTAGAAAAGTCTAAGAAAAGTAATTTCTAAAAATTGTTTTTCTATGTTCCTTCAACAACGAGAAAAGACAAATATTTCAGAGGTTTCTTTAGTCTTACATACATTAAATATCTTATCTTAGTTATGTTAGATGAACTATTGTCCAGAAAAGTCTATATACCTCGGTTAACCCTGGGTGAAGCCTTAAACTTCTAATACTACTCCAGTGAGGTAAAACATTACCCACACCAAGAATGAGAATTATATATTTACTGCATTACTGTTAATTCTAAAATCTCTTTTCTTAGACTAAAAATATCAGTTTTGATGGGAACATCTATATAACTTTGAGTCCTGCAGACATCAGCTAGAATATTAAGGGCCACATTCACACTTGCTATAAGCTGTAACAGCTAAATTAAACTGATAAGCTTGCACAGGCTTATACCAGATGGGGACTGGGTCCAGTCAGGTTGAATGCTGCACACATAAAAACTGTCCTAAGCTGGGTTTCTAAAACTGCTATTGCCAGTTCTTAGAAAGATGGATAACTCAAGCCAGACTGTTTTTTACAAGGGTCATCTTATAGATGACATCAGATGAGATGTGCCAGTGGAAAAACCAAATGCCAAATGAGTAAACAACACAGTGCAATAAATATCTTTAAAATTGGATGACAAGCCTAAACACCATCAGTAGTGCTTAGAATTAATCAAAATATCAAACAGTTCAAACAATGCAATTGTAACAATAGTTGGTTGAGGAGCGCTTGTGCATAATAATTCTAGAAAAGAATGCTACAAGAAAAACATGTGCTGCCAAATTACACAGTTCATGAATATGAGGGTGGGTTTGGGGTGTGTTACGGTATCATAATTTCTAGGCAACCACTTGATAGAAATATCACAGAGTCTTGCACAAAAAACATTCAAGTTCATGAAGAAAGTCAATAACTAGAAAGTCTATAAAATTCAGGTGACATTTCTTCACAAACTTGAAGGTTCAAACCAAAGATTTTCCTCTGTGGAAAGTATAACACAAAAAAGCTGGCATATGTATTCTAAGTTTGACTTGTTTACTTAGCCTTACCTAAATATATATTTTGAATGGTTTTTTACTAGTAGTGCTTTGGTACTGAAGGTACACTCAACTTAAAAAATTATGTCTATTCACTGTTTATGAATGATTAATAACTATACCATGAAGTCAGCACAATGCCTGTCTCAAGTGAGGGTTATCATGCAGTGTTCTGTCCAGGAGAGCTCCAAGTCCTAACTTGCAATAATCAATAATAACTTGCCAAATTCTGTTGTGCCTGCACTGAATTTTTGCTAGGTATATGAATATTAATGTTGTTGAACTTGTTCAAACCTCTAGTCCAGTTAAGCCAACATAATGGCACCATCAACTGTAGTTGATAGTCAGCACCAAATATAGAAAAAGCTGCAATAATCTTCAGAGGTAATAACGTAAAAAATTATCCACAGAGGGTTTTTCCCTCCTCACACGTGTGTGTAAAAGTCCAATACACATCACTTAATGGAGCTCTTACCATCCAGTATCACATTGCTAGCAGAAAGTGTGCTAAGTGACAGAGTTAGTGGCAAGAAGGCAGACTGAAAGGAAGACAAAACCTTGGGTTCAAGGTGGTGTGATGCACCTCAAAGAAAATGTGTTAAGAAAAGCAGCTGGATGTACCAGCTTTTATCCTTTAGAGAGAAAGTAAAGATTTGAAGGTTACAGGATCCTGGTATACTGAAGCTTGTGTTTAGTAAAATCAAAACTTTCTGAAAAGGCAGCAGCATACAAGAGGAGAACTGGAAGGAACACAACGTCCCAGAAATATTTCTGCACAGGTTTCTGAGACCAGCCCAGAGGTAACCTTTGCAGCATCTCTGAGCTGCACATTTTTCAGTGGAGCTCTATAAACTCATTAAACATCTCTCTATATTCTGCATTAAAGCAGAGATTGACTCTATCTTTTATTGAAATATAATATACTAAACCTCTCTTTTATTGAAATTATATTATATTGTCCCAGAACATAATCAACTTTGAGAGTATCAAATGTGCCTGGTATTTTCCAATTTTTAGCACTTTGCCAATTACAATAGCGTGTGAGTTATACTTGTGCAATTCAGTAACCAGTTAAAAATTTCCAAGAAATTCTGCAGCGCCAGTTAGACAGACAGAGGTAATATCAGGGAAGATTTACTTCAGAGCCTCATCTGACTCTGATCTCTATAGGCTTCTTTTGCTCTGCCTTCACTCATACATCACAGCATCATATCCCTCCACTTGCATATCTCTTACTTCTCCCTGTGATTTTTCTTAGTTTTTTTCCCAAGTATCAGTGCTTTCAAAGAATTGGTAAGAAGGGTAAGTTAAGTGTGTAACAATACAGCAATGAACACTTGTCAGTTTAAAGAGATGATAGCTATGTTTTTTATTTGTCCCTCAACTTAACACAAAACACCCTCACCAACCCAAATGCCTCCCTTTTAGGTATTATTTGAACTAGCAGAAACTACTTTACATCAGTCCATTGAGTGCTGTGGTGGTTCAGCTATGCCAGCACAGCCACTGCAGTAAAACATGCATGTGTAGACAAGCCCTTTGAAAACTGCTGTAAAGCCTGTTTAAGTGAAATCAGCCAGGTTTCTACAGAAAAAAAAAAAAAAAAGAAAATGTCTCTTGCAACAGCAAAGCACATAAGTACTGCTATTTTACTGCAATTTACTCAATTCAGGCGCCAGATGGTTTTTGAGAGAAGTAACAACGAGAACCATTACCAATTCTGGGCATCTGTTTGCTTTAGAGCATAGTTCTGACCAGGTTTGCTCTTCTACTAGATTTTAAATTAAATTTGAGGCCAGTGCTAACTTAGCATACGATTTTTCAGTTACTCAGAGGTACAAACTACATGTCACGTCACTACGTGAATCACAACACTGTCATATACCCTTCACACTGACACTAACGTAAGATAGCCTACTGTGAACCTCGTGGCCCCAAACATCCATTTCCCTTTCCTGGTGCTTATAAAGGTTTTACATCCACAAGATGGTTTTATTCCTTATCCTTCAGAAAAATTCTTGGTCATAAAATTTTAACAGGTCATCCTCTGTTCCTTCAAGTTTAGACTGTTTTTATCTTAGCTGGCCATGCATATGAATTGGGAAATTATAAGACTGGTTCTTATTCAACTAGCCTGGACAGCAAGCCTAGTGCAAGACATGTACAAAACAATGAGGCTCAGGAGTACTACTGGATTCCCACTGTCCCTCCTATTTACAATGGCCACAGTGACTGTAGGCAGGACAAGAAGTGTCAAGAGTTGCTGTGTAATTTACCTGCTGATCCAAACCAGGAAAAGGAGGTGGAAGTTAACAGGCAGGTATCCAGGTTATCCAATGTACTAGCGTTACCTTATTTCTATTAGAGCTGTCATGCAAGGCTTGGATTAATCTTACTTAGGGAAAATTAAACTCACATCTCCAACTAATTTGCCTAATTTTCCTGAATATTCCTGTGTAGGCTTGCCTTTAGTCACAGTTTCTTCCCAATTTTGCTGCGTGAGTAAATAGCTATGTTTCCTTTCCCATTTTGAGCTGTAGCCCAATGTACAACCATCAGGTTACATAGAAGCTTGGTAAGTTGATGCGTCAGCTAAGCTGTGGTAACTGTTCAAATGAAGCCTCTTAGCAACTCCAGAAGTGAACTAATCCAATCACACTTAATTTGTTATGTTTGCATAAACATTATCAGTCCTGAGCTCTACATTTCAATCCAGACACACTTCTTTTAAGGGCTCTCAACTGTTTGAGGAAATAGCTTGAAAAGACATGTACAGTAATTTCATGAATACAAGCCGCACAGACTATAAGCCGCATCTCTGGGTGTTGGCAAACATTTTGTTCTTTGTCCATAAATAAGCTGCACCTGAGTATAAGCCGCTCTGTCATTCACAGCGAGGACCCGCGTGCAACAAAGTTGCCAAATACTAACAGAACCACGGCATGGTGGGGGGTTTACTGTCTCGGCTAAGGCTGTGCAGGCTCGGCCCGCTCAGGACTGCCAACGGGGCCAGGTGGCCCAGCTCGGCGCTGCCACTTGGGGCTGGCCGCCGCCCCTGGGCTCGCTCACCCCGGCCCGGCGCTGCCCCGTGGTGGCAGGCAGGGACGGAGCCCCCCACCCCAATTCTGTGGCGGCAGGCGGGGACGGAGCCCGCCAGCACCCGTGGAGGCGAAGGCAGGAAGGGAAGGAGCACCCCCTGCTCCTGTCACGGCGGCAGCAGGCGGAGGCGGAGCCTGCCTGTTCCTGCCGCAGTAGGCGGGGGCAGGAGCCCCCCACTTACCCCACAGGCCGCGGGGATGGCAGCACAGAGCCCCCGCCTCCTCCTCGAGCCGTGGGGATGTCAGCACAGAGCCCCCCGCCTCTTCCCCACCTGAAATAGGGAACTCCTCTGCCTCCCTCCCCACCCTGCGCTGCTGGCACTAAGTTGGCCCCACCCGCCATGCAACACAGTAACCAATTTGTAACAATCGCGAAATCCTGGGTTTTACTGGCAGGTGCTCGGCTCGGCACCCTGGCTGGCACTTCTGGGGTTGTAAATGTCAGAAAATTATTCACATATTAGCCGCTCCTGAGTGTAAGCCGCATTTCCGGTGTGGGAGCAAAATTTTAGTCAAAACAGTGCGGCTTGTATTCGCGAAATTACTGTAAATGTGGCACTTAAGTAGATGGTATAGTGGGGACTTGGCAGTGCTGGGTTAATGGCTGGACTTAGTGATCTTAAAGGTCTTTTCAACCTAAATGATTCTATAGCAAAAATGATGGGCAAGTTGTAGTGGAAAAGGAGAGCTTTAACATTCTAATACACTGCATGTTCAGGAATGTAAAACTAGATAGATCAGCTGACAGATTGAAATTCGGCTTTCACACTGCTAATTTAAGCATCTAATTCTGCTGCTTTTAGGCACCTAATTCTACATTGCCTGCAATAAACAGAAGTGCAATGAAGTGTGAATAAAATCTTGAAAAAAATGAAAAATGTAGGAAAAAAATTCCATAATTAACAGTGACAAGGCAAAGGTTTCTTTTATGGCTGTAAAGGTAGAACAAAGAGGACAATTCAGAGCAGAAATATGTACCTTCGCTGTTGACAATTATTGAAGCAGTTCCAGTAGCAGCATCTGCAGTTTGACCTACAAATGCTAAGAAAGGGAAAAGTTAGAGCATGCACTAGTTCAATACATTACTTTCAACCAATAGCATGTGACGCAGTTTAATTGAATTAAATCTAAAATGAACCCATAACCTCCAGCAATTTAAAAATGCTAATTACTCTTTCATGTGCAACAATGCCAGAGAAGCTAACAACAACAAAAAGTGTTAATTTACACCCACAAAACAGAAACACGAGTCCAACATTCTTTAATTTGGCTACATTAGAGAAAGCATGTTATTTATACAGCCTTCTCAGGCACTCTACTTCTACATGGAAATATTTCTTTTATCCAATGAAACAATAGAGTCAAGGCTAAAGAAAAACAAAAATACTAAAACAACACAGCATCTCATTCTGTGTAATTTGCATTTCAGCAGCAATATTAACTAATGCTATGAAGGCAGTGGTGGTTATATATTTCCTCTTTGGATTATTATTCAGAAAAATTAAAATGATGCTGGCAGCCCTGTCTGTTAGAAGGATTGTTCCATGTTTACTACTGTAAGAACATGTTTTCAGCTAAAAGCAAATTTACCAAATACCAACCAATGACAGGAAACTGGAAATAGAAAAAAGTAGCACTGTAGTAAAAAACTGACCAAAAAGTTGAAGGTTTCTTTTTTTCTTCCCCAAATACTGTATTTGAGAAAAATCTACTGTTCCATTTGAGACAAATTTTGGTGACCTTTCATTTAAGGAAGTCTGGTGTTCTAAAATTTTAGAACATAGATTTAATGCTGGGAAAAAGTGGGCTTCTTTCTTAAGATGTGCCTTTGTGGCTAGTTTAACAATCTGCTCCAATTTGAAGAAAGCTGAAAAACACCTTACATCATGCTCATCTGGTTTGCTGAAGTCTTGCAGGTACTTGCCCTGGAGGTACCTTTGTCTAGCTCAGTTAACAGGGTCAAAGCAGGACTTCCCTTGCAATTACAGCCTCTTTTCAGCATGAATTCTGTCTGCACACTGGAACTGAAAGCAGAGAATGTGTGTCTTCTCTACTCTCAATGCTCTTGCAGCATGAGCAGCAAGTTGCCAGGTTCAAATGGGGGAAAAGGAACAACAAATCAATAAGGATCTAATGGTCTGAGCAGCACTGGCAGCTGGTTGGTTGTGGAAGATAAGAAGACAGGAAAGGGGGAAATTACAAAACATATTGGAATTGGAAAGAAAAGAGATGTGCTGATATGCTAGGAAACAGAAGAGCAACATAAAGAAGACATAAAACAAGCACCCAAGATATGAGAGCTGGCAGAACTGGCATTACCCCAAGGACTTTCATCCAGTACTCAGTATCCTTGCTAGTAAAGCACTAAACCGGGACAAAAAGCCCATGACTGAAATAAGACCATCCTGGGCAAAAAGCTCTGAGCACACTGAATCACCCTTGCCTTCAGATCCTGGAAGACAAGTTAGGATCCTGGAGCAACCTCACCAGCAGTGTATCTTATTTTTCTCCAGGGTTGATCAATGGAGGACAATCAAACACAGTTCTGAGATATTTTTAACTCAATCAGCAGAAATTGAGACCTTGGACCTAAACATTCCAAACCTTCAACTGATCTACCTAGATATCAACTAACGGCAATATGATGGAATTTTTGATGTTTTTCCTACATTATTCTTTTGTTGCTACAACGATTATTTAAAAATTCATGTTAAGATTGCAAGATCAATCATTTAAATCAGAAAACATTTCTTTGTGGCATATGCATTTTCATTAAGTGCTATGCATTATAACTGCTTCATATACACGATCAAAGACATGAGGTAGGCATGCTTTGGAGACATTCAGAACTGTACACTAACAGACACTGTTTTCATGGCATCCTTGCTTGGTTTCTTGCCTAAGCTGAAAGATACACAATGAATAAACCTATACATACATTTGCGAAATATTTAGATGCTACACTGATAAGCATAATAAAAAGGCCCACAAAATACTGATAGTTTTGTCTTTAAGGCAGGATTTGAATAATGCAGTAGATTACGCTTGTGGCTGCACATTAAACAGAAGAGATAAACAGAATATTGAATTGCCACTTAGTGATTACATCTGTCCATCCTTGTCCACTCCAAAGGAGACAAGGGTCATGCAGACAAAAATGTGATCATGTAGTTAAGCAGCGCACAGTATAGAAAGAATTGGTTTTACAAAGGTGAAAAGATAACAGAATATTGTAGTTGCCTCATTTTCCCTTTTTCTGAAAGCCTTTTAACATTGATTTTTGTGTGTATGTGTACTAAAACCAGCTACAATCTCTAAAATGACTGCACAGGTCGGTTCACAAAGCAAAAGTGAAATGTACTGCATTTACCATTGAATTTCCAGTCCATCCCTTCTCTGAGAACGCGAAGCTGAGAATGAGTAATCAGAATGAATTTTTCAATTTCTCAGCAGGCATTATTATCATTAATGCCAGACTAAACAATTGCATAACAGCAAGTTATCTTCAGGTGACTTGCATTGATGCAATCATCTGAGGTTTAGAGGCAACAACACTACATTTTATTTTTAGTGGTACAGCTGATTTCAGAAGTCCCCATATTCTCTCTCATATTCACTCATTCCTGCCAGCTGCATCAAAATAGTTATTCAATAGTTCTAAATGGTAAATATACCCAATAAGGTTAAACAATAAAAAATCCTCCACCACCAGTTTTTGAAGTTCAAAAATAATATGAAATATTTAAATTTTTACCTGTAGAAATACCATTCTTCTTCAAATTATCAACATAATCATTGCCAAAGGAATCATTCCCAACCTATAGAAAAGATAAAAGAATGGGTTTTCTTTACAGAAAGGTGAGAGGAAAAATAGACCATCTTTAGACAACCAAATGTTTTACTATAATTTAAATACCACACTTTTAGTCTTGAAGCCCTTTGTCTTATTGATCAACAAATAACAAATTAAGAAATAATGGTAAAAATTTATTAATAGTACTAGCAAACAATAAGAACGGTGTTCTGCAGTTTCCTCCTGCTCTATTACAAACACCCATGTTGCCATATTCAAGTTTCATCCTTGTACAATCTCTGTGCTCCTTTGACACTGAAACTTATGGGGATTTTAAAATCTGGACATGAACTGAATTTTTCAGCTTTGAATTGAAAGCATTGACATCAATTCTGATGTCCTTCTTAACTGCAGTTTGTATTTTGAATTTTATACCTTAAGTTTCCTTGGTGGAAAAATATCAAACTGTGTCTATGGGATGGAAAGTGACGATAAACACAGCATTACTAATTTCTGCAATTCTCAGTACTAAATGTACTGTTAAGAAATTCAACGTTTTTTGTTTGCATTATCCAGCAACAGCAGATCGAGTTGAGTTAGGGAGTCAAGTTATGGTCTATTGTTTTTTTAACAGCAACTTAAAAAGCTTGTAATTTCAGTTCCATTAATCTTTTTAACTGAAAACAATTCTGCTTGCTGTTTATTCAAACTAATATAAATTTCTTTTTGTTACATTGCACAAGGAGAACAAAAGAGATGAGGTACATGGAGAAAAATATAGTTTAATTAGCTCAATATCATGTGAGCCTTTAAAATATATTTATAAAGCCAACAAAGCTTTTGAGTCACCACTCTTAGCCTGTCTTCAGCATACATAGCACGTGTTCCAATTCCAAGAGTGAGCTGTGTATCTGAGCAGTGTCAAAGACTAACCAATACTACAGAAAGTAATTTTGCAAGAGGGAAAAAGAATCATCTTTCAGATTAGAAGCCAAATCAAGATCCTAGTTATGGGTCTAGAGAAGACCCAACCAATTATCCATCCATCCATCCATCTTCTCATAAAACAGCACTATGTAGCTAATGGTGTACTTCAGTTACTAGAAGCACAAAGCAGCTGCCTCTCCTGGCTGTTGTTACAAATTTGTCTATTTAAGAGTTCAGTCCTTCAGAAAGCTTGAAGAACGACTGAGTACCAGCTAGTGATCACAAGAATTGAACACTTTGATTCAGAATTCTAAAATTTGAAGTGTCATAGATAGATGATCCTTCTCCTCATGTATTTGATTGCATAACCATGATTTGAAACTTCCATTTCCTACAATGAGTTTTTTTCCTAAAGCATTATTAAGGATAGTCCCAGTTTTTCAGCAAAGCAGGACAGCAATTAAGGTCAGAATAGTCTAACCAGATGGAACATTGCTTTAGTACATGGAAAAAAAATCCCAAACAACCCAGCATTTTCTTGGGTCACTGTATTATTAATTGTTTGCATATTAGAGTATATTTGTACTTCTGACTACTCCCAGTTTGCCAGACAGGGCGGGTTGTCAGAAGCTGCCTCTTCTGACTGCTTTAGGCTGGATGACTGCAGCCATCTGCAATTTAAACCTGAGCTGTGCTCACCTCTTCAGCCTAGCAGCTGTGCTCTGGAATACATTCCATCTGATGGCATCACCTTCTCCCTCCCTTGTTACCATGATTCTTCTACAAAAAATCTCACAATCTGCTCCGTTAATTCAGCAACAAAATATTTCATAACCCTCTTCCAAAAGCTCAGCTGAAACTTCCTTCCTTCAGCTCTGGATTCTGCATGACTGACAGACAGGCGTCCCTTACTTTTCAACTGTCAAAACAGCTGAGAGCAGCCATGGTACTTCTGCTCACAGTAAGACATCTCAGTGCTGGAGGCAAGCCCTCCAAGGGGTGTCCATGGAGGTCGCTTTCCTCTGGAAACTTTTTTCCATGTTAGTTCATCAGTATCCAACCCAGTTAATCCCAGTGCATTTGAAGGACTTTATTTTTCCATTCAGGCTTTACCCCCAAGGAAGACAAGAGTATTGGGCATGAGACTCAGTTTAGATTAAAGGCATATTTACTGACCATGTCAAATTATATAACATTGTTTTAAATATTTTCTGCTTTTGCACAGACTCTGCTAGATGGACTACCAGATAAACTGAAAACTAAATGTCTTAGTCTGCTGACCACAGAACACTGTTAAGTGCTGAAATAGCATTTCTTTTTTCTTGAATTTTTAACAACAAAAGCCATTCATGCAAGCATTACTGTCACACAGTTTGCATATCAGAATAAATGGAATTACATCAGTAATTTTCAGTCTGGGTTTTCCCTGCTTATGATCATGTTTTCCATGTGGAGCTAGGGAGCTGGCTGGCATCATAGCAACTAGAATTCTAGTAGCCTAAGAATCTAACTAATCTGCACCTGAAAATTACTTCCAACAAAAAGCAACTATCTCTTGATAATTTTTATTTATTTTATATGTTGTTTTTTATTTTGAGTCTTTACTCTTTCTTGTCATTAGGGAATTAAACAGGTACTAAAGACAAGCATAAGACAGTAATACAAAAGAAAAAAAATTGAAGACACCCATCATATTTTGGGCTGCATCTGAAATACAGCTATATTCATACAATGAAGGGAGAATGTAGCCTTTAGTACTTTAACTTATATTTGGCTTATGGATGGTTTAAAAAAACTACACAACATAGTAATACAACAGTTCCTGTTTCTAGTTAGGAGTCAAATGCAGCCATGGCTTAAAGAAAATTTATTATATGCAATATCAGCAATGTCCAGTGAAGATCATTCCAAATTGTTTGTCAGAAGTAAAGCAGGACCTTTTTCAGCACATACAATGTATTTCAGACCAACATCCTTCCACCATCTTATTCTAGAATGCCTAACAGATTCTTTTAGGATTGATCACAACAAAAAGAAAGAAAATAGGGGAGTTTGGAATCTCTCTAGAACACTGTCATACTTTCAGTACTGCAACAGTGTTCTTGTATGAACCCGAGCAATTAATTTATTTGCTTAGATCCTTTACTACCCTGATACGAATCCTTTACATCTCTGTAACTATTCCATCAGTACATTGTTTTACAGGATGGAGCAAACTGACTGCTACCGTGACACACATCAGTAACTCAGAGTAACAGTGGCCACTTGCAGAAACATCCAGGCAGGAACACTGTTTGCATTTCCACTACTCAATTTGTAACACTTTTTACAATTTTTACATTAAATCCCACAGCACTCTATGGCATTTCTAGTCATAACAGTAAATCATTATAACACTCTCTCTCTCAAACCCTCACCAAAACTGGTTCTTGTGTTTTAAAGCTCTGAGGTATGAAGAATTCTTTATCCCTTGATCTGAGACATCTATCTCCAGTCTTGCTGAGTACACCCTGTCTAAAGTACACTGCAACTAAGAGGATGCCACACTCCAACAGAATGTCCCTTTAGTACTAATACTGATTCCATTTCCTGAACTTCAGACCGTAGAAGTAATTTTTGCACCCATATTGGATAAAAAATGTTGGGAAATATGACCAAAACAGAAGCACGTAACTGAGCACAGAGTATGTGTGAGGGGCAATCCAGCTTAAAGAACCACTGAATACTTGTTGCAGTAAAAATAATTTCATTGTAGAAGCTCATTATTGTCAGATTCCTCTTAGTTTATTAAGCAAAAAATTTTATAGCTCATTACCCTATGCAGATGCATGACTGCTTATGAGACTTCCATGAGATGAAACAGTATTTTGTGAAGTTATAAAGTGCAATTTTTAAAAACTACATAATAATTTTCAAAATTAAAAAAAAAAAGAAAATTATAACATTTTCAACAAATACACCACAGAAAGAAAGAGAAAATGAGAACGAGAGAGACAGACAGACAGAAAGATGGAAGGAAAGAAAGACAGAATGACAGAGAAAAAAAAAAGACTGGGTTTTACTGAAATAACAGAAATATGTTTTTGAAAAGTACTTAAAATTATAATAGCTACTAAATTTTATTATGAATGTGTATGTTTCCATTGCACTGAGCAAAGGCTAGACCATTAAAAAAATAAAGCAAAATTCACACTTGCAATGGAAAAAAACCCTTTAACATTTAGCAGGAAATGTTAGAAGGGAATTCATTGCCAGTTCATCTTGTACTTGAATCTGATCATTCGTGAATGCAAAGATGATCAAATATACACAATATGACAGAAGCACAAACATTGCCAAAAAAAAAAGCCTATACTGCAGAACAACTAGTAATAATAACTCCAGAAATGCTTTCAGGTGTAATTTAAATTTATAGTTCACATTGTTTAGTCTAAATATTGAATTGAAAGAACAGTGAGGAAAGCTTCCTTGAGATGTTTCCAGTACTTCTCAAAAAATCCTTGACAGATAATGATCCAACAAATTTAGCATCCTCCCCAGCTATGGCAAAAAAATAAAGTATGTCCAGTCAATTTGAAGTTTCATCTACAGTTAACACAGGATGGACAATAAAGACTACAGAGAGAAAAAATTTGATCTTAACCGTAGTAATGATCACTCAAAACTTATAATGTTTAATGACAAAAATCAAAGAAAAGCATTTTAAGAATATAGCATCTGCCAAGTTGAATCAGCCCAACGACCTGTGAGCAAGTCTTTAGAACTGCAGTACATCAGATGTTTCAGAAAAGTAGGCAAAAATATCCCATAGCACACAAAAGTGCTAGAATTTTAATATGATCACCTTATCTTAACCTCAAGTAATGAGATAATGATTCAACCCTCAAAGCACTTTTACATTTCTTCTCAAATTTGTCACTGGCTTGTCAGTGTCTGATTTTTAATCATCTACAAAGTAAATTTCAGAGTGACCATAGCTTCTAACATCTGAATACTATCAATTAAGTGCTGATTGCTTTAACAGTGGGGAACATAAAGAGGAAGGCCTAATCAAGATGCCTCAAATTTTGAACGCGCCTAACTCTTCCCAATTCTCTTTTCCATGGTATATCAACCTAAGTTTTGCAATCTTTGTCTACATCCAATTTCTGTCAGATCTGCCGCCAACCAGTCTTTGGTTCTGGCAGCGTTCTTAAACAGCCTCCTCCATGCTTAAATTTATAGCTGAACTAAGAACAAGAAAAGAGAATTAGAGAGAGATTTTTAAAAGCTAAAAATATACCAAAAGCTTTTTGGTAAGTGACCAAAAGGTTTACTGGAATTTGCATGAACATTCAGTTCTGCTGTAATTGAAGAGCAAGTCAGCGCTTACCTTGCAGATCAGCGAGGTCTTGGCCCCGAGTCGAGCAGACTGGACACACTGATTGGCTCCTTTCCCACCGAAACCAACAAAAAACTTATGTCCAAGGATAGTTTCTCCAGCTTTTGGCAACCGCGTAGTAAGGCTATTCCAATTTAAAGCAATATTTACATACATTAGTGACTGAAGATAAAAAGCATCTTCAAAATAAGAGTTACATTGTTATAATCCTAAATGGCCCAGCAGTCAGCCAATACGACTGAGAAATACTCGAAAGACCTTTTAGGGCTCTACTCCACATCTCACTAGTTCAAGTTTATTCCTTACCTACCACCCAGCCAAGTTTCTTGTCCCCTCAAGAGAGGGACTGCATTTCTTTTGTTCATGTTTCCTGTTTCTACAGAAGTTGTACCTGACCCCTGACTGGGATTCCCCAGTGCTAACTCAATACAGATAAACCATACATCTATAGGTCTCACTGTTCATAGGGGTTTTTTACTGTAACATTAGGCTCAAGTTCACATATAGCTCACTTAATTTCATTAAATCTAACTATACCTTCTTAAACTATTCTTAAGTAATTTTTAACTCTGTTGGTGTTCACACCCTTAAGAATTGTAATCGTTACCAAAATCTGCCTCTCCTCTGCTGTCATGCAGGCACACTGTACATATTTAACATTTTTCTTTTTTAAGTTTTTCTCTTACAAATCAAGCTTTACAACTTCTCAGCATTTTGTTTTTTCCTTGAATGCAGTCCAATTACATTTACATCTTTTTGCGGATGGGTGCCCAGAACCAGATGCACTAATACAAGCCGAAAGCCATCAGGAGTGTATTCTGGTTTCATTTCCATTTTGTAAAAAAACAAAACAAAACTGCAGTTTTGTTAATCCCACCAGATGCTTTGCTATTTCAAATAAAAGTTGAAAGGAATAAAAGACACCACTGAGACTGTAGGGTAGAATTTCTCAGAATGCAAAGACTACCTGACATTTGTCATTTCTATTAAAATACATAACCCAAAGATGCATTTCCAACACCGAGATAACCAACATTTCTGCATCCTCAAGCCATGCATTCCAGGTACAAGCCCAAAAATGTAATTTTAAAATCTCTTAGGCTACTAACAAGTTCACAACATGTGGAAAGGGAAGGCATTCTATGATGTACTAACAATTTGCTCAGTCAACAACAGTTACCTCAGACAGTTTCCAGAAGTTTGCAGGATAGTAAGGGAGTATGGGGAATGGGAGTCTGAAAGAATGCAGAAGAATCCCCCTTAATGATAAAGAGATTAACTTCAGCTCTGTTTCAAAGGGAGAGTGCCAAGAGGATGGAGCCAGACTCTGCTCAGTGGTGCTGAGCAATAGGGTGGGAAGCAACGGGTGAAAACTGATACCCAGAAAGTCCCACCTGAACACAAGGAAGAACTTCTTGCCTCTGTGGGTGATTGAGCCCAGAAAGTCTCCCTTACTGGAGATATTCAGGAACTGTTTGGATGCAATGTACCATGTGCTCTAGGATGACCCTGCTTGAGCAGAGAGCTTGGAACAGATGATCTGCTGTGGTCCCTTCTAACTGCCACTATTCTGTGAAAATTGCCAGCCTTCCAATTCAGAATAAAGTATTAGGAGAAACTATTCACTGTGGGGGTGGTGAGACACTACAACAAATTGCCCAGGGAGGTTGTGGATGCCCCAGTCCTGGCAGTGTTCAAGATGACGTTGGATAAGGCCTAGGTCTGATGGGAATTGTCCCTGCTTATGGCAGAGAAGGTTGTGACTGGATGATCTTTAAAGTTCCTTTCAACCCTGAATGTTCTATGATTCTATGCTTCTGCACTAGGCAATCACTACAGACTGTTTTTTGAAAGGATATGAAGAATATGTGTATATTACTTTTTGAGCTTATGCTGCACCTTCTGGGGCATATGGGTGTTTGCAGAATCTTACAGAACTAATGACAGAGTACAGCCTAATTTACTGAAAATTCTCAGGAAAAAGCAAACATTTTATCTCTCTCTAATTTTCAATTTCTTCAGTCCAAAGGTTTAGGATCATCAGAAAGTCAAGAAAACCAAAAATGAAACTAGCAAAGTCAAACAAGTGCCAAACTCCCAGAAATTAAGATTTTGGCTTTGAAGGAGTTCTTACAGGTCTGTGCTTCATCAGTAGTTATAGTTTCCAGAGAGAAGAAGGTAGGGATGCAGCCTCACTAACAGACACTCACTAACACAGCAAGTCAGATTTTAGTGTGAGGATAGCATACATAGTCACCAGGTTTCTTTTGTGTGGGTGGCCACAGATAAACCCCAGAAGAGTCACACATACAACTCACAGCACTCATTTCCAGAGATTCAGAGCCAGGAACATTTTGTTGCGAAATGTTTAAACCATTTTCAATAAAAATACAAGAACTTTTTAAAAAATACACTTACTACCTTACATATATATGTATATATATATATATACTAAGCTCCTAATACAGCTAAGTTAAAATAGTTTGCCCACAGCAGCATCCAGGAAATTCTTTCCAACAATGAGTAACTGTATGCTCTCAGGGAGAAAGGTGCAACAATAAGGAGTACAGAAAAACAGTAATACATAAACAATATTCCTTAATGGCAATATTTGTGATTTATCACCATTTTCACCATTGGAAGCCAAAATAGAGAAGGTTGTGGACCAGAGAATGAAGACCACAAAACTCAGCTGAGGAAGCTGCTCTTCAGCTACTGCCAGGGTGTTGCACATACACATCTAAAATTAGGTGCCATTCAGTAAAGAAGGCTGTTTCAACCAGCCTTGGTAATAAGAACAAATAGCAGCTCTTGTATAGTTGCTTTCATCCACACATCTCTCTACACCTCAAAAAGCAGAACAACATCATTATTCCTGTTTTGTGGGTATGGAAGTTAGTTAAGGCACAATGCCTTTTCATGCCTTGGGTCAGTCAAGAAGCCAGGGCAAAACCAAAGAGAGATCAGCTTAATCCACCAGCTCACACTGTCCTCTTATTTAAATTCTGCAGTATGAAAATGGCATCAATTCTCAATTCATTTCTCTTCCTTAGTCTGTTTTTTCCAAAAGATTATAGCTTATTCTAAACAGAATTTGCTTCCACAAAAAGTCAATATATTTTTAAGCAAATATTATCAATATTCGTGACTCCAGCACACATCTCCTAATAGCACTGCTCAGAGTTCATACTGAAGTATGTTCCACCATAAATATTATTGTTTTAACATTGGCCAGACTACGGCTTGATTCTTCTCTCTTTTATGTTGGTATCAACACGTAACTCCAGTGGAAGCATTACAATTTCACTGGTGAAAAAACAGGGTTGGTGAGATGAGAATTTCAGTCCCCGTGTTTCAAGTACCTTGGCTTAATTGCCTGTGGGAATCAGTTTGTGGAAGACAGGGAAATGACCTTTTTTATTGTTTTGATGGAAAGGCACAAGACAAAGGGCAAAGGATCAAGTGCAAGAGTGATTTATAACTAGTCAATTTTTAAAATAAGCTAAAATAAGCTAAATAAGCTAAAAATAGGCAAAACCATGCAGCAACTTCCTGTAGCTCTCTACAAACAAACCGTTCACCATATTTCATTTTAGGCATGATTACCAATCATTCCAGACCAATTCTCGACCCCAGAAGCCCATTCTTATTTTTCATATGAAACAAATTCAGCGTACTGATCTATATATGCAGTTTTAACTTTCAGTGAAACCAGTATTCCTGAAAACAGCTTTTTTTTGGCTAATATAATGGTATTCTCTCATCATTTAATTCTGCAACTATACTAACTTTTGATTCACATCAGACAATTTTAATGAGCATTTCAGGCTTCTGTTATGAGCAGGCAGTGATGACTAATCTGTATGATTAAGAAACCCTATAAATTCTTGGCTTATTCATGGTGTCACAAAGAATACCCAAAATAGCCTAAAAGTGATGAAACAGCTAATGTTACTCCAAAACTAGGCTAAATAAGTTAATTAGAAAATATGTCACACAGGCTTTCAGAATTGTTACATAAAATGTTTTGCAAAGCCGTTTACAACTTTTGACGTAATTTGAAAACACTGACATGAAGAACCCAATGTTAGTTACTATTCAACAGACTCCTCCTTGCTCACATGACAAATTCTTTTCACCTTTGAGAGCATAAATGGTGCAAAGGATACTGAGCTCTTATGTCTTCCAAACAGTCAGAAACTGAACTTGAAAACTCCCAATACATTCTAAGTAAAATAAAATTAGTGTATGTTTTGCAAATTGTGCACGGTATGACTGAATCATATTTACAGAGGAAAGTTCAGACTGAAACATCTTGACTTACTTTGGACATTACAAGCAAGCTATATAATCACTCATAATTTCAACTGAGTTTTTACAAAACAATATTTAAATGTAAAGCACACAGGAATGCTGTCCACCTTGTTTGTGACAAATGAAGAATCTTACATACACTTGTGTTTCAGAGGTTTGGGATGAATAAAGGCACACACATAAGAATTCTACCACTGCACTGAATTCAACCCTCTCTTCCAGTGTGTGCTGCGAGTTTCCTTAGAGGCTAGAGCTGATTAGCATTTGTGTTTTAGGACAGACATCCCTTTGGAGGGATGGCATTAAAACCACAACAGAACCCTTTACTACAGTTGAAGCACTGAATCAGAGGTGAAAGCATGATGTACTGTCATTAACACACCTTTCCCAGTATTTTGGGTTTTCTCAAAAAGTTCCCCTCTAAGCAGTGACTAGATCACATACAGAGATAGAAAGTATGAAGAAAGGGAAAGGGAGAGACGTATATTAAGCAGAATTTGCATAAATTAATCCTGAAATTAATAATGGTTTGCTTCTGATTCTTCACACCTAACCACTGTTTGTTCATTGTTTTCAACACATGAAAACTAAAAAGACGTATTATTAGTGTTGGCTTAAACTGATGTGAAGCTGTGCCCTCTTCTCAGCAGCATTTTCTCACTATTTCTCCAGCACTGTTTTTATTGCTTACAGAGCTTCCTAATTCAAAACATTTTTGTTCAAAGGGTCATTTTCATTTGGACCAGTGAATTCATCCAACTCATTATCCAGCAGCCAAGGTGGGCCTGTGAAGGGAGGAGCAGGAGAGCCTCTGCTGGCAGCAGTACAGCCAGACTGCCCTCAGCCAAAGCTGGAACTTGCACTTGATACTACTTTGTGGTGAAAACACTTAATGCTCAGTTGCTAAGGTTTGCTTAAGTAGTACAGTATACTTAACTCATTAGATACATTGAAAAGCAGAGAGTATCAGTATGTTTCAGAGGATGACATGCATGAGAAAGGAAAATAGAAAAGCACATGAATATTTTTCTCTAAAAAAGCCCCAACAATATTCTCATCAGGCAACTCAGAGGGGAAGAGAATTTCTACATTAGATTAAATATCACCAAAAATGCCTAAAATGACTGCCATTTAAATAATATCAAAAGAAACATTCAGATTTTTTTAATTCCTGAAGAAAGGTGAGGATGATCAGGGTTAGGAAAATAGCAGCAGGAATACTTAATTTAAAACTGACAATAAAAAGTAATATAATACAAAGCTCTAGAATTTAGCTTTGATTCTGTTCTCTTTGAATCACTGAACAAAACTTGCTTTCTCCACTCCTGGGAATTCCCTAGAATGGGGAAAATCCCAGTGAGATTAGAGTAGGTGTAACTAGCCACTGTCTAGTACATACAATTTACTGGCCTTTCATGATTCTCACAATTGAACAAATACAAAGGAGAGAACAGTTCTTGCCTCTAATATAATACAACATTGTGGTGAAAAAGTCTCAGACCTCTTTTGGATCTGACTTAACATTTTGGTTTAGCCTTGGTCTATTTTATCTGTCTTCATTTTGAAGATTTGAACATGTGCTGTGGGAAAGTATCCATAACACAGAGACAAAAAGACCACACTCTTTTCAAAATCTGATGTTCTTGACTCATTTATGCTTTCCCCCCTTTTAATCATCCACTAAAATATCTTATTGGGAGTAGAAAATTTCCAAGATTTCAAAAGAGATTACCTCAGGAATTTAGTAAACTATACTTTGGTCTAAGCATAGGGCAATCTGGTTCTAGGTTGGTAGACTTCCTTCAGACCTTTAATGACTGAAAAAACCCTAAAAATCATAGAACATCTCTATTTTTTTTCCTTCTATGCTCCTGAACATGACAAGATTTTTTTCAAAAAAACCCCAAAACTTTTCAGACAATTCAAACACTTGCCTATTGCTTGGATGTTTGGTCTGGGTTCTCTCTGTGGCCCACAGTGATGAACACTGCAGAAGCACTACCCAAGATAGTATCAGGCACAATAATTGACACTTACAGAGGAGTCCCTCTGCAGCACAGTGAGATGCAAAAGCTTTACATCATCATCATTCAGAGGGTTTTTTTTTAATCTGTTTGATTTTACATTAAAAAACATTTGTCACCACAACACAAACAAGTGAATGATAAATTGGTGCAAAGCAGCAGGAATCTCTTCAATGAGTTTTGCCATCAGGGAAAATATGTATTTTATGAAACAGAAATAAACAACATATAAATATACAAACTGTTTCTATAAGCACATTAATAGATATATAGATATATATAAATAGACAAACTGGTTTATAGATCTCATCACTGAGTGGGTAAACCGCTGAACAACTGTAGAAAATCTCTAGCAAGGGAGAAAATTAAATGAATGGTTGTGACTACACGTAGGAGGGCCACAAGAGTTATATCTTCTTATATGTGCAATCACAGCTTCAATTGAAAAAGACCAAAACTTGTAACACATAGGATGAAAACAGCTGTCCACAGCTCTTCAAGAAGTTCAATGAATAATTGCATTGACCCTTTGCACAGATTCATATTTTACCCTCCTAGACATTAAAAGATGAAACAAACAGAAAGGCGTCCAGATGAATGCCCTGAAGCATTTATAGTAGTACACTGTACTGCATTTTGGTGAAATTATGGTATTACCAAGACGTCATATTCCTAAATTATGTTATGAATATGAAAACTTCAACACAAAGAAATTGGTTCTTTGACTAATTACCAAAAAGCTTTCTCATTAATAACAAACCTGTAACATTTCCTCACATAGCTAGCAGTTAAATCTGGGGAAAAGGTGGCACAGCGTTGATAAGTTCATAATTTGTGGAATGGTTATTTCTGAAGATGAAGTTCTAAAGTGATTAAAAATCTCAAATAAATCTATCTTCAGATATTTAAGTCTCAGCGAACATTCATCATTCTTACCAAACATCTGTTTTGTATTTAAGAAAGATTGTGGAAATTTTCAGAAATGCTACTCTCTAGCTTTCTTTGCCTCCCACGTTGTTCTTCATTGATGTCTCTCGATTACATTATTTTTGGAATGGCAGTTACATAATTATTTTCAATGCAATCTGACAGTAATGTTAGAATAGACTGTCTCTGAAACAGGCTGTGCTCACCCAGAACTGAAGCAGGCTGCCTACAGTTCCTGTGCTGAACAGAACATTATATCATGATGAAATACCAATGCTAAAGCAGAAAAAAACAATACAAAACAAAACAACCTTTGCAACCCAAGCAAAGAGTGATCTTTAAATGCCCAAGGACAGATTAAGACAAGTAAGACATGTGAACATTAATCTTTTCCATACCTCTTAAAAAAAGGATTTATCATACAACAGTGAAGAAAATGGAAATAATATGAGACCACAGGGTCCTTGTTCTTGTCATCATGATTTTCTATATATTGGTAAATCAACAAAGTAATCTGTACTTTTGCTTTACTATCAGGGCACCTACCATACAACATCTTGCTGTCAGTTTTTTCAGGTAAAAAATAAAAAGAACCCACACACGCCATTAAGTATTAGCATTTTGCAAACATATTGTGTTTTATAAACTATAATATTAGGAGCAGCATCATAGATGTGTTTTCACTGCAGAGTCATCAAGATAAAGTACAGTGCAGTCCAAGTACTTACAATTTTCTTCAATAAGATGTTCTAAAAGTTTATAACCAGGATAGTCATTTTGAAAAATATTATGTTTTTTATCAAGTGTTAAGTGCAGTGCTTCCTGCTGAATCCGTAATGGGTCATGAATTAAAAGTACAACCAAAATGAGACATTGTTTCCATACATTTATTCAATGTATCATAGATAATGAAAGCAATAAATATGTTTAAATATATGCATATTTATTATATGGGAATGGAATGGAATGGAATAGAATAGAATAGAATAGAATAGAATAGAATAGAATAGAATAGAATAGAATAGAATAGAATAGAATAGAATAGAATAGAATAGAATAGAATAGAATAGAATAGAATAGAATAGGTGGAATGGACCTAAAACCATCATCAAGTTTAACTGCCCAGCCATTTCAGTGTAGATTTTTGGTCAAGTTTTTACTTTGAAACTATTTTATTGTTGAGTCACTGATAAAGAAAGTGTTCTCTGAAGTTCCATCTAATTATAAAGGCATCAACTAAAATCTGGGATTACAGTAACATTAAGGCTTGTGAGGCAAAGATAAGAATGTGCAGGGTGTGGGGGTTTGCATGGGCTTCAGTGGCCAAGTTAACTCTGCTGTGACAGGTAGGAATCCCCTCTAGGTAACTCCCTTCACCTTTTTCACAATTTAAGCTCTCCTGGGAGAGGTAGATCCCTAAATGGCAGAAAGAAAAGTGGAATTTTGTATAACCTTGGCTTCTGATGCCTACCAATAGACAGCTGTGTCTCCATGTAAGCACAGAATTTAATGAGCAACAGGGAATAAAAACTGAAGAAAAATCTGCACCTTTTTTCTGCCTCTATATGGAGTAATACCAGTTCCAGCAAAACTACCAACTACTTTTTTCAAACAGGTCATTTTTCACTTGGTCCTTTCTGGGAAAAAGAAAAATGAAAATTAATTTTTAAAATGATTGAACAATACTAACAGGATATTCCCAATGAATGATACTAGCAGGATCAGACAATTAGAAGGAATGAATATTCAATCTCACTGCTGCTGAGAACGTAAAAAATGTCAGTCTTCCCACATGAGTACTGAACTTGATCTGCTTATCCTTTGTTTTCAGCACTGGTCAGTGTTTTTTTTTTTCTTTCTGCTGTTTATACTATCATGGTTTATGCATCTTGTATAAATAGGGATCTGAAAGAACACTGGAAATATAGCAAGTGAGGAATGGAATAAATTAACAAAAGGGAGTTATGATTCTTTGGACGAAAAAGTTCTTTTTGAAAGATGAAAGACAGGGAAAGAGCAATTCAGAGAAGTGCACTGTAAGAACATGGTGTATTAAGGACAACAAAAAGAGGTGAAAGCAAATTAGGGGAAATTTCATGGTTCAACAGTGACATGCTATTGATGTCGCACAGGAGAAAAAGAAGAAAAAAAGGACTAAATTCAGAAATGGAAAGAAAAAAGAATAAAATACAGAAGAGAGCACACTGATATATTTGGGAACATTACCACCTTCTTATTTTATAATTAGTTGTCACAAAGATCAACGTGTTCTACAAAGTTGCACCTACTTTGGCAACATTCTAGTGAAAAGTAATTTTGTATTTTCTTCAGGCTCCAAGTATATGATACAAGGATCCTCAAGGGAACCTGGATGTCAGCATCAAATAACTTAATGCAGTTTGATATAGGAGCTAACAACTGGAGCCACATAAAACAAACAAACAAAACCTTACTGGTAAGCTTCTATGGAAAGAACAGCTCAGACAGCTCCTAGAGGCAACATAATATATATGCATGCCCAGAGTGTTTTTACACAAAATTGTTACCATCGACTCTGTATGATTTTTATTGCAGCTTTTGATTTGTGCCAGAAGCTCTTTACTGTCAGGAGTACTAAAATTCACCCAAAGATATTTATGTCTAGAAATGCATCTAGGAAAATGGTTATTTCCATTAACAGTAGAACCAGCAAGTAATTCATTAACAAGACAGAATGGAATATTAATCATACCATTCTGCGTCTCGCAAAGGGGGAGAAAATACAATATTCTCAGTGTCAGGTGTTAAAATCTAGTACCTAACACCTGCCTATTGTGACAAATATTTTCAAAGGAGCTCCTTTAGACAACTTCCCATTTGACTGTTGTGAATCTTGCATGTCAGACACCTCCAGACTGAAAAGACAAGGGACGTTTTATTTTAAACGGTCAAAACCAGTTTCCATTAATAGTAGGACCATTAAAAATCTGTGGAAGTTATATGGAAAAAGTATTTATTGGGGCTAGGAATTATAGATGCTTTCATAACTGAACATAATATTCAATGTGTATTATGGGATACAGCAGAAGTCCAAGGAATACACTGAAGTACTGACGCTGCTAGTGCACAGTGTACTGCTTTGAATGCTCTATATGTGGAACTGCTCAGCTGCTAACAACCCTACAAAGAGCAAAAGGCAATAGTTGTGCTCTCTGCAAAGTGGATGTTATAATGTGAAACAATGGTCGTATCTTAGAGAGCACTACTGAGATAAAATGACATCTTTTTGTAGCACAAATTAACACAAACTTCTTCTTACCGTGATATTGGACAATTGGTAAATAAGTTTTCATCCTAACATTCTCTTCCCTGATCACAATGATTTTACTTCCCAGCTTTTCACTTTCTTCCAACAGAGGTATCAACTCTGACTTTTCCACAGACATGTAAGGCCTCAGAAGGAATGCAGAATGATGGGGAAGATGCATGCTCAGGAGGTCGCTGTAAAATGACCTGACTGTATCAGCAGCACATAAGAGCTAGGTCTATTATGGCATTAGTAATTTTAGTCTCCAAAAAATTCATACAATAATTTTGTCTACCCTTTTATTCCAGCCTGGTTCCATTTCAGTGAATGACAATGGGAAAAGGAATTTCTTTCTTCTGTAGTCACCCATATGGTAAGAATTTAATGAAGAACCATTTCACATCCTAGACTTTCTGCATAACTGGACATATGCAAGTTTGTACGTACTTAGGGAACACACCATTTTGACATTGTTTTCCAAATGGTTATACTCAGATCGTTGAGATATTTTATGAGAGTTCAGTTGTGTTAGGTGGGAAAACGGAGGAAATGAAGAAAGTCTACTTCCTTGGCTTAAAAATTCTTAAGTATTTGAAGGGATAAAATAAGTTACATTTTGAGTCCACCACTCTCATCTTGCAGCATTAGCAACTGTTCTAACACTGGACGTTACATTTTAAATGGATGAATTTTCTTTTGCCACTATGGTGTTGAAACTGGCCTCTGCTGTCACCTGCACATGAGAAGGCATGTAAACTCACAGGAAGGTTCAACAAAGAGATTCGGCCACTGATAGCTGGCAAATAGGGCACCCACTAAAAGGACTGATGATCACATTGCTTTACTTTTGTGGGTACTGTCTAATACCTTACTGACCTCCAAAGGTGAAAAATGACATTCTAGTGAGATCAGAAAATTGTGAATCTTTAAGTCAAACATTTAAGTAGCTCTGAATAACAGAGCTCTAAGGAGTGCCACTGAGTTCCAGACAAGTGTTCTATGCCAGGCGAGAGAACACAAGATGGACTAGCTGATTTTCTTCTCTCGTTAGGAAAATATACCCCAAAAATGTATCACCTGCTAGGATCAAAATTTTCTAGATTCATTTACTCCATTACCCAAGTGAACTCTCTAGAGGATTAAGCAATAGTTTCCCAGCCTCACATGGACTAAAGCTAAAAGCTTGGTAAATACTAGTTTTATCTCACAAACCATAATTTTTAATTGCTAACACACATAGGAAAGGCATAATCCTCCACTGATGATATCATAGTCTATTGCCATGGAAATGACTGCAGTATCATAAACACAGGTTTAAGATGACCTCACTTTCATAGGAAAGAGGGAAATTTCAATGTAATGGGAATGACATTGGGAATAAACACATAGATACCATACAGTGAAAAAGTCTATTACTAGCCAGTTAAACTATAGAAGATGGAGACAACTAGACTTGCAGTTGAACAGAAACAAGGTTGTCCTGCCCAAACACTGTGCTACTGCCTATGAACCTTTGAACAGAGAGCCCTCTGAACTCCTGTCAGGGTTCCCCTTTGTAAGTTCACCACACCACAGAGGAGTCAAATCCCTGCCCTGACAGGCGTACAGTTTAACCACAAGAACATGAACAAAGCGTGGTTATGAGAACCCAGTGAAGGATCTCAGAGCAACGTTGTAGCTGGAATGCTTCCTAGAATGAGTAAGTATTTCAGAAGTGGGAGGAAGAGAACTCCACAGTCTCTTGAAGCACACAAAATAACATGAAGTCAGACGCAAATGCAGAAGTACGATCTCAGTGTGGCAAGTGCTAAGCATTTTGGCATCAGCTCAGGAAAATACATATATTTAACCTTCAGCTCTGAAGTACTCTAAGAGGCGTCAAACAGCTCAAGGATTGGAAGCTGAAATTTGTGTGTAAGCTTTGTGTTGCCATGAGTTGGGAACAGGGAGTACTGTGCCGGACCCCAACTTGAGATGAGACAAGAAGCTTGAACTGAGAAAAGGGAGTGGAGAAATGTACAAGGTGATAATGATCTCACTTAAGAAGAACCTTTTATCTTGAAGGATCTCAAAGCAATTTACAAACTTAAGCAGACCAGACACTGCAGCTGGTAGGAACAGAAGCAGACAGCTGGGAACTCATTCATGGGAAGGAGGAGGTAACAGAGGACCCACTCAGTGCTATATCTTCCCAAATACTGCTGCTGGGAGAAGACAGAAGAACTAGAACAGAGCCTTTCCCTGAATTTTGTCATTCAGCCATGAGAGAAAATTGCAGAAAGCAAGTAGATAGGCAGAGCTAACAGAAAGAGATGCAGAAAAGCAAGGGGCCTTTGGACAACTGGGGACCTGTCACTGTTAGGAATGTAGTTTCCCTGCTTTTTATCTCAATTTCAACTCTTTAGGTAGACTCTCTGCACTTTCTGCAGTAAAACCTTTGGTCATTCCTATTATTTTTGCCCCTTTTAATACCTTACTCCAATTCTCTTTACTTATTCCTATCCTTTTACAAAGCAAACTGCCATTCTTCCTGTCCTCAAACTGCAAAATGTTTTCCCAATGCACAGTAGGGCAAATAGTGCTGTTCTTGGTGACTGAGATTCATGCAGTAAGGCTTGACTTTAGCTCAAAAGCACTTCTTTAGCTCAAAAGCACTACTAAATATATACTACTAAAACTTAACTAGATAAATGAGTCTAAAAAACAAGAGGCATATCAGTTACTGCTGAAATGGAATTGCCTCTGAAAGTAAAAACAGTGCCTAATTATAGTACACAGTAGCATAGGACACCAAATGAAGACACCAACTGAAAGGGCAGGGACATTTCAATTAAATAGAATCCAGAAAGCAACACTTTTGTTGCGCTTAACTTGAAAGACATTGTGTGACCACTTTCACATTCATACTTTCCTGAGACTTTTAAAACCTCCACATTTCCATTTAGGAAGGGGAGGAAAAAACCCGTTTTCATGGATAAGAGCCAAAAACAAGGGCTGAGCAGGTGTTCTAGTACCACCAGTCCCTCTCAGAGAGGACCCACAGCATCCTCTGTGGCACAAACAACAGTGTCTTTTAGAAGGTGCCAGCTGGGATCAATGGTGCACTGTCTCTTGCTTGGGGTTCATAACCTTAGTTGCAAATGCAGCTCTTGTAATGAGTTAAAAAAAGTCCCTGGTGGCCTTGCCCTAGTTATTTTGTGTTAATTTAAGAAGCACCCAAGCAGACATTTTCCCTCCTTTTTCTCTCTTCAGTATTTTGTAATTTTTTGTTAGAGGAACTTTGTCGGAAGCTTTTCAAGCCTGGGGTATAACACCAAATACCTTTAACATGCTAGAATATTAAACTGTGTCTCACCCTAAAATGAGCTATCACTCAGATTTTTCTGGAGGACAACAATTTAATTTCAGTTTGCAGCAGTGAAAAGCTTTTTTTGACATGAATGAGTTTGGATCAGGCCCCATATCACCAGTGTTTGGGCCAGTAGAGATGCTCAAAAGCTGCATATGCACAGAAGACAATTTTCTTACTGAATGCTATTACTGAAGATTTAATCAACTTAATTTTTATCCCATTTTTGGTTTTGGGCCCCCAAGACACAGCTTTCTTCCTGCTGCACAACAGAAGGCAAACAGGAGTTTCTCTAAACATTTAGGTTCTTTAAAATCAGAGCAGAACAACAAAATGCTGAGCCTGTACATTCTGCATTTAAAATGCACCCAAACTTTGCTAGGTCAGAGAAGAAGACAAGGGGCAGACAGCACTGGGTCTGAAATCAAGCCCAGATTTTTCACTATTACATAAATGAAACAATTCACAGATGACACATTCTCTCATGCCTTGATGTCTTTCATTGGATCCAAAGATTAATTTCCTCAACTGGACTAAGCTTGTATTCCTTCACAGTTGTGCTTTCCCATGCTGCTGGCAATGGCAGATTGACTAGAACGAGGAGTGGCTGCTGCAGGGGAAGCATTACAGATAAAAACAAAAACACAAATGAAATGGATTTGAAGGATTCTAGAACACATCGTTGCTAGGAGAAGCTGAAAAGGAAAAAAATATCAAAACAAGGCAAAAACATTAAAAGTTGGTGACTTGCATGAGAAATAGTGGAGATCTGGAAATGTGTATGAGACCTGGAAACAAAGCAAGTAAGAAAATGAAGTCATATGCAAGACTTCCTCTGATCACTCAAAAGAAATGTAAGAAAATTCCTTTTTCACATTCCCACCAAAAAAAGTCTGCAATTATTGTTCCAAATACTGCACTTCTGAAAAGGAAAGCAGACACAGTTTTGGACCATGGACATTTCCAATGAGCCATTAACTTCAGCACAAACTAGCAGACAATAATCACCACTAGAGACTTAAAAGAAGACACAGAATCTCACTAACGAATTACCTTTGCTATTTGGCCCAAGCAGAGGTTGTGCTTTGTTAGCAAAGAGGGTTTGATGTGTTTGGGATGTTCATACCAATGTGCATTTGTCACCGCTGTCCAGCTGCAGATCAGCAGCACACTACTGCGCATGGAGCTCAGTGCTTTCTCTGCCTTGTCCTTCTGTCTTGTTGAACGCTTACAGTCAATCAGTTTAGTACTTGCAGCAATTATTAACAGTGGTTGTTACCACGGGGGGCTGGAAACAGTACTTCTAGCTCTACTCCCTGTAGGGAGTCAAGAAACGTGATGAAAGAGGTCTACAGAAAACTAAGCCTAGAAATTCTGAACATTCTGAAAAATGCAGTTTTCCACTACTTGGAGTGTGGTGTCATTCTCTTGAGTTAAACTGAAAGACTGTTGTTGTTGTGACTATCCAAAGACTGTTTTTCCATCTTACATTTTGTTCTATGCTTCTGCTGTTTTCAATTGCCATGCCAAAGTTTCTCCTGTTTATTCTAATTGTTTTAGTGTGTCTGACTCTCATTGGTTTATATGTTTAGTCTTGTCCTGATTTAATATGAATTAAAATGCCAATGCCACGACCAGTCTGCAAATATGAGTCAGAAGAGAATCTATTTAAATAATACTGCGGATGGTACCCATCTGGTTTCTTATCTAGATCATATAGAAAAATGCTGTTTTTGTTTTCTACTACTATTGCCTGCTATTGCCAATGAAGTGTTGATTGTGATTGTGACCACAAATATGTTTTGCTCCTAGTCCTATTAAGCCAAAAGAGTGTGGCTTACTGCATGTATGTACGTGAGGCTGTTTTGATCATATGAAGTTCACTTTGGAAAACCCACATGCTGCCACTGCAGCGCTACAGGACAATGAGAAAAGAATTTCCAATGAGAACAGTGTTTTAAAAGCAAACCACTGGGCCCTTACTTTTAGAAGAATTTTAAGACACACTACCCTTTCTTCTGAATTTGATTATTTCTCAGAATTATATCTGAGTATCTGTCTTCAACCAAAGGTCTCTGTCCTTTCCTGTCTTGGTCATTCCATAAGATTCAGCACATTTCAAAGGGTACATTTCCATTTCACACAGACGTTACACTTCTTTAAATCATTAATTTACTGTATTGAGTAAAAACATTATATGCTAACTTCTCTTCATGGTGAATCTGGCAATCATGTGCCCAAAGGTGGCTTGAAGCTTTTTGGTACCTTGCATCTACAGACCTGGGAATGCTTAACATCTAAAATCTGCCACTACCATTTCAAGTCTGACCTTGAGCTTCTAGCCCTCCAGAGAGAGGGCCAAGGTTGTCTCCTAAAGGGCCAACAGAGCATATTACCAGTTCAAGTTACAACACAGCATTGCCCACATAATGTATACTAAAATGTGTCCGGCTTCCTGTGTGCAACTCTCACAAATTTATTCAGGCTCCTCCAAATGGGTGATAGGCATTTAACATGATCACTGTTGTCCATGTCTTTCATAAACTAAAAGATCAGCACAAATGACAAACTTACAAAACCTCAATGCTCCTTCATTCCAACTGAAATGAACCCTAGCTTTAAATCTAGAATATGCAGCCCCCTCTAAATCCCATATACAAAGACAGTCACAAGTTATGCTCCTGGAACCTAATCCTAACCGTAACCTGACAGTTTTTACATTTCATAAAGCTTTTATATTTCATAAAGTTTTTAGTTTCCTGTTCCACCTAGGCACAATCAAGCCTACTGCTTAGTACTTTCCGGTAATTTTACCCAAATTTTCCTAACCCAGGATACATTTAAACAATGTCTTCATAGGTCCTACATGGAAATTTTGGTCAGATTAAACTCCCACCAGCTACATTTAAACATACTGTTCTTCTTATTTTATTAAGTGCCTGAAGTTCTGTGCTAGTAACAGAAAGAAAGAAGCTATCCCATCTTTTTCAACTGAAGCAGATTAGCTTATCACTTATAAAAAGCCCTTCACTGCTCCTTAAAGAAGAGGTTAATAATGGTGAGTCAGATATGTGATAGCATTTCTACACTTTACAAAACCCTCTGAGCTGATTGAAAAGTGAAGCAGTTTTTCTTCAGCCACTTAATCTCAGTGTAACAGAATCTGTCACTCCAGCCCAGAGTGTAAACTCTGCAGTCAAAAAAAAAAAAAAAAGGAGTTTTCTTGTTTGTTTGTTTAAGTGCCAAGAAAAGCCCAAAGCTGCAGTTGTAAGCAGTGCTTACACTGGCAGACAGTTTTTTGATTACTTTTCTCCCCACATTTTAGACAGACAGGAAAAGGAATGTCTTGAGGTTAGAGCACCAACTTTTACATTTCAGTGCAATGTCATAAGCATCTGAGAGCTCATTCACATGTAACATCAAGATCAGTTCCACAGTCCTTACTCCGACTTACAAGACAGCTATTCTCCTTGGAAAACTGCCAGTGTGTTCTGCAAATTACACAGAGTACTAAATCTTTCTGACACAGGTTCTATGATTATTTAAGGGGCTTCATCATTTCTGCAACACAAATCTATGCCTAAGCAGTACTCACTCCTCAGCATGTTCCTCTATCATGTATTCTGCACTTTCTTGACCCACAGGCTTTGGTTATAATTGTCTGTTGATAAAGGACATTTTTAATTGCAGAATTCCTAGCAGGACAAGCTGATGAAGCCCAGATACATACACTTTAAATCCTATTTCAACCAAGTCTGCATATGGAGTATGAAGATGTGTTTAAAATACTGCAAATCAAAGACTGATTTGCAAGTGTACTAGGACTGATAATGCCAGCCAGTTCAGGTTAGAATTTGCATTGTGAATTCTTGTAATTTTGCTTGAATTCTCTTGTTATTTAGCATTGACTACAAAGCCCGGGTTACTGGAACCAAGAGTTTTCATGAATTTCCGTACTTCAGTTTTTCAAAGAAGTTTCCAAACCTTACCTACATACAAAAAAGAAAAATAAGGGGGGTAAAAAGGAAAAAAAGAGACCCAAATATTTAATTTGAAAAGCAAAATGCTCAGAAAATGAATAAAGATAAAATTAAGATAATAATTTTTAAAACTTTTTAATAATTTAAAGATAGCTTTGGAGTGCAGAGCTACTAAATTTATGAGAGCTTCCTATGTGCACTTATTGATAAGTTTGGATATGAATACTTTGGGAGGCCCTGAATCTCCCCTCCTTTCCCTCAATCTCATTTCAAAGTGTCACACGAAATGTTGTATGCAAGTGATCAACTTGCAACCCACTGATTCAAGGAGCTAACTTTGGTTTCTTTGCAATATTAACCTTTCTGGCTTTTTCAGTGGAGACAAAGGTGCTTGTTGTGTTACGGTTGACCAGCTTTATTTATTTTCATAAAGTCGTTTCAGAATCCTTTGCTGATAACGCGTAGCAGAGCTCCAGGTTTCCCGTACGAGTGCCTGCGAAGCGCTGTCTCCCGAGCCAAGGCCAACACCGACCCACCCGGCACAGCTGAAAACACAAACCCGAGCCTCTCCCCTCTCCAGAGCCACAGACAGGCGATCAAAGCTCCGGCACGCAACACGTTCAAACCTCTCCCTGTTCCCACACTCTTCTTTCAAAGTACTGTTTGCAGCTGACATCACCCGGGAGCAGCCGCCCCCCTTCAGAGTCTCAGAATCCCAGAATGGATAAGGCTGGAAGCGACCGCAGCGGGTCACCTGCTCCAACCTCCCTGCTCCAGCAGGGTCATCCCAGGGCACATGGCACAGGATCGCATCCAGACCGTTCCTGAATGTCTCCAGTGATGGAGACTCCATGACCCGTCTGGGCAATCTGTGTCCGTGCTCGGTCCTTTGCTCAGCCGCAGCCGCGGCTCCCTCTGCCCGGGGCCGAGCGCTCCGCCCGCCGCGCCTGGCGCCGACCCCGCTTCTGCCCTCCCGGCCTGTGGAGAGACGTGACACCCGCTTGGCTCGGCCCGGGGCGCATCCCGGCGCGGCCTGGCCCGGGGAGGCCCGGCGTGCCTACGCTGTTCCCCGGGCACCGTGACGCTCTGCGCTCCCATGACCTCAGGGTCGCTCCGCCCAGTTCGGGCAGAAAACCCCCATCCCGTACTAACCTGACCAGGTCGGTCATACAGGATCCCACCACCACAACCTCCGCGGCCATGGTGCCGGGGCGGCCCTTGGACCCTGACCCTGACCCGCCCCGGGCCCCGCCGCGGCTTCTCGGGTTGCCATGGGCGACGGGCTGCCCGCGGGGACTTTCGCTCGGCAGGGCTGTCCCTGCCGAACGCCTGCTGCCACCACCGCCCCCTTCCCCTCTGTCCCGCGCCGCTCCGGCCGTGACCGAACCGTCGCCTCACGCCCTGTGCGGCGGCACGGCCCGCGCAGGCACTTGCGGCGGACACCAATATTGGGCTGGTGAAGACCCCTCCGGCCCGGGTGGGAGCGGCGGCGGCGGCGGCGGCGCGGAGGGAGCGGAGGCGCGCACGGCGCGCGGCGGGGCGGGGGCGCGCACGGCGGGCGCGGGGGCGTGCACGCCGTTGCCAAGCGGCGAGTTCCGGCCGCCGTAGGTAATGGCGGGGCCGGGACGGGCGGGATGGGGCGAACGAGCCGGGCAGGGAGAGCGGGAGGGAGCGAGCTACGGCACAGCCCTTCCCGGGACAGCGTCGGGCGGAAGGGGACCCGGCGCCGGGAGGCTCTGGCCCGGAGCCGGCGGAGGCCGGTGCTAGCACTGGGGCGGGGCGGGGCGGGCCCAGCGCCGCGGGTGGCGGCACCAGCTGGGGAGGCAGGGGGGTTTGGCCGGGGTCAGCCCAGAACGGGAGTGATGGGCGGAAAGTTCCTCCTGGACGTGGGGAAGAGCTTCTTGGCTTTGTTGGTGACCGAGCACTGGAGCAGATTGTCCAGCCGGGGTGTGGAGTCTCCCTCACTGGACATAATCAAGAACTTCCCGGACACAATTCTGTGCCATGTGCTTTAGGATGACCCTGCTTGAGCGGGGAGGTTCGTCCAGGTGGCCCGCTGTGGTCCTCTCCATCCTTACCCACTCTGGGATTCTGAGCCTTCTTCCGTGCCAGGGCTTAGGTAACTTCGGCGTTTACCCGGGGCTCCGCAGATCCACATTGCTGATCGCATTCCATGGATGTGTTCGGGCACGGCCGCAGGAGGCGGCGGTCGTGAGTCCCCTCCTTTCCCCTCACACCCAGACACAAGTTCCTGCCACCCGCCCCCAAAGTGAAAACCACACAACCAGCTTGCAGACGGCCACGCCAGGAGGGCTAGACAGGAAAGGTCCTGTCACGTTTCCAGGTCTCCATCACTGTATTCACCTTTTCCTTTTAAAAATCCCCGTTATAGTATGGCCGATGGTGGAAGGACAGAGTATCTTGCATCCCGACTCTCTGCCGTGCCCAAAGCAGTGCCCGAGACTTCATGGTTACTGTGAAACCTGTGTAATATCAGCCCGAAGTCACAGTGATAGCCAGCTGAATCTAAGAGGATTCAACTATGAGTTTGTTTGCTTCTTCCAAAGGTTTTGTTTTGGGAGGGAAGCAGTCCAGTGAATTTTGTTTTTCTTCATTCCCCTGAGTTTGTTTGTGTTCAGTTTCCCCTAGTGTGGGAAACTTAAGCTGAGGAAAAAAATGCATATGACAACTGAAACTTACCAGGAAACTGATAAAAATTGTGTTCTAGTTTGTAAAGCCCTTTGTTTACAAAATAAATCAGTGAGTTTACTTGACAACAACCCTTTAAGTATTGTGTATCTGGCTCGTTAAATAGAAGATACTGTGATTTTTAAAAATTATGCAATAAAATACAGAAAAATGCCTAACAGTCATTTAAATCTTATTTTGACAATATCTGCAAATTTTATTAACAAAAAGATAAGGATTTGCATTTTAAAGTTCATTATGGAAGGTGCATCTGTCCAGTTCTGATCACCAGCTGTATCACGACTCACAATTTCACCCTCATAACACAGTCCCGTTAAAATGTGTCATGTTCAGAACCAATTCTGCGATCTTCACATATAACTTCAGCATTGCTAGAAGGATAGCTTGTTTTTCAGCATATTCTCATGGTTTAAGAAGTTCTTAGCTTCACCAGTCCAGCTGCCCCCTCCTTGAAATTACTCTTCCCTGCAGCAGGGCTGGCAGACTGAAGTATGTGCCCTGTTGTAGCCACTCTTGCGCAAAGTATTTTAGCTTAAACTAATTTTTATTAGCAGTTCAATCTAAGCCATTGGACTTTGCATTGAAATTCGTCAAGTGTGGGCTTGTGTTCTCTCAGTCCCTCTGGGGAAGAATAAAGGTGAGCAGGCAGAAATTTTTAGTAGAAAAGTAGAAACTGGAGGTAGTATCTTAAATTGCTGTAGTTGTTTGCTAAACAAACTTAAGATGTTCCATTGTCAATTACACACATGATATATGAGAACACATTATGTGTCAGGGCATGGATACTTAGTCTTCAGCTTTTTCCCTGCCATAAAATGTAGGAGCCAGTGTATTAAAGATAATTACTGTTTTTAGGAAGTTTTACTTTATTAGTCTTTCTGTTTGCCTCAAAGTGTCTGGCCTTTGCTTTATTAAGATACAGTCTGAATATCTAGGACAAACACTCTTGAGCGTTGCTTCCTGCTACTCCAGTGTGAATGGCTTTCATGAGAACAGAATGTGAAATTTCGTGTTGCTCCCAGTTACAGAGATTTAGTAGATTCTGTAGAATATCCATTAGTTACTAATTAATGCTTGTAAACTGAGTGTGAGAAACAACAGAAAATTGCAATTATTGCCATGAGTTGTTCACACTCTTGTTACAGAACACTTACTAATACAGCAGTCCATATGCAGCATTTTTAAGAAAGTGAATGCAGTGTGTATTAGTGTTTTTCAATGAAATGGTTATTTTTAAAAATATTTTTTAATGATGAAGGTCTGTGTATGAGCACTTCTGTCCCACTTAACAGTGGCACGTTCATGTTATCTTCAGTCATTTACAGCCTTGTTTTCCGAAATCAACTAAGTTCAGTTAATTTTCATACTTTGTGCTTTAAAATGTGATCAAATGCATTAACATTTTAATAGGTTGCTTACTCTTTTTTTCTCCCACTTCTCCTGCCACAGTCTGTTGTTGTCCACGTACTCTAGTCTTTTCGTGGTGCATGTGTGTATGCTCAGTTTCTGCATTTCACCTAGAAAGCAGCAGGTTCCTGAAGTGTGCTAAATTAATGGCCTAGCTGATTTAGATTAAGGTCATGCAATTGCAAGCACTTCTGAACAAACTGTGCGTAAAATATGTGTACATCAGCTTCCCGATCTGTTATGTGAAGGGAGATTAGAATGTCTTTCAAAAAGTGTGGTGATACCACTGAAAAAGAAGCAGTAGTAGCTTTTAAAAGGCATAATGAAGTCCTATAAGTTGCTACCTAATGAAGTAGTATAAAAGTAATACTGATTATAGGCACACTAGTGCTCTTAGAAATTGCAGGTGAGAATACAGAGAGGTATCAAACCCCTGGGCCCGTTGCAGTTAATGTGAGTTCTCAGGGGAAGCTGAACAAGTGTGACTTGTCCATTACAGACTGGGAATGCCCACAAGAAGGGCTAGGCTGTAAATGTCAGAGTGGCCCTCAATTTTATGTCTCTTTCTCAGAGTGTTAGGGCCTTAATTAAAGGTGCCTAGGAGATAATTCTAGCTTTATGTTGACGCTGAATAAACAGACTTCATTGAATATTGCAGAGGTGGGAAAAAAAACTCTACCTGTGTTTATTTTTTCTTTATAAACCTGTGCACTGTTCAGTTATTCTACACTCCTGATCTTTTGCGTGCTTGGCTTATTTTCTGTTGAAGTTTGCAGAGTACATGTGAATCTCCATCAAACAAGTAGGATGCTTGAAAATATTTTTTTATTTTCTCCCTTTGCAGCTGAAGACAAAAGGAAGGAAGAATATAATAAAATGTCACCTGAAGTGGCCTTGAACAGAATTTCTCCAGCACTTTCACCCTTCATTTCCAGTGTGGTCAGAAATGGAAAAGTAGGACTAGATGCTACTAATTGCTTACGGATTACAGACTTGAAGTCTGGGTGAGTTCCTCATCCAAAAAAACACCCAACCTCTCACAGTTGTCTTTTCAGAACTGAGTTTTATTAGGTTCATGTGTTTAAGCATTTTGAACACAGCTGGAGTTGACATACTAGCTGACTTACTAGCTACATTTTTTTTTTGTCTTGCTACCATTTTGTCGTTTGGGAGACTAAATTTGTCATATTTTTGGCAATAATTATCTTGTTAAGACACTCTCATCACTGCCACTTGATAGTGCTGGTTTTCAGCAGTGAGATAGTTACAAACACTTTTTTCTGTTATCACTTGCTTTCTCAATCTTCTCTGTAAACCAAAAATTGAAAGACAGATTCGTATGACCTTACCTGTAGTCATGAATTTGCCAAGCCAGAAGAAAAGGTAACTTTTCCTTTATATGGCCTTCCTCAAGGTCAGTGCATCAAATGGCTGTAGGGGCCAAGTGTTTGAAATAAGGGAAGCTGCTCCTTTTATTTTTAATTCTAGAAGTGTTCAAATTTGTTTTCAGGTAGTAATAGAATTGTGGGATTTGCATATACAAACAGACTTTGGTGTATAACCTCTGTGAATAATACATGAGGAGATTGAAATGTTTAGATGACACATGTCAGAAATTGCTTTATTCTTATAGAATTGGGTATCTAACAGGATATTTTGATTCAGATTTTTTTTTTTTGCTATGGGAGCTCAGACTGAAATTACTTTTGCTTTGGATATACAAATCATCCTGTTGGTACAAACTACTGCTTTGTGTATTGTTTTGAATGATAGCATAATAAAAATAACAAAAGATGTTAAGAACCACTGCAAATCACTGTTGTTTAAAATACAGTTCTGCTGAAAACTTTGTTTAATGTGCTTCTGAAGGCTGTTTTGTTATGGTTTCATTAAATACTTCAGAGGTGCTTTTCTGGTTGTAACAATGCCTTTTCAGGAAGGAGGTTTGCATTCTAGGGTTACTTTGAAAGGAACCATTCCCTCCCTGTGAGGTGCTAGGACAGAGTACAGAGTTGCATGGAGGTCTAAGAAGCCATAACTTTCTTATTAGTGTTGACTGGCTTGACATTTAGGCTTGCAAATTACATAAGACAGGCTGAGCAGTTCTGCATCTGCTGCTGTCATTTCATTCTAGATCTTGCTTTCCCTTGAACTAGTGTTCTAGGAAAGCTGTGATGGGAGCTTTTACATTTTTCCAATTGAAATCTAATGGAAAGGAATACAAAGAAAAGTAGAGAGAAAACACAGTTGTTTGTTGGGAGATGAGTAAGGGGTTTGCTCTCTACCCACTGAATACTTATGCTGCCTGCCTTTAAAGTAAGAGATTAAAATAATAAAAAACGGTGTTTTCTAGCTGATTCTTTTAACAAGTATTTTTAATAGGTCTGTAAGGTTTTTGGCCACTGATCCTGCCAAGAAGATTTTGTATTTGCTTTGTTAAAACCTGAATGTTTTCCAGGAGTTTATTCTTTTAAAATCTAAAAGCTGCCAGCAGCTGCACCTGTCACTCAAACCCCGTGATTCAAATTGTATAGTACCTCTGTTAATGTGGAGTTTACACACAAGTACAGCACCTGACAGAGGTATCTCGTAGCTTGTGTAAAGACACTGGCCCGCCCAAATGCACATATTAAAAAAACTTTTTTCCTTGTTCTGGAATACAGGCATAAACTTCATTCTTTATGTTGAGTCTTTGTTTTAGCTTGAGGTTGTTAGGAGATGGGGTCAGGATAATCAAGATTCTTCATTTATGTCAGAATTATTTTGAAGGTTTTTCTTTCTTTGGTACAACTAGTTTCTTAAAACCACTGCTCCAAACAGAATTAATTAACAATTGCTTGGGATTTCTTTGAAATGTAAATTTCATACACATGTTTTTAGGAAATATTTTTGTTTGTTACAAATAAATTGTTGGTTATTTATAACAGAAAATTTTTAATTCATGTGACAATATGGAAATACAAAATACTTGTGATTTAGTGCTTTATACTGTTGCTGAACTGGTAAAGAGTGCAAAATTACTTGCCATGAGATGGATGAATCACAGTATTACAGAGATGTCCCTTCCGTAACTCAGGATCTAGTTCAGTGGTCTTTAACCTTTGATACAGGAGTTATTTTACACTCCACTGACTGTTTCTCAGAGTCTCATGTCAGCTGATAAATAAAAAAATCCCCAACTCCAGCCTTGTAGATTTAAGTTTGTTGCTGCATACTGATTTTAGAGGAAAACTTTGTAGGTTCAAAAATTAATTGAAGGCCATTGGCCTACTCTCCTCCCCTGTCCTCATGTTGCGAGATGATCCAAAGCCCTGTATACTTTCACTTTCATTACACTTTTTAAAAAGGAAACAAAATAACAGAGAAAAAATAATCAGAAAAGGTAAACGTAGGTGTGTTATCAATATGAAGAAACAGAACTGTGAGGCCATTAAGGTTGGACATAAATGTGAAGAAAATGAGGAAAACTATTTTTGGAGAAATGGGGATGAAGTTCAGGATATCAATTGCAAAACTCCCTTCATTTTCAATGGGTTGAAATCAGACTTTAAACTTAGAAAGTGGAATCAGGCAGGTTCAGATTAAATGTGCTGGATTAAATGTTTCAAATTAGATAAAGAGCAGTTCTTGTTCACAAGTTCTTGACCACTTGGGAGTACGATTAGTTCAGAAACTTTGCTTTTGAATAGTGATTGTACATTTATTGACACATGACAGGGGTTGTACATATGCTAGTCTGGGCTGTTCAAACCCTAGCGTAGCTTAAGTTTATTACAGAACGTGCGAATATTTTCTGCTTTAAATGGTGTGTTATGTGGAAGATTTTTAATAATAAATAAATATAATTTTACTGTAACCTTTAAAATCTCATAATATTTAAGGTAATCTCCTCAATAGCTTTTAATTTTGAGAACAGAAGGATTTGTAAACTTCTGTGGAAGAGCTATACGATTGTTCCACTGTCACATACCACAGTGTTACTAGTAGAGAAAATTAGGAATTACTGTTACACCCCTTCTCTAATTTATCAGTGCTTTTCAATGTATAGCAAAATAAAATGTTCAAACTGAAGATCCATCCATTCTTTTTTCTTAGGCTTTACAAACAGGTGCTGTGGTTAACAAGGAATGATGGTAACACACTGAATAAAGTAGTACTTCTAAGGCCTTGTCCACTCAGAGCCTTGGTTTTGGCATTCTCAGAAGTGGATAGTGTTTCCTTTCTGTTTCAGCAGTAGAAGATCAACGACCAGATTTTAGCCTATCACATGAGTTGATTTTGATTTGTAAATGGCAGGCATATTAAGCCTTTAAGTATTTGAAAAGTCAATCCATATGTCAGATGGTTTTAGTAAGGAACTTATTTTGCACTTATTCTGACTTACTGCTGAGATTGACAACTTTTGTTGTGTTTTATGAACTGTATTAAAGAGCTGATGTTAGATGTATGAAGTATGATGATATGTTAATTTGCTTTGCTTTCAAGTGTGGGAGGGAAATATGTCATAGTAAGGAAATCCTATTGTTTTGCAGTCTTTGAGTATGTAAATGTTTTATAATAATATGTTACAGTTTCATAATGTCTGTGTGTTTTACAAACTTATTAGACAGTACCAGTACCAGTCTCATAAGACACATATATTTACATCTATGATTAGGATATTCAGTACTATTTATAGAATTTATATAACCCCTGCTGATGCAGACCCCTGAATGGAGCTCAGTAATGTGGCATAACAGAAAAGAAAGAAGCTCTTCAACAGAAATACTAATAAAAAGTTAGGTGGCCAAGTTTTCTTGTGCATATGGCCCCACAGTGAACAAAAGTAGAACTGGGGTGTAAGGTCATGTCTGAAATACAGCACCTTAAGCAGCATTGATTCTGGTGATAAGAGAACCCTGGCAGGCGTCTGTGTTGCATTAATAAAAGACATTCTTTAAGATGACAGAGTGGATGAAAGCATTTTTAACTCTTGCATAGGATAGTACTTTGTTCTAGACCCAAAGAAAATACTGCTGCCACTTGAGTCAGTGCCATTTATTGTATCATTCAGTTAATCTCTACTAGTGTCTCTTTGAAATACTGACCCATCTTAATTAGATATTAAAATCTAGTCATAACCAGCTGAATTGTGGCTGAGGCATTTTTCTTAGCATTTACACATATAATCATGGGAAAGATGTTGAATAGGGAAAAGTGATTATTATGTAGATTTAGAAATAGAAGATATTTTCCTATGTGAAGGGTGTTTAATTGTTGTATAATGTAGAATCCAGTTATTTAAGAGACTGCTGCTTTTCCTATGGTGCGTTACAAGAGTGGAAGACATAGCTGTGGTGGTCATTGCCTTTGAGAACTCTTTTTTTCCCCTACAGCTGTTCATCAGGGCCCATGCTTGAGCTTCAAATTATACTGCAAGTCTATTCTTCTTACTCAACAAACTTGATTTTGTTTTTTAAATTACTTTGATGTGTTCCACCAGGCAAAATTTCAAAATGAATACAGTGATTTAAAGCTGCATATATTAAGATTCTATTTTTTAAAATATCCACTCATAACAAAATTTAAAATTTCATACTTCCATGGTTATATTTATTCCATATTTATGAGAAGATTAATTGTGGAATTTTTATGCAAGTTGTTTGTAATAAACCATGTTAATATTTTTTTCTTTTCACTTGTCTTATTCACTATTGATTTCTGCCTCTCTGCTTGATATTGAGCTATGTGTGCAAGTAGTTATGTTCCTGAAAGAAACCTATATGAAGAGTGGTCAAAAGAATGTAATTCTTTCTGGAGTAAATTTCAACATAAACATTTATTATCAAGATGTAATAAGATATTTATAACTTTATTGCCCTGCTTCCTAGGAAGCAGTGATGATTTACTTTTTTTCTGTTATCAAGTAGAATGCAATATGCTTTGGTATTTCCCTTTCTTTTGGGCATTTCCCTTTTTAAAGTAAATATGCATTTTTATGTGCATATTTTGTGAAATAATGTTGATTTTAGCTGTGAAATACTATTACAGTACTGTAGCAGTTATTTAAAGCTTTTGCTTGATCTTTTGCATTTGATTAATTTAAAGGGAAAGATTCTACTTTAGTTACTTGAGGAAGGTTCATAGCCATCATTCACATTAGTGTCTGTAATTTTTTTAATGCTTTAATGTTTTGAACATTTTGTTTATGTATAAAGGTTAATGGATCTGACTCTTCTGAACGCGTGTAGTATGGAAAGCTGCTTTTAAAAATAGCTGTGTTCTGTTCAAAATGTGTACTTGAAAGGATGTGGCAGTTTCTAGGAGAAGTGTGGTCTTACGAATTCTTTACTGTTATATTGAAAAAGTCATGTACTGTTGCCTTTTCACAAAGTAGGTTGTTTCACTCCAGTTTCTGATGACAAACATAGTTCTTCACTGCAAAGAATCTTACTACTAGAAGTTTGTTATCTCTCAAGTAAAATATAAAAGGCTGAAGCTCTGATGGGACAGTTTGATAGAGCTGGTGCTGGGGAGCAGCACTTGGAACTTCGAACAGCAGTTTTTCTGTGCTGGTTAAAAAAGGCTTGACTGTCTTCAAGGCTGCACTCTCCTGCATTTGTTTCTGAATAATGGAAAAACAAAGACAGAATGCCTGTCTGGTAAAAGGTGGAAGTATAGGGCATGCATTTGGCAATGGTTTTGTAAATACTCTTCACAATATTTGGCATTCTTTTTACACCAGTTTTAAACAAGATGCTTGAAGTTGTTCAGAATAAAAACGTTTGTGTTTGTCAGTTTCAAGTGCTATGAGGAAAGAAAGGAATTTTAAAAGTAAAGGCTGCACTAGATAATTGCAGTAACTTGGGCTCTCTTTTAAAAGACTACATACATTTTCCTGAGATTTTTTCGGTTTAAATATTGCACAATATGCCTTTGCTGATATTTTAGATAGGAGCAATGAATAATTTCCTCTTGTTCGATCTTGAAGAAGGTAAATGCCATGTTTATCACCTTTATCATGTAATAGAAATGAGAAGAAACTATTTGATACAACTGGTTTTTTTCTTTGTAAAGAGAGCATCACATGTGTATTACCAATAGTGTGCCAAATGCTGATGGAAAGGTGTACCTTAACAAGGTGTTTAAATGTGGTTTTGCTAGCTGTATTGTGGGAATTCATTGAATGTTTCTTGAAAATGGGACTTGTGTTAGTGTAGGTCTGTGCCCAGGTCTTTCTGTTGTAACAGATGTCTCTTATTTCTTTGCACTGTGCATCGCTGCAGCAGAAAAAATTCCTAAGACTTTATTTTTTTCTATAAAGACAGCTAAAATCTAATAATTGGTATCCAGTCCAACTTCTTCACTTCCAAATCCTTGCATTTGTTTAATGTGAACTGAACAGATCTCTAGCATGTGTCTTGGATGCATATTGCATTTCACCAGAAGCTGAGAACAGCTCACTTTTTTTCCCCCTTCTCATTAGTAGAGAAGAATATTTTCCTGGATAGCTGGTCAGTAAATTCCTCCAGTCTTACATATGTAGTTATTTCTTGTATGCCTGATTCTCTCATATGCACGCATGTATATATGGCATAACATTAAAAACCTAATGTACACTTGTGATGAAGCTGAAGCAAATATTATGTATTTTTTGTTTTAGCCTTTTTGTTGCAGCCATTATCTGATGAGATTAGGGGCTTTAAAACTGTAGAAGATGATCAGAGGCTTTGTCCTGACAAACCAGTGATAAAGATCATTCTCTAGCAGTGTGCGAAATAAGAATGAATCATGAAATGTAATAATTAATTCTTTTTAATCTGTTTCTTGATTTACAATCTTAGGGTTTTACCTAGTATTGCACTGCCCAGTGTAGACATTCTTTGAAGCAGCAGTTCTCTAACTGAAAGTGAGCATCTCAAAAGAATATTTAGAGCTGTATGTGCAAACTAACAGAGTTCAGTTTGCTCTTGAAGTTGATGTTTTTATTGAAGAGACCAAGTTCAGTCCATGAGGTAAAAGTAAGCCTCCTAACTAATCCATAAAAAAGTAAAAGTCAATAAAAGGGAACATACTTATTTTGTCTTTCTTGAGAGAATGGAATTTGTGTCTGAGGCAAACCACTCCACGGTGTAGGCCACAGGTTCTTTTCTCTGTAATCTGTGGTGTATGACTGAAAGAATAAAATTAGACCACTAGGACTTTATTATTTTGGAGTTAAAGAATCCCAATGATAAAATTGAGTTAATTAGGGAAAATTGCAGAATTTCATTAGGAGAAAGAGACAAAAAAAAAAAAATGAAAAGCCCTCTAAACTTACATTGCCTAAAAACCCAACCCCAGATTCCTGTGCCTCACTGTATGCATCACTGAAATAATATCTGGTTGCTCTGTTTTGGGTGCTCAGTTCTTTTTTCACTAGAAAAATGTGATTGGATTGGTCTTGTTTATAGCTGGGGCTACCAGTGACCTTTCAAAATGTCTCCCACTTTAAAATATTTCTTTGTAATTTTTCAACTCCTTCCTCTAAAATGCTGGTTTCAGTCTCTTTAGTAAATGCTTGTAGGTTTTTCATGTACTTCAGCCATGGAATTTTTTTTTTTTCAGGGATGTGGGGGGGACAACGACGTGGTACTGGTGTCAGTAATACATTGTTTCATGTTCTTTGTTAAGAATTCTTCTATACTGAGAATTTTTTAAAGTAATAGGTGATGATTATCTGTCCTGTTTTCCAGGCTGCCTTAAGTGTTAGTCACAAGCCTTAACTTAAACCCCATGAAGGTGACATGGTTTCAGGCCAACTGCAAACAGGCAGTGAAGGCACATAGAAGGAATAATTTCCTCTGAGATTTCTAGTGGTGTAGTGTCTTCCATGTACATGACTTTGTTGTTTTAGTTTTAACCTGTTGCACATAGGCAAAATTCAGTTTGATTAGATAGATGCAGAAAAAGGGAGAACTTAGGGGTGTAGGGGGGTATTAGAAGTGGCATAATGACAGGTCAAGGCATCTGTGGTGTGCTGGGGACTCAGACTTACAAGAACTCAGTATAGACTGGACCCTCTTTTCACTGGGATCTGAAGGTGACTGTGCTTATAAATAGTCTTATCTTTGCAGGAGGTCCTACATGGTTTTCTGTGCCTGCAAGGCTGATAAGAGATGAGCCAAGTCTAGCTTCTACTATGATGCTGGGAGAAAGCAGGAACTGGACAGTGAGGGCAAGGACAAGCATTTGCAGGGAAGAAGAGGATTTTTTTGACTGTCATCAAGAAAAATGTACACAGAATTGCTTTCTTTAGGTATAGTTATATAGGACCATGGGGGAGGTAATGCTTAATTTTATGCTTTATGGTGTAATCTTGAAAATAGTATTAGCACTCCCAGGGTGGCTGTGAACTGAGAGGATTAATGTGAGAATGAGAAGTTAGAGAAAGAAAAGGTGAGCTGAGGGATTCTAGAGTGAGACTTCTGGAGAAAATGTAACATGCAGCAATATGGGGCTTGCTTTCTGCAGGTGCAGTTCCACAGAGTGATCTGTTGTAATTTCATCTATGAATTTCCTTTTTTTTTCTGATCTTTTTAGTCTACTGCATATCTTTATTGTTGTAATTGATCTAAAATAGTGCTAGAAATAGGAGAACTACTGATGTTTTTATTCAGGTGTTATCTTTTCACAGACTTTGTGCTGTGTCTCCAGTTTTGTAATATTTTATATAAGTATACTTAATCTGAAGTTGTCCTTTTGAGTACGTATGTGACTGCAAACTATGGATTTATGTTCCAAATGTGGTGATCCTTGCTTGACCTAACTTTCATGTTAAAAGACTGAATTAATTATTGTATTAACATAAACTTCTCCTGAGAGTCTGTAAATTAGGAGATTTATTAATATAGGCATCTGTGACCAAAACTATCTAAAACTCTGCAATTAGAAGAAAACTTTGAAAGGGAAATGCAAAAGACATAGGATCACTGGATCCCTCCTAATATCCACAGAATCATAGAATGGTTTGGAAGGGACCTTAAAGATCATGTAGTTCCAACCTCCCCATCCTGGACAGGGATGTGACCCATTTATTGTTTATTTAGTTTGTTAAAGGGGGAAAATATATAAACATGGACTATGCTTTTAGTCCTTGAGGTTTTTCCTTGATACCAATTCACTGCATTTTCCAATAAAATTAAATTAGTTGCTTAGAAAATGGATTGGGAGTCCTTATGGCTACTATAGCCAATATTGTGAGCAATGCTACATGACTTATTAAAGCTGATGTTTATAATAGCTCAGCTTTTGTGATTTGCTGTATGAGTATGCTTTTTCTGTGAACACTGCAAGGATATGAAACTCCAGGTGGTTGACTGTAATTTCATACTTGGTGAAGAATGGTTCTCTTTTTTAGAGTAATCTAAAAGTAAAAACATTCCCTGTCTGAGTCTATTTTTCTTTCTCCAGAAATGGAGTTCACTTTAGTGAACAGTAGAAATAAAAGATGTGACACATTATTAGGTTGTAATTCATTGCAAAGTAATAGATAATTGAATGGCAGCTGTGAAAATCTGAAACATGGTTTGAATCTGTCAGGAGGGGAGGGAGATGAAGTAAATCCAAAGGATGCATCTGCCACTCCCTCATACTCTTCACTAAAAATTTGCTTATGAGTTCCAAGAATTTGGGGTACAGCTGGTCTTACAGTATAATGAAGGAGTGCCTTTTCCTTCTGTGAACATGTGATGGTTTATGATATTCACTAGTTCATTTACCTAAACATACTGTACTAGAGTGTGTGCTATTAGTATTGTCCCATCACAATTGTTTTTATTTCTGTTAAATTTTTGATCATTCCCTCATTAAAATTTCCATTTTCTGTTTCTATTCCATTCTTTTGAGGCGTGTGTGTGCCATGTGTAGTCTTTAAAAATAATTACATGCAATTACCAGAGTATAAAAGATTTTGCTTACAAAGGAAATCAGTTTGATTATCAGTGTTTCTAAAGCATGTTTGTAAAATATGTTTTGTTGAAAACTTTGTCAATGCCTAATTATTTTTCTTAATTAGCATCATCATTAGCTCCCTGAGACCCAGTAATAACGATCTCCCACTCTAAACTAGAGATTTTATGAATGAGAAGTTGTGAGGTAGTTTCAGAGCTTTTCTTTCGAGTCCACTTGCAAGTACAGTGGATGTGGTAATTCATGTTTCTTTTTTGTGGTAGCACCTTCCAAGCTGTCCTGCCATGGTGACTGGAAAAGAGCTGTTCTAAACCCAGCCTTACTGGACTAAATGAACAGGGAGTTTGGTGCTAAAAACTACCAGAACCATGTGAAATTTATATGTGTTTTAATTTAATGTAGAAATCCTGTGAGATTATATATCTATATATCTATATATCTATATAGGTGTGCTTCCTCTGTTTCCCTCAGAGAGGCTGGGCTGGACATCTCCCTCCAGCAGAGGCAACCGTGTTTTGGCAACTGCAGAACTCTTGCCACAAAACTCGGGCAGCTCTGAAGGACATTTGTGGTTCTAGAAGTCCCAGAGCTCTCCCCACCTGCAACATCTGCTTTGGCAAACCCTCACTCATTATTAAGAGAAGCTACATTTTCTGTTCGCATACAAGCACTGTATTTGTTTTACTAAGATAGGCATAAGATACTTCTATGTAGTGTTTCTAGTGGAAACAGGTTGCTGGCAGCTGAATTGATTTAAAATAGTTATTTGAACTTTACTTTTACAAAATGCAAATCTGCCTATAGGTGCAGAAGGGAAGTGAGGGGGTTTTTTTCCTAGTATATGTGTTCTGCCTTGCATCCCACTGATTTCTAAAAGTTCCAGTTAGTGCAATGAATGTCTTACAAGAAAACATAAACGTGTGTGTAGGAAAATCAGCATTTACAGTAGATGAAGGTTATATTGAGAATATAGTTGACATATCTGGACACACTTTGGAATTTCCCAGATGATAACTGTGGCTTGAAACGCTGTTGCAATTATGGAATATCACCCATACTATCAGGATTCAAACCAATATCATAATCTTTATTGCTATGTCAGAAGTAGTCTTTGGCTATAATTGAATTTTATACCAAGTTTGAAGAAACCAGACAGGGTACAAATAAGTTTTCTGAAAACAGTGGGTTTATCTGCTGGAAAGTTTTTTGAATAACTATCAGTTGATTTTCAGATTTTAGTGTTTTAATTAAGAGATGCATTTAAGTAGAGATTAAATGTAACTGTGTTTTAATTTCTCAAAAGCAATGGAGTGTGTCTTTTAAAAGCAAGTCCCTCTCTCTCTAGTATGTGCAATACATATGTCTATATAAAGAACGGAAACTGAAGGTGAAAGTTGGTTGACCAGACCATCTCCCAATTTCAAATTTTGCCTGATTGACAGAATTTTGGTTGGATCTGTTTGTTTTCAGGAGCAGCTGCTCAATACTCTAAATACTGTGTAGGAGCCTGTAAAGCTTTGTGCAGTGCTGCCAGGGAGCTACTGCATGAAACAGGGTGTTGTCATCAGTGTCAATGCTCTAAAATGTGGTTTTCACCATTTTTCTGTTTCCTCATCTTGCAAAATAACCTGTCACCTGCTGGCCTTTCTTTTATTCACCTCCACTCTCCGCACACTTTAATTATTCTTAATGCCTCTGTATGTGGCATACCCATCTGTTGTGAGTTCTGCAATTAATTCTTAATTAAATGGGATTAAATACTCTGTCTTCAGGGAATACTGGAAGATATTTCCATGTACAAAAATTGGAGGAAATAAAAATGTGAAGGCATTGACAAAGGCTGTTCTACTTGATTTGAACACTGAGGTGCTTTTCTTAGCAAATACCACCTAAGAGTTTTGGATGGAATTTTGAATTTGTTGCCTCTTATTAGTAACAAAAAATCAACCTGTATTTGCCTCTGAACTGAATTTGACTCTTGCTGGCAAAACATTCAGCCTCTGGAACTCTGATTGAACTGCGTCTTGTCATTCCTAAAATAATATTCATTCTTAGCCTCTTGTATTATGAAAGTAACATGACCTCCTTTTCCCGTAACAGTATCTTTATACATCACATAGGAACAGTTGGAAGCATATCCTAGGTATGGTGGGAAGGTTTGGGAATACAGCCAGGGTCAGAACTGACTTTGTGGTGTTGCTTATTATTTGTGTGTGTGTATTGGTTTTTAGCTGTGTTCTCCATTGAGGTGTCTCTAATGCAGTGTGAAGCTTTCTTGGCTTTAACACCAAGAGTCTGGCGAACAAAAAACAGTTGTGTGTTTTCCAGTGAAGTACTGACCCTCAAGAACAGTGAGTGTTGCAGCCTAAGCATCATGAGATTAAAGAAGCTTTTGCATCTCTGATTATTCAGGTTAACAAGTGGCAATATTAAGTCCCTGGAATTATAGAGGCTAAAATTCTTAGTCTAATTTGACTTTGCTGTTGTACAGTAAAATTCACTGATGATTTGTCTTCTCATAGTAAAGGCAGTAAAGCTTCTGTGTGATCTATAAAGGATGAATGACTAAATGCATTACATTCTTTTTAATCAGTAAATATGATAGTCATCAGATAAATCTTACGTGACTATTTGGGCTTACACCTATACCACAAATTAAAAAAAGAAGAAATAAAAAGGAGATTACTCATTTTCCAGCCATAAGTCTCAGCACAGCCCCTTTGAATGGGGCAATGTGATTTTAAGCTATACACTTAACAATATTCCTTGGTCCCGGAAATTTTTCAACTTGATTATCTTTTATATTTTATATTAATCTTTTTTATTTTTTAGGGAAACCATTTTGGGAGATCTTGTGGTGTAGCATTGATATCTTATGAAGACTAAGATGTATCACTGCTCTGAGCATCAGAACATTAATTCCTGCTTCAGTGGCTTCCTTATGTAAAATATTTCTACTTAGATAAATAAATGCAAACCAGTGTAATATTTTCCCATTAATAAAGAGGGAGATAGCACACCCATGTATCATGAGACAGAGTCAGCTTATGACATTAATTTTCAAAACCAGGTATGATTGTTCTGTATGTCCATTCCCTATAAAGAAAGGACAACAAATAATCTTTAAAAGATTTTGTTACAAGTAATTTCTTTTCAAGTGTTACTTCTATATGGACCACATTAAGGAAAAGGATCACATTTCCAAAAGACAAAAGTGTTACGTTTTGGAGAAGACAGAGATGATGTTTCAGGGTCAGACATGTATATGATTTTAAGAGGTTCTGTGTGTTAAGGAAGTTCAAGTACGATATACCATCAATAATCTGGCCATTACTTGGGGCTTTCTGTTCAAATAAGGTCATGCATAGACTCCTACATGTACCAAAGTTTTGGTTTGCCTTAGGAATTTTGTTCTTTTGCTGTTTATTCTAAAAAGAGACTGCCTTCTTTCAAACGGATGTATATAATATTTCTGCTTGGTTGCTTAGCCTATTGCATTTATTGAAGTCTCTTGTGCAGCCCAGCCAGAGCAATTTGGAGGGAAAAATGTTAATACTGTCACTTTCTATCATTTCTAGACCAATAAAATTAAAAACATCTCTAGTGCAGTGTAATAATATAGGAAAAGTACTTAGTATTGCTTTTAGGGACATTTACCATTAAATAACGCTTTTATTTTAATGTTAAAGAATATTATACATTCCCTAAGTATTTCCAAATGGCCCATTCTGCTAAAAGAAAAGATTGTAGGATATTTACGGGATCAGAAATTTTTGTGTCTGTTGAAAAGCTAACAGCAGTGTAATTTTAATGGTATTTGAGATATGTCTCAGACTGTGACCTGTGGTACTTTGAAAGAAATTTTCATTAAATATTAAATGATGTTGCAGAGATATTTTAGAACTTGAAAAGGTATTTTTATGTTGCCTTTTTTTTTTTTTGGTATGCTTCCTAGAATTGGCCTTATACCTGAAGTAAGCCATAGAAAATATTTTGAAGTAGCTAATAATGTCTGTATAGCTGTTAAATTCATCCACAGCCATTAAAACACCCTAACAGTGGGCACTCCCATTTTGCTGTTCTCACCTATTAAAAAAGTGCAGCTTGGAAAATATATTCTCTTGTTTCTGTTGCTCTTGGTATCCAATCTTTTGTATTCTTTAGTTGATTTTACTCCCAGTGAGGCTGGTGATGCTCACTTTTCTTGATAAACTCTATCTAGATGAAATTTCAAGATAAATAGTGCAACCATTAGATCAAAAAAATGTTTCAGCTTTGGTCCTATTCTGTATTCCCTTTCACATTTGCATCATCAGCAGGTTTCACAAAACATCATTTCTTTTCCATCATCAATCTTTCAATAAAATGCAAAATTATTCCAGGAGATGAAAACCGAGTCAGGTCATTCTTCCTGGATGAAGCAAGATGTGAACTAATCTTTTTTTGAAACTTGCTTTCCATCCAAGTCTGCACATACCTGATAGTAGATAATTTTAATCTAAATTATGTCATTCTAGATTGCTTCTCATGATACAAAGGAAAAACCTTTCTAAGGCAAAGACAAGACAGGATAGATGTGTTTCCTGCTTTTGATTTGAAAGGACAGTTATCTAATTTCTGTAGTGATACTGAAAAAATATGGTGTATTCATGCTGAATCAGTGTAGTTTGTTAACTCCGTGTGGCTCTTAATTGTATCTGTCCTAGATTTTAGCTGCACGTAAGTGGTTTGCTTATGTTTTCTAGTATTTTTATGGAAACTCCATTTAAGTTAATTGATCTGTAGCTTCATGGTTGCTTCTTTTTGAGGAAGCTACATGCAGTCACATATTTGACTGTAGTAAATGTAGCTCACTGAATATAAACAGTCTGAAGTTAGTGCATATGGTTTCCATAACTTGCAAGTGGAAAGAGGAAAAAAGACTGTAGAGGAAGCACTTGAGAGAACTGGCTCTCTGAACTGTTCTGAGTATGTGAGTGAGAATTAAGATTGTTCCATTTGCCCTGATGCCTTCTGTTCAGTTCAGATAGAGCTGCAGGAGTTATGATATTGTTTCTGACAAGGTAGGATCAGAATTTTTTGCAATTTTCTGGCCTACACGTCTTACTGCTTTTGGTTGTGTGTATAGCCCAGTAAATGTGGGTTTTGTTTCAATATGTTGAGAGTGGTGTGTATCAGAGCTCTACCCGTGATCTGCTAAGTAAGTTTCGTCATTTTACCTTTGTCTACCCTTGTTATTACTCAGTGTTTTTCCTAAAGTTGACCAGTATGCTTTGATTTTTAAGTGGCTTGCAGCAGTTGTGCTGGGCCTGTGAACAGTTCTCAATAATGTTAGGCTGGCAAGAAGATTCAGGGCTATCAAGACCCCTAGAAACATAAAGCAATGAACTTGTAAGGGCTTCCACTGTTTTTGCTCCTGGTACTCATCACATGTCCAGCAGCCCACAGCAGAGACCGACCATTCCTGCCAGTGAAGCAATGCGTGTCCCTGTTGCTTCTTTTGAAGCTGAGATTTTGAGATTTTTTTATTTGCAAATTTTGGTCTATGACCTAAAAGCTATGAAAAAGTTGATCATCTCTGCCTGAGACACTAAACAATTATCCAGTGACTTTTTTATTTATGAAAAGCTCACTTACCACTATGAGGCCCAGCTGCTGTTCCAGTGCTTCAGATAAGCAGGAGAGTCACAGACCAAAAACTTATATGCTCAGTTGTTACAGCCTCAGATAGCTGATTCTGAAACTTGCCTTCTTGAAGACTACTGTGAGACTTTTCCACAAGGGAAGACTTTAATGTTATCATGGATAAAAAACTAATAAATGTTGGTGGATTAAAATTAAGATTGATCCCAGTTATATGGGTCACAGGGATAGGGAGCAGGTAACCGTGTTGCTGTGACATACAGAGTTGTGACTTGCAAGATTTATACAAAGTGGAGAACTTGATGGCTTCAACTGAATAATTGAGAGCATTCTGAATACACATTCAAAACAGAGCATTTTGCATGTATGTTTTCTTTATAAAATGGGAGAGAGTTGGCACAAATCCTAACATTTCTTATGCTATTGTGAGAACTACTGATCAAAAGAGAGTGAGCCTCCTGCATCTTTCCCACTTTTTCTTCTTTCTGAGAATCATAAGGATGAGTATTTGTAGTAGTCACAATGTCTTTACTATTAGTCAGTTGTATCTTGTAGAATAATGTTAGTGTTTGCTGCCATCTGTAACTGCTTAGCACATTCTTTGTTCTCTTATCTTCATTTTTAGCTGTACATCCTTGACCCCTGGACCCAGCTGTGATCGTTTTAAACTACATATCCCTTATGCGGGAGAAACACTCAAATGTAAGTTAAAAAATCTTGCAGCTGCATCTTGGCTTTTCTACCAGTGTTCCATGTCTCTAGTTTTCCAGAGTGTCTGTCTAACTTTATGAGTTTTGAGATACATGTGTTTGTTGTTTTCTCTTAAAGCTTCAGTTCCAAGAACACACAACTGTCAAGAATATGTAATATTTAAGATGACTTTAAAGGCTTCTGTGAGACTACAGTTTTGAAAAATGAGTTCTAAAAGCCAAAAGTCACAACCTACGCCCCTGGTATTTCTAATAAAATGTTATGACTAAGACAATTGTATGACCATTTTTAGATTAATTTATAAGTTGTATATGTTTTGTGTTGTTTCTTTCTATCTCTTACAAATAATTCCTTATTAAACTCCAATAAAAGATGTTAGTCTCCTATTTTATTAGGTATCTTTAAACAATGATTGGTATAATTAACCAGATTAGAGAAATGTGAATTTGATTTTTTCTAATTTAGTTGTATTGTTAAATCATCTCTATACTTAGAGAACCTGTAGACAGCTAGTTCATTTGCCCACTCAGTGTGTGTTCTATTTGTCTTAGTTTGTGCTTTGTTTCAAAGGTTTAGAATAAAATTTGCTTTTGTATATTTTTAGAAGGTAATGTTTTCTAAACACTTCAACTGCTGAAAAATGGTGTGGTTTTTTTATCTCTAACAACTGAAAAATGAGAGAGGATGAAGAATTTCAGATAAAGTAAAATTCAAAGCTTGGCATTTATAGTTTTAGGGCAACTCTGATGAAGCCATGCCTAGAGTACTATGTCCAGTTCTGGTCTGCCTGTTACCAGAGCAGCATGGACATACTGCAATGAGTACAGCAAAAGACTACAAAGATGACCAAGAACTGGAGGATTTGTTGTATGAGGAGAGGCCAAAATAGCTGAGGCTTCTTAAGAAAAGAAAGCTCAGGGTAAATATTACCAATGTTTGTAAATACCTGATGGGGATAAATGAAGAAGCCTGTCTCTTCTCAGCGGCAGTCACTGAAGGGAAATGGTCACAAACTGAAATGTAGAAAATTCCATTCAAACACAATAAAAAATATTTTTCAAGGGTGGTCAAAACGGAACAGATTGTGCTCAGAGCTTGTGTAGTTTTTGTATCTCCATCCTTGAGGGTATTCAGAACCCAGATGGATGTGACCCTTAGCAGTCTCCTCTGTTTGCCCTGCTCTGAGCTGATGGATCAAATTAGGCAGACTCCAGTGGGGCTGTCCAGCCTTAGCTATCCTGTGAATCTGTGAAGGTATGCTTTCTGGGGGAACAGGTACTTGCTGTGAGCAGAAATGTTAAGCATTTAAAACACTGCTTTGATATTATCCATATCCATATTATCCATCATGCACATGCTGTAGCTCTCAAAGACATTTTAAGTATTGAGAATTTTACTGTATTCCTTCTGCACTTTATTTGTTTGGTTGGTTTTTTATGTTATGTCATGCACTGGAAGTCCTTATTCATTTGTGAACAGAAATCAACACAATTAAGCTCCTTATGTTCTAGAAGTACATTAAAGCTTACATTTGGCATCTATAAGGAAAGTTGTCTTTCCCAGAAGTTGATCTGGAACCTTACTCAGGTGTTAAAGAGAGGAGCCAGGCTCATCTAGCAGCCTACTATAGCAATTTTGACTTTCCCAAATATATGAAATTATGGCTCAAGAGGCTTACTAATTAGTCTCACAAAATAAAATTGGAAATTTGGAAAATTAGAACATTTAAGTCCTAGATAGTAATTACTTTTTAAGACAAAAGAAGTGGTTCTGCATTTGTTCAGAAGTCTTGTAAGTAATGGCTGTATTGTATGAAGCCAACTGCCCTCCCAGGTAGAACTTTTATTTTAAAAATTGTTAAAATGTGTAGTAAACTCAGTCTGTTGAGTCCTGATATGTTCTGCAGTGTGTAGTAGATTCCACTTAAGTCTTGTTTGATGACTATGATCAAGTCAAAATAAGTTTCACGTGCTTTATGGAGTGGCATCATGTTCTATGGGACCGTCTTACCTTATACAGAGCCATCTTTGTACATTCTGAGAGATGTAAGTCTTTTTTCAAGTAGAAGCTGAAGCTGTTCCTGATTCATAAAGGAAAATGGATATTCTAAAATGCCCATATGCAAGTGCACAGGCATAAAGACTATATTCATATATTAAATGACTGTAGTCCAGTTAAAATACCTAGAAATATGGTTATGAAATATCAAGAAATCTGGAGGTTTTTTTCTTCAGTGTTCTTATATTTTTTATATCACATACACAATTAAACAAAAAATCCCTACGGAGCATGTTATATATATATATTATCAAAGACAACAGAAAATAATGTAAACAAATGTATCTTTTTCAGAGGTGTCTAATAATAGCTGTGAATTCAAGTAAAAATAATCCTCCACATTTCAGTGTTACATGTTTGAAAATGCTGTGAATCATTAAGTCTCACGGCATGTGGAATAAATAGTGATGTGAGCAGAATTCAAGAAAGCTTTAAGAATTTTGTGTTTAGATCTGTAATGATGGCAGGGGAAGACAGCCATAGTGTGCAAACAGAGATGTTTAGATACTTTGTTGTAGGCTGTTGCTAGATATGCTATCTTTCAAGGGCAGAATATTTCTGCAAAGGAAAGTTGCGAAATCTGCCAGAATAAAAAGATTGGCTGAAAGTGTTCAGGATCCCCAGTGTATGGGCTTCAGATGTGGTACCAAATACAGGCTGAAGTGTGTAGTTCCTTTGTGGTTTGTGTTGCATCCTCTTTGCAACAGATTAGGTCTTTGCATATCATCAATCATAACCGCTGCCACTGCACACGCACCCTTGTAGCAACCCCAGTGTGCTGGAAACTGTTGGTGTGCAGCTTTAGGGAAGTGTAACTGCACAGTGCATTCCTGTTTTCCAAAAGACCAGAAAGTTCACAGCTTCTCAAAAAAGGAGAAAGTGTACTGCAGTCAAGGCTAACTACCTGTAGTGTAAAAGAATTCTATCGTAAACTTTGGTAGGAGCAAACATGTTGTGACTTCATAATGGCTTGTTGGCTGTTTAGTGGGGTTTTGGTTTTTTTTAAGATGTCTTGTTCACCTTACTTGTGCATGTATGCAGAGCTGCTGGAATGTTGCAATGAACAGTTACTCAGCTCCAGACAGGGACCTTGGAGAGACCTACAATTTTGTGCTGGAGAAAATACTATGCCGTGTTCAAGATAAATTAGTTTGTCATACTAATTGTCTCCCATCACACTTCGAGTGATGCTTTCAGGGAGGCGCTTTTGCTTTGTTTTCGTCTGTAAGGGAAATATTTTTTTTGTTTGTTTTCATGGTGTGGATATTTAGAAAACTTGAGCCTAGTCTTGCTAGACTGTCAGTTGATATCTAAGATGGCCATATTGTTTTATTAGTTCATCCAGTACTTGTTGCATTAAACTCCATGCTTTTCTCTGTATTTGAGTTTTTCAGAGTTCTTAATTGGAGTTTTAATTACAAGAAGATTGTCTGTAATACCCCGTAAGTGGTTGAATCTGTGTTTCTAGGACAAAACTTATTTGTCTGGTATGCAGAGATATCCTTTATTGCTAACTGGACTACAATATCTGCTTAGAAAAGTTCAGTATTCTTTCTGAGGAAGTATTTGTGTATTTTGAGGTGAAGTGTTCTGTAATTCTTGCAGATATTTCAGTCTTATTTGCTAAAACATCAGTGCAGATATCAGCAGAAATTGTCAGAATAAGCAGAGTTACAAGCTGCAATAGTCTTTACAATTAAAACATTCCATTTAGAATCAAATTACAATTTTTATCCAGAAAACCTTGGAATGTCTTGGGTTTATCTTTCTGTTTTCACTCAAGCTTGCATTGCCGCTTACTAGGGAATCTGACTTTTTTGCTTTTGCTCTTCACATTTTCTTTTTCAGGCACTGATGCCTCCTTCCCTCTCTGACCTTGAGTGCTGTCATCTGGAATTTCACAGTGATTAAACAATGTATTGCCCTTGCAATGCTACTGTTCTCTGTGGCCTCTTGAACTCTAGTATTTTCATCTTCTGTCTGATTTTCACTGTTTTTATGTGAGTGGATTTCAACTCTGAGTGCTACTGCCACCACTTTGGTTTCCTTGATCCTGAACAACACGTCCTTTGTCTCATTTCAAGCTTAGTTTTTCATTTTTTGCTTCTGATTTTTGTTTGTTAGATTCTTATTCCTTTTAGTTATGTGCCTTAAAGGAGGAAATCAGTCTTGCTGCCTAACCAGTCTAAGAATATTGCCTGTAATACATGGTACAAAATTTCATCTGTTTATATTTCTGTGATGGAACTCTTTCAGTAATTTCATCCAGTCTTCTTGTGGATTTCTATTTTAAGGAAGTAATTAAGAACAAACAAAAGGATAAATATAGAGAACAGCCAGACCTCCTTATTGCCCTTTTAAAGGCTGCTTTGCCAAGTTATTTGCTAAACATTTGTTTATTGTGCCAATAAACAATTGTAAAAATTTTTTAAGTTACTGTAAGATTTAAGATTCTCATAAGTATGTCACTGCAATGCATGTGTTAGTGTTTTTTGCACCATTAGGTTATTTTACACAGGCTATATTTAGGTCAAGGCTCTTGAGGGAAGGACTTTCTGGTTGCTGTAATTCACATTTTGCTTAGGTGTTGTCCTTACCTGTGTGATGTCTTTTTGTTGGGTCATGCAACTTACCAAAGGTCTTTCCAGGCAATAGGTTTTCTGAAGTTTGACTGAGTCTTGCTTATGTGGCAGGAGTAATAAATCTTTTTTCCCTCCTAACGAATATACCTAAATGAGAGTGTCAAGAGGGAGTCTAATCTTGCACATTTCTCCTTTGAATACAAAGTTTACAACAATGTTTCCCCCTTTTAAATAATCTTCTTTCCTCTTACTTGGGTTCTTTGTTCGCTTTTTGTGTTGTGGACTTCCCTTGAGCAAGTAAATTACAGAAGATTTTGCAGTTGTAAGTCAATGTATTTCTCCATCAAGAGAAGTGACCTTAGAAGTATCTATGTACAAGTGTGGCCTTACAGAGGCTTAAAAGATTTTACGTTAGGCCTCCTCAGTGGTATTGCCATAGTGCCTCACTACCTTGCTCCTTCCTCCTTTTTCACCTGTTTGGGTTGCACATACTGGTGATGGTATTAGGTCCATTTGCTTGAATCTATTTGTCCTTTGCCTTCACCTTTCCTTTTTTCACCTACCCAGTATCTCTGTTTTAATTTCTCCAGTGTTTAATTTCTCCTGGCTTTAATTTCTACCAGTATCTTATCCCATCTTGAATTATTTGTGTTTCTCATCTTTGTCCACTTCAATTCTAATACTTTAATTTCTGAGAAAGCAGTTGCCCAGCTACAGAACTGCAAATTACTGAGATAGTCCTGATGCCTTCTTGCTCAGCTTGGGATCCAGTTTACTTAATGTTACTCCATTTTTGCAGGTTTTCCCACTTTACAAATTATCATACTTTCTGTAGTCTTACAGCCCCTTTTTCTCCTACAGCAGCATTTGTCAGTTGAAGTTAAAGAGAAAAAAGACCCACACCTGCAATCCTTTGTCTGAGAATGAAATTATCATCCTGCAAATTCTTCCTATATAGTTCTTTCTTCTGTTGTAAAAGTGGGACTTGATTCACTAACCTAACTATAGGTGTCTTAGCTCTGAGGTTCCCAAGAATACCTTGCTTGGCCTTTTCAGCTTCTAACCCACAAGGCACTGATCTCTCTGAAAACCATGTGCCATCACTGCCATAAATGTGCCCTGAGGCATCTCAAATGAGGCTATACAACTTGGTTTAATCAGCTGCACCCAGTTTATGGAGATTTGGTCTTTCACAGCCTTGTGTGTGTTGTAGTAGCTAGAATTTCTTCTGGAGTGCCACAGAGGTGCTGAGAAGTTGGTTTGTTTTTTTCTAATGCAGTCAATTCATTTTTTTTTTGTCATAAAAATCTCTATTATGAGGTGGTTTAATGTCTTTAAGCTGACTTTTCTGCCTTTCCCTTCCTGATATCTCGATTCACACATCAAGTCAGAAATTAAGCTCAAATCCATCCTTTACTTGCGAGAATAGCCTGACAGCAGCAGTACCACAGCAAAATAGAATTACTCCTGTATCTTTTTTCAGTAGTAGTAGTTTTGTATTTAACAAATTTTATTGTCATTTCAGGAACTAATCTTTCTTGCCAACCAGTTATAAAAGGGTTCTATAGGTATTACATTACTGTTTTTGACTTAAAGCCTGCAGAGCAAATTCTTCAGCATGGAATCCAGTGATCAGGATTCCAGGCGGGTCTGCATTTAGTTAATTTAAATCCTTTCATACTGCTGGCTGCACTGACTTCGTATCTTGGTTGCAGGTTGTAGTGAGTAACTGATTATTTTTGTATCTGTAAAGACAATTAAAACTGGATGGTTTAGGTAAGAATTTGTTTATAGAAGAGACTGATCAGTGGTTCTTGTCTACAGTTTGCATGGCTACTAGAAGAGACAGGTTAGAATTTTGAATTGATGAATAATATAATTCTACTGGTTTTTCCTTTTTAATACTCAACAAGAGCACTTTCTGTATTTTCCCAGAGCTGATTCTGCACATAGTTTGGTCTCTTGCTTCAGCAATTGCCTTATTATCTGTGAATGCATTTCATGATCAAGTTGCATTTGCATTTCTTAAAAGTCAAATGGGTTGAACTCCTTCATAGCAAATTCCATTCAAATTGGTCTTATCCTAGGTTGCAGTGGCCACACATGTTTATTCTACATACTTATGCTGACTTAAAAATTCTTGGTGTCAGAAGAAACTGAAGCATATAGATATCCTTTCAAAAATAGAATTTGGGAAGTTAACTGGTGGGCTTGCTTCCTAATTTTGCTGCTGTTGGTTAAATAAGGACGTTAACGCTGTGGCACTCCTAGCATAACATTTTTTCAGTACTATGAATTTATAGTATGGTCTAAAAAAGAAGAAAAAGACCCCAAAAATGAAATTACCAGGAGAGGAAAAACTGGATGGGCCAGTGGAAAGTGTTTGTAGAGATTTTAGAAATTTCTCCGTTCCTTGCTGAGAAACACCTGTCTTTCTTGCAGTCTCTTCTTACTCCTCTGTTAGATTTGCTTATGCATTTTGATAGATGAGAAAAGAACAACCCATGTGGGTTTTAAAAAAATTATAGATTTAAGTATTAATGTTTCTATCTTTTTGTCTGTGGGGAGCAAATTAACTTTTCTTTTGAAGTTCTGTGAAGTAAAACATTTCAACATTTAATGCTGTTTGCCTGAGGAGAAAGAAGGGAAGAGAAAGTAATATTTTTGGATAATTGGAAATGTAATTCCATCAAAGTAATTATTGGCTGGTATATCTACAACAATGAGATAAGTATGTCTGAGTGTGAAGGTTTTGCTTGCCTTGCTCAAACACTGGAATGGTCATGGTCAGTAGTACTGTGGAGCACCACACAGTTGGCTTTCTGTCAAGGAAATAAGGACAATCAGAGTTGAAACATATGCAAAACTCAAAACTTATGCTGAAGATTCAAGAAAAAGGGTATTTGTGTCATTTGGGTGAGAAGAGCAGAGAATGAAGGACTATATTGATTTCTTTCATTGTTTTTTTTCCCTCCAAGGTTAAAATAGTAACTGTTCTTGAATTCTAAGTGCAGTTACTTTGCAAATGACTTTAGTGGTTAAAAGTGTTACTTTTATTTACCTCAGCACAGTTATGTTTGAAGAGGGTAAGGCACAGATAATATCATGCAAGCATTAAATATAGTACTTCTTACAAAAATGGCTATTTCTAGTAGGTCAAGACAAACTGTTAACTTGTGATTCAAAACATTTAGCACCTTATATTTTGTAAGCTTGCTGCAGAGGCTACTGTTAATATTTATGTGAAGTAAAACTACATTTGCATTGCTCTGTCTAAATACCTTCTCTTTGAGTGTAATGAAGCATTTTTTATTTACGTGGTGTAGCCCTGCCACGTAAGCTGTTAGCAAACTATTACCAAACTAATAGCAAACTATTAACTGCAGTTTTAGTTTCCCTGGCTTTTGATATTTAGCAAGAACAAAAATCAGCTTTAGGATGGATTCTTAATCTGTAGTCTGATTTGTTACTGTGTGTTTTTGCTGCTGTAATTTAGGAAAAAAGCTCATTCCTCATAGCTGCAATTTGGGCAAACGCCCTCATTGGTGCCTAAGCCTTTTAGAGACAAAGGTGTTACCTCTTCTGTTCTAGTATGTAAATTGTGCAAGTCATAAGTGAGACTGTATCAAAGGGGAGAGCAGAGAAGTGGAGAGACTGGGGGTGACGTGTGTGGGTGTCTGATGTGGTTAAAGAAAAGGTTCTTTTTTCTTTTGTTTTAGGAGCTAGCTGAACATCTTTGGATTCATGGCAGAAGTGAGACTTATAAGATTTGGTTGATGGAATGTTTTTTCATTTTTAAATATGTTAAAAATTTGTTCTAAGGTCAAATCTTTAATAGCAAGATGCTGTCTTTAACTTCCAGAATGAAAGCCACTGATGATGGAAAATCACTGCTCTTTTCCAACTGTTAACGTTGAAATAGAAACAACGTTTTGCTCTGCACTTCTTTGTCTCTATTAAATTGTCAGCCGACCTGTGTAAGGTTTGATTGTAGCAGAATAAATTTGGCTAAAAACCTATGGTACTGTAGGAAGGAGGGCATAAATGATATATTTCTGTTTAGTTAGAACATAAGAACAACGGTGTCAATTTTAGTTTCCGTATAGGATTGTAAAATATTTTGAGTATGGTCTCAACAATAGTGTTATGTGAATGTATAATGAACAAGCAGTGAAATACTAGTTTTATTTATTCTGATGCCTAGAGAACCTATGTAACTATATAACATGTGGCCTTTTGGAAATTGAATACACTACAGGAAAAATAATTTTGATATAATCGTTGGCATTAATATTGATATATTTGGTCTCAAAATGACTTTTATTGAAAGGACTTGGGAATTTGGATTTGAGGCAATTTTAGAAGCAATTTTAGCAATTATAAATAATTATGAATAACAGAAAATCAAATATCGCAATGTTAATTTTTACTCTGGATTCTGTCCGTTGTACCTGAATAGTTCCTTGGTATCAGTAGGTCATGAGCACTTTTAAAATATATTATTTGCATAGTTGGTGATCCACTGTGGATAAGGACTCATAATGCTACTAATATTTAGTGGAAGAAGTGGTCTGACAGAAGGTGGTAAAGAAGAAATATGAGCATATGAGATTGGTAATAGATTGGTATGTCCATCTGTAACATGATGTATCTGACCTAGGTGTGACCACACATCACAGCTGAGTGGTCAGAAGAGGAGGGTACCATCTCCACATGTCCCTGATCCCCCAGCATGAGTCATTGCATGGCATAAGCAGCTGACCTGAACCCCAGATAATTACAGTTTACCATTTAGCATGTTAAACTAATAATGCCAACTTTAATTCACTGTTCTATTGAGCACTGCGTATAATGGTGTTCTGGGAGTTGCTGTGAGTTCACTCTGGGAAAGAGTTTGTACCTACTTGAATCTCCAAATTGTACCTATTGCCACAGCTTTCCTGAGGTTCACCCCTAACTGTGCAGCTCATAGAGGTGGATATGGTTCATTGCTGATCTCACCACTCAAGCAGAGTCTTGAAGCTTTCTCGTGATGTAGGATTCTGTAATAGTTTTCCACTTATCAAATATGGAGGTGTAACATCAAAAATACACTGTTACTTTGATCCTTCTTTTATTCTGAGCAGCTTTTTTTAGTATGTGTGTAGTTGGAGTGCAGCTCCTAAGCAAGCTGAGCTGTAGATGATATATCTATGGACTCTGTTTCATCAGCTCTGTTAAAGCAGGAATGCAGAGAATGAAAAGCAGGCAGCTAGCACCTGGAGTATGAAGCTGTGTGCTAAATGAGTTACTTAGCATCACATAGGAGCATGGCAGAAGCACTGGTGCAGTCCTTTCCTTTGGAGTAGCATTTGCCTGCCTAAGTCATGGGCCGAGCTTTATCATTGTGCTGTGTTCTGAGTTATTCATAACATGCCTCATTCAAAACTCAGTCAGAGAATGTATTAAGGTGAATCTCCTTCAGTACATAATCTCAAGTTCACTGCTCTTTATGTAGAAATCTATGAGGTTGTTGAAAAGAGCCCTGCACATTTTAGTTGCAGTAGATATCAAGAAAAGAATTGCGTTGTGGTGGTGTAGGAGCTACCCAATCTAGTATACATCAACTTTTTTTAATTCTTCAGTGCTGAATTACAGCTTAGGCAATCTAGGAATTATTTTTTCTTACTTAATATAGATGCATTTCCTGTTGCAATTTTATGCCTTTTCCCCCAAGATTGGTGCTCGTTTCATTTTTTTAAAAGAATATTTAAATGAAATGAAAAGTATTATTTTTATTTGGAGTGTGTTGGGAATTTTAACTGGCAGACCTCTGCTATTTTCTGCACACCATACTTACACGTGCTCCTGACAGCTGTGAAAGGAAGGTAGGAGTGTGGACAGGAGAAACCCACACTGTGCTCTGCTCGTCGCATGATCAGTGAGTTTGTGATTTGGAGATATACTGTAGAGAATACCTACCCCAGACTGGCCAGTGACTTCTTGGTCATGAGCCTTCACCCTCTGCAATTAATCTTTGTGGCATTCTTGCTTCCAGCCATGACCAAGACAAGTTTAAAGAATACTCACAATTAAAGCTGTCATGTTAAATGTCTTGAGATGGTGACATCACTGAGCCAGCAATGTGGCTTTGCAAGATTTGTTCATCTAATGATTTTCTCCTGTTCTGCATTCACAGTTTTTTAGGTAATAAAAAGTGGTGTAACTTTCTGTGAACAGAATTGTTTATAAGGATTACCATGCTGGTTTTACTTCGCTGTGTGGATTTTAAGCGAGTCGTAACATGTAGTAGGCAGTCTTTTTTTCTAATGTCTCCTACCTCATAAATCTGTTTTATGCAAAAGCTCTGTTATTCTTTCATATTGTCATAAGGAATGATGGGGAGGTAGACAACTAAGGCTAGAAGCACTTAATTTTATTTCAAATTTTTTTTATTGAACAGTGGGTGGGTTTTTTGAAAGCTCAGATACATCTAACCACCTCTTGATCTATATGAACTCTGAAGTATGTCTACTAGTGAAATACTAGAACCCAAATTTCTTTTAATTGCAGATCTCGTGACACTGGCAAGATGAGAGCTCAGTGCCAAGCTGTGATGAAGTCTTATATTTTCAGTTAATTTTCATCTCTCCATTTAAATGTGCAGTATTGCGTTTCTCTTAGCCAGAATTTGGGTAGTTGGAATGGTTCCTATTGAACTGTGTATTTTTCCTTCTAAGAGTTGGCGGTGGTGTGGAGAAGAGAGGGAGTAAGTGCTACTAATTTTTAAAAGCTCTGGTATTTTGAAAGTCATGACCTTAGTAATTTGCAATTGACTTTTAATAGACAAAGCACAGCCATCTAAATATGGTACTTTTTATTAAAACAAGATCACTTTTCTGACTTGGTGTTTTGAGGCACCCCCCAATAGTGTTTGAATTGCCATTTGAGATACAAAGCAATAATGTATTTCATGTTTCATTGCTTGCAGAGGAGGAAGAAGCTGTGCCTCGGGAATTTGACTTCATCCCCCAAAACATCTGATGCTTATCTTGCATGTGAATTTTTTGTAAAAATTATATGGATATATAGATGAAATATATGTGTTGTAGTTGTCAAATTCTGTGTTTAAAAATTGTGTTGTATGTGATTATTTTATTTTTTATTTGTAAGCACATGCATAAAAGTGCAAACAGTGTTTTCATTTATTCCTTTTCAGGGGATATAATTTTTAATGCTCACTATCCTGACCTGCCACCAGATTTTATCTTTGGAGAGGATGCTGAGTTTTTACCAGATCCTTCTGCCTTGCATGTAAGTACTTTACAGTTTGAGAAACTTATACCTTACAGAGAGACTTCACTTTTTTAGAATAGCTTCAGCAACAGGATTTTTATAACAGTGCAAACAACGCAAAGTAAAGAAGAAACATACCTTTTATCTCACTGGTATTTTAAGTGTACATACATTGCTTTCTGAAGTGATTTAAAGTTGAATCCATAAATGGAAGGGGGCAAAGTTCAAGATACTTTAATCAAGACAATATTACCTTTATAATAATTACTTAGACTATCTATTAAAATATGTTTATTTAATATGTGACCATCTTAAATTATGTGTCTCAGAGAAAAAAATTGATAAATTGTGTCTTTAAAAGCTTTTATCTCTGAAATAAAGTAGTGTAATTTGGTGTCACATTGTTGATTTTTGCTTTTTGTTGAGGAAGGATATATCTAGTTAATATGTTCTGGGAACCACTGCATCAAAGAAAGCTAAATGCTCATGTCTGTTAGGGTTATCTAGACAAAGAAATTACCTTCTGAAAGGTGGGAGGAACAAAATGAGAAAATACTCATATACAACCTTATTACTATTAGTTATTACTACAGAAGAAGAAACACCACAATTTGAAACCAAGCATTTTCTTCACTAGTCTTGGTTAGCCTGAAGTAGTAAAGCCTTGTTTGAAGAAGCTGTCAGTGCTTGTGCTTTTACAATACTTCTCCCTCTCAAAACTTGCTTTAGTTACTAAAGAGGCAGTGCAGAGCCCTCACCTGCAGCTCCTCTTGTGCTTTATGAGCACGTCTCCAGAGCTCACCAAAGGACGTTGGTTGCTGTTGCGCTGTGGTACAGGTGTCATGATGGAGGCTGAACATAGCCTTGATGCATGGCATGACAAGTGTTGGGGTTTGGTTTTACTTTTTACTTCATAGTAAGTTATATACAAAAATCAGAAATATTGGTTTTAATAATTATTTTTAGCATACCTATAGAATTTTTGAAAGGTGAATGTCGTTTCTCCTGGTCACTGTGCTGTTAAGCTTGCAAACTCCTTTGGATAGGAGGCATGGTGCTGAAGATCAGTTAGAGAAAAAGCTTTTCTTTCTATGACAATTCCAGAATTGTTTTCACACTCCTTTATTTATCAGTTCTATTTTCCTCTTTTTCTCATTTGTTTTACAATCTTACAACCTCCTGAGAAGTGTTTGCATTAGCAACTACTTTTTATAGTTGATATTAAAAGAAGAGAAGCACCTTCTAGTGTACTGGAAAAACAGAAATTAATAATAAATTACAAATAATTTGGGACATCTTGCAGAAATGCTGTTCAGATGGAGAAGCTTGCTGAGAGTGGTATGGTGCCATATTTTTCAAGTGAAAAGAAGTCACTAACAGTTGTATTTTACAGGAAAACCTGCAAAGAAAAAAACATACTTATTTTTCTTTTCTTTCTTAATTTGTTCATTAATGATGCTTTTTGGGGAGTGTTGCTTTTCTTCTGCCTAGGCACAGAACAAACTTCTTGTCTTTTTTGTTGGAAAGCAACTTGGAAGAGCCATTTGCTTCTTGATACATAATGAGATTAACCAGCCTATTTGAAAATAATTAGAACAAACCAAAGAAGAAATCTGCAAGCCAACAGTATTGCTTTGGTCATTATGCCTTGCTGAAGCATTCAGCATGTAAATGTAACCTTCAGTTTGTCCTGATGGTGTCAGAACATGTTACTCCCACCTTGCAGCCATGGTCTACATAGTGTACCTTTGGTTTTGCATTCACTGTGTAAAGTTCCATATGGTTTGTAGATTTTTTTCTTCAGAATGTTGCCTTAACAATAACTTGCTTATTGTGCCAAATCTTTGAATAGCTCCCTTTCTTCCACAAATGCGAGAACTGTTTAATGAAGATAATTTTAATTGAATTCTAAGATATTAGCAGAATTCTTAAATGTGTTAACGTAACTGTCTTTTGACTAGAAGTAAAATACAGATTAGCACATTGACCATAATTTAATGTTCTTAATCTTGAGCAGTCTTCAATACTTCTGATGCAACCATTCCTGGCAATCAAAAGAGAATCTACCATGCACAAAAGCATGTAGTTATTCAATGAGGAGCACAGACTCTAAGTAAGTAATATGTGCCATCGAGTCTGTGGGAATTCTGACATTGAGCCTGCATCCACTACTCTCATCTGTCTGAGTGTCTTGTTTTCCAAGAAGTCATCACATGTTGTTAGATGGCTTGAGTCAGGCATTATGCTTAGCTTGAAAGGAGAACCAGGTACTCCAGATTCCTCCAGCTTGTGTGGCTCTAATGGAGCCTGTCAGTAGGCTTCCCTGAAGACATTTGAATGGCTGTGTTGCAGATTGTTTCAGTCGCTCTTCAGTTTCCATGGCCATGGGCAGACCTTCCAGTTAGGTTTTCATCTGAGCATGGTAATAGCTGTTCAGTTAAGCAGCTGTTAGCCAGACAGCTAAAGCAAGATTCCAGAAAAACTGCATTTTAAAAAGTGAATGCTGTAAAAGAATAGTTGGTGTTTTGGGTTTGGTTTTTTCACCCTGGAGAATTCATGAATGATTAAGCCAGTATTTCAGCAGTAGAGCGATGTGTTGAGTGCTGCTGAATTGATACTGCAATTGCAGAATCAAGTTGAAAATGCTCATTGAAATTTAACTTTGTTTTTGTGTCTTGCACAAACATTAAAGTCACTCAGCATGAGTCTCAAATTCAGCACTGCAAAGTGTGTGCTTCATTGCATGTCTTACCAGTAGTGGTTACTCTGCTGGTCTCAGGGTCTAATTGTGTGCATGCTGATCTTGATTGTGCAGCGCTTCAGCAGTAGGGCAAGTGGTCCTTTTGGTTTGTCATACAGTTTTAATTACAGTTAGGGGGCTAAATTCTTTAGGTGGATAGTGCTGTTCATGCTCAAAGAGGGATTAAAAAGAAACATTTTTACATTTTATTGTCATTAAGAATGATTTCCTCTCAAATGCATTTGATGCTTGCATGTATAGTATGCATAAATAAAATCGGCTTCTCAGAATGTAAATAGAAAAGTTCTTTCCTGCTCTAGTGTTTATTCATTTTGGATGACAAGTATTAGAAATGTATTTTAAAAACAACCTATGATTCACTCGGTTCTGATTAAAAATTCAGTTGGCACACAACAAGATTAGTGATTGTGTACGGATGAGATTAATTTGGAGCTCATTACAATGACGCCAGTTTGAGTAACAAGAATTGTTTGTTATCTTAGCCTAGTTGATTGTTAATGTGAGCCGGTTAATAGCTGAAGTGCTTATTCAAAATGTTAACCCCATTTTTTCAATGATTTTGAATTATCTTCTGTTTGGTGAAGAGGATACAATAGAAGTATCAGCAAGGCAACTGTCAGTTCAGGAAATGGATTTCTTAGTATTCTACTTCAGGCCTCCAGCTAGTCACCCCAGAATTATTCTGCCCACCCATTGCTTTCAAAAGGGCTTCAGGAGCCTGAGTAAGAATGGAGGCAAGAGGACATGAACATTTCCTGAAACCTGTTGAGTGCTGAATATGTCCTTGTGGGCTAGTATATAGCATTTTCCTTGTGGGAATACTTAGTGCTGCATTTGCATGGGAGGAAGATACTGTCATCACAGATCTTCAGAGAATACGCTGCTGCAGTTCTCATGCCCATAGTTAGCATTGGGAGGATTCTTTTCCCTTGTGTATTTGGTGATACTGAGTACAGATTCCAGTCACTGTGGAGTTAATTCAGCTCATTGTGCTACTCAAGTGTACTGGCTGTCACGCTCTGTATCTTGTGTAGACCAATGTTTGTTTTTAAGTTCTTGTATTTGTGCTTATTAGACTCATTTGGCTATATGAGAACTGTCATGAAGGTTGTATTTTTTTCTGTGCCTCTGTTCAAATTCTTAATCATTATTTCTATTGGTTGCTGAGTTAGGTTTAAATGGGTAGTGAAGAGATCCTTTAAATATCTACCTCTTCCATTAATTGTTCTTTATTTACTCAGGCCTATGAGAAACATGTTTCAGCCATGTCTTGACTTTATATGTCAATATGTGTTTTGTTTATTTGTAATCCCATGTTATTTAGCATTTAATTTTCTGAAACAAATATTAATTCTGAAAATATTTTATACCTGTCCCTCTCTATTGATCCTACCTATTTGGATATATGGGGAATGCAGTTATGTGTGCACACGTGTATATATACATATACATATAGTCACTGCAGCCTTGCTGAAGTTTGTCTGGTATTGATAGGCAATGGGAAAAAACCCACATTTTATATGTCAGAGAAGTCATTTACTCAGGAACTTTCCCAAGGACTTTTTGACTGGTACTGTTGGCACTTACGGTATGCATTTTTGTCCACATTTTTGAACAACACGGCTATGCCAGTGCAGCATTCCTTTTAAAGCCAGATCTGAAAGAGTGTAATTTTGAATGTGTTTTAATCTGGTTTTGGTGTCTGAGCTCCACACTGTTCCTCAGGGAATCACGAAATCACAGAATAATTAGGGTTGGAAGGGCCCTCTGGAGATAATCTGGGGTTCAGTCCTTCTGCCAAGTTGAATAAGTACTAGGTTTAAAATGAGAAATCCCCAAAAGAGGATTCTGGCTGGGAATCCTCTCCTGGCGTAGTGTGGCCAGCTTGACTGCAGCCTGTGTGAGGCCAGCATTCAGGAGGTCCTTCTGAGAAGTCACACAGTGCTCAGAGCAAGTTAGGATTGTCTGTGTACATGTGTGGTAAAAATGGTGGCTATGCAGTCCAGCAGAAGGAGTTCAAGAGAATGACAGAAAAAAAAGTTTTCCTTTCTATCTTTGAGTCTGTCAAGACCTTTCTAACTGGGAAATGGTTCCTTTTTCTCATCATTTTAGTCTTCTTAATTTCTCTTACAGCCTTTCATTTTTGTCCTTTTTGTCTAGAGTTGTTAATATTTATAAGGCTGAGACATGGTTAGCCACATTGTATTACTTGGTCATTTTCTATTCACATAAATTCATTGCATATATTTACCTCACTTTCTTTTTGCCAAACTTCAGCATTTCCTGGTACAGTTTATAAAATGTCTTTCTATCTTAAAGCATAAGCAGAACAGAATATGCTAAGGTTGAAAGTTCTGCTTTACCTAATTGCGGCATTTTGGATGAACTTTTGACCTAACGAATCCAGAAATTTAAAAAAAGAATATAGTATGATAATACTTCTTTAATTTCAAGGAACAAAATATCTGTTAAGCTAGGTAGTTTTGGCTTTCTTACTTAAATCTTGCTGGTGTAGAAGGCAAAATTAATTCCATTAGTTTTGTAAAGGGCTCCAGGGGGAAACATTTCCTTTCATTTTTTGGCACAAGCTTCTCTGATAATGCAATTTCTCCCTAGAATATGAAAAATCCAGAATATTAGCTTTTAAAATATAGAATTTCAGTCCAGGAAAGAGTAGTTATTGGAGAGCATTAGAAATGTGCCTGGATGTTTGACTGAAAAATGGCAGAATGGGAGAAAAAGTTTTTCTGCCATACTAACTAAAGTGTGTGTGATGAAGGACTTAATCATTGTGCAGTAGTAAAATAGGGGGAAAACATTATGGTTTTCCATTCATAGCGTTGTTTTAGGAAAAAAATAAAGATAATTTTCATTTGTCATATCAGTTTGACCATATTTTTCATGGTCACAGATTTAGATGGGCCAGAAGTTTGGACCAGAATAACAGGATGCTTAAATCTTAATGTAAAATGCTGAAAAATATGTTTGGGTTTGTATGTCTTTCCTTTGCAGGAAATACAGTCCTTGCCAGTGGTAAGGGTGGTATAATGGATTCCAGCAAATCATTCACTTTCGAGCCATAGTTCATACCAAATACATAAAGTTGGATTTCCCAAGCCAGACATAAGAAAGCAGAACATATTTTAGGTGGAAGTCTGGGAGTATAGTGATAATGTGTTGGCATTTATAATTCTTTAATGTAAACCAGCAAACTGGTAATGTACTTCTGACTGATTTTTGCTTCAGTTTATTAATACATAATTGTACTTTACCTGAGCAGTGTTTTTTTAAAAATTGTGGAAAAAGTATTTTCAGAAAAAACTAGTGGAAAATGAAAGGATTCTGGCCCTTATGTGTGGTGTTACTGTCACAATACACTCCACTCTAGAGTTCTTTCTAGAGTTCTCAAGAACTCTAGAAACAGTGGGAAATTACATGTCTTGAGGGCAACAGCTTGTTAGCTTTGTAGAAACATGTTTACAAGGGGCTTCGTTGGGTTTTTTTTTGAGAGAAAACACTGACTCTAGGACAGCTTTCCTGAACTGAGAATACATTTAAATTCTGGGTAGTATGCCCATTGAATTCACATTGATGTGCTATAATAATTCATTTTTTGGTAGAGGAAGTTGATCATTGTGTATGAATATTCAAATAGAAAAAACTTTTAAATTAACTGATTGCAGAAGGACAATTAGAAATGGTCATTCTGTCTAATAATGCAGTTTTGAATTTGATAAAATTCTGAGTAGTGAATACTGTTATAATTTGTAATTGCACTTTTCTCCAATGAAATTAGTTTAAGTTTGGTACCCTGAAGGTTCTTTCCTTCAGAAGATATTGTTGGGGCAAAGAAATAAATGTCTTTGCATTCAGGGTGATTTTCAAAAGATCTATTCATTTCCCAAAATGGAGGAGGGCTGAAGATATATTTTCTTTCCTTTTTACCGGTCTAAGTTTCAGCCTATATTTGTTTCAAAACTTCTCTTTTTTTTACTCATCCTTTACATTCTTTTAGGTCTGTGTTTCCTTTCTAGCTTCTATTTCAGTTCCTCAGGCATATCAGCTCTTTTTTAGAGATAACTACAGAAATATAGTTCAAATTTAGTCAGCATCTTGATGCTTTGTTTTGCAATATAAATGTTCATACAGTTTTTAGTGGACTCTTCCATATACCCGTCTTCCCAGAGATGCATGTTCTGCATGTACCATTTGACAATAAATGCTCGAGGGATGTTAGTGGATGCTATCCAAAACATTAGCTGTGAAGGTTCTGCCTTTTCGCTGTAGCTAAAATTACTTGTGTTGACAGGAAAGGAGAAAACCACAAGAGCTGATAAGAGTGAAAGACTTGCTGTTTGAAAGGGACTGTTGAGGTGAAGCATTAGCAGTGGTCTGTTCTCTGGTCCACTGATGGTCTAAGATGTTGAGGCCTGTTCACACTGCCATCACAGCATGGTAAGTGAGCCTTTAGCTAAAAGATGCACGTGCCTATGTCTTGTGGGGGACTTTTTCTTGTCTTCATTCTTTGTTCCTTTTACTTGTCATGTCTAGTTAAATATGTAAACCTCTGGTAACCAGCTCCCAGGGGAAAAAAGTGCAGTGTACTCATATGGAGAAATTAATGATTAGTGCATTGGAGTCACTAACCTGGAATTTAATACATGCTGAAGGAATTAAGAAATTCACTCTTGGATCAGGTAAAAGTATCATCTGCTGTCTGAGAGAGGTGTGCTGAGAGGTCTGGAAAGAAACAAAACTTGTCTATTTCCTTAGCAAAGTAGGACAAGAATTGCTTATGCATGCCAAGTCTTTAGGAGATTAATTAGGTAGTAGGCAGTTGTAGCTTTTAATGGTCTGATTATCTTTCTCTGCCGGAGAAACAGGCAGGCTCTTCCAGCAAGAGTGCACAACATAATAATGTTCTCCTGGGCTCAGCTTCACAGATTCTGGATTTCCTGAGTACCCTTAACTTTCCAACATCAGCTGTCTCTTCACTGCTCCTTCAGCAGGAAATAGAAAAATTTGTATTTGGAAGCTGAGTTTACTCCTTTTTTTGGTGAATGCTACTTGAGGGGCAACTTTGCATTTATTCTAGGTGAAAGCAGAAGAGCGTTCTCCATGTGTAAGATTTGCTGGGATCTGTTATAGAGCTGCTTTGGGTATTGGAACATCTATCAAGAGCCACACTGTGTAGCCAGTGGAATTAAAAAGGGAAAATAATTTCATGCACAATAAAAAATGCTTTTCTGAAAGCAGAATTAATTTCCTATTATGTTGTTTTCCTGCTCTGTATTTTCTTGCTAATTCAAGGCCCTTAAGTATTTGGGATTTCAACTAAGTGTTTATAATCTATTCTAATTTCTGTATCCAGTTTTCACAGCCTCTTGCCAAAAATAAAAATTAAAATAAATACTGAAAATCCCAAGCTTTGCTTTGTGCAAACGTTTTTATCTGGTTTTCACAGCAGCAGAGCACACAAGGTCTGTAAATTCTTTGGTTGTATTTGCAATGACAGAAATGCTCCAGAGTTGAACTGGTTTTGTGAAATCTTAAGGTTTGATGTTTGCTTGGGCCCAAAAATGATCATTTCAAGAAGATCACTCCAGAAAGTTGTTCCAGTGGTGCTTTGGGGGAGAGGGATATGAAGAACCTGTGAAAACAAGATGACAAGTAGATGGCATGTAGGTTTACAGTGATTGATTTGAAGCTGCAGCCTGTAGGATGTTTAAGTGCTGGCTGCTAAGAAACTGAAGCCTTTGAAGTTGTTATAACACTCCAGCCCTGCAAATACTGTGAAAAATATCTGTTGATAGAAAGATGTGAGCATATGGTAGATAATTATCCTGTGCCTTTTTCTGTGAGCAATTTCCCCGTGGTGGCCTATGAAGAGTAGAGCAAAGCGAGAACTGAAACCAGATATGCCAGTTTCTAGGCTAATGCTGTAACCACTGGACTGGTATCTCCTCTCTATTTATGTGGAGGATAAGTGCTAATATCACACTGTGACTTTCTCATTTCGGGTAAAAACTTACATTGGTACTGATTTTAAGCCACTGTAGGATGCAAGTTGTGTGCATGTGGTGTGCAGAGATATAAACAAAATGCAAATCTGTACTTAACATTATTTTTTGTGATAATTCTGGATGAAAGATGCTATAGAAATGCATTACCACTGTTACGGGCTTGGGAGGTTTTGTTTACTGACATTTTCTCATGAAAGTTAATTTCGTGCTTAGAAATATAGAAGTACACTAACTTAAAATAAGATCTTGCTGTTATTTCCTGTAGTATAGCCAGGAAAAACAGTTACAATCTGTCTCCTTTAAAATCACATTCCTGGAAGATATTCTGGCAACCTGGGTATTTAAACACATTTCAAAGAAAAACAACTTCAATTAGAAATTGTTACTGTATTTCATTTTTGATAGTGTAGAATTATAGTTTACTGCAGACATTGCCTGGAGTTATGAAATAAGCAATAACCTGTGAAGGAGTTTATGAATTAGCAGCTTTTTGGACCATGAGGCTCATTGTATTGTGAAAGAAATGGGGAATGTGTAATCATGGACGCTGAGTAGTTTGCATTGGTTCTTGATTAACTTTTTGGAAGGATAAAGGAAAGAATACAAAGCACAGAACGTTTCAGAACAAAATTTAAATGTGGTTTCTTTGCCAGAAGTTGAATAGTACAGCATCTTTGGAAAGCTGAAGTATGCATGTCTTTGCTAATAGCGCTGAGAAGTTACTTTGTTGGGGGTTTTTCACTTGCCTCACCTGTAAGATCTCACTAGAACTGATAGTGTCAGGCTGCAAATTTTCCTTGTCTCCTTTGGAAATCCAGTTGGTGTCATTGCTACTCATTTAAATGAGTTACTGTTGAAATGGCTTAAATTGCACTCTGTGGGTGGCCTTATAACAGCTCTGCTCTGCCTTTTATACCAACTTCAAGTGAATTCATTTTCTCAACTCTGGTCATGTCTGAATGTCAAAAAACCTTTCCCTATCAAACTGTTCACTTACTATGCAGCCAACTTCTGTCAGCAGACGGGATAAGGAGCCAGGGAATTCACAAATTGAATTTGCAGCCCGACAAAATCTCTGGGTTTGTACTTCTTAGTGAAAATCAATGCTCCTTGGTGAGATTGTTTAACTTAATATCTGGCAGATCGTCAGAACAGATCTCCTGAATCATCTTAGATTTCTCCAGTGTAGACACAGTTTGATGGATGCTTATGGTCTATTAATCTCTGTGTAATAATTGAATACTGTGTTTCCATTAATATTGCCACACAGCATGAGCTAGAGGGCAAACTTAGTGAATGCATATACTATTGGTTAATCACTTTAAAGTCTAGGTAACTGTTTTCTTAAAGACCTTGTCCTGAAATTTTGTTTCATAATAAAAAATGTCAGCCTGGAAAACTTCTGCCATGAAGGACCATTTAACTTCCTTATGTTGAATTGCTTACTTATGGATAGGTAAATAGTTATTGGCCATCTTCTATATGACAATAGCTACAACAGTGTGGGCAGTGATGCTTCTGGAGTCTGGTCTCTGTCATATGGAAGTTTTCATTCCATTCATTTTTACTGTAGGCCATTTTGAATTTTGAATTCCTGTAGATCGTTTTTCATTCATTCCCTAACTGGAAAAATGAGGTTTACTCAGTCGTCACAGATGACATTACCAGACTTTTGTATCTACAAGGATATACAGTCATCTTTGGGTGCTACTAAATCTGCTACTACAACTTCTGTACTTCAGACGAGGCAACAGTTGATCTTTTTAGAAAATGAAAGTTACCCAAGTTGCAGTATGGCAAAGTGAAAAAAATGCTGAAATTGAAAACTGAAAGGTTGAAATTAGGATCTGATGCATGAAGTTGCTCCTAGTGTTAGTGGAGATCATGGAGACATGCAAGCAGTGTCTAGACAGAAGCTAATTGTTTATTTAAGCCTCCATCTGTATGCTCAGAAATGACAGGTAAGTTCTTCAATGATATGCTGAAAAAATTATAACATTGACAGTGGTCCTGACCAATCTGAGTTGTGCATGTAGGTCATCATGTGAGATCAGCATGAGTGCAGAACTAGTTGCATTTTGGGTTGCTTCATCCTGGTATATTGTACAGTGGGCCACTTCCAGTCTAACTGGCTAACTATTGAGTAACTCAGGGAGTTTGCACTGCAGAGGTCATTTAAAGATATCTATTGGCAAACAAGGCAAGGGCTTGTATCCAAGTCTGGATTTCTTTATTTTAAATGCATTAATGATTGTTCCGTTAAATTTTATTAACTCTCTGGAAAGCCTGCAGAAATCTCATTTCAAATTAGACAGGATTTATTGAGTGAAATATGTAACTTAGTCTTTCAATACTCCAGTCACTGTGATAATTTTTTCTCTATAAACTATGTTTTATTCACAATTTTATATGATTTTGGCAAAATGATAATGTACAGATTTATGAGCAAGGCAGAAGATTTTTATATAAGCCACAGAAAGCAACAAGTCTTTTTCTATATACATAATTGTCTTGTTATTTCTGTATTTGGGTTTTTCATACCTTCTTGGCTTCAGTGATCTGTCTGTGTTCTTATTCCCAGGATTTTTTAAAGTTTTAACAACTAAACCTTGGAATATTGAAGTTGCATCCGATTTTAATATTTATAAAAGATCTGAGTTTTGTAGCAGAACTTGAAGCCATGAAACGCAGACCAAAAGCTCTGTTCTTCTAATGTTTTAAATCTTCTTAACCACCATCTCTTAAAAAGCTGGGTAGGTTAGAGCTGGAATGCAGCCTTCAGGCAAACAATCAGAAAATACAGGTTACTTCTCTTTTTGCTCCAAGTTTAAGATTTTGCTGATTTCCAAAGAATCTCTGTGATGCTGAAATTGTAATAATGTAGAGACTCTAAATGAGATAAACTTGAGAAATCAAATTCTGCCTTAGATTTCAACAATGTATTTTACACGTAGTTGCTTACTTTATCTTTGATTTCAAAAACAGAAGGAAGATTAAAGAAACTGAGAACAATATAGCACATATTTTGACATCCTGTTGAAATTGGATTACAGTGAATTTGCTTTAAAGTATTTTCAGGTGAATGAACCTAGTGCTTAGGGCAAATAAGTTACACTAAGATATGTAAAAAGAAATGTCATACATAAACATGACATTATATTCAGTACTGTTTGTGTTAAAATTTATGAGTTTAGATCTTGTGAAAAGTACAGCCCTTCTGCAAAGTTAACAAAATGGATGGAAATGTAGTGGCCAAATGCCAAATAACATGCACTACAATAATATAATTCTAAAGTTAAAAACATTTTATATAAATCAGAACTTGTCTGTCAGAAAATTTCTGTAGCCCTTGTATGTTTCTTCTTTCATTAGTGAGAATCCGTTATAATCCACATATGTCCTGGGTGGGTAGTTGAGTTGTTCTTCATGTGATTTATTTTTATAATCAGTTTGTACTTTGAAACTTGAGTTGCTGAATAAGAGGTGTTTAGTAAGGATCCTACAGTCAAATCTTTAATTCCTGTAGCTTTAAGGCAATACAGAATAAGCACTGTTTTGATGCAATGTTCTTGAAATCTTTGAAAAGAGCACTCCTTTAGCTCTGTGCTGCACAAATGACAATGGATTTCCTCTTGCTCTTTTTTTGTTCTGTAGTGTAATGTTATTTAAAAAACAAAAGGTTCAGTTGCATTTAGGTCAGTTATTAAAATACTGTTGGTCATTTCCTTTGACAGAACATTTCTATTGTGTTATACCAATGTCATTAGGAGGAAAGGTTATTCCCACTTGTCTGGCTGATATCAATACATACTGGCATATTACATCCTCTGGCTTTCTGGAAATGTTTTATTTGAGCAGCAGCTTGGGAACAGGAAATTTAAGGTTATATGTAGTCTGGTTTCAGACTGCATGATAGAAAATGTGTTTCCTAGAAGATGTTGTCTACCTGACAGATTTTCTCCAGTATTTTGTAGAATTGGGTAAGCTTGAATGAGTTCAAGTTCCTAACAAATTTTTACCAGCTGTAGGTGGCAGGCAAGGTAGAACAAAGCTTTCAGTCACTCTGTAGTACTTGAGGAACTTACATGAATTGCATTAGTATGCCACCAATTCACCAATTCCTCTGGAAGGAAGCTTACCTTTTAAGATATGGCAATGATAATATTCCCATTTTGCAAGTAGTTCCTACTGTCTAGAAGGGGAAGAAAATGGAGTACTTTTACATAAAGCTGTGGTCAAATCTGAAGTCTGCGACACTGGGGTAACATTTAAAGGCAGAGATTCAAGGATCGCATTTCAGCCATGCTGAGCAGCCCTTTCTACCAGAATCAGAGTGAGCAGGAAAATAGGAACACAGTTCAATCCTGTAGCTGTTCATGCATGTAAAACACAGCAATACATGCTTCCCTTTGCATTCACTGACAAATTAGACTGATACGTTTCAAGTGATGATGCTGAATATGAGAAATTCATTTTGGTAAGATCTTAATAAGTAGAAAGATCGTTTGTAAGGATAGTGCAGAAGGCAATTTTCCTCAATGGATTACAGCTGTACTGATTGCTGAGAAGTGGAGACAGCCTTGCTTGTCCAATGAGGATGGGTGTTACTAAAGAGCAGGTCAGCTAGCCTGGAATAAGTTAGTTAGAGTCTGCTGGCTTTGCTGTGAGAAGGTGGGGGATATATGGTTGTATAAGGGACAGATAAGGTAAGAAGATGCTGTGTGAGGGACTAGCTGGTTTAGAGACAGCTTGGGGTTTAGCCGGTCATGCAGAATGAAACTTAGAGAGAAGGAGTCAGTGCTGTGTCGAGTTGCCTGAGAGAAGGTATAAGGAGCTTTTGATAAAGGACTGGTGATTCTTCCAGTCATGTTCTGTCTTGATATAAGTGCTACCTTAATATATGTTACCTAAATGGGAAAAAAGTATAAAGTTCTGGCAAGAGAAACACTTCAAATATTAAGCCATCATATGTGTATGTGGAAGTCTGTATAAAACTATCCCATAAGGACATATCAGAAATAATAAAAGTTTGACTCTTTTTAATGGAAATAGCCATCTTAGAAATCAGGCTATGAGTAAATTTCATTGTAGAGCTGAAGCATGGTGCCTGGTAAGTAACTGGTTAAGATTTCTATCTGCTTTTGCAGAGTATCAGAAGACAAAATTTATATACAAACCCATTTGTTTCTTTTCAGAGCTGTGAAGTCCCACCTTGCTAAGATTGTATTTCACTCTGAGCTTTTTGTAAACCTCTTCCTGAAGCTAAAACTTGCTGGGGTTGGAAAGAGCCTGTAGGTAGAGATCATTAGCCCACTTGTCCTGCCTGGGCAGGATCAGTTAGATTAAGCTGTCCAGGTCCTTGTCCAGTCAGGCTTTGAGTATCTCTAAGGACACAGGCTAACAAATTTTTCTGTGCAGCCCATTCACTTGTGTTTATTACTTTTATTTATTACTTTTTGTGTTACACAAAATACTTTTTTATGAAATATCTGTCTGTTACAGGAAGAAGTAACATGGCATCTAAGTACATTGAATACAAATATGGATAAGAAGTTTTATGAAGCTACTGTATTATACCATCACTTAGTTGTAAAATGCAGATGTCGTTTGCTAGTTTTGAGTTTCTTAATATTAACTCTACAATTCATGTAATTTAAAATTCTGTTGCAGCTAGTTTATTGTCAAATGTCTGTGTGGTATGCACCCTTCTAGTACCTATATGGGCCCTCAAGAGAACTGGAAAGGGAATTTTTACAACAGCATGGCCTGCTGGGAGAAAGGGTAATGGCTTTAAATTGAAGTAGGGTGAATTAAAATTAGATATAAGGAAGAAATTATTCACTATGAGGGTGGTGAGGCACTGCGACAGGTTGCACAGAGAAGCTGTTGATACCCCATCCTTGGAAGTGTTGAGGCCAGGTTGGAAGGTGCTTTGAGCACCCTTGTCTAGTGGAAGGTGTCTCTCCTCATACTGCATGATCTTTAGGGACCCTACCAACCCAAGCCATTCCATGATTCTATGAAATATGGATTGATTTTCTTTATACTCAAATTTTACCAAAAGCCACATGATTGTGTTAACAGGCTCTGAGGTTGTATCACGAAAACTGCTTGAAGATCTATGTTCAAGGCATATGAGCACCTAAGTACTTTTAACCAGAGCTGTGTTATGTCCTAACAGCATGGACTACAGGGCAAGTCCTCCTCTGTCCATTTTTGGTCAGCTAGATGTAGGCAGGCAACACTGGTCACATTAGGTATGGTTTGTAACACCAAGTGCTTCCTGAATAAAACCTACTGTGTGCAGAAGACTGAGCTTAGCCAGATACAGGAGTGGTAGCAATGTTACTGTGTTACTGACACAGTTATTTTAATTGTATTATAATTTTTATTTCTCTTAGCTGTATTTCTTGAAATACGTTGAACCTGTAATAAAAATTTCTGCCAGGCATATTAAAGAGACTTCTGTGTATGGGTGACATTTGTGTTAAGGGGGTGAGTCAAGGTAATTCAAGTGAAGAGATAGTTAAGGTGAAATAAATCACAAGGCTGAGGCAAGAGACAGGGACCCATTTGCTCTACCACTGGGAATGTAGCCACTGTTTGAGATAATGGAGCAGAGCAGTTTCTGTAGTTGATGTTAGTTTGCCATATTCACTTGGTTGACTGCTTTTTGAATTATTTACTGTGCAAGGTTGTACTTACCTAATCTTTGTGTGTTGTATAGCAATTTTAATTTAATTCAAACTTTCCCAGTTCCCAGATGCAACAGTATAATTTTAGGACAGAATAGAATGGTAATTTGGGCCTATATAAATCTGGTTGTAGCCCTGTTATCACCTTTATGGTAGGTTTCCTATTTGACATTAAGCTTCTGCTGTTTCACCTGGCTTTCTTCCAAAGCATGGTAGAATCCTTGTATTTTAATGTTATGGTTTAGCTTTGTCACAAAGGTTCCACATGCATATGTGCCTCTGGTATCGGTATGGAAGGGGGATTGCTTGCCTTTTATTGTTGTAAACAACTGCAGTCTTTATTCTTTTCCACTCAACAGAATTTAGCTTCCTGGAACCCTTCAAACCCCGAATGCCTCCTGCTTGTTGTGAAAGAGCTTGTGCAGCAGTATCACCAATTTCAGTGCAGCCGGTTACGGGAGAGCTCTCGGCTCATGTTTGAGTATCAGACTTTGCTTGAAGAGCCCCAGTATGGAGAAAACATGGAAATATATGCTGGCAAAAAAAACAACTGGGTAAGCTCTTACTTCGTCTAAAATGCTTTTAACAAATACAACTCTTGCTTTGGAGAACTCAAATTCTTCCTGAGGATCTCCATGCTTCCTGTTTCCAATGGAGAAAACTTCAATTTGACTTCAGCTCATTTTCTGTATTCTCTGTTTTGTATTTTGCTGTATTCCATTACCTTGGTTGGACAAGATTTCCAGGTGACAACTGGGTTTGAAACTGTTGTTCATTTGTCTGGTCTCTAGGTGATAACTTTGAAACTGTTGAAACACTTGTGCACTGTTTAGAGGGCACAGTGCAACATTAATGTAGAAATTTGAGTTAGCTTTGAAGATTTGAGAGGCAGAATAACAGTGTTAGTATGACACCTTGCCAGCCTACCAGCCTGCTTAGGGATAGGATGTATTAGGGTGTGTTTCCACATGATGATTGTGTTGATTTAATTGGTAACTGCAGCTGCCAGTATCTCTCTTACACTTGTCTAAGCTGAGATGAGTTCCAGGAGAGGAGAGGAAAAACTAATCCAACTAATTTTCTGCAAGAGGAGGCAAGATGGACTAGAGTAGTGACTTTTTAGGACCATGCTTTCATATGACAACAGCATACTCTTGAGATAAACTGGTCTTCAGAAGTAGTACCTTCTGAAACAGGTGCAGTCTGAAAATTGAGGAAAGTTCAGCAGTCCTATTGTCAAGGCCTAGAATTGAACTTCATGTCACTTCAAGCATTCTAAAGTTACAGGTTATTCAAGGATGTTTACTTTACAACTCACACATTCATCTGTTTTTTTTTTTCTTAGACAAGTCATTGAGGCTTTTTTTATTTGAACCCAGAATTTTCTTCATCAAAGAAATTCAGACCTCTTCAATGTTTATAGATCAGAATAATTAATTGAAATTAACTTATTCACAGATGTTATTGTCCATAGCTTGCATCACAAATAACTTGCTATATCTCTAAATTTCATCAGACTGGCTTATTGAAGTGCAGAAGGCTTTCTAACCGTATTGAAAATTTTTCAGTTTTTGCCAGCTGCAAAAATTCTACTCAAGATTGTAGAAAACTAGGGGTTTTCTTCGGTTTTGAGGGGAAAGACATTGCTACTCAAACCTTTTGAGTCTTTTCTCAGTCTCTGGTGACTGAATAAAGAACTTTCTTTTCTTTAATTTTAAATGCTGTTTTAATTTAAAATATTCAAATAAAATAAATTTTAAGTGCATTTTGAGTCAAATTCTTTTCGTGTAGCAGAGCTATGGATTCTTCCAGTGTGTACTTTTTTCCAAGTCTTCGTTCTCTGTCAGGAAGACTCTTGAGAGTCTTGAAGATTCTATGAAATTTGGTATGTGTGGCAGAGACATTTTTACTAGTGTCCTAAAACAAAACGGTGAGACTACCTTTTGTAGTTCTCTTTCCTGTTTTTTACAACTGTTTTGTTAGCCTCAAGGATCAGCAAAATAGGACATTTTTCTAAAAACAGGAGGTAAATGGCCTTTTATCTTCTCTGCCTGGAAGTTACTGAAATTCGTGTTGGTGCTGTCTCTCAGGAATCAATAGTAGTTCAGCAGATTTCTGAAATAATCAGGTATGAGCCTTGCACAGTGTTAAGAAAGCAATCATCTTAAGTATGTAAGTTAAAAGTACTTTGAAGAGGAGGCCTGAATTCAGCACTCTGACCCAAAATGGAAAAGAAATTTGCTCTTATACCTTTATTCCACTGTCTCCAGTTTCCTAAAAGTCTCAAAGATGTATGACAAATTGACAAATTATTATCTAGCTTAGTAGCTTTGTGTTGGCAGAGTACCAGCAGATGCAGAAGCCTATTAAATACTTAATTGCTCAGGGCTGTGGCCAGAAATTCATCTGTCTTGACCTGATGCCTATATCCAGCTGTTTTGGGCTGGGGAGGTGAGCACCATGGACAGGGGCTGCTCCCTGTCCAACCAGAACACCTTTGGAAGTGTTTGTTTGCAAAATAATGTCGATTGAATTACATGAAAAATCTAGACCTTTTTGGAGCAGCTTGGGATCAGAGCAGCATTGATCAGAGGTCATTCATCTGTTTACTGACCACCCCAGTTCATCAAACTTGGTATTATACAAAAAATAATTTTCTGGATTTTATGGTAAATGTGGTATGGCGTTTTTTGAGAGTTTGGAAGAAAAGCACTATCTGTAATATCCATCTCATTCCGGATAAGAAGTGAGGGCCCTGACTGTCATCATAGCAGTTTTCATGTAACACATGTACGAGAAGTTGGTGATTTTTCTGCTTACATCAATAACACAGCATCAGGAAGTTGGATCTCTCCTCAGAAGTGGTGTAATCAGGAAAGATTTCACCATTGGACTTTAATGTATGCTGGACTTTATGGACTTTAATTTTTGCACAGTGTTTCTATGAGCAATTTCTTTTACTATCTTGTGTGAATACCAGTGGCAAATTTTAAGGGCAATTCTTAGCTAGCTGGGTTATAGTGCAACATCCCACAAAACGTTTTGGTGAATATAACTCATTATTTGATATAACTTCAAAGGTACCATTCAGATGCATTTCAGATCTTGTTTTTTCTTGTTTAGTGACTTAAAGGTGGAATGAGTTATCTCTACTTCATGCCTGGTAGATAGACACAGAAGCAGATTGGCACTGACAAATTGGTTAGCTTGTCTCAAATTATCCCAGTTGTTTGTACTTACTTGCATAAAATCAATGTTTAACACTTTCTTTACTGCTAATTCAACCTAACTAACAAATAAAACTACTGTTTCGCTATTTTATTGAACTAAAAACAGATTAAGAAAATTAATATGGAGGAAATCAGGCAGGCATTTGTTTTTAAAAAACAGTTAACTTTGTTGCTTTATCATCAGGTGGACAAAGTCTGGTTTTAAGGAAGTGTATGAAACAGAAAGGAAATCCTTTCCATTTCCTTCACATGCCCTTTATACGTAAAAAAGAGCAATGTGTATGTGACACTTGGCAAATTTTCAGTAAACGGTTGTCTAGGTGTTTAGAGTTACATAATTCTGAAAAGAAATTTTTTAAAGCCTTCTACTTCAACTCTTTTTCTGTAACATTATGCAGAGGACACTTTTGATATGTGCTCACCTTTCTAAACACATGTTCTCTTACATAGATCTGCAGTGTTTGTAAAGATGCTTCTGTTTTATCTGTGTGTTCTTACCAATTTGTCAGGTTTTTAGTTTTACTTACAGACTCTTTGCAGGTCTCACCAGACCTTTGTCCGGAAATGAGTACAGCCAAGATACATCTATATTTAGAGCATAACAAAATATAGTCTGATTTTCTGTCATGCACATTGTTTTATTCTAAATATTTTTGCTGTTGACTTACTGGCAATGAGGGTTAATGTTTTTAAGGTGTTTTTTAATATGACACCTGTGAAATCTGTTTTTTGGTTTTTTTTTTTTCCTCTCCAGTAGTTCAATTCATCAATTCTGTCTTAAATCTCAACCCTTTTCTTTGGTATGAGCTCTTACACGTTTTTCTGGATAGTATTTAATCTTCAGAATGTTTGTGGTTCTCTTTTAGCTACCAGGTCTCATTTGTGTTACCTTTTTTCCACAGACTGGAGAATTCTCAGCTCGTTTCCTCTTGAAGTTGCCTGTTGATTTCAGCAATATTCCTACATACCTTCTCAAGGTAAAAACAACTGTCTAAGTGGACAGTATTTATGAGAGAGTATGAATTATTGCAATCTCCTTAGTAATTATTTTGACTTTCCTGTCTTCCTGCCAGGAGTTTGAAAGTTCACCATATCCAATTGGATTATATTTTGGAAAGGTGATGTTGGACACACTGATGTTTTGTGGGCTGCTTTAGTGGCATCTTTAACATGAGTCTGTGGAGTTTCATGATGTATTACTGCTGGGATTTTTAATGAACAGTGCCAATTGTACCAAAGTTTTGACAGTAGAAACAGAAAAGCAAACTGAATATACCATTTCTTAACAGGGAATTAAGGCAAGTTCTGGTTACTTTAACTAAAAGCTTCAGTGATTACTTTGCTTCATTGTTTGAAGTGAACAGAAATTTGACCAGATACTTTTGAAAGTAGTGCTGTAGAGTATTTTTGCAAGTTGCAATAAAAAAAGTGTTTATTTTTTTGCTAAGAGGAGACTAAAAACAGAAAAGTAATTTGTGACAAACTACCACTGTGGAAGATTTTTAAATGAGAGAGTTTTAAAGCACAGGGACAGTCTCTCTTTGAAGCAGCTACTGTGGAAGCCCATCATAAGGTCAATGTTACTATACTTAGTGAATGCAGTGAGGGATCTGTTTTTTCTGTCTATCATGACTGTCAGAATGAAGTGCCAGAACTTCCACTGCAGACAAGGTTTGAGTCAGTTGATGTTGCCAACACTCATCTTTCCTTTCAACCATGTGTCTTCCTTCTTTTGCTTTTAAATATTTGGAAAGAGGAACAGCTACTTAATCTTTAAAAACTAATGTGTTGAAATGAAATTGTCAGTGTGGATTCCATTACCTCCTCTTTGTCTTATTGTTAGAACTGTCTTCAATTGCTAAATCACAATTGCAAGTGTGAGTCTTCAGTGTTTCACCAAATAAGATCTCAAGTTACAAACCATTAAAATAAAGGCAGGCACAACTATAATCTTGACTGAAATTTTTGGTTGCTGTTTGAGATTGTAATCCTATTATTTTTCTACCTTCTGTAGATTGTCTTCTGTTTGAATAATGAGCTGCTTCTCAAAAGTATGCAGATACTTTCAGTACCAGCTTTTCTCCCAGCTGCTGTATTTCATTGGATTTTATCTTCTCACTTGATGGGAATGTTTCTGGTCAGATGTAAGAGGGTTGGCTAAGGCCTTTTTGGGGAGGTTGGTGTTAAGCAGGACACAGCAACAGTTCACCTAGACTTCAGGATTGCCGTGATTTGTTTCTGAAAGATATTGGGGGAAAAAATAGACCAAAAATGTATAATGTGCTGTCTGCTCCTGCCAGACCTCCCAAGTGCTGTATTTTTCAGGAACAATTTTAAATGCATCAAGAATTTCAGGACAAATGCAGAAGGAATACAGTTCAATAGCTTCAGTTGCAGTGCTGTCTTGTACCTCTCTGTTCAGTTTCTGGGAAAACTTGCAGGTTGGAAGGTGGTGTATGACTTATGTACCTGTCATCATGTAGGAACACCACGATAGTATCTGCTGTTGTTTCTGAAGAGTAACGTTTTAATGCATGACAGCATACTCCTCCTTACTGTAATTCCCAATCATGTTCGCTAAACATCTTCTCTAAACAAGGTTTGTATACTGTAAGTCATTAGTGCTTCACAGGTCTCCTCCTGGAGCTTTGTTCATCCTGAGTACTGAGTAATTCGTTAGTCTGAAGGAAAACACGTATTTAGTTTGCATACATACGTAGTGTGAGGTGAGGAGACACACAGAGCAGGTAGCAAAACCAAAGTTTCCCAGTCTGCCTTTATTTTGATGTTTCAGAAGTCTTAATGTCTTTGTTTTGGAGTTTTTAAATTAATGTATTTTTGTATGTTATAGCCTGGATTTTTACAGCAGCAGATCCTTCTTGATGGGCAATGCACTAGTGAAATCCTTAGTTTTCTTCATCAGGCTTCTACAGTGCAAGCTGGCAAGTTAACTGTCTGCAGTAGGAAAGTGGCATGTAGTCTGACTGAGTAGCCACAGGAGAAGAAATATTGCAGTATTCCAGAAGTATTGGTTGACAGTAGAAAAATGGCTTGATTTAGGCTCCAGCATGGGTTATGACAGAGTGTGCTTTGTAGCAGGCAGGATCTTACACCCTTGCTGCCTTTAGCTTCCTGTACTCTGAGCTAGATGAATATCATCTCTTGTGACAACAACACAAATGCAGGTAGAATCATAACTGCTCTGTTGTGATTTAAGTAATTGTGCTCTGACTACTCCAAATTTGTAAAGCTATTAAACAAAAAAGGTCTGTATTTTTTTAAGCTGTCCATGTTTTTGTTTTTTTTTTTTAATGAGACATTTGATATAAATAGGCTTTTAATGTATTGCAATAAAGTAGTTTATTTTCCATCATGGTTGTCATGCTGGTTTTGATGCTACCTGCTGGATTATGGTATGTGATTGATAGAGCATCTATTGATGCAGTGGAAATAATTGTTAATATATTACCCTGAAAGGTGGAAGAGCAATCAGTAATTGAAGGCTGTTAGTGTATTAACAGCTTAATGTTTTACTGCAGAATTTAATATGTTTGAATTATGTTCTAGCGTGTAGCACACCTTACAGTGTGCAGTAGCTTCTCTGTAATTTGCAAAGTTCAAACCTGTTGTGCTTTCTCTGACATCTTCTTTTTTTATGTTTAATTAATACTACTTTTGTTAAAATCTGGTGAAATATTAAAGACCATTATTTTTACCTAATCAGTCTCTCCTAGTTTCCCAATGATTTCTAATGCTTTTCTGAAGTTTTTACTGATATCGGTAGGTAATCGCACTACTAGTGTGACTATAAAGCTTTGTTTTATAAGCAAGTATTCAGGTTTGAGGATGTGAGCTGTGACTTCAGTGCATGGTGTGACAAAGTCTTTGGGGTTGTTGGTAATGCACTCTGGAATCATATGGTGTTATTCTGTCAACTTTGTACTGATTGTGATGAGAGTACTTTTCCTATAAAGAATACAAGTTTGAAGGTGTAGCATAAGTTGGATTGTTATGGATGGAGAGGTGAATTTGCCAGGTTATTTCAAAGGTGTTCATGGCACTAAATTTGAGTTCAAGTGTGTGTACATTTTAAGTAAAATAGCTGAGTATATTAAGAAGACTGAGGATAGCTGAAAGAGCAATGCAGAGTATACTGTTTCTATTGTTTCTTTCTTTGAATTCTAAAATTGTAGCAAAATTTCTTCACTTATTCTAGTAAAATTTCATCAGATCTCATTTAGTTGGAAACATAATACCTGTTATAATGTCTGCAGCAGGTTAATCTTTCTTCATAATTTCTCTTGGCGTACTCCTTTACATTTGAAAGAAAAAATCATCATTGTGTATTTTCTATGCTAAAGAGCTGTTGTAAAAGAAATGTTGGCTTACACTTAAAAAGCACATTCATTATTTTTTCTTTCAGAAAGTTATACTTTAATGCAAAGATTTTTAATTTAATGTGGACCTTTGTATCCAAATTGTTTTCTTACGCAAATCCATTTGATATAAGTGAAAACTTTGTGTTGAAACGGCCACAGAATCAAGCTGATGGCTCAAACTACTGCGAAGTTTACTATGATAAATCTTTCATTAAGGTTCGCTTATTTGAAAATAATATGGCTGTGTCTCAAGAAAATCCATGTGTACTTTGCTTGTTTTTGCAGTTGGATATTTAATCAGCATGTTCATTTGGAATTAAATTCTTTTCTGTTGGTTGCAGCATTTTAAGTTTTCTCCACAGTATTTTATAAAGGGAAACATTCACTGTACATACTCATTTTGAGAGTCAGTCTCTAGTTCACATTTCTGCCTCTTTACAGATACTGTGTATGCCACAGTAACAAAAAACGTAGTGGATTCAACTTCTGAAATACTTCTTTCAAATTTTCATAAATTTTTTAGGTTAGAAAAGATCGTGAAGTCAAACTGTTAACCCAGCACTGCCAGGTTCACTAATAACCCCATACCCATCCCTAAGCGTCCCATGTACACATCAAATGAACACTTCCTGTGTGACTCCACCACATCTCTGGGCAGTCAGTTCCAGGACCTGATCACTCTTTCAGTGAAGAAATTTTTACAGATACCCAATCTAAACCTCCTCTGCAACTTGAGGCCATTTCCTCTTCTCCTGTTATTTGTTACCTGGGAAAAGAGGCTGACCCTACCTCATTACAACCTTGTTTCAGGTGTTTATAGAGAGAGATAAGGGTCCTCCTTGAGCCTCAAATTCTCCAGAATAAACACAGATGCCTTGTCCACTTGTCATAAGAGTTTTGCTCCAGACCCTTCCCCAGCTCTGCTGCCCTTCTCTGGACACTCTCCAGCACCGCAATGTCCTCCTTGTAGTGATGGGCCCAGAATTGGACACAGCACTCAAGATGTGGCCTCACCAGTGCTGAGTACAAGGGCACGGTCACTGCACTGCTCCTGCTGGCCACACTATTGCTGACACAATGGACCTTCTTGATTACCTAGGCATGTTCATTCTGTGTAGTTTTGTTTCTTGGTAGTTTTTGTCAACTGGAGGCACGTATGTAATTGTAATGACAAATCATTAAAAACCTCCAGCTCAGTAATTTACAAATTATACTTGTTTATGTGACTGTGGTATGACTGCACAGTATTAGTGGATTTCAGACTATGTTGCCAGTGATGCTGTTAAAAACAAGACATGTACATAGTTTTCTTCCTATTTCCATGGGGGTTTTCAGTGTTTTGACTAAGTAAGATATTCCCTGATTAACACCACCTTCTTATATGTATCTTTTAAAGTACAGTAATTTCATGATTATAAGCCGCACCATTTTGACTAGAATTTTGGTCCAAACCCGAAGTGCGGTTTATAATCAGGTGCGGCTTATATAGGGACAAAGAACAAAAAGTTGCTGTTTTAGTTTGGAGGACAGGTGTCTGCTGAGAAAGGCAGGAACTTCTCTTTGAAATGGAGAATGTAAACCTCCTCCCTCCAAATTATTATAATTTTGAAATCAAGAGGCTTTCAGGCAAAAATGTGGGAATTAGGAATAACAGTTCTTTTCTAGGGAAATTAAAATAGAAATACAGTACTACAAAGAAACAAACTCCAAACCCTGACAAAGTCAGAGTACAACCTGACACCCTGTCAGGCAGGGTGTTGGTAGCAGTCCCATTAAATGGTGGTTGCATCCTCCTGCAGTGACAGATGTGGCTCAGTTGAAGCAGTGCTCCTGTACAAGGTGCAGTTCCCCTCCAGAGGTCCAGTGGTGATGTGGAGAAATCCGGTTTTCCTCTGGAGTCCAGTGGAGAAAGGGGCTCCCTTAGTGTCCCAGACCTCTGTTTTTATCTTGGTAAGAAATGTTGGGCTCTTCCCCCTGGCTGGAGCAACTTCCAATGGGATGCAGTAATTTTATCAGTCCCACAGTGGGACTCAATGGCCATTAGCAGAAAATGACTCGCTGGAGGAAGGATGGGTTGTGAAAAGATAAAAAACAATGCCCCACCTGGTTTCCATGGATGGCCCATTAGCAGAATATCTGCCGTGGAGATAAGGATCACTGCCCCCACCCTCAACAGATGGTGATGAAATAGATACCTTTTATCACACTCTGTATTGTAACGTGGGGCTTATAATCAGGTGCGGCTTATGTGTGGACAAAGAACGAAAAGTTGCTGGCACCTGGAAGTGCGGCTTATAATCGTGAAATTACTGTTCCTATGTGAACGTACCTGCTTGTTGTGCTCTGATGAAGAGCTAATATGAGGACTAATTTAGCTATGATACTGTGACCAGCAGCCTTCCAATGATTTCTCATTATTGAGGTGTAAAGGAAACATGCAATACGGAGCTGTTCTTTAGATGCTTTTTTTTTTTATGATGACCATTGTATTTAGTGCATATCTTTTAGAACTGAAATAAATAACAGACATTGTCTAGACACATTGCCAGGGGCCAAACAGTTGTGTGTAAGACTGTCAATGGAAGAGGTTTATCCTCAAGTTCAAACTGAAAGATAAGAACATATTTGTGTTTTTTTTCCTTAGTCTGATTTCATCGTTTGGAAGTCTCTTAAAAGACTTCACTGTAACTTTTGTTTACAATGTAGACTGAATTCCAGGTACTGTGAAAAGACTGCAATACTTGTCTATATTTGAGTAATTAACTATAGTACAGAACAAACAAAAATGTAACATGCAGCGTCAAATGAGACTTTTTTTCCAGGCCATTTTCTTTACTGTTGTGCTTTAGCAGTTTGATTTATTTGACAGCATTTAACATTTGTGTTAAATTGCTACAAATACCAAAACACAAATGCACTTGTATATAAAGTTCTAATACTATTTTTAAAACCTGAGTTAATTATTCTGAAAAAGAATCATATTTTCTTTTACTTTTAAACTTCATTGATTTTGTTTGTAGAGGACTGACTACAACCTCATGTGTGGTGTGGTGTGAGGTCACAACAGTGGCAAGAATGATGTGGAGTTCAGATCTGACTTGATCTTCTTGCACTGAACTGTTTTAGTCTGTGCCAGACAACTACCTCTCAAAGGAACACAGAATGTTATACAGCATATATTAATTCTGTTGTGTTGGATGGAACAATGGACATGCATACCATATGAAGCTTGTCAGGTCTGTGGTGCCTGGTGTCATTTTACCTCTTTTACCAATAGCAAAACTGGAAGTTTATAAGGCTGATGGATAATCCTGAAGTAATATGTAGTCCTTATAATTCATAATACTCTGGCCATGCTTTACATAGACATCTTTCAGGCTAATTTATGTTGCTGTTAGTATTATCCTACTTAAGACTTTGTCACAAGGACACAAAGTTAACTTCCTGGATTGCATTCCATGAAGTCTTCCTTGTCTTGAGATGTATGCATTTGGAGCAAATAGATTCTATTTTAAAAGCAGATGACAATATGATGTTCACTAGATTGGTTACTATACCAGCATTAACTAACTTAAACAGCATATTGGATCATCAAAGATTGTCTGGGCTTCTTGTTAACGAAAGCAAACTTTATAACACACAATTATAATGAGCCATTCAGATTTTAGATTAGAAATGGGTCTGTGCAAGTTAGTACTGGCAGTATTTGAAACAGTAGCGTTTGTAGCAGCTGAAGACAGTAAATTGCATGATCTAGAGGCTGGGAAAATGTAAGCTGTGTGTGCAGAAGACATCTATCAGTAACAGATGTCAGTGATGCTTGTCTCTTAGAGTCTTTCATTTTAACCTGTGCCCAGTAATCTGCAATTTAATTTTGCTGTTATTTTCATTGAAAATAACAACAAAGCACCAGTGGGGAAGTGCTCCTTTAGCTCGATACCTTGGCCAGTGTTAGAGTAGCAGCCCAATGCCAGAACTCCAAGCACTGCACCTTACATGTTGATTGGCCAATGATAAAATGGGGAGGGGGGGAAAAAAAGTCTTCATGTTTTTCATGTCTTCGTGAAATGTTTCTGGTAGTTTAAAAAGTTGTGGAATCAGAAAACTAGACTTTTTGGTGCTGAAATATTGTAAGTGTCTAGTTTTTTGTTATAGCTTAAAAAACATGAAAAATTGTATTTTGCAAGATATTTCACTTGTCACTATAGTAAAAGTGTATAATATCTTTCATATTCCACTGTGTATTGTGCTTCTTGGCTAGTCTTACTATTGTAGTTGTATTATTGACCTCACAGAGTTTTTCAGAATGGCTCAATTCTTGTTTTGTCGTAGAATCTACTGATTCTGGTATTGGAGAGTTAAGAATTAAGTGATAACTGCTTTAGTTCAGTGAAGCTGCAGAAATACTTACAGACACTGTGATTTAATTAGTCACCCTTTCCTGATTTTGTTCTTAGTATCTTCTGCCCACAAACCAAGGGAAGCAAAGCTGTATAAAAGTGTACTTTATGATCAAAACATGTTACATTTGAATCTGGGAGAAAAAAAAAAAATCCCTTAATTCTCACTAAATTTATTAGTACAGCTTTTTGAGAACAAGATTGCTTGTTTGTAGCATCTAGTCACTAAAACCACATAAAACATGTTAGTGTCAGGAGCACCTTAAGCTCCATATGCTGGAAGCCAAAAGCAATATTTTAAAATCAGCTTTTTCTGTAATTTATTGGAAGATTTTGTTAATAAGATCTGTCAACTGGAACAGCTCATTCTGCACAGCTGATGATTTTTATAGGTTATGATCTTAATATGAATCATAGTCTCCAATCAACTGTATTTCTGATGACAGTTTTTTTTATTTTTAAACATTTTATTTTTATAAGGCAATAGTAAAGGAAAGGACCACTACATCTACTGATTAATCTTACAATATTCATCTCAATTTCTGTGAATTCTCCTCAAATTTGGTAGAACCATTAATTTGCTATCCAGATATGATTGAATATGTCAGAGATGGAGGGATTTTCCTTAATTTAACTTATTTTTCTTAATTTTTATAAGAAAATAATAACTTTTCAAAGCCTTTTTTGCATCTGGTGGGAAAGTTTATAGGCACGTTATGTTGCGTGACTTGGTTCAGATTTACTGCCTTGTTAGGGCTTGTAATTTGTACTATTGCTTTACATTTGCATTTTATGTATTGCATAGGAAGAATGGAATTCAATAGCCATAAAAATAATTGCAGGTTATTACATAATGATGGTGCTTGTTTTATCTGTCATGGTCCGCCCATAGTATGCAGAACAAGCAGTGTACGGTGGTCTTAAACTGGGAAGTGGATCTTGGAAATATATCTTTAAAACTCTGGCATTCATTCTCCACTGCTGTTTCTTCTTGAAGGAAAAAATATTTGAAAAGTTGTTGAGCACAGAATTTGAAAGAAGCAAATACTCTATAAAACTCATGAAGCAGCAAATCTGTATTTGCAAATACAGAAGTGCATAAAACATGATGGTAGGGTTTTATCTAGGGTCTTTCCATGCTGAGCCCACAGCCCCTTTCTAGTATTGGGGTTCTTTCTAAGGCTTCAGATCAGGGCTTAAATCCTACAGCAGCTCATATATTGACATTTTAATGTGGATTTTGTTTATATAAGTGCCAGTTGCTGTTACAAGGGCTGGGTTGGTTTAATGTTCTGGGGTTCTTTTGTTCTGCCTTTCAACTTACTAGACTATGTCTTCTTAAGAAGGAATACTATAACAGGAATGTACATCTGTATGGTGATTTATATAATTCTTAGTCATGCTTGGTTTGAATGCTGTGATTTGCATTGGTGACTTTTTTTTTGTTAAATATACAAAATCCTTTAATGACTACCAGTCTTAAAAGAAGGTTTCATATGTTTGGGGTTTTTTAAATATATGTCTGTAAAATAAGCATGTAGTGTCGTGTGTAACACTGCTCATTTTTACTTGACTTCATGGGTTTAGAAGTTTAAGCCAAAAATAAAAATTAAAAAATTAAAGCTTTAACATTTGAAACAGTTACTCTCAGCAGTAAACATACTGAGGTTGGCTGATCCAACATTTTATTTTTGTCTAATTGATACTGGCAATGTCATTAATTATAATACCATAAAACATAAAGTAAAAACACAAAAAAATAGGATGTTCTGCTGTTTTTCTTCAGTGTTCCTAAAAGAATGCACACCATTTTGTCCACCAATTGCTAGGTAATAATGTGCCATGTTCCTATAAAGCTTTTATTTTCTATAGTGACTTCTGTTTAGGAAGGTTGCTGCTTCTTTACAGAAAGTGTATGTAGTTATTTTCAGTTTTAGAAGGAGACTTTAGATGGAGAAGGCAGCAACATCTCAGTGAGACAGTGAAAGAACAACAAATAAAACTTAGACCTCTTTACTCTCTGTTTCTGTTTTAACAGTTTAAGTGTTCGTGCTAGAACTTGTATGTCTTTCATGTGCTGGGACCTGTAATCATTGCAAACAGCACATCCATAGGAGAGAAGGGGCAGTAGGGAGGAGCATTAATTTGGCTTCATTGGGTGCAATTAGGTGCACTCCTTAGGCCTTAGCAGGTTACCAGTACATCAAAATTTGGGCAAAAAGATGTCCGTGAATTAAATGTTGGGTTGGTTTTGAGTTGCACAATGAACTGTCTGGAATGCACATGTAACATTTAAGTATACACATATAATACCATTAGGAAGCAAAATAGGAAAATAGAGTTAAACTGATAATGCTGTTCCATCTCTTGCCATTTTAATGATTTGCTTTTGTGGTTATCTTAAGTAATAAACTACTAAAATATATGTGCTTTTAATAGATCAGGATGTATTGGAGATATCAGTGTTTTAGTCTGCGTTTTACAGTTACATCTTTCCTGGTGTAGAAGAATGTTGGACAAATACGACTGATGTCTTGACTAAAACTGATGACTGACTGATGGTATGTAAATAATCAGCAATTCATTTGCAAAACCCTGAGGACAATGTGTTGGTTAACAAAGAATAAACACACTCATTGCAAATTATTATTCTCATTGTTTAGCATTTATAATGTGTGTCCTAGATAAAATCATTAATTTTATCTCATTTCACCTAGCCTCATTACTTTTTTTAAGCAATAAATCTTATTTAATTTTCATTTTACTGTTGTTAAGTGATTAGGTAAGCTCTTGAAAAGTAGGTCAAATTATACCCGGGTTCCCATTTAGACATACATGTAGGTCTTGTCACTTTTTCTCCCTATATAGATCAGATGGAATTAGTAACTGATAGTCTCACAGGTTCTAATTTAATATATTGGTCACAGGAGTTGTGACATATAATAAAAAACTTATATTTTTCAGACAGGACTTGAAACAGAAGCTAGGTATCTGCGAAATCTGCTGTGAGTAGAGAGCTTGTCCAAGGCTTTAACTAGAGCAGTGTTCTTCCTCTCCCCTCTTTCTATTATCTTCACAACTCGTTGCAGTTAAAATCAGCAGTCACTAAAGTCCAGTTCATTTTGACACGCTTTCCTTGAAGGAAAAACAAGCACCCACTGTCAACAGAAAGAGTTGTGTGACTTCAGAGTTGCTGGAGATTTTTCTCCTAGGCCATTTTTTCCACTATTATGAGTTCATACTGTTGTGCTGCTATAGCATTATTTACTATTCTTGAGTCTCTTAAGGTGATTTTGGACACCTCTTCACATTTGGACAGTAACTGTATCTCTGAAGATACTTAAACTTCAGTTATACCTTCCTTCTAAAGCTCACAGAATTGAGCTGTGTTCTGCATGAAAGGAAAGCACTGTAACTGTTTCACTTATTAAAAAATTGAAAAGCAAATAAATTGCAGAGCACAGGCCAGAGTACATGCAATCTGACTTGCAGTCTGTATGAGAAATATTTAAACTAAGATACAATTTTAATTTTATATTCTTAAGGCTATGTTTCTTCTTTATTTACAAGTGGAACACTTACCTTTCTAGGTAAAATGTAGTTCTTTGTGTATCCATTTCATTTTATGTTTATCATTTATTTTGCCAATGTCAATAAAAGCCTGTTAAAATGGCAGTAATTTCTGGGCTTTGTTCTGTGTAATTAACCTTGACTGCACTAGAGCTACTGAACAGGAGAGCAGTTTCTCTTGTATTAATATTCTTTTTTACACGGCAACTCAAACTCCCTTTTCAAGGTGGTTTTTTTTTTGTTATTCTTTTTTTAATAAAAAAAAATCAGGAATTTTTGAAACTTTATTTCAAGATGTGTAAATTATAGGTGGCTATTACTTGTTTTGTAGAAATAAAAGACTAAGGTGTTAATAATACAATACTTTAGGACCGAATGCTTTGAGCTCTTCTAAAACAAAAGAAAGGTTGGAATGAAATTACCAGAGAGATTCCCTTGATGCAATAGCAGATGTTTCACAAGAAACTGAGAAACTGAATTTGTAATAAACAAGACTGGCATTTTATGACTGTGTTCTTGCAGCATCAGTTTTACTGTATGGCAGCAACTTAATAGCTCAGATATTCTCGTCGTTTCTTTTTGTTGTTGTTGATTACCACATGTTGCCAGTTCCTTCTTGAAAAGATGTGTGATCAAACTATAGGCCCATTTACAGGCCTTCAGGCAATGATAATATCACATTTAGGAGACTGTACCTATTAAAGCAACTTGGAGGCATATATTATTTCTCTGACTCATATGAGGCAGCATTGCAGTATGCAGAATTACTTCTCCCTGGCTTCTTTATTTATGGATTTTATTAATATAGCTGAATAAACTTACCCCTCCTGGAAAAATAGTGCAGAAAGTTATATGCCACTGATACAAAAATGTTATCACTGTTACAAGAAGGTAAGTGTGTATGAATAAGCATTATGTTAATATAGTGCTACAATACTAAATATAAAAGAAGATACAGCACAAAGAGATATTGTAAAAGAAAAGAAGTGCAAGTCCTTCGAAACCTATTAAGAGCGGAGATCCATGTAAGATTGAAAATATTGCAGTCTCCTTGTTTTGGGAGGATGCATTCCCAGGAAACTTGGAAAATTGTAATAGTGGTCTGTATAAGAGGGATTTGAAAAAAGAAATTTAATCGATTTTGCAATGGTCTTTATCAAGACAAAGTGAATGTGCTCAGCAGGACTTCTCTTCTAGAACAGCTTTTTGGCACATACAGATGTAGGTTTTAAGTAAAATTACCACATTTCTGAGTTGTAACAAAATAAAGCTTCATTTTGTGTAGGTTGAATCCCTCATATTCTTGAATTGCTGCACTATTCTTTTGTTCTCCCATGTATTCTGTGTAGTGATTTATCACATGAAAAGATCAGAAGTGTTTTCACTGTTTGGCCCTCCTTTTGCGACCTTTCATAGCAAACTGAATTACCTGTCCCAGTATTTGCTGGAATAAGCAGTTGTGTCTCTCCTCTACCTGACTGCTGATCTTCATGGAGCTTCTATGAACTTACAGTAATTTCACGATTACAAACCGCACGGACTATAAACCCCATCTCCGGGTGTTGACAAACATTTCGTTCTTTGTCCATACACAAGCCACACCTAATTATAAGCCGCTCTGTCATTCGCAGCGAGGACCCGCATGCAACAAAGTTGCCAAATAGTAACAGAATCGCGGGATGGCAGGGTTTACTGGCTGGGTTCGGGGCTGCTGACGGGGCCAGGTGGCCCGGCTCGATGCTGCTGCTCGGCGGCGGCGCCGCTCAGGGCCGGCCACTGCTGCTGCTGGGCACGCTCGCCCCAGCCTGGCACTGCGCCGCGGTGGCAGGGGGAGCACGGAGCCCACCGGCACCCGCGGCGGTGGTGGGAGGCAGGGATGGAGCTCACTGGTACCCACGGCGGCGGCAGGTGGGGACGAGAGCCCCCTACCTCCCCTGGGCTGCGCTGCCTGAAGGAGGGAGCTCTGCCGCCTCCCCTGTCCTATGCTGCTGGCACTGAGCTGGCTCCACCCGCCGCGAAACAGAGTAACCAATTTGTAACAATCACACAAGGCCGGGTTTCACTGGCAGGTGCTTGACTCAGAACCTCAGTTTGCGCCTCCGGGGTTGTAAATGTCAGAAAATTATTCACATGTTAGCCACTCCTGAGTGTAAGCCGCGTTTCCGGGGTGGGAACAAAATTTTAGTCAAAATGGTGCGGCTTGTAATCGTGAAATTACTGTAATTGTATTTTGAGACTAAAAAAGCAGGGCAGGGTAAAGGAGCAGAGAGTGGGGAGGCATCTGAAAAGAGTGGTAACATATACACTAAATCTGAAACTAAATTAAAAGGGAGAAAAATTATTATGGTATGTCTACACTAGAATAAAAAACTTGATGAATTCAAATTTTTTTCATCATCCAAAAGTTTTAGAACAACTTGCCTCAAGTGGGATAAATGCATGAGTAGAGTATTTTCACTTGCTTAGCACCAAGGCATTTGATTGAATTTGTTTGTAAACTCCTTCCTGCATCTTAATAATCTATCAGTGTTGTTTAAATCAATTTGGGAACGCCCATCTAAGGAATTATACAGTTTAAATCTTTAGTCAAGTGGTCCATTTGGGAACATTTGTGGTAGATCATGGTGCAGCTGATTTTCTTCTTCCTCCACTGAGTTAATCATCACTGTTACTGTGAAGGAAATATCTCCTTTAATGCAAACTAAAAGAATCAATAGTAAGTTTTCAATATGAGGACTGTTAACTGCTCATTTAATATGCAAAAGCTATTTTGGGGTTGGACAGGAAAAACATAAGTCTGAATTTGTAGAGAAAGAGGAATAATCTCTGTGTTACCATATTAAGGCAATTTTGGAATGTAGTTTCAATTAAGTTATTTACAGCTGTACAAAACATTAGTGTTTTTCAGATCACAGAGACTGGAATCAAGTCTTATCTCTTCATCTTTGTGTTCTAATTTTGTATTCTTTGAAAAATACAATGAGAAGATTCTTCTTGAGATTAATATTTTGGAAGCTTACCGCGTGTAAACTTTTGAAAACACTAGTTTGAAACTTTTATGGTATTGTCTCCAGATATTTATTTGTTTCTCCTGTGCATGAGGGTGTTCTTTGCAAATCTCTTATACAGTAAACAAAGTATTTGGAAATGCTTAATTTATCACTTCATGTAAATTATTCGTTTGGGACTGTTTCTTTTTTTTGTTGTTGTTTTGAATGCAGCAGTTAATTGCTTCTAGCACACTGAAAGCTAGACAGATATTGAACCAAGCATTTTTTAATGCTGATTGAGAAGGGAATAGTGAAAAATTTCCAAAAATACCTTGACAGTGTCCTGCTGAGTAACCATCTACAAATATATTAATTCCATTATTTTAATGGACTCTCTTCTTGATTAATCAATGACCTTATTCTCTTAAGCATATCTGTCAGGACATGTCTTCCTAACAAATCTGTTCAGCCTGGAGCATATAAAGCCTCATCCTCATCTTCAAACTGTGTTAAGTCAAGAAAGTGTTGTGGTAATGTAGGCATTGCTTGTCCAAGAACATTAAGAACCTTGGTCAGGATCTTTTTAACCATAAAAGGATGTCTGTTATACTTTCTTGTTTGGTATAAGTTGGAAGGGAGTGGAAAAAAATACAGAAGGAATTTTTATTGCAGAGAAGCATTTCCCTCCAAATAGCACATGAAGGAATACCGTGTCTGAAAAAAAGATTTTGTTGGCAGGGGAAGAACTAGTCTGATAAGTGTTGCTGATAAATGTTTTAGCTTTAAATTACTATTGGATATAAAACTGAAATATTTTCTACCATCAGTAACATAGAAAATTAATTTTTAGACAACTACTTATTTTTCTTATATTTGTGTAAATCCTTCTATGGATACTAGGCTTGATTTCTTTTATTATCTTTTTTCCCACCATAGTTAGAGAATGTTATCAGTTGTATTTGTTTAGAAGCTTGCCTGTAAAATGAAGAAAAAAATAAAAGAACTTGATGATGGGTGCGTTCCAGGAAATTGCATATGAAGATGAGAGTTTTTCAGTGCAGTTTTAACCTGGTTGTGTACAAAAATAATTGTTAGCAAAATGTTTATTTATTGGTTTTCAACATGTTTTGCATTTCTTTTGAGAGTTATGACGATTTACTGGGTGTTGATATCTATGGTGGGAAAATGGTGCATTTTAAGATTGTGAAACAATAAAATTAGCTCAAAAGTGTAGAGGCACTATTTTTCAATTTGTATTCTGTTTTTAACAGCATATTTCCTTTTCAAGTTTAACAGAAATGCCAGAAATCTCAAACTCACCTTTAAGTGACCTAAACTGTTGAGCACAAAAAGAGGACAGTATGTGCCCTTTGCATCCCTGTGTGTCCATAGGTGGTGCACAGATTGCTATATTGCAGATATACGGTTTAGTGTATGACCAAATATCTTTAAAGCCTCAAAGTGAGCATCAGTGTCTTTTCTTTCCTTGTGTCATTGTGAGATTATCAACATGAAAGATCAGGAAGAACAATTTTTATATTTTTTGTTTCCACTGAGGTCCTTGAAGAGATTGCTTTTGATGCTGAGAGGGCAGGTCACATAATTTCTTGGTTTTTCATATATAAAACAAGGGGCAAATATTCAAAATGTATTAGTGACATACAGTTCCAAATTTATATAGTATTTTGATTCTTACTGCAGTCTTAAATTTCTTTCTACAATAAATTATGGGTTGCACAGCTATCGAGTTGTTTGTAAGCATTTATATGCTGAAAAGCAGGTAGACAATTTTTCAATAAATCAACTTACGCATAATGTATGCTTGTAATTTCAGAGCAGTAAAAGTATTAAATTTTTTTGTTGTTTTTTGGGGTTTTTTTTTGTTTTGTGTAAAGAACTACAGCAATGAGAGTCAAGTTTACTTCTTTCTGTTGTATTATTCCTAAAGTGCGTTTTATAGAAAGTTAGATATGGTGCAAATACAAGGTGTAAAACATTTCGATCAATAAAGCCTACAAAGCAATATATTCATAGACAATTACGCAGTATGGAATGATAATTGCCACATTACTGTTTGGAAGGGTGGTGTGGCTTTGCTAAATCTAGATCTCAGTTTATTTTACACAAGTAATGAAAATAATAGTACATTTACACAGAGTAACTGATTATTCAGTAATGAGAAAAAAATCGCTTGCATTTGGAAGCAAATCACTGATTTACCTACTGTCATAAAAAAGAGTTTATTTCCAGCCTTAATCCAGAGTTTTGGCTGTAGTGAAGAGCAGGTGTATACCTCATGGTTGGTGGGTTTTCTTCCCTGTTTTTCAAAGAAATTTTCATTATATTTCATGTTATGGGAAAGGACTAGCTGGTAGTTTCACTTCCCTGTGTTTGTGTTAGAAAAAAGGCAGAGGTTTATGATGCTGGAAAGTGATCAAGGCAAGGAGTGTTATGTCTCCTGTTATGAAACTAGTTGCGTGCAATTTTTTTAAAAACAAATATTTCAGATACCTTTATAGAAAGCCTGGTCTAATTGGCCCAATTGGTGTAGTTCAGGCCAGTCAAGAGACAACTGTGTTTTTTATTCCATGAGGTGGACTCTGCCCTCATTGAAGTCAAGAGGATCATGATCACAGAACTATATTCATAAACACAGATTTTCAAACCATCTGAAATGTAAAGGGTAATTATATAGCATTATATATAAAGACCTCTTTGTGTTATGTGCTTGTTCTGTGTTTCTGAGGGATAAATATATACAAGAATTGTAGGTGTGTCAAAGCAGCAAAACTGGTTCAGACAGGTAAAAGCATTTGAAGTGGTGTCTTTTGCACCATTAATAGTTTTGAGTTTGTCTCAGTATTTCTGCATCAATATTATGAATCCTGGTTTTAGAGATTTATTATTCTTATAAAAGCATCAGGCTGAAATTTGGCTCATCAAACGAATTATTCTTTCTTTTTCTATTAAAAGAATTTTATGTTGCCAGTGATAGTTGTCTGATACTGGAATGCTTCTGCAGCTTGAATTTTTTTCATTTTTCACAAGGCAGTTGGTAGTAATTAAAGGAATTAAGATTAATAGATTTCCTTTCTGCAGCATTTATGGTGAACTTTGCAGTCAGAATCTAAAGATTTTGAAATACTGACTTAAGCCCTGTAACATCACTGATAAGAAGTATTAATCTCCACATTTCGAAACTGGTGTATGAAGTTTTGCTAGAGTAAGGTAGTGAGAGACCAAAATTCCAGTAGTTCCAGTATAGATTCCAGTAGTTGTGATTTTTAAACCATGGAGCATCAAATACAATAATTACTTCATCTGCTAATTTAACTGTGGCTGTCAGCCTAAATCTAGTATGGTATTTTTTAATAGGTGAGTACAAGTTATTCTGTGTGCTAACCTTTGTCCATTTGAGTATTTGTTTATCATGGTTGAACTTTACGCAATTTAAGGAGCTGTCATTCAGTAGATGTTTTTGAGTCTTCAAGTAATGTCCTTTGATACAATAGTGTTGGAGGTAGAGAGCAAATGAGCGATTTTATTAATTTCAAACAAACTGAAAAGGTTTTTAATTACTGTTTTAAACATTTTGTGCTTTAGTCATAGGTTATCTTTTAAATACTGTTTTAGTCCTTTTAAAATAGTAGTTTCTATTGCTACTGTTAGCTTAAAGTGCATGTATGTATAAATTCAAGACTAGAGATATTTTGAATGATAAGTACCTTCCAAATGCTTTTGTGCTGCTTTATTTAAAATATTTAATGTCAGTTCAATATGTCAAAATGAAGTAGAAGAGAGTGGAAATTATATTCAAGTCTATCCACGTGAGCAATGGCATCAAATTAATTTGGCATGAAGTAAGCTTTCAGTGGTGCGACTTAGGTGTCATTCTCTTCCTGCTGACATTGACAAGTGAGCATTCAGGTCTTCAGGTGTAAATGACAGCTCAAGCTGTTGTGTCAGGTTGATCAAACCAAAACTGAGTTCAGGAATGGCCTCATGACTCCTCTGGCTACCCTGTGAAGAATCCAGCACTTTATGAAAGAAAATCATTTATGAAATTCATTACACAGTTGCTATTCCCAGTGCTGAGGTGGCTGTTACCATCAGGATTGCTGATGGCTTCAGCATCAGCTCAGACAAGAATCCAAAACCTGGCATTATCATCTCTGTATTTGCCAAGTTTTCTCAACACAGAGCTCAAACCATAGCACCAGAAGTCTAATTGATTAGTGCCACAGTATTTCATGCTCTTCTGAAGACAGTGACTTTCATATTTTTTCTTGCCTGCTCTGAACTGTTCTGGAACCTTCTAGGCCCCCCAGTATGTCAATGGGAATGAAACCTTCCATATATAGAATTTAATTAATAAGGTTTGTTTATTTAATCAAATGAAAAGCATCATAAATAAGGCATCTTGACTTTAAGAAGCAGTATTGGAAGGTATTTCAATCATACCTGGAGTATTCTTTGCAACCCTTGGAATTTCTGTGTGCATGTGGCAATATATGCTAAGACCTGTTTATTTTCCAATTATAGGCACCGTGCTGTCTTTCAGATAGAACAACGCTGTAGATCCCAAAGCAGATCAGTCTTACATGCCTAACTCATTGTTGAAAGTAGTGTCAGAAGCTTTTTACCTTTCTTTTTCAGTTTTGTTTTCTTTAATAATGGCAGTAACTCGGTATCAGAGCTGGGTGCCCTCAGACTGCATTTATTACTTTTTCAGGTGCTGAAATGTGGAAGATACCTAACTTTTTTTGTGTAAATAAATTTTTAAAAAGTTAGGCCTTGATAAAATATGAAGACAGAAGTTTTTCAAACCAATTCAAAATACATAAAGTGACATAATTTATTTACAAGTAAAGTTGAAGATCAGTAATTTTATTGCAATATCCACTAACAAGGATTTTCTCTAAGTTGGCAAGTATCTACTAAACTTCTTTGTTAGAATAATACTGTTCATCATTTGTGGTGAGGACTAGAATGTCCTAAGTTTATTTAATAAAAATTAACTGGGAATTAATGCAGAGATATATATTCACCAACTGCCTGAGGCTCATTAAAAGATAGTCTAGTGAGCAGACACCAGGTAACTACAACATTGCTTAACGTTGCTCTGGTTGTTGCAGCTAGATTTTGCCAGTACTTGTTGAAAGCTCAAGATTTTGATTCCATTACCTAAGGTTCCTGTAGAATTACAGCCAAGAAAAAGTATCTCCTATTGGACTTGGCATTAACAATAATTTCACTATTTTAGATTAAAGAACAGTGATTAAGTCACTGGGAATGTCCATATTCTACTAAGAATAAACCTTTTTTTTTAGCTGACATAGTTAAACACAAGCATCACAGAATATATGAAAAATAATTTATATACTAAAATGTTGAAAAATTTTTGAGGAGTCAGTGCTTTATGTGACTTGTCTAGAATGTCACGATAGTTAAGTTTTGGTTCCATTCTTTGTTCTGGATAATGCATTTTGCCTTTGAAAATATGATAGAAAAGTGGCATCACTTCATATTTTATATTAAATTGGTGGGAAATCATGGACTGTAAGTAGGAATGATCTTCTGTACCATGAAGACTGAGCAGAATAGTTCCTCTTGTTTTGTCCATTTCAAAATCTAATCTGATACAGTATCTCTCATCTTCAAAGGAAGCATGTTTCTATGTTTTTGGCAATTAGTCCACCAGCAGTTTGTGTATAATCATGTTACCAGGTCACAAAGTATTAGGCTTTACAGAAAGGTCCTTCATGTAAGCAAAGAGAAACAAACTGTTTTTCAGATTAGAAACGCTTTGAATTATGTTAATCATGTTAACGAACAGTGCACCTAAGTGTTTTGTTTGAACTGAAACAAGGAGGCAGTTGTTGACTCTGAGATATTATATAAAGTGTACCTTTGTTACATTCTGGTAGTGAGTGGCTCTTCAGCAACATAAGTAGGTAGAAAATAAAGTTTTCAATAGTGTTATCTTAGTTTTCTTCAAGAAGCAGTAAGATAAGACTTCATCTGCTTTGTTCAAGGAGTACATTATAGATTGATGAGCACTGGAAGTGTCTATGCCCAATCTGTATTTTTCCTTCACCTAACAGACATTCAGTTTTTCTGTTTTCAAAGGTAATTTCAATCAAGAGTAATCTAAATTATTATATTCCTTACATGAGGAGTTTTTATTGAACTTTTTTTTTTTTTTTAACTTCTATAGCTCATACTTATCTCCTGGGGTTTTTTTTGTCGCATCCCTATTAATCAAGGCAACATTTTAGCTTAAACTGTCTTCTCAGGAAATAAATTGATGACTTTTTCTGAGGAGTTGCACAAACAATGGTCATTTCACTATCAATCTTGAGCTTCCACTTTCCATATTTTTTGAATCTTTAGTACAGCATGTAATGGACTTGCTGCAAATACCCATCATAGTCATCTTGTACATCTATCTACCTGTACAACAACAGCGATTTCCATTTTTCCTTCTTAAGAATGGCTTTTCAGTTGGAAATTATAACCTCTAGAAGGAATGAATTACTGCTGATATCTTTTGAACACATTTCCATAAAGGCATTCTTTATACATTTTTATGTCAAGGATTTCCCTACCATATTTCAGAGAAACTAAGTTGTTCATTTAGCTATAGTTTTAGCTCACTTTCCTGAGGAGATGTGGCAGCAGTGTTGGAGTTTGTCTGTTCTGTTCTCCCCATTTTTTAAATAACTGTCCCTCAGCTATCAGTGTTCCACAGTGAAACTGGCTATGGCAAAGAATGCCCTTCAGTTAATTCTTTTTCTTGTTCTAAGGTAATTTGTTGTGAGAGCTATAAAAAAGTTACAATACCAATGTCAATTACAATACAAAGCAAACAAACATTCGGGGAGAAAAAAATGGGATGTTTAATTTTGTCTCTGGACTTTCCTGGTATCTTTATACATCTGCCTTCCAGATAGTAAAGTCTTATGAAAGGGATTGCTCCTCTTTTAACAATAGAGCATCAAACATGTGGTTGCCACAAAACCAGTTATTATAGTGCAGCTAATAATTATGGTAATCTTGTGAAGATTAAAGTTTTAATGTAAAGCATTTTCAATTTCATAGATACAAAAATACCTGCAGAGAGTATTTCTTAATGTGGGAACACTATGCTTGATTAATGCGGTGGGGTTTAAGCTCCTCTCAGATGGAAGAAAATAAAAGTTTTGGTGGAAGAAGAGAGATAGAAATCTGTAGGTGTTGACTAATCCTAATGGAAAAGGATATCTTTTCTATGTTTATTAAAAGCAAACAAATAACCACTTGTCATAAGCACATCTGTTTGGATAAAGCCTTAAGACAAACTAGTTCAAGTAAGTGCAGTTGTGTGTTTAAGCGTCCAGTTTGTATTTCAGGCTGAAGGAGCTCAAGCAATTGAAGCATCTGTTTCCATATGCCATGGAAATAAAATAAAGAAACGTATTTTTTAAAGCAACACCCAAACCAAACAAACTTCTAAGAAGCCTTTCAGTTAGTTAATGATATTGAGGAATTGAATTTGGAGGAAGAGAAAAGGGAATGGCATAATTTTTTAGAGAGGAGAAGTAAAGTATCAGGTATTTCTTTTCATGTATGTATAAATATCACCATTGATAACATTGGGAGAATGTTAAAGCTCAGATGCAAAGCAGTTTCAGAAGCAGACCTGCTGGCAATCTGTGAAGGCTCTAGAAGTTTTCATCTTGATTTTCACAGACCATAGGGGCTAAAAACCCTGTGTGGAGCCAGAGCCACAGTTATTTCCAAAGAATATTAACAATTTCTGTTTAATAGTACTCAAGGAGTCTGGGGACCAATCAAAAGAAAAGGAGGTTTGGTCTAGACAGAGCTTTCTGGAGATTGCTGTGGGGCCAAGTATAAATTAAATGAGTAGCTTTTGTTGCAGATCAAACAGTTAACAATACTGCATGGAGAGGGAGAAGTCTCGAGCTTTGTAGTTAAGGGGAAGTTTGTGTTCATGAACTGTCCGAGCTGAAAGGTCAGAACTTGGCAAGACTAGCGTGAATCCCAGGTGAAGCAGCAAAAGAGTGAGAGGATGGAAGGATATTTACTTCTGTTTCATTTGAGCTAATTACTGCAGTGCCCATCTGGTAACTAGAGCATAACTTCTTTTAGAAGGACGTGTATATATGTACATATGGGCAGGTGCACCTGTATATGCCATGGCTGTGGCTAAAGAGTTTTACCATTGCAATGATAGCATCGTGCAAAGGAAGATGAACATGAATAAATAGTTATATCTTCTCTCCAAATGCTGTCTGTGAACATACTCAGCTGTAGGACACTTTACCATGGGTGCGGTCAGTGTTACTTGAATTGTTTGAAACCAATAGAAGAAAAATACTATAAACATTATTGTAGCAAACAGACATTTGAAAGTACCCAGCAGAACTTAAAATGAGGGTCTATTCCCAGTGTAGCTCTGTGAAGCTGTATTTAGATTGTAGAATGAAACGTGTGAGTTGAGTTTGTATTTCTGGATGGGTTGATTTGTTTTCCAGGATTTACTGTTTCCAGTGATGCTGAGATTACAGTGACATTGGATTTAAAGCATAGGTAAATAATGAATGTAACCATAAGTTTTGAACAGTTTTTTAAGTAGATCATGAAATTATTTGTCCTCGCTTTTACAGATATAAATGAAAATGCAGCTATATTTATTTGAAGAAGTCAAGTCTATTAAAATTTGCACTTAAACATGAGTTGTTATATTGCTAATGAACTGCACATAACAGAAACATATGGCTGTAGCTTCACTAGCAGAATTTTTAGATTTGCCCATGGCTTCATAGGCTGCAGAAGTGGGAAGTTAATATAAAGGCAGGTCCATTCTTTGCATAACTATGAACTGAAACTGAGGTGGTGTTGAATTTTAGTATTGATGACTAGTAATTCTTTTATTGTGAGGACAAAAAAAAATGTTTACATGCTCCATGAATAGCTCCTAATTATTTTTGTTTGTAGAAATGTAGTAGTGTTTCTATTACTACACTCACAGTTCTAAGTCTTGATGTTCCCTAAATTTACAAGATCTTACATTAGAACTGGTTCTGTGTGATGTTGAACTGATTCTGTGTAGATGTCTGTATCAGAACTGGATTCCCTATGTGATGTTTGTTTGTATGCTGTATCAGTTGTGACTCTAACTTGTAGATCTTAAAAGGAACATGCTGCAACCAGTTAGTGGTTTTGTTTAATGTATTCAGTCTTAATTAGAGCAGATTTGTGGACTTTTCTCTGATGGCTAAAACTGGAACTATATTTATAGTTAAGGCAGTGTTTCTCAATATGTTTATTAGAAGCTAGAGGTGATATCTAACTTCAAGTAGTTTCCTATGTGCCATAGTGTATTTTCCTATTCCCAAGGATGTGAAAATTGATGTATTGGGTAGTTGTGAGGGTTGGGGTAGAAAGTGCATGTAGATGGTTTTCTTCTGTGACTGCTGGAAGGTGCTGCATACAAAGTGAAAATGATGGGCCCTCATCTCATTTATTCCTAATATTCAGAAAATAACAAGATAGGATAAGCCTCCAGCATTATATCTGAACCCTAGAAAGAAAAGATGAGACACTTCATTTCTAGATAAATGCCATAATGCAAAAAGCAAATAATCTTTCCCATGAGATATCAAGATGGTAGAATTTTACATAGATTTTCGAAAATCAGATTGCTGGGAATGGAAAGATTACAGTAATTTCACGAATACAAGCCGCACCAATTTGACTAAGATTTTGCTCCTAAACCGGAAATGCGGCTAATAATCAGGAGCGGCTAATACAACCTCAGAAGTGCCTGCCAGAGTGCTGAGCCGAGCAGCTGCAAAGTCGGCATTTTGCGATTGTTACAAATCGCTACTCTGTTGCACCGCGGGTGGAGCCTGGCTCCCTGTAGGCAGCACGGGGGGCGGGGAGAGAGGCGGGAGAGCTCTCTTTCCTCCTCTGCCACAGCCCAGGGGAGAGACGGGGGGGGCCCGGCGCCGCCATTGCTGCGGCCCGGGGAGGGGGGGAGAAGCCCGCGCTGCCATTGCTGCGGCCCGGGGAGCCGACGGGAGCCCCGCGCTGCCATTGCTGCGGCCCGGGGAGGGGGGGGGAAGCGCGCGCCGCCATTGCTGCGGCCCGGGGAGGGGGGGAGAAGCCCGCGCCGCCATTGCTGTGGCCCGGGGAGCCGACGGGAGCCCCGCGCAGCCATTGCCGTGGCTCGGGGAGCCGACGGGGTGCTTTGTCCCCGCCCGCCGCGGCAGGAGCGGGAAAACTCCGTCCCTGCCCGCCGCCGGCGCCACGGGCATGGGAAAGCTCCGTCCCCGCCCGCCGCCGCTGCCGTAGGAGCGGGGGAAGCTCCGTCCCTGCCTGCCACCGCAGGGCAGCGCCGACCCGGGGTGACCGAGCCCAGTGGCAGCGGCGGCCGGCCCCGAGCGGCAGCACCGAGCTGGGCCACCTGGCCCCGTCAGCGGCCCCTAGCGGGCCGAGCCTGCACAACCTTAGCTCAGCCAGTAAACCCCGCCCTCCCGCGGTTCTGTTAGTAATTGCACGCGGGTCCTCGCTGTGAACGACAAAGCGGCTTATATTCATGTGCGGCTTATCTATGGACAAAAACCAAAATATTTGCCAACACCCAGAGATGCGGCTTATAGTCAGTGCGGCTTGTATTCGTGAATTTACTGTAATTAGAAAAATTGAGCTGAATTTGGCAATTTCAGAGAGTTCCCAGAATGCATGTGACTTGAATCTTGCTTCTCCCTTGATCCTTAAAATGCTATTGACTGCAATTTTGTCACTGATAAAACACAACTGTTTTCTAAGTGACTTCTTAGTAGAAAAGGCTCAATGGTTTCAGACTTACAGTTTAAGAATATACATAGGAATTTAGATATTACTATTTACATCATGTTTAATCTGTTCTTTTTTACAATGACATCTTAAGTATTGGTTTCTCTATTTTTTAGCTGGCACTTACTTTGATTTTCACATCCTATTTTAAAAGAACATCCAATTCTGCACTTAAGCTTTTTAAAAAATGCTTAATATTGTCTGCAAAGAAGTAACATAGTGAGCCCCACTATAGGTGTACGTGCAAGACAACTGAAGAACTATATTATTTTGAAATTGTTGCCTGTAAGGAGGCTGAGGTTCATGAAGAAGGGGGGAGTAGAGGAGTTACCATTGTCTGTGTGTCCCCATGAACTCTTAACTTTTCATAACTGCATGATGGAACCAAATCAATAATCATCCATCAAATCCCATCAGTTGTGAAGTTTGAACATCAAATTTGCATTATTTCAGAAAACTGCTGAAAGTAGTGTAGTCTTTAATTTACTGCTTCAGAGAAAAAGAGAATTTAAAAGTAAAACAGTCAAATGCTCTCTTCTATATGACAGACTAAGAAGCTTCCAGTTTAACTTTCTTGTTGTGATCCAAGTTTTGTTTGTATGTAATCAGATCTCCCTCCCTGACAAAAAATGCACTACTTAATTTTATGGTCAGAAAGCTGAACATAACCCAGAACAGAAGGTATTCCTCTCTGTTAATTTGTGCACGCTAGGATGCTGTGCTGAAACAGTTGAGCTTATGCAGGCAACTTCAAGCCTTATGACAGCATTAAAAGTTGCGTTTACAGAAAATTATCCCCTGAACTTTGGAACAGGTGATGTGAGAGAAAGTGTCAGGAAAGACTTCAGAAATTCAAGAATAGTATCAATATTAGTAACCTTTGAACCCTAATGGGTTTTTTTTGTTTGTTTTTTGAAATACAGCTCCAGACACCATAAAAGAGTTTAACTATACTTGTCCAAATTCTTCATCCTAAGTTGGTGATGAATGCGCTGATGGAACAGATAAAAGATTGGGTGAGCTTTTCTGAGTCAGTAGTCAGGGAAATGTCAGTGATGGAGTCAGTCTTCCATCTAGAAATATATGATATATTGTTCTAGCAACTACCAGTTTAATTCAGTGGGACCACATCTGAGCTGGACACCCCTTGTTTCAGGCACCGTCTTGGGCAAGGTAAACAACAACAGATGATTCAGCCTTCACCTGAGCTGTGTGCTGAAGTACAGGAGTTACTGTCTCACACTGTAAGTTCCAAAGACCTCCCTTGACACGGCATGTCACCATATGTGACTTTTTTATTATATATGGAAAGAGACTACCTCTGTTAATTTTTCACACATTATGTACCTGTTTTACATACCAGTACAGATGTGAACTCTGAAATACCAATGTCAATAATTTGCAAATACACCCTTTATCCCTCATTCCAGTGTCCTGCTTCTCACCTGTATCAGGATCCACCTTCATACAAATACAAGAGAAAAACTGTGTTTCTCAGTGCAAGAATTTTATTTTTATTACAGTCATTACTCTTTGTGACATCTGTATACATTTACACTTGTGTGCAGACCAAGTATGTTGTTTGTTGGAAAGCTGAATGTTTGTAAATAGGGCTCAAGGGGGCAGGATGCTCTGACTTCCATATTCTTTGTCCAAAGCAGAGAATACCCCACACAGACACATGCTCCTATTTTTAAGATCCATTAGACACAAATGGAAACATGAGACAAGGGGATAATAGAATTCTTTGGAAAAGAAATAAAAGTATTATACCCTTGAAATGGGAATGCATAATAGCAACTTGTGAATTGAGGGGATAATAGAATTCTCTGGAAAATAAATATAAATATATCCTTGAGATGGGAATGCAGAACAGCAATTTGTGAATCAAAGGTCCTGTGAACTTTAATAAGTAACATTCCTGGTATTCTCAAGAAACAGCAATTGACAAAACACAACTCATAGCAGTTAATAGTTTTAATATTGGCACTTCCTTTTAAAATAAAATAAATGTTTCATATTTTTAAATTGGGTCAGCAGTGCTAAGCTACAGTGGTGAAGGACCACTGAACAACTTTAACTTTGCTTGTTTTTACCTTACACTTTGATTATTCACTTTTTCATCTGTGAAATCGTGTTGGTACTTCCTGGTTCACTGAAGACAGCTCAGGATATGGCTTTACTGTGGTGTTCTTGTTGTGACCCATGTAATCCATAGTATTTCTGATTTTACAGAGATATTCACTGAACCAGGGACATGGAAGAATATGTGGAGAGCAGGAGAAAAACTTTTATTAAGAAGTTGGATTGATTTAAAAAATAAATATTTATGCTGACTTGCAACCAAAGCCCAGTTACAGAAATACTTATGATTGATGTCTCTTTCACAGTATTTTAACTTTTGCTCTCTTTTTTGGTGAGATCTGTTAATTGTATCATTATCTTTAAAACAATACTCTTCTTAGTGTCATGCTGTTGTTCTAAGAGTCAACTCTGTACCTAGAATCCTTGCTTTTACAAATACGTTACATTCTTCCCAAACATAATTGTTACCTCTGAATCTTTCAACCATGATCCCTGTATTCTAATCTGTTATGGTTGTTTTTTCAATCTACACATCTAAATATGCGTGTGTAGAAGAACTGTACTTCAATTAGAAGGTTGGCTTAGCAAAAAAATTATTTTATTTAGAATTGTATTAATGATTTCTTTGTCCTCTAGTTAAATACTTGGGTATTTTTTAGGAGACTTTGTTTTCTGCTGGACACAAGATGACTGTTCTTTGGCCTCTGGAATGAAACTGCTATTTTTAAAGAGATGAGAAATCAGTAAAATGGGGGAAAGGAATGCAAATATTGCTTTCTAAATAAATTACAGTCCAGTCAACTGAAGAGATGGCTGGAGAGTTTTGAGTCTTGATAAAATCCTAATGAAGGATTTGAATTCAGGTTTTAGTTGTTCCCAAATCTTTACCAGGAAAACAAATTTAAAAACAGGGCTTACATTAAAAAATGTATCATAACTACAGGTCCAGGAAGTAGCTGTTTGTCAGGACATGGCAGCATTAGCTTGGTTTGAGTGGATGCAACTGCTGCTTGCTGTTTAAGAACAGTTAAAAACTAAGCTTTGCTATCTCTGAACATTTTGTTCACCCTATTATCAGCTGATGATGACAGAGGCAGGTGCTCCTCTCAACCTCAAGGTGCTTTTCTTGAGGTTCTAGGAAAGATATGATGGTATCGAAATCTCTTTCTTGCCTACAAAACTTGATCAGAGTAATGAGGCAGAGGGTGACTCTCAGGGTGATTTACTTAATGGAAAAACTGTAGTGTTTTATATTAACTTAATGATTTATGTGGTCTGCTTAGAAATTAGGTTGGAAGGAAACAAAACAAAAATTAAGTAGCACTCCTGTGTAGTGTTTGATAAACTGATGTCCTAAATTTTCTAGGAAGGAAAACTGCTTTTTTATGAATGCACAGAAAAGCCACGTCTGACATTACTACCCAGCAATCTAGATTTCTAATATTTCTTCCTATTTTGTGTTTGTTTCTTTAAAAAAATTTAATTAATTTCCAGATGTATTCCAAATTCTGTAAATACTGGTTTTTAATCTTATTTAACCGGAATGTGATACCTGATACTGAAGTAGGTAGAGCAAATGTACTTAAGTGTCATTGAATGAAAGATCATCAACATCTTACATATCAGTCCCTTTTAAAAATATTAAATATTCTCTACTGTGTCACCAAAACATACTTAACAAGTGAAGACTTAGATTCAGTCAGTATGACAGAATGATCCTTGTTTGTAAATATATTTTGTGTTTCTTGTATGTGAAAATGAATGTGTAAAAGCGTTTTAGATTACTTAGTTAAAAAACATTAATTTTATGCTACACCCAATATTAATTTTATACTGTGTCATGTTTCGATTCTTTATTTCAGATCTGAGTCTCAAACTTGCCAAAACATATTCTTAACCATTGAAGAATTCTGCCTTGTTTTCTGAGATTGATTTTCAGGCCTTAGCAATCAGTATTGTTGTGCTGAAAGTGTCACCACAACTTTTCCTGCTGTCAAACTAAATTAATTTTTATCATCTGAAATGTCGTTAATCTTGAAGGTTTTGAATCTAAAATGTGTTTTCATGGACAAGAATCTTATTCTTTTGTATTTTCCTACACTTTTCCTAACTCCTAACAGTGAATCATATTGTGGAAGTAGCGGTAAATTACCATGACCATAACAAAAGAGAGGAGTATAGACAAAACAGATTCACATGTAAATGGTGAACAAGAAAACGCTGAACAATGACAATGAAAAGAACCCCTGGGATGTCACACTGCTTGTGTAACATCCGTTGTTTTCCTGTTCAGCTGTTGATGCCCAGTGGTATACTTGGAGGTCTTGCTGATAGTTTTACTGTTGAGTAGATATTTGATTTATTTTGTTTAATGAAGAAAACCCAGTATGTTGTCCTAGAAGCTTGCTTTTCAGATTTTACCAAGTTGTTCCCAACCTACAATTTCCATGTAATTTTTTAAATCAGAACAACCCTGAGCTGAAATGTGCTTTGCCCAGAGTGTTTGCCAGGCGAGTGTTTTGCTATGTTACCTTGGGAGAGGGACTGTATGGAATGCTTTGATGTTATGAGCAGTGCACTCAAGGTAACTGCCTTTGTTTTCATTAAAGATCCTATTTAAAGAATCAACACTCCTTGATCAGACCTGGTGGGTTTCCTGGAAGACAGGAGAAAGAATTTCCTGGAATGATTAAATATTCTCCCTAGAGTGAAGCAGATTTTTGTCTCATTTGCCACTCCACATTTCTTAGCTTGCTTTCCCCTAGTGTGCCCTAGTGTGCTTTCTTATTAAAAAAAAAAAAAACAACAAAAAAAAAAAAACTCCACTAGATAAAGGAAAAGACAGAGGGAACTTGTAGCAGCTCTTATAAAAGCTAGTGAAACTGCTACACAGTAAGAGTACAATTGCTTGTGCTTTATTTTCATAGTATTGTACACTGTCATTTGATGGGAAAAAGCCAAACATTGCAAAGTCCTATGAAGCAAGAGGCCTGTTAATACTAATGAAGTGAACAATGTTGTGTATTCTCTGGTGTAATTCACATTTCGACTTCAAAACCAAATTCTTCTCTGATCAGTTGTTAATAAGTATGTCACAGGTATGTATCATGCAGAATGACATTGATTAAATCTGACCCTAAGAAGTTAAATTTCTGAACACATGTTATTCTCATGCATTTCTCTTCTGGAGACCTGTGTTTTTTCAGTAAGGATCCTGAAATACAAATTTCACACTCAACTTCAGTGAAGCTGACTGACTTGGCAGGGCTGAGAGGTACCACAGGCAAGTGATTGCTGAAAGACCCACTTAGTATAGGCTGGCCGCAGATGCTGCGGTCAAGATCTCATCCCTCCGTTCTGTTCTCATCTGTATTCTGCCTTTCTATTCCACCTTCCCCAACAACCTCCATCACATCATGTAAGTTTATCCTTTGTTTATTTTAAGCTATTCCTTCCCCATTTCTTCGTCTTCTGTTCCTGCATTTAGTTATACCACAGAAACAGTTATTGAAGAGTTGTGAAGCCTCCAGCAAGAGATAGGAGCAGTCAGCTGGGACCAGGAACCTCCCTCCTGAAGCAGATTTGGCCTCACCATGCTGTTGGGAGGCATCTATAACGTCAGTCATCTGTGAGGCATCTCATTTCTCAAAGGAACATCCAATAAGTTTAACAGTTTGTGTTCTCTTTCTTCCCTCCCTTTTATCCCCACACCAGTTGGTGTGTATATTCATAGTACAAACTTAACAGCCTTACCAGAAATTCTGCTCCCCTATTTCCTGCTGTCCCCAGGGTCAGAAGTTGCTTGTCCTTCCCAAAGCATGCCAATACAGAGTCCTGCACATACTTCCCCATCCTTTCTACCAAATTCAAAGGGTTTTTTTTCTTATTTTTGTTAATCACACTAAACCGGGCTCTCAATGCCACATGTTGATCTGTGCGTCACCCCATTGCACGCTCTCCTCCCAGTCTCATGGCCCCTCCAACCTGAGTCTTCCATGGAAAGACAAGTCCTGCTACTGCCCAGGGCAATACTGAAGTCACCACTGTAAGCATACTTCAAACATTGCTGTTTAGGGCAGGGAATTGCGCTTGTGTGCCAAATACAGAAGTACCTCCTCTCAAAAGTATACTTTAATCAAAGACTGCAAGGCGATTCTTTTTTTTTTCTTTTGATACTGAAGAAAAGGTAATAACTGATTTTCCATACTCTGCATCTTTAAGGAAAAGGAACTCTAATGTACAACTTGGTAGGACTCCAGGCACAAGAGGAAATGGGTTATAGCAGTTGTGACTGTGCAGAGCAGATGTTTTGGTTGGCCTGGCTATCAACCATCTGACTCATAATAAATTGTCAGTTCCAGTAAATTCCCAGTTTTCAATTACAGTAGGTAGGATATGAGAAAACAATGCTGTTTGGATAGTGTATTTAAAGTGGTTTTGATGGTAATTTTCATAAACAACTCATACTAACTTTATAAAAAGATGAAGGATCTTGGAAAGACAGCAACTGTAAACATTGAAACATGCATTTGAATGTAAATTGAGATTAATAGAAATGAAAAATAACAAATGGCTGTTAACAGTGCTGATACAATTGGAAATAGTTTTTCTTTGGAATTTTGTGATACTCGAAGTCCTTTCATAGGTGTATGGGGTGAAAATTTTCTAAATGCCTTCAGACTTTCATTTTCATCTGTTCTGTGCTTCATTTATCTTTTCACATTGTCTCTTGTTCTTGAGTTTTGAAAATGCATACTTAATGAACCTTTCCTCTGCACTGGCTAAGTAGAAGATGGGTGAATTAAATTCAAATACCATGAGTTTTCTGTTTCTGAGAAGTTTTATTTGTTTTTGTAAGTTGTTGCTAGGTTTCTGTAATAGAAAAAAAAGCCTATGGGTTGAAAATACCAAACTTTTTGTTGTTCTTTTCTCACCACATTGCTTTGGAGGTTTAGACAAGGATGAGGTCCCATTGTACAAAGTATTCTGTAAACATAGGAAACCCCTTGCAGTTCTTGAGAAAGAAAACTATTTATTTTCAGTGTTAAGAGTATATCCATTTTTTTCATGTTTGATTTGAATGGACATTTTCAGAAATGAGGAAAAAAAAATTTTAAAAAGACATAGTAGCAAGGTGGCAGAAAGGCACCATGAAAATCTGTGTTGGATCTTTTATATTGCAGTGTTCTAGAGGCTGGGATTTTTACCATCAGGCATGAGACTGTTGTGGAAAAATTAATAGGTGTGCATTATCACATGTTTAACTAATGATCTCAAGTATTTTTACATTCAGTTTTTAAACCTCAAAATTCCTGTGGCTCAGGATGGGTTCTCTGTTCAGTTAGAAGTTCATTTTAATCATACCTTCTGTAGAACCTTGTGTAGAAAAAGTTCTGTGAGTATAGAATGGCACTTTCATTGTGGCAGTTCTAACCTTGAAATTTAACATTTATAGAAAATTACCATTCTGCATTCTTAAAAAATCAGTTTGTCTTGAATATAAAATTAATTTGTTTAATAAAAGCATCTATTGTGTTGTGAGTTGCATACAAATTATAAGATGAAAAAGCATGGATGCTTAAATACTAAAAATGAGATGTGACTTCAGTTCAGCAGTGTCTTTTTTTTTTTTTCCTAAAAGGGTATAATATTGTCAGAGCAGTGGGATATCACTCTCTTTTGAAACCTGCTGAAAAACAAGAATAGAGGTGGCTTTTATTTTGCTGCTCTATTCAGATCTGATCTGTTCTTCCATGTAAATACATGTGCTGAAATGGGGAAAGGAAAGATGCTGTCTCTGGAGGGTTTGATAAGAAGCATTAAACCAACATTTGCCTTTGGACATTGTGGTGCAATGAAAAGATCTCAGCCCCTGTCCTGAGCAAATGTCATGACCTGGTGTTAGAAGGTTCCATCTTCTTACCTAATCATTTACAGATTTCTGAAGTTGACTGGGACTGAGATCACTGAAGGAGTTAAGTTGTAACTGGCATAGAAACATCAAAAAAGTTTATTAGTTGAAAAGTTTTCCACAGTTTATCTGTAAGACATGTGGTTTTGGTTTGGTTTTATAAACGGCAGTTCTAACAGATATACTACTATCGAATGCAGTTCTAGCAAACAACTTCTTCCATAAATAAAAGTAACAAAGCCTGAAAGAAATAAATGGTATGGTGTCAGATAGAAGGGAGTTTGTTGTAAATCTGTGGCCACCTGAACAGTAAGGATGAGCAGATTCATGGTGTTACTGCACTGTGTCTTTTAAAAACCTACAGGAATGCTGGTTTTGGGTTTGGAGTCTTTTTAAAGTAACAATTTTTATTTCTCAGGGCTCAAAATATGCATTCTTTTGGAAAGTGGTAGTTATAGACGAATGCTAATTTCATTCCATGGATTTGCATTGGACAGTAGCTGTATGAATGTAACTCAGTGCTCTACTGGCAGCAAGAGTTGCAGTCATGTTTGTTGTGTGTATTTTTGTAAATGGAAACATAGAATATCTCAATTTATAGCTCTTAATGCACATTTCATTTTACTACAGCTTAACATGCAAAGATACAGAGATGATTTATGTGGTTGTGTGAGTTTTTTCCCCCTGGCATGAGTCTTCATATGAAGTTCACTAGTGAGCACAGGAAATATAATGTACTATTGCTGTATGTCTTAATGGATGCTGTAGTGACATTCACCTTGTCTGTTTTGAAGTTGGATTTTCCTGTTTCCTTTTTTTGACTTTGTTCAATCAGTAAGCACCTGATAGTATTTCAGAAATTGGTCTTACACATGGTGTCAAGTGGTGTGTACGCATCTACTTCTAGCACTAATCATAAATGCAAGACTAGAAGAGGGAGTTTACTGTCCATGGCAGAGCTGGATGCAGCGCTACAGGTGGGGTCTCAGCAGAGCAGAGTACGAGGGCAGAATCCCCTCTATCCTCTACCTGGCAACACTGCTTTAGAGCTGGCCCAGGATACAGTTCTGAGCTGCTACTGCACATCACTGGGTTACATTGAGCTTCTCATCAACCTAACCATTTTATGTACCTGTCATGTCTTGAAGAATGCCCATTAAAATTAAAATCTTTTTAATTGTTGTTAGCATTAAAAGCATTGCTGTTTGATCTCTCTTAATAGTTCTTTTCGTTTGATTGACAATTAGCAAATCAATGGGAAAAAGCCGGTTAATGCTATACTCAGTTTCAGAATTGAAAGCTGTTCCTTATTTAATTTTTTTCCTTAATGATGGAAATACATGAAATACTGGGGAAAAAGGTCAGAGTGGATTATACTTGTGGATATACTTTGTTGTTATTTGTCTTGATGATAAAGGTTTTGTAATTTGTTCTGCTTTCTCTAGTCTAGATGATAGTGGCACTTAAAAACGTAACACTTAAGGGAACATTTTGGGTCACGAGGTCCTGCCCACTGCTGTTACAGGCAACCACATCACCTTATGCCATCCATAAACTGATCATAGCACAGCAGGACAACAGCTGTTGTTTGTGCTCACCACTCATATGGAGTGTTGTCCTGCAATTTAGGGTTAAAACCATGCTGTGATTTCCAGCCATTATTTGCTCATGACCATTTCACAGGCAATGCTAGGAGTACAGTTTTCTTTCATCTGTCAGAAGTGAGCTGCACACCAAGGCACAATTTAAGAAAACACTGTCAGTTCTGTCTCATTTTTCATCTAAGACAATTAGGCTATTTAAGACCCATTCTTCCCTGCAACTTATCGCTAAGTTTCTTGGCATGTAGTGTTCTGCACATAATAGCTGGTACACAACTCATCTCTCTGGACATTAACAGCTCCAGTCCTGCCAGAGCTTCAAATGGCACGAGATTGTCTTCCTGAAACCACTCAGTGGTCACTTAATTTTTGTTCTCCCCACGCAGGGCAGGGCCTCCTAAGAATACGTGAGTGGTTTGCCTGTTCCTTCCTCACAGCTGCCTGTAGGACAGAGCATACCAGGGCACTCTGCACCATGTTGATCCTGCTGTGATTTCCTCTCCTATTTTTCCAAAACAGATAAGAACAAAGGCATCTTGGCAAATTGCTATGTACATATGAACAAACATGTTGAAAGATTTATTTGTGAGCAGAAAGTGGCACCATATTATTTGCTGTCAGTGAAGGTGATTGTGCTGCTAACTCATTACTTTGTAACTAGAGGTCAAGAGCTTAAATGAAGTTGTGCATGGCATAAATACACTTGTTCATGTACTGTATGTGATTTATGAATTGGAGGGATGTCAGGTCCTAACCAGAAACAATTTGTTCTAGATGATCTCAAAGCTGTAACTGATTGTTCTGATATAAAGAAAACCTTAACTGTGAATACATTAACTTGTATTTAGCTTACTTTTTTTTCCCCCCTACTTTCCTGGAGTCTGCAGTCTTTGCTGAAAGTAATGCATAGGTTTAATTTGCAGGAAACTGGGGGGCAGTGACTCCTGTATACAAATTTCTAATTGCAAAAATGTTTTTCATCCACAACAGGAGTTGAATACAATACACTCAAAAGTTTGAACCATAAACTACTTTGAAAAATGGAAGTACAGAATGTGTGGTCGTAACTCAGTGATATGACAACGTCTTAAAAAATCCTTTTGCATTTGCATCTGATGCAAACCAGGAATTCCTAAAAACAAAATCTGTATCTTTACTGAAACTTATAGTTCACTGAATTGAAGAAGAGCTACAGTACTGTATACTTCATAACTCAGTAATTTTATTTTGGTATATTAAAGGAAATTAGGCGGACCAAAATATCTTTAAAGTGCCAATACAGTAAGAAAGAATAAATTTGCAACCTGTTTTGCAATGGTTACAGTTCTGATTCCTCACTTAAGCATCTCCTAAATAAATTCGTATTTGAATTATTAATTCTTATCTGAAAGCTTTTAAATATTCATATTGTTATTTACCATTTTATATTGCTTTTATATGTACAGGATGTGAATGAAGACCCTGGAGAAGATGTTGCACTTCTCTCCGTTAGTTTTGAGGACACAGAAGCCACTCAGGTTTTTCCTAAGCTGTACCTCTCCCCACGTATTGAACAGTGAGTGAGATGTTTTTTCTGGAATGTTTATTCCACTTCATCTTGGAACTTCTCAGTTTTTCCCTAATACATGTGATGACATACTATTGCTTTCAATTGCTTAAAGTTATAGTGGTTGCTGAGAGTGTGTGTGTGTGTGGTGGAGAAATGGCAGATCTTCTCTCAGCTAGTTCTGTTTGTATGTGATATTCTTGTAGCATTACAGTCTCTGAAAACCATGCTTGTCCTTTTCTGTGGCAGTGTATTTTGAATGCCCTCTATGATAAAACACAGTGATAGCTTTTGCAGGGGAATCTTTAGGGTTTTTTTCTGTTGGGAAGGTAAATTCTTTATATAAACATAATACATTTGAATAAACTATTGTTGTAGAAGCTAAAGGGCTTGGCTTTTGGAATGTGCAGCTTTAGTAAAATACTTTTTTTTCAGGAGAATATCTGAATATTTCATTTTAAGAGCATTGAACCTTACTGATCTGTTTACCAGTTGGCAGATTTGCTGAGAAATGGATTTTTACTTCTGAAGTGGAAGACTGAGGACTAAAAATCAATCTGTTTTCATTAAATTTCGTTTCTTCCTTTGCTGAAATTGAGAACATTTTAATGCTTCTCATTATCTTCATATCTCAGTCTTGTAATGCTTGAAAAAATAACTATGTTAGATTTTTCAGGTATGCCACATTCACACTGGCATAGCATTGTTTCAGTGATGTGTTGTTTTTTTGCTAATAGGGCAATTGGCTTTCCTCTGAATTGGTGATGACTCTTCTGTGTAGAGGAAAGGTGGTAAATACTGACTACCATAGTTTTATAATAATTTGGGAATAAATTTTGTGTAAATGAAGAAACATGGTATCTTGACATTTTGATCAACAGAATATTGATCTGGATAAACTCTTGGATGCAGTTTAAAAAAATAAAACCAGAATTTGTCTTAGATGAAGGCCGAAGACTTCCAAGATACTTCAGGAAGATATAGGATGCATGTGCAAACACACAGATTGTGTATTTAGTACCTTTCATATTTTCATCAATTCATTCCTTTTTGTCAGCATCAATTGAGGGAATAATTGTAGTCAAATATGTAATTGTCCTTCTATGGTCCAAAGGATTATTTTTCTGAACTCTTAAAAGCCCATTAGTTTGCGTTGTATTTCCAGCTGTAGTCACAGGTTGATGGTTAAGTATGTTTCAGGCCACCCAGGTGTATCTGTCTAAATCATCCATGAGCTAATGAATTCATTGCATATTTTCCCACTTTCAGCAGTGTCTTTAGAAAGATGTTAACCTCTTGATACCTATCAGAATAGCAATACAAAAGAAGTCTTTGTCTTCCTAGAAGTATTGCATTTTCTCTCAGTGCCTTAAAGAGCATCTGATTTTAGATATATGATGTAGAGCGATACTGTAGAAAGATACTAGAATAGTATTGGTGTATTTGACATTCTGATGTTTTTATGGCTTCTGTCATTTATAACAGATGCAGACATGTTAAAATCATGCCAAGTAAACCCTGGAGTTCTGTGCCACACCTTGTCACATTATCTGTATGTTGAAGTTGAGATACTTAGAACTAAGTCCATTTGTCTTTCTGCATTTGTAACATTTTCATCACAGTATCTAGGTACTGATTGTTCATAATTACTGAAGTTGCTTGTGAGCTGTTGCACCTCCCTTTAAGCTATTGGCTGCTTCTTATATACCATGAAAAAATGTATGGGTATGTTTCCAGTGTTTGTGTAATTGTGTTTTAATAGCAAACATGCAGTTCTCTCTTGTTCTTTCCCAAAACCAGTCTCTTCTGTGTTTAGCAGGGGCTGACAGTCTAGATATTTAACTTCCCAGTGTTTGAAAACTGAAGCAACAATGTGTACTTCTTTATACTTTTTGCCAAAAGTACAAAAAGCCTCAAGAAGCCCTCAGGATTAGTTTAATGACTTGAGGCCATGGCATGTTGCATTTGAATTGTGTTCTGCTTATAAAGGTCTTTCCTGCTGCTCACAGTAATTGGATCTACAAAAACCATGTAAACAAATTACCAGTGTATTTTTTCTATGCAGCAGATTTTGAGATGAACCAAGTAGTAGATTGTTCCCAACATAACATTCCCAAGAACTCAACAAAACGTGAAAAATACCAAATTCCCACAATTATTTTGCTAATACTAAAATATGTTCACTTTAGGAAGAATGAGCAAACAGGAACAGCATTTTCCTGGCATATGAAATAACATTTCAGGTTTGTATAGCAATAAGAGGAAAAGGCCTTGTTTGTGTAAAGTGAATTATCTCCTGCTTTCCCAAGAGGTTTCGTTGCTCTTGAGCTCTACCATATAAACACGCATTCCTGCATTGCCCTTTCTAAAAATTGTACATACCCACAGATCTTGTCAGCAAGTTTAAGCCCTAGAAATGTGAATATAGGGTTTCAAAAACCTTTTTTTGCTTCGAAGAGTTTTTGGTAAAACACATTTGCTCTGTTGTTTTAAATGGATAGTAGGCATAATACAACTAAGACTTTGACTGCGCTTTGTCGTAGACTCTGGAAGAGAGATTTCCAGACTCAGGGAAATATGTCTACCTTTTACGGTTTGGGGTGAAGATGTTAGTACACTGATTGTGTTGAAAAGGTTCTCATATTGCAGCATCAGGTAGAAATGCAGTAGAGAAGAATTGTGGATCATTCAAATCGATACTAGCGCTTTATTGACTTGTATGCTGTGATGTCTGGCTGCAAGAGTGGCAAGTGTAGTTCTTATAGTCAACCAACCAACCCCGCATTTGGGATGGGAAGTACAGTAATTTCACGACCATAAGGCGCACCCGACTATAAGGCGCATTTTTTTTTGCAGCGAGGCTCTGCCCCCAGTTCCCCCCACGCGGTTGCTGGCCGAGGCCCCGCCTCAATCCAGCTGCCATTGGCCCCTGGGCTCGCCTCCACCCGGCAGGGGTGATACCACGGGGCATGGCCGCCGCTGCTCCATGCTGCCTCTCCGGGGCCGGGGCATGCCCACCGCTGCTCCGTGCCCTCTCCACGGGGTAGGGGCGTGCCTCTGGAGGGGCCGTCCCGCCTCCACAGGGCCGGGGCGTGCCTCTGGAGGGGTCATCCCGCCTCCACGGGGCCGGGGCGTGCCCGCCACTGCTCCGCCCCACCTCCACATGGCAGCCGCGGCCCTGCCGGCTCTCCCCACGGCTCGCAGCTCTCACTTCTGGGTAGGCAAATTTCTGAACTTTATTCATCGTATAAGGCACACCGGACTGTAAGGCACACTTCCGGGTTTGGGGGAAAATTTTAGTCAAAAGGGTGTGCCTTGTAGTCGTGAAATTACTGTACTTGTATTACTTTATTAAAATCTCATCAATAACTATTCATAGCAATATCTGGTTTAGTTCTTTCATTAAAACTTGCTGATTTGGAAAGTTCATTTTTATATTATTTGTTCAAAACACATTAACAGCAACTTTTAATGTTTCCTGAATTTGAAATCACTAAAAAAGCTTACTATCTATAGTTTTAAGAATTCTTCTGGCTTTTTGTTGCATTGCATCAATAAACAGATGCCAATAACAGTTACTTTCAATCATTTCAAAATCATATCAAGTTAAAATGAAACTTGGGATATTTATGAGATTTTTTTTTTAAAAAGCTAACATCTTTACTGTAGTATCCAAGAAAACAGTTTCTGCACACTTCTGTAGGAAGCGGTAAGCTGAGAAACCACACAGACTGACCACACAACTTGAGAGATCGGTGCTTGTCAGCATCTGTGAGTGTGTCCCCAATTCATCCTTCCCTTCCTCCCACCTCAGGGCAGGGGACTTGTCTCAAGATGCTCTCCATCCTCTGCTGTGAGCTGCTGTGCTTTGGGAAGAGGTCATACAGCTGAGCTAGGTAGGCACAGCCTTGCTCTAGGGCATGATAAGGACCTGCTGGGATATTTACCCTTTATGTCTCTGATGCATTTCCATGGGTTATTCTCAGTGGGTCTAAACCTGTTGGTAGAAAGCATCTTGTTCAAAATTACCTTTCTAGTGAAAGTATACTAGATACTCGTATGGAATGGAAATTTGTAATAAAACTACCCGTCATATCTTGTTTCCCATTTATTAAAAGTCATTAGACTCTAAATCCAAAGAATCAGTGTAGGATTGAACAGCTGGTTTCTATATTAATATTTTAAAATCTGTGTCAGCATACTACACGTGAATGTGGATCAGAAGGTTTTGGGGTTTTTTCTTAAGAGAAAAAATTCAATGTATGCGAATTTTTTTTCCTTCATGAGTCATCCATGCTAAAGAACATAAAAATGGGTTCATTTTGGTTCATGTTTTAAAAAACCTATATTAGGATAGAAACACTGTTACTCAGTGAATGCTGTGTTCCCTGTGTTCACAAAAATAATCCTGCAATAAACACTGTTGTCCTGGAGGGCTTTTCTCTGATAAATACTCAGACGTGAATATGCTAAGAAAACCAGCTGTCAGTAGAAGTTGTTTTGCTTAAATGGATCGGGCTCCATGCTTTGGGGACTGAAATGGTCGTTGCTTACTGGTCTGGGAGCTGTGCCAGAGGGTTCTTCGTGACTGAGGGTGGTATGCAGAGTTCGGTGACTGCGTTTAACCTTCTCATACAGGCAGGGGAGGATAACAAGAACCTGATCTGAACTCTTAGGCTTTGAAATGTTCCTGTATGTTTTTCGCTGATGGAAGAAAATATTGAAGACAAAATGAAATGTGTGTTTGCTTTGAGGTGTTTCCTGTGCTTTCTGCTGGGAGTTGGAAGAGGAAAACCGTAGAATATTGACCATTTACTACCAAGTACCTTCTCTTGCTGTGTTTGAGACACAGGGGAGCTGTGGAGGGCTTCACCTTTGAAGTTGGCATGGCATACTGCCACCAGTAGAAGCTTGCTGTTTCAGACAGATTATGAATGCATATAATCAATCTCTAATTCACGAGATGAATGGTTGTGCTTAGGCCTTTTTATATGCCCGCTTTGTAGAAGTCAGAAGATCTTCAATTTGGCATACCAGAATGTGATTATTCATGTGAGTTGATGATTTCAGTAGAATTGTTAGTAGTCATCCATGGCAGTCCCTGACTTCTTCAAATCCCCGAACATCTTTGCAGACATGGGAACCGGGAGGAATGACTGTTGCTTTGCAGTGCTTCCTGTTCCATTAAGCTTTGTTTGGTCAGTGCCTGGCCAGTGCATCTGACATATTTAGTGCCTGCTGTGTGTGCCGTGCCCCTGTCATCCAAGTCTTCAGAAACTGTAGCTAGTACCATAACCTGATTGCCAATCTAGCTCTACTTTGTAGTTTTATGTCCAAAAAATAATCTGTTTTTCTGCTACCAACTTTTGATGGCGTGTTGACAGTTTCAAAAGACATCAGGACAGACTGGGACTAGCAATCAAAGCAGATTGACTTGTACTTCTATTCCAGGTGTTCAACTGCACTGATTGTTCTTTTTCTTTTTTTTTTTTTCTCTGAAACTGCTATAGAGCAATTAGTGAAAATAGTTGTAGGAGAGCTAAGATTATGTGTCCATCATCTAAATGGTGCTTTAATGCTGGATATGTTAATGGTGTCTTTAAATGGCTCAGTTAGTGAGATTTTTAAGTCAGTTAAGAGACTAAGCAATTAGACCTATTTGTCAAGGTATGAAATACTTGAGGCAGTTCAGTGGGACTGATTTTGTTGCTAGGTAATGAGGTACCAGTTTCTCTGTATAAGAGATACAGGACAGTTTTTGGTCTGACATACCTTTTGTGGCAATCCAGAGCTCAGTGTTGCCTCAAGTCTCAGAGCAAAACTTAGAGCTGAGTATTGGGAAGGGTTTGTCTTCTGGTTTTCTCAGGCTCTGAGTGTCAGCCCGTATGTTTATGGCTCTGTAATGTGAGGGTGGAGGGAGTATTTTTGCATGATATATCAAGCACTTTATCACTTAAAGTATTTTCTTGTATGGTTGAAGTACACATATAGAAAAATTCATTAGTAGAAGATCACAGAACAAAATAAAAGCATTATTCAACACAGCCCTCTTCAACTCCCTCTGCATACTTCTGAATAGGGTAGAATGGTCTACAGAAATTTCACACTTTTTAAACCCATTTGATTCCTTTAGATCAAATCTTTCCATTAAGTTGTTGCATTTTTCCAATTGTGCACATATAATTTATTTCAGGCTACCTTAATTAAACATCCAGTTCTGTATCATGTTAGTTGTCATGTGCTATGCGTGCTCCACCTTTCTTTGTAATAATCCATGTTTCAACACAGGCATTTCTAAGTATCATTATAAAGCTGTACTCAACTAAAATATCTTTCTCAGGATTTTAGTGTGATATCACTGCTTCTAGCCATTTTTATGCACCTACAAAGAGTGACAATAAAGGAAAAAGGGAAGAAAGTAATTTTTTTGGGGACATCAGATAGTATTATTCATTAAGGTGCATTTGATCCTTTACTGTTGCCCATATGTTTAGACTTGTACCTTTGTACAGTGAGATTGTCAAAAGGACTTTTAATTAGCAAAAACTCATCCTGGCAATGGTATTGAAGTTGTTGTCATCTTCCATTACTAGCTAAGTCAGTACTTAGTATTTTTGAAATCTTCCTCTCTATCTGCAATAGGGGTTATTTTAAAAATTACTTTCTTAGACTGTGTTTATTTTGATACTGAAGTTAATTTCAGTTTTACAAAAAATCTTATCCTTTTTTTTATACATGCAGACATTTTTGTCTTTTCTACTGCCTCTCTTGCTCTTTGACTTTAGGGGGTAGGAGGGTATTTTTATTGCTATTCATACATTCCTTGTGCAGTACTGAAGTGCCTTTCTTGGATATTTCCCTAAGACATTAGAGCACACAAAGCAGGTTTCATCTTCATTTCCTGAAATGTTTTTGTAGAGGAAGGGAAGCCTGCTGATCAGAACCAATCCATGTTGGTCCTGAACCGTATCTGTCACAGGTGGCTGGATATTTTTTTGTACCTAAGAATTAGTAGAAGTATTTGCGGGGTCTTTATGTAGGACCTTTTGTTCTAAAGAACTCTGGACCAATGGTAGGGACAGTTTGAACTCTTTGAAGTTTTTTCTGTAACATTAATTAGGCTGATGAAAGAAATTTGAAACAGTGTTCTCTTTTAATTGTGTGGCATTTGGTATGGCAGTAATAGAGCAGACAGGGGGTTCTGGTAACTGGGGTTAAATGTTAACCTAACAATTGCTGACTAGGTGTTTCTTCAATATGCAGTGGAAAAATCAGGTCCAGGTAAAATTCATAGGTAGGGGAATTTGGAGTTTTTCTCGGGCAAATTTATTTTTCCTTTCATTGATAATATAGTGGTGTTAAGTTCTGGGTTTTTTTAAAAAAAGCAACAGTTAGATAACAAGTTGCTGGGAAATCACAATTGAAGCAGTAGTTTCTCTGTTGTTAAACAGACTTAATTCTAAAGATTGCCTCTTCAGAGCTAAATTGCTCTTGCAGAGGAAAAGTGCTTCCAAGTTACTGACAGCATCAAATTTTAAAATTACCTGACAGGTTTGAGGCTTCTGGTAATTTATCAGTAAATGTAATCATAGAATCATTTAGCTTGAAAAATATCTTTGCGATCATCGCATTCAAATGTAAACTGAACACTGCCAAGTCCACCATGTCTCTAAGTACCACATCTAGACATCTTTTAAATACCTCCAGAGGTGGTGACTACACTACTTCTATGGGCAGCCTGTTACAATGCTTGGTAATCCTTCAGGTGAAGAAAATTTCCCTAATATCCAACCTAAACTTCCCCTGGTGCAACTTGAGGTCATTTCCTCTTCTCCTATCACTTGCAAGAAGGGCCAACTCCCACCTGGCTGCATTCTGCTTTCAGGAGTTGGAGAGTGAGATAAGGTCCCTCCTGTGCCTCCTTCTCTCGAAGCTAAACCAACTCTCTCAGCTTCTCTTCACAGGACTTGTGCTCCAGACCTTTCACCAGCTCCATTGCTCTTGCCTGGACACACTCCAGCACCTCAGTGTTCTTGTAGTGAGTGACCCAAAACTGGACACAGCACTTGAGGTGTGGCCTCACCAGTGCTGAGTGCAGGGGGGCAATCACTGCCCTGCTCCTGCTACACACTGCTGCTGATGTAGACCAGGATGTCATTGACCTTGGCCATCTGGGTCGTGTTCAGCTGCTGTTGACCAGCACTGCCAGGTCCTTTTCCACTGGGTAGCTTTTCAGGTACAGTTCCCCAGGTCTCCAGCGTTGCAAGAGGTTGTTGTGCCCCAAGTACAAGTCACAACAGGTTCACCTCATTGAACCTCCTACTGGCCTCAGCCCATCAATCTGGCCTGTCCAGATCCCCCTGCAGTTCCTTCCTGCCCTCCAACACATCAACACTCCCACCCAGCTTGGTGCCATCTGAAAACTCAAACAGGGGGCACTTGGTCCCCCTGTGCAGATCATCAGTAAAGATTTTAAACTGGACTGGCCCCGATTCTGAGCCCCAGGGAACCCCTCTAGTGACCATCTGCCAACTGGATATTAACTCCAGTCACTGCCGCTCTCAGGGCCCTGCCATCCAGCCAGTTTTTCACCCAGTGAAGAGTGCTCCTGTCCAAGCCATGGGCTGCCAGCACCTCCAGGAGAATTCTGTAGGGAGTTATGTCAAAGGCTTGTCAATGACAATATCTGCAGTCTTTTCCTCATCTGCTAAATGGGTCACCCTGTCACAGAAGGAGACCAAGTTGGTCAAGCAGGACCATAAATCCCTTGTTCCTGATCCTCTGATTGTCCTGCAAGTGCCATGTGGTGACACTCAAGATAATCTGTTCCATGACCTTCCCCAGCACAAGGCCTAACAGGCCTGTAGTTGCCCAGATCCTCTTTGTGCTCCTTCTTATAGATGGTCATTACATTTGCTGGTGTCCAGTCAACTGGGACCTCCTTGATTACTCAGGACTCCTGGCAAAGGATTGAAAGTGGCACGAGCAGGTCATGTAAGGTTTTTCTTTCAGATCAGAGCCGAGATTTAGTTGTTCTACTGTATTCATTCTAACTGAGTAATAATTACCAAAACTGAAACAGTAGCGAAATGAGTTAATTAGAATCTTGGCAGAAAATGCAGTGGGTATGGAAAGGCACATTTATTCAACAGTTATGAAAACTCAGATTTCCTAGAGTACACTTTGAACCCACTTTTGTTGCTGCGTGGGTATTTTTCCCAGTTTTTGATGTAAATGCAAACCCACCACTACAGAATGTGGTATCTTAACAAAGTATGCTTTCTTGAAGTTGATTTTTGCATATTTGGGATATGTGGTTTGCTTCTGAATATGGTGATTAAATCATTTGTTCAGACAACTTCATTCGGATTGTGATCTGCACATTTGTGTTCTGTCTTCAGACTTTTTCTATTTTATTATTTAAAGTAATTAACAAAAATGCAGCTACTGTTTAATGCTTGCTTCCAGATGGCCACATTCAATTGGTACAAATCTCTGACCACTGGAAAGGGAAAAGTTAAGAGTTTTCAGATATAACCTCTGACAAGTGTGAAACAGAATTAACCTGTATGTGAAAGACCTCAGTTTTGATTGTCTCTATATTCTCCTTCTGCCTCCCATCCCCACACTGGGGAGAGCTGGTAGTACCACATTCCTGTTACTGATGTTCCAGGAGGGAATGTGGTGGTACAGGGTACAGGGAGCATGAATTGAGTATGGCAGAGGAGTTGAGGAGTGTGGGGAATTTGATGGGCAGGAGAGAGAATTTAAGGGAAGGGGTCTTGGCCCCAGTGTTAGTGTGATAAAGGATTGTAGTGCACTCTGACATTACCAGAAGAGCTGGTTCCCCTGCCAAGTTGCTTTTTTCCCCATAAACTTCTTGACCCCGGTACTACTAGGTACCACCTCTCAATTTCCTTTGCTTTCTGCCTCTCATCTTTCCTGCAAATAATCAATGGCATTTTAAACTTGATGCCTTCTTGAAAGGAACATTAATACCTCCTTAATTATCCATTGTAGGAAGATGCCATTTTCCCAAAATAAATCATGGCTAATTTTTAAAATGTGACTGCAGAATTTCTGGGCGTTTCCTTTTCCCTAGTTATTGTCAAGAACGTGATTCATTGTATTGCTTATTTTATTTAAGGTGTATGAGACAGTCACAGTCCATCCTGCTACTTAACTACTGCAAGCTGCTTGGCTGATGTGAATGTTAGCTGAAACCCCAGCTCCTTTTCAGCACTTGCACACTGGACCTACCTGGAGAAAATGTATAAAAGACATTATCAAGGGTGAGACTTTTTTGTTGAATAGTCTTTTCCTGGATAACAGATTCCCCTACAAGAATATTGTGAACTTCTTTCCTAGGAGCTTTACTCTAGAGAGTCCCCTTAAAAAAAAAAATCACAGGGATTTTTAAAATTTTGAACCTGCAACAGGCAACCTCTAGCTACACTAAACTTCAGCTGTGTTTAAATTAAGGTACGGACTGTAGGCAACAATCATGTGGCCATTGTGTTAATGAATGGGACTCTTTATGTATAGTTTGGAAAAACATACTTGTGTGTCAACAAAGAATATTGCAGAATTTAAATGAGAGATCTCATATATGATATTTAGTATGTACATGCAGTCAAACAACCCACTTTAACAAGAAGTTAAATTTGGCAAGAACTGAAAATTTAGATGATGAAAGTGTAGATTCTTTTTGGTTAGATTTTAAGCCTAAATTCTTTGAGCTGGTTTCTGGTCAGAGGCCACTAAAAATACATGGATAGGAAACTTATGCTGTTCAACAATTTCAGTGGACTAAACTCTGTTAGTTCTGAAGTAGCAGACACCACAGTGCAGTGGAAAAACCTGTACAAATAGAGCGAAACAATTCTGCTTGCAGATATTTGCTGTTGAAGCCAATGAAAGGGCTGTGCTCTTCTGTGTGGTTTAGTGATGTCAAGCACTACTTGCTGGAGGCAGCTGTGCTACTGCAATGCTTTCCTGACCTTAAATAGCCTATATGCTGGGTAATGCAAGTGTTCAAATATAAATATGGGGCACGTAAGGACAGGGGGAGACCAGAAAAGCCATCGAGGCCCCTTCCCTCTCGTGAATTAGTCAGTGCCTTCCTCAGTATTCTTCTCTTCTGGTATTTGTCCAAGATATTTACAAAACCGTTTAGACTAATTGTTCCCTTGTGTTGCCTCAGTACTGTTTATTCCATATGTTAAGTACTGCGTGCGAAGCAGTTCTGCTCTTCAGTGTGGCTGCTGCTTCCTTTCCTTCCCTTTTCCTTTCTTCGAGGTTGCCTTTGATATTAACCCAAACAGTTGTGCAATCTCTGTCTGTCCTTGGAGGTTGTGTGTGCCCATTGCTCTTCCCTAGACCTTTCCACGCAGGCAGGGCTTTCTGGGACATTGTGTGGAGGTAATTCCTTCATGTCATGTTTTTGGTCAACTTCCCAGAATTTATTTTTTTCTCTTTTGCTCTGTAATGGGAAGATGGTTAGATGATCTGTCTGTATGTGTAATTATGTAGTGATCCTGATAATTTGTTCCATGGCTCAGACATTGTGTTTCTTTTGTGGCTGTAGTGAATGTGTAACTTGTTTTCTACCTTTTCAAATCCTGTTGTTTTAAATTGGTACTCTTGTTTTTGTTCATTTACCTATCACTTCAGTTTCTCGTACTGCCTTCCACTGTTTTTTTTATTTCTTCCATCTCTGTTTTCTGGGTTCTCTTTTGGCTGTTTGTTTTCGGCTCTGCATACAGCTCTGAAATTTTGTTTTGTTTTCAAGAAGTGAGGCTCTGTTTTTTGCATGCCAGGTAGCAGTTTTTCCTGCAGTTGACATAGAAACTGCAAGAAGAGTTGAATGATGAATGTACATCCTGACAAACCAAGTCTTGTTGAAAGTTTAGGTAACATTTGAGCTATAAAAACCTAACAGCCTTTTTAATTGTGTGGTACAGAGAATCAGTGCTGGTCCAGAACAATCATTTAGTGCTGTCTACAATTCCAGTGCCTTTGTTGTTCTTTATTTTAAAGAATTTTGACATTAGTTTCATTTAACACTGTTGATTTTTCATTTCTTTTAACATTATTTCTCTTCACAATTAATTGCCTACATTTGTAAAAGGAGTGAAACCCTCAGGATTTTTATGCAACAGTAAAAGCGAAAGCATTCCATTATATTGTAGCTATCACAGCCTGGATTACATATAATTGAAACTACCATTTTTCCCCTCTGTGATAGTGTATTATATTTAGATTATGTGTCTCAGCATTAAAAGAATGATATTTCTCACTACTATGAATGTCTTTACTTTCTTTTCATAGTATTGTGTTAAAATTTTGGAGGTCACATCAATTCGTAAAATATCAAGTTCCATAATCCAGGATAGCTGGAGTGGTTTTGTAGAAGATTCTTTTGCAACAAATAAATGGTAGTTCTCACATCAGAGTCATAGACCTCTTTGTTGCAAAGGAGCTCACAATCATTTAGGCCAGCTTCCTGCTTGGCATGGGACTGCCACCAGCACTAGCTCAGGTTGTGTGTCACAAAGTTTGTCTATATCTTGAACATAGTGGAGGTCCTGCAGGCTCCCTGAGGAACCAGTCTGCTGCTCTGCCACCCTCCTTAGGGGAGACCTCTTCTGAAAGTCCAGTCTGGGAATCCCTAAGCCTCAGTTGTCCCAGTCCTTGGAACATAAATGTCCCTTCAGACTGAAGCTGTGCAATTAGTTGTAGCAGTATTACACAATGCCATTAGCAGTCAGAAGCAAAGACTTTTTTTAGTTAGTCTCATCATGCTTCTCCAGCAGCATGGATGGGTGAATTCTTAAGGACATATTGCTATCTAGGATTTGTTCTGGCTGGAGGTGAAGATGAGCTGGTAGAAGGTTAAATGACATTCTTATCTCACTGCTGTCACAGGGAAGGGATAGCATGAGGAGTAAGGACATGAGTTTTCTGCATTCTGACAAGTATCACTAATGCATCGTCCTTTTGGACTGGTACATGACATAATTTATAGCAGTGCATGGACCAAATATTGAAGAATTTGGGTCATTATTATGGGTGGTGTTACACTTTGCAACACCAAGGCACATAATACTGGGAAATCTTTAATTTTTTTGGCTGTGTGTATTGAAAGCTTCAAGTTGCCTTTTCAATACACAGATGCTAATTTGTATTTTCCTTTTTTAATTTCATATACTATAGCAGAATTTTTTGAAAAGTAAATAAATACCCTGAAATAGAACACTAGTCACTAGCAGTGAATGATCCTGGCAATGCAACTGGCATTGCTGAGTACTTTCCACGTACAACTGAGTACACTTAAAATGTTAGAAAAAGGATAGATTTATCCTGATTTTGTTTATACTAATGCTGTGAAAGTCTAACATTCTATTTTTGTTCATCCACCAATCTGTTCAGCATATTTTGTTTAATAGTTTAATGGTAGAGTCTATATGCAACCACCCATGTTACATCAGACTCTGCAACTGGAATGTTGTTTACTTTTCACCAAGGCAACTCCCTGTTTTTGTTAATTAGTATCTAACAAGGTCCTACAGCTGACTCCCTTTAAAGTCAAGAATGTAGGGGTGTAGAGAGTTTATAAGCACACTGTACTAGCAGCAGTGTCTTTTGTACAAGTGATCTCTTAAGGGACATGATTTGAGATGGCTTTTTCCATCTTTATATGTGTGCATATTCTTTTATTCTTCCACCCTTTTCTTGGACAGGTTATGTTTGTACTGCATGTGCATACCCCTTTAATACATGGTACCATGAAGTTACTTTCTTAAGCCACAGAACGAAACTGAGAAAATTTGTGAGAAAGTCTCTGCACCATTCTCTCACCACTGGGGACTAAAGGAGAACGTTTCTGAGATGGTCAAATTGACAATGGTGGTTCATGACTAAAATGCTTTTTTTTTTTTTATTTTTGACAACAAGCTATCCAGAAAGGATTTTTTTTTTTGTTTAATGTTTAGGAGTCTTACCCAGGCTTGATTTGAACTTATGCAAGAAATACAGTATACACGATTTCCTTAGTGCTATTCTTCTGATAAAATGTTTTACTATCTTTTAATCTGAATATCTGTTTTTGCAAACTTTAATGTGTTCATCTTCTTGGTACCCTTTTGGGATAAAATGATGCCAAATGCTACCAGGATGTGTGAATGTGCCCATATGTGTCAGAAGGATTTATGATTGGGAAACTAGAAGCAACTGGAGACTCTCTCTGATAATCTCAGTCTGTACCAGATAAATGTTGCTAGACTTAGAAATGTCTTCTTTCTTTTATAGTCAACTTTTTTAATGTAAAATGTTTTTTCAGTTACTCTCTTCAATTAGTGCCCTGCCTCAACTCTGTAGGTTGTCTTGAGGCTATCCACACTTAGATGCACTGATACAGATTCCTCTAGCACCTCCACTGGTGTTACTTGTGCTGTGTCTTCTAAAGAGATGGAAATTTAAAAATTCAGTATGTACAGAAGTACCTTTTTTTCCCACCATGGAAAAGATATTTGTAATCATTTGGTATGTTTTGGGGCTTCACCCCACCAGTATATCTCAGTAACCTAGTGATAAATAGATAATGCAGTTGGCAAGCTGATTAAAATTGTATCTTCAGGCTGGCAGAAAAGACCTTTTAATTTAATTCACTCCTTAAAACCTGTAAAAATACTGGGTTCTATTTTAAGAATGAGTAGTAGGTAAATAGCGTTCCACCCAAAATCTGTGAACTACTGATTGTGTTTGTGTTCTCCTTTTTTTTTTTTTTTAAGTTCTTTTGTTGTAGGAGGACATCTTGGCAGAGCTTCGCATATGTGGTTAAGTGCTTGCTGAGCCACAAGCAAATAATACTGTACAGTTAAGCATTTCTTCCTGCATCACCAATTTCTATTCTCTTGGGCAACAGGAGTTCAAATCTGGGCAAAGATGACAGGCATAGACCTGTCTGATTGGATTAATAACATAGAAACTGTTGTTAGCCACCATAGTCATATTTTACAGTTGATCTTGGGGTAAGTTTCTCAACCCAGATTTTGATTTTATTATACCAGCAAATAGATAGGTGGATAACTTTTCAATCCTAAAGGACAAAAGGAGAATTGTTTCAGGTTTGGCAGATCTGAATTCTGCCAAAGGAGGTGAAAGAGGGTATGTGGGAGCCTGAAGGACTGTGATGATTCAGAGATGACTTCCAGTATATTGACTGTGGGGGATTTCTGTTTAAATGCTCTATCATTTTTGCTTATGTGGCATTTTCAGGCTCTCTAAGTGCCTTTGTTTGGAAATAAGAAGTAATTAGTTTGAGGAAGTGTAAGTTTTCCAGTCAGTGTATTTGTTGATACTTGGAATGGAGATGGAAGTAGAATTAGTTTGCTTATCACTTGGATATTACAATAAAATAGTTTTTGGATAAAGTTATTTAGTCGTAAAATCAGTGCTCTGCAGAGAAAGTCGTGAGTTCTGTTACGTGTTTCTAGGGGAATGACTTCAAAGTTTTCCTTTATCATAACTTTTCAAAAAGCTCAAGTAGTATATAATGAGTAGTAGGATCTTTATTTTGGATTGTACCATGAAATTGAAAAATCTACAACTTAAAATTTGCTTTTCTGTGCATTTGTAGTTGTCTTAAATTGACAAAACTAGCTAAGACCTGGAAAGGTAAAACTGTGTTACAGGAACTCGTAAGGAGCTCTTGGAGAAGTACAGTAATTTCACGACCATAAGGTGCACCAGACTATAAGGCGCACCCCCAGGAACCAGCAAATTTCACAACTTTTTGCATTATATAAGGCGCACTGGACTATAAGGCGCACTTTTTTTGTGCAACGAGGAGCTGTGCCACACACAACAAAGTAACAAAATAGTAACAGGATTGCACAATTGCAGGGTTTACTGGCAGGTGCTCAATTTGCAAACATTTTTCACAGATTGGCGTTGCCTTTAAACGCAGCCCCAGGTGCCCTCCCCATGCCATGAGCCTTGGCACTCCCACCTGCCCGCCACGCCGGCTGGCGAGGCACAGCTCAGGGCGGCCGTGGCTTGCGGCAGTCGGAGCGGCTTGGGGCTGCCCGTGGTCTGGGTTGGCTTGGGGTGGCCGCGACTTGCGGCTTCTGTGGCCGCCCGCTCCCGCCTTCCCCGCGCGGCTCGCACTGGACCAGCAGCGGTGCTTCCCTCAATCCCCACGTAGCTTCCGGGGCCAGCGCCGGCTCCCTCCCTCCCCGCATGGGTGCCGGGGCCGGGGCTGGCGGCAGCTCCCTCCCTTCACACGCGGCTCCTGCCAGCTGCGGCCACCTGCTCCCGCCCCCTCCTCGTGACTCAGCGCTCCCGCGGCACTGCCCCCCCATTGCAGCTCACACTTCCGGGTTGGCAAATTTCATGACTTTGTCCATTATATAAGGCACACCAGACTATAAGGCGCACTTCCAGGTTCGGGGGAATATTTTAGTCAAAAGGGTGCACCTTATAGTCGTGAAATTACTGTAGTTCTGAAATTCAGGTAATGACGTTCAAGGCATTTTGAGACCGCTTTACAATGAGGGTGTAGGACAGGTTGCCCAGGGAAGTTGTGGATGCCTCATCCCTGGAAGTGTTCAAGGCCAGGTTCGGTGGGGCTCTGAGCAACTTGGTCTAGTACAAGGTATCCCTGGCTGTCCGTGGAAGGGGAGTTTTAACTATGTGACCTTTAAAGTCCCTTCCAGCCCATTTTATGATCCTGTGATGTGCCTTATTTGTCGTTTCTTACACTTGTAACATGGCATAAATTCAGTTCTCCTCAGAATGCTGTAGTAGGCTTTGATAAGTTCAGCTTATTACTTTGTATGTGCAATGTGAAATCTAAATTCTTAAGAAGGAAGAAGACAAGTGTCTTTTGGGCGTTAATTTGGTCCTTTGAAGTTACTGCAGGTTCTGGGCAGTCTTGATGTGGTACCTGTTAAGGAGACTTGCACCTTGATTAGGATACCAGTCACAATGACATAAAGTCAGAATTGTGGCTATTCAAAACTGTTTTATGTAGAAAATATGCATATTATCTATTTGAATTAAGTGTTGGAGAATAAATATCTCTTTCATTTGTCTGGCTTTAGTACCATATGAAAAAGGGAAAGCAGTATACAAAGTCACACAAGGAGGGGAAGTTTTGGGTTTGGGGGCTTTTTTTCAATAAAACTAACTGAAGTTACAAATTTTAAAAAACCAAACCATAAACTATATCTTGTTATTTTAACTAATAACTTTTTTGAAGTATAGTTCTTTTTTTTCCCCCAACTAGGAGCCTTTGCTCTTTTATTCTCCAGGTCTTACTACTTTAGGAGTTGTCTGTATTTCATCTCCCCTTTAATGTGTGTTTACTTTGAGAGAAGGAAGAAAATACCAGGTCCAGATCATTCATTAGGATTTAGCAATTCTAGGGATTTCTTGGTAGACAGATAGTAGAGTGCTGGATTTTCAAGACAAAGTACAAAATTTCAAATGAAAAGAATTTTTATATCCTTGCAATTATGAAACATGTACCCTGAGACTTGATAAATAATAGTTTATAATCAGCTGTTCTCCAAGCTTCTCTTGGTTTTACATGTACTTCGTTTTTATTTCTTCTTGAGAAGTTAGAAAAATCAGACCATGGATGTAAGTTCCAACCTTTCCCAGCACTTGGTTCAAAGAGCTACAATTAGTTACTCTTAGTCCTGGCCAGGTTTGCATCAATGCTCTTCAGGTTCTGAGCTATTTAGATACTGAATAAATCCATAGTTCCTTGAAGGCTAGATAGCCTTTTCCAACAGCTGACAGCAGCTTTAGATAGGTCACTTTCCCCAAAGTAGGTCTCCAAAGAGAAAGCAATTTGGAGCAGGTGTTACACAATCCATAGGAGTATGAGTTTGACATGTAAAGACCTGGGTGTCTTGAAATACATGGGTTTTGAAGTCACTTACTTAGGCAATAAATTTGTGCATTTCAGATGCTATTTTTCATGTATTGTCACGTTGAAAGATGAAAATTAGATGTTTCCCAACCAATTTTGTCTTTCATGCTCTGAAATTATGTACGATGCCAATCATATTAGAAACTTATGGATGTGCTAAATCAGTTGGTAACATTTGCATGTCACAGGTTTGGCAGTCTTGAAGAACGGAAAATGGTGACTTAGTTACAAGGAACAATCTAGATATTAGAATGCAGTACTTGAAAAGTTTGTGATGTATATAACCATGACCTCCACCCTCTTCAGTAATACTATTGCAATTGCTAATTTCTAACAAAAAGCTACTCTCAGGTACTCAGGTCAGTCAGTCTCAGAGCAGAGAAGCAAATAATTTCTGTTTTCTTAATGCTTGAGAAGTGTGTCTTTGTGTAGCTCAGGTGTGAAAAACAAGCAACACAATTTTTCAGGAAATCTGCTTCTCATAAAAGGATGAGATAGTTCCATTCTTCTTGACCACTTCCACCTTTCAGCATAGGATTCCAATGTAATTACAAATCTGAAGTGTCTCGGATTCTGACACCCCCACCCCCCCTTGCCTCTAGCTTACATGATTCTCAAATAGTATCCACCTTTCAGATCTTTCTTTACAATAAACTCAAAGTGTCTTCTTTTTTCCTTTGGTATTCTTTTTTTTCCTAAACTCGTTTGTGCTTAAAAATACAACCTATATTTTTTCACAGTAGGAAATTTCTGGTGACCTACTGCCAGGACATTGGCAGTATCTTAGCAAGGTAGCATCAGTTCAATTACTTTTTACAGTGATATGGGGTGACAAGTTAGTAAAAAAGGGAAGGCTGGGGAATCTGTTAATGACTGATTTTTATCTGATTTGGATGTAACAAAAGTTGAATGATAGTTTGAAAGTGGGTTGGCTGTCTTTTAATTCCTCATCAAAGACCTATGGATTGATAATCTCTTCCATGCTCTGATTCTGACAAATCTTGTTTGAACTCCCAGTGGAATAGCAAAGGACTAATTTGACCATAGCCGCTGAATTTATCTCCCGTACTTAGACAGATTTCCTGTGGGTTTATATCTTAAGTTTGGAGGGCTCCTACAAGATTGTTTTGTTGTTGCTGTCTGTTGGAATGCTGTTTCATGGACCTTGGAATGCAAGACATGAAGTAAATTGGACCATCTAGTTACACTTGCTAATACTTTTATCTCACTTCCCTTTAGTAAAACGACCAAGTATCAAGTTTGCATTATAACTCTCCCAAACACCAAAACAAAGGAGAACATTGTATCAAGTACAGTGTTTGTCTTGGTCTTCCCTTTCTGTCCCCAAGCCTGTCAAAAAAAAAAGATTAAACAGAGGTAGCTGTTTCTCATCACCTACGTCTTTGCTCCATACTGCAGCAGCTCAAAGAGCACACATATAGAATCAAGCAGCAGCACTAGCTAATTATAAAATTTGTTCAGTAACAAAGGTAAGAGACCTTCAATCCAAACTGCAACACAGCCTGTAAGTGGATCTTCACTAGTGTGTAAATGCATCCCTAAATCACGGCCATATTTAAGGGATGGGGTTTGCTTGTGTGGTGGGTGCGTCCCCCCACACTCTTTTCCAGGGACAACTTGTCCTCCTTCCTTGGTATCTTGCAGCTAGCTGTGCCTGTAAGCAGGGATATCACTGTGTGCAGCAATTTGCTGCTGGTGTCTTTAGGCTAATTGTGTCCTTACTTGACTCCACCTACTCTGAGAAGTTTGACATACCCTGTTTCCCAAAGTAAATAGCATTTGGGGTTTGGTTGTTTTGTTCATACTGTTTCATCCCCACAGAGGAATGAAAGAGCCATTTTGTAATCTTAATTCTCAGTTTACTTCCTTCAATCTTCTCCTAAACCTCATCACATTAAGTGTTAGTGTTTCAAGTTCTCTTTCAAGCACATACCATCCAAATCGTGGTGGTATGTGAAATGTCATGTTAGGCAACTGTTGATATTGTCAGAGGGATTGTATGTTAAGCTGGGGTGGGGAAGGTAGCACAGTGTGTTTTGCAGAGCTGTGCATTTTTAAAATCATCGTGATCCCTGGCATATCACTTGTACTTGCAGAAGAGGGCAGGGACTTACATCTTCAGATGAGGTGTTTTTCCAGATGATCCACCCAGCCTGAGTTCATGTCAGACAAGTCAGGTCATTGCTGCAGAGCTATTGAAGTTCTCAAAGGAGAATCTTTATTTATTGAATGTTTCATTAGTTTCATTAAATCTGAAACTCATTGAAGGTATGCCACATTTTGCTGATCACAAAATTCGTTATTTTAAAACCTTCTCTGAGGGAAAAGAAAATGTAACCGTTCTAAAGTTCTGCCTTTTTCTCCCCATTAGCTCAGGTTACTTTAGCAACTATTTTTACTGCAATTTTAACCAAACTCCATCATTTAAATGATTAGTATCTATTTTAATCACATAGTGCCGTGGCAGTCCCTTTTTTTAATGTAAATAGAGATACATGTTTGTGATTAAGATTTTGCACTGCAAATGACCTTGCAGTATCATCTAAATATGCCACCCCATTAGAAAAATCGCATGTGCAAAATTATAACAAAGTCCATAGAAACAGGGCTAGCACATGTGATATTTTGGCCTAAGAATTCTCCAGCCCTAACTCATTGGTGGCTGAGGATATTTGATTCACATGTAATCCTGAACGAGTTTTCCATTCATGTACTTGTCCAGCCTACCCTTTGCATACATATTGCAACAGGGAATTTGATAGTTCCACTACATCTTACATTAAGATGTACCTCCTTTTAGTTTTGAAACTAGCTCTTCCTGTTAGCTTGGTGAAAAACTGGCCACTACACTTGTATTGGAAGAGACAGCAACTAGTCAGTGCTTATTCACGTTTTCAGCATCACTCATCAGGTTATGGTAATCAGTCTTCTGTCCTCATTTTCTGGTTTCCAGACTGAATTGTGCTGCAGATTAATTTCTACTTCTTTCCTCATAATCCCATACTTCCTTTTGTTTTGACTTTTTGTTTTGTGCTGAGTTGACATTTCAACTGAACTTTAATCATAACCCCAAAAGTAGCTGAATGCTTGGTGCCCATTTCACATTTTTGGTTAGGGTTGTTTTTTTCTGTGTGTATCACTTCATACTCATCTGTGTTAAATCTCCTCTTACTGTCATCCAGTTCCTCTGCTTCAAAGCCCATTTATTACTCTTCATGGTTGAAACTTGTTTTGGCTACCCTCAATAACCTGCCATCCCTGAACTGCCACCTGGCAGCTGACATGTTTGTCAGGTCATTTAGGAACGTTTTAAATAGCCCAAGTCACTAGTGAGCCCTCCTGCTGACTTAACCCCATGGTTAGAGCTAATTATTTACTTAGGCTTCTTAGTGCCTCTTTCTAAGAGCTGCTGTAGGTGTGAGAGACAGGACTACCCCTAACTGCAAAGCAATCAGTGCAGCTTTCGCACAGTGCCTGTGCACTCATACATGCTGCATGTTCTGAAATGAACCCATTTGCCTAAAACTTAGGGAAGCCCTCATAGGAAAAGAACCCAGCTTTCATCATGTCTCTGTCATTTCCACGGCCACCTCTTTTGACTTGGTTTTATCTGAGTGAAAAACCTTAGTTTTGCTCTGCTTAAAACCAGTGGTGATGATTCTGCAGGTAAAGGTGGCTCTTGGGCTGCTGTTTGCTAATATTAAATGGTGGTTGATTTCTCTTTTGTGATGTCCATCATCAGTACAGCAGAGAGCACGGGGCTTGAGGTAACCTTCGTTGACTCCAGCAAGTGATGATCAGTCTTTGAGCAGCCTTATGAGAAACTAAAGGAAAGTTTAAGAAGGAGTATATAGAGCTACATTCAGGAGTATCCTCTGCACTTACCAAATGAAAACAGCTTAAACTGCAGTGACCTGTGCTGGAGGGCTTTTGTCCTGCAAGAGCTAACTACCCTTGCGTAACAGGCAATTGTTTTACAGTAAATCAGTAGTAAATCAAATGGTGAGTAGCATTTGCTAGAAAATCTCGATAAACAGAACCTGCTGAGACCAGGTTTTGATTTTTTTTTCCCCCTTTTCAATGTATAAGAACAGAAAAATCTGCTCAGTTTTCTGAAAAGTCAAGTGGCAAAAAAAACCAAGAGCAACAAGGACATGTACCGATAGGTCTTTCTTTGTACAATGTTTTTTATATGACATTGGGGTTCGATAGTAGAACTGGTTTCTGGAATTATGAGACCTTTCTTGGCACATGCATTTTGCATTAGATTTTAAAATTCTAACCGGAGGAGATGGGGAGAGTACAAAAATATTTTCTAACTGAAGAAGTGGTGGTAAAGCTTCCAGATTTTCTGCTGTACCCTGTGAAAATAGGCAAGTTTCCATCATCTTCTGGTATTTTGACCGTTATTTTCCTTTATTGATTCATTCACCTTCTTTTCCTACCTACTAAGCAAGATAAGTAAACTTACTGTGAAACTACCAGAAATTCTAGAGCCTTTTTTCTAATACAAATCCCAGCTTAAAAAAAATAATTAAAAATTTAAGCCAACTGGCTGGTGGAATCTTTTAAGTTTTACCCTGTGGGTACTGCCCAAGAAGAGAGTCATAAATACACATGTCCAAAACTATAAAGATTAATAGATTCCTGCTCTGGACCTTTGAGGAAAAAAAAAAAGGTCATCTCTCTAAACTTAGACTAAAAGGCCTTTGTCAGATGTTTTCAGTGGTATTAAGCAACTCTTGCTTTCCAGTAAAGCTGGGAGAGCGAACAACCTTTTGAAATTTGCTGCAATTGGAAATTGCCTCATGTTTTCCATTATAAATATTTTTCTTTTGTTTCTTTTATTTAAAAAAACTTCAGTTGCAGGCTGAGGTTTTCCATATGAGATAGCTGTTTCAAATGAGTCCTGTTTTGAAGCTTCCTTAGGACTAACATATTAGCCTTACTGATTCAGTTTCCATCCCTCAAGAGGCATCAATATTTTCTTCTGTGACAATGTCAAGTTATACCTTCCTTTGGCACCTCAGATTTACAGAACTTTATATGAACTTTTTATTTTGAATATGCACCTGTGTGCACTAATGGTAAGGAAAGTGGATTGCTAGGTGTATATTGACATTCGTGGGGTTGTAGAAGAAGGCATTTGTAGAAGCTCTCAGAACAGTAGTTTTGACAAACAATTTACCTAATGGGATGAAGTTTCCTATGCTTTTTCTTATTCAGGAAGTGTCTGAGGAACACTGTCCTCTCTCTGAATTGCACGTGTAATGTGAGTTTAATCAGTTGATTTTTCAGGGTTTTTTTCAGATTTTAAGCTTTCAGGTTAATCAATGGAGTTGGCTTGGCAGTGGATTTCTTGGAAATGCTGTCATTTTCTGCATAGATAGAGCTTGAGGTCTTGGCTGTTTTCCTGCTGGCTACCTCTGTCAAGGACTTCAGTTCCTCCCTAGATATGTTGTGTGATGGGAAATCTGCATTATTTTTTAGTCTGACTTCCTAAGAAAATTGATGTTGTTTGCTGTAAAATTAATATGATCATGTTATCTGTATATATAGGTGTCTCTCATTTTTGTCCTGCTAACCTTTTTGAGTCTGCTGGTCAATTGGAAAAAAAAAATTGCAGAAAGGTAGAAGTCTTGAAAACAGGAAATTCCCATCGTTTATCGAATATAACCACCAAGAGAGGTAGATACTGTTACTGCGACCTGAAGGAAAGGTTGAAGCCCCTCTGTATCCAGTGCTGAGTACAGTGCTGAAGCTCACTCTATTCAGTGATCAGAGAGTCAATATGGGAGAAAGAAATTATGACTTTTCTAATCTTAGAAAGTGCTTCAATCAGAATTCATGCCTTATTAAACATCAGGTAAAAAAACCTCTCTTTAGTCAGGATTCTTCTCTTGCAAGGCATAAACAGCATTTGAAGCTTTTCATTTGGCAAAGGCATTTAGGACATCTTTCCAGTGTGGTTTCTCTGATGTTTATAAGGACTGAACTCATGCTGTGCTGTGGCTTTAACACAGCCTGTGTAAAAAGTCAGTTCTCGATGCATTGTAGAAGTCCACTGGAAACCAGACTTTGTTACTATGCCACTCACAAACTTCCTGCTTACTTGTCTTGTGAATAGTCCTGATTCGTGCAAATAAAGGTGGGTAAACATTGACTGGCAAGTAGTCAGGAGTAAAAGAAATAGAGATTACATCCGTGGAATATTATAGCTGATGTTTACATACATAAAACTCATAAAAAGGTAATTCATCAACCTTTATTAGGTTATGTCCTTATATTGGTGTGACATTAACATTGGTAACATTGTGTTGTTATAGCACGTGTGCAGGAGAGGATCAAATTACTGCAGATGCGTGAACCAAAACTTTGAAATTGTGATTCTTTTAGGGGCTTGTGGAGGAAAAAAGTGTTGACTTAATATTACGCATTTTGTTTATGGACTTACGTATGAGGTGCAGGTGGTTATGGGGTAAAAAGGCAATATCTCATTTTATCAAGGAGACATTCAGATAAGGGTTTATGTCCCCAAGGTTGTAGTAACTGAAATAAATAAATACCTAAATAAATAAATAAATAGTGTATTGTGTTATACAAATGCCAAATTTTAGTCAGCAAACAAGAGAAAGGATAAAATTTGAGAAGTTATTGGATTGGCTACCATTTGTGAAGTCAGAATTAGATGAATGATATTAAGGACTCTCATCTCCACTATTGCTTTCTTTTTAGCTTGAAAGCAATATATTAGGTACAGTAGATCCAAATTCTAGGATTCTAAGTACATTATTTTAATCCAAGGTGGATAAGAATTTACCTCAGTAAAAGAGGATATTTCATTAGCTCATTACCCTGAGCTCTTAATGAAAGGCAAAAAATCTGAAAGCATGAGAAGAGTGTGATTTCTTTGCTGTCAGTGTAACCTCTGCTATTTTTAAAGAAATTTAAAATGATCGGTATCCAAAGAAATACTGTAGAACTTACTTCTGTCATTTGCAAGAAGTAGTCTGAGTGAACACCAGCTATATACAGGGAAGTTTAGATTTAAATTCACAAGTCTATTTTTTTGGTTTTGTAGGGTCAGGCTTTTTCCAACTTCAGCAGACCTAGAATCTTCATAAGCTAGCACATTCATTGTAATTTACTTTAAAACATCCAGTGATGGCCTGTATGTTGAAGACAGGAAATAGAAAAAGCAAAGAGCGTATGATTTCTGAGAACTTCTGTCTTCAAAATAATAACCTAAGCATGCAGGAGCCCCAAATCAGCTATTTCTGCCCCAGGTAAACTAGAATTCTAAAATACTATTTATAGATTTAAGTAATATGGAAGGTTTCATTTTTTACATTCTTCAGTCAATTCAAAAATAACTTTTCATGAGTGACAGATCTTCTCAATAAAAAAAGCTCGGGAAGTTGTCTGTCTGAAATCATGTACTTCCATGGTTGCAGATCGATAGTATAGACAATCTGCAGCATCTTCTTTAAATGTAAAATAGGAAAACAGTTAAACTGCCTGAATAGGTAGTGTCCAAGGAATATTAGCTGATGGAAGGCAGAACTTTGGATAAACTGAAATGGATCAATAGTAAACTTCACCTTCAAAGATGCTGAGGACCTGCTTGAGAAATTCTGGTCATACTCCACTTCTGAAGTAGTTGTGAGTTCTACTCAACTTTTATTAGCGTACAACAATATTACAGTAATTTCATGAATACAAGCCGCACCGTTTTGACTAAAATTTTGCTCCCACACTGGAAATGCGGCTAACACTCAGGAGCGGCTAATATGTGAATAATTTTCTGACATTTCCAACCCCAGAAGTGGAAACCGAGGTGCCGAGTCGAGCAACCTGCTAGTAAAAGCCAGCATTTTGTGATTGTTACAAATTGTTACTCTGTTGCACCGCAGGTGGAGGCTGGCTCCCTGCAGGCAGCACGGGGCGGGGAGAGGCGGGAGAGTTCTCTCCTTCCCTCCTCTGCCGCAGCCTGGGGGAGAGACGGGAGCGCCCCGTGCTGCCATCCCTGCGGCCTGGGGGGAAGGCGGGGGGCTCCATGCTGCCATCCCCACAGCCCGTGGGGTAAGCGGGGGGCTCCTGCCCCCGCCTGCCGCGGGAGGAGCAGGCAGGCTCCGTCCACGCCCGCTGCCGCGGGTGCCGGCGGGCTCCGTCCCTGCCTGCCACCACAGGACAGCGCCGGGCCGGGGCGAGCGAGCCCAGAGGCGGCGGCCAACCCCGAGGGGCCCCACCGAGCTGGGCCCCCGGGCCCCGTCGGCAGCCCCGAGCGGGCCGAGCCTGCACAGCCCGAGCCGAACCAGTAAACCCCACCATGCTGCGGTTCTGTTACTATTTGGCAACTTTGTTGCACGCGGGTCCTCGCTGCGATTGACAGAGTGGCTTATACTCGGGTGCGGCTTATTTATGGACAAAAAACGAAATATTTGCCAACACCCAGAGATGTGGCTTATAGTCCGTGCGGCTTGTATTCGTGAAATTACTGTAATTCCCTAACATAAATTGTATCAAAGATTGCCTGTTAATGTATTTGAAGCAATCTGTAGAAGCACTATGCACGAAGTAGTATTATGTGTTCTTAAAACACTTTGCATTTTTAGGGTAAAAGGTATTTTAATAAGATATGTAGTACTGCCTCAGTGCTTTTATTTTGGTAATCATCTGATCTTTTTTACATACGTATAGATATATATGTCTCAAGAGCCTTAATATAAAGTCTGAAAAAAAATACTTTATTTAGGAAGAAGTTTGAGATGTAGAATAGAATTTCAGTGTTACTAAATGACAAAACAGAAATTATTTAAAAGCTGAATGACAATCTTTGTCATTCTTCAGCTAAAGAGGCTGGTTTATCAAAGCACCCAGTATTTATTCGTAAATACATCTACTTGCAGAGGCCATTTAGGCCATCCCATTATCTTACCACTCAACATCTTAAGCATTAAGTAATATTAATCTTTAAAAATTGATAAGATATACTAATGTAGAGGCGGAATTTTTGTCTTTCAATGGCACTGTAAGCATTTGCAGCTTCTAAGGGAAAGAGGGACAGCTTTAAAAGACAGTTTAGGGGGTAGAAGTGTCTGTGTTTCTGTGTTTGACTCATGGCCTGACTGATACCGGTATGTGCCCTATGAATGTTCATTGTCTTTTCTGGGATAAGGAAAATCTTTCTGAAAAGGATTTTTTGCTCCAGTCTTTGCCTTGCAGAATGTGCTATAATGAATGTGTTCCATGACCAAAATCCACGCATCAGTGTAAAGGAAAACCTGGGAATACCTGAACTCACCTTCTGACCAACTTAAGTACTGCCGTTAAGTTACAAATTATGAGATTTCAGGTTTCTTGTGTACATATGGGGTCCCTGCTTCAGTTTTAACACAGTGAAGACCTGTGGGTTTATTTTCTGCCTTTTCTGTTTTAAAAGTAGACCTGTGTCTGCCTTTTTACAGAAGGAACTTTTGTTACTTCTGGTGTAAGATCAGAGTTTCAAAGTGCCAGTGTTTTCTTCTGAGAATTTTTCTCAGTCTTTCCACTTACCAAAGGCTACCCTTGTGCAGTGTGATCCATAACTCTGCTTTCCTCTGTTTTGAGGAGAATGTATTAGGATGAATTTTGAATTATTTGTGTCCATAGGAAGAAAACAGACTTATACAAATTCCTGTGGTAAGGACTCTGAAAGGGGCTGTAAAAACTGTCTGAGCAGATTGATATCACCTTGTTAAATGAGTAGGAGTTTAACATGGTTCATATTAGCTTGTCAAGCCACAGTGGCTGTGTTTACATGAAAAACTGATGTTCTCTTGCCTTGTGTCCACATGTGTATTTGGCTTACATAAAACCGGAGTGCACTCGGCCTTCTGGAGCATTTAGCAGGAGCACCAGACCAGACTTGTAGCATTCCACATCATTTGTGAACATAAGATAAAGCCAATTTCAAGATCTGAGCAAGAATGCCCTTTAATCATGCTGCATACACATGGAAATCAGTGTCAGAAGCCAGATGTATGAAAGAAAACTTTTTTCTCCTTTAACTTTCTGTCTCCCTCAGGCATTTTTATTGATGACCCAAATGCTCAACTTCATATCATATCCAGAAGTTTTCCACCATGTTGCTCTCATTTAATTTCTGAAAATTTTCTGCAAGTTTCCTTGCCCTCTCAGTATGTATTTCTTGTTCTTCATGTAAGCTAATTAAACATGATGCTGATGAAGCAGAGGACAGGATGTTTCATACAAAATGTTTCTCCATAGATGAGATTCACAAATGAGGATTACTGTCTGGCCTAAGGAAAATGGAAAAAAAATTAAAGCGGTTTACAACACAGCAGTGTTTTAGCACAGAGGCAAAAAATAAATGCTCTACAAAAGGACTATGTCACTACAAAGTGTTAGGCATTAAGCAATATAGGAAAAGATTAACAATAAGAGATAATTACTGTAATTTGGCAAGTAGATTAGGGAACATAAATAAAATAAGGAACAATATGAGCAAGTGCAATCACAAAACATAAAAAGCTGCAAGTTATAGGAAATGACTGTTGTTCTTCAGAAAAAGGCGAGAACAGTAGGCAGGGAAGGCAATAGAGTCATACAGGTTTTGAGAGTCATTTTCCTGCTTTGTGATAGACACTGCTGGTTAGCTGAGTTTAGTATAAGTACTGGAAAATTACCTGTCATGTGAACAGTCACAATGTAGTAAACTGGATGTTATTGAATGCATGCTGGAAGGGTGATCAGAAATTACAGATAGATATGGCATGTGTTTGTATGTGTAAGTGATACCATCTTAGAGCAGTTATTAATTTATGTTATCCACTTTATTGATGGATAATAAGAGAAGATGTACATGGATTTGTGATAAATATTCTGTTTCAATTGACTTGTTTGGGAGATCTTCATCACTAAAGCAGAGTGAATTATTAAAGAGTAGATCAGTATCTTAAAATGCTGTCAAGCCCTGTGTAACATACCACCCAGGCTTCTGTGCAGTGAGGAATTTCCAGGGATCCTTGCAATAAATAAATCCTGGATTCTTCTGTTAATTTATTGGGTGCTATTGTTTCAGAGGAGCATGCTGCTTACAGCATACCAGCACTCCAGTATTCTTTCTTTTTCTTCTTTATGCAAACTTGTAATTCCTAGCTCCCATCTTCATGCTATGTCATTTTTACTTCCTTTGACACAGCTCTTGCAAGTCATTGCATTTTCCTCTTGAAATAGAAGAGCCACTGCCCAGTATTATTTTGCTTGCTACTTAGAAAGCCCTTAATATATTCACAGTTTAGGTAGTTAGAAATATATCAGCAAAACAGGTAATGCCATTAAAAGTACCTTTCTGAAGAACAGGAATTTGAAGAACAAATTTTGTACAACAGGCTCAACTTTCCTCCTTTACAGTTCATGCGAAGGAGAAATGGGGATAGTGCATTGTTTTAAACAAATTCCTGGATTTATGTTGTCATCTCAAACCAGTGCAGGGTGGAAGAGTTTTACAATTCATTTACAGTTGACTTTTTCTTCACCCAAAATCTTGTTTTGTCATAGTTATGATGATTCTCCAGCTTCTTTCATATTTGATTTTCTTTCTGAGAACCATGCAGAAGAAAATTGAAGGTGGTTAGGCTACATGGTCTTCCTCTTGGCATCTTAATTTCTTTAAACTTCATTTATACGTTTTTGAACTTCTGTGGAAATGAAAGCAAAACAACTACATAGTGCTTTCTTTATTTACTTATCTTCCCATGTTCCTTATCTTATCTGCCTTTTCTGTTCGGTGATGTTTGCTGCTGTTCTGTTTGTCTGGATTTCTTTCTCACAACTTTTCCTGGTGTTGGGGAGTTTTATTTGCTGTTATTTCCTTATTGCATTGAATTCTGTGTGAAAATCTTCTCTGACATTTCTTCACTTCTCACTCAGGTTTCTCTTAATTTATTGCCAACCTTTAAGAAATAAGCAAAATGTTTGGAAATTATTGGTCTACACTGTAAGTGTTAAAGGTTTAAGTCTTCTTTCTGCAATGTATATGCTTCCCACCCTCCCATTCAATTCCACTCTCTGCAGTGTAGCTTGAAATACTGGACTGTGAAAGTTCATTGGGACAGGAACCATGCCTTCCTCTTTGGAAGGCTTCTAGCAACTGATTCAGGGCTTCTTATATCTGTTTCCTGTAAATACTCTTTAATGAATTATTATTTAATAAAAATGTTTAGTATTTAATTTTATTAATTGGAATTAATACTAGTAAGCAGTATGCTTTGGGAGGGGGAAGGATGTACCAAAGTTCTATTTTTAATATCGTAAGGAGTGTCTCTAAATGCAGTTCTTCTGTCATTTGTTATGGATTCTCCAACTGACTGAGTATAGTACATTTACAATACACGATACTATTGGTAGTTTTTATGCAGAAAAACTAAGGGTGGGCATCAATTCAGTTAGTTGCAACACAAAAGCAACATTTGTCAGAAATTTTTAGCCTTCAGAAGATTCACACTCTTTTTATAACCCGTGGAACTTTTAATATTTTCTTTTTGAACCTGTTAGTAGTGTATTGTGAAAAAGAATTCTATATTAATACTTTGAAACAGTTTGAAATATACTGCTTTTATACTTTCCCCTTTAATATTGTTGGAATGACCATAAATTTTGTACCATTTCATGGAGTGATCTTGTTGACACCACTTAAGTTAACCTGTACACTTCAAAGCCTCACTGATAATTTCTGTGGGTTGGACTTTTCCTCAGGTTTGTACCTCGAGGTCTGATGGAAGTGCCAGAGGACAGAGTGCTGGGCTGCCTGCCTGCCCAGCTGCCTGCTGTAAGCCATGGGTCAGTTTATACAAATGGGTCCTATCACCCAGAGAAGAGAGCAATGTGGTGCCTGTTGTAGGCAGAGTGCTTGTGTGCCCTGTGGTACCACTGTGTGACATCAAGTGTCCCATCAGATGGGTAATAATTGTTATCCTCTGTGGTTTTGTTTCTTCAGAGAATGTGAGATGTGGGGATGGTGGAACGCTCCCTTTTCCAGCACTGGCAGCCCAGGTTTTCACTCACTCAACACACCAGTAGAAATCTGGCAGTCCCCTTTATTGCAGAATGTTTCTGTGTGTAAAGATCCAGTAAGCAAAGGAAAAATCCTTTCAGTTCTGATTTATCAAATACAGAGGAAATACTAATATTTTCAGACTTTTATGCTATCATACAGCAGTAAGAAAAGCTTGATCCTGCAAGAATATCTGTTCTTTCTTCCTCTAGCTCTCAGTACTGTCAGCAAAGGGATGAAAAGAAATTCTAATGTAATTATAGGGTTAACCATCTATTAATCTCCTGCTTCTTGAGTTATTTTCTTTGAGAAGTAGTAGAATCCTGGCGACAGAGTTCTTATCCCCACAAATCTTTCAGTATTGAATCACTCTCACTATAGTTTGCATTTAAGTGTGATAGTTTAGAGTCTGCTAGAACCTAGAATCTGTACACTTAATGTATGGTAATTTCACGACCATAAGGCACACCGGACTATAAGGCGCACCCCCCAGGAGTCGGCAAAATTCGCAACTTTGTAGATCATATAAGGTGCACCAGACTATAAGGTGCACTTTTTTTTGCAGCGAGGCTCTGCCCCCAGCTCCCCCTATGCGGTTGCTGGCAGAGGCCCCGCCTCAGCCTGGCAGCCATGGGCCCCCGGGCCCGCCTCCACCCAGCTGCCACAGCACTGCCGGCTCCCCCCAGGGCTCACGGCTTGCACTTCCGGGGTGGCAAATGTCACAACTTTGTACATCAGATAAGGCGCACCGGGCTATAAGGCGCACTTCCGGGTTCAGGGGAAGATTTTAGTCAAAAGGGTGCGCCTTGTAGTCGTGAAATTACTGTAAGTCTCCTTGGTATAACCACTTTGGAACAGCTAATGCATTATAGACAACTGCTTCTTTCTTACAATTTTACCTGCAGCAGAATAGAGAAGTTGGAATAACCCAAACATAGTATTTATTAGCACTTACAGATGACTTCATCCCACAGCTTTTGTACTAGTTGGTGAATATTATTAAACTTCCATGTGCTTCAGTGAAAGTATCTGAACATTATAGGTGGGAAAACAGAGAAGCAGAATGATTGAAATAACATGCTAGAACATACAGAGTCAGCAGAAGAGCTGAAATAAAGCTCAGTGAGTCTGACTTGCAGTTTTCTGCACATTCTGTGAAACTAGAATACATTCTGGTTTTAGTATTTGTTCTTTACGGTGATTATTTAATATTTTTTTCCAGTCACTAGTCAGGACAAGCTCAGAGGTATTTACTCTGAACCACTAGTAGGTCAAGGAAAAAATGATGGTATCATCCTTTCAACTCTAATGGCCAGATACTGAGTCTCAGTTTGACCGGGATTCTTTCTTCAGATAAATAGATTTGGCACAGTTTCTAGGTCTACTTGTGATTGTATTTCTTTTTCCAGTACATTCAATATATAGATGCCTCAGATTATATCTCTTAGCTGAAAACATACATTCTATTTTACCAGTATTGTAGTAGATGTAATTCTAAGTAAAAATTGTTTCTTTAAAAATAGAATGGAAATTTTTTTGGACATGCTTCCCTTTGTGATAGATTTGAGTGGACAAGCAATATGTTAATTATGTTTTCTTTAAATGGACTATTACAACAAAGGAAAGAAAATTCTGTCTCAAACCTAGACTGTCCAAATTTTCAGTACAAATGTTCTGTTACATTACTGCTGAGCTTTGTGTTGCTGATCGAAGCACTATCCCAAGGCTTCTGCCAAGCAGCACATTGTTTGTGTGATAGGAGGGATTTGGTTACAGTCAGGCAAGTCTGAAAAATGGTAAACTGACAGCAAATCTGGGATCATGGTTGGTAAGGCAGCTTTTGTGGTCACGTGCTTTTATTTGATGTGGTTCCTTGTGTCTCTTGTGCCAAATGGTGTAATGTACTAAAGTGATGAAACTGCAAAAGAAAAAAAAGTCAGCTATTTACTTCAGCAACAAAGGAGCACAGAACAGGGAAGGAGATCAAAGCCCTTAACATGCCTCTCAAAATAGGAAAAAAAGAGCGAAAAGAAGGGAATTTCTTTCCACATGCTTCAGGCTACTCTTGGATATAACCATCATGAGTCATAAACCCTTTAAATGCGCATGTCGATCTGCAGTGTGCTTCAATTTCAAAATACAACAGGTATTACAGAGAGTTAAGAAGGGTGTATCTTGGTAAAATAAAGGGCTGTAGTCTGTAAAGTCTAAAGTCTACTTTCCATCACTAGTGCATAGATTTGACAATGCTTTAACACTGACCACAAAGACAGAAAAACTCATAATTACTTTACACCCATATAAAAGGTCTTTCCAAGACCTTTTCCCAAGACTTTCAGAGGCAAGTTTTTAAATTGTTTACATTTTCAAAGTTAGACAAATCTGTAACTCCATCATTCACAATCACTGAACTTGTCATTTCCCTATTTTCTATGTGTTTTTCAGAAAGAATATATTTGAGTTAGAAATGTTGAGTGCAGTCAATATTACATACTACTTTCTTTTGGTATAAGGCCGTTTAATGCTTTATCACACTGTGTTCAGGATAAGTAGGATTCTTACAGTTCTATACTTCCTTGCCCAAATACACATTTTCTATTCTCCCTAAAAAAAAAAAAAATTACTCCTATCAGGTAAGGTACTCCTTTTAAGAGTATAGCTTTTCTGTAGACGTTCTTTACTTTGTGATATTTGTTTCACAAATGCAACTTATGGAAAGGGGGAATGGGAACAGGTAAGGGGGAGGCACAAAACACAAACTGTGTTATGTGTGCACATAACTGTAGTAGCATAACCTGTGTTAACACTTAACTCTTTAAACTGTGATGCAGAGGGTAGTCTGACATAATCCTCATTTTTCAGACTTAGCTCAAAAGTTTCCTAGAGAAACCTGCATTTTTTTTTTCTCTGGAGAAAGAGGTAAGCAAAATGAATTGCAGGGAACAGGCAGTGCAAATGAAAGAGTTTAGGGGAGCTAGGCAGGCCCAAGAGTTGTAGGGAAGGGAGTAGGGGTAGGACTAAGAACATCTCCCTACATGCCTGTAATTGTGCCTTGTTAAAGCACTCACCCAATCTTCTGAACTTAAAACCTGCAAGTCTCTTCTTCTCTAATGAAGTGATGCTTTTAAGGAAGGGCAAATAACTAGTTCTTTACCTGTAAATACTCAAGGACAAAAACAGTCACTTCTCTCAACTTGTGAATTAATGCTAAGCCATTTATTGAGGAGGATTTCTTGAGAAAGACATTTTAATTATAAGTTATCAAAAAATGTGAAAGAATTTTGCATTTTGTATGTCAGCCTGAGTAAATAGATCCATTGAGAGACAGACCGAGCAAGTCACTTGGAATGCACCAGTCAACAGCAGAAACCTAGACATACTCCAGCTACACTTTCTGAACTTGTATTTCAGCATATCACAGAACAAAACTTCTATTAATGCAGGCTGACTGCTGTACTTGTTGAATTCAGTAGGGAGTTCCTCACAAAACGCAATTTAATTCACAGACCATGGATCAGAATCATGTTGTGACTGACTCTGAAAAACCAGGACAGGACCTTGCTGCAAAGGAGTCTGCTCTGTCGCAAAATGAGATGTGTGAAGTTGGTTTGCAGAGCTGAGTAGGCTTAGAGTAAGAGCAAGCAAAATTCTGAGGCCGACAGGTCTTTGTTCCAGCATGTTGGTGCAATCTTATCTCTGAGGTAGATGTACCATGTATTTAATCTTCATCTGGTACTAGTCACAGTGAAATAGCATCCCCTAAGACTGTTGCTTTGTGAATTGTTAAAATTACAGAAAATACCAGACTTTTAGAATTCTAGCTTGTAAAATGTTGCAGTTTATTGGAAAAAACGGTATAAAAATCAGACACAATTCAATTGATTGTACTGAAACTAGCCTTACTCTGGCAGCTGTAGGGGAGCAGTTGTCTGTGCTTCCTCATCATATCTCTTGATGCTTTTTGTTTAACATTTTTTGTTGTCTTGATAACATGTACATGAGGATTTTTGTAAGGGGTGTATAGCACTGATACTGAGGAGAGCTTGATTGCAAACAGAGATGTTTAAGATCTATGCTCCAGGAGGCTCAGCTATCTGGAAAGCAGATTTGACATGCAGCAATCTTCAGCTTGTGCTGATGAAATACTTTGCCAAATGGAATGTCCTGCACAATAAAATGCTTCTTCTAGCACTTTGTTTGGCACTTTTTCTTTTGATTGGACTGTGAGGTACCTCAAAAAGCAGCCTTGGCTGTTGAGCTGCATGGCAACATTCCCTTGCCTAATTGTCTCCGTTTTGCACCCTTTACAGGTCCTTTTTTGGTATTGTGTAAGTCTCTTCTTTCTTCAGTTGCAGGTTTATTATAAGTCAAATGAATTATTACAGCCACTTGCCCGGTCTCAGGGTTGTGAGGTACTGCAAAAATGTTCCTTTAACATGACAGAGACATTGTAGTACAGCACAGTCAAATCAAACTTTGAGAAATAGCTTATTTATGCATTTAAAAATACAAAGTAAATATCAGTTTCATAAAGCAGATGAATCTTTAGTTGCTGAAGGCTTACAGACAGTTTTGAGATGGTCAGAGGCAAGGTTCTGTGCAAATGCAGTATTTTATTAAAATATTTAATAAGCAAATTCTCTGGCCCAATAGAGGGAACAAAGAAGCCTGTCCACTCTTAATTTTCCCTACCCATAATTATTTCTACAGAACATAAATTACATATTGTACAGCTTTATTTTGTTTTCAGAAGATAATTATACTAGAAATTCCAGCCTTCTTTCTGTGGAGGGACCTCTTTCTCAGAAGCCACACCTTTTAGCAGTCTGTTTTTCATTTGAGAAGGATCTCCATTTATGTCAACACATTTTTACAGGATGGCTGCTTTCAAGAGATGGATACAGGTAAAATGGGAAACCCTTACAAATCATAATTCAGTCTGGAAGATGTATTGTAAGCTGGTGATATAGGAGTGAAAACTTGTTTTTTGCATGTGTAGTCTGTTAGAGATGACTCAATTTCATACCTGCTATTGTAACTGAGAGAGAAGCCTATAATTCCTGTTGTAGTCATCTGAGCATCTTCAGTGGTATGTCCATGCTGCAAGGAAACTTGTACTTAGTGTCAAATGAGGCAAGGCAGGATGCAAAGTGGACAGTACCAGTTGCTCTGTGTATGAGATTGGAGGCTTTTATGGATATATTTGCATCATATATAAGGAGTTTAATAAACTGGAAGTCAGGGTCCTAAAGTAAGGTTCGCAACTCACTCGTAGCATAGCAGGTCAAATCTTCCATTCTCCAACATTAGAGATCAATGGACATGCTATACTTGCAATTTCATAAGAACATACTGTTTCAGAAATGTCCCAGCTTTCTAATTGTCTCATAGTCACACTTCATTGCTCTTAGCCATCCACAAGTTGCAAAATTTTATTCTTGCATGAATAATTTTAGTAAGAGGGTAGAAGCAAAGAAACTGAATTCTGTTTTTAAAAGTCCCATTCAAGTCTTACTTCTGCTGGAAAAGTTTGTTTGTTTTTTATGTAGCTGTGGTGTACTCAGGGCTTTCTTTTTTTTTTCATCGTTGCATATGCAAAATCCAGACCTGCAGAACTGTTCCATGTGGTGAACAGTCTGCTAAACCCAGACTGTTTTGCCTGAGTAGCAGATTTCCATATACCTCATTATGAGTTTGGGATTTTTTTGATTTATGTAGGCTCTGTTCCTTCAAAGGGATGTATGACTGTAGACCTTTATACCTACCAAAGTGGTTTCTTATCAAGTACTGAGGAAAATAAGAGGCCAGATCCTGTTGGAGAGTAAGAGGCTTGATTTGCTGAGAAGAACTTTTCTTCGTAGACAGTGTAATTTGTCATGGAAACAGCATGTAAACAGGAGACCACATGAAGTAACTTAGCCCTTGAAGCTTTTAAATGGTGTCGAAAATGGTTCTGGATGGTTCATGAATGATGTAATCCACAGTGTGTAATGCAAATTTTGATTTGGTAAGGGACCATAAAGAAAGATTTAGGTCAGTAGTGCTAGAAGGAAGTAGCATGGACTTTACCTAGTTGTTGCCTTACACAGCTTGATTTAAATAAGTGTTAGATCTTTCCACACCAAAGAAGCCATTATCCTGAGTAATAGCAGGTGTGCTTCAGTCTTCTGTCCTTTGATAAAGGCAAATGGTTAAGCTGCCTGAATCTCTGAAGTTACCTTATCTCTGTGGATTCCTACCATTCAGATATCCAGTATATGCATGGACAGAATTAATATCCTTGTTTTTGTCATTTCTTACTGGGCATGAACAAAATCGTAGAATATAATCATAAACCAACATAGATTATCAAGAAGGAGCTTACCTGGCCAAGTCACTCCTCACAGCAGGACCAGCTCATGGCCCTGTTGTTCACCTGAGCACCTCTGAGGACAGAGCACCACTGAGCCCCGCTTCAGAGAAACCTCTGACTCCATCTCTGATTTTCCATTAGATAATTGAAGGCATCAATATGCCTCCACCTTCCCTCCTTGGTATCCCCGCTCTGCAGTGTTTTCTGAAGACTGAACAAACCGATTTCTTTCAGCATCCCCCTTACATCATCACGTACCTGATAATCTTTCTGACCTACTGCTCCCTTGACTTAGTAGGTTAACATCTGTGTTCTATTGGGAAGTCCAAAACTGGAGCAGATGATGTTATTGATATTTGCATCTGGCCATCTATGATTCCTGAGTCCCAATTATTTTGATGATTCTTAGCTGGTTTGACTGAAGGTGGGCTTTGGAATAGCTGAGGACTTCAGGTTCTCTCCTCCCCACTAACAAGATATCTGAGCTACAGTACTCCACTTCTTACTGATGAGGGTAAGAAACAGAACTGTTCACTGTGAAAAAGCGATTTCCTGAGAGAATGTTTTGCGTTAGTGACGCTCTTGATTTAAGTGGCTAATTTACAGTGGGTCATGGTATAACTTGTATTTATAGATGGTATCACTCAATACTTTTTATTATCGCCACAGCACAAAATATACTTCCTCTTGGCCCTCTGACTTCAAGAATAGGGAAAGAGGACTGTGCAGAAATAATTTTCAAATCCCAGGGACTGTACATGTAACATATTCTTAAATTAACTTATTTTTCTAGTGCACTTGGAGGATCATCTGCTCTTCACATCCCAGCCTTTCCTGGTGGAGGTTGTCTCATTGACTATGTACCCCAAGTATGCCAGCTGCTAACAAACAAGGTAAGCTGCTGCAGACAATCAGTTTTTCTTTCCCTTATGGACTGTACTGCATTTCCACAAGACATCATTATTCTTCTGCCAGGTATTCTAAGCGAGGCATACTTAGGCTGAACTGCACAGGGAATACCTTCTTGGTAAGAACTGAGCACCTGAGCACAGCATTGAATAGAATGACTCCTTTAGGTGAACAAGCGAGTTTGGGGTCAGATCCTGGAACAGGTTTTTTTTCTTACTGCAACACATTATGATTTAGGATAAAATGTTACTGTATTGTGCAACACTGCATTGTAGTATACTGGTTTTTAGTAAATACAGATGTGTATTTTGGATATTGTTGGTCTAGTTGCAAATTCTCATACCCCATCATTATTGTAGGTTTTGAGTACTTTATGTGATTTTTCTTCTGAGGTGTTTCCTCCAGATGAACTGAATCAGCAGGTTTTTTGGATGTTTATACAGTAATAGCTACTTAAGGTTGCTAAAAAGGTTGTGTTCCAGTTAGCTTACTGTTTAAACAAAAAAGAACAATTACAGTATTTTGAAAGTTTCTCTATTATTTAAATGCAGTTTTCAAAAGAAGGCTTAGGGGTCAACATCTAGAAATTTGCCTATTACAGACTTCCTATTTGTATATTATTTTTACCTTCAATTGTCTAAATTAAGAAAATAATTTTATCTTTTTCTATAAGTTCTTCAGAAAGTGTTTCCATAATTATGTTGGGATCTATCATTAGAGTTGTTTTTGTTGTGGTTTTCTGTTAAAATTACTTTCTGTTTTTAAAATCTGCAAGTACACCAGGCTGTTTTTATCCTTTCTTAAAGTCGCTTAACCAAACTTATCGTATGTTTTCCTCTTTCCAAAATAACATTTCAGATCCTACACAAAGCCTTCAAAATAATCTTAGTGTTTTATAAAATACGATGTTTCCATTTATAAATAGAATTTAAGTTATACAAGACAGCTCTCAGCAATGGTTGTATTAAGACTTTTTCAGTAATTTTAGGAAAGCATTTGCCAGCCAAGGAATTCTAGTGTTACCATAGCCAAGAAAATACTCTTCCTATTCTTTTCAGTGGGGGGAAAAAACGTTCCTAAAATGCTAGTTTTTGTTCTGGAAAGCAAAGTAATTTACACGGGGAATCACATACAGAACCATGCCATAAGTACTTCCAAGTGCCCAGTTGTAAACCGGATGTCCTTGCAGCCTGGTGACACATGCACTGGTTTTGTTACAGGTCAAACCCTGCTCATGCTGTTCTCCTTAGTGATGCCATCCAATTCAACGGGAAAACATATATGGTGTGAGGAGAATTTTGCCCTAATATCTCCAAATTTAGCATTGGTGGATTTTGTCTGTGCCAGGATGGAAGTCTTTCAAAACCCAGAATGCCTCAGAAACTGATGCTCACAGTTGAATAGGTGGCTCCCTGAGTCAGTATGAAACCAGTGGAAGAGCTTAGTGTTCAGGATATTTTGTTTGAGGTGCAGTCTTCAGAAAACACCCAAGATCAGTTGTGCAAGATATTTAATTTTTTCTTCTCTTTTATAACCAGAATGTTATTTTGACACTTAGCCTACTGTCAGTTCAGATAACTGATTTGCCTATCACAGATTTCTACTCAAACTTCAGTAAGGCAAGGTTGAGCATTTCTTTCCTTCAGTCTTTGTCTTGTGTGGTTAAACAGTGCTTCAATCTGTTGTGAAAGACTGAGTTTCACTCAGATGTGATTGAAGAGATTTCTTTACAAGATATTCTGTGTGCAAGATCCAGAGTTTGTTTTAAAGGTATTTTAAGATTCTTTAGGGAAATCATGCTAAGTGTAGGATTCAGAACTACTACCATGTCAAACATAAATCTTCCTTAACAAGAAATATATGACAAACTGGGCTTTGGGTTTTTTAATCTTTTTATAGCTCTGGATTTGTTTTCTTTCTTTTTTAAGGTACAATATGTTATTCAGGGATACCATAAGAGAAGAGAGTACATTGCAGCTTTCCTGAGTCACTTTGGAACGTAAGTTTTCTTCCGATGCATATTTTTCTGTAGTGTGAGGGAAACACATTTTCTGCATATGGTTTGTGGTTGTGTGGCTGCTGTCCACTGGATGAGATGAAATCTAGTCATTTTTCTCAGAATTATGTGTACAGATTGTCTCTCTGTAACAATGCTGAAATGTGCTTCAGCATTATTTCACTTCTGCGCCAGTGGACAATCTGATTTTTCTAGTAGGTGTTCATGGGTAAGGGACAGTACAACCCTTGTGCAGAAGAAATGTGTTCATTTTTGCATAAATTACTTAAGGGGTCTTAGACTCAAAGGCAGTGACTGGGGTGGGAAAATGGGAAAGCAGGTGTGGTTCCAAGCCTTGCAAGAGCCAGAAACTACTGCTCAGTGTACAGGCAAGACTGAGAGACCAGCTGTTCCCACCAACAACCAATATTTTGTCTCTCAAGAGAAGAGGCTCTTGGGTCATGTTGCATTCCTCCAGATGAAAGGGGCATGGCCAGGCGTGATGACACATTAGCTTCACAAATCAATTAAGCAGGGCTACCATGGCTTTGTGAAGGGATGGCACTTTGGTTTCCTTTGGTTTCTGGCTTGAGCCAGAGTCGAAGCCTTTAGCTAATTGTTATGAGGGGCTTCTGCTTCCAAGGGGTGATGCCAATGACATGGATGCTCAGGAGCCGGCTCCTTCAAATCTCAGGTCTCCCAAGTGAGGTTAGGATAACAGGTGGTTTCTAGCATGCACCCAAATTTAATGCAACAATAAATAGATAACAGTAACTTCAACTGGGCATGAGCAGACAGTCAGTGCAAGCTTAATCTTTATCAAGATTTCCTTTTCATCTGAGAACTGTTTTATAGAAATGACCATGTGTGCCTATGACTATATGACATCTGCATTGTGGTTAGTTTGAGCTAATTTACAATTAGCTAGAAAATTGTAACTGTTAATAGAAAAAACAAATCATGGAAGTTTCTCAACAAACAAACAACAATAACAATCCCTGTATTACAAAATTTACATGTTCATTATCCAGTATTTGAAGGTAAAAATTGTATTCATTTTTTTGTTGTTTTTTTTGTTGGTAGTGGTGTGGTAGAATATGATGCAGAAGGATTCACAAAGTTGACTCTGTTGCTGATGTGGAAAGACTTTTGCTTCCTTGTTCACAGTGAGTAAGACTTTGCCTCAGGCATAAATGTCTATCCTCTGAAGATACAAGTTCAAAAGGGAAAATGTACAATTACAGGAAACAATTTAAAGGTTTTACCTATTTTTATCCTGTGCTTAATCTATTTTTTATTTGACTTAGAAAACGCAAAATCTCAGTTGTATCTAGAGAAGGGGAGAGGATGCACACCAATAGTGAAATGTTGGCTTTACAGAATGCCAAAAGGTTTTCTGATAATTTGACTCAAGAATAAGTTCACTGTTGTAACTTGGCTTTTCAAAAGTGTTAGTGATGAGGGCTGTTATTATACTCAACCCAGAAATACCTAAAATAATCTGTAACTGTCAGGAATTAAGGCTTTGATAACAACTGTAAAGACACTTTATGCAGAGAAAATATATCACATAAGAAATAATGGCATGTTGTCATTAGGATCCAAAACTTATTCCTAGACTGAAACTGTGTAGTCAAAACTGTCCTAACAATGTAGATAGGCTTGGTGTCATTTAATATTTTTAAGTAAAGATTGTATTATTATCAGAAAGACATTCTTAATTTACATATGTAGGAATTACTCCATGGAAATTAGTAAATGTGGCTTTGATACTGTCTTGTACATATTACTTAAAGTTTCAGTTTCTGTTTTTCTTTGTGGTAAGGTGAAATTCACAGTTATCAAAGATATTTTGATTTGGGGAAATTCAATCATGTAACTCTAGATTTGATTGTTACACTTCTTATTTATGTTTAAAATTAAAACATTGCAGTATGGGCAGCTGCAGCATTGGTGTTTGATAGCACTGGAGTCTTTCATATTACATCATTTTTTATTATGGGCTAACTTTTCATGTGGAAAACTCATACTTTCTTAAGGAGATGATAGAAATTTGTCCCAGAGTTCTTAATGCAGGAAGTTGAGATTGCCGTTGTTCAGAGAACTCCTTCACCCTGTTGTATTGGAGACCATAAAACACGGTCTCATTAATCCCTGTCCTTCTATGTCCTAAGATTACCTTAACACACATTAATGATCTTAAGTGGTCTAGAAAACTCAAACCTGAGATTAAAACACTTCCATCATGTTATTATAATTTATGTTGGGGGAAAAACAGAATTGAAGTGGTGTCTTTGGGAAAATTTTCCTCATGAAGTCTTTACTTATATTTCAATTACAATGGAGAACTGGTGACTGGACAATTGTCTTCTATGAGATGACACTTCTTTATGTAAAGCCTTCCTGAAGATTTCCTGTCTTTCTTACTCCTCAATGTATTTGGGTTAATTTAATCAATGTTAAAATTCCTGTGGATTTGATTTGTACTGTGAGATAATATACCGTAATACATGTTGAATCACTTAGATTTCAGGGGAATCAAAATTCAAATTTCTGCTAAATAACAGAGCAGGTTGTAACTGTGTAATATTCATGGTATTCAATTAAACTGGCATGAAAGCTACAATTATAACTGAATAGTTTATCACTATGTATTAACCCTGTGGCCTTAGAAATCATACAGTGACTTAGCTCTGTAAGCCATTGCATCACTCACTTGTTGAACAATTCAGTGCAAAAGCATTTCTGGTCCATGCACTGAAGGATATTGCAATGAAAGGACCGAAACCTGCACTTCATTTCCTGAGTGAAGTAATGTAGGCTTTCATCTCCTAACCACTGACATAACTATGTATATTACGGTTGAATATTTAGCAAGAGTCTAATAAAATGTCTGGGAGAGATAGCAATAAGTTGAAAACTGTTCTACTTTATATATTTACTATAGTATGTAGATAAAGTATTCAGAGGAGAGTAAACAAGTCAGTATATGGCAAGCATTGTGGCAAATCAAATGAAAGGAACCATAGTAAATTTTATTGGTGTCTAAATTTTGGTTAAAATTTTAAGTTTAAGATTGAGATTTAGGTGAGATTTACAAACCCTAACATGCATCGCATTTCCTTTAGAAGATAGACTCAGAGGTTTCCAAAATAACTTTGGCATTGTTTTGAAACTGTTTGCACTGAGAGTTAAGAACTTGTTTGGACAGCAGGGAGCAAAAAACATTAGAAGTAAGTTGAAATTATTCAGAATAGTTTTATTGAGTACTGTGGGTTAAAGAGGAAAGAAACAGAAAAATACTTCTGAATTGCTGAAGCCAGATAGTCTTAGAACAATTTCGTATGCTGAAAAAAAATTTGATGCTGTAGTTACAGAATGAAGAGCAGAGTGTACCCACTCTACCTGAAAACACCAAGGAGTTACCTTAATCATTAGACTAATGAAGCTGCTGGAGTTAATATATTAGATCAAAGACTAGTCAAAGGAACTGTTTCTTTAGTGGTTTAATTTTAAGAATTAATCAAGTACTTTCAAATATAAGACAAAAGAAATAAATATTTAGAGAAGTTCATGCATCCACATGGGAAAGGAAATCATTAATCAGGCTTACTGCTTTTGATACTGATACTGTTTATGAGTAAGTCCCAGTATGAGGCTTTGTAAGTAAACTTCAATAGACTGCTCACTTTTCAATAGACTTTCTCTTCTTGTTTATAAATCAACTATGATTAGTTGTTGGAGACAGATATTTCCTTGTATTCTTGTTCCTATATACAGTTTATGTATTTAGACCATATATAAATTATAGTATCATTTAGGTTGGAAAAGTCCTGTAAGATCAAGTCCAGCCATTGATGCAATAACCAATCAATATTAGATAAAAACACAAGTTACATTATCTGTGCATAATTAAGAATTAAGTAGCATTATTGTTATAAACACAAGAGTAGGACTCTGAAGCAACCTGTATTTGGGCTTTTCAAAGATTGATTTTTATCTTGCAAGATTTTTAGATCATCAGGACTAAGGAGATGGACAGAAGCTGGACCAGTTTGCAGTAGCAAGTGAAACACTGCTTGTGTTAGTGGTTAAGATGTCCTGAAAAGGACAAACATTAAACTGAAAAGGGCTTCACTGAACAGTATTTTGGGGGTGGAGACTGTTGAAAACTACCAGCATTTATATTTCCAGTTTGTTTGGGATCTCAGTCAAGGTGAAGTTGTTGGGAATATTTGCTCAAAGTGACCTTGGCTGGCTGTAAGGGATTTCAGTTTCTGACCACCGACCAAGGAAATCTGAAGTACTGGTCATGTAAAAGCTCGAGTTTAATTGATGATCATTCTTGCCATGGGAATGCCACCTTAAGTAGCTTTTTGCCCACCCTTTACCTTGTCTGTGCAGTTAGGTGGTTGTCTCTTTTAGAGGATAGATCAAAACCATCCCAGCAAGAAGGAAGTTTTGGAACAGAAGAGGCAAGCAAGCAAGGAACCTAAAGCATTAGTTGACTAAGAGGGGACTATACCTATGAGTGTCAGACTTTGGGTGGGCAGCTGCTTCTGGGTTCGAGGTTTTTTGGTGGATGTTATCAAGACCAGCTTCTGATGCATTCTTGTTTGGGTATTGCTGTCTGCACATGTTTGTCAGTCTTTTCAAGAAAAATTATGGAAAAAAAACCTTGTCTGCCTGAGCCATGTCCTAAAAACAATAGGCCAAATGTTGAGTGGAATATTTACATTAGTTTGTTTCTGTAAGCTTTTATCTAATGAGGTGCTTTAACTTTTTTATATAGTGCTGTTATTTTATTCTTCTCATTGTTCCCCAAATGAAAATGGGAATTTATGACTCTGAAAACTAAAGAAGGTAAAAAGAGAACATGATCATGTGAATAACAGGGTGGTATCTGGTCCTGTCAGGAAAGCAGGATAATTTGGTAGAAATGCCAAGCATAACAAAATAAATGTTTTAGGAGTCTAGAATGAGAAGTTCAGTGCTGATCAAAACAATCTCTAAATGTTGTATAAGGCTGTCATTTCATTCTTAAATGAGAAACTGTTGATTAACAAAGTGATGTATAAGTGGCTAGAGAAAATAAAATTTGGATCTTATGCTTGGGAATAAGCATAAAGTGTCTTTCTTTTGGTGGTCTTCTCCTCTGACTCGGTACTTTTACTTGGTTCCATGTATTTCTTTGAATCTGGTCTTGAGAGTTCCTGAAAGCATGTTCTGCCTGCAGCAAAATATACCTTGAACTGAAGGGATTTCTTCAAAACTTCGTACATTGTTTAATCACTCAAAGCAAAGCATTCTCTGGGACATCTCCTGTGTAGTGAAGTGTGTCTTGCTTACTGAAGGCTGTGAAAACTGCAGATACACTGCTGTGCTGAGGCTCAGGCAGTGTGATGGAAAAGTAGGCTGCATCACAGGCACATGGTTCTGCACTAAACTAGGCATGGGCTTAGACAGGGGCTAATCACAGAACTGAATTGTAGCATTTGGAAAATTAATGAGTCTTTTGCTGTTCATTGTTCTCCATGGTGTATTTTTCGCCTTTATTTCTAAGGAATACTGCCAAGTAGATTTAGTTTGAAATTTTTGTTGAAAGCTGGTAATTTTATTTTTGACATTAAGAGCACTTGAAATATTTTGTTCCTTTGATTCCACCTTGGCTATTTACTTGTATGTGAGCCAAATGAGATTTTTTTTTTAATATAGCTATTCATAATGGATTCAAGTGAATCTGAAAAGTGGTTTGCTTTTCCTTGTTTCTGTTTCACTAAGTTCATTTTGTCTTCAGGTAACTCAGTATAAGCTAGTTGTAGGTTCCTATTTGTAATTGCAGAAAAAGGGAGAATGGATATAAAGCTCATAGAACCTGGTATGGACAGCAACAAACAGGAAGCAGTAGTTGTGATTCTAATTAGGCTTTATAAGAATCTTATAGATGGCCTGGTGTGGGTGGACTGGCAAGGTATTTTAAAATGTCATTTTGCTGTGGATATTACTTCTTTAATTTCTGAGAAACGTGTATTTGCCACACTTTTAAAACTCTAGTGTATTGCTGCAGACATTAATTGACGTTCTTCCAGCAGCTACAAGCACTTTAACAAATGGACTGAAAGGTGTTGTAATAACTTCTTAAGAAATAGCACTTTTCAGAAAAGTGAACTGTTGATTTTTCTTATTTTATACATTTTTATATATACATAGAGAGAGAGAGTATGACTACTATGTGTGCAAGTATATGACAGATAACTAAAATTCTCAGAAAAGATACCTGACGTGGGAAAAGGATATAATCCTATTTTAGCCACTCAGTTTCTGAAAATAAATAATTAGTTCACAAAAAGTAATTGACAGGAGCAGGATATTAGCAAGTAGAGAACAAATACCTTGTTTTCAGTCCAGAAAGGAGATGATGTGCAGGGGTTTCATGGATGAGCCCTTGGTTCAGTACCAGGCAATGCTTTCAGAAAAGAAACATGATGATACACAACGGGATTATTAGAGAGATGAAATTTCTAGAAATAAGAGCTGCATCAAGATAAGAAACATTTTCTGAATCATTCTTCCCTCTCTTTCCTCCTTCTATGCAATGGCAATTACTTTGTCACCAAAATAAATTTTTTCTGAGGATCCATATGTGACAGCAATAGCACACAGAAACAAGTGCTGAATACCATTTATGAAATAGATAAATATACAGTAATTTCACGACTATAAGGCGCACCCTTTGACTAAAATTCAGACCGAACCCAGAAGTGCACCTTATACTCTGGAGCGCCTTATATATGGACAAAGTTCAGAAATTTGCCAACCCAGAAGTGCAAGCTGCGAGGTAAACCGCAGCTGAAACAAACCCCAAACACTGACAAAGTGTCTTGGGTTACAATACAGGATGTGATCAAAGTATCTATTCTGTCACCATCTGTTGTGACCAGGTGGGACAGTGATCCTTATCTCTGTGGGAGATACTCTGCTAATGGGCCATCCATTGAAACCAGGCAGGGCATTGTTCTTTATCTTTGCACCCCCATCCTTCCTCCAGGGAGTTATCTTCTGCTAATGGCCCATTGAGTCCCGCTGTGTCACTGATAAAATTACTGCATCCCATTGGAAGTTGCTCCAGCTGGCGGGGAGAGCCAAACCTTTCTTACCTAGATAAAAACTGAAATTCTAGGACACTGAGTAGCCCTTTCTCCACTGGACTCTAGAAAAAAATGAGATTTTTCCACATCACTACTAGACCTCTGGAAGGAAACTACAAGACCACTGCTTCAACTAAACCACATCTGTTACTGTAAGAAGACTGCATCCACTATTTAATCAAACTACTACCAACACCCTGCCTGACGGGGTGTCAGGTTGTATTTTGACTTGTCAGAGTTTGGAGTTTGTTTCTTTGTAGTACTGTATTTCTGTTTTAATTTCCCTAGTAAAGAACTGTTATTTCTACTTCCCATATCTTTACCTGAGAGCCACTTGATTTCAAAATTATAATAATTTGGAGGGAGGGGGTTTACATTCTCCATTTCAAAGAGCGGCTCCTGTGGATGATACAATTCCTCCAAAGCCATCTTCCTCTGGCCTCTGGAACTTGCTATAATAGATAAGGTATCCTAGATACCAAGGTTGAGCCAAATTCCTTAAGAATTTGGTCACTCTCCTAACACTTTGGATGATAATTGGTTAGAAATTAGGATGTGTAATTGGTCAGTTTACCTTTAGAACTTCTCACTTAGATTGGATGCTGTTCTTTGTATAAACTTTTATTGGTTGTAGTTTGAATCCTCCCTGAACCAATAAATATAACTGTCTGCCCTTTGTTCTGAGAGAATCCCTGCTTGACCACCCTTCGCATGAAATAAAGACTCTTGTGGAAATCGTCAAGTAGGGTCTCTGGTCTTTCTCGGCTGATGAAAATGTGAGTTTTCTGAGAGATAGCTACATGTTAGCACTCTCTGGTCCTTGCAAATCCACCAGGCACCAAAAAAGGAATTCACAGGCTCCTGCCTTTCTTAGCAGACACCTGTCCTCCAAACTAAGACACAAAGTCAGAGTACAACCTGACACCCTATCAGTCAGGGTGTTGGTATCAGTTCCATTAAATAGTGGCTGCAGTCCTCCTGCAATGACAGATGTGGTTCAGTTGAAGCAGAGGTCATGTAGAAGGGTGCAACCTCCCTCCAAAGGTCCAGCAGTGATATGGAAAAAAAGTCCTGTTTTCCTCTGGAGTCCAGGAAAAATAGGGTGACTTGGTGTCCCAGAATTTCAGGTTTTATCTAGGTAGGAAAGACTGGGCTCTCCCTCGTGTCTGGAGCAACTCTCAATGAGATGCAGTAATTTTATCAGTGACACAGTGGGACTCAATGGGCCATTAGCAGAAGACAACTCCCTGGAGGAAGGATGGGGGTGCAAAGATAAAGAACAATGCCCTACTGGTTTCAATGGATGGCCCATTAGCAGAGTATCTCCCACGGAGATAAGGATCACTGTCCCACCTGGTCACAACAGATGGTGACAGAATAGATACTTTGATCACATCCTGTATTGTAACCCAAGACAGCACAGCTGGTGTGATTGTTACTAATTCATTACTTTGTTGCGCACAGATCCTCGCTGCAAAAAAAAAAAAAAAGCGTGCCTTATAGTGTGGTGCGCCTTATATATGGACAAAGTTCGGAAATTTGCCAGCTCCCAGAGGTGCGCCTTATAATCTGGTGTGCCTTGTAGTCGTGAAATTACTGTAATTAATTTTGGAATGATAAGGAATACATCTTGGTTTAGAGATGGAACTGGTCACAAAAAAGCAAAAATGTCAAAATGGGGGAAGAAGGGAGTGTTTAAGCTGTTTTTCTGTCTCCTTTATCAGCAGACCCCCTGCCCCACTCAGCAGCAGTCCTAATTTTTCCCAAATCATGTTTTTGTTGTTCCTGTAGCAGCCCATCTTGTCCTTAACTCACCTTGCCAGATTCAATTCTAGGTCAGCTTTGACATTTGCAGTCCTGTCTCTGCATGCTCAGGGAGTGTCCATATCTCCAGTGATTCCTTTTTATGTTTGAGTTTTATCAGGAGTTCCTTGCTTATCCATGTAGGCCTCCGGCTTCTAGTGTTTACCTTTCTGCTCACTAGGATAGACTGTTCTTTAGCGTGGAGGAGGTCATCATGGACCCATCTGCTCACCAGGACCATTATCCCATAGGAGTCTTCCATGGGACAAGCAAGATCCCCAAATAGCCTGAAGTCTGCTCCGTGAAGCTTAGGGGTGTGATCCTGATGTTTGTCTTGCATCATCCCCAAATGGTGATTCACAAAAAAGCACCAAAAATAGATGGTGGTCTAGAAGGTGTCTCATAAAGGAATATATTCCACAAAATAGTTCTTGAGGTCATTAAAAAGCAACAGAAGGATAAGCTTTTAGAACTGTGTAAGGTGGCTTAAGAGTAAAAGTGGTAATTGTGATGTTCAGGAGTGGAAAGATGCAGTGGGCCTGTACCATGGTTAAAAATACCTGGAGTGGCTTAGTTGGCTAGTTGGGCCAGATGGGATTACACTGGGTTGAGTTTTGAAAGCTGCCAGCCTGCAAGAATTGAAGGTTTAAAGAACAGGATAGCAGGTGTGGCAGCAGAGGGTCCTCTTGACTTGCAGAATGATGTCACACTGACCACAGGTGAGAGTGAAGTAAAACAGTTTCCTTTCAAATCCCAGGCAGCATTTAAAATAGAAAAAACAACTTATTTGCAAGCCTCATAATCTTAACAAAATGTTGCTGAGAGAAGACAATGGTTTTGCACATCTACTTTTAAGGTAAAAGCATAGTTTAGAAGTCTTCCTGTCCAGTTGGAAGGAGTGTAAGACTCAGCAATTAGCAATGTGTCTCTGCTCAGAAAGCAGAGGAGTATTTTTTGCAGTTATCACCAGCCTGTGCCAAGAAAGGGCATGGCTTGCTTTTTACACCCATAACAACTGCAACTGTATTTAAGTTTTAAGCTTCAAACAATTCAGATGGAGAAGAAGACAGCTTTTAGTCACATCAATCTCATCAGCACTTAGAGAAGTTACTATAGAAACTGTAACAGCAGAAACAATGAAAGGAAATAAAAACGGAAGGAGGAGGGAATGAAGATCTTTGAGAATTTGAAGTAAAGATAAAACAAAATATAAGTAAGTAGCTGAAGCTGGTAATAAGAAACCTTTTTCTTAATTAAGCTAAATATGTTTACAGAAATTAGAGAAGGAAAATACCTGTAAGGCAATTACACCATTTCTTTGGGGTCAATATAGGATTGTGAGATACTCCACAGGATATTTTTAGGAGGTAATCCAGTCTTGCTGTAGAAGTCCAATAAAAATATGACATAGGTGGGGTGGGCAATGACACTCAAAAACCAGAAGATGTTATAAAGCTGTTTTCAGATTAAGTTATAGCTCTTCAGCATGGTCTTCGGCCACTTGAAGAATATCTTGATTTGATCTTTTACTTAGTTCCTCTGTAAAACTGAACCAATAGTTAAATATTCTGTCTGCAGCAGCACATGACTAACTTCAGTAATTTGAAATATTTTTGTCACATTTTTTTTAAAAATGGGATATTTTTTACAACCATATAATATGCCCATGTTGAAAGAAAAATGGAAACAATTGTAATCATAAATCTAGTTGCCACTGGTGCCTAGATCGTATTACAGTTCCTACTATCAGTGGAAGGAGAACCACAAGGTGGATGCAGAAATGTCATGCAGTCTTCCTCAAATACAAATGGGTTACATTATATTTTAAAAAACTCAAACACACAAAAACAACTAACAAACCAAAACAAAGCAAGCTAATTAAACAAATCTATTCTGTAATGTGTCGGAACCATTTAATCCATTGCAATTGTTTCCATTTTGCCTACAGTGGTTTGTCTTTTATTGTTTATTATTGTATATTCTGTTAATAAAATTGTTGGGTTTTTTGAGTATTTACTTGTATTTCTACAGTATTTATTTGAAAGTATTTTGTACATAAGTCATCTTACTCATTTACTATACAAGTGTTGACTTTGCCGATGGGGTGGATATTTCCTGTAGCAAGGGCAGACCTCATTATTTCAAAACCAGCTGTGATTACCAACACACCCACAATGCCATAAGTGTCTCTGCTAAAATTCCATAAACAGCTTTTCCTTTCAGATTTGAAATTTTGAAATGTTTATTTCAAAATAGCATCTTCCTGCAGAGAACCTGTTTTTCTCCAGGGATGTCAGCCCTAATAATATTTAACAAATTCAAATTCCTGTGACTGCGCTCTGTTAACCTTAAGGCCCACGCTAATGCCATTGATATGTTATTTGTCATCCTTGCTTTCACATTCCTGCAAGAATAAATTATCACACACCAAAGCAGGATAGCTGTGGCATTCAGTAATTCTTTGTGTGTTTTAAGCCAAGTTCCTCCTTTCATTTTTTGCCAGTACAATGTAGGCCAAAGGCCATCAGCACACACGAGTCCAGGAAAGATCCACTAGGCAAAGTAGCCTGAAATCCTGCCCTGAGGAGCCTACAGGGCACTACAGCCCCCAAAATGCTTGTGGCTAAATCTGCTCAGGTTTCTCTATAGGAACCATGATCAATATGATTCCTGAAAGGCCTTCTGCACTGGAATTTTTATATAAAAACTGAAGAAAGCTCTTTTTCTTTGAAGTTAGGTGAAGGTTTTTCACCCATTGTACAGGCTGTCTGAATCAGCTTTCTCATAGGAGAAGTAATGTCAAAAAATATAGTAGAAATTTTCTTTTAAAATAGGGCTTGAGAGGTGTGTAAGTGATAACTACATATATGGTACATGTATTGCCTTTGAGCTGCACTATGAATTCACATGGGTCTCATCTGCATCATCGCAGGAAAACTGCAGAGCTCTGAGTTCAGGGAACATTTCAGTTTGAGGCCATGCATTCAAATCCACCGTTTTTCCCGGCAGTGTGAGTTCAGTTGCAAGTAAGGCAGAGAGAATGTGAAATTCAGTGAACCTAAAAAAGAACAGGCAGAAAGATGATGAATATGTACTAATAAGAGACAGAAATGCAGTTCTGGAGCCTGGAATATGTGTTTCCTGTTTCCATTACTTACTTCATCAGAAATACTTGAGTGCAGAGGCAGCCTCTCGCCAAAGCTGGATGATAAGTGAGGAGTGAGTCAGGGAATTTTGGGAATAGAACAGCTAGTATCAGACTAAGATTCTTCAGTGTTCTCTGGAGATTTGACTTTGGCATATCCTTGGTTTTCTGGTGAAATAATTTAAACAAAACCTCTCACATGTCCAGTAATCATTGATTCTGAAGTATGTGCTTATGGCAGTCAGCGTTGGAAAGACTTGTGTTTGGCTATATAACGTATCATCTACTAGTAAGTCTCAGAGGAATTGCATCCTGCGGGGTGGTACTTTGCATCAGTGAGCAGGTTGACTGTTCTTTCCTTGTTCCTTCATTCCTGATCTGGAATCCCTAAAGAACCTTTCAACTCGTTAATGCGCTGTGAAACCATTTTTTAAATATTTTACATAGTTAACGTCATTCTTATGATGATTAGAATCATCACATTGAGAAGCTCATGCAGAAATGAACACATTTAATTGGAGCAAGACTTCGGTGTTGCACAGTAAATAAACGTAGAGGGAGAGGGTCACAACAGTGTCTCCTTTGGCCAGCTCTGTGCAGCCTAGGACCATTTAGAAACAATACTGCGTTCTCTTGTTGGAAGGCTGCTCCATAAAGCAAGTATGGATTGAACTGAGGTTGTGCAGGCCATGAAATCTTGTCAAAGTAGAAATCTCAGCAATAAAATAACCAGATTGACCCAGTGTTCATGACTGCAAAAACAAATTTCAGGTGCAATAAACTACTGCAGAATCAAGCATCCCAAAGATTAGCAAGATAACCAGTATGGTAGCATCCAAGGATTGAAATTATGAATTCAGTGAATAAATGTTGGTTTTTGTGAAAACAGATATCTAGATTTATCCAGTGGCATACAAAGGATAAATAAACCTTTTCCCTAGAACAGGGGAACAGTATATGGAAAAATTTTTACAAACGTTGCCATCTAAGTACTTTGAAATATATCAGTGGTCACCAAGCATTTCAAGCATGGTTTTGTTTTCCCATCTCTTTTCTCCAGTGCTTAAAGGTGGAAGGGAGGGCACTGTGGTAAACCTGCCCTTTTCTTCTGAGCATTTTTCCTTCAGAAAGCCTGTAGCAGCACTGGAACATGCTTTTTCTGAGACATTCCTTCCGTATTTCATATCCTGTTGAACAGGTCATAAAATTAGATGCTAAAGATACTATTTTAAAGTTAATAGGATAGTCAAAATCAACTCTGTAGTTGTTGACATAAGCTTAATGAACTAGGTAACCTGTTCCAGGCCTCAGATTGCTGTTTTTTAAGAAAATAAATAATTCAGCCTTACAGATGCATTGCACAGTTTCAGCTATTAATAAACCGAGATTTTGGCTTTAAGGTAACTATGTTTTGAATATATGTACGCATTAAATACTAAGTCAAGAGAAGCAAATTTGTGTGTTACTTCTAGTTTCTTATGTTTCAAAAAGAGAGCAACTCCAACTATTTATAAACTGTAATTAAGTTTCTTTACAACATGACTCATTCTCAACAAGCAAGTCCTTTTTCTTTTGCTTTCTTATGAACTGTGTGGGAAAATTAGGGTTCAATCAGTGAAGAATTTACTCAATGCTTAATTACCCATAAACAGCCCTCCAAGTTCTGCTCATGTAGAGCTTGCATAAAGACATGATTTTCCTCACACTATGGCTGTCTAAAAATTGACTTTCAAAAAATGATCTGTAAATTGTAATGTAGGAGAAAGCAGTGTTTTACTGAATTCTTTCTCCAGTCTGCTTCTTTGAGTTCCTCTTACATTAACAGTGTGATGCTTAGGAGAGCCAAAGTAAGAAATCATCAGATTTAAATTACTTTGAGCATGTAACTAAATTAGAAAGCTTTACTTTCCTGAATGAGCTAATTGTTTAAATTTTCCAAAGGAAATGTTTCTATTTCTGCAAGAGAAGGGGTAAATGGGACTTCCTCTGACATAATTTTCATTTTAAATCTTGAATTTGACAGCAGCATTTTTGCCTTCATAACTAAATATTACTGCTTAACTGCATGACTTGTACAAGCTTGCTAGTTGAAGTGACTCACTTACGCAGATGAAGTTATTTTTAGGGAGATAATTTGCACTGTTTAGAAGAGAGGAAAAAAGGGAGAGAGAGAGTCCTACTAAGAGCTAGATCTCTCATTATAGTTTACAGAGCTCGTGAACCCAGCATCCAAGCAAAAGATGACTAAGCAAGGGGTCTATTGGTACTTTCAGGAATTTACAGACATGAGTCATCTACTTATTTTCTGCAGACATATCACCAGGGTACTTTGTGAGTCAGCTGTTATTTGGAAATAGTACTTGTATTCAACATGAGTACGTTTTTGTAGTTCTTAGGTAACTAGCATGCCAAACCAACACAGGCTTTTACAGTTTGCCTAGTTCAGGTGTTAATTTACAAACTGATGTGTTGTCCTTAACTGTGATGCATTTTTCATGGCAAAGTCTGTATGTTGTCTTGCATGTATTTACAATAAAACGTTTGTCATCTTAGATACTACATGAAGGCAAATCTGATTTTGTATTAATGTACAGATTGAGAGTCAGAGTGCCTGCACACAACCAGGTAAAAAGAAAAATTTTCTTTAACAAGTCATGTGTGATTATGGGCAGAATTTTGCATTTCATGTCCGACACACCTTACCAGCATTAATTACAGGTGGTATTTGCTTATTTTTTTCATTCTGTGCACTAACAGTATGAATGCACAGGCAGACATTATCAATCCACCGGGACGGAAGCAAGTTGTTGCCTTCCTTTTCTATTGCTGAAATAATAGCTGGCTACCTTGAGATATGTATAACACTTTAAACTCAAGGCTATTTCCTGTTTACTGGCCTTTTAGGTGTGGTTGTGTTCCAGAATTAGGGACAGGTTTTTTTACTTGGTCTGAACTCATCCACACCTTGTATTAAGGAAACACTTGGGTTAGAAAAATGGAAGTTTGGAGATTTCAGGTGAAGGGCAGTTTAAATTACTCAAAACTCTATTCACAATTGAACGTAATACTGCCGCTGTCCAGATGTGGGATACACAATTTTGAATCTAGTTTGATTGTCTGGTTGATGAGATCAGTTTATAATGTAAGTAATTCCTGAAAATTCGTATACAGATCTTGGTTAATAGACTATATTTTGGTGGTACCTTCTCATAACAAATGTGGGTGTCACTGTAGTGAGAGCACTGTCTTGATTATCCATTTTTAACAGCTTTTCTACTGCTAGGTACTTTTTCCTGAGAGCCCACCTTTAGTTTTAAGTAATAGGAGGGAAAAACTGTTGCTGCTTGCATGTGTTATGTAGGTAGCAGTTTTGAAAGGAAAGTTAATGAAAGTTAGTAATTCTCAACTAAAAAGTCGAGTACCAAGGGCTAAGCTATAATTTGAATGCTTTAATAAAGTTTGTTATTCCTCGCACACGGTGATAAAATGCTAAAGTATACAGACTTGGTTTCTCTTAAGGAGTTGGTACTTAAGAATGAAAAAGATACACTAGAGAAACAGTTTAAGCACTCAGATCTGAAGTAGTATATTTATAAGATTAAAATAGAGAATCAGTGCTCTTGTTTCTTTCCCCTTTTCCATGGTGGAGTCCTCCAGAGACCGAGGCACACATCATTTCTGAGGGGAGGAGACAGCTGGCTTGCTGATAAATGGCCAGGTTACACCAATGTTTTTCAGGGTTGTTATTTAGTAATCACATTATCAAGGGGAATTCGACAGAGCAATCTTTGAATCCAACCTTTGTTAAAGCAGTGATCTGCCCTCGAATTAGCAGAACTCTGCCCATGTCATTACCACTTAAATATCTGCTGGAAGCTGCAGTGTGGGCTGAGTCACCCCAACTCTTGGAGCTGTCACGTGTGGCTCAGGCACTGGGTCATGAACTGAGCAAGCACTGTCCTCCACAGGAACATTTGGTGTGTTTTGGGACTGTGGCTGGAATAGCACACTTCATTTAGTGTGCTTCATGGCTACAAATGCTTTTACCCCTAGAGCTTGGAGGGTAGTTTAGAGAAAAGGGGATACCATGTAGCTGATGCACATCTGAGTATTTAGATGTGATTGGATAAACTGAAAAATGAAGGAACTAGCAGGATGATAGCAAGGAATTTAGAAAATAAAACCTGTCTTATACTGATTCCTCAGTCTGTTAGCAGAGATTTCATAGGAAGTGCTGGAAGTATTTAAAATACAATTCCATTCTAGTGTTCTTTCACAGTACAGAATTTTAAAAATGTGATTTGGACGATAGCAAAAAGTTTTAGGTGCTTTATAAATGAAACCTGCACCTTTAAAAGAAATTAACATTCTTCTGTTAATTTTGGTGTTAGATTAGACATTTATAGTCTAACTCAGTTTAACTACAGACTTCTGAAGCCTCCTGAAATAGGAAGTAGACCAAGAAAATAAAAACTGTAATTCTAACAATGAAAAAGTTCACTTAAAAACTAGTCCTGACCATGAAAACATACACAGTTTCTCTAACTGTTGTAGACTATTTTATTGTTCAACAGACCTAGCTGATCATGAGACAGTGATAAGCAAAGGGAACTAAGAGGTTCTGATTTTTATTTTTAGTGGGATATTTTGGGCATTAATGACTTTGCAGTGTGTTTTTAGTTTTGTGGGTGTTTTCTTGTCTAGCAGATGTCAGCAAGTTGAAATCTTTTCCAGCTCATATGACTAAAGCTTTCTACATTCTATATCAAATCATTTCACCTCTTTAAGACACAGACAGCTGTAAAATGAGGATGGTAATGCTTTTGATTTCCATGAGGACACTAAAATTGCCACTAATTAACACTAATATTGGTTAAAGCAGATAAAGATTTTTTTTTTTTAATAAATTTGTTTTCTTTAATGGAAAGCATAACAGAATGTATTTTGTGAATTTTTGAAAGGGAAGATTTCACTCTAAAAGTAGGGTTTTTTTTAATAACTAAATAATCCTGGTGGAGATTTTATGATTGACATAGCAATACACTAGCTAAATACTGTACAAAAGTGTTTTGGTAAAGCAAAGTGTCCTGTACAGCATTAGGTTGGAGTCATTGCTTACAAGAAATGCAGAAGGATGTTTTAGAACTAAGCATCAGTTTCTCCTTTTCTGACACCTTTAAACCAATAGAATGATCTGATGTATTCCCAATTTTAAAAAAGGAAAAATACGCTGGTATATTTTGATAACACTTTTTTTCTCTTTGAATTGCAGTTGACCTACCCCTGTACTTTCCTCGAGACCAACCAACCCTAACATTTCAGTCCGTCTACCACTTCACTAACAGTGGCCAGCTGTACTCCCAGGCCCAGAAGAATTACCCATACAGCCCCCGATGGGATGGCAATGAAATGGCCAAGAGAGCAAAGTAAGTCAGAGTGCTGTTTCCTTCTAAGCATTCCGTTTGTTTCATGGTCTTTGGGGGGTAGGAATTTCATGGAGATAACTGTACATTTTCAGCATTACAAAAGCTGAACCTGTTCTTGTTCTCATACAGTCCTGGCGTTCCTGTAGATGAGCACAGGCAGACACTTACTAATTATGCTGATTACATTAGTGCCAGAGGACTCAACAAAAGAAGGCTCTTTCTCCTAGGCTTTGTATGGCGCAGAATGGTGACAGTCTCTGCTCCAGAGAACTTCCAGTCTAAGTAGATGAGATAGCCCCCAGCAGGAGTAACCTGCATGGTAGCATCAGTCAAGTAGCTCCCTGGGGTTGTGTGGGTGTTGAGGGGACCCTGAAGGGAAGCATGTGAGATGGAGAGAGCAAGGAAGAAAAACCTGAAAGATCTGGTATTAGGCTATAATGAAAAGGCACAGAAGAACAGGAGGAGGTAGAGCAAACCACGGTTCCAGCATAGGAGGCAGCCCTATCAGATCTTGAGAAAGTTATCTAAAAATCTGAATATCTCTTGCTTTATTGCTTTTTTGTTGGATGGAAACAGAGAATCACTGTCTACTTCCTCTGTGTTTTTTCTGCAAGCCCTTGTTTTGGGCTGAGGAGAGATCACTTCAGTCTGTGTATCCCTTTATTTAATGATGACAGGGCAGCCTCACAGGGATTGCAAGGGCAAGCTGCTATAGGCAGTGGTGTCCCCAAAGCTAGATGTTGTCCCTGTCTTGTCATGAAACAGAACAGATTTTACCTGAATGGGGAGATACAGGCAGCAGACTTACTGCAGTGTTTTGGATTTGCAAAGTGTAAAAAAAAAAAAAGTTAGAACAGCAAGAGATTTAAGCAGGCTGATTATCTGTTGTTCAGCATGTAAAAGCATCAAACTGCATAAATCACAAGGCGTATTGGGATGAACATTTTGAATGACAGTCAGAAGATTAAATTAAATCAGCAAACATGCATAAAGAAGAGTTGAAACAAAAATAGTTCAAGCTGAGTAAATCAAATGAGTGGCATGGTCAGAGACTGTAATTTGGAAATGATGGAAGCAAACAACAATTGACTGATGCATTTGTAGATTTTTATACTAATTTAAATTCTGTGGAAAACATCAAAGTAACATTTGATTTGGGATTTTAATGTGCATGGTAATAGTAATTTTTTGGCAGTATTTGTTTTTACCACCATACTGTTTATAGGAGCACCGCTTCTTGATCAACTATGACTTTTTTGTGTGTATGGACTTTCTTCTTTTCTCTAGCAGGATATTATGAGTATTTTGTTTATTAAAAAACAAAAAGAAATAAGCGTAATAACTGGAAGCATCACCATGGCTTTTTTTATGACCGTACTATAAAATGCATTTCTTTTGTAGCTGAAAGCTTACAAGTACCTATGTGCTGTCTGCTAAGTGCATTCACTTATGAGTGGGTATAAACAAATGGACTTCCCTGCCCTGCACTTGAAATTTCGAAGTATTACAGTAGTTCTCTTTAAAAGCGCTAAATGTGTACACTTACTATCACATGTACGTTTGGTGAGGTTATTCACTCTTACGCTTGAGCCTCTGCACTTCAGTTCTACTCTGGGTACGTAAGATGGGAAGGATGATGAGAAGCGGGGGAAGGCAGTGTGCTGAGGTGTCTGAAATAGCAGTCACTGAGCTGCGAAGAGACAGAGAAACTGCTCCAGTTAAAAGCGCTTCGCTTGCAGGAACAGCCAGTGATTCCTGTGTAGGTACCATAAATAGATCTCTTATCAAGAAAAGGATGATGTTATGATACATGTGAGCGTATTTTAAGAAAGATTTTTAACACAATTGAGCATCTTATGTAAACGGTGTTTCAAATATTTGCTAGGGCTTCTTAGAATAAGTTTGTGTATTTCATCATAACCAAATAACTTCTTATTCTACGTAATTAGTTCAAACAACACGTGAAAACTTCCCAAATAAAAACGGGGAAAAAAATACATTATTTACCCTCTAGAAACAATGTCATTCTGCTCTGCTGAAGTAAATTTAGCCCTGGTTAAATCAGAGACATCTTGTTTGTGTTTCTAAATACTGTCAATCAGGTTTTGCTTATATATAGTCTTTTTCTCCTCTTAGCAAAATGGTCTCCCAAGTGCTCAACATTCTTTGAAACTAAAACATCTCTGTTTATCTTCCCGGCCATTGCTCTAGGGCCAGAAGATCTCCCACTTGATATTCCAGTATGTGACCGAGTTCTCCACCCTTCTCAGACTTCAGGGGTCAGTGTACGCTGTCTTCCTCACTGGGGCTAAACACACCATCAAGGATAGCTTTTGCTTGCTCTCTCACCAACTGTAGAAGCATCATCAAGTTTTAAATGGCATCAGTCACAGATTTCCTCATCCTCGATTTTGGCAAGCCCTGCCTCTCTTTTCCGCAGCTCAACACAGCCTGTTTATTCATGGGCAGAGCTGTCATAAGTTCATTCCAAAAGGACTTTGATTCTGTGCCCAGCCTTCTCCCAAGGTTGTTTTGGTGTGGGTTGTTGATTTTTTTTTTCCCAAACAGGTGAGCCCATCCAGTTCCTTCAGTGCAGGGACTAAACTTGAAAGTCTTGGTATCCTTGCTTATCTCTGTGGCCCCCAGCAGAAGTAGGCATCTCTTTTGAAGTTAAAACTTAACCCTTTACTGTAGCCTTGAAACAATCGGTAGTAACCATAGGCAGGAGCAAAATTAGTTCCCTAAAATGCATACATATAAAAGTAGACTGTATGCATTCACACCTAGAGACATATCACCTAAATCTAAAAGGCAAATTCTCATATCAGAGTATCAGTTTAGCTGGATCTTTTTTATTCAGAGAAAAACTACTCATGTTCTTGCTGAAGTTACTGGACCAATTTATATCTGACTGATAAAGTCCATGAAGTCAGGCCTGTTTTCTGTGTCCTCTTAGGCAGATTTTAAAACCACTGGTCTCCATTGCGGCCCACTGACTTAGATTCCTCTCTGAGAGATGGCATCTGGTAACTGAAGGTTGCTTTTATCTTAGCCCAGGGGTTGCCCTCTGGCTTTATTTAATTCTGAAGGATGAATTAAGTCCTGATTTAATAATGTGATTTCAATTGCCTCCAGATTGTTTCTTTCTCAGTTAACACAAAATTTTAACCTGTTTCTCCAGCTAGAAACAGGGAAACCAGTAACATTAAAATTTTCTTACAAGCTGCTGAGATGCCATTTCCTCTCAGTTGGTATCTCAGACTCTGCCTCTTGTAGGTCATTTATTTATATGTCTGTGGCCTCCTGCGTAAGCAGCTTCTCCAAAAGTTTTGGTCCTAAAATACAATGGCAAGCCTAAGAAAATACAGTAAATTATGGAAAGTTAGCAGCCTTGTTTGTGGTGTACGTGTGAAGTAAAACATCTCTGTGCAGTTTCCATGGGAAAGCTTTCTTGTCTCTTTGCTTAAATAGGCATTCAAGTGTACATAAATGGAGTCTTTAAAGAGCGTGCAGACTTGAAGCCTGGGATTTTATGAAGGAATACTGTAAATAAAGCTTGGTTGTTTATACAAATGAAATTCAATTCTTAGATGCACTCTGGCCCATTTTCTGTCCGACCCAGTGCTGCTCTGTAGACTTAGATTATACTTCAGGGGAGAGCAAGTTAAAACTCAGTTTACTCTTTTATCCTACATAAATCCACCTACTCATCATTAAAAATAGCAGGAGCATGGAAAACTGGTATCACAATAAGAAGTTGTTCCAAGGGTTCATATTCCCTTTTTTTTCCAGGTTGGCTGACAAAACAGGTTTCTGAATGACAGTGTTATCCCTGACCATTCATGGGTGTTTGCTGAATGTGGTGTAAATTTTATATATCCCTTAGGGCATTCAGAGGGTGAAAGCTTCAAAGGGCTCAAGTGCCCTCAACTTCATCTTGGCTGTTGCTCTGTCATGAGGTCAAGTGCATCTTCAGATTATATGCAGGTGCATCTTGTGCAAGCCACAGCTGCAGCTTCGGTTTGTGCTCAGCACAAGAGTGCCATGGTTAGGAAGAGTCAGGCTGGTGAACTGGACCAAAGCATTTTCAGCCTCAGTGATACCTTTTCCTTGAGTCTCAGCAAATCAGATGATGTGTATCATGTGTATAATTGAGGCCCCCACTGCAAGAAAGACCTTGAGGTGCTGGAGCATGTGAAGAGAAGGGCAGTGGAGCTGGTGAAGGGTCTGGAGCAGAAATGCCATGAGGAGCAGCTGAGGGAGCTGGGGTGTCCAGTCTGGAAGGCTCAGGGGTGACCTTACCACTCTACAGCTGACTGGAAGGAGGATGTGGCCAGGTGGGGATCAGCCTCTTCTCCCAGATAACAAGTGATAGGACAAGAGGAAATGGCCGCAAGTTGCATCTGGAGAGGTCTAGTTTGGATAGTAAGAAAAATTTCTTCCCCAAAAGGACTGTCAAGCCAGGCTGCCCTGGGAGGTAATGAAGTCATTGCCCCTACAGGGATTTTCAAAGGTGTGTGGATGTGGCACTTAGGAACATGGTTTAGTAGTAGGCTTGGAAGTGATGGATTAATGATTGGACTCGAACTTAGACATCTTTTTCAACCTTAAGAGTTCTGTGATTTTGTCATTACATTACAGATTAAAATACTGCATTTCCTAGTCTAATAAAAGGATATTTGAAAAGAGAAAGGGACAGTTGTTGTATTGCTGTTTAGACATACCAGTTGTAGTATGTCAAAGACTTGCTGCTCTATTCAGTAAATTTTGTGTGCCCTAATGTTGTCTTTTTTGTTATTTTGACATTAACCAGTTTCAACTCATCCATTTTAAATTATTATTCATATTTCTTTCATGTTTTAGGCTGAATATATATTACATATTTCAAATTCTTTAAAAATAACAACTTGCACAATTTCCATGAAACTTTAGAGTTCCAGCTATACTACCATGAATCTCACTATAAAATTTACATGTAAATATTCACTCTTTTTGTATCTTCTCTTCTTGATAGGTGTAATTAAGGTAATAAATACTTTTTTATTCTTTGGGTTGTATTTAAATATTTTTTTGCCTACTTGTAGAAGTATCAAGTTGTGTTTGCCTGTGTTATGTGATTTTCATGCACATTAATGATCTTTAAAGAGCAGTTTTCCAAAAACTAACTTATTTGCGTTACATATACTCACCTCACAAAGCTTTTTGCATGACTGTCTTTGTTGCATATTATCTTAAACTTAAAATGAAATTCATAAAAATGAGAGTAAGGAGGAGAAGTATAAAACCCAGGGACATCATTCTTCTCTAGGTGTGCGTTCAGACATTTGTATGGCTCAGAGGATTCTTTCTGAAGAACGCCAGCATAGGTACAACTAAAGGCTGAGGTGATGAACTGGGTCGCTTGTTTAGCTCTGGATTTTGATAGTTTTGCATCAGAAACTGAGCAAAAGTGATTTCCTTGCCTGAAATGGAGTAAAGCTGACATTTTGTTGCCTCTGGTGGGCCGCTCTTCAGGACAGAAAAGGGGCAATACACTGTGACAGCCATAACGAGAAGTGATGTGGCGACCCAGACGTGTGAAGCTTACGAAGAAGTTAATTTGATTTTATAGACCATTAAATCAAAACTGATTTTCTGTGGGAGTGTCAGCTGATCAGAATTATATGGGAACAGCAGAAAGGAAAATGGGAAAAGTTACGTATTGTTAAGATACTTGGTGATTACACTTGTAGTGTGTTCTGCAGTTGATTTACTATCAAAACTTAATAACAAAATTATTTTGATTGTAAGATAGAACAGGTGAAGTAGATAGGAGTTTTAATTAGAATTTTCCTAGTGCATTCCTTTATTTTTACATAGCTCTTTTGTATACAGTACAGAATACAGTACATATACATGATAATCGCACTTCTTGAGTCATATTTTTCATGTAGTTTTCTTTAAATGTCTCCCTGGATAATTAAGTCTGACTCTTAAGTTATGGTATGTTAGTTTCTGACAGGTGCCTGCCAGGGATCTTCAGTGCTGTCATGCATTATGTGGATTTCAGCCAAGACAGAAGGGCCTGGGTATTTGTTTCTGGTCACTTCTCATTAAAGCTTTGACTGCAGGAAAGAAAAACAACTATTTAAAGATGAGGAGTATAGGTGCTATAGGAAGTGCATAGAAATAAAATCTGTTAGGCAATTAGTTTTTCTGTGATTCTGTATAGATACTCTGTATACGTGTGAACTGTACATATGTGCGTTTTGATATATAGTAAATATTCTTTCTGCAAAGAAGTATTCTCATATGTTGACAAGAGAAATGCACAGAAGAGATTGGAAAAGTTGGCATGGTATAAGTGGAATATAATAGCACTTTGCTGGAAGACAACTGCTTTGTAGGAATGAAAGGTTAGAATTTAATGTAGGTGGTTCTTGGATAACTGGGATTAAGTGGTGTTCTAGAAATACTGTGAAACAGTCACTGTCTGATTTGGCTTTATTAGAGAGCTCCATTATACATTTATGAAAGCTGCTAGTTCTATATTAGAGCATGAAATTACAGATAGGAATTTGCAAAAAAATGTCCTGCCTTTCTTGAGAGAAAAGGGCAGAGAGAAATACATGGATTTGGAAGTAGCTGTGATTTAATAACCTAGATAAATACTGTTGCTTGATCAAAATAAACAGCTAAAGAAAAATAGTGAGTTCCGTAGTCTTGTCTTTTGAGTAATATTCGTAATTGTTTCGTTAAGGTAGGTAAAACGCTGCATTCATTTAGCCCACTATCACGTCTGTATCAATAGGTAGTAGTGGATGCCTGTGGAAAGGCATAGCAGAGCATGGACGCATATTTCCATCGTATGTGCTACCATCCTCAAGGATTTCCTTATCCAGTATTGGTACATTTCTGTTAAGTAATCTTACCTGGCTTTCCTTCTATTTGCTTGCTTTTTGAGCCAACATAGTAGCATAAAATTCTGTGGCAAGGGATCACACAGGTGTGGTATGAATAACAAACTGTTGGCTATTTGCATTCCTGCCTCCTCCTAGCTCAAGTTGTTACCCTCTACCTGTTGTATGGAGGCAGTAAATTGTTGATCTGCTGATCCTTTCTATAACCTTTGTTTATGAACCTCTTCGTGTCTTTTTTGTCACCTTTTTTCTTCCTTTTCCAGAACCTCTCCATCTTTCTGATCACCCTTGTCCTGTTTCTTTCTCCTTTTTCTGTTTCTGTGATTTTCCTTCTGGGTCAAGGATCTACCTGTTACTCATGATGCATTCACCATGCATTTATATGGTGATGTAGTGATATTGTCTGATTTACTCTTTATTTTGCTTCTAGCAACATCTTATTTCATTTTTTACATATAGATGAAGGCTAGTTACAGTGTCATTTTAGCATCAACATCTCATTTCTATCTGTTTTTCTGAGCCTTTGTTTTTTGTGGTAGTAAAATTATGTCTTTTTCCTCACATATTTCTTCTTTCATGTCTGTCAATATTGACTTTTCACCTGCTATGTTATCTCCCAGTCTCCTAGTACTGTAAGATCTATCTGCTGTTCCTCACAATTGTGCCTTATTTTTCCTTCCCTGACTAAATTCTTAACATTAACAAACCTTTCCATCTTCGCTTGCTCACTTTTGCATATCATGTAGGAATATGAACAATACGGGTCAGAACACCCATTTCTGTGCACTTCTCAGGTGACTTCACCCGAATGGTATTCATCATTTATTTCTGTCCTTTTCTTTGTATCTTGGCCTGCTGTTTCTCCACTCATGGATCTTTTCTCCTTCTGTGGTAGTTCAGAGGGTTTTATGCCTTTGACAAACCTTTCCAAATACCTGTAGGTAAGTTGAGCAGTGTGTGTCACTCGAATTTTTCTTGTCCATGTGTGTTTGATACCTTAAAAAAATAGGAGACTTGAGAAGCACAAGTTTGGCTCCTACCCAGTATATCATATTTACTCAAGTCCACTAATTTTGGACTATTTATTTATTTGTGTAATAATTTCTATTAACAGTCTCTACAATTTGTAAAGTTTGCACATGAAAGTCATTAAGTCATAGCTGCTCCTATCCTCCCAGACCTCCAGACTGTTTTTTAATTGACATCACACTTCTCTGATACCAAGCTTTTAAGCAGGAGGTTACAAGCTATCTAAGAGTTTAACTTTCTCACTCTTGAGTTTCTCTAGAACTTGGGTGTGAATGTAATCTGGGGCTGCTGATTTGGTTGTGTTTTGTTCATTTGTTTGTTACCTTTTTGGCTGACATTTCTACATGAATCAAATCTTTTAGTACATCTCTTGGAAAACCAGATTCTGGTATGGCAACCTCTTTAAGCACCTCAATTTCATTTATTCTTTGTGACTTTATTTCTTCTTTTTACTTTTTGACCACATTTTATACTGTTTGACAAGTGTTTATTTCGAGGGCCAGAGCTAATTTTTTCCTCAGTTTTGTCTTTGTTCCATTCTGCTTTTGCCTGTTAGTATTAAGGTTCATTTCTGTCTTGTTTTCCCCTTTGGATGGGTCTCCAACCTTTTGAGCATTTGCTTTTACTTCTAATACCAAATATATATCTTTTTAATGGGAAAAAGAAACAACTGCTTTAATATGTTTTATATAATCACAGATGTGTGCCGTCTCATCTGTTTCCTTCTGACTGGTTTGTCCTAATGAATATCCAAGGAGGTTTCTTTTATGGTTTGGTATGTTGCCTTCGGCCCCTGTTGATAAGGAATCTGGCAAAGCACAGCGGATGGCATGATGAAATCAGTACTTTCACCTGCAAGCAAACTTTGTTTTCAGGGATGCTGGTTGTCAGACTTGTTATGGATGCATCTGTGGTGTAACTCTTCATTTCTATCTCTGAACTACAGTTAAGAGATTCAATAACCTCTTAAAGAACGTTCAGATTCTTTTATTACTGTTGTGAGCTCCTCTCTTCTTGAATCTCTACACTTGGATTTCCTTACAAGTTTCACTCCTGAACATATTCTTGCCCAGTCGTTTCTGCTTTCTCTTGCTACTTGTATCATCACTACTTTCACACATTCTTTACCCTGCCTTTTACACTTTGAAGATGTTCCTAGTTGCATCTTGTCTCACATTCACTCTCTCCTTCAAATCTAATCAGAAGTTTGTTAAATAATTGCTGTCCAACAGCAGAGCTCATTGTGTGTTTATGTAGCCTAGGTAAGAGGAAATAATATGTGTCCTGAATGAACACTGTCTCTTTAAGAAGTTAGGCCTTACCTGGAGTGGGAAAATATGGCTATGGCACTTCAGCAGCTAGGAAAAATAGAGAAGCCTTGTCATGTACCTCACAAGACTGGAAATTTCCTGCAAATAAACACAGTATTTAAAAAGACTCTATGAAGATTGAGTTTTTCCATGATGGCCTTGGAATATCATTCTCATGATCCACTGATAAGGAAACAGAGTGACCGTGCTGTGACAGAGATATTCCAATGCACCCTTCACAGACACCCATTGCCCTGTGGGGAAAATGGAAGTTAAGAAAGCAGAAGCAAAATTTGCTATGATCTAAGACCACAAACCTTCATCTGACTGAAGTACATCTATTTATGTACATTGTGGAGAAGGTGAAGGAAGTGAAGTGTTTTATCTCTTGAACTGACTGACAAGCAGAAGGCATTGATGAAACTGTTTCAAAATAAGAGAAGTTTTTCTCTGCATGCTTTGGAACACTTAGATTCACTGTGTCTGTGCAATACACCTTTGTAATTTTTTTAATATCTATATCTGAAATCTGTGAGACATTAATTACCAGAATCTTGATTTCCAGAAAATTTTTAAAAGTTGCCTTCATAGTTACTGGCCTTGGTCTATATCTATATGGTCAGATTATGTCCAGTAGCTGTAATTTTCATCTGTTATTGTCAGTAAAGGTCCCTGCATTTGGAAGCATGTATATTCTTGGAACCAAAGTTAGCATCTTTTACAAAGTGATGACCCTACTTATGCTACTGCTTTAAAATAAACATTAATTGCCAGCCTACATAAGGATCTGCAGTCCTAGCAGTTCTAGGGAACTGCTCCACAGCAGTTCCCTAGAACTCCCTTCCTTTATATTTTGCTTTTAGTCAGGCTGTTATATTTAGGGTTGGTTCATGCTCTACACAGATTGTCAAAATTCATTTTGCTTCATGGTGAGTTGGGCAGTAAAGTAATCTTAAGTTTTAGAGCAGACCAGTGTTGAATTCTTCACTTTATTTATAAAATCAATTGATACCATAGGTTTTTGGAATAGATGCAAATTTATAAAAAAAATGAAAATTTAATTTTTATTTCTGTTTGCTTCATGTGGATTAAAGCTACCTGTTCATTCTGCAGTCAGCAAACTGTTGAAAAACATGTCAAAATACAAACATTTTTTGTACCTTTCTGTGTGACTTGAATCAGAAATGAGAGTAATTCCAGAAAGAACTTCTGGAGGAAAAAGATACTGTTAGTAAAATACAGAAAACAGCTTTTGGACATGAGTGAATTTTAATGTTTAAACTTACGATATGTAGTTGGTTTTACTAGTTCTGCCCCTTCTGTTTCCTGTTACAGTTTTGGTAGCACATTTTGGTTTGTTTGTAATTTTGGAGACAAGTTTCTGTCGTGCAGTATTATAAACTGAGCTGACAATAACTGTATTGCTTAAAAACTTGCATTTTGGTGGCTGCCCACTGCAGATCTCCAGATTTCTTAATGCTTGATTACTGTTCTGTCCATCAGCCTGGCTTCCCAGTCAGTGCCTTGCATGGACTGGCAGGTAGAAACAGGAATAAGAAGTTTACTAATCTCCTTGTAGGTAATTCACAATAAAAGGAGGTAAAGAGAAATAAATATTAGAAGAGGAAGAGGGATTGTGATGCACTTTTTTTTTTTTTTTTTTTTGGCACACAGGAGAAAATTTGCTAGCAGCATAATGGCATTGTGCACTGACTCCTCTGTACATTTGTGTGTTTAGCCAGTTACAGAAGCAGTAATTTAAGAACTATTGTCTTGCTGTTGTGTAAACACTTCAGATGTTTGCTTGGCATCACCAGTTCTGGAGATGTATAAAATGGAGAGCTGTGTAGACACTGTGATTCACATAAAAGCAAAATATTTGCTATAGATAAAGATGCCTAGTAAGGAAATTATAAACCACATCCCAAAGAGCATACCATCAAGAAGCTTAGTTTAGAAACATGAATACATGCCAAGTATCGTTATGTGTATTTGAAGTGAGAAAGAAATCCTGGAAGCTACCTATTTCATTCTGCTGCTGTGCTTGGATAAATTTGTGTGACGTTCAGATTTGAATGGTGGTTTAGAAATGTTGCTGTCTCCTGAGTGCCTTGTGCATTCTGTAATAGTCCTGGTTTTCACTAGCTCCTGAGCCTTTGCCACTTGGCACCTGGCCCTGTTGTGGGCCTGCCTGCTACAGCCCAGTTCCAGCTAGGCAATCAGAAGTGCTGAGAGCTATTTCTCACTTCAGTTTTTGTAACACCTTAGTTCTGAAGACAGTGATATAATGATAATTTTCTCCTAATGGAGGTGTCACACGATGTCTGCTGTAGAGTTACTCTCCTGTTACCCCATAGTTATCCCAAAGCAGGAGATGGGCTTATTCAGCTTTGCTGTGAGCACTCATGTATCTTTAGCCGGGTGAGGAAGGCTGTGGAAGGACCTGTGAATAAATAGACAACATGGTTCACCCAATGGAAATATGTTTTTAATGCATTATATATGGTAAAAATAGCAAAGAGGTTCAAATGTCTCATGTCTGAGTTTAAAAGGAAAAAACTACGCCCCAAACGTTGGCATGAGGCCTATTAAAAGAATGGGCTCCCAGTAGATTTCCACACTTTTGTGTTCAGCCCCTATTCAGTGCAAGGCATAGAGATGCTGGAGGAGGACATGAGCATGGGTTAAGGACATAATGAGCAGTCATATGGAATATGACCTAAATACATACCCACTGTCAGAATTAATGCACCAATTTATTAATTTAAGTTCCTTTTGTTAATTACTGCTAATTATGTTGAATTGAGCAGCTCCTGACAAAAGGAATCTAGAAAGAAAACAATTATTTATATAAAAAAAGCCAGGTTGGCATTTTTGATTTTGTTCTGTCAGAAACAAACAGGATATCTTGGAAAGTTTTGAAAGTTATGGTAAATACCTTCTGTACAGGAGATTAATTATTAGGGGTTACGTGAACCAAATCAGCTGCATGTGCCTGTATGGTCATGGGAGGACAAATCCTCTCATCTGGCATCCAGGAGGTATTGTTGTAGGTGTTCAGTATTTTCAAAACAAGTTTTCACTGTGTCAAAACAAGTTTCAACAGGAACATAAAAATACAAAGGCTCACTACATATGTATGTATGATCCATGCAAAAATTCTTTGTACTTCAGAAAGTGAATAATCAACTGACGTTGATAAAGCCTGGAGAAGCTCTTTTATAATTCTAATCTGCTATAGTGTTGAAATAGTTTATATAACAAGATTTTATTGCAAAGTGTCAGCATGATAATACTAGTCTGGAAGGAATAGGTCAAAAACCCCAGGAAGCCTCAGTCTATTCTTCACTCTGACCAACACCCTTCTTAATTCCTATTTTCACCAAATTTAATTGAAAGAGGGGAGAATGTTGCTGTTCTTGCTAAGTTATGAAGATCAGTCATCTATGGAGTTGATGTTTTTCTGTCAGGATTCAGCAGATTTGAAGAAACTTATAGATGTCTTGAAGCAGTTCTTCTAGGGTACAGCAGGAAAGAAATATGGGATGCAAAATTATGTAAATCCTAGAGGTACAATTCCTTTAAAAGAAGTGGACTGCAGTTGTGACAAATGCCTGGGATTCTTGGTTGTATCTCATACAGCTGGACAGGATACAATTCAGTCTTTACCTCAGTCCCAGAATTATTCAAACTCAATTTGCCTGCTGGACAATTCAGACAATAGAGAACTACTGAGGAGAATGGGTTCTACCTACAGACCTTGCTCCAGAAGACTTGGAAGGATTAAGTAGAACTATTCAAAGATTACCATGACTACAGGAGTGCCTACCCAAGTCATATCTATTAAAACTTGAAAAAGTTGAAGAAAAGAGCTCATATTTTCCTGTATACCTTCCCTGGAGTAGGAGAAAATGGATGTATTTGTCAAATACACTGGCTGCTATGATTTTGAATACACTAAGGGTCTGTAGTTAGAGCCAGATATGTACAGAATTAAACCACAGTTGCAGTACTTCCTAAAATATTTTACAATAATTAACTAAAATATTGAAATAATGGGTAGTATTTACGAATAAAGTTTTCTCTCAAAGCCAGTAGTAGGAAAAAAATCCAAATGCAGTAACCTGAGTCTACCTTCAGATGAGAAGGAACAAAGTACTTGTGCCTGATGCAGTGAGAGAAGGTCTCTGTGTCTCTGTGAAAAGATGAAGATTGTCACTCAAGGGCTTTAATTTGCCAATAAGGACACTGTGCTGGTAGTAAAAGCATTGCTGTACTGCTAAATCTGTTATTGATGTGGACCATCATGATGGTTTCATCCCCTTCTTTTCCTCAAATCATCTCTTGTTGGAAAAAGCGCTTGAAAGTCCCACATCTTGAGCTGGAACAAATATAACATGAGTGCAAAATGGGTGAATTTGAGATCTTGGCAGTCATAAACTGAGGATTTTAAGGGGAATATTCTTTGTGAATGACTTGGAAAGATGATTCATCACCCCATGATGATTGTCCGTGTCCCATACATAAAAAGCAGAAATCTCATTGATACAACATTGTGTATGCTTTTTTCCTCACAAAGTTTGTCTTGATGTTCTGCTCTGGATTTGCCACATTTTAAGAGAAATAGAAACACCTAAAGAACCCTTTTAACTTTATTACACCAGCAGCAACTAGAACACAATTGTATAGTTGGCTATAGTACCAGTCCAGCAAAAGCAACAGCAGAAATGAAGTGTGTTGGTGTTAGAATGCTTTCACCATAAATATATGGGAAGTGTTATTTGGTGGGATATTGCAGCTACATAATTTAAAATCTTTGTAGACTTTCAGCATAGGTACGTAAAGGCAAGAGGTATTATTGAGTAGTCAATACAGATTTTCTACCAACTGCATTTAAAAAGTCCAGCACTCAGTTACCCTAGGAAAAAAAAAACAGTACAATTAGAATGAAATTTTACAAAAGCATGTGAATTCTGAGTCAAGTATGTTTTAAGCATGGCAAACCCACACCCTGGGATTTAAACATGTATGGGCTTCTGGAGACCTTGTACCACACTCAGTGTTTCATATCACTGGAAAATATGTAAGCAGCAGGTGAGCCAATTCTGCCTTCTTTTAGATACTTACCACTCGTAATAATAGCAAGACTTTCTTTCCACCAGATAATAAGGTGAAGGAAAGAAGTGCTTTACTCTCAACAGATGTCCTTGAGCATAGCACCTGGAATTCATTGTACTGTGTCAAGTATATATTGTGGTTAACTACAGCAGAATGTGTTGTTTTCTGGAATGATGAAGAAAAATTTCCATAGAAACTTCATCACTTACTACCTTGAACTTGGAAAATGACCATTTGAGGGAACAAAAACAAATAGACAAAAAATAATGGGGTCTTATAAGAAGCTCAGCAGAGAGTTAGACATGTGCCCATAAGTGTATGAAGATTGGCACCCACTCTAGGCTGAAAAGAAAGCAACTTTTTAAACACTGTTTAAACTGAGATCTAAACCATTATGAGAAGGATGCAACACTCAATGTGTGTTTTACTTACTTTACATGAGTGTTCATTGTACTCAACACTCACATAAAGAATATCTGTGTAGTTTGTACAAATGAGTTTCTCTGTACTTACAGGAGAATTTATGCAGGTCTTCTGAGCTTGGTGTAAGGTCAGTGTGATACAGACCCACTAAGAACATAGTAGATGAAAGCTGGAGAAAGAAAGATCTCCATCTTTCCCAGAAAGGAGAAAAAGCATTGATCAAAGGCTGATTTCTGCCATTTGACACAGCCCTCAGAAGCCATAGGTGAAGTTAGCTTTCTTCATCTTCAGTGTAATTCAACAGGTAACCAAATTACTGTTGTTGGGTTTTGTTAATAACAGTTATCCAGAACTGAAAAGCATACCTAGTGTATAAAAGTAGTAATTTCAAAATAATTTAGAGACAACTTGAGAATATCATGTGGCAAAGTTTTTGAAAAAAAAAAAAATCAGAGATTTTTATATGAACCCCTGTGGTATAGCACAGATCATAGTTATCGAGGGTGTAAATTCATGTGAATGTATTGATATGAATAGGGTGTGAGGAATTATCTTTTTCCAAAGTTCATGTTTATATTCACTGTTTCTCTGTGCCTGTATGTACAGGATGCTGGAGTGTGAGTGTTTTCTCTTGATTTAAAATCTTTCTATAAGGAATAACATTGCATGTGAAAGGTGCCTTTACCATGCAGAGTATTGTCCTTAAAAAAATTTGTATCTCAAAGTTATTCATGTCATCTGTTGTGACACAATAGTTTGTGTCATGGTCCTATTTGGGCAGAAACATTTGGGCAGTGCACTTTGACTTCAATGCCAGATGGTCAATAGATGAAACTTACTCAGAAGGTGATTGGTGTTTCTTTTCCTTCTTACTGGTAATCTCTGCAGAGATTGTTGTAATTAAAATGTTGTCATTTCCATTTCACAGGAAATTCAGGGATTTTAGCACATGGTTTTGTCCCAAACTTTGGATGAGAACAAAAAATTTAGAAAAAATTTTCTAGAGTTCATTAGAGTTTCACTTTTCCTACTTCCCCATCTTCTCAATCTAAGTGTGCTGTAACTGGTACAGTCAGGTGTACTGGCCTTTTGGATCTCTTAGTAGGGCCTTTTTTGTTTTGGTTTGAGGGGTTAAGAGAGTGGTATTAATTTTATTTTTGTGTGTATGTGTGATAAACCATAATTATCTCTGATTTTGTTTCATCTGAGATATTTAAGGTGTATGGGAGAGGGACAGAAATGGAGGAACATAACCTGAGTATACTTGTGGTACTGCATTTGCTTCAATCTGGAGAAGACCAAAATGATAAGGGCTACTTCAAGGTATAAAAAGAAAAATAGCAGACATTGAAAATGCTGAAGTATTAAAGGAATTTTTTTAGTGTATGGAACATCGCCCAGGGGTTAATATGAACTTCAAGTGAAATAACATCCTCTTTGAAACAGTACATCTGATCAGAATGTAGACAGGTGTTAGACTTAGTTTTGCAGCAAAGGATACAAGCTCTCTTGCAGCAATCAGTGAAAAGAAAGGATGCAAGTGTAGATAAAGTTGGTGTGGGAGGGTGTTTTTGGTATCATAAGCATTCATTCTGGAATTTACCCAACATTAAAGGCACATATGATTACTGCATATAATGCAGTAAGTGTGGGTTTAATACAAAGTACAGAAATACTATAAAGGAAAATAAGTAAAATGTAGGAAAATAGTTCTGATTGTATCCCATTTAATGATTAAGAATTTCTACAGGAAGAGGGAAGTTTTCAGTAACATTTATCAAGTCAGTTAAGATCATGTGCATGGAAGAGAATCTGCAGAGAAGCTATCAAAGGGGAAGGGAGAAGCTATTTAAAATAAGCAAGCAGAGAAGCATAATTAAATGTTAGGACAGATAAAGCAAGGACAAGTGAAAGGGATAGACCCTGACACTGACAACATGCAGGTGGTACTCCATGAGCTAGCAAAATACGTAGAATTAAACAGGACTTACAAAAGCTACAATTTCAAAGGTGTGGTAGAAAAAACACAGATACAGAAATGGCACTCAGCTGTTGAGATCAGGGGACAGGCAGACCTTCTCAGCTGGTTTATGTACATGTGTGTGCCAGCATGAACAACCACTTTTGCAGGCATAATTATGAGGGTTGTTTTCTGAACTTTGCTTCAATAAACCAAAGTGTGTTCTGTAAATACACAGCACAATCTGTATATGCTATAAAATGCGCGTGCTGGTTGTCCTCTTTCTGGTTTCCATTTCTGGGATCAGCTCCTCAGTCCAGAAATGCTTTTACTTTCCGTTGCTCTTTTAACCTTTGGACAGCATCTCATATCTGTTTACAGCTTGTGCACAAAAGCTGACTGCAGCTATCTGGTAATTAATTTGCCAGGCACAAACTCAGAAAGAGAGAGGAGCGTTCTCTTTGTGGTCTTGCAATGTTTCTAGGTGTGAGGAGGTATGATTGTTGTTCAGTGATTGCCAAAGCTTCTACTGCAGTTATGAAACACATCATGATTGTGAAGCTGATCAGTGTGTGTTTGCTTCAGGAGGAAACCAGCAGAGAGATCAGGAATGTAATAAATGACATTGCAGCTGTTCTCACTTTAGATCTCTTCTTGGTGAGGAGAACGGGAGAGAAATTTACAGAGACCAGTGATAGAAATAGAAAATAAGATTAAAAAAAAGAGAGAAAGTGAAAGTTTGATGCAAAATGTAGTAGGCAGAAACCAAAGGCAGAATGATGAAGCAACTTTTAATATAACTGGCAAGTAAAGGGCATCCCTGGGACATGTAAAATACATTTATTACGTGGTTGAGTATGTCAGCAAAAAAACCTCAAAGTACAGTTCTAATTCAATTTTGGATACGTAGGATTAGCTCATTGTATTGATTTATGAGTCACTTGAACCTTTGTAAAGAAAATAGACTAAGATCCAAAATATACAAAGCACACTTTAATAAAGAACATTATCCTATTAATTTTGAAGTTTAACAGAAGGAATTACAGTTCATACAATGTTGTTAGTATTTATTTGCTGCATTTTGTGTAAACTAATGCCATCAGCAGTGACAGTATTGAGTCAAGGTTTCTGAGAGAGATAAAGAGCTTATTTCCTACAGGTATCCTGACTTCTCCTCACTATTTTTCTGCTCCATTGCCTTGTCTGTCTTTGGGCCTTGTGTACTATATGTGAGGCCTTTTCCAGATAGGGAAAATAGGAAACGTGGGAAAGTCCTTCAATTTATGTTTTTAAGATTATTCCTTCCTAATCATATACTTTCTGTTCTTTTCACTAGGACATATTTCAAGACATTTGTCCCTCAGTTCCAGGAGGCAGCATTTGCTAATGGGAAGCTTTAGACAGCTTCAGGCATGGAAACTATACTGGACAGATCCTTCGGTCTGCACATGTCGGCCCAGAAGAAGAATGCCTGGAAATGGCTTGGACTGTCTTGATAGGTGCTTTCTTGCCTCTGAACTGGTTTTGGTAGCTTCAGTTTTTGAAACAAAGACCTCACTAGCATGCTTAGAACTGAATATTTGGTATTAGTCCTGCCCCTTTGCCTCTGCCACCACCATTTCTTTCTGTATCTGTTGGATTAAATTTAAAAGGGCGTGTATTGATATGATAACACTTTCTTGTGCCAACAATGTCCTGTGTGTTATGCCTTGTTTCCTTGTCTTCAGATGTTCTAAATTGGATTGGTTTTCCCCATGGAAATATAATGTAATGTGTATATTTAGTTAACATTTTCAGCTTATCCTCAGAAAACATGAAACTGCTGTATGTACAGGGAATGCCTGACAGACTGTACAGTGCCATATTCTGCCTTTGGAGGTTTGTGTCTCACTGTGGTTGTTACTCTCACAGGTATGGATATGAGTTGCACACTTCAATTCTCAGTGCCTTTCCAGTGGATCTGAAGTTACTATAGCAAGGTGTTTGAGGTTTGGTGGTTTTTCTAATGCTTCTGTTGAAAGCTCATCTTACGTGAAATGTTAGGTTTTTATGCTTTGTTTTTATTTCCAGTTGTACAATTTTGGTGTTTTCCTAACAAGAGTCCCTTGCCATTATGAAAAAGTTCTACTTCTTTAGTACCAACATGCAAGTAACTAGTTATTTAAACCAATATAACAAAATAAAGCTCTTTCTTAGATGTGTAATTTTGCCAAATGAGATAAATACTATTATAAAGCAAACTTTCAACAAAGGAATGAATGATGTCTTGGAAAATAACTGCTGAAATAACGTAGGGCTATAGATATTTAGCTTAATGCTTAAGTTCAGCGTATCTTCTCAGAAAATATTTTTAAGCGTATATAACTGGAAACATTGCCTCCCCTAATTCTGAAAGGCCAAATGCAAAATTCCACCTATTCATCCTTTCTTTCCTGCTTGTGTCAGGCGTACCAGTTGGGACTAATGGTCACGATGTCACTTCCCCAATTAATTTGTGAATAGACCAAGGTACTTTCCAGTAAGGAATAAAATTAACAGAGTATGTTGCTTATAAATGGTATCTGGAAAATGTGCTCTACTTCTGCTAACTACAAGGAACTAAGTGAATAGTATACAGATGATACAGTGGAACTGGAAAACATTTAATTTTAAATTATTCACTGTAGCATCACATGCAAGGAAGTCTTGTCAAACTACTTGATTGGCAGTATTCTCCTACCCTTTCTACAGCTTGTTATTTCTCATGAAAAACAGTGCTTTTCAGGGTTTGTATTCACCTAGGAAATACAGATGGGTTTGAGCATTGAAGCTTAATGATTAAGAATTATGCAAATAATTTGCCTCTAGAAACTACAAGTATTTTTAGCTAGTTTGTGGGCAAAATTTAATTTATGTTTAATACTGACGTTCTTGGCTGAAAATTAAGCTACAAAACTACAAACAAAATCAGAAGCTTTATTGTAAGTCTGCAGAGAAGGCATATTCTGTCCTGTGACCTACCCCTTTGTGATTCTCAGTGCATTTTCTGAGGACTGTCAACAGTTTCAAAGGCCTGAGCCTGAATTCCCTCTGCGGAGACATTTGCATGCATAGAGCAGATGTAGAAGGTAATGGTTTTTTGTGAATAGCAAAATCATAATTGAACAACCTCAAGTGACTAAGAACAAAATATTGTTAGTATACTGGGATGATCTCATGTTTGCATTTATTTAGGTAAAGGCCAAAGCCACAGACGCATATTCAAGAATAAGCCAGCCTTGTGAATGTGGTGGGAGAAGGAGGATGGCTAGTGAAAAACATTTCTTCGCATAGTATTCAAAATCTGATAGAAACAATCTCTAGCCGTCTTCAAAAGGTATAAACCAAGCCCTTGAGTTGCATCAGCACATTCCTGGAATCTTACATTTTATAAGTTTGATTCGGTGTTGTACCGATTGCCCCATGAGCACAGTGTGTGCTTTTATATACCTGATTGCCCAAGTGGCACCAGTTATTTATTTATTTTATTTTATTTTTTCAGAAGTTATCATAATTCAAAAGCTAGCAGTTGTAAAATAGTTTGAGAAGTGGTCCGTTCTTCAGAATTTAGATTTATTCTCCACCAAAAATGCATCCTTCACCTCAGTCCTAGTCATTTTGGACAATGAACTGCTTTATTATTAAAGAGTTTTAGAAACCATGTAAGAAAATATTTTGAGGGTACAGAAAGCCTAAACCAGCAATTCATTGTGTTAAATTCAATAGTTTCACCAACTTTTCACTGACATACATAGAAACAAATCAGTAGTTTCAGTCTAATTTTAACATCATGCTGGTAGTATTTTGGGGAAAAAAAAAAAAAAAAGAGGTAGAAAAGGTGAAAAACTGTACTGTTTGTGTTCAAGGTAAGCTTATCAATTTTCAGATTAGAAGAAAAGGCATTTTTGTTACACTTAAAGAATATTTTCTTTATTTCAAGATCACCCTTTACTCTTTGACCTACATATTTTATGAAATAAAATTTTATGGTATTTTGTGATCCCTTTTTAGTAGTTCTCAGAAGTATTGGGAGTGTTAGCTCCCAAATGAGGTATTGAGAGGAGAGACACTGAAATGAATGGAACCTTCTCTCCGGGAGAATTACCATATAAATACTATACCAGAAGAGAGGGTTTGTTTGAAAAATTTTATGTCAACCCAAGTATCCATTGAAGGCGTTTAAGTTAGCCACAAAAGTTGGGATCTAATGAGTTGGAGTTATTTCTGTTATCTCCTGTTTTATTATAATTTCCATTGTGGCCAGTGTAACTGCACTGAGACTCTCAGCACTTCCTTCCCTATTATGTGATGTATGCAATTGAAGGGAACAGTCAGACCTAGGCTATTTTCCTTGGCTTAAGAGAACCACAAAACATAGGAGAAAAATGGCAATGTTGCAAACATATCAAAAAGCCGAAACTCTACACCGTCCTAGTTTTGACTGAAAGAATGCAGGAAGTCTTGAATTACTCAGCCCTGCTCATTCACGGTTTTCCAAAGGTCCTTAAATCACAAACTTAGAGTCAAGCCTTCGTTCATCTGCATACATAATCCACTGTCCTGAAAGTAATGCCAAATCTTATGGATTCAAAGTTAGACTTTTTGTGAACTTGCTGGAAAGACTGGACAAACAGCTGGAAGAATAAATAAAAGACTGCACCATACATCGTTTGACCTTCATTGATCTTTCCATTGTGATGGCCACTGCTTTGTTGATTGGCATTTTTCATTTGCTAATCAGCACCTCTTGGTTCACTGTCCTTGAACATCTTCCCATTTGTACCGAGAGTAGGCTTGAGTCAATTTTTGAGAAGAGATCATTCCTGGAGCTAGCACAGGTCTCCTGTGCATTGTTAAACCCTCCCTAGGGATGTTTCTCTGTATGTTCCCTTTCTGTCACCCTGTCTGGAACCTACAGCAATGAGCATCTTCGGTGAATCACTCAGCGGATGAGATTTAGCCACGAAGTGCAGTACTGTAAGTCTCACTTCAGGTGGTTTTACACACAGATTTTTACCTAGGAAAGAGAGGATTAAATCTTGAGTACTCTCCATTGAGCAGTGCCCCCTAAGACAAGGCTGGGGGTTTAGCAGAGCTCAGAAATCTGTTTAAGTGAGGAGCAGATGCAGCTTAGACATCTTTCTGTGTCAGTACCCTTAACCAGAGAAGCTGCAGGCAATAGAAACCTGTAGCAGCCCTGTGAGGGTCACCAGTGCAGATCTGAAATACTTTTCTAGTACTGTGTCTGTGCAGCAGTGACATGGAGATGAAGGAGAGAGTCCTTTGTCAGTGCAGAGGGGAGTTTCTCACCTTTCCAGCTTTGTAAGAAAGATGTGCTGCAAGCAGGTAGCAAGCTTTGGACATAACTTATGACCACAATTGTTAATTATGGGGTGCTGTTCCTTGCCCCGTGAAACAAATGAAGTCTGTGACCAAACTGAACTGCCAGTGAACACTTTCCTTAAATTATTTATGTCTCTGTAAATGATGCATTGTAGCGCTCATTAAACCTAAAAGTTACTCTTACTTTTTAAATGTTACTGAAAATCCCTTAAGTCATCTCATTTTCAGTTTTTATTTTCAGGTCTCTGTCCTCTTCTGGGACAATTTTGCCTTCGTCCTTACTAGTTGCTGCTATTTTTAGCAAACTGGAGTTCATTCTTTTAACAAGGCTACAAGGTGTACGCCACATCTCGTGGGCCTATATTAAATATAGAATTATTTGCTGTAAGAGTAGGTAGAAGCTGTTTTTTATTTACTAAGGCAAGTGTTGTATTCTCCACAAAAGAAGAATTCTGAGGAGAGGCTATTACCAGATCAGAGAGGATAATCAATCATGCTGATGGCGCTGGGTACATTTTTTTTACCAGCTCTTCATTTCATTTCCATGTTAGCAAATTAGCAGGGGCAAAATGAATTGTCCTTTCCTGAAGGAAGCCTGCACATAAATAAAGCATTGATCAGACATTATCTTTTCCTGTTTATACTTTGCATCAATAGGGTTTGCCCCTACAGGGAAAGCCAGTAAAACTCTGAAAAACATCTATAAACAATGCAGGGAGGGTTAATATTTTCATTTACTGATTTCTATAGATTCAGAGAATAATTTCAAACTTTGTTCTGGGGGAAGGTAAACAACACAAATATCAGAAATATGCAAGTAATTTTAGCTATGTAGGAAATAAAAATTTAGCAGTTGAAGTATTATTCTGCAAGAACTCAAGGGTTCTGTCATGTATTTCTAATAGGCATATGCCTTGAAAGGCCATGACATGTAGTGATTTTAGTCCTGCTTTTCTTATTCTATTCCCTGTCTGATGTTAAAGAGCTCAGTTCTTGGTTCCAAGGCACTGCACAAACACCATTTTGTTCAAGTGGTAGCTACCAAACGAAAAGGTAAGGGGGGAAACCAGTATGGGCTGCTGAAAATAGGTCTTAAATAATCAAGAAATCAGAAAGGAAGCAAGGTTTGACAGCTGCCCTGCCACTTGCTGAGTCTACAATATATGGGCCTTTAAATGTGCACCCAGTACAAAATACAGGAGACTTTTCTTGCAGTGCTAAAGAATAAAAGCAGTTCTAAACAACAGGAAGTAAAGCAAGCATTTCATTGCAAAATACACGCTACAAGTGTAACATTATTTGTGTCTACAGCTCCCTGTGTTTCTCCTGTCACCAGAAATGCTGAAGAATTAATGCCTCGTGCTGCAGCTGCCCACAGTGAAAATTGATCCTTGGGGTACTCCGTGTTTTCATCCAACTCTAGTTAAACCCTAATGATGCTTTTTCTGTCCCTGAGGATGGCAAAGCAGTACTGGGGAGCAGCAAATCTTACATTGTCAGGGGTTTCTGTTCCACTGCTGCTCCATTTCAAGCCCTTGATTTGGGTGGGGTGAGTACTTTGTAAGCCTTCAAGCCTGCCAGCAATCAGGGTACATTTAATTTCCTCGTGATTTATTTGAAATGGTTCAAGCTGATCCTAATTTGACATCCTGTTTCCCTTATTCCACTGTCCCTTTCAGCAAAGTTTTTTCAGTACTTGTTTAAAAACCAGAGCCATCGAGGTTATTTGTGTCTTTGGAAGGGGACATAGCCCTGGTGCAAGAGTCGCAGCTCGAGGTTGGAGCCGTGCGTTTCTTCCCTGAACTGCAGCGTCAGCAGCAGCCCAAGCGTCGCACACCCCTCCCAGCAAACCTCACTGGAGCTGCGTGTGACAGGCTGGCAAGCTGGTGACAAAAACCCCGACCCATTTTTCAGTTTTCCACAGGGGACCACCAAAATGGTGTCTGCTGGCTCAGGCACTGTGTGCAGCCTGTGAGATCCCAGCTGCAGGAGGTAAAAGGCCTGGGTTGCTCATCAGCAGGGACTAGGTTCATATTTGTGCCCAGCACAGGAGCTGTGCCAGGCAGAATGCCACCCTGCTGATGCTGCTGAGGCCAGGCCTTTCCTCTTAATGCCTTGATAGGAAAAGGCAGCTACAAAATCCTGCTGCAACTCAAATACAGCCCTGCCAGCTAGGCATGATTTCTTGTGTGTTTTGGCCAACTGAGCCTGCTCTCTGCTGAAATAGGCACTATGGGCATGCTGTGTTTCCTAGACTTTCTGCACTATCTCCTTGTCCCTTGTATCCAGTGGTTGCTGTGTCTCAACACACCCATTTTCCTCTTGACTGTAGGGGATCTCTCAGGGATCTCACGGGTGAACCAGGAAAGAGGATGGCTTCTGCTGGTTTCAGCAAGAAGGAGGTAAGTTTGGGTGAATGAGTTGGGTCTGTGAGAATTGGACTTGTCCTCCTCAGAGCACCCACATCCCTGGTGGCCAAGAAGGAATGACAGCTTCTGTCTAATGGGGTCAGATAGTAAATGGAGCCGTTTCCGCACGGTGGTGGCTGGTGTGTAATTATACACTGGGCCTGGCGTGTCTGGTCCTAATAGCACCCAGGACTCTTGGGAGTGACTCAGCCTCTGCTTGGGGCTAATTATGGGCAGGTTGCATGAAAAACCCCCGCAATTTGATTCTGCCTTCCTCTCCTCCAGTGGATGGGTGTTCAGCAACGACCTGGATTGCTCATACAAAGCTCATACAGAAAGGGTAAATGCCTGCTCACTCGTGAGGAAAAGGCTTTTCAAAGCAAGGCTGCAAAGAACACTCAGAGGTGCCTGGCTTGAAGAGGAGGTGGTGCCTGCCAGAGCATTGCTTGGGCAAATGTGATTCCCTGTGTCTGGCATCACCCATTGCTGGAGTACCTTATAAGAGAGATTCAAAAATAATGTGATTGCTTGGTTTATCATGCTTGTGGATGACAGGACTATTTCTTCTGCATTTGTCATGGCCATTTTGTTGAATTGGGCATTATTTTTGTTGTGGTGCTGCAGAATTGGATCATGGGTCATGGCTCTTTTCAGAAATGAACCTTGTATTCAGCACTGTGACATACTGTGGCAAAAGGGTCCTCACATTGGCTAAGCTGTGTGAAGTGTTTGTTACGTGCTCTGCTCCTGAGATACCTTTGGAGCAGCCTCAAGAATCAGGGAAGTTAATTTGGGGCAAACATTTAGAAGATGATGGAGGTTACCAGCATCACTTTGTATGGAGCCCCATGTTTGCTAAGACCTTGTACTGATTTTGAAGCATATACCTTAAAGAAACATCAGAAGTATCTCCCTGTGTCTAGTGTTACATACACAGAATTAGGGAAGTTGCAAGAAGCTGTTGAAATGAATTTGCAGGCAGTTTTGTGACTGCTTCCTGTCAGGTCTGTTGAATTGTTGTTTATGGGGAAGAGTTACCAAAAATTCTGTCTCGAGAAGTGATACCATCAAATGCACAAATCTCCAAGGTACCAAGCTCACAGCAGAGAGCATTTCCACAAGAACAAGCAGTCCCACAGTGGTGCCCACAGAGGTTGGGGCATCTCCCTGGAGATTGGTGAGCCAGGAGTTGCCAATGCCGTGGTGGTCCTGTCCAGCAACTGGAGATAGACCTGCTTCAGGCAAAATGTGGGACTAAATGACCCGAAGACAAACCTTTCAGGCAACTTGGATGTGATTTTATTTATTTTTTAATGCCTGTGATAGAGATCTAAGCACAAACAATCTCCTTTAAAGATTGTTCAGAGGCAATGGCACTTGGAAACGAAATTAAGAGCTTAAGTGGTGAGATTTCATAAGTTTATTATTTCTAGCCTTTTTTACATCTTAGAAGGGCAAAACCATAAAATTTAAATAAATTCAGAACTTTTTCAGTCATTCACTTGTGTTAGTAGGCATGGCTGCAAAAATTGTGGCTGATGTTTGTACAACGCAATGCTCTTAAGTAGCTGCCTAAGCTAATTCTGAGCAGAGCAGCTCAAGTACTTGTTGATGCATTAGATATATATTGCATCATCCCTTCATTTTTATGAAAGGTACCTTGATGTTGCTTTGAAGAAAAGCTGTGTTTGGATTTGAAAGTAGGCTGGGCTTCTGGTGCCAGTGCTCCGTGTATACAAACAAGATGCTTCTTCAGGGAGGAGCTAGGGCTAGAAACTGGTCCAACCTGCGCTGAATTCTGGTTGTTTAGACCACTTAAAGAGCAGTTCGCAAACAGGAAAGAGTTAAAACCGAGTTAAATGAGCTGCTTTGTGGGCAAGGGTATCCGGGCAGACTGGCAATTGTGGCGAGAAGCCCTGTGCATGCCAACCTGAGAGGCCTGTTTGCAGGGTAGTTAGCTTTTACATACTGACATCTTGCTATAGAAAAATAAGAATTGTTTTTAGGTTTGTCTTTGCACCTTGTCCTGCCACTCAAGATTAAATCTCTCAGACAAAACAAGCTGTTTGGGAGGCGGACCAAGAATGCCTTTACAGTGAAGAAAAATAAAAACACTCAGCCAACTGTGATTAACTATTGAATGCGAAACACTCCCTGGGTTTTGTTTATTTGTAGGCTGTAGAAAAAGCTCACAAACGATGCCATGCTTTCAGTGTGAAAACACTTCAGCCTCTGCATCCCTCTGTTGCTGGGGGACGGAAAGGATTTTATCCAAGCTGGTTCAGGAGGGGGCTTTTTTCTCTAAATTTCTGAAAGTGTTGTTTATTTGTTTTTGCAAAGGCAGTGTACCCGGTTTCCTCCCATTGTGCATATTCCTGCCTCCAGCTGTTCCAACCTGAGCTGGACTTTGGCTCCCTCCCCTCTCACTCCACTGGGCAGCACAGGCTGAGAGCACCCAGCTCTGGCACGGTGCTACCAGATGCAGTGGCATGTATCTGTATTCCAAATGCTGGCCAGGTGAGCACAGGGAGAAGTTGTCAGTAAAATAAAATAATTTTTTAAAAATACAAAAAAGTGCCTGTGAGCAATTTCTTATTGCTTGCAGGCAGCTGTGAGCATCCCCGAGCTTTGAGACAACCTCTGGAAATGACGGTGAAGGAGCCCGATGTGCTTCATGTGTGGATTTACCTGTTCATCTTAGCAAATGACAACATCCAGGTGTACAGGCAGATTTAGGTTTCAGGGAAGGGAGAGAAAGTGGGTGCTGGCAGCCAGAGAGGGAGGGAGCAGAGGCTTATTGGCACTGTGCTGCTGTGGGCCTGGAGTAGCACTGCTGGGTATTGTGTTTGTGCTGGAAGGGCTGAAGGTGGAGGCAAGTACGTGGAATTGTGCAGGATTGCTCTTCAAGGTCAAGGAAGTGCAGAAAGTAAACAGTGTTAATTGGGAAAGAAAAACAGGATTATTAAGACTTCTTTGGCTCCAGTTTTCTAAATTGCAGGAGTCAAGGCATTTGTGTTTTGTCATTAACTTATTAGTGCATCTTTAAATGCAGTGCAGGACAGGTCTGTTGGGAATTTTAACATTTAAAGCTGCACTTTCATCTCTCCACTGCACACAGAGGTAACTGAGCTCTTTAAAGGAAGGACCATACAGTGCAGATTCTTAACATTGGTTATCAGTTGAGTGCAGATAAAGCTCAGGCTCTGCAGTGGTGCTTTCTGGCATCCCAGTACCAGGCATGAGGAGAGCAGAATCAGGGCTTCTCAGTCCCAACCGCCCAGGCTGAGTCTCCATCACTTAAGCAGTAAAACTGCAAAGGGGGCAGTCTTGACAGCAGAACAGCCAGAAACAGGCAATGAGATTTCGCCCAAGTGGACTCTGACTTGGTAGCCAATTGCCTTCTATGAAATATGAGCAGTATGCAGTTTTTAATGCAGGATTAGATGCTCCTGTGGTACAGTTTTTTTCTCAGGCTTGGACTAGAAAGCCTTTTGGTCCAGTTACTGCAGGTGTGATCAGGACACACCTAATATGTCAGCGTTTGGGGTTTTTGTTGGTGTTGATTTTTTGGTTTTTTTTCTTCTAGGGCTATTTAGCTTATTTTGTTGACAGAAAATATAAAGCCAGTTCTGGCCACTCCCTGAAGTCCCAGGGAACAGACTGCCAAATTAACTCTTCCCATCATTTTACTATGTGACTCTTTAAAAACAAACCAGGATCCAAACCCCACTGCAGCAGTTTCTGTGCATGTGAGCAGCAGAACTGATAACATCTAATCAGCCTCTTTGCCAAGGCAAGACAGCAAGAAGTTCTTGCTTTATAACATTAAAAATGCTTTGTAGTTATATAGGACTTTTCATGTGAGGACATCAAAGTGCAGTATAGGTATTAATTAATTAATTAGGTTTCACAACACCCTTGTGAAGTATTTGTGTCCATTTTACAAACAAGGGACTGAGGCAGAAAGCAAGGATGTGATTTGTCCAGGGTACTCCGTGGCAGGACAGGAGCCAGGCCCAGCTGTGCTGCAGCCAGCAGTGCTGCTCCCACCCTTCTGGGGCAGGGGGAAGCCGTGTCCAATCTCCCTGTGAGAGTGGGAAATGGCTCAATCCTCAGCCTAAGCCTCTCCTACCACGTCCCATGGGCATTGCCTGGGAGCAGACATGCAGAGAAGGGCAGTGCAGAGGCTGCCACTGCTCTTACTTTGTCCCTCCCGCCCCCTGGTCTGTGCCTGAGCTGGCACATCCCATCCTGCAGTCCTGCAGCCCAGCACCACAATGGGTCTGGAGGAAGTGTAGGAATGACACAGGGCTGAAGGCAGTGCCCCTCCCCAAGAGACTCAGGGCTCTTACCCCTCTCCATCACCAGCACAGCCATGCCCTGAGTCACCAGTGAGAGATTTCAGTCCTTCAGAGTGTTGCTGAGAGCTGGAAGGCTCTTGACACTGGCTGGGAATAGGCAGGGTTTCCCCTGGAGCTTGCAGGCATCACCCAGGGCCAGGACACTTCTTCACCTGCCTCTTGGGAGGCTCCAGCTGATGCCAGCTGTGCTCAGCACCCATCTCCCAGTCAGCTGCAGGAATGGGCCCTGCAGGATGCAGCAGCCCATGCCAGTCTGTCAAAAACAAGGAAGCCAAGAAGAAGCTGCTACAAGTCTCACATGGCCGAGAGGAGCCACCATGCAGGCAGAGTTCCTAAGGATTCCCCTTCAGCTCCAAGCAAGGTGTCCAAACCCAGTGGGAAAAGGACAGTGCTTAATAGCTCTACTTCCTGCAAAATCTCTTGGTGGGCAGCACCAGCAGGCCTGGGAGAAACAGGTTTGGGTGAGGGAAGCACATGATCCTGGGGCTGAGGGCAGGTGGGAGGCTGGAAGTCTCTTTCCCAACAGGAGGAAGGTGGGGGAGAACTGGCGTGCTGCTGCTCAGCCAGCCTGCTCCAGCAGCAAGGTATTGTGGCCTCTCAGGAAACTGCCCCAGAGCTCTTTGATCATCAGAGAGAATAATGGAAAAAATTTGATTTAATAGAGGTCAAATTAACATAGATTCCATTGGCTAAATGGGGAAAACCTTAAAATAGAAGATGTTCCTTAAAAAAAAAAAAAAAAATTAAGACCAGATGAGCTTTGTCCAACTGAGAAGCATGAAAAGTTCTCCTTAGCACGATGTGGTTATTTTGTAATAATCATGCATTACACTGATACGTAATTGCATGCAGGGAGAACAGGAGTAGTGCCTAGTGTAGAATTGCCAGACACCATCAGCTACCATGAAGTAAAGCCTATTCATAGTGGTCCATGTTTTTCTGATACATCAGTAATTCCCTCCCTTGTGTCATTTTGCTGAGCAAGACTTCTTTTCATCCCCCTCCAAGCTTTGAGGCCATAACTTTGAAGGCATCTCATTTTTTCATTCACTCTCCTTGAATCCTTAATGCTTAAGTGACTACAGTTTGCAAATGAACTATGCCAGAAGACAACATAGTATCAACTTTCTTCTCTCCTGAATCTCCACCAAATTTTTGATGTTTTGACTGAACTGAAATATGGTAATTCCTCTAAAAGCATAACTAGAAAAAAAAAAGACAACAAATCCAGTTGGCCAAGGTATGGTCTTCAGGCCCCAGTTCAACTCCAGCATTTAAGAACTTGCTTAACTTACTAATTGAAGTCAATGGGATTTCAAGCACTTTGCTGAAATAGGAGATTCTGTGGACAAGGTTTGTGCCAGTACATTTGTAATACAGAAATAAAGTGGTGCCAGGTTTATTTTGGCGCTGGGTTTCTTTGTGGTGGTGATTGACAAATCCACAGAATTGGACTAACACCAGAGTGGTGATGATTATAAGAGAAGTGATGACAAGAAATAATAAATTTTGAACTGGCAAACACTTTAACTCGGGCAGACTGTAAACCTCTACGTAAGGAAAGAAACAGGTTCGTTTATGCTGATAAATGCACTCTTTTCAGGAAGACCTCCAGTTAACCAGCAACTAATGTGCTGGGACAGCTAAAAATTTTAAAGCAAATCCTTTTGTAAGTGGTGTAACTGCACCAAAGCTTTTGGAAACAGATAGGTTTACATCACACGATAGTCTAGTCATATAATCTTGTAATCATTTTGAAAAAGTATCATTTCCTGGACAAAAATCTTCATGCCTTTGCATTGCAGGCAATAGGACGGAGCTCAGCATGGTAAGGGATTTTGTGTCTGTTTGCTGGAGGACGTCCAAACCCACCCCACTAACCAATAAATCACTACCTAATTGAAAAGATTCACAGAAACAGATTACAACATCAAGGATGGAACCAGTACGGTAGGAATTAGACTGACAATGTCCATATGCAGGGTGTGGTATCAAAAGCTGATCTTACAGCCTGCCCCCACTTGCCCTTCTCCCTCCTCTTCCTCCTCCTGCCGCTCCTTGCTGCCTGATCTAGCGCATACCTGGTCACATGGAGTTAGTTCAACTCACTAACCCAGGAAAAAAAAAAAAACTTAAGACTTTTAAAACCTTAAAAAAAAAAAAAAAAAAAAGACATTTTTTGAGTGGGTTCTTTTTTTCCTGTTTTAGTGAATTGACTCATTACAGCTCCATCAGCCAATGGCAGCAGGGAGAGCATGGTCCTACTGTGGATCCAGGCAGTTATTCTGGCTTTGGCCTCCTCATGATACCTTAACTGTGGCATGGCAATTTCCACTTTACTGACACAGGACAACATGGACAAGTTATTGCCGGTACATCAAAGACCTGGAAAAAATTAATCAACAGCACCTCCGAGCTATTAGGCATAGACTGTAGTTAGATAAAATCGTAAATAATGAAATCCCATAAGTATGTTGCACAACAAGTATTGAAGCAGAGCTCATAAAACTCTTTCCTGATGCATTTGAGCCTTTTCCTTCCACAGAAGACATTGCTTTCTAAAAGTAATTTTTTTTTTTTTATTAGCAAACTCCTGCTGGGCAGAGGCGGGAAGGGCCCCAGCCCATGTGATGTCAGGATAAATATGTGGGAAGCCAATGCAGCAGAAAATCCAGCCAGAGGAATGTCTGGTGCAGAGTGAGTGGTGCAGGAGCAGGCTGGCTGTGTCTCCCACCATCCGCACGCCTGCGAGGTGCTCGGGCTCTGGCTGTGGCCAGGGCTGGGAGGGAGGGCAGCACGGCTGAGCTGCACTGGCTCAACCCCACGTGTGTTTCCAGCTCTCCCATCTCTGGGGAATGCATCCCAAAACGTGTGTTCCTTTCCCAAGGGCACACTGAGCAAGGTGAAATGGATGGGCCTGTCTGTCTGATGCAGAAGCAATTAGCCTGGGCTTTAATGAAGGATTTTAACATCTGAGTGAAGGAAACCTTAACAAAAGACCTTTGCATTAGACTCTGCAAATTTATTGTAAGCAACAAGTAACAAGAGCAGATTTAGAGATAAAGATAATGAAAAACACTGCATTCTCTTGCCCAAAAGCCTATAAATCAAGACCTTGGCTCTTCTCTGCAGAAATGTGCTCAGATGTAATTGGAAACAGACAACACCAATCTGAAACACCCAATCGAGCTCAGTTTGCAATGGCTTGGGTCTCTGAACTAAAGAAGAGGCCCTCCCTTCCCAAGTAATGGTCAGTGATTGTGCCACTGTCCTGCCTGTCCATTTTATCTGATGCTGCCCAGGGGTTTGGCAGCAGTGGAACATGCCCTCAAGTCCCGTGGCTGAGGAGGATCCTGTGGGCACATTGGCACTCTGGCCAGGCAGGGGGCTGGGGCAGGGCACCTGGGCTGGCAGAGGGCCCTCTGCACGGGGAGCAAGAGGAAGGGCTCCTCCGACCACAAGCCCGGAGCAGGAGCAGCACGCTGCCACCGCATTTCCTTGGAGGTGTTTCCTCCCCACGTGTGGCACAGCCATGTCAGCTCCCCTTCTGGAGACCACCCCAGCTTTGCTCCACAGGGGAGAAGTTCCCATCACCTCCAGCACAGCCATGGTGAGGATGCTCTGTGACAAAGAAGAGGCACCTTCTCTGTTTCTTCACTCTTGGCACAGCCTCAGCTGTGGTGGCTCACTTTGAACTCAGAGGCCAATTAGCTGTCCGAAAGACAATTGCACAGGAAAGCTGTGCTGGTGTAAGACAAATCATCATTGTACCACCATCACACACCTCGTGTAGATATTCTTCAGTTTAACTGCCACCTCTGTGTAAAGTGCTTATTTCAAAGTGAAAAGGCTGTTTTCATCCAGAGCCGTCCAGAAGACGTCATAGTGCTGTAATTATATCCGTAATAAACAGTGAAGCTGCTGTGGAGAGAGGAGCAAGCACAGCGAGGAGTTCTGCAGGGCACTGGTGCCAAGCCAGATCAAGGCAATAGAATTTATAGCTGCTATTATCTGCGTGAGGTATATTTATGACTCCCCTCCCTTTTGCTCTGATATCTTCAAATCTCACAATATTTGTGTATTAATTCCCATAACATTCCTGTAGGTAAGGAAATTGCAAACAAGAAGCACAGTATTGGAGCCTCTTCATGCAACACAGAGCAGGGTTTGGAAGATGGGAAAACATGAGAAATTTTCAGCAGTTACAGGTACATCCATGAAAATTAACCATATAACCATGATGTAAATAGTTGGGCTATCTACAAGGTAAACAGCTACATTCCTCTGGGTTGGGCTGTGCAAGGGTTCAGACTAGATGATGACAGTGAGTCTTAATCACTTTAAAAATATACCTGAACTTGCAACTAGAGCAACCCTGATCTGAGACTCCTTGATACCGGATGGTTGAAGGCATAGGAAAATGAAAGTGTTCCAAGCACTGAGATTCATAACAGGAAGGGGAAATAATAAGCACGTTTTTATAAATGAAGGTTTGATCATTTGAGGTTTCAAATAGTGTTTAAATTCTGTCCCTAATTCCTCAACATGTGATTTATTATGCTTCACTTTCAGAAACTACTAATCTCACAGAAAATTGTAGAAGGTATTGCTACAGGATACAGGATAAATGAAACAGCATCACTTTTCTCTTACTCAGAAAGCCTACACACTGATATGGGGTGTTCATACTTTCATGTCATTTTTGCCTAGATTTTTTGCTGTGACGTATTTCAAAACGAAAATAACATTTTTTTCCCCCCAGTTCTTCAAATGTGATCTTCTAGGGGAGGGCACCCTTGAGCAGAGTCCAGCAGGCTCAGCCAGTGTATAGTCTGAGGCTGTTCTCTGCAGGAGGGTTTGCAGTCTGGCAACAATTCCTCCTTCCGTGCCTGTCCCTGAGTCCTGACAGTTGCTCTTGGGCAAGTCTGGCCTCAGTTCTCCACGCTGTTCAATGACAATAATTATTCATACTTACTTTGGTGAATATAATTAATACTTGTAAAGCACTTTGAGATCCTTGGATGAAAGAGTCTGTTGACAGACAAAATGCTTTTATGGTGACTGTCAAATTAAGGTCCTCTGAGCTTCCTCAGCAATTGAAGAGTTAATTAGCTCATGCCAGGAACCTGCCAGCCTCAGCAGAGACAGGGTGCTAGGTATGACAGTGCCCATCCCTGGCCTTTCCTCACTGGGGCAGCTTTGTTGAAGGAACTCCTTCCCTATTCATAGTTCTTAGGAGACAATGTCCTTGTAATGCTCATATGCACTTCGCCTCTTCCACCTGGTTGTGTTGTAACCATTTTCCTCTCTCTTCCTGGTGTGTATCCCACATCCCAGCTGGTGAGGAAGTTGGTGTCAAGTTCCTGTTGCCAGACCTAGGCTGGGTCACTTTTCCTCCACGCTTGAGGGACACAGCTCATTCCCTAGACAAGCTACTTTTATCCACAGGGGAGAACCATCCCAGAGAAGCCCAAGAGGCTGGTGCTGGAGTGACAGGCAGGAGGACAAGCTGAGCTCTTCAGGAAGGAGGTGCTGCCCAACTGCCAGCAGGAAACCAACCAGCTGCGTTTCCTGGGCAGGTCCCAGCGTGGTAAGGCACACACGAGGAAGGCACCCGTGAGTAAACCCTGCATTCATCAGGCATGGCCTCAGGTCTCTGTGTACAGATAAGGGAACTCTATGCCTCCCTTGGGGACCCCATCCTTGAGCACCACACGGGAAATCAGAAATTATTTTAGCAAAGGAGAACTCGGTCATGGTTTTAGTCAGACACCACAGTTGTAGTCTCAAAACTGAGATGAGCAAAGGGCCATGACATAGTTTCCCTTGGCAACCTTTGCACCTCCCCACATCATTAGAGCTTTGGGTGGGCAGCACTCAGGAGTGGTGCCTGCAAACCTCACTGGCTGTGGCTCACACAAGGCTGAAACAGCTCATGGAAAGCACATCAGCTGCTGTATGGGCAAAACCTCACACCCAGAGGAGTCACAGCATTGTGCTTGTGCTAGTTCAGATCAACAAGGGTCTGCAGAGGGGCAACGTTATTAAAGCCTTGGGATGACTTGTGAGAAAACAGGAGCTGTCCTTGCCAGGACAACCACAGAGATGACAAAATCCAGGGTGGGTGGCAGCAGCTGGGCTCCCTGATTCGCAGTGTATCTCCGTGTCAGCATCAGCACCCTTCACTGCAGCTTGGCTGGACATTCCCCTGTGCCTGTGTGGAGGGGATGAGAGTGGCTGTGTTTGCACAGGTGATGGCAGTTGTTTACCTTCTGCGTCACTCCTTCCCTGGGCTGCCTGCTGGTTTCCTTTCTCAGCTCTCAGCGTGCACTAAAGCAGCCTTGTGCCGCCTGTGTCCGGCACCACCGAGCCTGCCTGCCTCGTGGCTCACAGCTTTCCTGTCACACAGCTTTTGCCATGGCAGAGCATGGTGCCTTCTTCTGCACAGACCATGGATGTCCCCAGCTATGTGTCCTCAGGGACATCTTCCAGCTGAGCACAGAATGAGGCACTAAAAGGCACATCGGATATTTCACTCCTGTTGCTCTTCAAAAGTATTTAAGAACATAAAGTGCAAATCTGGTACTCAAAGTCCTTCTTTCTGACAGCCTTCACCTGGGAAAAATCCCCAAACAAGATCAATTGTTCCTTTCCCCGGGTGGGAAATACTGCAGTTGACTCATGGGATTTTAGACAGCACTTCCAATGCATGTGTTACCAAAAGGCAACATCTTGTGCCCCAGCTATTTGCCCTTTGAAGCAGCCTGGGGAAGGGAACGTGAAGATTTCTTAGAACATTAAAAGTAGTAGTGAAAGTCACAGGGTCTTTTTCCTTTATAGAATCGAAGCTGAATTTGAGCAATAACCCTTCTGATGTCTCCAGGGGGAGGAGATGTGACGTCTTGAGGTAAACCACACATCCCGTAACTACCACCGTGCCATTCGTGAGCGCTGCCTCGCTACACAAGTGGCAGAATTGCTTTTCAGCAAAAGTCACCACGTCTTTGGAGGGGAACAGTTCCAGTCAGAGAAAGACCGGGCGGCGTGGAGAAAGAAAACCCAACCGCAATAAAGCAGCCATTGAACCTGAAAGGAAAAAGACGTCAGCATCTCCGGCAGGGGCTCTCCTTTTTTCCTGGTATATCCGTGAACCATAATTATGTGGAAAGAAGTCGTGGGTGGGATTGGCTTACTTACTGACAAGATGAACTTTATAACCTAATGCCGTGACGTAGTGAGGGGAGAAGGTTTGGTTCACCCACCTCGTGAGACCTGCAGCCTCCAAGAGGTGGCTCAGAGGTGGGCACGTACCTGCACGTGCTCAGCAGCTTTCATCCACGCAATGGGGTGGAGGCAGAGCTGGGAGTGAGGGTGCTGCCTCCCAGCTGGGTGAGCCAAGGGGTGCTGAAAATTCAGGAGCAGATGGTCAAGGAGAGCAGAGGAAAAATCAAGGTGCTGTGTGAGTTGAGCTGCATCCCATTTACTTTACCAAGAGAGACCTTGAAAGAGTGCAAAGCTCAGGCAAAGGACAATTTGGAGCTCCTGAGTTCCTCAGTGATTGAAAGGTGTGCAGGGACTTAGGCAGGAGAGCCTGAGGGAATGCTGGTGCTGAGGACAGCAGGTGAAGACTGGAGGATTCCTTCTGCAGAGTTTGTGCTCTGCAGAATTTGAGGTGAACAGTGCCATTTGTTGAAATCCTAAATCCCTCTGAAGTGACCTGGTTGGGACTCACAAGAAGGAAACTGGAGCCAGCTGAAGGGAATTGGAGGATCTTAATCACCTTGGCTTTGAGCCTGGAGGCAGATGCAGTGCTGCCCCAGACCTCCCAGGTTCAAATGTCAGGAAGGTGGCTGCTGAGAGCCCAGCTGAGGGTTGGACCTTACTCACTCCTCAACCCCTTGCTAGGTCATCTCCACCCCTACCAGTCTAAATAAACATCACCATAACAGTGAGGTGGCCAAGGAATGACTGTAGGCAAGGTCTGAGGTGTGCACCTGGTCCTTCTCCAAGACTGAAATAGAAGTCTTGGTGTATCTGCAGCTGAGGACAGAGGTGTACTGTCCAAGTTAAGTAAGAATATACAGCTCTGGAATGGCACGGGTTAGGTCTTTGCTGAGGAAGCATTTACCACCACTGGCTGCACTAGAGGTTGCTTTTTGGTTCTTTAAGGCTAACATTTTGCTAATTATCTCTTCTGTTCTACAAGTTTTGGTCCATTGCTGTTCCTTCTCATTACTGTTCTTCAAACAAGCTGGCAGGGGAAAAACGTGACCATTCATTACAGAGATACAAATCTAGGTCTTGTCAGCATGTCTCTGGTGGAGCAGCATGGGGATCATCTTTTACCTGGCCCTAAAATCTAGGACAACCATATTTTTAACATTACAGCACTGAATGGTGCTCCCTGACACTTTTCTCCTGTCTGCAATCACCAAGCACTGCGAGGACATGGGATCCCTCCATCATGCCAGCGGGGACACACCACTGGCACTGCCAGATGTTCCTGCCACTTCTTGACCCACAGCCACTGGCAGTGGGACTGGCAAACACATCCATGTGTCTGATATGCTAATGCCTGTTTACAGGCTCCCTGAGCCAGTGAACGCAGGGATGCTTAGGTGGCTGAACCTCCTCCTGTTGTTTTAAGGATTCTGGCAAACAGTCAAGAACAAAAGCTAAGACAGCCAGTTCCCGTTTGCGGGCACGTCCCTACATTTCAGTGTGGCAAACCTTGTGATTTAGCAAGCAAGAGCCTTCTGCCCCAGGGCTGTTAAAAGCTGCGCTTTTTAAAAGAAAAAAAAAAAAAAAAGAAAATAAACCTGTCACAACTTCCAAGAATATTAGAAAAACACCAGCATGGATGGGCTGCAAGACTGGGACCAGGCTTTCATCAATGCCTCCACATAGGGGTACTTGCAGGCTGTGAGGCTTTTTAAAAAGCTCCCATGAGCTTTTTGTTCAGTCCTTTGACAAGTTTGTCCTTAAGGAGAAAGGAAGAAAATACCAGAGGCTTTTGCTGCCCTCCTGAATACTGTTTCTTTCTGATACCATTTACTGCTTTTCTCCCCAAAAGTGGGTACCCCCATGTCTGAAGTGGAAAATGTTGGCTCACAGGACAGAGCTCATCAGTGGAAACGGACATGTGTAATCAATCTAGTGCAATACTTTCCACTCCTGCAAGCAGTGGCCATGGCTGGTGGGAGCCTGAGCCTGATGTGCTGTGTCTCTTCCCCAGGAGCAGCCCCTGCCATGGACTGAGCAGGCTCTCACATCCAGGTCCCCGTGGGCTCACATGTGGGCACATGTGCATGCAGGTGTGTGCACGTGTGTGCCCTCCACAGAAGCCCCACAAGGTGTTTGTGCCAAGGCACATCCACTGTCCAGTTGGTTCCTTGGTCCCAGAGCTGCACCAGGCTGGCAAGGGGCAGCCATGGAGAAACTGATGGTGCCTCTGCAATGGTCCCAGGCTGTCTCAGGAGGATGCAGCCATCAGCTGGTGGGCTGCAGGAGAGGACAAAACCTCCATGGTTGCTGCAGTTTCCTACACAGGGTCATAATCCCAAAGACTAAGTGCTTAAGTTGCCTCCTGTCATGAGTGGTGGCATCCTTGCATGCAAGGAAATCAAACTACCACTTCTCTGCGGTGCTGGGCGCAGCAGAGATGTGGCTGGTGGTGGTCTTGGACCCCTGACCCTCACAGTGTCATGGTTAGCTGTCCTTGGAGACAGCCTGGTGGCCCTTGCACCCACCTGGGTGATCTCTGCCTGTCCTTTTCCTGCAGCTGCTGGGTTTTCCTGCTTCCTCCTCCCAGCCCCAGCCTCGGGCATCGCAGCTTGTCGCAGCCTGTGCCGGTGCTGCTGCTGGGGCCAAGGGCAGCAGTGACTGAGCAGAGGGGACCTGGCCACTTACACCTGGCTTCTTGGCTGTCATTTTATGTGCAGCCAACACCGGGGCCAGCTCTGGCAGTGGATTGGAGAGATTGGCCCCGAGTACCTGGCTGTGCATGTCAAACCAGGCACCTTAAAATGAGTATCTGTTTAAAAAAAATAAAAATGCAGGGAGTCTCCCTGAATCTGTTCACGGAGATCTGTGGCATGGCACCCGGCTGCAGGGCTGGTACCCAGAAATCCAGGGAGCAATCTTCTCCTTTGTTTTACAAATAAGTGTTGCCTTTGGGAGCAGGATCCGTTGTAACATATTTATTGCGAGAGTGAAAGACAAAAAAGCAAAGTTCTCTGCCAAGAGCAAGTGGAATGGGCACGCTTTTAAAAGAACTACCACAAGACTGATTACCTTTCCAAGTAATTAAACGTTGTGAAAGGTTGTTAACGTGCCGATAATGGACAGCTTTGCAAACCGCCAGCACAGCACGGTGTGACACCCTTTCCCTGCAGCCTGGGACAGCACTTGCTGGTCCCAGCTCCTGAGGAGCTCCTCGATTTCTATCATAACCCCATCACATCTTAGCCAGAGGGATGGCAGGTGGGCACTTGTTCAGAGCAAGTACCTCCTGGTCCTGTCCTGAGACCTCAGGTGGAAAAAATTCTGCTTTTCCTTTGTCTTTCTGTACACAGTAGCAAGCGGAAAAATGCAGAGGAAAGAAAAGTGCAGGGCATGGTGGAAAGATTCAATAACATCCTGGGTGGGAGCATCCTTGTAATCCTCCAAAAACTAGCCCTGCATTAAAAATAGTTGGTAGGTTTTACTGGATTCGGTGTTAACTTAATATTACGCATTGCTTTAAAATAACTTAGAGTACCTTTGATACAGATTGTACGTAACTCAAGCTTCTGGGTCATTCTTGAGAGGAAAGATGCATGCTAAGGTCTTTACAAACAATTTAATGGGTGAAGGTGTGGGTGTTAATGTCTTTGAAATGGGTTTTAATGTCTCTGCTGACTTGGGCCAGCAGGTTTGTTGCAGAGCCCAGACAGATTGGCTCCTAAAAAAAACAAGGGTCTGCACAAGCCTGAACCTCTGAATTTTGGTAGGCTCAAGGGAGGAATATGTGCCAGGCGGCTCGGGAAGGCTGTCCCTTCCTGGTACCTCAGCCAGTGGGGAAATGAAGAGGGCAACATGCGGCCGGGAGTTCGGGATGAAAGGAGGGTGCGTCCTCCGAAACACCGAGAGAGAAAATCCCGCGGGCGTGTACCCCGGTGGCCTCTCCCTTTATTCGAATAAAGTTCAAGGACGCGCCTGTCTTTTTTTGGACATAAACCTCTGTCATTTGTGGATTTTTCCTGACATTCTTCTGCTTTCAAAAACCCCATTCTGCATTCCTGAGCAAGCCAGGAGTTGACTACAGGAGGTGTTTAGACTAGGACTTTAAGGTAACACTGCATAATAGCAATAATAGCAATCTCCACCTCGCGTTATCAGACTCCAGGCAGCCACTCTGCAGGGTGAGCAACGCTTCAGCTTCGTGGTGTCGCCTACAAGATGTCCAAGGCAGCAAGAAGCTGAAATCCAACCACTCCATGCTCCAAAGCGACTTGAAATGTTGTAGCCAGCTTGGAATCACCAGGCTCACGAAAACCTGTGACCTGCAGGGAATGAGGACCTCAGACAAACAGGAATGCCAGCACACTGCATCCCGGAGTGAGGCTGCACACATCTGGGTTTGGTGTCCCACACTTGCACAGTCCTGTGCTGCCCTTTACAGATGGATTGCTGGAGCTGAGCCTCTCCTGGATGGCAAGAGAGGAAGAGGCCCCTCCCAGGTGCTCCCTCGGTCCGTTTTCAGTTCTAAATTCCCACATTCTCAGAAAGCATCTCCTAACGGATGTTTCTTTCCCAGGGGTGCCAGAGGACAAAGTGGCTCAGGAAGGTGGAAGGAGGCACTGGATTGCACGGACACCCACAGGATGGAGACGAGCCAGGCCAAGCAGGGACACCAGCCAGCTCCAGCGCCGCTGCCCTGACTGGAAAGGCTCTCCCTCCTTCCCAGATTTTCAGCAGGTCGCTATGGCAGAAGACAGAAAGGACACTTCACAGGTTCAGTCAACAAATCCTTTTACCTTTGCGTTTCAGCTGACTCTTGTGCTCCCTCCCTGAAACCCCACCACTGCCTGGAGCCGTGTCTGCAGGCGCTGCGCTAATCAATAGCACTTGCTGGGAAAAGTAAGTCTCACTTATTGGCCACAAATTCCCCTGAGTGCTTGTGTCAAAGTCTGTCATGTCAGCTGAAGGCAGGCTTACCAGCAGAAAGGTCAAACTGCCTCAACTAGATCTGAGCTCAGCCATTAACTCCCGTGTGCTTATCTGCCTCCCGCTATCAGAACGATCTGTGTGCACTGCACACCTCGCTCCTCCTCATCCTCCTCCTCGGTGCTGTGCTGCCACGGAGCACTTTGGTGGGGCTGAATCACTCAGGCAGGAACAATGAGCTGTCTGATAAGCTCAGCTGGATGATCCGCTTGGCCTGCACCACGTGTGTCAGGGAATAACCTCGGACACTCTCTCGGAGCCTGGACACTGGTCCCACCATCCCAGGCTGCAATTGCACAGCACTCGGTGTCTCTCATCAGCACGGCTGTGCCTGGTCCTGCTTGCACCTAAGACGGGCACCTCAGGTGAGAAGTCTTCAGCATCCCTTCAGCTGGGCTATGGGGGAACTGGCAGGGGTGGGATTTTCTACTCCCCAGGTAGCTTCTCAGTCTTTTCCACTGCTCTGACACAAGAAAATGTGACTGTGAGGCCCTGGTCACAAAATACAACAAGAAAATATTCAAGTCTCTTACCAGACAGGGCAATGGGGAAAGATCCAGGTCCAAGCTCCATGGGGCAGGGCTTCCATCCCCTAAAAGACCTCTCGCTGGGATTGTGCTGGTAGCACGCCCTGGGTTCTTTCAGGAAAGTCCCTGGGCTGCAGAGTGGATGAGCCTCCTTGGGCCCTTTGGCCTCTGGGACCAGAGGTGGTGTCTCTGCAGGAGCGGGGCAAGGCAGGCTCTCACACTGCTGAAACAGGTTTGTAGCTGGGCAAACAAACACAAGTATCAAGATAACAGTGTTCAACTTGTGCCAAGAGGTGTCTAGAGCTAGACTTGCGGGATGTCTGTTCCCATCTCTCCCATCCCGTGTACTCTGGGGCTGGCAGCAAGCTTGTTCGTCCCTAGGCAGGGATCTCCTGGAGCTCTTTTCTGCTTCCCTTACACCAGCAAAATGCTACAAACTGTGCATCGTGGTCATCTCTACTAAACCCCTGTTCCCAATCCACATCTTGCACCTGCTGCTCAGTGGGTTGGTCAGATCTTTGTCCTGGAACATGTTAAGAGGGCTGAAGCCATTTCTGCTTTGTAGTGTTTGCCCTTGTCAGTGTCTGGGATCTCTGCAGAGCTGACCCTGTGGGAGCCAGCCGGACCTCTGGCTGCTGCTCCCACACCGTGGCCACGCTGCCAGCCTGACTAAGCAGTGCCAGGGGTGTCCAGTGCCCATCCTGCAGCAGGACTTCCCTGCTGCTTCCCTGCCTGTATCCCAGGCCCTTGGCATAACCCAACCCTGCTTCAGAAAAGGGAAGAGCATCACAGCATCCGGCTTTGTCCTGGTCTTTCATTTGCACCAGGACTGGAAAAGAGTCAAATGATGCTCACCACATCACTGGCAGCAGTAAGAGTGGCAGCATTGGTGTCATTACCCTGGACTGGACAGTATGGCAGCAGTCGTCCTGCTGGGAATGCAGGGCAGAGCCAGCTGCCAGCTTGAACACAGGGACAGTGTGGGTGCATTCACCTGAGAACAATTGGAGGGAGTGCCTCCCTGCCGTAAAGATACGCTGTGCTTCTGGAGAGAGGCCCCATGCCATGGAGTCATCAGCAGGGGAGAGGGCTCCAAACCCAGCACGAAGGTCCAAGAGGACATGGATAGGAAAAGCTCTGTGCTTGGCAAAAAGTATTTCAGGAACCACATCCAGAAGCCCTTTGAAGGAGAAAACCTCGGTTCTCCCTTGGATATGCTGGAGTATTTAATAAATAACTGTAATTATGCGCGAGGTGGTAGCTTAAGAGCTCGTTCCCAGAAGTTAACATCAAAACACTTGCTCTTAGCACTTAAAGAGACAATATGAAAGCAGACTTCACGAACAGATGAAAGTAGAATTGTCAGGAAGGGCTGGAGAACTCTGGATACACTGCTTCTCCAGAGAGCTCGAGGAAAAGGTCCCGGGAAGCAGAGTCACTTTGGTGACAGAGAAAGCCCCAGTTTGCAGGGGCATGGGAGTGAGATTTAAAACAGGCCATGAGGAATTGTATGGGGAAAAGAGGTGTGTGATCTATCTTAGGTTGTCCTGCAGCTCCCCACCCCCACCAGCGTGCAGCAGCTTCAGTCCCACCTCTCCTGCAGTCCCCGCTCTGTCCAGGAGCTCCCCTGCACTCCTGCAGGAACAGCCACAGCACATCCGAGCTCTCTGACACTGGTGGCAGTACACATCCAAGGTGAAGTGATTGCTGCAGGCTTCTTCACAGAACGTCTTAAGGGTTGGAGGAAGAGCGAGGAGAAGGAGAATCGTGGCTGCACATTTTTTAAATTGAAAATCAATGATCTTGCCCTGGGGCGGGTGGCACGGTGTGGCTGGTGCAGCCCAGCGCTGCTGGGAATGCTGGAGAAGGAGATGCTTACGGCTGGCTCTGCCACGTTCTCGCTGCTGCAAAGTGCCCTTATCCTCTGCTCCCGTAAAAACACCGTGAAAAGCATTCCCAGGTCTAGGTTTCAGTCTCCTAATTGTTGCCGAAATCGAGAAGCATGAGGAGCCAAGGTCTCATTTGCCTTACAATGATCCTCTCCTGCCCTGGAACCTGGGCTGGTCTTAATTTGTCTTTGGTTCAGGCAAGAATGGACTAGGCAGAAGTACATGTTATCTCTTGTTTTTTGGAAGCAGGGAGCCTATTGCACAACACAGCTTGGTCTGGATGAAGATTAAAAATGCATGTGTCTGGGGTACTGAGAGCCAGGCTAGTCTGAGTTCCTTCAATCCAAAACAATAAGTATTACAAAGGACTGATATGGGAACGAGGAGACTCAGTAGGGCGGAATATTTTTTCCCAATGGGATGTACGTGTGAGCCTGTCTTAGCCAGAAGGGTTTTGTGCTCTCAGGGCAGAAGGAGCTGCAGTGAAGTCAATGTAAATACACGGTAAAGCTTCAGCATCCCATCTGATGGGTGTGGGTCGGGAGCTTTTGGAGGGCAAGGTGGTGCCAGTCCAGCTGTGGCAGGGAGGTTCATCACCCTACCGGAGCTGAGGGCTTGGCCTCAGGTGTGTGTTCAGCTTCCTGCATTTATTAGAGGGCTTTTAACCTGGGGATTTACAAGTGTCAACTAATTGCATCCACATTAACTGCAGCCAAATATTAAAACAGCCCCTGAATGCCATTTCAAATGAGCTGTTCCCAGACTAGGTCTCATGCAAATTTGGAAGGACGGGATAGATGTGCCAAAATTACGTTGGGATAAGGTTTGAAAACAATGCTCAAAATGAGCTTGAGCTGGAACAGGAGGAGGGCAGGTAGTTTAGGTTTAATGAACTGCTGAAGAAAAAGTATAGAAACAATTCTAGGAGGAGGGATGAAAAACACTTCTCTTTTCCTCTTGCAAAATGCCTCAATACTAACGCTCCAGCACCCCCATCTTGCTTCCGTGTTTCTGGCTGTCACTCTTTCCCTACACCAGATATTTTTTTGCATTTCTTGCTGCTCAGCTGAGTGGATTCTACCAGCCTACCAGCCTGATGTGAGACGGGACCAGAGCCAGTTTGGTGAGCTCAGGTGATGGCAGTGGTTCCTAACATCTGGTAAGCCTTGGAGCCAGCAGCATCCTCCACCTGAGGGGAGGCAGAGCCAAGGGTGGTGACCAGCCAAAACCCAGCCACTGCTTTTGTAAAGTTTATTTATTTTGATGGCTGTTTTACCCTTTCTCTCTTCATCTCTTGACAACTGCAGCCTGATTCCTCTCACATCTTGAACTAATTCTCTTTCCAGCAGAAAGCAGCATGTGCAGATCACCTGCCACCCAAGGGGAAAACCACATCACAGCCTCACTGTGCCTGCTAGAGCACCTCTCCCGCCCCCCACCCCTCACTCCTAATGCAGTTCGAGTTGGAAACATGGGAATATTTTTACAGCCCTTTCCCCACCTCCCCCAAAGTCAGGTGCTGCCTGAAATAGGCCAGCTAATTTGGAGGGAGAATTTCAATTGCCTGAATAATGAAGGTGCTGAAAACTAAACTGCACTGGCAGGAATTTTAGTCCCAAATTCCTGTGTCAGTGCTGAAAAACCACGGAGTTCTCAAGACTTAGCCCCCAAGGGGGGCTTCATTTCAGAGTTCCCTGAAGACTCCAGGGTTGAGGTGGGTGCTGCTTCTGCCTTGCAAGGAGCACAGTGTGAGTGGAGAAAAGCCCATTGCTTTCAGATGACCTCCTGTGGGAAAACACTTTGTCCATGAAACAGCTCAAATCGGATTTTATGGCTTGAACTTAGATGACTTCTCCCTCCCTACCAGCAAAAAGGATTCGTCCAGTGCTGGGCACATCCTGCAGGGAGGGTGGAAAGGAGACACTCGGTGTCTAGGAGCGGCATTAAACCAATCTGCGAAGCAGCATCACTGCCGTATCGGCTGCAGATCCCCTCAGAGCCCGCGTTCTGTGTGCATGGCTCTGCTCTATCTGCTTCTGCCACCTTCCAGCCTGTGCTAGGCAGTGACCTGGCAATGCCAGAGCCACCCGCCGCGGGCTGGCACAGTCCTTGTCCCACGAGTTCCTGCTGCAGGGAAGCCCAGGGCTGTCACCTGATGTTCCTGTGACAAACTCTGGTTTGGGGACCTAGAATGGCTCTGCAGATCCTAGCAGGATGGAGGAGACCCTTTAAAAAGTAAAAATAAATGTAAAGGTAAGAATATATATAAAATTTGAATAAGAATAATAAAAAAAATTAAATTAAAAGTAAATAGGAGAAAATATTTAAAAATTTAAGATAAATGAAAAAATAGTATCACACAATATTAGTAAATAAAAGAAAAATGTATTAATGAAAAGAATGTATGTATGTATGAATGTACGTAATGAAATAAAAATTACAGAAGTAATAACCACGAAAATACAAAATGAACAAAATGATAGAAATATAGAATAATAAAAAGAGAGTAAATAAAAATGAAATAAAGCTACTTAACAATGCTATAAAAACTACACTAGTAGTCCAACGTTTGGTTCATTGATGTGCTGAAAAACAGACCGAGCCCTGGGGCAGCCCTGCACGGAGAGGGGCTGGATAAAACGTTCCCCCGGGACACCGTGGGGGGCAGGCCGGTCTGCGGGGCCAGATGTGCGCCTGCCGCGGCCCCCCGCTGCCGCCCGCCGGCGGTGCGCCTGTCCCTTTAAATCCCGGCGGCCGGACAGGGAATCCCTCTCGCAGCGCGTCATCCGCGGCAAGGAAACCCGCGCTCGCGTCGTGCGACGCAAATGACCATTTTTGGCAACGTGCGACAGCGGACGGCACCAAGCGGGGCGGGGGGAGGCGGGGCCTGCCGGGAACCGGGCGCCGCGCTGCCCCCGCCGCCGCGCCCGCCCCGCCCGAGCCGCCCGGACCGCGGGCCCGGGAGGGGCGGGCGCAGCGGGGCGGGCGGAGCGGCGGGCGCGGCGGAGGCGGGCGCCGTCCCCCCGCGGCAGGCCCGCCTCCCCCGCCGCGGCGGCAGGTGGGAGGCTCCGCGCTGCCAAGGTGGGGCCGGTGCGCCGCGGGTTTGACGTGTGCGAGTGCACATGGTGCGGCGGCGGCGGCGGGCGGATAATAAGCGAGCGCGGCCGGGGCGATGCCATTGCTCTGAGTCACCGCGGGTGCGCGGAGCTCCCGCTCGCAGCGCCGCCGAGCCGCGGGGCGCAAGACCCGGCTGAGTCACCCCGCGCCGGGAAAAGGGGCGGCCGGTGTGTGGTGGCGGTGGAGGAGGAGGTTGGGGGGGCGGAGGAGAACCGCTCCGCCTGCAGCCCCCGGGGCCGGAGCCGCTCCGCCGGCGGGGCGAGTTTCGCCAGGCAGCGCGGAGAGAGGACATCGGCGAGCGCCGCTTGCGCGCACGGCTCTGCTCCCGCAGCACCGCCGAGCCCTGCCGTCCCGTCCCGTCCCGCAGGCGCTCGGCTGCCAACTGAGCCACTTTCTTCATCGTTATTATTATTTTTATTTTTGTTATTTCTTTTTTTTTTCCCTTTTTTAAACCTTTTTTCCCCCACACTTTTCTTCCCCGTCTCCAAAGCCGCTTTCATTATTTTTTTCTCCCTCTCCGCTGCGAGCGTTGGGAGGTGAAAGGCAAGAGCCGAAGAGGTCGGGAGGGAGAAGGGGGCGGGGAGACGGCGAGGGAGCGGCGGGTGTCGGTGTGGGAAGGCGGGGACGCGGCTCCCCCGGCCCGACCTCGGACCATGTACCAGGACTACCCCGGGAACTTCGACACCTCCTCCAGAGGCAGCAGCGGCTCCCCGGGACACCCCGAGACCTACTCGAGCGGCGCAGCCCAGCAGGTAGGGCCGGGCGCTGCCCCTCTCCGCCGGTCCCTCCGGGGGCTGCTCCGAGCGCTCCCGGGACGGGAGTTCACCGCCACGCCCGGGGAGCGGCCGGCGCTTCCTCGGGCGGAGAGGCGCAGGCGGTGCCGGGGCGCGGAGCTGCCCGCAGCCGCCGCTCCGTCCCGCCGCCCTTCGCGCTCCTTCCCTCCCGGGAGCGGGTGCCGCGACCCGTCCGGAGAGGCGCTGACCGGAGTTCCCCGCCTTTCGGGCCGGGGCTCTGTGTGAGGCACGGCCTGCCCCGAGCGGGGACGTGCGGGGAGGGAGCGCCCCACGGGCAGTCCCCGCCAGCCCGGCCCCAGGTGCAGCGGGCTCGGCGGGTGTCGGTGCCGAGCTCCCCGCCTGTCGCCCGGGCACTCGCCGCGGCGCCGGGCCGGGACCCGCTCGGCAATCAAAGGGCTCCTCCGGGCAACTTCTCTGCGAGGTCGGTAACGCGAATACAGGGGCGCACCGAACTCTTCCTCCTTCCTGCTTTTGTTCTCGTTAGGAGCTTCTCGCTATCCACGTTCATCGCGCCTGCCCGGGTGGTGCCCGCGGCTCGCCCGCAGCACTTTGGGCGGCTTCGCTGGGACTTTGGGAGGTGCCGCCCGAGTTATTCACGGAGCTGTTGCAGCCGCCGTGGAACACGGAGGGATGGATGGCTGGAAGTGGGCTCGGGGTCTTTCCAGTGCCTGCGGCTGTCCTCCCGCTTCTCCCCCGCTAAACTTTGTCTCCGAGGCGCTGACACTCTGTGCCAGGCTGGGACCGCGAGGGGCCCACGCTGGGACCCCTTGGCCGGCGGCGTGCGGCTGTGCTCAGCCCTCTGCCCGCCCGTCCTTGGCTCCTCTCCGGCCGGCCGTGGCTCTTTCCGAGCGGGAGTTTCCTGGGGCTCGCCGGAGCGCTCCCCGGCCCCGCTCCCCACTCAAGCTCCGCTGCCGGGCGGCGCTTCGAGAATGGGGAATATTTCCTATGGAAGCGGCGTGAATTCACGGACCTGAAAGCCCAGTCGTGTGGTTTGGGTTTTTTTTCCTTTCATTTTCCTAAGAAAATACCTCGGAATGACTTATATGCCTAGATAGACTAAATCTACCACTTCTGGGGAAGGCATTACACAATCGGGCCAGTTATACAAACCTGGGTTATTTCATAACTTGTTTACATCAGCTGGCCCAGCCTCACTTTTTTTTGCCTTTTCAGAGTTCGGCTTTTCCCCCCCTCCCCTTTTTCTCACAATATTATTTCTTGTGCGGCTTGTATGAGCGAGCTGGCAGTGTAAGCACAGTGTAGCCTTCGCATCAAAGAGTCACAGGATAATTAAAAGAGAGAAAAAAAAAAGGGAAAAAGTCCAGTCTTAAACTCTGCCAGCCGTACCAGCCCGTGACATTCCTCACATTAAAGAAGTTTTACCAGAAATGACTCGCTGCCGCTCCCCGCCTGCTCCAAACGCATCTCGCTGGTGCCCTCTGCGGGCTGCGAGTTCCAGGGACTCCAGCTCAGCCAAAGCTTATTCCCTGGTTTACAGTAAATGCTAGGACAGGGTGGGGGAGCGGGAAAGGGTGCTGAGAAGCTGGAAACGCCCGGCAAACTGCAAATTCTCACTCTCCCTTTCCTCCTGTGATTTAACAGCTGCTCTGGATTCAAGCGCTGGCTGCAGGAGGTCGTGAAACTCCGTCACCGCTTCACGTTTGAGCTGTCACAGTCCCAGCAATAACTGGGTTTTCCCCTTTTTCTGAGGCTCCACGTCTTCCCCAGGCATTCGCGTGCGTGCCGTTTGATACGGGGACCAGAGCCCAGTTTCTAGGGTTACTATCTGAAACAGGGCTTTGAGCAGGACGTTGGCTTAGCGAGAACATAAATGTTTTCTTTAAGAATCCGGGAGATTTCTCAAGGCCTTGTGCTCCGTCTTCCCCTTGATCCTTACAGATGTTGTAGATTAGGATCAAATGTAAGCGTTGCCTTTACCCTAGCAGTTGGGCTGTTCTGCTCATTCTGGTCTGTGGAGATCTGCAGTTTTATCACTACAGAAAATATGCATTGCTGAAATTTTTTCTTTATTGTGTCCTTTTTTTTTCCCCAAAAGCAAGAAAAGATGCATCAGTCACATGTTTAAATGGAAACTGTGTCTCTGAGCCAAAACTTTGATGCTTTTTAATTATTTTTTCCCGTATAGCACAGCACTGGAACATTTTTCTTTTAAGTTGCGTGTCATGCTATTTTCCTAATCACTGACTTGCCATGTGGTAAACATAGACTTTAATGGGAAGAATTTGTGTACTCTTTCAGAGTGGTCAACTTTCCCCTGAGACATTATAACACTGTGTCCAGATTTCCTTCGAGGAGATGTTCAGCATAGATCTTTCAATAAATACAAGGCCCTTGATGGCTCTCCTATCACATGTCCTATATTTGATACCTGAGTAATGTTGAAGATGCTCTAGGATTTTTCTTGGTCGCTTTATTGTTGAGTTTGATTTTTTTTTTTTCCTCCCAGCCATTATACCCATTTCTTGACTGGTTTTTGGTGCATTTAGTTACAGATGTCAGTGAAGGTTCACAGTGGAGCAAAGACACAGCAGGATGCTTTATAGAAACCTTTAGGTGGAGAAAGGAACCACAAAGCCAAAGCTTGAAATGTCCCCTTGCTGTCTGTGCTGCTAAGTTGTGAGCTGCTAATGTAGCCTGTCCCTGCTTGTGGCAGGACTCACTGGAGCCTCCCTGGACTCTGGGTCTGAGGAGGCTCTCATCCAACCCCGTATTTTTAAGGCAGAGCAGAGACTGACCTCAGTTCTTGGCACACTTAATAACAGGACTCTTTCTGTTTGCTGTTTAGTTGTTGGGGTTTTTTTAATGATACCTTCATCTGCGTTGGCTTGGGTCAGGAGGAGAGCGGTGGATTCGTGGCTGAGCGCGTGCTGCGTGTGGAGCCCTGCAATCTGCCTATCGCCTCATCTGTCTGTAGTGCTCTGGATTCCTTGTGGAGAGGAGGAACTGAGAGCTGGCACAGAGATGCTTCCAGGAGCCTCTCATGGGTCAGGAGAGGAGAGCTGTGCATGTCCTGTGAGAAGAGAAGGCAGGAGGGGGTCTAGAAGAGAAGTGGGTGAGGGCAGGCAGCGCTGTCAGGCTGGCAGGGGCATTGAAGCTCTCTGAGAGGAGGAGGGATGAGGAGAGCAAAGATGGGGCTGCAGTTTGGGGGAAAGGGCTGGCACTTCTGTGTGAGGGTGCTCAAAGGGGCTGTGCAGGGGAGGTGACAAGGAATCCAGGCCTGCCACTGCAACCAGCAGCATCCCAGGGGTCAGAGCTGATGGCCACTGGGCAGAATGTGGGGACCAGCAGCATTTTGGCACGGCAGAGCTGATCCGGTGCAGTGTCCTAGCAGGGAAAAGGAGGTATGGTGGGGAAAGCCTGATCAGTCAGGAAGCAATGCTTGTAAAACTGTGTTAGACTGAGCACGCTGTGTCTGAAGACTCAGTCTGCCGCAGCAGTCTGTCCCTTAATTAGTTATCCAGGAAAAATACTGCCTTTGGAAAGTACAGAACACAGATATGGGGGATTTTTTTTATTTCTAAGATATTTTGAGTTGTTAGAAGGGAAGCTGGTGACAGAGACAGGGCACAGAGAGGAACTGATCTCTTCCCCCCAAGTTTGAAAGCAAGTATTGTGGACCTGCAGAGGGATGTGGCTGAACTGAGCAGCTCCCCTTTGCTGTCCAGGAGACCTCTACTAGTGTTACAGAAAGGTCTTAGGTTGAGTACAGGAGTGACTGGAGTGCTTACTCAGTCAATACTTGGAACCTGATTTTTGTGCTCTGTTGGGAATTTTTAGTATGTTGTTGGGTGTTAGAGGCAAAGGTTACCTCTGGAATGCCAGTGGTGTCTCTATGGCAAAGCACCAGAAGCTCTCTGGATATTTTGCAGTCATAGCTTTCTAGAGTCCCTGCAAAGAAGACAGGACATTTCTTCCCTGCTCTTTGGCTATGAAAGAGAGGGTTGCACAGATAGGTAATGGTCGTGGTAGAAGCCACTTATGGATCTGGAAGCAGGGCTCACATCCCTCGAGCTGAGCTTGTGGTTCAGCTGGTCTGGCACTTCCTCCCTTCCGCGAGGTTAAGGTCCTCTTGTGTTCTGGTTATGGAGGCACCAACGCATCCTCTTCTGTGCCATGTGGTCACAGCCTACAGCGTGCAGAGCAAAGGAGAGCATTTGCACCCATAAATCTAACACAGTGTTGATAGTTTGTGGCTCTGAGCCTCTGTAACTAACTGGGAGATGTGACATGGACTCTGACATGCGGGATGAGCTGTTGGACTCAAGCTCTGAGTGAATCTCTGAGGTGCTCTCAGGAGTTTTGCCAAGGTCTTGGTGCCAGTGTCATCCTCTCTGTGTAATTTCCCCGCCTGCTTAACTTGACTCACTCCTTCCTTCTCTCATCCTTTCTTGCTAGATTTTGAGCTGTTCAGAGGTGTAAGTCAGCAGCTGTCAGTATTCAGACTGGATCTCCTGGTCTCCAGGTGTTGGCAGCTCGCTAATGCTGGCCTGAAGTGCTGTAGCTATCAGCATGTGAAATACTATTTGCAGTAGCCTTGGCTTAAAAAAGCTCTTAAGGTGCTTGATTAGGCACACCCAGAAAAGGAAATCTGTGTTAGAGTGGTGTCCCTTATCTGGGACTTACCTGAGCTGAGGTCAGGCTGATGCAAGGGCTCTCGCTTCTCTGGGAAGCTGTGCCTTTGACCCAAGAATGTGCTTTCTTCACGGAATCATTTCAAGGCTTACAAACCAGTGGTGGTGACAGCTGTGGGTCCTACAAGCCATGTCCCTTGCTCAGTGATTGCAGGAGCAAGGCCTGTCTGTGTGTTAATTCCAGTCTAACCATTGAAAGCCTCCTGAAGGAGCTCAGCATAGACAAAAACATTCTTTCTCTCCTGCTTCCCCCTCCGGGGACAAGCGATTGTTTTCCTTGCAATTTAGTGCCAGCATATTATCCAGATGGATTTACCTCTGTCTGAAAGAAGGTGTACACGTATTTTGGAGGCGATCATTACCTGCTGCCTTGGTTTTACTGCTGCTTTGTTTTGTCTAGACAGTGCAGAGAGCTGCAGGGAACTTGTCCGATCTGAATCCTAAGACCTACTTTATAGGCTGCTATTAAAATACATATCCTCGCACGTAACCATCTCTGGGCTGGGTTTCTTGATGAGCACAGAGCTACTGAAGCAAGAAGCAGGCTGCTCTTCTTGCCATACCAAACCCTACGTGGACCAAGCCCAAATTTCATGGCAATCCTTTGGTGAAAGGAGGTTTTGCTCTGCTTGGTAACAGCATTTCAGAACTGAAGTTTCTCTTCCTTTTCTTTGGGTTTGAAGAAAGTTCTTAATTCCCCTTTTGCTCCATGCCGGAAGGAGTGGTGGGCACTGGCAGGAGGTGGCAACAGTGGGGATTGTGCCTGGGAGGGGAGACTGGGTTAGGGTAGTGTTGGGGAGGTGTGTAGGGGAAGAGGAAAGGGGATGGGAGAGGGCAGGGCTGCTCTGGAGGGGAAGTGCCTGAGCCCAGTGCCTTCCTCAGGGGACTGTGGCAGGCAGGGGCAGCTTAAGATGTTGCAGAGGCACCAGCTACTGGTGTTTTTGCTTCAGGTGCTGCTTTGATCCTCACTGGTGCCGCTCCTGAGGGCCTTGCTGGTTTTGTAATAACTGCTTATGTTCTGCTCTCATTGACAGTTTCTTTTCTGCTCTCTGTTCCCCTTCTCTGCTTTTCCTCCTAGAAATTTCGAGTAGATATGCCAGGATCAGGCAGTGCCTTTATCCCTACAATCAACGCCATCACAACCAGCCAAGACCTGCAGTGGATGGTCCAGCCCACTGTCATCACCTCCATGTCCAGCCCTTACTCCCGCTCGCACCCCTACAGCCACCCGCTGCCCCCGCTGTCTTCAGTGGCCGGACACACGGCTCTCCAGCGTCCCGGCGTCATCAAAACCATCGGGACCACCGTGGGACGGAGACGGAGAGATGAGCAGGTAACTGCAGCTGGGAGTGCCTTGAAAACACACCTACAGAGATTTTCCCCCCCACCCCCTCATGAGATCTCCCAGCACCACAAGGGAGCACTGAGGTCCATGCCTGGTGCTGTACACGTGTTGAGGCTTCTTAGGGTGTAAGCTGGAGGGTGACTTTTATCGCTGCCTCCTCATCGTATGGTGAGATTTACCCAATCTTCATCAAACGCTTTGCACCACCGGCCCGCATTGTGGCTTGGTTTCAAAAGCAGGTGAAACTCTGAAGTTGAGCCCGGGGTTTCAGTTTGAGTGTCTCTGCCACTCCAGGCAGAAGGAAACCTCCAAGAAAGCAAAGCAGCTTTTGTGTAGGTCCTTTACAAATCTTGCACCAAATTACATCAGCTAATGTTTTCTGTCGGCTCTGTAGCTGCTAACACTGCTCCACTCTCCATTTGTGTGATACCCCCAGAGCCAGCCAGCATCCAGCAGGGAGAACAGCTGCCCTAGAGCACCTCAACTCTAGTGTGAAGAGCCTTATGGATGACTGGGGTCTAAATCCACCTTCCCACTACAAACCCGTAATTGCTTGATCTTTTTGCAGTAGTTTGGTGGGGATCGCATAAGAGATTTTTCTGCTCCAAACCCATCGTTATTTTCATAACTCTAATATGGGGCAGCTTGTACCACTGCTGCCCTGTGCTTAACCTCCTCAAACTGGGACCCTGGTGGACTAGGTGCAGACATCTCATCTTCTGGAAATCAGCACTCCTCTTAGTAAGAATCACTCTTCTCCAGGGCTATCTGGTGAACAGCTATTCACAGTGCTAGGCTGATTTCTCTTTAAAAAAAAAAAAATAGATATGACTAAACTCTATCTCCCAAGTTGTTCCCAAGCAGCATTTGTGTGGGTCGCTGCAGAGCAGTGCAGTGAGACACACGGCACACCCTCCAGACACGAGCACACTCTGTTGTGTGAGGTCTGTTTCTAATAAGACTCACCAGCCCTACTTTTACTTCTACATCATCTGTTTTGATTCACAGTCTGATTATTTTATGTGGAGTTGCTGTCTGGTTTAGACCCAAGAGGTTAAAGTCAGAGTTTAGCAGTACCTCTGTGTGGGGAGCTGGTATGGCTCCAGTGAGAACCCATTTTTGGGAGGAAGGATGGAGTAGCCGTGGTGGTTCGGGTACGTGCCAGCCTCTTCCACCAGCTGGAGCTACTTCCCTGTTCCCTGCATGCAGGGCTGGTGTCCAAAGGCAAAGAAAGTCTTACAGAACTGGAGGAATAATTAGCAACAACTAATTTGTTTGACAAATGCTGCCTCTGTGTTCACAAATTGGCCGTGAAGAGATCACCATATTCTCTGCTTTATTTGTTGTTCAGAGTTATTTGCTGAAGGATGCCTGCCAAGCAATTCCTGGCCTGTGGCTTGTTTGCAAGCCGTTCATTGTGGGTCATTCAAAGCCAAGTCCTTTTGATTAGACACGTGCTAAGGCAGTACCCGGGCGCTTTACTGTGGCCCTTTGGCTCAGGTTTCCAGGGCTGATGCTTTGAACACCACATCGAAGTGCCTTTTTGGAAAACATTGTGTAACACTTTATAAAAAGAGCCTGTTTTGATGAACGTTCCTGACAGTGAATGCACGTATTGGGCTTGGACAAGCTACGAATAACGCATAGAGCAGGGGCACAAAGAGTGCCAAATCCAACCACTTCCAAACAAATCCAGCAACCACTGATGGAATATTCCTTTTTAGACCTGGTAAGATGTTAAGAACATCCAGATTAGGGGCTTCTGTGTGATTTTTTTGCAGAGCAGAGTCTCTGAAGCAGATAATTTTTAAATTACTGAAGCCCCTTGGTGCAGAAATTTTACTCTAAACATATTTCAATGAGATCTGTGCTTCCAAAGCATGAAAGGGCTCTTGAAAACTGTACACAGGGGCCCCAAGTCAGCATAGCTTCTGTGTGCATGCTCAGTGCTTTGCCATACTGTAGATACTTGTGTGTAAATACATTTTTACCCTGCACTCATATGAGGTGGAAGTGAGTGGGCAGAGCTGTAGCAGGGAGAGCAGTGCTTGCAAGGGCTCCTTACTGGGGGAAATATGCTGCCCAGCAGAATGGAGGTACCCTGCCCAATTTAGGATGGACATTGTGAGCTGCTGAGGGAAAAAGCTTTTGGGCCTAAATTCTGTGTCCAGCGGTTCCAGAATTGCTTATGTTGCTCAGTGAGCATCCAGGGGCTCATGTTACATGCAGGTGAAATCACAGGCACAGATCAGATCCTGAAAAAAGCAGAAATGAGAGAGCTGAATGCCCAGAGGCTGAAGTAAACCTACTGAAACTGCAAACATCAAAATTAGGGAGATAGAGCAAGCCAAAACAAACTAGGCTGAGGTTGGAGTAAAACTAACAATAAAAAGAAAAGACAGTAAAACTGTGAATGTCTCGTGTGTGACATTGGCAGTCCATGAGGATACTAAAACTTCTCTGAAGAGATGATTTTTTCCATTCTCTGGTGGCAGTCTCACTCTGTGAGATCTGACATGTGCTTTGCCAGGTGTCAGGGTTTTGCTTTCATTTACAGTCACCAGGCCAGAGTCCCTGCAGCACACATGGGCTGGGTCAGGCTGAAGCATAGGGCACAAGGTTGACTGCAGGGCTGAGCACGTGCCCTGGATCCTCGTGCTGCTCTGTCTTTATGACTCCCTGTGGATCTCCTTGCTGCTCTGTCTGCATGGATCCACTGGGATGTCTACATGGATCCTGCACGCTGGGTGCCACAGTGGAGAGCGGCCCTGCGCTCGCCTGCTCTGTGCCCTGCTGTACTGGATCCCGGCTTTGGCCATGGCACAAACCCATCTGCTGCTGCTGGCATTTGTAAAACCTTGTCTCAAACCCTAAAAGCTAGGCACAGCTTTGACCAGGTCTTGTGAGCTCCTGCTCACTTCCTCTGGTTTCGCAAGAGGGTAGCTGGATGGGTTTCTATGGAATTGCTCCTGATTTATATCAGTGAGGATGTCAGCTGGCCTCAGGAAGCCCTTGATATCACTGGAGCCTTGCCTGCTGATGCAAGAAGCAGTGTGTTATCTCGCTGAGTGCTCAAAAATCTGAGGTCAGATTTTTGGGTGGTATAAATCATTGTTGCTTCACAGACTTCATGGGAGCCCTGCTGATTTCCCTGTCTCCCCCTATACACCGTCCCGACCTTCAAGCGAGCAACTATTTTTGTGTGGGAAGCAGCAGATATTTTCTTTCAAGAAAGAGGCACTTACAACATTGTGCTCTGGTTTTGCTTAACGTACCACCCAAGTTGTGAAACAATCAGAGCATCTTTTATCTGTTTGGCCTTGGTGCAGATTCACTGTCCTCTTACACAATCTTCTCCCTGTGCCCTGCTCTTTCTCCTCACCCTTCTGCTAAGACCTGGTGCAGGCAGAGATACTGGGTGCTTTCATCTTCTGCTGACATCAGTGACGAGGGGGAGTGCTCAGCATCCTGCTGGATCAGGCTTTTTCCTTTGCATTGCGGTTAAATCCTCACAAACTTAAAGGAATGCCTTGCTCAGATCTGATTGGATTTTCTTGGCACTTGCCCACAGCTGTCGCCCGAGGAAGAAGAGAAGCGAAGGATCCGGAGAGAGAGGAACAAGCTGGCAGCTGCTAAGTGTCGTAACAGGCGTCGAGAGCTAACAGAGAAACTCCAGGCGGTACGTGCCCTGCATTTCTCCTTCCTTGTCACCCACCCTCCCGACCAGCTCCAAGGACATTGCTTTTCCTCCACCAGCATCTTCGAGGAAGATGCTTCAAACACACCCTGCCTTCCTCATCCAAGGCTGTCCAAGGGTACTGCTTCTCCGTCAACAGTAGCTGATGAGGAGGACTTGGGCCTGGAGCTTAAGACCCTAAAATTTTCTTTGCTGAGTGCCCAAAATGTCCTAGGAGCTCTCTTCCCTTCTCACCTCTCAACCAGCACAAGTCTCCCTGACTCTGGTCAGCTTTCATAAATGGAAATAAAGACACTGTGTGCCTTGAAGGCAGGCTTTAAGGACAAAAGCACTGAAAAGAGGTAGGATCATCTGAAAGCCATAGAAAACAAAGCAGATGTTATGTGTACAAAGCTACACCCTTTAGGCTTACTCCTTCTTTGGAGGTGGGGTAGTAACTGACTTCCTTCAAAAAGAAGCACCACAGAGATATGTGCCTTCATGCTGTGCAAGTAATAATTAGTAAAGCTGGAGAATGTGGAGGTGAGCATAAGAACCAAGAGGTGGGAAGGCACTGGTTGAAGAGAAGAAAAAAAAATTTAAAAAAGAAATTAAAAATTCTTTGGGTAGTGTGAAATATGCTGAAGGAAAGGCTCCAGTGCTGCTGGTAACAAACCAGCCTGGTTTTAACCTGGTTAACCATAATGTTGTTAACAAGCACACCCATGAAATGTGTTGCTGCCTCAAATTAGGAGGTGTTCTCAGTGTAGGGGAGGCAGGACATCCTATAGAAATGTCGTGATTAACGTGATAGAAGTGATAGGAGTGTGCAGAGTGGGAAGTCAGATCTTGAAGGGCTGAGCATGAGTTTTGTCAAGTTACAAGCTCCTTACATGCTAAGAGCTGCTCCAGACTATGATCCATCTGTGTGATGTGACCATAGGAAAGGTAGATATCTAGCTCTTGTCCAAAGAACTAACACTGGATCACTCCTTGATGCATCCTACAATTAAGTATCAGACCTAATCTAAAATATGCACTACAGAAATACAATGGAAACAGTTTAGAGACTGCTGTACACTATCTCTGTCAAAGTGAAAAGAATACTACTAGCCTAACATAGAAAAGCAATGGGAGGAGATCTGGGTCCTCTGCTAAGGTGTCTGTCAGGCAGAGACCAAGGGAGAAGACTGAAGTCACAGGCTAAGACAGAGTGGCAAAAACTAGCCATCAGAAAATTAAGGCAAATTAATGAGATTATTTATAACCCTTAGATTAGTGATGTTTGGGAATAGTCTACAAATAGACACGTGAAACACAAGATGTTTGACTGGCAATGACCTGGTGTCTGCTTGGCTCACGAAGAGTCTAGGATGCATCTTCCTGTGGCAGATGGGATCTGGACTTGGTGGCCCTGTTCCAGGTGAGGAGTAGTTCCAGAGCATTTGCTAATTTATTTTTTTATTCCTCTTTTGTCTGCAGGAAACTGAAGTACTGGAGGAGGAGAAGTCAGTGCTGCAAAAGGAGATTGCTGAGCTCCAGAAGGAGAAGGAGAAGCTGGAGTTTATGCTGGTGGCTCACAGCCCTGTGTGCAAAATCAGCCCCGAGGAACGTCGGAGCCCACCATCCAGCAGCCTCCAGAGCATTCGGACTGGAGCAAGTGGAGCAGTGGTGGTGAAGCAGGAGCCTGTGGAGGAAGAGATCCCATCTTCCTCTTTGGTCCTTGACAAAGCCCAGAGGTCTGTCATTAAGCCCATCAGCATTGCTGGAGGTTTTTATGGGGAAGAGGCACTCAACACTCCCATTGTGGTGACCTCAACACCAGCCATCACTCCTGGCTCTTCCAACTTGGTGTTCACCTACCCTAACGTGTTGGATCAGGAGTCTCCTCTTTCCCCTTCTGAGTCCTGCTCCAAAGCTCACCGGAGGAGCAGCAGCAGCGGGGACCAGTCCTCAGATTCCTTGAACTCTCCCACCTTGCTGGCGTTGTAATCCCCTGCGGCCCCCCATTTTGCCAGTGTGTTACATCCCCCACAGCACCATGGGGGGAGCCCCCTCCATGGGATTAGAGACAGGCACAGGATTGTTCAAGCACAAGGGCAGCAAGAACAAGGATGGGGAAGTGCTACAGCTCCAGGAAGGAGAGGACCAACGCCAGCTCCCTGGAGGCAGGAAATGGCAAGGGTGGGACTGACACACCAGGGTTGTTTGGAGAGGGTGATGTCCCCTCTGTAGGGACTGCCTATGGAAACCTCTTTGTGGACTTGGGGAGCACTCCTGGCCAGGACTGAAGGCGAGCTGCAGACAGTTACTAGTTGTCCCTTTCCTTTGTGGATTGACCTGATCGGTTGTGCTCTGTGCTTAAATCATTCTGGTTAGTTGATCTTACAACTTCTCTCTTTTGTGCTCGCTCTCTCTCTTCGCTTATCATTTCCAATGTTGTCGATCCCATTACATTTCACTCAGTTGCTCTGAACTCTAAAGTCTTATTAAGATCTTTCTTCTTGTGAATAGCTGTGGGAAACACGTAGGGTTGCCCAGACAGCTGGGAGGACCAGGAGATAAGGGGACCAAGAGGGAGCCCAAGAGCTCAGCGGCAAGGGCAGAGCTTGTAGTCTCTAGCCTAGGGCACGGAGACAGAAGAAGGCTCATGTGGAAGCCTTTCTTTTTAAAAATGTGGATATATTTATCCCCTTGGGCTCCTCAGAAAAACAAGTTAGCATCTCAGGGCCAAAGGAGCATCAGAAAAGCTGCTGGGCTGTCACTTGCCAGTTACTGGCAGGGTTTTACCCTAGTTCGCTGGATATCAAGTCTGATGCTTGTTGTTTACTTTTCCTGGGCTGCCTGCTGTCTAGGGAGTATTACATCTTCCTTCCCATCAGGGCTCCTGACTCAGAGGCTGATCTCTTCCTGTTAGTAAATCTTCCCCTCCCCTTGGCCATATTTGCAGAACATGCTAAAAAAAAAAAGACGTGGCACCACATGCCTATAAATCTAGAGTGGAGACTGGCAGCAGCTGAGACAGTGAAATTAGGTGGCTGTACCCTTGCTGATTTTTGGATTGTTGGGAAACAAAGATCCCCTAGCAGAGCACAGGCCCCAAGGCCCCAGCTCCTGACCAGGCAGGAATGGCATGGATAAAGTGTTGACCTGTTTGAACTAAAACAGCTTCTGACAAGCTGTGGCAAATGACAAGTTGACATCTGAGGAAAATTGATTAGCATTATTTGCACGTTGGTCTTTGGCCAATCAATTACACTTGGTCTTGTTTTGTTGTGGTTGATTGGCCTGAAGACAAAGAATCAAACCAAAGGGCTCTTTCACTAGTCTTGGGTCCTTCTCTAGCCTGTGGGCTTGACTGCTACTACTAAGTGCTCACAGAGGGCACAAGCTCTCTGGTGCTTGTGTTCACTACTGAAAACAGTAATGTGGGTAATCTGTTGGAACCAAGCTCAATTCTTATTGATGTCAAGGCACTGGCAAACCATGACCCTGTGCACACTAGAATTGCCCAGCTTGCCAGCTAAACTGCTTAGGAAATAGCTCCTTGATCCTGCCTATGAAGCTGTGGTGGCAGCTATTTATTTTGGTGTGAGATTGTATTTTTCTTTCAGGCACACACACACACACACACATATAAATATATAATTCTTTTTTTTTTTTTTTTTTACTCAACCGAAACCAGGGCATTTCTTGTTCAGGCTGGACCTGGAGAAATGCAATGTACAATTATAGGGCTAGTTGTATGAGATACAAAACTGCTGCAGTCCCCACCAACTCCACTGGGAATTAATAGGGGTCAGTCTTGTGGAACTGGAACATTGCTCAGCAGGGCTGGCTCCCCTCAAACTCTGGCCACTGCCCATTCCTTGAATCATTTCAAAGGGACTCTATTCTGGCTCTAAAGGTGGACTTTGGCTTTTTAATTATAACCATTATTTTTAACCCAGGTATTTACCAATCCTGCCAGAAATATGTGAGTGATCTTTTTCCTTCATAAAGCTGATTGGATTCAAGCTTTTTCTATATTGCTTAAACACTTCTATTTTGATACTGGTGCTAGAGATTTCAAATTGAACTTACACAGTAAGTAAAATTAGTAAAGGAATTGTATTGTCCTTACATGTACATCAAGACTTCCTTTCTAATAAAGTAGATCTTATATTTTCCATAGTTAGCACAGAGGATCCACTTTTCCTAGGGTTTTATGTAGATGATACCACTTTAGGTGGAACTGCAGCTTCTCTTTTTCCGTTTTGCCAAATGCTTGTTTGGGCCACTCTGGACTGAGAGTCTAAAACTGTTAATAAAATGTCTCTGTGTGTCATTGCCACACATTTTTGAGGAGAACACAATACTGACAAGTGGTAGATGAATACTAAAATGATGCAGCTACTTTTGAGGCTAGATGATCAGGATTGCTGTTCTTGTGATGTTGGGAACATCCACCCCTTGTAGGGGTTTCAGGAAGTCAGGCATCTCCTCAGATCTAACTGGTGGAACAACAACAACAACATACCTTTGCTTCTGGTCACTGAATCATTGCCAAAAGGAGCTGCAGATGGTCCTTGTCCACTGCCTCCTGCCTGGTCATTGACCTGCTCAAAGACAGGATGAGATGCTCCCCTTTCCTGACCTGTGATACTGATGGAAGCCACATAAAACTGCTCAAAAAAAGAAAGAGGATTATTTTATACTGTTTGGAAAAAGCCCCAGATACCTTGTGCCCATCTGTTTTATCCCTCAAATGTCTCAAAGAATGTCTGTGTTGGATTGCTGGTCTCTGGCCTTTTATATTTTGTGGATCAGCCTTACTTTTGTTTAGTTTCTGGCAGGCAGGTACAACTTCACTCCTGTTTTGGTCTGGCCCTACATTCTTCTTTTCATGTTTTCTGGTGTGCTCTTTTGGAACTGATTGTCCTTCCCATGCCCAAAATGTTATTTTCCATGAGTCCCTTTGCTGCTGATTCCTAATGTAGTGTCTCCATGTTCTGCATGTGGTTTGGATGTGGGAGCTGTTGTAACTAGTGCTGACAGAGTTGTTGGAAGTCAGTAGAAAAAGGCCCAGGGAATGTCAGCTGGGATTGGGTCAGCCCCCTGGTGACTGGCCCAACAAAGCCTCTCCTAACATCCTAAATTAATCAATGCCAAACCGGGAGGAGTAGTAGCAGCTGCATTGAAGGAAACATTAAGCTTCTAGGTGATAGCCATTCCAGTTTTGCCCTCATTCCTCCTCCTCCTTTCCCAGTTGTGGCACTGCCTTTATATATGCCTTTCTTATAGATGTGGAGACTGGGTAAGTCTCAATCCACTTGTGGTTGTGATGGGATTTGGGACCAACATGCTGGGGACAGCAGCTCTCTGTTGTGTTTTTATAATTATTATTTAAATGATCTATTTAGTTCATCTGAACCTTTAATTTTGCTGCTTACTGTATGTAGGATCCACCTGGCCTTCATCCTAAATGAAAAGAAAAAAAAACAAAATGAAAACAAACCTAAGACACCTCCCTTCTCCCTGGTCTCTTATTATTTATTGGCAGGCAGCCGTCTTGTGCCTGCTCCAGCAGATCTGCCTGCCATTAATTTAACATCCTCCCAAATCACATTCCTGGTGTTTGGTTGTTGCCTTTTTTTTTTCTTTTTGTTGTTGCTTTTTTTTCCATTCTAAAAGACTTCTGAAATGTAAGAAATCCTGTTATCATGACACAAGTTCATTTTCATTAGGAAGGCCAAGTCAAACATTTTAAGAGGTGGGGGGAACAATATACATTTATTTCTTATTTATTTATCATGTTTACATCTTTTTTTTTTTCTGTTCAAGACTTGGATATAATAAAGCATTAAAAATACTATGATCTTCTTTTTGTTTTAGGCTAATAATTTTTTTGATTCCTTAAATAAAAAAAATCTGAGTTTTGTTGTTATCTGTATAAAATGTAAAAAGAGATGTTTTTAAAGATGCATTATCATTCCTCTGTGAACAGTAGGTGGAGTTCAGGACAAATCTCAGAATACAAGATAATAATAAAATCCCATCCTGTTTTACTTAATTGTTCCCCTCCTATCCTGTATGATTAAAGGGTTATTCCACTTTCTTGTTTGTGGTTACTTGATGTTAAAACCATATTAAAATGTGTAGGAAATAGGTATCCAATTGTTTTTGCTCAGTGAGAGGATAAACTGTTGTATATATCTTGATATACTGTGTAGTTCAAAGTAACATCAGTAATAAGGGATAGTGCATCTTTATTAGAGCGATAAGTTACTAGTGTCACTAAAGTCTGCTTTAAGATCCTCAGATACAGACAGGACCTGTTTCTGATTCCACTCATGTGGGACAAATTGAAAGCATCAGTAGCATTTTGCTGCTGTGAAGCAGGTGTCAGTAGTGAAATGAAATCTGTGACTAATAGGTGACCGTGAGGGTTGTTGGAGGTTTGGGGGCACCATTATCTTTTTTTTTCCCTCAAAAGTTTTAGACCATGGGTTTTCTTTTTTACTGTCTGTCTGCAGTGAAATCGTTTCTGCCACAGAGGTTCTTAAAGGTGACTGCTGAAGTGGGACCTTTCTTTGCTCGTAGTGATCTTGATGTCGTTCTTGTAGTCCTGGGGAATTTCAGCTCTGAGGCATTCTCTCTGGTGTTGTCTCTTTTCTGTTCTTGTTATTTTACTGAATTACAGGCCTACAGTATTTGCACTAAAACAAAAAGCTTGTTAGAGAAAGCTTGCTGCTACAAAAGAAAGAACATATTAAAATGGTTTTGCTTTTACAATTTTAACTGAGTAGCATTTTATAGAATAAAATCAATCTAGACTGAAAAGAAAAAATGACTTTTCTTTTTTCCTCTGCACCTTCTCCCCCTCCATACTCCTTTCTTTTCACCCAGTTCCTCGGTGGTATGATGTTCCCCCCTTCTCTTTTGGTGCTCAGTTGTAATGATTGGCTGTATTGTTGACTATGCTGCTGAGAGTTATGACACTTGTAAATCTCGTTTTAATGACATTGTGGACACTTTTGTATAGCAAGAACTAACTGGAGTTCTCTCTGTTAATTGAAGTAATTAAAAAGCTCCCTTTGCCATGAACAATTAAAAGCTCGCATGTTCCTTCACTATGAACAAATGGGTTCAGCATTGCCAGGTGCCTGGTTGCAGCACATTTCAAGGTTTCTTTCATAAGAGCAGCTGCAATCCTGACAGCTGTTACCTGCAACAATGGTAGATGGGGCAGAGGCTAGCAGAGCAGCCCTCCTGGGCTAAAGGGCAAATAGAGCACTAATCCTTTCATCTTGGCTTCAAAAAGGAAAGGGATAGAGGTAGAAAATGTGTGCTGACTTCTTTTGTTGTTTCTTTGTTTTAAATCTCAACCAGAAGGAGTCAAAGCTTCTGCTCTGAAAGCTTGGGGTGGGGAGCATGGTTGCTTCACTGGCAGCGAGGAGGAGGTTAAGATGGAATTCCCTTGCTTGCCTGGGGAAAGCTCCAGCCTCTGGAGTGGAAGGAACTGAAATACATCAGGTAGGAGTGGAGGATGTCATATTCAAGTTCAAAATGAAACATCAGTGGGGAGGAGATAGGTGAATCATGGCCTGCCAAGCTGGCACCAGACCAAGCTTCTCCTTACTCATGGACTTCCTTAGGAGTAATGTCTGCTCTGGTTTCCTGTTGGTCCCTGTCCCTTGGGGTTTTTTTACCCTCTTTTTAACTGGGTTTTTTTTGGGTTTTTTTTAACCCCTGTGTTCTCACAGTTCTATAGGGAAGGAGATGACAGATGTAGGATTAAGTTATAAGGTGTGTGGAAACTATTTGTGAAGTTATAGGGAATGCTGGAGGTATCAGTCACCAGAAGAGGGAATACATGCACATGCCTGTGTGAAATGAGCTCAGCTCTCAGGAATCCATACTGTAGGAAAGCTGACATGAAATCAGAGTAGGAGGGTTTGAGCTTTAGAGCAGGACCCAGCCCTAGGGTTCTCTGCAGGGTCAAGGATGACAGAGGGGTAAGGGAGAGCCTATGGGAAGCTTTTTCTAAACGCACTTGGTCCTGGTGTGGCTAAAGCAAAAAGCAGATATTCTGGGGGGCATGGCAACTACAAGCAAATATGCCAAAGGAGCATCATCTCTTAATATCCATCTCCACTGGGCCTCGGGCATGGGGGAGTCCCCATTTGATCTCCTACTGCATACAAGCCTTCTCCAAGGGAGTGCTTCCAGGATTTCCTGCCTCCCGAAGGGCTTTCCCACTACGCTGCTGCGCAGAGGCATCCAGCCTCAATTTTGTCAAACCAGCTCTTTTGGCAGCGTGTACCTCCTCTGCCCCCTCCCAGAAAAAGGCTAACAGGAGGATATGTTCTTGCTCCTTAAGCTCCTGTTTGCTGACAGACAGTGCCCTTTAGAAAGGCTTAATGTTGCTTGACTGCAAATGCTGCTTGTGAGGCCCAGCCTCCTGCCTGATGTTCTCCCAGCAGTGGCTGGCTATGACTGCCTTTGATCATCATCAGCTGTGGACCCTGGAAGGTCCACAGCACTTACTGTAACTTGGTTTGAAGGATGAAATTGCACAGCAGAGCAAACTCTTTTCCACCAGTCTTCTAGCTGTGGGAGGCCAAATTCTACCACATTGACATGGAAATTATGTTTTTCCCAACATCCTCATCTTGGGTTAGATCATTTTACATAGGGAATTTCCCCTCCTCCTGAAACAGGCTCATCCTCCCTCTACTCTGCAGTGCCTGTGATGAGAGGCAGTGATCTGTATCTTACCACAGGGTAGGCAGAGTTGTACTGGAAGAGAGGTCACCCATTTCTTTTGCAGGAAAGGTTGTGAGGGAAGTGCATCAAAAACTCTTCCATCAGGATCAGCATACATCCCAATGTCCCAATGATATCTTTAGTGAGTACAAGAATGAAAAGAGGCTCCTGCTCTCTTTTGCCTCTTCTCTTCCCTGAATATGAGACTCATCTCTGGAGTTCTTCTTTTGTTCATATTTCTCAATGACCAAAGCACTGTCTCGTCCCTCCAAGCAGCATGTGTGGGTAGCCTGGTCTTACACAGAGTGGAGACCCCACCTGGAACAGAGCTTTTGTGGCAAGAGAAAGCCTACAGGAGTTGCCTGAATATATCATACCAGAGGATCTCAAGTTGCCAGATCTATGCTTTTGGTGATTTTTTTTTCCACTTTTAAAATTTTATCTAGAACCTCCAGGAGCAGCTACAGGAACACTGCAGAAATTCGGCAGTCAGTGGAAAGAATAAGCATGTGTTAAATCTGAAGAAAGCTTAATGGCAACTAGAGCTGGAGTGGGAGTGTGGGGGAAAGGAGGACATCCAGAATACTGGTTTGAAGTGATGTTTCCACTGCCATGTGGGAAGGATGTGACAGAGAAAAATGGTGACATGGTTATTGCATCAGATACCCCAAAGTGGAAAAAATGATGCATTAAAAAAAAACAAAAAACCAAACCACTGCACTTTATGGTCCTATTCTACTGATGTCTCTATGTCCTGAAATTTCATATCATCATAACAAGTCTTTTCTGCTCAGTCTCACATGGCACTAGTGAGGCCCCCATTCAGCAGTGGCTGGCCAGTGTCAGGACAGTGAACAGTGCAGATGGATTATCAGATGGGTGAAGTTACTGGCACCCTCTCATAGGGCTGAAGTTTAAATGAAAGTTTTACATGGGTGTTCCAGTGTAGTGAGATCCAGTACACCTCAGGAACATATTCCTTGATGAAGATAGGACAAGGCTGGGAGGAGAGGCCAAGACAGCTGGGAATATTTGGCTATGAGAAAAGAAGTCTAAGGAAGGATCTTACCAAAATGTGTCAATACCTGATGGGGGTAGGAAGCAAAGGAGATGCAGTCATAGTCTTCCCAGTGGTACCAAGTGACAGGATGAGAGGCAATGGTCACAATTTGTAATAGAGGACATGAAACTAAGTTTTTCACTATGAAGGTGGTCAAACACTGGCATAGGTTGACCAGGGAAGTTGTTAGAGTCTCTATCCTTGGAGACATTCAAAACTAGATGGGCATGGCTCTAACTAACTCTGCTTGAGCAAAAGGGTGAACTGGACACTTGCCTGTGATGCCTTCCAACCTCAACCATTTTATGTTTCTGCTTTTAATTCCACATAGTCTTGAAGGAACGTATTGTGAGCATATATCTTTCCCCCTCGCAGTGCTATCTCATCTGAACCCCAGAATTCCTGTGTACTAAATATCAGCCTTTTGATGCTAGCTATGCAAGGTCAAACAGATAAGGACTAAGCTGGGAGGAGGCTATCATGGCAGACAAGAATGTAAACTGTTCAGCTTGTTGTAGTGTGAGTCTCAGATTTCCTTTTTAATTTTGCATGCTCCATTCCACAGACTAGCGTGGAGGAAGAGAGTGAGACAGGCCTTACATGGCTGTGATCTAGATTCTGCATCCCACAAATGACTCTCTGCAAGTCCACAGGCACTGCCAGGAACTGCTGCCTATTTGCCTTTTGCAGGCTCTCCTACTGTTTTTACCCTCCCAGACAAAAGTAGTTTTTCGAGTTCCCTGGAAAGATAAATAAGAATCTACAGTTGATCCTAGGTGAGCTCGTGGGTCAGGCATAATCCATTAAGCAAAGACTTCCCTCTGGCCCCTCACCCCATTTCTGTAATCCTGGTTGGACCCCCAGACTCAGGCAAATTCATCAGTGGCTCCTAATGATGACACACACGCTCCTGCTGACGTGAACCACCACAGCAGGAGATGCTGAGTTTGGGCAAAAGGAGGAAACAGATCAGTTCTTTTCTTTGGGTAGCTCAAGCTATTCAAGCACTGGATGCTCTAATTCATGAATTCCTGTTTGAGGTGCTTACATCATATTACTGCTCTAAAATGTACTTAGATTTAGTTCAGAAACTGTTTGTTTCGTGTTAATGAGGGCAGAGCAACGAACACCAGCCTGTGAGCTTTAAAGACCCACATGCCAGAGGCCCATGAATAATCTAGGGGAAAGGTGAACTCATGAGTCCTCCACATCTAAGATTGCCCTGTGGTCTAGCGAGGCACAACCCTGCTCTGACCCCTCAAAGCCAGAACTTTGGGCAAGCCATCAGGACCAGCAGTGAGCAGCACCACAGCCTCATGCCTCAGGAACTGGTTGCCACAGCCTTTGTTCTAGGCTGATGTTGACTTTAAAGGCTGCAACCCTTCACTCCTCCCTGGCTGCTACAGGTCACAGGGGTGATGGGAGACGTTGGCTGCCTTTTGTAGCCTCCGATTGAACACCGTGTTTGTGAGCCACAAGGAGTGTGATTAAATCTCTGCTCTGAGCAGTGTTCTGAGGCCATACTGGTATCTAATTACATTCTCCGCTTCTGGCAGCTGAGGAAATGAAGATCTGCCTGTGACATTGCCTGTGGTAAAAGGGAGGGAATAGGAAAGGAGAGTGATGCCTTAAAACATCAGCTTCAGGTGCTTCCCTTGACCTTGGGTGTCCTCTTCTGTCAGCACTTGCAGCTGGGATGGGTGCTTATTCTGAAGTGATGATGGTCCTCCCCTGCTCTTGTTATCCTGGTGGAGATGAGGGGCTTGTTGGAGCTGCAGTCACCTGTGGCCAGGCTGTTCCCAAGCAGCTACTAGGACCAAGGCTGTCCTGTGGGGGCACAGAGCAGGAGCTGTACAGTGAAGGTCTTGGCAACTCGAGGTCCTCCAAGATGCACCTGGCTGGAGGAGGTCCCTGACTGCATAGGGCTGCCTGTCCTAGAGGACTGAAGGAAGGACCTCCTGACAGTATGGCTGGCTGCCTTAGCAGGGTAGGTCTATCCTCCACCCGTGGTGACTATCTGGTTCCAATTCTGGTTTTCCTTTGCCATGTGGCTACAACTCTTACTTTTTGGGCAGCTGTTGCCATTTCTTTGCTCCCCAGGACCAGCAGCAGCTCTGTAGGCACGTTTCTGGTGGCAGGGAGGGAGGCAGACTGTTCCTACTGTGGGGCTGTACAAAGGGCTAAATCCTGACCCAGTGCCATGGGGAAGAAAGTCATTACTAATCCCTACCATATAGCGGCTCCGCCTGCCCAGCAGGATCAATGGCGCCATCTCAGCCCCATTATGTTGACTCTGAATCAGCAAGGAACGCCTAGGAGCCGGGAGGAGAGGGCTCCTCCCTGTGTGGGGTACTGTGGGGTGCCTGTGGGACAGCCAGGGCCTCCTTTCCTCCCCCCTGGTTTTGGAAGAGGTGATGAAGGGCTCAGTGGCTGCTTATGCCCAGACCTCAGAGCAGGAGGGGCAGGGCAGAGACCCTGCCAGGATGAGTGCCAGGCTCGCCAGCCCAGGAGCATGGGGCGAGCACGGGAGCTCCGCACCCTCCTGGCTGAGGCCAACCAGTTCTTCTGGCAGGTAGAGGCGGGGTGGATCTTGGAGCCATTTCCAGGGAATAGGCTGGTGCTGAGAAAAGCAGGGAGCAGCTGCCTCTTTGCCCCCACATTCACACAAGGCTGGGAATCCAGGATTTAGGAAAGGGTCGCGCATCTTTCCCTGTGCTGCTTGTGAAAACGAAGTGCGACGGCTTTTCAGACTATACCATTTAAGGAGTTCCCCAGCTTAGTGAACCTCGGCTGACCTCAGGGTATACCGCGTTTCCAGCACAGCAGAGCAGCGTTTCAGCCGAAAGCACGCAGCCCAAAACTTCCCTCCCTGCATCTGGGGAAGGGGGGGGGGCGCTGCTGGAGCATGGGCAGCTAATGACAGCGCACAGAAAAAAAGGTGATGTCGGTTCCTGACTCTCGGATGTAGCCAGATCCCTTCCTAGGAAGGATGTTGCAGTCCGACAGGATCAGCTTGAATGCGAAGCAGCTTCGGCAGCTTTTGGCAGGCCCCGGGTCAAGGAGGATGGGAGGGTGCCAAGCCCACAGCGCCACTGGGTGCTGCATGTCGGGGCGCAGGAGCAGTGCCCCAGCAATGCAATGTTTACAAAGGTGAAAAACATTAATAATGTGCAATGTGCTCCTCCTGTTGTTTCAATAAGATCAAGGTGTGTACAGGAGAGCAAATGTGTGTATATACATGGGCGCACACAGCACTCGCTGCGCCTGGTGCGGGATTATCCCAGCCAGGCTGCAGTCAATACTGACAAATACAGTATACGTCCCGTCTTGCCCACAGCACTGAGGGAGCTGTGGCAGGCTCAGTGCTTTCCTCCCTCTTGTGAAAGACCTGGGGTGTTTTCAGCACTGTGGGGAGCTTGGGTCCCGACGCCTCGGGTCCCAGCAGTGCATGGTCTTGCTGCTGCACCGAGAGAATTGGAGGGGAGCGACTCCCAGCCCGGCGCCTTCCTCACTGCCAATTAACCCCTCCATGCTCTGCCCTCTTGGTGTGCTGCAGGAGACAGGGGTTCAGGGTAAGAAGAAGGGGAAAAAAAAAAAAAAACAAAAAGAAAAAAAAAATAGCATGTGAGATCATATAATTAAAGATGGTATCAGAATGTCTAATTAGGATGACTGAGAGAACTTGGCTGGGAGACGCAGCCAAGAGCTGAGTTAGTGTGTTTGCCAGTCCAAAGCTCCTTAACAGTAATTAATCCTTAAATGTCCAATTGTTCAGAGTTCAAGGAAACACCTCCTACTACTGTACTTTGTGTTCCTGTTAAGCAAGGAGACACAGCAGGGCGTGTGCCCTTATTCTGTAAGAGCGACACGCCTAGGGGTGTTGTTAGGAACTAGACCGAAGGTTGAGTATAATTATTAACTACCTAAGAGTTCCCAGCATTGCACAATTACCCAAGCCGCCTTGCAGCTGTGCGCTCGCCCTGTTTGGGTTTTTCATTGGTTTTCTTTTTTTTTTCCTCCTTTCTTTCTTTTTAAAATAGAAATACTGAGCTTTAGCAGTGATATGTACAAATCCTACTGACGTGTCTGTCATCTGCTCCCCCTCCAGTATCCATTGTGCCACTGAGTTAGGATGTGGCAGTGGAGGGGAATAAGGGCAGCACATATGTCTATATACATTCTGTATGGCAGTCTGTGCCCGTCGCTGAAACTCATAGGCTTATTTACATCATTTGCAAATTTGACCCAGAGATTTTCCCTTTGTTTTGATGCTGTCAGTGACTCTTGCATTAACATAAAAGCCTTGGCTATTTACTCTGGGGGTTTTCATTCTCTTTGCATTTTTGAGGTGAGTTGTGTTGGGGTTTTTTCCCTTTGCTAATATTAAGTGAGGGGAAAACCTGGAGGAAAGAACTGTAGGTTTGACACAGAACTGATCTGTTTGTCCTGCTATGGGGCTTCTGCCATTGTCGGACCCTGAGTGAGGCGGTCAGTGGGATGTTGAGAAAGATGCTGAGGTGTGGGCAGCTGGTTCTGGCCGCAGCAGGCAAGTGGGGTTGAGGAGCACAGGCACCGCTCTTTGGTGCCTTCAGGAAAGCCCAGCTCAGCAGCGGCATCACAGCTCGCTGGCAGACAGGAGGGGAGATGTGTCATTTCCTCAGGTGCATCATCATCTTTTAAGTCGGGTTTCTGTGTTTTTATCCTCTCCCATCTTTTTTTTTTTTTTTTTAATTGACCCTTTCTGGTGGGCGTGGTGAGGGCCCAGCTGGGAGCCAGCCGGCCAAAGTCGCTTCTGCAGGGGATCATTAACTCGGGCGTCAGCCAAGGCCGTTTAGTGTTTATAAAACGCAGACAATTAAACGCAGTCGCAGCCCTGCAATGCTATAATTGGAAAGCAGACTGGGACGATGTCCACCAGGAGGGACCGGCTCCCCGGCACCGCGGAGGGATGGGCGGGCAGGGCCAGACTCGGACAGGGCCGCTCCATGCCATCGCCCAGCCGGGAGCGTCCCGGCCCTGCCAGGCCTACATGCTGTGGATGGGAAACAAAGGCTTGGGAGGGAAACAGAGGAAGAAAGAAGGGACTTGCCCGAGGCCAGCTGACAGCCAGGAGTTGGCTGGGTGCCTGCCTGTCTCCCCGGGTGCAGACTGCACTGTGTCCCTGTTGGTCCATGGCAGGGATAATAGCGTTGCTTCTACAGGCCCTTCCCCTGCCAGGCCACCATGTGGGGACGGTGAAGGGACTGGTGGCTGCCCCCTCGGGATTTGGAAATAGCCATTAACTGAGCCCTGGGCTCCAGGCTGGCTTCAGGATCTTAGTCAATGGGGAGTGGGTGATTGGGGCCATTCCCAGATAATACAGTGCTCCTTCAACCCAGCCTCCACCTTCAGCCAGTCTGGTGCCACAGCACCAAATGCCATTGATGGCTGTGGCTGAATGGCCAGTGGGAGCTGCATCAGGCAGAGGTTGAGCTCACTCTCCGAGTCTTGTGTGAAGTCTGGCAAGTGAGTAAGATGCTGAGTACTGGATTGGGATCGCCATAACCCTGCTCCAAGCTCTGCAGCTGACTCACTGTTGCACCATGAGCACATCACTTCACCTTTTTGTGACTCAGAATTTTCATCTATCAATTAGGGATTTATGAGGTTTAATTAAGGTCTGTGAAGCCCTTTGAGATCCTCACTTGAAAGATGCTGTGCGGGCATAAACTACTGTACGCAATGAAGAAAACAAGAGAAATTAAAAGCTCCAGACGAGAGAGAAGAGAGGGCAGGTTTCCCACTGATTGGTCTCCCAATTACATGCTCCTTGTTAGGATGGCAACCTCACTTTAACCTGTGGACAAACGAACTTGTTCACCCCTTCTTGCAGCAGACAGGCGATGACGTGCAGTAGTGTCTTACTCATTGGTTAGCCTTCAGTCATCTTTCCAGAAGTATGAGCAAACAGGCAAGGGGGAAGGGAGCAAAGGCGGGTGAGGAGTATGAATTCCAGAGAAAAGGGAAGTATCAGAAAGCAAGCTAGGATGTGTAAGGGCCTTTATCACTGCTGTTGAGATCTAGCTTTGCACAGTAACAAACAGGAACAGATTTCATCTGTCCCTAGAGGTACGTGCCCTGGAGCAGGGAAGAGCTGATGAGTTACAGCACAGAGGAAGCAAAGGAGTCTTCTTATGCAAGGCATCTCTTTCAGTGTCAAAGAGGAGGTAGATTTAAGGAGTTTGAGGGAAGCCTTTGAGCTTTACTAAATGAAAAGTTGTTTTATCTATGTTTTTTTAAGGTAAAGGCCTTGTTTGCAGAAGCCATGGAACACACACTCTGAAGCTTGTGCTTAAATGTAGGCGTAAACTAAAGGCTTTGCTGAATGGGGACATGCCCAAATTGATTTAGGTACTTGGTGGAAATCAGATCTAAGGGCTGGGACTCTAACAGCAGTGATATTAGCAGGACCTCGAAGGTCCCCAGGAGCCACAGAAAGCAGTAATGTGTGAACAGCCTTGCTGTACTATTCATAGGGACAGGTTGACCTGGGGGAGGAATGGGCAAAAAGCAAGCTCCATCTCCAGTCTCCAATCTTTATTGTCTTTATTTTCTCCTTTGCTTGAAGTACAAACAACCCTGTGGAAAGCAGGCTCCTGTAGGTGTGGTCTGTGTATGCACTCGTGGGTGTGCCGCTTTGTTGTGTTAAAAGGACCATTCCTCACCTGAAAGCAAGTTTCCAGGTTGTCACTGACAGTCACATCAAAACTCGTGACCCCTCCCAACCCCCACCTGCATACCTTCCCTCTTATGTAAGAAAAACAGAGATGCCTGTTGAGATGAAACCCAAACTAGTCCCGGGTTTGATGTCTGCCTGCACTGGTCTGGGACCCCTCTGCCTATCTTTCTTCTGAGCTGCCAGGGAAAACAGATGCATGGTAATTGCTGCTGGCTAGAGCAGACCCCTGAGATCAGAGCAGTCATCCTCACTCTTCTCTTTCTCTCCCAAGAAAACTTCCCCCAGCCCATCCAGTTTTCCTTAAGGTTTCTTAAGCTCTCTGTTGGGCTGGTATGTCTGCTCTAACTCCATCTTTTTGAACTGCTAGTGCCCCAGATTTTGCACAAAGTTTAGCATTAGAGAGCACTGTTTTGGAGTAAACCAGAATTATGACTTTCTGTGGCATACTTATGATACTCCATTAACATATCCCAAAAGAAATGTTTATGTTGCAACTGCAGTGTACTGTTGACTCATTATATGATCCACTCTAATTCCTCCAAATCCTTTTGTGCAGTACTGCTGCTTAACCAATTATTCCAAGTCATCAATTCATGCACTTAATTTCTCCTTCCCAATCACAGTACTTTGCTGTGTTTTTATTGAATTTTATCCAGTTGATTCTGAGCAGTTTTTGCAATTTATTGAGATCACTTGAAATAATAACGTGTACATTAATTGTTCAGAAAATCCTATGGACAGGCCCATGCCTGCATTCATAGCTGGTTGCAGAGCCCAGCCTTTCCATCTTAAAAACAAAGGCCTCTAGCACTTGATGGCATTCTTGCAATATTCTGCTGAAATGTCAGGATGAAGCCTGGCAGAGCTGTGAATTTTGGAAGGCTCTTTCAATGGAAATGTGGGATAAGAGCATCTGTTCAGCTGGCAGTGGCTTTTGGTCTCCGATCATCTAGCGTTGGTTTGAATCACTGTTATTTTCTGTATTATTTCTGGTCTTCCAAAGCATGCAATCACTGAAAATATGCAAGCTTGGAATTGGTTTCTGACTGTGAGGCAGGATGTGATGGTATACCTGGACAAATGCAGGTCTCATCAAGAATTCTCTGGCCTGGACTTCTTATCCAAGGACTGGAGGTACAGCTCCACAGCCATGACATTTTTCCTCCACTCTCAACCGAAGGGTCAGGATATTCGTCGTATTCAGGAATGAAAATACAGGAATTTGGTGTCCTCTGGTGGCAGCTGCGAGAGCTGCAGCTGGCTAAAGCAGGCGTGACCCTCCGCACGCAGTTTGTCACTCAGGCCAACTGGCCATGTGCTCCAGCCAGAGCACTGGTACTCCTTTCTGCCCTGCACTGTAAATATTTCTAGTCCAGTCTGGCTCCCACAGTTTCTGTATGCTCACCCCTCCTATTTATTTTATGCCCATTTACTTGCTTCCCTTTCTGGAGGGCTGAGCTCTGCGTGACTTCGGGTTAAAGATAGACTCGATGGTGTTTGCTTGCTGTTCTCCTGCGATTTCTTTGTCTTACAAAAGGGAATTAAGTTTCTTTAAACACCTCTTCACAGTTACAGAAGGCTCCAGCTGTTTGCCCTTGCCCAGTCCCTTAGTAAAATAAGTAAATAAGTAAAGTAAGTGTGTCTGTGTCCAAAGACCTTTCAGCTCACTTCTCTAAGCACTGGATCTGTTACCCACAGGCTTGCTTCAATGCAATTCCACTCATTGGGTGGAAGAACTGATGAGCGAGAAGACACAGAGCACCTGGACAGCCCGTGTTTGGCTTTTTTAGCCACAAAACAGGTGACAACAAATCAGAGCATTGCATAGGTGGTGAACACTATGATGGGAGGACGTGTTTGCCACAATTTGTCTTGTGTGAAGTATGTGAAGGGAACACACCAAGCCGTATCCTCCTGGCTCCAGGAGCTAATGGATGAAAACTGAGCAACCCTGAGGGTTGTGGAGTGTAAAAGTCTCTAAGAGTTTGGTGCAAATGCAGCCAGAAAAATCGAACAGTTGCATCCCACATGAGGAAAAGCAGCCTTACCTCCTTTCCCCCTCTCAATTGCTATATGCTGCTGCTTGATAGTCTTTTTTTCAAGGGCAGCACAAGTATTAATGGTGCAAAAAGAACAGAGCACATTGCTGGCTCACCAAGGTCAAAGGAATACGGTTTTTGACGTGTAAAGACAGGTTGAGAAACAAACATCTGCAAGGGAGTCAGGTAAACAGAGAATTTTAGGATGTGCAAAGATGGACTAGCAAGTCTGGGACACCGTGGCACCTAGACAGGCTGACCCCACAGAGTCTATATGTTGCACCTTCATGTGGGAAGAGCTTCCGAGAGCATAGCAGAGTCAGGAGCTTCCCACTAGCTGCTGCAATTACAGCTCTGGCTGAAAACAGAGCCCCTTTGTGTGTGAATACAAACAGCTAAAAGTTGGCACCACTTTGGGAATTCTATAGCTTAATGGAAAAGAATGGGAGAAAGGGAATACTCATGTTTTCATTTTACAGAGAACCACCATGCTTTGAGACTTTTTCAATTCACAGTGGTGTTTATTTAGGTGCCTGATTTCCATGCACATCTTTGAGAAGCAGGTACTTTGCATGTAAGCATCAATGAACTCACCCAGAGACATGGGAAGGGAACACATATTTTCTGGTGCCTGCCATCGAATGCCATCACTGTCTATCAGAGGCAGGCAGCCTGCTTCCCTTTTCTATCTGCCTTCCTGCCAGCACTGCTTTCTCAAGACTGTGGTAGTGCTGGTGAACCCTTTCAAGTCTGTGGCTGTAAACAGGGCTCCCCAGAAATGAGCTTTATCTCCTGATTTGATAACCAAAGGGGCCAACTGAGGAGGCCACAGGAAGTATCTGGTTCTCAGCTTCTTGCTGCTTACAGACTCAAACTCACAACACAGAAAAGTCAGTAGAAAGAGTCTTTAGCAGAGGATCTTTAAATCTTGGCTTCTGCTGTTCTCTTGCTGTTCAGAGTCCTCAGCAGCCTTGCTCCTGCCCCAAGGAGCTGGGAGGATTTCAGCCTGTGGCATGATCTGCAGCTTGCCCATATGAAAGACTCAGAAGTTGCTAGAATAGGCAGTGAGGAGCAGGTCCAGCTTTTGCTGCAAAGGGCACACAGTGTTTTTGTGACAGGAGATGGGGATTGAGGGACCTGTGGCAGATACACAAGCTGCAAAGGCAGGCTGGACACCACCAGCCTCTCAGCAGCACTGAGCAGTCTGTGAAGGTGGACTTTAGGCTGTACTTTGGTGCCAGGTACAGATGAGTGGCTAAAGGGCTCAAGCCCTCAGCAAGCAATCAAACAATCTGTGCTGGAGGTTGTGCTCTACTTAAGGCACAATAAAGAAATTTCAGGTTTCATTTAATTATTAACATTGGATCAGAGTTTTTGTTGTTATGTTGCTGCCTTAAGCTAGTGATAGGTGCTTGCAGGAGAGCACTGCTGCATGGCTCATCCAAAATGGGTATAATTGCAGTGGTGACTTTGCTTGTTTACATACTTACTGCCTCAGCTTAGATCTCTATAGCAGCTATGCAGATCCTAAGTATAAAAGTCAAGAGTCCAACCATGTGCTGAGCTTAGAAGAGTTTAGGGAAGTGTGTTTGAAGCCTTGTTGTTGCATTATTTTTTAACAAGATTTCTTTAAAAGCCATTTTAGAAATAATTTATATCCTCCTCGCCTGCAACTGCAAAAGCTCGAGTTTTTCAAAGGAGTGCAGTAAGCATTACAAGCCTTTTGCCCACTGTCAGTGATCTGACCATATGTAGGCTGGTGCTTTCCAGTTCCGTGTTGAAGTTTGTGTTCTTCCTTTCCCTGGAGGATTTGCGCTCCCTCCAGCAGGTGGTAGCAGCCTCCTTCAAGCTATGCAGCTCTGCCTGATGATTCATGTCCCTGGCTGCCCCTGGCCTCGCTTGATCTCCTCACCCTCTGCTCCACGTCTGAACTCCCCTGTGGAGGAACATCTTCTGTTTAGGTCCAAGAGTATGCACTAAATTTACCAGCAGTGTGAGTCACAGCAAGAGGAGGAAGCAGCACAACATCACAAGGACACATGACATGTCTTGCTGTAATATATGATTTATTCCTAACGTTTTTGTAGCACTGTCATGTTCTACCCATCACAGATGGGTGCCTCATCATCACTGCTTCCTAAGTACCAAATTCAAGATCTAATGCCTTGTCAAGGCAGCAGGATTAGCTGAAGCAGTAACAGGTCGCAGGTAGGCTCTATCTTCAAATGAAATGGAAACTCAGTCTGCTTTGTATTTCCACAAGAAGTCCTCTGCTCTGCCAGTGTAATGTGATAGTTTTGTGCATGCGATTGCATTATCCACTGATATATGGCCTCTGCTTATTAGCAACTAAATTACTCCCTAAATTACTCAGTACTAGTACAAACTTCTTGGGTTTAATTATGAGTGGTTGAGTGCTATGGAGTTTTTTTGTCTGCTTTTATTGTTGGGATTTTTGTTCTTTTAATATGCAGCCATAACTTCATTATTTATATTTTAAAACAGTAGTCTTATAGATGGGGACTTAGATAGGTTGAAAGGGTTTTTGGGTTTTGGTATTCTGTATGACTAAAAGAAATGCTAGAAAAAGCTCTGTTTAACAGAGGAGGTAAGGAAAAACTTAGAAACAAGCTAAAAAAAATCCCATGGCTTTCCCAGCTATGGCTCCCATACCAAGTATGAAAGGCAAAGCTTTAGGTATATTATAAGCTACCTAAAAATATAGCAGTGAACCTAAAAATTTGGCTAATATGCTTTAGCACCTTTGTTTATCTGTTTGGGTGTTGCTGGGTTTAAAACTGTAACTGGGACTTGACTTCTTTTTGGTGTTTTGCACTGTTGGGTATAGACCTGTGAAACAGTTCTTCTGCTTGAGAACATGCCAAGGCACAAAACTTCTGCTTTTCACCACCAAATCTCATGCAAAGCTCTTCCCTGCCGTTACATTATGAGCCCTCTCCATCCAGGTCAAGTGGTAAGAAGACTCACATGGTTCAGGCAGGGTTAACTACCAGGCCTAGCTAGCTCCTTGTCCCACCTGAGCAGCAGCAGGCACTCTAGGGAAGACACAAGATGTTCTGTGTTGATCATTAGGTAATCAGCTACATGGCTGCAGTTCCCAAGGGTATTCCTAAATATCATCAGCTGAGGGTTGGTTTATGGTCTGGAATTCTCCTTGCCTTCTGTAGCTGCATCTAGCTTTGCCCTTGCAGTAATGTAAAAGCTTTAATTTGTCTCTGACACCTTCTGTATCTAATAAAAAATTCTCTCTTCTCCCTTTTGCGAACTTTTTTGATCTTTGCTGCCGCTTGTTATTTGCTATTCAGTCTAGGAGCTATTTTGATGCTTTGGTGGTGGGAAGGAGTGTTTACAAGAGATTTACAAGCCTTGAAGTTAATGCTGTTCTGCTTCTGGAGCACGTCACAGTGTTTAAAGGCTAAACTTACTCTTGGATCTGTGCTTTATGGCAAATGAATGAATTAATGCTACCTTCCTTTTCATGTTTTGCTTGGTGTACAGTGAAGAGGAGGCTTTCTGGGATTTTAAACACTTCCAGGTCTTTAAGAAGTCTGTTTCTCAGACTTTTAATAGTGAGAGCTTTCTCTTGAGGAGTGAAGCAGCCACAAACCCTTGTATGCAATGGTGAAACCCACCAAAAGTAACTCCCATCCATGCTGAGACTCTGCAATGTCACCTTGACTGAGAGGTGGTAATGGTCCTGACCTGCCTGACCTGACCTCCCTTATTCTTACAGGGGCTTGGGAGTTCCACTGCAGCTCAGCCCAGGCAGGGCTTGCAGGTGTGGTGCTGCACCCTGACAGTGAGTAAGACTTTAACTCTTCCTTACCTTACTGATTAAAGGAGTTTGGGTGCCCAACTGTTTCGGGTGTGAGACCCCCGAGCAGAATGAGCTTATCCTCCCAGGCTTGAGCATGCGGCTGTGTCTGAGGTGAGCAGCCCCTTGTGCTGGTATGGTTTTGCTGAGTTGAGGGTGGAGATTCAGGGGATAGAGGAATGCTTTCCTCTATGTACGTTCCTCCTTGCACGTTGCTCTGAACAATAGCTGTTCATGCTCAGAATTAATTAGCATTCCTGGTTTTTGAAAAGTGAAATGAGCACAAGATCTACCTCCAATGTGTTCCTTCAAAGAATGTAAAATTTCTGTCATGAAACAACAAAAAGCCAAATTAAACAAAAAACCCCTTTGAAGGATGGGTTATACTGCCCGAGTTGGATGTGTTAGTGGCTTATTTAAGCATTTAGAGCTCTTTACTTAAGCAGACTTCCATTATTCATGTAGGAGCTCTCTCTGGGTGTCCATGGGCTCCGAAGAGGCCAAAGGTCACTCTGCTGTTTCGTGTGAGAACAGCAGGCTGCTCTTCAGAGGTTTGACCCTGACTGTGTAGTTGAGGCATAGTGGTAGTCTCACTGGGGAGTGTGTATCACAGTCTAGCTGGTGTTTCTGCGCACTCTTTGACTCTTCAGAAATGTACTGTAATAGTGTCCCAGCAAGGGGCTTGGAGGAAAATCTGCTAGAACAAGTACTAGTGGAAGAGGAAACAGGCATAGCATGAGTCTGGTTGAAGGCAAGAAAAGAGCACAGGTAGGGTAGGAGACAAAAGGAAGAGCACAACCTTCCTCTTTGGATGGGTGTGACTGCTGCATAGAGTTCAGTTGCCTCAGGAGCAGAGGCTCCTTCCCTACCTGGCAGAAGCAGGCTAGTGCCAAACTAATATGTTATGTATTGCCTGGAAGAGCCTTGACCCTGCTGGAAGCTGACTCATGTGATCTGGGTCACTTAGATTTGCTGAGAATTCCGTGAAAAATGGTCACCTCTGACTGAGAGCTGAGAGAAGCTGTGCCCCTTCTTTTGACCCTTGGATGGGCAATGAAATGAGATATCATCGTCACTTTGCTTTCCAAAGGTAGAAGCTAATGAGTTTTATAGCTGCTGAGTTATCAACTTTTAAGATATAAAGGAGAAAAAGGAAGAGAATTTCTTTCTTTTCAGCCTTAACATCTAACACACAGCACTCCAGGATTATCAGTTCATAGAGGCGGTTACCATGAAGCTATTGTTGGGTGTGCTGTTCCTTTGGTTGCTCTCCTCAGAAGGTAAGTTTTGGAAGGCCCTTTGAAAATTTGTACTGCACACTCTTTGGGAACCTCTATTTTTAGTTGTTGCAAGGTGGGTGTGTAGAAGGAGTTTTAGAAGCAGAATGAAGAAAATCTGTGAGTAAAACTGTGATCTTAAATGCAGTTTTGAGTATGTTTGATAATTTTTTGATGAAGATGTATGCACTGGTTTGCACTGTTCTGGGGACAGACTGTGTCTTAGGCACTGAAACATGCTGGTGAGAGAAACATCACCAAATAATTAGACTAGCACTGAGATCTGTGCCAAAATGGTGCAGGATTTTGAGCAAGGAATAGAGGTTTTTCTCTGAACTTGTAACTATGCTAATCTTATTTTCAGTGATAGAAGTAATCTTCTGAATCTGTGAATGGTTAGCATCCTGGAATTCCAGGCATTGTTCAGATTTCTTTAATATTCAGGATAGCGGGGAGCCCTTGTTCCCTAGACTGGGTATTTGAACTCCATGTTTGGTGCCAGTGACAGTTTTGTACGTGCTTAAGACTGAAAATGCTGTGGATGCTTTGGCTTTATTGGCTCTGTGCTTCAGGTCTCTGCCTGTAAGAAAATAATGATAGCTAGTAATAGTGCTTTACAGTAGTAGGCTGTGATGATCACTATCTTCAGAGGATTATAAGGTGCTCTGATAAATAATAAACTGTTAGGAGGTTTTGGTTCCTGAAGTAATCAGAAGAAATTATCACATCTGAGCTTTTTAATTTAGGAAAAAATATGCACAGTGCCTGCAGTCCCTTTGAAAACTTTATCCAGGAAAAAAGGTGTTGATTGATAGCAGCCTATAAAAATCGTTTGTTGAAACAGATTAACTGTAAAAGCAAGGGAGGAAGGAGTTAGAATCTTTCTCCCAAATGTTGGGAGAATTATCTGAAAAATACTTCTTTTTATGTCAAGAAAATTGAAAATGCAAATTAGAATTATTCAATGGTGTAATAAGGGAGTAACTATAATTCTGGGAGTAGCAGGAATTGAAAAAGTCATCCTATAGAAAGTGTAAATCCAAAACAAAGAAAATTGATGAGATTAAAATTTAATCAGCCAAGCCTAAAATTAATCTGAAGAGAAACAATGAATCACTGTTGAAGGAATAAAAAGCAATAAATCCTTTTTCAAATTCTTCTGAAACATGGAGTCTGTAGGACTGACTGAGGTATAAAAGAAGGCTGAAGCCTGACAAATTCTTTTTTCTTTCGTGTCCTTGCATAACAGCTTAAAAAAGGCCTTGCACTGCAAGCCTTTCAGCACAGGGGACAAGAGGAATAATGACCAAATCCTTGAACAAACTCATGACAAATAGTAAAAGAACTGCCAGGACTAGATGATATCCACCCAAAGGAATGAGCCAAGCAGAAATGTGAACATATCCATTTTATTAACTGTGATGCTCATATTGATCTGTGTTAGGATGTGGGCTCTGCACATGTTCAGAGGTGATCTGAGTGAAGGTGGATTCTAACTCGCTGATGCAAAGCTTTTCAGGATGTCCAGAATGAAAATTTAGACTAAGTTTTCCCCTTATATATTACTCTTACCTGTGTGTGCACTATGGTGAACTCTGAATAGATACTGCTTGACCCCAGAACAAAACTGTCTGAAGACATCAGTGCTAGTGATAGTCAGAGAGAAATTATTTCAGGAGTTAGTGAGAGACCAGCATAAAAACCATATTGCTGCTGCTGTGTACAGGGCCATGGTTCACCTGCATCTTGACAGTGGTCTGGATTTTTCATCTCAAAAAAGATATGGTAAAACCTAGGAGGAGGATAAAGGGCGGAGTGGTCAGAGTTAGGAAAAAATTTCAACATGAGATCAAAGAAACTGACTCTTCAGCCTGGAAAAGAAGGGTTAGGTATATGATAAAAACAGGCGCATGCAAAATGGCAAATTTTGCAGAAACATGGGAATGAGTACTCTTTACAAGAGCAACAAGGAAGCAATCAGGTTATTAACAAATTAGAAGTACTTTTTTTCCAACATGTAATTGAGTGATGAAGCATCTTTTGTCACAGGTTCTGGGGAAAGCCAAAAGTGTGAAAGTATTAGAAAAACAAAGAGGCAAATCCATGGAAGAAAGATGGCAGAGAGTTCTTCAGCATTAAGTAATTGCTTACTCAGGGAGCACAGTAGTATGGATAGTTTGGAGGATGGAAAATGGAAGTATAACTGTATTTTCCTTATTTTTTGCCTAAGCATCTGGGTTTGGATATTGTCAGAGGCAAAATCACAGACTAGATAGACCTTCAGTCTGATACATTAAAACTGTTCCTCCAACTCCCTGAGTCCTGGATCTTTTTTTCTCTCTCAATCTAACCTAAGGAACTATTCTCAAATACAGTTGAAATTAGTGTTATTCTCAATACTCACTTCCTGCAGTAGATTTGTGTGATCCAGACGAATCACTCATTGCTCTTGCCTCCAGTATCCCAAACAGAGTTGGGGTTCTGGTTATTGCCCTGAGTAAAGCATCATCAAAAGCCACAGATTGAACAGACAAAAATGTTACAAATATGCCACACAACAACCAGGAAACTGTCTCAACCTTCTAGAAAGTACTGTAAAAAATAAATTTCCAAATAGCTCATGGCTGAAACTTAAGTAGGGGGAGAAAAAGCCCATGTATAGAAGTTGTTGCCATTTATTAAACGTGGTTGTGTAGTTGAGCACAGGTGACAGGCTGAGGCAGTCATGGGGAGCAGTGATGGCTTTGTGTCACTGCACTGACCTGTGTGCACTGGTACCCATGTCCCCAGAGGCTGCCCAGAGCCCCCTGCCTGTGCCAGGCACATCTCCTTGTAGTGTGAGCACTGCTGGCTGCCCTACAAGCTAGGATGTCTCACCTGCTGCACTAAGCTGGCTCATTACTTTGTCATTGACACGGGAAAAAAGGTGTACAAGCCAGAAGTACTCAGCAGGGCTAAATATTCCAAAATTAGCTCCTGACTATTAAAGGAGCATTATTCTAATTCTGTGTAAGGCTTGCAGGACGCTGATGGTATCAGTGGGGCAAGAAATAACAGCTGAGAGCATGCTTTGAAGTTCAGCTGACCTAGGCTTTGTGGCTATCTCTGTGGGAATTTTAGAATAAACCAAAATCTATTTGTATAAATCCAAGTGTATGCTCAAGGAAAGAGAATAGTGTTTACTGAAGCATCTACAGGCCTGACTCCTGGCTCCACAGGCTATTTTGTCTGCCAAAACTCTACTAAGAGAAGAAATTGCAGCTGTTTCTGTATCACTATGGCAAACTCACAACAGTGTCATGCTGCTCCCTGACTGTGGTAGACGTAGATTAATGTGAATTGCTCCTTTCTAAGAGTTTCACCTTGTACATGTTCAAACTACTCTAAATTTGGACCGACTAAGACTACAGCAGTGTATGAAATGTGCTAAAGAGGAAAACAAGTGGGGAAGGCCTGTGGAGGATGGGGCTGTTTGAGGGCATCCACAAGCAGTTCATCACCTGTTGCTTCTAATTCATCGCATTCTGCTAATTTCAAGAGATCTCACCTGCTTATAATAACTAAAAGCTTTGTGTAATATAGCAAAATAAAAGAAAATATGTTTTATTGTTGGGATGAACCTCATCTTTGGAAAGTGGGGCAGATCTGGAGAAAGGTGCCTCCTCTCCAGATTCTGTGCTTCTAGGTGTGTTAAGTCTTATGAAGCTTTTTTTCCCTAAGGTAAAAAAAAGTATAACATAACTCTTTCTTTAATGTTTTTAAGGGAATGCAGATGATCAGGAAGAATATGGGAAACTAGAGGTAAAGTATAACTTAATTTGTTTTTTTCTGTTTTCAATACCTATCAAGCTGTTGCTTCCTCTAAGGCAGGCAGAAGAAAGAATACAGTTGCTCTAAACTGCTTCTGCAAAAAAGAAATGCAAAGCCAATGAGTCAGCAATGTGATAGTGCAGCTGCATTATAGAACATAATCAGGAAATGAGATTTTCTCCGAGCAGTGTTTGTTATTAGGTTATATCCTGTACGTAGGTCGTTTGTGGTTAGCACTTGTTCCTAGATGCTCTGTTGCTCTTTTAGAAACACAGGATTGAGCTCTTCTTTGCTTTAAAACAGTGTGAAGTGTCTGCACTATTTAAGTCCTCCAGCTGGGCACTAGGGAGTGTGTGGGGACCCTGGTGGCCCTTGTCACTATACAGATTCCACCTTTAGGTATTGGTGATGGTCAGACAGCCACTCATGGTGATGAGGGAACTCCTGGTCAAGTCACCTGGGGAGGCAAGGATTGCCTTTTATGTCCCTTTAAAGCACTTGATGTTGGGCTGTGCCTACCATAACGATATAGGATGGCATTAAACAATGTTCCTGCTGGTATTGAGCTGTCTCTCGTGCTGAGTGAGTACCATCGCTCACATCCTTGCCTTCTCTGATCACCTGGCTAGGTGTTGTTAAGGAGTCAGATTTGGTTCTTTTTGCCTTTTTTGTTGCATATTGCAGACGTAACATTTTGTTGTTGTCAGTTGGGTGCCCCTTGACACACAGACATGCCTTCAGTAGTTGTCCTTATGACCTCTTCCAGATTAAGCAGTCACTGCAGCAATGGATGTGACAGGATGTTCATGTGACAGTTTAGCACATTTCATTGTTTGCTCAGGCCCTGTGCTGTGGCAATCAGTAAGAAAACTGACCAGAAAGTGTCATGCTGCAGAAGTGTTAACTGAAAATGCAGCTGTCCAGATCTGTGTTCCTATGTATTTCTAACCGAGGTGTAATTGTTCTTTCAAATAGTTTACATCAGTCAAATCTTGGTTCTGTGTGAGAATTGGACCCCTCATTCCACCAATTTCCGTGTTAGATCTAAGCAATCAACCATATTTATTTGTTTATGTCTAAGGCTCTTAGAAGTTTGCAGTTTTCATGTGAGCAGGCGATGTTCCCTGAGACCCCTTCATCTTCAGGTTTGTGTTTGGTATTGTCTCTGCAGAGGCTTTCCCTCACAAAATTATTTGAGAATGGGCTGGGGCAGAAATCAGCTGGGATGCCTATGTATGGGATTGACTGAGGTAGAGCTAGGCTCTGCAAATTCCTTAATTTTTTGTTCCACTTGTGATTACTTTTCTACCTTTGTTTCTTCAGTTGATGATTGGGGGATGCCATTATTTCTTCAATCATTCCCAGCAGTGTTTTTTTAATCTTTTCTTGCTTGATGGTTGAGCATTTCAGTGCCTCTAGGCAGCCAAACATTTACTGAACACCTGAGTAAAGTTTCTCATGCTTTCTGAACAGTTTAAAACCTCCAAAGTGATTGGTATAGACTTGTTACCATTTTAGCCAACTTTATGTTTTAATATATTGGTGAATGTCACTTTCCTTTAGGGTTACTGTTTTGGGGTTTTGTGTAACCTGAAGTCTTGCTTTTCTGCAGTTCATGCTCTAAGGCCAGCTGACATTAAAGCAGTCACTGCAATAGGAAGTTTGCAAAGAGTAAGTACAAGCAGGAAATGTGCTGAACATGACCCATTTCCTCCCTTCTGATGATGAAATCAGCTGATGATGTCGTTTGGGGTCTCAGGGTGTTCAGGGCTTCAATCTTTCCACAAGCATCAAAGACTTCTGGTGAAAAAGACACTGGAAATACCTGCTGTTCAGTGTTCCAATATACCCTGAGTCTAAAAATAGCCAGCTGACTTCATGCAGGAGGAAATGTGATCACAGTGCTCTTGCAAAGAACCATGATATTTGATTAGAGTGCATGGATTTTCCTAACAATGTGCATAACAGATTGAATAACTGGAAGAAGATGCTGGGAAAATTCAAACTGGAACAAATACAAATTGTTGAGAAATGCAGTAGTTTTTCCACCTCATCAAGCGTTTTCTGTAGAAACTGTTTTCCTACCTAGAAGGCAGAAGGTATACAAGAATCATAAAGATAAATTTTTGATTTATAGTTCAGTGTGTAAAGTTCTCCTGCCTGAAATAATATTGTCAGATTTGGATAATCTCTATTTTGTCTTAATAGCTGGAAGTGGATATCTGAAATAGATTTGAGGCCCAATTAAAAGCATTTAACCACAGTTCTCAAGCTTTGAGGAGGTGTAGAAATGCATGTAGAACAAAAATTTATCACCACTGGAGAGGCTGCAACTGTGAAATATGGGAGTCTCTCGTATTACAAAACAACTTTCACATTTGAGATGGTAGCCATCAATATATCATACTTTTCCTTTAGAAAATTAGCAGTCTGGACTCCTTATGAGTACCTCTCTCTTTTGAAAAAAACATATTGTCCTGAATGCAAATGCTTCACCCGTATCAGATGCATGGCCCTTTGGAGCAAGTCTACTTTGTGCTGGTGTCTTTGTTGCTTTGTTGTGGGGGTGTCATAGAAAAACATGTAAATTATCTTCTTTTAAGGAATGTTTGCTTTCCAAGGGCAAACATCTCTGTCACCGTCTCCTCGTTAAGCTCTCTGAAATCAGTGAAGTTCCTCTATTGATGTTCTTTTCAAAAGACACCCTTCTGTCTGAGTGCCATCTATGTAAATTATCTAAGCAACTTCAGGTTATGTCCCTTGTTGAAAAGGAGTAGGAGTAATCCAGAGAAATTTGGTCTAGAACAGCATTTCGTTTTAGGAAATTTGATTTCAACTAATCAAATTCTATATTAAGCTGTGTGTAAAAAAATCATTAATGAAAGCAGTAACTAAAAGAGGATTACCAGATTATGAGAATGCACTGTAATAGGGAAATTCTGGAAAATAATCTAAATCTGTGAATGGTTACAACACAATGGAGAAGAGTATGAAGAAAACATTCCTGTCTCTAACAGGACTGAAATATGGTAGGGGAACAGCATACATAGGTCTAGTTCACAATTTTCTTAATATTATTTTTATTGCTTCTTTGTTCACAGACACCAGGATCTGGTGAGGGTTTACTTCAAAGGTAACAATTAATACTTAGCTTTTATAAGTTTTGTTATCCTGATCTCTGTAGTATTGCAGTGCAGGATTTAGGCCCAAGCAATTTTTTAAATTGTTTTGTAGAGAGAAGAAGAAAGCCTATGTAAAATAGAAAGGATTTTGAGACCCTGAAACTTTTCCTGTCTGTTGGTAACAAATTTTTTTGTACTCATGCAAGATGTAACCTTAGGTTACTCTTGATTAAGAATTATTACTGTGTGATAAATCCTAGGCAGTAAATATCATAATCACTAGTTAGAGATTAGAAAGCAGGGATTTATCAGAGCTAAGAATGAACCCAGTAGTCCAGATACCCTGTCCTCTGCTTGGCTGATTCCCAGTTCTTCATGGATAAACTTTACCCGATTTCTTTTCCATGTCCATTTAGCAGATCTAAATCAATGAGTGAACATATGGCTAAACCTTGTAGTTGCAGGTCTGTGCAGATCTTTTGAATCACAGCATTCCAGAGGAGGATTTAGCACTGCACAGATAAACTTTAAAAGGCTAAGTTTTTTTATGGTTGCGTAAACATCTGTGTCCACTTGCATGTGGGTATACTTGGAGAGGCCCCTTCATCACTTATATGTATGTATAAACAAGCACAAGTACTGCAACATGCAGAGGGTACAGAGACATAAAAATTGACATCTGAGACTACAGTCTTACTCAGCAGTAGCTGATGACATGACAGTTTTGGGGAAAGAAAGGCCCCATTCTCACTTGCAGCAGCTGCCATGAATTTAATTCTGAGATGCAGCATAACTAATAAGAAAATATGATTTTTCTTTGAGAAATGGAATAACAGGAACTTCCTGTTTTCTCTTCCTTTTCTATAGCACAGGAAAGAACTTCCTTGAACTAAGCGTGGCAACTTTAGCAGGTGCGTCTTGCTGTCACACTAAAACTTCAGCAAATTAATTTAACAGCTTGCTGGCAGGAGCTCCAGGGCTCTGCTGAGCTGCAGAGCAGGTGCAGCACAGCACATTGCAGAGGTGTAAGGGAAGCCTGAGGGATGGTGTACCTGGGGACATGAGTGAAGCCAGCTTGGGTTGCCCGTGATGGCTTTGAAGAGACTGTCTGGATAGACAAACAGCAGTGAAGAAGGGATGTGACAGACTGCTGCAAGATTCTTAAATGCCCAACAGGGCTTTTTTTTTGCCTCTTATTTCTACTCACTACACAGTCTCTGCTGGTGTGTGCTTGTGGCCCATGCTGGCCAGCTGAAATCTTGTGTGGGTTTGCCTGCCCAGAAACATCAAAATGTCATGTGCTTAGGATTTACACTGGGACTGCCACAGATGTGCCACATCTTGGAATTTGTTGCCTATTGGCTGTCTCTGAAGGTAGCCTTTGCTTTGGTAAAGGGTATTGCAAGTAAAACTTTCATGCCCACTGAAATGCTGCTGTAATACATAGCTCCAGGGTCCTGCCCTCCAAATAATTTTCCTAGTATCTTAACTCCTTGGTGTGACATCCATTTCCCTGTAAAACGGGTTTAAAACATGGCAACTTGTTGGTATTTTATGAGTCTCCCTTGGTAGCCTTTCCTAGCAGCTTCATTTCTACAGCTGCCTCTATTTAAGCCCACTTACAATACTTGTGGCTGACATGAGATGGGGATGGAGGTTTTTGACCTGATTTGGAGGCAAACTCAGACATCAAGCCTTCACTTCAGAAGCTGAGGAACAAAACCAAGAAAAACAGCTGCAGGGGGGCTTGGGCATACAAGAGATCCTCAGGCTTTACATGTTCTGGTGCTGTTTAGTTCTGTTGTGTTTAATGAATCAGGAGAGTAGCAGTCTGTTGGATGCAGAAATCACCTAACCTGTGTGTGTGTCATTCAGCTCTCATTAGCAACTTCAACCCCTCGGTCCTAAACCTGTCCCCTCCGCCTGGCACAGCGGGAGAGACGCCAGACAGTCAAGCCAGGTGAGTCTTTGGGCTGGGAAGGGGAATGATGGAAATCTTTGATGCTGGAGCACTTCACTGAGCACAGAATATGTGCAGTACTGGCAGAGGCTGTCATTGTGGCTCAGTTGGCACCTGTCAGAATCAGGAGGAGCAAAGCCCTGCTTTGGGGTCTGTATCTCCTGAGTTAACATCAGGTCTCTTTATAGCCGCAAAATAAATTTTTGGCTCAAATAGAAGTTGAGCTGTGCCTACTAAGCTGCTGTTTTCATCTAAGTGCACATATCTGAAAGTCAGATAACTGAATATGAACTAATCACCCACAACTCTCTAGGTAGCACAGTCAATTGTCTAATCTAACACATTTAGCAGAGAAAAGATTAATCCAGCCTGAATCCTCAAATGTTTTTTGATTCAATGGCAAAAATCAGGCAAAGCTTTGTCCTTACTGATGCCTTCATAATTTCTCTCTTCCTTTCTGCTTTTCAGAGACCTCCTGCATCAAGCTGAAGTAATAGTGGAGCTCATGAAAGGGAATCAGGTTTGTTTAAAGCACGAGACAATTCAGAAAGCATAGTGTTGAAGCAGAAAAAGGCAAAAAAGTGGTTTAATACTTAAACAACACTCAAACATAGTTTCAAAACAGAAAATGCCATTCCTTGGGGTTAATGGACTTCAGTCTTTCTCTGGTAAATAAGAACCAGTTCTGTGCCTTTCAAGTGCAGAGTTTTGTTCTGAAAGTATCCCACCTTTTGTACTTTTGTCAAAGCAGCTGAAGATCTTGGTAGGGAAGCCAATATGTTTGCTTTCTGTTGGCTGAAGATGTGAGACTTCTGCTAGCTACAGTCTGTAACTGTGCCAGTGTTTCTGAGAAGCCAACCCAAAATAATAATTCTCAGTATTTGTCTCTTCAGTTCCTTTTTGGTCTTTTAGGAACATATTTTCAAAAAGGACAATAAAGACCTAGATTTGCTTTGGCTGATGCTGGTGAGAGCTTGAATTATTGCTCATGGCTGAGTGCTTTTTAGGTCCCATCCTGGAGCTTTAAGCATTCATTTCTCCTTTGTTCTTAGCCATGATGTTATTTTGTAAAATAGTCTTGAAACAATGGGAAAATGTAATTGCCAAGGCAATTATGCTGTTACCTCTTTGCTCTACAGGAATTTAGCATGCATGTTTGTGGAACCATGTGATTCTAACCAAGGCTCTTCAGGACTGTACAGCATTGCCTAATAAACACAGCACAGCTGGGCAGGGCTCTAGTCCTCAGATTTTGTATTCCAATCTTTGCCTTACTACTGTGGCCCCTTCTCAGCACTTCATGTACAGTAATCCTGTTGGCAAGCTGCAACAGTGATGGAAAGAGACAACATGAAGTTCTGTGCTTAGCTGTCCATGCCCATCTTTTTCAATAGAGGCTCCTACAAATTCAGCAGCAGCAGCAATTTCAGGCTCTATCCTGAGCTTTTTGTAGGTGTGTATTTAGCTTTAATTGAAGCATTTGATGCCTGACCATCTGTTTGTTGTGTTCTCTAAGGAAAAGCTGGATGGCTTGTCAAATGGAGGGGACCAAACTGGGCAGGGTTGGGCCATGGACTACTGCTTGGTCTCACTGGTTTTGAACCCACAGCAAATTGTGTGTGAGAAAGGAAAATGGCAAATAGATCACCTGTGATCCTATTCCTTTATTTTTTTCTCCCAGATGATGGACTTCCAAAATGACTGGAAATTGATTACAGTATTTTTTAATGCTGAAACCCCATGTTCCTCCTATGCTTCCACACAACTGGTAAGCACTTTTGTGGGGTGGTTTAGCAGTCAAGGTAGGTAGTTTAGACACTTTCCCATACTCTGCCCTCTGCTACAGGGAACCAAAGGACTAGGTAGGTCTGGGATGTTGGGATGCCTCTATCCAATGATGTAACCTCCTAGCACATGATGTGTTTTATATTTATAAACATCTGTACTTAATTTGCCATCCCTAGTCTGAGATTTCTTAGTAGAACAACTGTTTTCCATCTTCAAGTATAAAGATACTTTTCTTCCCTATCCCTGTATTTTATTTTATTATGTGTCAAGTTGTCTATTTATAGGCAGTTAAATTACAAGATCAGTTCCCATGTTACTTACTTGTTGCTGGCTAAGGCTGAATTTAGAGTAGAATGGCTCTTAATAACCTTTCAGTACACAGCTCAATACACAGTTTGTGACTTCTGGGAAATGGATAACTTTTTTTCTACTAGTTTTGGTGGCCTTTCTCATCTCATTTACAGAGGGACTGCATATCAACAAACCTGGAAAAAGTTACAGCTGTCTTGGACTATTTGTATGAGAAGGTAAGATGTATTCATCAACCCTGACTAGCTGAATCCTTTGTGTATTTTTCCAGTCTCCCCTACTAGACTAGGGCTTGCACCACTCTTCACATGACTTACACCACCAGACTTCAACCCACTGGCATTGTTTGTTTTCATTAAGTGTTTTACTCCCATTTTTAAAAAGCTGTTGCGTGCAAATGGAAAGGATGGATGGGTAACTGCTCTGTTTTGCAATACAGGCTAATGTACCACTCAATCTTTGGGTATTTTTAAAATGATTTTTGTGAAAATTGGAATACATCTGTCTAGATCTGAAAGTTATGTTTAACAGGGCTGTTGGTGAAAATATCTAGTTATTGGTGTGGGGTGCCTAGGCAGTGTACAGTCTGCTAACTACCTGGTGGTGACTTAACGGACCAGGGAAAACATCCATTAAAATACATAAAATAGATATTTTTTCCGATTTTGTGTTCATTTAAAAATCTCAGCCTTTCTAAAGGTTTTCTAGCAGGCTGAGCTAAGAATTATCTGCTTACCTAGGATGGTTTCTGGGAAGCATTCTATCCTGTGTCTTGGTCTACTAATGATAGTAGACTAGATGAGGATAGATTACTACTAAAGCAGACTATAAACTGTTTAACTGAATTATTTCAATAGCATCTTCCAGTAATTTTGTTTTGCTGCATTGAAGACCTACAACATATCCTAAAACTGCTACATTCTGGTTGCATCAGACCATGACCACTCGTTTTTCTCCAGCTGACTTCGACAAATGTTGTGTATGGGGGAAATTACACCCACACATTCTCTTCAGATTCTCTCCACTATTATTTCCAGAATCTGTTTATGTGAGCTTGTAAAAGTGAAATATCATTATGTACAGTAAAAGCTGCTTTCTGCATGGGGGAGAGGTGTGATGGATTGCATGAGTGCTTGTGCTGTTATATAGGATGTTTCATGCCCAGCTTTGCATTGCTATGTTGCCACAAAAATGGTAGTCCCAAGTTCATTTGAGTTCAGTTTAGTTGGCTGGTGGCCATTTTGCTTATGTAAAATGAATTGCTGTGTCTCAGTCACAAGAACATGGTCACAAGTACTTCATAAATGATGATCCTAGATAGCAGACATAGGAGCAGGGTTCAGGACAGAATTGGCAAAGACTTAGATAATTGATTTTACGTAGGCAGAATCCCAGGCCAGAAGTAATACATGTGAAGTTGTCAACGTAATTCTCCATAATTGCTGCTTGTTGATCTTTAATTGCAAATCTAGCATGAATAATTTTTACTTTAATACTGCAGGTTCCCAAGGCCTTCGTAAATCTAGTGGATTCCACTGAGCTCACAACTGCATCTCTTGCATGCCAAGATTACAGTAATGCCAGGTAACAGAGTTCTTTAACTTCTTGTCCCTGTCTCCTGCTGGTGTTCAACAAATAGCTATGTATACGCACTGACTTTGACTGAGATGCAATCTGCTGAACTGTTTTTCTGCCCTGAATACAAAAGCATGTAAAAGATTTTAAGTCTTCACTTTGTTTCTGATATACTCTCTCTGAAATATATATTTTACTAGGAAGCTTTTAATCCTATCAAATAGAACAGCATATTTAAATATTGGTTCACAGTTAAGGAAAAAGAGAAAGCCTTGATGGTGTACAAGCACTGTCCACCAAGAGCATTGGTTTGTTATCAACAGTTTTAGCCACAAATCCAAAACACAGCAACATATGGGCTGCTATGAGGAAAGTTAACTCCATCCCAGCCGGACCCAGCACTTAAGTTATGGTCACAAAACTGCACCATCTACCTATCCCCAGTTTTTTATTCAGTGATGCTTTTGTTCTGCAACTCTCAAGTCAGAAGCTCTGTGGGTGCTTTAAAAATTTAAATTTTGACATATCAATGTTCACAAAATGAGAAAAAGATTTTAAAGGACATTATTAGGCTATTGGAAAGATTCTACTTGGGCTTAGGGTATGCTACGGTAGAGAACATCCAAGTTGTCAGTTCCTTATTGTAATTGCATCTATTTATCTTTCTCAGTACTTTGTAACAAAAGTGTGAGTAGTTTGTGTCCTGATTTAGTATGGAGTAGGAGTGTGCACATGAGCAGTTATGATGGAGTAGTTTACAGCTGGTGAGATTACACTTCATCTTACTCCACAGTCATTTTTTTCTCCTGTGCTTGTGGCATAGGACACAATATGTACTAATATAGTCGTCCTGAAGCATTTCACAGGCTTTGCAAGTGTACGACCTCAGAGATGTTGTGATGGAACGGAAGAGGTCTGGCTGCTGTGTAACCATGTACTTAACAAATACAAGCGCAGGAGAAGCTTGCCTTGTCAAAAGCGACTGCATGAGACACTCAAGTTTATTTCCTCTGCACGTGAAGGAGGAAAATGTGAGAAATGTGGAAAAGATGTGTTTAGGAATATGAGCCTTGCCACATATTGAAGGACTTAGAAAATTAAATAGATCTATTTTTTTTCCTCTGAGGAATTTTTAGATTTCCTTTTGTACTTAAGGCAATTTGCTTTCTTATTGTCAGCATGTTGTCATAACTGTGTTTATCTGCTTGATAAACACAGTTCCCACAAGTTTGTTAGATGACCTCAGTCCCAGATCCTCTCCAGAATTTGGTTACTAAGTTGTCATTATGAACTGTGCTTTGAGAGAAAAATATAAATCCATATGAAAATGTGAAATGTCAAGAGTCAAGAAGGATAATAGTGGTTGACACTTTCAGTCCTGTGCCTTAACTTTAGGCACTGTAGTCTGGGACACAATGGGGTTCAAAGTTCCCTCCTTTACTAATTTCTTACTAATGAGAAGCGTCTGCACTAAAAGTAATGCATGAACCCTATTTTAAGGCATGTAACTCTCTTCATGTATTTTATGAGGTTCCTCTGTTAGGCTTGGGTAAGATTCTGGTTCTGAGCTATTTCTTTCACTCACCAGCAGTGATAATAGCATTTTATCAGAAAACTCTCATTTTATGGTTTAGCTAGAGCTCTGTGGAAAGGATCATGACACATACTTATTGCTTATATCTGCAAACTCCCCAGAAACTTTCTGATTCCAGTCCATACAGGAAATTTCAAGGGAATATATCTTTGCTGGAACCTGACTAATCTTATGTATATCTTATATTGTTCCCATCTACACCTTTGGGTACTCTAAGAATTCTCCAGCTAGCTTCAAGAATATGCACTATGCCCATCTCACCTTGCAGGGCAGAAATCTGACAGTGTCAGTCATCCTTCAGCATGTATAACCCCCCACAGCTTCCATCCACGTTTCTAGATGCAGGTCGTCATGCCAAACACTAAAGAGAAAGTTCTCGTGGAAGTATTTTGAGTTTGTTCAATTTTCCTGTGTGACTACAGAGTGGAAAATGTTTGAAAACCAGTGCAGCTGCTATTTTTAAGCTTGAGCATGTTGCTAGCTTGTGAGATCCTGTGCTAATCTAAGTCTGGCATACTTGTCAACTGACTAGGCTTTCAAATCAAAAAGAGATACAAAGCTCTGGATATGGGAATTATATATCATTCTATGTTTATATAAAAAATTAGTGTGTTCCATGTAGCCTTTTCTACACATACAACATTTTAGTCTTTAGTATGTGCTTGTCAGTGGCTTAAACGAATTAATGCTATCCACCTTGTTATCAAAAGTTCATAATGTCTTTCATGTGTTCATTTTCTGCAGCAATCCAGGCAGGAATCAGTGCAATTATGTTGAACATTCCACATTACATGATAACATACTGAGGTGGTCCTATCAGGTATGGCATCTTCTGTGTTGTTTGGCACTCATATTGCTAGACACATCTATTAATTTTCCAGGTTGGCCTGAAGCAAGGAGTTAAGGGAGGAATAGCGGTGTGGAAGTTGTGTAACAGCCTTTCTATCATATATCCCAATCCCATTTCTTACCTTGGGAATGTTGACAATAAATTCTCTCTATATCTCAGTGATCTTAGTTTCTCTTGTTGTTTTAAATGTCTATATAACTTTTTTTCATATCCCATCAGAGAAATGATCCGTCTTGTCCATGATTTAGAAGAGGGAAATTTTCTGTTAAGAAAAGCACAGTTGTGCTAGAGTTTCTTTTAAACATGCCAGGATGGCAATAAACATGACATTTCATTGTCTTGCTAAGCTTGCTGCCCTTTCAAAGAAAATGATAGCAAACTATCTTTCTCTTAGCTACAAGGATTTTCCAGTTGTTGTGTAACAAGATTTCCTTAAATTATTGTCGTTGTTCTGGATTACACAATTTTATTTCTGTCATTTATTAGGGATAGGGATAATTTAAATTTACTTCAAGCCCTGATGAATTACACATACATTACGCTCTCTATACCTAATAATACTTATCTCATTAAATGGTTGTCTATTTAGGATGCTTTGGAAAAACTACTGGAGTCTGAGAGGTTTGATCAAAAGGATGACTTCACTGTTGTTCTTCAGCCTTCTTTCCAAGGAAGAAATCTGCTACTCAGACTGGTGAGTAAACTCAAGCTGCTCCATTCTTTCTGGTTTGTGTCTGCTGAGACTGAGTGGAATATTCAAAAGTAGGCTTTCCTGTCCTAGGCTGTGTAATTCTGGAAGTCAAGGGTAGTCAGACACAGAAGTCCTGAGAGTGGAACTTGATTTTAACAGCACCAGTCAGAGATCCTGTGTTTCTTGAATGCTATGCTCCAGAATAAATCAAGTTATGGCCCCTCTGCACCTAAAGTCACAAGTGTCTGGAAGCTCAGTGCTGCTATTTTTTCCATATCTTTGTAGCCATCACCACATTCATCCGTGATTATACTCATGTGTTTGACTAAAAAGGCAAAAAGTGGATAATGTGAAGTATTTAAAAGGATTAGAGGAACAAAGGATAAAGGTGTATGTAAACTATGTTGGAAAGTACATTTATTTCCCTGTAAAGAGTCTGGGAATTCAGATTTTTTTTCTGGTGTAGGCAGTAGGGAACGAAGATGGGATTGCCTAGGATGTCAGGCATGGTTTTGTCATAAGTGATCTTTAAAGGGATGTTGAAAGGTCAAGGTTGTTTAAGATCTGGCAATGAAGAGGGAGAATATTACTTTCTAGAGAATGGCTCACTTGGAGTGAGGTATCAAAATCCATCACGTTAGGTGTTTTTTTATAAAATAGATTGGTAGTGACTTATGGTCTGGGTTTTTGAGCATCGTGATAGCTCCATAAATTTGAGGTAAATCCATTGCTCCCCTCAGCTCAGTATCGGAACAAAGTGAATTGGAAGAAGAAATTTTTCTTCCAGAAAAATAAAGGATTTCTATGTTGCAAAATCATCTTGTTGCTGCTAGGGTCATCTTTTGCCAGGGTTTTTTTTGTAGATAGCTGGTCCATATGGAAATAGCAGACTTCTAACTTTCCTGGCATTACTTCTTCTGTCAGTAATTTGTTTTATTATTTCTTTAAATACCATCATATGTCATAGGTGGATTCTTTATTTCTTCTGATTTGTGGTATGCCTGCAGGCCACCGTGTGTAACCTTCCAAACTCTTCCAATGGTCACGTTTAATTTAAAATTCAGCATGCCCTCTTAAGACAAATTCTGAATGTTTCTGTTCTTTAAATGCATGTGTACACTAGAAGAACTGTTGTTTATTCCAAATGATTTATGTGTTCACATCTGTCTTCCTGCTCTGCTGTTTGCCACTATTGTGATCATGCTGTGTTGTTGCTCTGCTCTTCTTGTCCTGTTGATGTGCAACAATCATTTACAAAATAAGCTTCTTTCTATCTTGACACACCAGTAGTAACTGGGGTCAGTGGCAAGCAGCTTAATGAGAATACCAAAGATTGATTTTCTTGTGGATATGAATATCATTTTATAGATTGAGAACTTTTGTGACTGGATATCTAATCTTTCCATACTCTAAATTATTTTATGATGCTCAAAGTATTTTCTCTTTCAGGGCAAAGATGATTTGATTACCACATCAAAGACACGAGTGGAAATTCTGGAGAATTATATTTTCATGGCTGTGGGCCTCTGGAACAACATGGTAAGCAGTACCACAGAGACTGTTTCTTGCTGAACTTGGTCCAGATGCCTGGTACCCACCCTGCATGAGCCAGGTTTTGAGTAGCAAAGATGCAGGGGAAGGAAGAATACAAGAGTTATTCCAGGACTGCTATCCTCAGCTGTGCAGGGAGGCTGCTCTTGAATAATGCTAAATGCCCTACACTTCCAAGACAAATCTCACTCTGCTTCTACTTTCTACTAAGAACTTTTTGGAAAGGTTTTCAGAGTAGCCCTTTGGGAAGCCTCATGGAATAAATGAGCTGTGATAGATGCTGTTTTTGCTAATCTTACCTCTTTGACAGCACAGCACAAGATGATTGAGGCTTGTCCTAACCTGAGATTAGCAATTATACTCCTGTCTACTCTGTCCTCTATCCTGCATCCCCTACCATTCTTTAAAAATGAGTCTTATACCTCTGTCTCCTCCTTAACCATCATCTTTGTGCTGCTGTTGCTCACAGTGAAAAGGTGATAGACAACCTTGAGGAGCTCTTGTTATGTCCCCTAGAGTTGAATGTTCTATCCAGCTGAGGAAAGTGGGAGAGTGGAACTTTGTGACCCACTTGACCTTGAACATCATGACCAGTTCTGTAGGGGGCTGTTTCCCACTTCAGGCTTGAGCTGCTGACACACAGCATTTGTGTGTGTGAGGCTGAGTGGATGCATGCACAACTGAAGGATTTTGCACTTTAGAACTGATTATAGGGGCACATGAAGAAATGTGAGTTGCTTTATAATATGAATGACACAAAAAAGCAGGTATGTGGATTTGGACTCAACCGAGCTAAACAGGATGCTACTGTTTGGATATGCCCTTACATGCATTGTTTCAGGTAAAATGTTGATTTTACTGTTTCTTTTTAGAAGCTTTCAACATTTCTTATTTCTTTTTCTAGTAACTTCATAACACACAATCTCTTTTTTAATAAAAAAAGAATCTTCAAAGGCCAATTAAGTTAGATGAAATATAAAATATTTTTTTTTCTTGTTTTGCATTCCATGTGTTAATAAGATTTTCTTTGGAGAGTATCTACTATTCCTGTGTCTGTCCAAATTATCCTAAGTGTGAAGGAAAGAAGTCTATACGTTCATAAACTACATTTAAAAATAAATTCATACATATTGGCATGTTCTTATTTTCTTTTATGTTAGTTCAAGCAGCAATAATGCTGTTGTACCCCAGATCATTTACAGAAGCAGAATTTGCAGGAAGAGGCTTCTATTCCACAGATGATATATCTAGAAGAATAGTATAATCACTTTAAGAAAATATGTTATCTTTTAGTTAAAGTTAGTAGGTCTTCAGTTAGTTAGTAGGAGCCAAGGAGTTAAAAATTGATGAGCTGTTGCAGTGCTAACCTTGGAACAGCCATGCTGGGTCCATTTATCTCCTTTGCTGTTATCTGTGATGTTCCTTGTGATGACCTGACAGTTCCTGCCTCAGTTTTTCCATCATAAAATAGATGCCCTCTATTTCATTCTTCTGTCTCTAAACCTTTTCTGCACAGACTTTATTTGTCCTTCTATGCTCTGTCCTTGAGCAACCAATTCTATGGCATGTTACTCTCTTCTTGTCATTCTGATTGCCCAGGAGCATTCTGTAGAAATTGCAGTGATGAAAAACCATAAGCAATGCTTTTAAGGCTGGCTGCATCAAGGCCAGTTACCCAGACTTGGGTGGTGAGCATGCTGTGGAACCACCAGAACCAAAACATGGTCATAAAGGAGACAAATACCTTCTTTGCTTTATTTCAGTGTTTTTTCTTAGTGTGAGGTGATTCCTCTAGTGAGGGGACAGCCTAGGTGAGCTGGAGGAGGAGCAAAATGTGGCAAACCCACATCTTGGCACAGGTTTGAAGCAAGACTGTAGAAATAGTAATAATTCCCTCAACTCATTTTGCCATCTTTTCTCCTGACTTCTCTTAATGATTAAGTGGACTTCTCAGAGTACAGCTAGCAATCATCAGAAAGGGGCCTTTCAGGGTTGCTTCTTTTTCTACCAGTGATTGCCTTGCCTGCCTGTATTCTGCTGTGATGTAAAAGAAGATATGAAAGATGCATTCAGCATAAAAAGCACTAGCATGTGTCCTCACCTGATAAAGGTGTCTCCAGTTCTTCTGGGAAATCCAGCCAACAGTTTATGCTGACTTTTTTAAAAATTGAAAAAGAACCCATAATGCAGTCTTGGGAACTGATAGGAAATCAAGATTGTGACTTGTGGACCTGGAAACACAGCAGAATGAAACTGCATTCACAGGTTTATTTTCTCCTGCTCTCTGCCAGCCTGTCCTGACCTTGTTTAGAGGCTTGGTACCCGCCTCTTTCCTTGAGTAATTACCTGTTTATTGGCCAAAGGGCAAAACCTTGAAAATCTAAGTGGCAATTTGCCTTAGGGCTGCACTTCAGCCTGACTGAGAAGGAGCTGAGCCATCATCTCCTAAGGGCTTTTCCTAGGCAGGGCTGGATATTTGACCAAAACAGTTCTAAGTCTCTAGGACTTAGAAATGCAATTGATATGCTAAGCACACCAGAAAAGTCAGATAAATGACATTGGAAAAGCTGAGAGAGGCTGGCTGTGTACTTGGACAGCTTTGATGTTTACCACAGAGAGCCTGATCGTAGGCATTTGCCAATATTAATCATTTTTACCTCTGGACATATATCTGAGGGCAAAACTCCATTTGTGTATTTAAAGAGCTCCATGAGAGTAAGAGCTTCTTGTCTTTTGGCACTCTTTTGCATTACAGAAACAAAACACAACTCTATCCTGTGTTTCATCATGGGAGGATGGGAAAGTATCTCAGTGTATCTTTCCTCTGAGATTCATTATTGTTCACATTTTGGGGAAATTTGTTTTATTCCTCCCTGTCTCCACTCGAACAAACAGGCTGTTTCTTCCAATGTTTCTCTCAAAGAATATAAACTCTGTAAGCATCTTCTCTATTTCTCTGAATTTTCCCATTATTTTCATTGATGGACAAATCGAAATAGAATATAGCATTCCTGCCCAGAGTGTATTGGTGACATCAAGCCTGCTGCTGTTGTATTTTCCAGTCCCTTGCATCCTGTTTCTTGTGTAGGCTGCTGGTCCTGGCAGCTGCTGGTGCCAAGCTGAGGAGACATGCACTGAGGGATCTAAACCCTCAGCCAATTCCTCTGTGTGTGTTTGCAATTTAATTAGCACTCAGCAAGCTGCCTGAACAGGTGAAGTTATTATTTTTGGTATTTGCCCCTTTGTGCTGTCCCTGTTTTCTGAATAATTCTGTAATTTTTCACGACAATAATCCTCTCTCCATCTTGCTTCAAGAAAGCCAATAAATGTTATTAAGCCTCTGTGTGGAGTAGGAAAGCACCTTTTGGTGTTGCCTAACATGTGTGAGAGTGTAGATAATGAAACAGTTCTGAAAGGTAGGATAAACAATCAACACTTACAGAGTCAGCATTCCCAAAAGCCAAATTAATGCTTGGGTGGAAGTTGTAGTCATGATGGGAAGACAGTCTGCTCATGAGAGGACTTGTTTTCAGTTCCTTGTTTATGTGGGTATACATGTGGTATATTATGCATAGATAAATATTTATCATAAGCAAAAGAAACTTTAAAATATATATATATGAGCCTGATGGAAAACTTCAGGCAATAGAACCTTTGCATTGCTGCTGCTCTCCCTTCCTTCCCACACACAGCACGTGTACAATTCCTCTGTTCTCTTCCTTTCCAGATGCAGCCAGTTGGACAGAAGCAGCCTTATGGTGTCACAAAAATTGTCCAGTGTCCATCTCGGGTAAAAGGGCTTCCTTGTTATTCTGCAGTTTTGTTTATTCTTTGCAGAATTTCCAAGTTTTCAAATACTGTTGTTGTTTTCTGAAGTTCTTTGGAATGTGCACTTGCCCGAGTTACTGCACAGTTAAAACCTGAGTGTTCCTAAAGTTCATTGACACAGAGTCTTTTTTTTGATACAGATGAAACTCTGAAAAAAAGAACTTTTGACAAAATTTAATTAAATTATCTGTCAGACTTTTTTTTGGTCAAAAAAGTATGTCTAGCTAATCTGAATTTATTAATTGCAGGTATGAGGTGCATTATCACTATTTAAATTTGTGTCACCAATAAAATTGAATCCATGTATTTTATATAATCTAGATTTTCTGTGATTTGCCTCTGCTGCCATATTTTACTAATTTAGTCCCTGGAAATGTCAGTAGTCAGGATTGGAGCATCTCATATTCAAAGTACAGGTTCTTGTACGCTTTTGCATTTAAGTTGTTACTTCAGTAATTTGATAGTGATAAAATATTACTGGCATCCAAAAGCTTCTGAACAGCAATTAAAATATCAAAGAAATAGAATTTTATTTTTTGTTTGATGTTAGATTTAAGACAGGAAGCGGTACTGTGCCTAGAGCATACCTAGGACAGGGCTTCAGACCAGGGCTTAACTTTCAAGTCTAACCTGGTTTACTTCACTAATGCAATGTTCAGTCAAAATTAATACTGTAAAGATTTTTTTCTCTTGGAAAATGTAGCCATCTGTCAGCTAACTGTGTTTCCACTAGCACTGGTAAACATACTCTCTTTGCTCTGCAGGAAAATCCATATTTGTTTACATATAGAAATAGTAACTACTTATCTTCCCTGAGGACATCAAACACCAAAGAAACATCTCAGGTATAGTAGGACTGTTTGCTTCAATGGACTGGGTGTATTCCAGGGAGTGGGACAGGTGGGTAAGATTGTGTTGTAGCCTAAATGAATAGTGCTACCTGGGAAAACTAAATGCAAAACTCCAGCTTTTTATTTCCATGATTGACTAAATAGTCAGATGTTTAATAGCACATTCTCTCCTTGGTGGGTTCTGCACAGTGTAAGGTAGAGGTGTTCAGCTAGCCTAAAATGAGTCTTGCCCTCACTGGTAAGAGCCTGGTTAACCATTTGGATGAAAACGTTATTTTCCCTGGGATAAGAAGATAGTGAAAATGGGGCTATTTAGTTCTACTGTGGAAGAAACTAGGTCAGATCCAGCTACTGTGTGGGTCTGATTTTGTCTTGGTTATGCCATAGTAAAACTGAAGAATATGGATTTTTTTATTTTTATGAGATAGTAGATAGTTTCACATTAGATGTGTGGAGAAAAGGACCCATGATTAAGTCAGAGTACTTTGATTTTGAGCAGAACTTGGCATTCTCAAGCAGGAACAGAGTGAATTGGTAATGTTCATTTTTATGCCCCAGAACACAATGCCTAGAACACATCTAGACAAAATGATCTGTTTGTCACTGGAGTTGAAATATGCATCTTGGTTCACATTTTAACATAGTGCCATCTGTTTTGTTGGTTACTTGGGGTGTACAGACCTTGCCATGGGGCAGTGGTACCTACCACTCTGGTTTTTGGAAATAGCCATAGTGTAGGAGGTGCTAAGGATGTAAGGAGCAATACTGTGCTATGTTTGTGGTTGTTCTGTTAGAAATTAAAAACCCAATCCAGACCAATGAACATACAAGTATCTTTTCCTTCGGCAAGTTAGCCTACTTAAGGAATTCTGCAGAGAGATTTTGAAGCCAAAGCGCATCTTTGAGTCTTGTGTAATGGTTTGCTCTGGCATATTGATGGTCAGCCCTTCATTAACAGTAGATTTTGGGGGTATTTCTGTCAGTAGGCTGCAACCCAAAAGAGTCAGGAGGGCAAGTCCCTGGCTGCACGTACAGGACTGCATATGGAGAAGGCAGGCTCATGGCCTGCTGACAGAGGTATGGTTTTGTGCTAGGATATTTCAGGGATGTTCAAACAGTTTCTTGCAAAAGATGTTCAGGGTATGGGCACACCAAATGTTGCATAGCTGAACTCAGCATGGCTCAGAGTCTAAAATAACTGACCCCACTGTAGGCAAGAGTTGTGCTGCATGACTTCTGAGCAGGCTGAGTTTGTGTCTGCCTTCAAAAGGCACAGACTGAGGGCAGGCTGAGCTGGGCAGTTGTATACAAAGGATGTGGGGATTTCATTAATCTAATGCTCTGAGATGTAAATGGTTTATCATGACCAGAGTATAGTGAGACTGATGTGAAATCTTGCCCTGTCTTTGCAGGAGAGGAGTTATGGAACAAATATTTTCTGTCCTGACCGGCGCCCCTCTGATACGGTTCCAGTTTCAGGTATAGTACTGTGCCTTTTTATTGTAGAGCTACTTCATTTGATGACAGAAGGAGAATAGAACTGGGTTTACTCTGGAGAGGTACTCTATTCTTTGGAGAAGTCCACTTTGTTGACTGTGGTTTTTAAGTGTCTTTTTGGAACAATGTAAGTGGTTGTACGGCAAGATGTGCATTCACTAGCTCAAGGGTGAAATTTTGTGCAGGTGCATCATCCATGTACAAAGAAGTGACAGTGGAAAAGATAGGAGGCAGTCAGGTCCTTCATTTCCAGGGTAAAAAAATTGTAGAGGGCTGTTGTTAATGCAGTCTGGGGTGCAAAAACCCATATGGAGTTCCTTGGTTAGGTTTTGTCTTTCCTCAGAATCTGTGATTGTTCCAAATATCCATTCTGTGCTGGCCCCAGAGCTGAGCCTGCTTTTCAGTGATTTTCACCAGTTAAAAGAAATCTGAGGAAGAACAAATGCAAGACTGGCATCTTACTGCCTCCTTTGTTACTGTAGCCACTGCTCAGCTATGGTACCAAGAATCATTTCTGATTTGATGCCTATCAGTTTCTGTCTGAACTGAACTAATGTCGTCATGAATATTAAGAATACTGTCTTATGCTTATTCTGAGGAAAGCTTCATGATTTGTAGTTTTCTTTCTTTCCCTTAGACTACTTTTATTTTTTTTTTCAGTTCATAATTTGAAACCAGCAGATATTCAGGTGATTGCTGCCCTGGGAGATTCAATCACAGTAAGTAAAGATCACTGGATAGCCATTGATAAAACTTGCAATGAAATTTCTCATTTTTTGGCTTGGGAAATGGAATACATACAGTTATGCCCTGTTGAGCCAAACACGTTTTTCACATTTTTTTTTTCCATATTCCCCCTTGGTTGATTGCTAATCAGATCATGAGTCTAATCTGAATGCACAGTTCCCATTTAAAGTCCATGAGAGTGCCACACAAGGAAGAAATGTAAGATTAGATTGTGCAGCAGCAAAGCTATTCTGCTAGAGTGGACTTGCAATAATTGCTTTTCTTTACTGATTTTTGGCAGCTCCCAAGTTATTGGCCCTGAAAGCTATTAGTGAAGAGAAAATTCTGCAGCTGATTGTGTATATCTGTCTATCTCTATCATCTTATATGTATGATAATACCAAAGCCTATAAAACCATAGTAATTCATACCAATGAAACATATTATTAAAATTGCAGTAGAACATCAGGTGTGTTGAGTGTAACTTGCCTTGAAATTTTTTTTATTTTAACACTATACCTAGTACTATGTAAGCTCATTACCCCTAGACTGATTGTGATTCTCCAATCAGTGGTGACTGCTTTACTGCTTATGTCATAATTCATGTTTTCTACATGTTCTGTGCTAATTATCACATTAAATCATGTAGTCTTTTTCCTTGGAGAAACTGGGAAAGACATAAAATCACTGTACAACTTTTTAATGTGAGGAATATTATAATACATTATTGATTCAGGACTACTGCTATCTTACTTACTTCTTATGTAAATTTAGAATTTTATGAGTATTTTGAACATTCTCAAGTAATTTTTCCCCACTTGATCTAATCATGAAGTTGATAGAAGAGGGTAATTCACGGGAATGGAGTTAAAATACCTTCAGCCTTTGACCTTCTTGAGAACAGGGATCTGTTCTATTTTGGGAAGATGACATAGCTTCCTTCATTAATATGCTTTTTAAATTATTCTCACTAGGATAAGTCAGAGAACTAGTTACTGTAGCAATGTTTATTTTCTGAAGGTGAACTTTTCTTCCAGGCAGGTAATGGGGCAGGATCCAGACGCGGGAATGTTGTGGATGTCCTGACTCAATACCGAGGTCTTTCTTGGAGGTGAGTCCCAGGAATTCCCGCCCCCCCGTGGGAGAGAATCAATTTTCTTCAGTTTTGGTCGATATAGTTGTTTTTTGAGGAAATGAAGGCTTGTGGAAACTGGATTTGATGAAACATTTTGCATGATGGCACATGGCTGTACTGTTACTCATGATAAAGAAAATACTTAAACTAGTGGTTATCTAGAGTACAATGTAGCATGACTGGAACAGACCTGGGTACACAGAAAAATGGGATCCTTGTTAAGGAGTTTTCAATCTCACAGTTGTAGGAGACCCTGGTCTTCTAAACTCCATCACCATTGCATCTCTTGCTCATTCTGCATTTCTGTCCCTGCTCTTTCTGTGTCTTGGTCAGCATGGCCCACATCACCCATTTGTCTCATTTAAAATTGGTGGTCTACAAAATATCTCTTCTGCTGTTGTTTCATATGCAGTATCTCTTTCCTTGATCCTTTCCCAGTATTGCTTACATCATGCAGAACAGTTTATCAATTATGAGTCAATACAGACTTTTACATATGCGACATGTTGTTAGATACTTCAAAAAGACTCTGGAGAAAGGCAGTCATGCTCACTTGTTAATCTGCAACTGTATGATTTAACACCAAACTTGTCAGGCTAATCTTCTGTTTGTAATTTTTTTACCAATCAAAGTCACTGCAAGTTTAGAAGAAGTTTAAAGACACTCACAGAATCATAGAATGGCCTGAATTGGAAAGCACCTTAAAGATCACCAGGTTCCAACCCCAAAGCTATGGGTAGGGACACTTTTCACTAGACCAGGCTGCTCAGAGCATCATCCAGCTTGGCCTCAAGCACTTCCAGAAATGGTTAGTGCACTTTAAAATCTGTTCCAGATTAAAGGGACACTATAGAGGTGCTCTAAGTCAAATGTTTTATATTTTGACCTTTAATAGTAATCTATTGACATTTTTTTTCCCAACAAGTGTAATAGTTTTTTTTCAGCATGAAGGAGAATAAAGAGAATACAGACATACATAATGGTGAATTTCACCAGTCTAGCAGTATTCTTCCAGTTGAGTGAGGGAATGCAAAGGTATTGATTTTACTTACCCCTCTGAAATACATGCTTTTAGAACTTTTTGTTTCAGTTGGATTTGCTAACTAAAAATGGAAGCTATAAATATTTTAATAGGTACAACTGTAGAAAAGGTGTCAGCCTTGAAAAAAATCTCATTTCTTTCAGCTGGGTTTGAACAGATGCCAAAACACATGAAAGAGCTGAAAGGACAGGTGGTGTACAGGGTTTCTAATATTATTGTTCTGCTGGAGCAGAGAATGTCTAGGATGTGATGACCCCTGGGGACGGGCACCCAGAGCCTGGGTGGGCTCAGGACAACCACCAGTGTGCTCTGTACATGTGTGGTAACCCCAGAAGGGGGCACTCTCCTACCTTGTCCATTGCCTTACAGCACTTTTTTCCCTGTTCGTTCTTTTTGACAGTGCTGGAGGAAATGAAAACATAAGCACAGTCACGACACTACCAAGTAAGTGACATTTTCTGTAAATTTGATAAATACGTGGTGCCTTTTATTATTCGAATACTTGCTCTTATAAAAGGAGACAGGAGAAAAGGGTTAAAATTTGTAGCATGACACAAGCAATCCCTTGGTGTTTAATGTCCACTGATGAGGAAAAGTTGTATAACAACCAGGCTGTAATATGGTGTGCATCACTTAATTATGTATTTAGTAATTTCTAAGTTTTGGTTGTTTCAGTGTTCTTCTGTTGGTTATAGTTCTGTCTAAAATGTGTTTGGGATAGGTGAATCAAAGATCTTAGCTCATAGCCTAAAGAAACTATTTTGACTGTGTGGGAAAGTTGTTTCAGGCAGGGGCAGAATCACATTACAAGATCAGATTTTACATGCTTTTTAAAGGTCAGGACATTTAAGATCTGAGGTGTTCGTAAGGCTGGTTTGTAACCTAAGATATAGAAGGGAATCTGGGGTCTTTGGGGTTAATACATCTGGGGCCTTCAGGCTAAAGGATTTGATTCCAACCTGTCTGCAGTTAGAGCATGATGGCATGAGGTTCTCTTGCCTGAGTATATGGTTACCCAGCCTTGCTTGCCAGGCAAAATGGCATTGCTAGCCAAGATGGTCATGTTAGGTCATGAGATATCTGAATTTATGAAATTCAGAAATCTTGAAGGCAGGGAAATGGTTGTATGGTGATGAATCTCCATGTTTATTATACTGAAAGGTTGATTTTTAAAATTTTTTTATAGCTATCTCCTAAAGCTTTTCAATGTTTTTTTACTAAAGTCTAACCCTTATTGCCTCATTTGTTACCTGCTGCAGGAAGCCATATTTCAGGGTGCTGTCTCTTTCTGCAGATATTCTTCGTGAGTTCAACCCATCCTTGATAGGGTATTCCATTGGCACTGGAAAACAGGATTCGACCAATGCTGCATTCAACCAAGCTGTGGCTGGGGCTCATGCAGAGTAAGAGGAAAACTTTTAATTTTAATAGAAATTTGATTTTTTTCCTATAAAATTCCTTGTGACTAAAAAAGGCCCAAACCCTGGACTTTGGCAGGAGCACAGTAAGTACAATAGGCAAAGATTTTTTTATCCTAACTATATCATGAAGGCCAAGTAATGTGTTGCAGTGTTTCTAATCTATGTCAAATAAATTAGCAACAAAAGTGACATTTTCTTTGGCATTTTCAGTCAAGAAAGCCACAGCACTTTACAAGCGCTACTCAGAAAGCTGTCCTGTTGTGAGTCAGACAAAAGATATCTCCACTTTATAAGAGGTATATTCAAACCCTCTTGTCATCAGGACCAAGAGTTCGTGGATTGTTTAATTCCTGATCTGCCAGAGCTAGGAAATAACTAGAGACCACTGTGCACCATCTTCAGTGCGATTCACATCCTTTTATTTTCCTCTGGTAGCAGTTCTTGTAAGACCTACTTCAGTGCCTTGAGGCCATATAATAACATTGGTATGAGCACAGACACTACAGAGCTATGTCTATTGATAGCATCTGTCTGATGGTGGGAAAAGTGCATTTTCTCTACAGTTTGTAAAAGAGTAACTATGCAGCATTTGCAAAGTAGCCCAATGCCTGTTGGATGTTAATTATTTTCTCTTTTTTTCTTTTTCCATTACTGTCTCAAAACATAGCCTTTGTTGGCTATATCATATATTCCATTCAATTACAATTAGACTTCTTCTGGGGTTTTTGGGTTTTGATGTTCATTTGTCAGCTTTCCTCTTTGCCTCGTTATCTATAAAGGATTCTTTCCTTAAATTTTTATTAATTTATTTAATTATCTTGTTTTTCTTTAGGGATGTTCCTGCACAGGTTAGGAAACTGGTGGACCTCATGAAGAATGATACTGTGAGTTTAACATGTCATGAATATCTTTAGAATGAAGTGACATGGCATCATTAGTTTCTAACAGACCAAGAACAGATCTCAACAGTGAACGCCAAACTTTAAAGCTGTAGGTACAGCAGGGTACAGCATAATGCTTCCCAGTGCAGATAGTGAGTCAGCACAAAATAATCTATAGCTTAGTCGTACATGAATTTGTACCAGCATATGATAGTTGCTATCAAGCCCAAATAACTGTAACCTTTTCATCATTTTTACTGCAAGTGGCTGTAAATGCAATGCTGTTGCTTCTCCAACCTGTGTAACCCTGTAAGATAACACAATCTTTTCTCCATGAGGATTTTGCTGTGGTCCTATTAATTTTCTTGTAAGCAAATAGCTTTTTCAGGAAAAATGATGCATGCTAGGATGTCGAGGGCAAGTTTTTCAACTAGCAAATCATGTGGATAGAACATGTGAAGTGAGGAAGGGACTTATTTTCTACAAAAACAAATTAGTCCCTTCTTTCATCTAGTCATCAGCTGATTTTTGACTTACACATTTATTGTTAGCAATTATTTGATTAATGGTCTGTAAAATACACATTAGGTTGAGGATTACTTGCATATTTCTCACCTCAGCTTGTGCTTTGAATGTTTGCTATTTGTAATTTGAGAAATGTGCTATGCAATCAGTGACCTAAGTTACATTATAATAGTTCGGCTTTCCAATTGTGCAGCTGGAATGCAGCCAAAAAGCCTTCAGGGTATCTGTGTGCATGTTTAGTGTAAATACTCTGGTGTGTACATATTGGCAAAAATATTTGCAGTACCTTCCTTCTTGGTTTGCTTTCTTGTAAACAAGATTTCCATCTGATGGATGCATCTGGAATGAGATTAAAAGGAACAGCAACTAACAATGAAGGGTTGGATGGTTTTCATTCAAAACTTCTAAGCACTACTCTGCCAGATTTATTGGCCTGAGAATATTAACAGAAATTATTGGAAATCTCTTTTGTTTAGGTAATAAATGTTTTTATATAACTAGTGAAGTTCCTCCTAACTAGAAAGCATGCTCATAGTAGAGGTCATATGTCTTTGATTTAAGAGAACCTTTTTACCTCCGTTTTTTAAAAACACTTGTTGAGTGCAGGAGGAAGTTTCTCCTCTTCTTCATTTTTTTACATTTTGAGACCAAACTACTGAACAGTGCATTTACTAGTGGGGATATGTTGCCTTCTGCCTTTGAAGAAAGATGTTTTCAAACCACTGGAGGCTGATGCACTATTGGTACTTTTCTTTCTGGTGTTTTGCACTAAACTTAAAGCTTTAGAATATTAAGCACAACATCCTCAACATGCTACTCAGCATATCTGAAGCTTTCCTCACAGCTAAGAAGGTGTTTCTTTATTGTAGCATAATTACCTTGATTTAGCTTGCTATCCCTTTGCAAAATTCTTGCAGAAATAAAAAGTGCTGTAATATTTTACCATTATTGTTAGATAGAGTTAATATTGCCCCACTGTTCCTTGCAGTTTGTCTCACAACAAGTCTGAAATATATGGTCCCCCAGGGTTTACCAACAGAATAGCTGCATTATTTATTACACAGTAAAGCATATACCATAATTTTTGCTATCAAGATATATTTCTAGGACTGTAGGAAGAGTCGCTCTGTTTACACAAGGTATTACTAAGAAAGGCATACAGATAGATTTTGAGCAACAGTTTGCTGAAGCAAATAGTTTTCCATGATGCCACTGATATTGTAAATCTGGTTTAGATCATAGCAGTTTCTACATCTTCAGTCATGACTACTAACTTGTTTCTGTTGTGGATGCCTAGGGAAAGATAGCATGTACTCTGAGAAATGAGAAATCTGTATTTAGTATGTTGCTGGCATCTCCGTCCTTTTTTTAATGATAAACTTCTATTCCATCTCCTTCTTTGTGTAGAGAATAGATTTCCAGAATGACTGGAAGCTCATAACGCTTTTCATAGGAGGAAATGACCTCTGCGAGTTCTGCAAGGATCCAGTAAGTTCTCTGCAGCATGAACTGGGCCAATCAAGCCACAGGGTCTTCATGCATTGCAGGGGGTAGGAGGGAGGAGCTCGGTGGGCATGACTAAAATAGAGTAGGTCTTAATTGTGCCGTTGTGGATTGTAACTGTACTGGGACCTTCAGAGGGGTTAGCATGATGTTTTGATAATGTTAGAGATACCTTCAGAACACCGGAAAATTACTTAATTGTTGTGACTTTGTTTTGCTGCTAACTAGGATAACTTTTTTTGCATAGTCACTTTACCTCCTGTAGATAAAATGCCAAGTTTTTTTTTTTTTTTTTTTGTTTTGTCTTGACAGACTCCTAAGTCTTACTTGGTACTCTTGTAATATTTTCTGTGCTATGGGAAAAGTTCTAAGCACAGCTCATGCTAATTCAATTACAGACAATGTAGTATATAATATATGTTTATATAAAGCATACATTCAGTATCTAGCCTTTGTTACATGTGACTGTAGAGGTGGTGAAAGGCTGTGGCAGACGCCGTGCTTAGTGATGAGGGTTACCCACTCACAGGCGGTTGAGCACGTACTTGTCATCCTTCATGGTTAATTTTGGATCAGGAAGAGCAGCCAAGCAGCACAGTAAGTTGGTTATAAAACAAGGAAGGAGCAAATTAACCATTCCCACCTTCTGCTGTCAACCCAAACACAGAGTGCCTGCTCACATGACTGGGGTGGGTGGAAAGGAGAGAGTGTGTGTGCATGCAAGGATCACAGTGGTCTTCATGTGGCACAAGTACAAATAGTGCCAACCACAGCAGTCTTGGTGAGCTGTGACTTAGGAAATGAATAAGGGACCTGAGCTGTCTGCTTCTGTAGAGTAGGCTGGTGGGGATCTCAATGCTTGAAATTAAATGAGAGAGAAAAAATGCTCAAAATAAGACAGGCATTTCTCATAAGAAAGTTTGTATGAATGTTGTAGTTCCACAAGTGAAAAAATAAATGTTGGATCACTTGAGACAATAACATTAAAGTGTTTAAACCATTAAAATGGAACAAGGAAATTTTGGCACTGAAAGACAACTATATGAAGTGATTTAATTCCCAGCTAAACACATAAGTTTTGCCAGTTATTATTTGTGGCAGGCAATGAGCATATGGGAGACATGTTCTAATATTCCATACAGCAGAAATAAACTTACTTTTACACAAACTCTTCTATCCTATACATGGCCCCTGTTAATAGCTGTGCTTTTAAGACCAGCCCAAGCAAGCCTGGGAATTGAGGATGTTGTGATGTCTGATGGTACCCTGTGAATTTTCACCCTCACTGGTATCCAGTGGCTGCTAGATCTTTTCTTGCCTGCAAGATAGCTGTGATGGGAAGGAAGAAAAGCACAGACAGGAGCATTTTGCCTATGACTCTGTTACTTTTGACCTAAGAGTTAGAAACATAAGCACTGCTGTGAGAGACTCCAGCTAGTCATTCTTGTCCCTGCCTGAGTAAACTAATAATAAAATTCAACCCTCTTGCTTTAACAGGCATACTATTCTCCTGAAAACTACACCTACAATATACAAATAGCTTTGGACTTACTTCACAAAGAGGTAAATCAAACTTTTCTAGTATGTGGAAACAGAGATTTTGTTCTGTTTGCAAGGCAGTCACTGTTATCAATTAAGAATTTATTTCTTTGCTTTCATCTGCAGAGTACTACTGTATGTAGAGGTGTTTGCTCACAAGAAAATCTTTGTGAAAGGCAAAAACAGCTGGAGAAGGAATAAAGATGATGTACTGTGGACAAATAATATTAAAAAATATAACAAAGTGGAACAAGCATTATTAATTGACCAGAAAATGCTTTCTTTCCTTGTTCTTTAAATTGCAAATAAGTATATTTTTGAGGTCACTAAGAGAGAGAGAGATTCTGATATTTCACATAAAGAATAATGAGAATACTTGAAAAGTTAGCAGGTGTCTGGGTCTTGCTGAGACCTATAACAATTTGTTTGGACCTTTCCGAAGCTATCGTTTTTAAGTGACCAGCTATCAACATTTAGAATAGAGCTAGGCAGTGCAGGCAGGGGCTGTAATTTAGTATTGCTTGTGTGGGAAATTAATTATTGAAGAAGTACTTTGAACACCTCCGTTATAAATAATACATGATACTTGAATCAGCAGGCTGCTACCAAGGTCTGCTGTGGCTGTGTAGGGACAACATCAGCTCTCTGTGCTCCAGGAGTTTGCCATGGATTTGTTTGTTCTCTTGGCAGGTTCCACGGGCATATGTGAACCTGGTGACGATACTTTCCATAGCAAGTCTTCGGGAGCTGCATGCAGTGAGAAACAATAGCTGCCCCAGATTAATTATGAGGTTTGCAGATGATTTATGTTATAGCTCTCATTGTTCTTCACAGAAGGCTGCAACATCATCTTGGGAAGTTTTTCCTTAAAGGGAAAAGGATCTAGTATTTCAGACTACCAAACATCTTTGTGTATGTGCATGTACCTACATTTTGATTTCAACACAGCATTTATAAGAATAAGCTGTCTCTGTAGCTGAGTCCTACTGTTATTGCTTCTTATGAAGGTGCCACTTTTGACTCTGCACTTACAGTAGTTTCACGAATACAAGCCGCACGGATTATAAGCCGCACTTCCGGTGCCTCAACAATGTTGCTGTCTTTGTCAATAGATAAGCCGCACCCCGAATATTAGCCGCACTTTCGTTCGTAGCGAGAATCCGTGCGCAGCTTTCACAAATTGGCCAATTAGTAACAGGATCGCGGCATAGCGGGCTTTACTGGCTCGGGGCGGGGCCAGGAAGGCTCAGCCCGCTCATGGTTGCTGACGGGGCCGGCCGGGTGGTGCTGCAGCCGCCGCCGGGCTCACTGGCCCCCCCTCTCCCGTCAGCACTGCCCCGCTGCTGCGTTTGCTCGTCCTGCCGGCGGGCCAGCCGCTGCCGCCGCTGCGAGGCACGCCGGCCGCCCCGCTGCTGCGTTTACTCACCCTGCCGGCAGGCCAGCCACCGCCGCCGCTGCCAGGCTCTGCCGGCCGCCCCCTCCCGTCTGCACCACCGCCGCGTTTCCTCACCCTAACCGGCACTGCAGGCCCCCGCACCGCCGGGCTCTCCCACGCTGCTGGCCCCGATTCTGCTGGGCTTCCCCCGCTGCCAGGCAGCCCCACCCGCCGGCCTTCCTGCTTCTGCCATGCTCCCCTGCACTGCTAGCCCCAGTTCTCCCGGGCTCCCCCGCCCTGCTGGCTCAGGCTCTGCCGCCCGCCCCCCGCACTGCTGGCCCCGCCTCTGCCAGGCTTTCCCACCTCAGCCGGGGCCGGCCGGGCTCGAGCTTGGCTTGGGGCTACCGCGGGCTCTCACTTCCGTGTTGGCAGCTTTTAGAATATTGTCCATGTATTAGCCGCCCTCGAATATTAGCCGCACTTCTGGGTTTCCACCAAACTTTTGGTCAAATTGGTGCGGCTTGTATTCGTGAAATTACTGTACCCTGAAAGTGAGCTCAAGCCAGACCAGAGAAAGCTCAGCTGGGCACTCTTTGTGAAAACAGAGAAGACACTAAGACGCAAGGTTTTCTAGTTGTATTTACACATTTACTTTTCTGCAGTTAAAACTCTCTCTCTTGCTTCTGCAATTTTCAATCTCTGTAATCTCTTTGCTGATTATTAGTTTTATCCTTAATTAGTGTCTCAAGTAGATGTTTTGGATGCTTAATTGTGCCACCTGATGCTTTATGGCTCAACAGTCCTTTCCAGATCAGTGTTAGTCCACTACTGAGGTGTCAGGTCTGCAGCCTGAGTGGACTTTTGGTGATTCAGACAGGGTCCAGCATTGTCCCCTGGAGTTGCTTCTGGCAGGACTCGCTTGTTTTCAGAAAAGAAAGTCTGCTTTTCTGGACAGATGGGGAGAATAACATTGTCCCGTGAATGTAGGCAGCCACTGGTTTTACAAGAGGAACAGAGATGCAACCTTCTTGCTGTGATTTAAGCGCTTCCTTGTGGCTGTCAGTGGAAAATTGGTTTTGAAACTCAGGGTACTGGTGCTCCCAATATCCAGTTGTAGTTATTTTTAAAAATTTATTTATTTATTCATTTATTTTTAACAAAGGTTACTGGCTAGAGTACACAGGTATCTCAAGACCTTAATCATTGGATAAAGGATAGTTAGTGAAGCCTTTAAGATTAGATTATCTCACACTTTTCCCCCATCATTTCAGGTGCCATGCTGAATTTAACATTTTGCCTGTTGAGCAGCAAGCCAAGTTTTTTACGGGGTTATATGCAGACCCTGTGTGGGATAATAAATGCCATTCTACTGAGTAGAAGAAGAATCTGAAGGAGGATTTTGATCTTGAAAGTCTTCACTTTTTTTTTTCTGAGAGTAACAAACAACCTAAAGAGATGTCTACTAATGTTTCCTGACATGTTTCTGAAATTTCTGAAAACAAAATTTAGATTCGTATTTTTCTCGTATAGATGTACTGTGGAAGCTTTTGTTAGTTGGTCTCCATTAAGCTCTCAGGGCTTTTAATCCTGCAGCTTGTCAGATGGGAAGCAGGGAGGAAAAAGGAAGAGCGAATCTCAGTGCCATGCTCTTATCCCACAGGTTACTGTGCTCTTGTGTCATAAACCCTCAGGACAATTCCAATGACATCAAGCAGTTGATTTACTTCAACAGAAGATATCAGGTAAGGCACATTGCATTTGTTAGAACCTTAATGTCATCCTTCTGTTGATTAAGGGACCACAGGTGGGCTAATTTGAAAGTGGGGGATGACAGTTTCTACTCATTCTAATGATGTGATTAAAAAAAGTAGGATCGGGATCTTTACAATTCTGTTTTGCTAAACCAACAAAACTGATGAGAAGAATAATAGTTACAGAGCCATAGAAAGTAGAATATGTCAGAGAGCCAGTGGTTTTTTGATCGGTTATGTTACTGAAAATCAGGTTAAGTCAAACAACATGGTAACTCAAGAATAAGTTTTCAGGCACAGCATGTCAGCCAAACCAAAAACACTTTGGTGGTTCTGGAAGGACATCTTTTCGACAGAAAACCTAATCCCTGAGCAGGCTGCTGGTCTTTGTCGGTCAGCCATCCCCAGGCTACCTCTCTGCAAAGAAGCCCAGGATGAGTGTCTCAAAAAGGTGGCAGCATTGGCTGGCTGGAACAAGCTGAAAACCATGGTCATGTTTGAGCTTCTGCAGGAGGGAGGGACAACCCCTAGGTGAGGGTGGAACAGCTTGATGAACTGAACACAGAGGAAGGAACAATGACAACTTTTCTTTGGCTCTTTAGGAGAGAACCCGCCAGTTAGTGGAGAGTGGAAGGTATGACACGAAGGATGATTTCACAGTGGTTATGCAGCCATTTATGACTAATATGGAAATGCCAAAAACACAGGTAAAACTAACAAGAAAACCACACCTACACTAAATCTTGGTGCAATGCCACTGACTTGTCAAAATTGTTTTAGCTGTAAATGTAGCTACCAGTTACCAGACACAGTAATTATTATGTTCAGTTACCATCCAAAATTGCATAAAATATTTATGGAATATGAGATACTGGGCTACTGGAATACAGACCTTGATTTAAGGCACTGCAATTGGACAGCCATGAAGATAATTTAGTTCAAAGTCTTCATCAGGAACCTCTTGCCCTACATTCCCTATACATCAAGTCCTTTACAGTACTTTGGTAAATGACCTTTGGTATGAAAACCCATATGTTTCAAAACACTGTAATGTGTAAATCTCAACGGAGATAAAGAGCACAATTGATTCCTGTGCTCAGAGTCACAGTTTGTATTCCTTATTAGTTTGGGAATGGTATATTAAAAAGTTTTAAAAGGCTTCTTAGTTCTGAGTTATTTTCACTGGCCTGGTTTAATTGTTTGCCTCAGAGGCCTTTGCAGATACTTTGTTTAGAAGTCAGCTGAGTTATCTCACTGGAAGAGAGAAGACAATGTGCAGCTTGTTGCACATTTGCTACCTCAGTGATAGCAACTACCTTGTTTTCTAGGAAGGGTTGCCAGATGATTCGTATTTTGCCCCAGATTGTTTCCACTTCAGTCAAAAGGCTCATTCCCAGGCTGCACGTGCTTTGTGGAATAACATGGTAAGATTTTTAAAAGTTGTGTTGGTCTCTTCTTGTTGACTTCATCCTGCCTTTGGCAGCAAAAAACCCCCAGAGATCTACTAGGTAGCCATATCTCTTCTAAATTGTTTTTACAAAGGACAAGGGTGATCATATGAAGAAATTGAATTTATATGCCTGAATTGATATGAAGAATGGTCACCTGAATTGTTAAACCAATCTTATCAAACCAGCAAATCTCGGGATATGGTATAGCTGGGTGTGTTTGGGCTGTGTCTCAGGAAGATGAGATCTGCCAGGAACAGTGATCAGCAGGCCACATTCCAGGTGTATGGGAATCAGCCTCTTCAGCACAGAAAGAAATAGTGTATGAGGGCAGCTGCCAGCATTGGTGCAGTGCCCTGCAGTTGTCTTGCTGTGCTGCAGAAGTGGTTTCCAGTGACTGGCAGCACAGCATCACCCATTGCTCTCTGGTACTCATCTGCTTTTCCTCTGTGCAACCCCTTCTCCCCCCAGCTGGAGCCTGTAGGGGCGAAGACAGATAATCAGAGCATGGAAAATGAGATTGTCCTCGGGTGTCCATCTGAAGTAAGTTACAAAGGTGTCTGTGTTTGTGTGGAGGTGCTGGGAGTGGCTGGGGGTCTGTGTGAGCCTTTACTCAGTGCCTGGTGCTGTGTCTCTGTGAGGGTGGTCTGCTCTTCCCCACACCATTTGTGCCACTGCCACCAAGAGCAGCATGAGCCCTCACTCAGGGAGATGATGAAGGGCAAGCAGGTGAAAACTTCCTCACAGTCACACGTCACAGCTGGTCAAAACACAAGGGTCTGGCCTACCTAGCCAAAATCATCAAGTATCCACACTGAATGGCAGAGCTTCTTGGGGGAAACAGAGCAATGATGGTACCAGTTAGCATAGCTCTGCAGGATTCACTGGGAATACCTTCCAGTGTGGCCACAAGCTTCTTGTGAACCACACACAGCAGGGTCCTGAGGGTATTCTCTAATTTCTGTTTTAAAAATATAACCCAGATTTACACTGTTGTTGCACAGATTTTATAAAGGCCATTTATTAATTTATTTATCTTTAACCCCTGGGGTTTATTACATCAGGCTGCTAATCATCTACAGACATCTGAGAACTGAAGTTTGGGGAATGGAAATCTCCATGTGTTCCTCTGATGCTTTGCATTGATTCAGATTGCCTTGTTTTGTAGGCTGAGCCATTCCTGAGGACATATAAGAACAGTAATTACACATACCCTAACCAAACTCCAGTAAGTGTCAACATCACCATCCCACTGTTACTCTGCTGCATCTGTTCCTGTATGGTAACCAAATGAGTTATGTTCTGCAGCAGCACAGGGAAAATCAGTCTTTGGCCAAAGGGGCTTGGGAGGCTGAGTGCATGGCACAGAGCAGGGAAGCACTCCCTGAGTTAGACAAAATCTATCAGAAAACACCTGTAAGAGCACGTGCTCAAACACTGTTATCAGTACAGGACACTGTACTCTTATGGGCAATACTGAATATGACTATTGAATTGAGCAATCAAGACCTGTCTAGTTAATTAAATGCTAAAGAGGCTCCAGTTTATCTACCTGGCCTCTGTTGGGAAGATCCTAGTTACTACTGAATGTATTTGCTAGCCAAATGCTGTTCAACCTTCTTTTTCTTTTTAGAATTACGGAAGCCAGCTGCTATGTGAAGACAGGTCTCCATCCTCCCCTCCTGCAACTTCAGGTAGCCTTGTCTACTTTATGTTAAGAGGTTGAATCACCTTCAGCTGTCCTTCAATATGAATGTGAATTTTTTGCTGAAATGGTTGCTGGACTGTGAAAAACATTGCTCAGAAAGGATGTAATGATTTTCAGCAGATGCTTAACAGATACAATGCCACACTGTCATGCAAGGCAGCATTCTGACTAAGTAGCTTCACTAAAATCTCTTCCAGTGGAGAACTTAGAAATAACTTGTGATAAAATCCAAATTTGAATGCTGACATAGCTCATAAGCCACTCCAACTAAATGTCATGGAAAGAAGCTGGAAATACAGCTTCATTCATGTTAGTCTGGAATTTAGCAGAATTCGATTTTTCAAATAACTTCATATTGCATTTTCCTTCATCTTTTAAAGTCTTTAATGTGCTGTTCCTGCTTAGTGTAATTCTGCATTGTTTTGCCTTCACTTTTGTGCTGCATATTGTTTGCCACTTATTGTTACTCGCTCCTTACTCTTCTGTCTTTTTGGTAGCAACGTTAACCATTGAAATACTGAATAATATGCATCTGTTGGTGCTACAATCACAGGAGATGGCTGGAAAGAACTTCTCATTTATTACTTGGGTATTGTAAAAACAATGTGACAGAGCATCGAAATGCACGATGGCATATTTCACATACACAGTAGAGAAAAGAAGTAGCTATTTCCTTACCATGTTCAACTGTATCTCTTTCCTTTGCAGTGCATTCCCTAAAGCCAGCTGATGTGAAAGTTGTAGCAGCCCTTGGGGATTCTTTGACGGTAAGAAGACGGTGTTTTTACTGTTCTCTTGGTAAAACTGCAAACATGTACCAGCTCAAGTGGAGGGGAAATTTCTATTGTACCCAGAAGCACAGATCTGTTCATTCATGGGTGATAAGAGATCTAGCAGCTAGATTAAGAAAGTGTTAGTCTTCCAGCACTCCATTTCCCCCACGCCCATATTCACATGCTTTTAACTCAGGCAAAAACACAGGCAAATGCTTTAAAGAGATGCCTAGGTAGTTTGCTGAATTGGAGGCAGAAAAGATGCTGTTGAAATGTATAGGATGTAGCACAAGGCTTAGGTTACTGTGCTTTTCAAAGTTTTTTTCTGAATAGGAATGGACTGATGAGTCTGTTTTTCAGCCTCAGTTCTTTCAGGAACAGAATACAACTAAGTGGTGTTGGATAATAACATTTTAATAATTTTAACATTAATGAGATAAGTATGAGGTGAGAGCCCTCTGACTCAATGCCTTTCAGAAGATATTCAGTCATTTTATTGTGCCTGCTTTAACTCTTAATTGATTTCTTGATCATGATACAGTTCTTGCTGCTGCTGATTATCTTTGGTAGTCAGGAAGGAATATATTTTACAATCCAGACATCCTGTATTCCAGTTATGGCTTTCTGCCTTATTTTTTCACACTAGTCAAAGATCGAAATTCTACAGCCAGGTCAAAGGAAACACTGGACAGAAAGATGTAATTGGAGCATAGGTTTCTCTGAATCTGAGTCTTAACAACAAACATATTGTGTGTACAAACCATGAACCCTTTACAACTCTCTGGCAGACATGTTGCTACAACTCCTACACGCACACGAAGCTACTAGAATAAATAGAAGCATTTTGATGTAAACCTGCAGTATTAACAAATGAAAGATATTCTGTACATGGTTGTGGTTGCTGTATCATAATATCTAGGGCCCTGCAGGTGTTTCTGCTTCTAAGTATAGTCTGTAGGAACTGGGAATAAAATCTGCTTTCATAGAACATGCAGTGGTGTATTGCTGTCTCAGAGTTGCACTTGGCCTGTGCATAGTTATTCTGAACACCAATCTGCTGCTATTTCAATAAAGTTTATACATAGAAGAAAATGTATTGTGATTTAATCTAAGATAGCAGCAAATAGGCTGCCTGGTCTTGTGCTGTACTGAAGTACTAACATGTACCTAGATTTAGAATGAAGCTATACAATCACAGTTGTCAGGAACTCTGCTTCTGAATTCTGGAGGTGTTTTAGGAGGGGTGTAGTTGCCAGCTTGCCTCTTTCTTCAGGGTAAGTGTAGAGAGTGCTTCATTCTTGCTCCAGTTCTACTGGAAATCTTTCAATTTAGCACAATGGTTTTCAAGCTGGTAGATAGGAATTATGGAACTGATACATGCTTATTTTCTCTGCTGAGTTCATGTAGTGTTTTATATCATTAGCCAGAAAGTTTTGTGTGTTTGATTGAGATATTTTCATCACTGTTGACTAATGCAACCATGAAAGAGTTATTTAGCTCATCTAGACCCACATCTTTGTTCCACAGCTCCATCATACATTATGTGTGTCATATATGCAATATGATGCTTGTAAATAATTATGAAAGATATTGTTGTGCTCTTCAGGAGAAAGGTTTGGGAAAAAATAGATACCTTTTAAAGCTTTGGAAGACATGCACCCAAATTATAAATAAAACAACTATGTTGTTCTAGTTAAATTAGTAAATTGTATTTGTTTATGTATTTGTATTGCAAGTTACTATTGCATTAGTAATTGTGCTTTAAATTCATTTGGTTAATGAAAAACAATGTCCAGGCTGGTTCAGGAATTGCCTCAGATACTCTCCAGAATGTGACTACTCAGTACCGGGGACTGTCTTGGAGGTAAGTCTTCAGCCAAGGTGATGAAGAGATGTGTTTTGGGTCTTTCAGCTGTCAGAAAGTTGAAAAAAATGTTTATTTATCAGGCTAACATTTCTTGAAGATGTATCCAGATCCAGCATTTGTCATAAGAGTAGCTTGACAGAAAGCATTTTCAGCAGTGCATTTTAAGGTAGCTTTTTGATCTTTCTCATGCTTTCATTTTTGGCTGCCTGCAGCAGTTTGTATTTTTATGTTGGGATGTCAGGTTGGAAATCTACAAAACAAGTCAGAACTGGTTGGTTTTAGGATTTCTTCTCAAAGTTTTCTATTTTTGATCTTTTTGTAGTGTCATGGAAAATTGTTTGTTTGCCCAGAGAACTTTTGCCACATATAGCAACACAGACTAAAAGACTAAATAAAAAAAGACTAAATTGTTTTGTGGTATTGATATTGACTGAAGCAGTTCTGTGCTGTACTAATACCTCTGTGTAAACTGGAATGTGGCCTCAGTATGTCCTGTGAACACAAAAGCTGGAGAGATATATCCCTGTGCAGAAAGGAACAGTGAGGTGCTGCTGCTGAGGGCTCTTGTCACTCAAGGGCTGTCTGTGTTTGGTGTTGCCTTAGAGGGGCTTCATGAGGCTGGAATGGGCCTCAAAGCAGAGCTTCTAATCTGCAGTACTTAAGGTTTGATTTGAGTATGAAGCTATGTCAGGCATTTTTCTCCCACTTGATAAATGATTGACTATACCCCTGTACATCTGCAAGAGCATTAAATCTTTCTGACAAGCATCTTCACTACTGAAACCTCACCTGTTCTCCCCAAAAGCACTTCCACTTCTGTCCCCTCCATGGATTCTGATAGAATTATAACAACCAAATTAATAACTCTGCTTTTCCCCATGATGTGCGGCAGGGTCTCACTTTGTTATTGTCTGTGTCCAGATAAGATGAGTGACTGGGATTTTTCTTTCTCAGTATTGGAGGAGATGAGTCATTGGAGAACGTGACAACTCTACCTAGTAAGTAAATGCTTTGCTAGATATAAATGGCAAGATTGAGGAGATGCAGTGGACTAATTTCTGATCGATTATAGAGAACTTTTAATTATCTCAAAGCTGCTTTAGTGTAATTAACAAGAGCTACCTTTAAAAGAAACAATTAAAAAAAAAAGTTGCCTTCATCAGTGAAGCTGAGAACAGATAGAAATTCCCTTACTTTCTTTTCCCCCTCATTTTTAAAGTCTTTGAGTATTTCAATTTCTAAATAACCTTGCTATGTCCATGCTCATAATATACTTAACTTTTGCTTTTAATAAATATGCCATCACAATTTTTCCAAAAGAAATATTTGCATAGAGTAGACCTCTTCGGTAAATAAAGCTACCTACTCATACATATAACCCAAAGGGAATAATTTTAACTTTCTCTTCACTGAAACCTGCAACTTTACATAGCTCAGTCTATTGTTAATGTAAAACCACTCGAGTTTCAGTTTGGATTAACTGTAATAATAAGCTCTCATTTAAAGAGGGCCCATAAACTGTTCTTGACAATTATTTTAAGCAAAATGTAACAGGAATATAATTAGAATAAGCAATTAATTGATTGATTGAGTCCTATTATATTTGACAAAGCCCTCATTAAAATGTGGTTAAACTCAGTCTTTGAGATTGAAGTAGATTTTATAGTTCACATTGTGGCCACGTTTGTTCTCAGCTGTAAGTTACTTTGTCGACTTCCTTTTGGAACCTTCTATGGAGAACATAGTGGAACTTCATCAGAATCATGCATCTGAGGCTTTGTTCTTCACATTTGTCAGTAATATGAGATTTTGCACAGCAGTGAAGCAGATGCTTTAGCTGCAGACCAGCTCCAACTGGGCTGAAAGACCCTTCACACTCACTTCACAGGACCAGCATTGTATGACTGAGAATTTTATTATAGGCTTTAACCACTACAGTATGAGAGAGAACTGCTCACTGTAGTCCTCAATTCTGCTCGTATTATCTGCTGGTGCCAGTGCAGGGCACTGCAAGCACACTGCTGTCCGAGTCACTGCAGCTGCTGACCCCTCTCCCCACTACTTGGTGAATCCATCTAGTTGCCCAGCAGCAGCTGTGCTGTCAGAGAGCAAAACTGTGGGAATGCTGTGTGTTCTAGTCCCTGGTAGGCAGGGAGCAGCTGGAGTCTTCTTGCCTTCATTGCCACCTTCGTTTTTCAGACATCTTTCGAGAGTTCAACGTTACGATTGTGGGCTACTCAACTGGTACCGGGAGTGAGAATGATCCCAATGCATTCCTTAACCAGGCAGTTCCTGGAGCACAGGCTGAGTATGTAGCTTTTTGTTTTACATTTGTAGGTGATGGATGCTTCATCTAATTGCCTTTCAACTGTCTCATGTGCTGTCACAACTTGCGCTGAAGAGCAAGCAGAACCAGTTGAGTTAGAGTGGAAATTGGCTCAAAACATGTTAAACGTATGGCTTTATTTCATAGCTGAACTTTCAAATGAAACTAACAGTCCTCTTTATGAAATCCACAAACAAGAAACTGGCAGAAACAGTTAGGAGATTTCTACTCTTCCTGTTCAACATATATTCATTTATCTATTGGTCAATAAATCTCTGAGAATGTGAATGTTTTTAGAAATTGAACATGTAATGAATTGATAAGAAGAAACTAGGAGTAAAACAGGATGAAATCTTATGTAATTCTGGCCTTGGGTTTCTGAATAAGCAAGCAGGAGAGGACAGGAGAGAGATGGGGAAAAATCCAGTCTTGAATCTTAAGAAAAGAAAATTACAAATTATCGTCCATGGGTTTTGGTGCATTGCAGACCTGGTGCAGTTGGAGCCAGTTCTGTCAACATAATAGGAATTGTAATGTCTTGCAGTCACCTGAATTTGGCTCTTTGCTTTTAGTCACACCTGGGAAGCTGCATGAGTTGAGCTCTGCTATATTGCTTATCCTAGAAATCCCTGGATACTTATTCAAAGTCAGTGCTGTTTAATTAACAAAACAGATGGCTGCTAGAATTCAGTCATAGTTTAGGCAAAGAATCTGGCAGACCATGCCTGGATTTGACATTGTGAATTGCTATTACCCAGACCTTAATTTGTTTGTTTAAAGAAAAATTCATCTTGCTTCCCAAAGGAGTCTTGGAAGTGAAGCTCAGAAGCCAAGAGAGGTGTTTGTGTTTGCTGTATCTAAGCAAAGATTATTAGGATTTATCAGGTTTTTTTATTGCTCTCCTGTAGGCCTTGTGTAACTTCTGACTCATTCTGGTAATCTCAGTAAATACTTGGATTTCCTGACAGAAATAGGCTGCTAGGTCCCCTGCTATATCCTACAGCCCCCACAGAAGTGAGAGAAGGCATTTTTTTACCTGGTGATGACCATATGTAACTGCATATGTCAGTGAAATATGCATCAGCCACCAATGAGAATTTATTATGCATCAGATACCCAGATTACCTCCAGCTTTTGCTTGTTGCACGAAAGAATGAGAGAAGTGCCTGTCTTGTATTTTTTATTAACTAAATCATAAAAAAGGCTTTTTGGTTGGGTCGGAGGACTTGAAGCAGGATACGCAACCTCTTAAGCTGCCATTATGACTTCAGACAGCTTGTATCAGCAGCTGAGGCATTGCTATTAAACAGCTATTTGTTAGCTGTTTGGAATGAGTTGATGAATGCTAGTCTGATGAAAATTACCTGCTTCATCTATAACAATTAGTTTTCTCTCTTCACCTGCAAGTGACTGGACTGGATAAACATGATGAAATTGAGCTGTCTTTATTTTGTAACCATGTTTTGTAAACATTCAGCAAGGAGACACAGACAACAATCATCCAGATTTCTACTTGTCTTCTGTTGTTTCTGTGCCTCATAACTGTCTGCAGAAAGTTGTACAAAAGTAAAGTCCTGTAAAATATTATCCCTGAACTTTTAGGTACTTTTTTTTGGGTGTCTGTTCACTAAATGTTTTGGCTCGTGATGTATCTGAGAAGATGAATTCATCCTAACTGAGTACTGAAATGCATTGCAACATAAGGAAGTGCTTCTCCTACTTTAGGTATTTGATCCTGGAATGAAGATGCAATCCAGCATTTATTCATCAACCAAAACAATCCATCTTCTAGTGATTCACAGGGCAAAAAAAGTCCACTAGCTAATGATGGTATTTAAGAATTGTTACCTGGCCTGTCTTGCTTTATATGGTGCTAATCTGGAAAGTGCTTTCCAGAGGTGCTGAGATATTTCTGAAATCAGATAATTTTGCAGCCTTACCAGCTTATAGAAACCAGGTGTAAAGGTTTCTTAAAATGAAATCCATGGCTGCTTTGAGGAGTTCTTTATTGAACTAGATGAAAATGTAGCCATGCATGTCTCATACAGCAAAATGTTCTTAAGCCTATCTGCATTTATTGCCAAAGTGCTTAAGTACATGATAGAGTTAAGGATAGGTCTGAATAATGTTGTAGCAGAGCCTGGCTGAGGTCTCTGATTTCATGTGGGAAAATAAAAAAGGTTAAGAATTTCAGAGTGAGAGGAGAAAACAGGTGAGAGGAATTGTGAACATCTGCATTTCCCATTAGCAAACTGTTTCCGTTGATCAAGATCTAAATTTGGTTGAAACTGCAATTCAAGGATGGATAATTGCTGGCGCTACTTCATTCAAGATGTTATTGGATCTTGCTGACTGCATTGGCTCGGGATGCATCAGTACCTCACTGACTGTATGAGAAATCAAATGTGCTGTGGGTTGTCAGATCAATAAGTAGTGTTTTCCTCTGTGTCAAAATTGAAGATGATGTCCTAGCTTAGGGGTTTCCACAGTAAGAGCAGAATGAAATTGTGACCACTTGTGGCTTGTGATAGCTTTGGAATATAAATAAATAGGTTATGACATTGGACAAGGGTAATGGTGATAAGAACTACTACATGCACACAGTGTCTGTGTCACAAGTAGATGTATGACAGGGCTCATTCCTTGGTAGATGTTCCCATGCCAGTATTAGATCAGTATTCAGCTGGACAAGAGTGGTGAGAGTCTTCTCTTTTTCCTACCACAAACAAAACATTGCAAAGGGGAACTAAACTCTATTTGCCATACAAAACAAGTGTCATGCTTATTAATGTCAGCTGATAGGTTCCCAGAAATGATAGACAGCCAGTGTCTTTAACAAGAGCCTGGAGGGAGATGCAGCTTATTCCAAACCTAGACCTGCCTAGAAGTTCCATGCTTTCTGACCCCCCTCTCCCCTCTCTTCATATTTGAAGACCAACCTGTCAGGGCAGTCAAACAAAGCTGAAGCATTCAGTCTAGGTAACTCAAAACTCATTGCACTTTAGAGATCAATCGATCAATCAATTGCTCTATCTATCTAATCTATCTCTGTTATCTATCTGTGTATATATATATATGTATATGTATACATATGTACAGAAAAAGAAGAGAGAGCGTGTTCACCTGGCTGTTGGAAAACAGAAAGGCTATAATCTTAATTTGTCTGCATAATCTTGAAGGTTCTTGGATTTTTAATTATCCTGGAAAAGTTGTGTGCACAGAGCTGTACTGATTCTGGATGCAGGCTACAGGAGGGAATGCACAGTGAGCTCTGAAACCTATGTTTTTCAGGGACACGTTGCTCAGGAGGCCAGCTAAGTATTGGGACTGGGGATTCCCTTGTTTTAGTCTCCAAGGAATATGTTGATAGCTGCCTAGCTCTACAGAGGCCCTCTGCTTGCAACTGTTGCTGTATCTGGCTTTTTAGCTGTTTTAGGTGCTAAGCACTGTAATAGGAGCTGAACTTATGGTTCCAGATTAATTACCGAACTTGAGTAAAGTCTGTATTCAAGTTTGATTTGATGTTGATTTCATTACCAAGATGTGAAACTGTAATTTGATCACAGCAACATGAGTGTCCTCACTCAACCCTTCTGATATCTGACAACTTGATTTAAGATGTCTGAAGTGTGGTAATGTTGATCTCTCAATATGGGTGTTACTTTCACTCACTGGTTCTCCTTTCCAGGCACTTGCCAGCCCAAGCAAGACGTCTTGTGAGTCTTATGAAAACTGATCAGGTAAGCTGTCTAGGCCTCCTTTGAACTTACAGCATGAATAGAAATAGATGTTGCTTCACACAACAGATCCACCTGCAATGACACCATATGCATATCACAAAGTTGAAGAAATTCACACTCATTATTTTCTTCTTCATTGCACAGAGAATTGACTTTGGTGCTGACTGGAAGCTCATAACAGTGCACATTGGAATCAACGATCTGTGCAACTATTGCAAAGACCCTGTGAGTAGTGGAACTGGTTGTCGAAACTCTGGTGTCAGTGTAGAAACACCTCAAGAGAAATCACAAAGCCTTCACAGAGATAACATGAGTTATATATGGGCTGCTGTATGTTTTGACAGGGGTTGTTGCTGACAATACCCTGATATAAAACGTAACAGCAACAGAGTAGGATGGTTTTGTTTTCTCTGGCTTGCTCCAGGATAAGAACCACTGCTTTGGCTACTGTTTGTTGACTGTACGCAAAAAATGGAAGGGAAAAAATGCTTCACTCCTCTGATGTGGTAACTGCACTGCTGCTAACTTGGCCTGTTTAGGCATCCAAGAATGGCAGCAGTAGTTCAAAGCAGTGCAACCCTACAATTGTCATCACACCATAACTCACAGTGTAGGGAGGTGCTAGGAGCTGGTGAGGTGTATATATGAGGGAAGTTGCTGCAGTGCTCAGTCTTATTTGAATGTTATGCTTCTCTGCATTCTGGAGAAGCCTTTAGGGTTGCCATCAGGAGATCATGGGAGTTGAGTGGGCAGGCAGCAGGGAGAGGCCACCTTTCACTGCCAGCTCTCACTCTCTTGCCTTTAATATGCTCACTTCTCATGAGCATTTTCAATCCTCCTGCAACCCTTTGTGCTTGAGAAATGTGCTGCTTCTTCAGGAGCCTTGCTAGGCATCTTTGCTGCTGCTGCCAAGTTTTATAGCCTTATTTATAGCTATGACCTTGGCTAGCAATGATTTCACATAATTTTATGAGAGCTTATCAGCTGGTTGTGGGCATGCTTGTGGCTGTTTGGTTTGTGCTGTTCAGCATGCATTCAGATTGGGTTCCTTCCTGCATTTTTACGTGTTGGACCCAGTGGACTTGGGTTAAATATGCTGCAACTCAACAAGGTTTATTTTAAATTCAAAATTTCACCGATCCTCCATATGTTTTGGATTAACTGCTATGCTTAAAATCCCCAGTCTCTAGAAAGAAACAAGAACATTCTACTGACCATAGTGCTGTAGGGCAGAAAAGGAAGTGAATTAATGTGATTTTCCAGCCTCCCAACCTAAATTCCTTGTGTCTCCATTTGACAGTAATCTCTTCTGTTTCTATCAGGATCACTACTCAGCTGGGAATTACATCAAAAGGATTCAAGAAACTCTTGATATTCTGCACAAGGAGGCAAGTACTCTGAAATTCTCCCAGCTTTCTAGCTCACACTGAGACATGACTGAGTAATACTAGCTCTTCTGTTTATTTGATTTTGTGGGGTTTTTTTTGCCTTCTGGTACCAAACATGTGCTGTTGACTTCTACAAAAAAAACCATTTCCTTTAGTCTTGTCTATCTGCAGTAGCAAGAAGCAGTCTGAAATGAAAGATAGTAACACTGAACTGTGGTGTAGGAAAAGAACCAAAAGCTAAATTGGGGGAGTTTGGTGGAGGATTTTTTGCTTTTTCATTATTTTAATTTTTTTTATCCTTCCTATAGTGGAGAAGGGGAAGGCATGTCAAATGGCTGGACTTTGGAGTAAAAGAAATGCACTGTGGGCTGTGTAACCAGTTTCTTCTAAGCCAAAGTCTGACTTACCTTTCAGGTTCCAAAAGCTCTAGTGAGTCTGGTTGATGTGGCGGACATCCTCGCTTTGAGGCAGTTATTTGTGGACTCTCCAGCTCAGTGCCCCACTTACTTGGCAGAGTAAGGCTTGTTTGACTTCCTTTTGTCCTGTTTGTGTTCTTATTCCATGCTTCTCTCATAATTTGAACTGATGTTTAAAGGTAACAGCACAGTCCTGTGGACTTCCTTCCCATGCAGTGCTGACATCAGCCTGCCTGATGGCATTTCCTTCTCCTGGCTAAGTGTTTTCCATATCTAGAACTGTACATAATGTACATCTCAAAGGGTAAGGTTAAAGTTACTGAAACAGGGTTCTTCAAAATGGGGTTGAAGTACACAAACATTTAGATTTGCAGGCAATTTTCTGCAGGAACATGATGTATTTGAGGAGTAGACAGGTTTCCCCTGTTTCAGAGGGTTTAATGCAATGGGTAATTTGCATTCTTTGCTGACCTTTCAGACAGAGACAAATTCTCTGTCCTGGGAATGAAAAAGGAATTGTTGATTGGGAAGGTATCAGCTCAGAAGTACAACAGGCAGTGCATTTCAAAGACCTGTTTTCTAGTTCCCCAGGGTCTCTAGTGTGCACCTCTGTCAGTCTGCAGGGTCTTTGGATGCCAGGGTGTAATTAATGAAACAACTACCCTCTGTGCTGTGGGCACTACTTTGATATGTCTGGGAATGAAACCAAAATAACTTAAAGTAGTATCATTCATATGAAATTACAATAGCAAGGACAATAAGATGTTTTCACAAAAACATGATTGTACAGATTCCCTTATTACATCCATGTCATGAGGGCATTGGATGGGGTGGCATCTGCATGATCAGATATTTAACTCTCTCTATTCCTGTTTTGCTCCTCTAATCTCCCCCACAGTTATCTGTGTAGCTGTGTTCTCACAGAAGACGAAAACTCAGAAAATTTAACAATGGTGAAGGATGCCATCAAAGCTTACCAGGTATGACTATTGAGAGTGGTACAGTTTATTTCCAGTAGAGGTGAGCTCTTGATTACCAAGCAACATATCATATCTATATTTTACCCAACTCAGCAGGAGCTCATTTGATGCCATCCAAAGCTATCATGTGACCAAAACTAGCAGCAGAGGTCTTCAGAAAGACAATGTTTGCTAGTAGAGATTAATCAGTGGGAGTTTAGTCGCCAAAACCCTGTCCCTGACAAACAGTTTTAGTATTGTGTTCCAGCTTTCTCAGCCCCTTTGCAGCATCTCAGCCCTCTTTTGCCAATGTCTGTGGCTATTTAAGTTCACAAGTTAAACTTCCTTTTGATTCCAGTGCTTTCAGAAAACCCAAGCAAAGAAAATAGTTATGATGCAGAGATGTTGTTGAAGCATTGCTGATGGTTTTTTGTTTCTTGCAGCTTGGCATTCAGAGACTGATAGAGTATGGCAGATATGACACTCATGAAAATTTCACAGTGGTCATCCAGCCTTTCCTCAAAAATGTGCAGACTCCTCTTGATAAGGTATGATTTGAGGGTGATTTCTGTATTTAAAGGACTGAGGGTGGATATCTTACTTATAGTGACTATATTCAAAATACTTCTGCTTTGTTCTGTGCTTTTCTTATGAGAAAATGCTGTTTTTTGGTATAGTACAATAGATTTCTTCATATAGTGAGCAGTTCTTAGTTTTATGTATTGTCCTGTCAATATCAATTACTGTTTTGGAAAACGAGTCAAAACCTGATTTAAGAGGTTTGTTTGTGTATGTTCTTTAAAGTACATAAATATTTTTCTTCCTGAAAATATGACTTGATTAATAAAAGACCAAGTTATTAAATTAGATTTCTTAAAATAGCTGCATTGCTCAGTGGAGACTATGGCATCAGCTCCCCTTTGTGCCACATAACTCATTTTTCTGTGTCTGACAGAAAGGGAAGTTTACCTATGATCTCATGGAAGTAGTTTTATGTAATTCATATGTATACGTTGATGTGTATTTCACTTCCTTGCATGGCAAGTTCCAGTAAACTGTAAGTCTAGGAAAAGACTCAACCTTTCCCTAAAGCTGAATCTATTTTCATATGTACCTGGAACTAAGGGGAGATGGAGTTAAAATATTGAGCACGGATTGCTTTGGCATAATTGAACTGGACTGATTCTGAAAATGCTCCCAATAGCTGGTGAAAGTTTGAAATGTCAAGATGCTGCTATGGACAAATTTGGAAAACTGGCTGAAAGCTTCACAGGCCTTTTGTTTTGTTTGTGCATGAAACTGGTGCCTGTGAAAAGTCATCCCTAGGGATTTTGGTACTGAGGGTAGGGAACACAAATAAAAACAGAAGAAGCAAAATATTTTTAAACTTCTTTTTTGTAGTCTCGCAAGCATTTGTTCAAATTTTAAGAAGTTCAGGATGCTCTTTTAATTTCTTATCTCACACAACATTCTGATGAAAACTCTGTCTCTGAACATGCCAAAAGATATGATGCAAATTTTGGTAGTAGTACTCTAAAACTCAAGCCCAACCACACTGAAACAAAACCTGCTCAAGTTTTGAGGAAGGACTACTCTGACCAAAAGAAGTTGTTTCAGTCATGTGTCACCCTAATCTCAGTATTCAAGTGACAGACAAGATACTTATATTTCCAAACTCCATTTCCTTCAGATTCTCCAGTACCTATATTAACCCTGTATTAAAGTGCAGCTTTGTTCAGAAAGAAGACTGCTCTGGTGTGCTTGGTCAGCCTGGCTGCCTTCCATCAAATGCTTACTTGCTTCTTGATCCTTTCAAAACTCACAGCTGTGCAGGACTTTCTGCAGAGCATATTGTTGTCTATGGTTCCAGTTCTAATGACAACTGGAACCAGGGAGAGAAACTCATCCTTATTGCAGAACCTGAAAAGGAAATGTACCCATAATTGAAAATGGTGGTTTTGTTGCTTCTGGATGGGTCTGCCCCTGGAGGCACATAATCATCTCTAGCTAAGTACTTCTGGTTGTTCATGGGTCTCCTGAAGTACAGTTTGTATTGCCAGATAATCAGGAGCTTTTCTGCAATGGGGGAGGGAGAACAAGTAACATGAATCTCTCTCTACTGGTTCTGATTTGGCCTCAGCAATTCCAAACTGGAAGTGTGGGGATTTTTCCATACTCAGATGTCTTTTATGCTTTTATTTGTAGGATGGGAATCCAGATGTCTCCTACTTTTCACCTGACTGCTTCCATCCGAGCCAGAAAGGTCATTCTCAGCTTGCCAAGGCTCTGTGGAATGCTGTGGTAAGGTGAAAGGCTCTGCATGTAATGAGATCTTCACCTTGACCTGACTACCATTAAAATATCTCTGTAATAAGCGTTGCAATTAAGGCCTGAATAATGGTGGACCTTGTGTTTGTCTCTCCTTAACTAGTTCAATACCCTCTGGCTTTGGCACTGCTCTCTGCCTAGAATCTCTTGGTTCTTGAAGTGTGTGGCAAGGAGAGTGGTACTGCAAGTGCATGATCACAGTCATTTTGTGACTTCAGCTGAGCAACTTCAAGTAGTCTTCATCTGTTTTTATGCAAAGCAGGCTAGCATTTAATAAGGATGATGTTTCTATGGGCTGCTATGGGAAACCACCAAATAAAGAATTGCAACTGCATCTGTCAATTTAAAATAGATTAGTTAGAAGTTTGTTTTAAATCTGTGTGTTGTTAATGTCTCATTAGGAATTAAAGTGGCTTTAATTCAGTTCAGTTTTACTACTTTTGGAAATGAGTTAAGCTCAATAAAGATGAGTCACTAAAGATTGCTTGAGCAAACCCATTTTACTTAGCATTGCAGTGCAGGAGTACCCAGCAGTCAGAAGCAGTATCCTGGATCCTGAATAGTAACTTCCATATACTTTGGAGTAATATTTTAACAAGTGACATGATTGCATGCAATCATAAAGCAGTACCTCTAATTAGATTTGGTATTATCTTATACACATAAACAACCTTTTGTTGGAGATGCCATCGTGCAGCTTAGCTATAAAAAATTGAGGGACTCTTAACGTCTTTTATGCAAGAGAAGAAAGTTTATGACCTTGCCTTCTGGAAAAATTCCAAGGTACTTCGTGTGCCTGCCAAAATCCTCCAGGAGTTTAAACTGATCCACTGTAGCTTTCCACTTCCCATTTTAAGCTTCTTTCTAGAGCTGCTCTTTTGTTTTGCGGTTGCCATGTTCTTTCTGAGAAGTAGGTGCATTTCAGGCTTAGGTATAAATCTGGGTCTGTAAATACAGGCATCTTGATATAGATTTAAAAGGTATATTTATGTTGGAGGTTTTTTTATTAGAATTGTTATACAAATTTAAGATGAACTGACATGGTTGAAAAATAGGTTCTTTTGTCTTTGTTTCTAGTTACAGCCTGCAGGCCAGAAAGCTGACTCATTTGATTTCTCAGCTGACATCGTCCTTGGCTGTCCAGCTCAGGTAAACATACCCCCATTTTGGAAGCTGCCTATCAGGGGGCTGTACTGCTTGTGCTTGCTGCAGAGAGCAGGGATTGGGTATATCTGGAATAAGTTTGCTTAAAGCTTTGTTCTGTTTATCTCTGAGCAAGCAGGTGTTCTCATACACCTGCGCTGCTGTCCCATGGCCACTTTGCTGTGCCATGAATACTGATTGACAGCGTGCTGATTTGTGTGTTTGCAATTGCAGCAGAGGTTGTTACTTGTTTGTGAAGCACAAAGGCAGCTCAAACAGCAAACAACAGAATATGCTGCATTAACTTTCCCATCAGAATCAATGAGGTTTGGGCACCACAGCAGCTTTGAAAACTCAGAATCTGTTGTTTCTTGGATTAGTGGCAGGTTGGTTTTCCTGGCCTGATCCATAAGAGTAATACTTCAGAGTCTTTGGAAGCTGCTTCTGTGGTTACAAAACAAGCTGCTGAACTTGCAGGACAGTTGCTAGGTACCAGCACGTGGAAATGACTGCTGCAGGCAGCAGTAATTGGCTCCCATTCTTCAACAGTTTCAACAAGAAGGCCAAAAAACGGAACAGATCAGGGAGCTGAGTTTTGAGTTCTCTTGGTTCTGGAGACAGACATTCAGGTTATACATGAGGCTTTTGTCCATATTGTGTCCATCTTGTCAGGTGAGGAAAATCTGAGTTATTAACCAACATATTTCAGAAGTCCTCAGATTTGCTCAAATTGATCCTATTTCATTCACCTAGCATTCTTTCCAAGCAGCTTAAATGAACTCAGCAACTTCTTCAGTGCCAAATAATGTGGATTTTACACTTCTTTCCCTTCCTTCACTCTTTTTCAAAGATGTTGCTTTTCAGAAATAGGCAAAGAGAAGTTTTATATCCCTTGAAAACATGTATGGCCATTTTTTTTCAGAAATGGTAAACCTTTAGTAAGTCTAAGTGCTATGGAAAAGTCATTGATAGAAGTGTCAGTAGCCATGGAAAATTATTTGTTTTGACGCAACTTTAAGTAAAACCTGTCCTCTAATTTTAGTGCTTTTTAAGACTTATGCAGATGTTGGAGTTTCCCTTGATTGAGACAAGCGAGCCTCTAGGTGAATTTTTTAGCCTATGTGATGTCCATGTCTTCCTGAATGCATGCATGCTAATAAATTAGTAGGGAGCAAAAATAATGATGAAATTTCTACAGCATCCCTTGGAGAGAAGAATGATCTTTTCAGTAAGCAATCTTTCATGTCCCTGCTGCTGACACAGAAGATATGCCCAGATTTGTCTAGATTCTACATCAGTGCCTTTTGAAAGGACTAAACATCTAATGAAGTCTAATTTGGAATGTTAGGAGAGGAAAATGTTAAACTGTAGTCAGCATCTGGCATATGTAATTCTTGTCATAAGGTAATAAACACAATTTTTATGAATTTTAAAAAAGGAGCATGGTTTCAAAGTCCAGATTCCAATTTTATAGTTTAGGCAATTACTTTCTTGGTTATATGATACCTTGATATCACTTGCTATTGCTTTGTGCCATGTGCCGATTGCCTAGTTTGTCTTATTTCTCTCGTTTTGTTTCCTCTTTCTCCAGAACAATCCCTTCCTGGGAACATACAAGAACAGCAACTACACACCTGTGGAGCCTACTAGAGAGCCAATAGAGGTAATTGTTGTACCTTCTGCTGCATTTTAGGCAAACTATGCAAAACTGCATCATGTCTCTTAAAACATCATCCTGAAATTATAGAAACAGTTACCAGTTTTTGGAAAGAGAATTCTGCCTTGCATTGCACTTTTCATTGTGTGAATAAATGTTTTCCTAAAAGCCAAACAAATTAATTATATTATGGGTTCAATTGTATCAAAACTGTAACCAAAGAAAGTAACCTAGAATGCATAATTAATTCATATAGCAGTTCCTCACATTATGAAGAAGCTATCTTAGAACCCTGATCCCCAGATAATCTGAAGAAGGTTTAGTGATTCTGCTCTGGAGGGACGGTTCTTCCTTACACTAAAGGAACTTAACCTGTAGAGGGCAGTCACCTTTACATATTGGATATGTGACCCTATACAAAGGTGATAGGAATCCCATTTTCAGAGGAACTTAATTTCCACCATGACTGAGCAACTATCATGAGGCGTGTTAAATAAACTGCAGAAACAGATATTGTGTGTAGGACTTGAAGAAATTGAGCAGTTATTTGCTTGGCAGTCAAAATGGACTGGACTAGTTTGACATACTGGGGGTGCTCATGACTAACCCAATTATCCAGAATCTTTGTGTGCCATGAGGGTCACAAAGAACAGCAGTTATTGTCTTAGCAAGTCATAGTTTGCAGGACTGAAATGGGATTTTTATCAGTAGATCTAGAGTTATATTTTATTAGGTAACTCTTGGACTTCCACTGAATCTCAACAGCAGCAGCTTTTGAAGTGATAAAGGAAAGAAGTAGAGAGAGGGTAAAGCAACACTTTCTGATCTAAAAATAAGCCTATCTGTCCTTTCTAGCCTCTGCAACCAGATTTTAGTGGTTGATAGTGGAACCTATTGCAACATTTTTTTACAGGAACAGGTGAATTTGTTGTGATCTTTTTTATCAGCAGCCAAGCTTTCTGAAGACCACTGCTCCATGTAGTTTTACTCTGATAGAATGGTGCAGTCACAGAATAACTGAGGTTGAAAGGGGCCTCAGGACATCCCTAGCCTGATCTCCTGCTTCTAACAGGGCTGGCCCTTGGATCAGTGTATACAGCTGTCATTGCTCTTGCAAGGACTGCCCACTGTAACAATTTTAGTTTTTCCCTTGCTGCCTTCTTGGCTAATATGGTTGCTTGTTATCAAAAAGCAGGGGGAGACATTCATCAACTCTTTCTGCTACTAAACTAAGGTGTTCTGCAATGTGTGTTTGATTCAATATCTTCAATTGGTGGAATATGCATAAATAACTATGATGTCACCTAAAAATGTATGGTAAAATACAATTATTTAGAGCTTGACAGTTTTCTTTACTGGAACTTTTAAAGCTTTGAAGTTTTTTAAAATTTTATATTCAGTAAAAACAAGCCATTTTTTAAAGTTTCTGGGGAAAGAATAGGTTCCTGGCAATGTACATGTGGAACGATATAATAATAGAATATATAAAGTTGTTCCAATGCTTGACCACTCTTTCAGTGAAGAAATTTTTTCTGATATCCAACCTGAACCTTCCCTGGTGCAACTTGAGTCCATTTCCCCTAGTTCCTTCATTGGTTGCCTGGGAGAAGAGACAGAGTCCTGTCCTGTCACACCTCCTTTCATGCAGTGGTAGAATGATAAGGTCACCCCAAGCCTCCTTTTCTCCAGACTAAACAACCCCAGCTCCCTCAGCTGCTCCTCACAGGACTTTTGTTCAAACCCTTTACCAGCTAAGATAATAATACATTAATAATATAGTGCATTAATATAACATGATGACTTTTTAGGGTATTTTATTGTTGAGTTTTCTTTGCTTTTATTTCTGATATCTTTTGAGACAGAGCAAGACTTCAAACCTGAGAACTCACACTGTAGGTCATGGACAAAATTTCTAGGCACTGGAGATGCAAAAATTAACCATCCTTATGGAGCTTTGTCATAATCAGTATTTTAAGATTAAATGTTTTGCCTGTGGAAAAGTTTTATGCTTTGGCTAGAAAATGTCACCACAAGTAATTATTGATAGTGTTCCACAAAGAGGTGTAAAAGACTGTTGAGCTACATAGGCACCAAACTGGGATATATGTTTTAACTTGGTTTTGCCCTTCACTGTACAACACCACCATATATTAATTCCACATTATCTTTTAGCTACAAGATGAAACAATTATTTTAACTTCTCATTTCAGAATTGGGGCTGTGAACTATCATGTCCTGGTCGTAGTCCATCTAGTCGTGTCCCAACATCAGGTGAGAAAACTTCTAACCTAAAATCACACATAGGAAAAATTTCATCTTTTGTTTTTAGAAACAATAAGATGTTGAAATTATACATCCTAGATGGAAAATAAACAATAAAAGCTGATATATTTAGCAGCAAAGGGAAGAAGTCTGTCTTGCCATTCGCAGTAAGCATGACAGCAGGTATGTCTCTGTGGATAAATGTGATCACATTTATTGTATGCATGTATCATATACATCATTCATCATACAGCAACATGGCAGATTAAAATTGCCCAGGAGGGTTAGTTACTTAGCGAGTTGGAATGTGCTCTGATAAGCAGTGCAGTGCGAGTGCTGTGTGTAGTGTGAAGATTTTACAGGGAGATTTTTAGTAGGAAATTATGATCTATGACCCAAACCTGTAAGCCAATTATATGAGATTGAATATATGCATTTGTAAACATATCTAGTCTGTTTTTATTTTTTTACCTAAGCTGTTTTAAGTTCCATTTCTTTCCATGTTGGTGTAATACAATGTTGCAAGCAAAGGCAAGAAGTTCCACATTTTGCCTTGGTGACACACAGAACCTGAAGCTTCTTCTGCCTTAAAACTCTGCAAAAATGCCATCAGATTGAAACCTAAGACTTGCACGTTTATTCTATTAGACAGTATTTTGTCACTTGTCAGTAATATTGCTTTTATTGTCCTACTGCTTTTCAGTACATGAGCTACGGCCTGGTGACATCAAAGCCATCGGAGCGCTTGGAGATTCCATGACTGTGAGTGCTGTTATATTCCCACATTTGCAATTAGAAGAGCGGTTGTCCATTTCTACCCAGATGTTGTCATGTCAGGCAGCATCAGATAGAAAGCAAATTGCTTTGGCTTGGAAAAGCAAAACTCATCTACCTTTGCAAAGAAATAGCCTGCAGGGATATGAGTGACACTGACAATTGTGTAATCCCATAATAAATAGTTAAGGCAGGACTGAAATGGGATCCCATTCTCTGTTGCATATGGTTTATTCAAATTTTTTTGAAAAAGGAAGTGTCTGTCTTATAGGGATAGTCTGACATGAAAAAAAAGAAGTGAAAGCAGTTGATATTTTTGATGCGAGAAAAGATTTTGCTGAAAACTCCCATGGAAGTAATTGATTGCGAAATGAAATGCTTCCCACTTGAGATAATTCTGATACTTCTGTATTTCAGAGTTTTGCTTTCAGATTTTGTTTCCTAGGTTAGATATATTCCAGTCAAAACTCTTCTGTATTTCAAGTACTAAGAAATTTAGGTTTAAAACAAAAAGTAGGCACAAAAAAAAAAAAAGAAAAAAAGGCCTCAGAGAAGAATAGCAGGGAATACTGCAGATCTGCGCTGAAGTTTTCTGAGAAAAAGTTCTGGAATTACACAGCTCTACAGAATTGTTCTGGCATGGGATGAAAGCAAACATTTACGTCGACAGTTCCCATGAATTCTAACTCCTGAACTAAACCAATGTTCATTCTAGCAGCTTTTGTTCCTGTTGAGTTCAGAGGGACTTGAAGGGTCTGAAGGCCTTAAATGATCAGGCTTATCTTACAGGCAGGTGTGCATGTCTTTGTTATGCATTATGCACCTTCACATTAGCTCTGAAACTGACTTTGCTTGACCTGATGTAATCCTGGCTTTCCCCTTGCTGCAAAGCTTTGAGCTTTGCTTAGAAGAAATCTGTAAAGCACTACAAGTCTCCCTCCTATCCATTGCCATGACTCTTAAAATTAATTGCTTTATTTCCCTCTCCACATCAAATGCTAGGTGTGTGCACTAGTACATATCTCTTACCTTAAAAATATTACTTCTTTTAATATATGAAATATCTCAGAAAACCCTAGTCATAGGGACCAGATTATGTTGCTTGAGGTCTGTGTCTCAAGAGCTGAGCAAGGCAGGTTCTCATAATGCCATTATTCATGCAGTTTCTACCAGCTACAACTGCCACAGCAAGGTGTGTTTGTGGGTTTTATTAAGTGAATTATTTTGGGGGGCCGGAAAAGCTGGCAGAGTATTTCCCACATGTGTACACATACTCACGTCTCCCACAGCAGCCGCGCACACTTTGTACGGCGTAACCATCCTTGGCACAGGGGGACTGCAGCAGCAAAGTCCACCAAGGCATGGATTGTCCTCCTGGTACTCCTCACAAGACCCCTGAATGCAGTCAGTGTTTATGGCTGAATTGGCACCATGCCTTTTGAAGAATACAAAATTAGATGGGACCAGTAAAAGCTGTAAAGCTGCAGAAGAACCCTTTCTCATGTTTGCTGCCCTGAATGCAAGTCAAGAGTGCTGACCTTGCTATGGGTCTGCCCCCGTCCTGTGAGCTACTCAAATTCAGCACAGAGGTCTTTGTTCTGATGGCTTTATGTATTTATTTAATTTTGAAGGATATTAAACTTCACAGTGCAGGAAGAAAGCCTGTCTCAATCTAGATACGGCTGGAGATTAATGAAGCATTGAGCAATTTAGTCATATCGCTGGTTAGAATTCATCTGTCTGACTTCTCTAGCACCAATGCACAGGGACCAACATGCTTATCTATACTGGCAAAAAAAAAATCCTGTCTACACCTCGTCAAGTCTGTGTGTTAAGCAGCAGACTGAATCCAGGAAAGAAAAAATGGATTGTACACCAAAGATTTGTTTTCTTGGCAGATTAAAAAGTAGCTCCTCTGATTTATGTGCAGCTAAAACTGGATAGTGATTTTTCATCCAGTTTTTCATCTTTTTTTGGGGGGCTTTTTTCCTGGATTATTAAGTCTCTTAAAATCATCTTTCTTCAGGAAATGCCAGGATGAAGCATTTTCCATCAGAAAAAAATCCAAACAAATGCAAAGCTGTTGATGTTAATCTGGGTCCCATTGGGCTGCTTAAACGGTATGAGTAGCAGCTTTAAAGTCTTATGTGCTTGACCTTACAATCTGATGTTCTCTGGCTGGACTATATCTCCTCTGATGCTCCGTGGTCCACTGTCTAGATGAGTTCCTTTTGCATATGAGGAGAAGCATGGAAAATTTAAGTATGGGAGATGCAGGGCTGCCCACAGGCCCGTGTGTGGTGATGAATAAGGACATGAACCACTAATGCTAGATTTTCAAAGCATAGTGTATATCTTACCTAAATTTTTAGGGCTTTTTTTTTTCCTTTTAGTATTTTATCGATTGTTATTTCCATCTTTTCCAGACTGCAGTAGGAAGCAAAGTACCAGACCTACAATCAGACTGGAAGGGACTTTCCTGGAGGTGAGTGAAAATGCTCTTTTCTTTTTTCCCTCTGCTTTTGTCCACACAGTTAAAAGTGTGGGTCACCTGGCTATGCAGGTACATCTTTGTATATATAAATTCAAGGGAAAGATGTTGACAGCAAGTATTGCTTGGTAAGGATTGGAGGAATCAGTACTGGAAGAGAAAAGGACTGGTTCCTGCAGAGGTGTGGGGTGGATGTGTTGTGTTTGTTTTAGTGGGGTTTTTCTTGCTTCTTTTTTTATTTTTTTTTTTTTCTTCTTTGTGTGTGTGTACTTGTGCATGTTAGCCTGACCCGACGGCTACGGGCATGGTCCTCTGTCACAGCACCTTTTAGCCTTTTGCTAGTCTCTCTGGAGCTTATTCAAAATGTTGCTGTGATTATCTACTGCAGTGTCTAATACTTGAAGGTCCAGAGTGTAGGTTGTCATGAACATGGCAAGAGCACTGCATACAAACTCAATGAAGATGGTCCAAACACCTTTGCTACTGTAAAGTGGGCAAACAATGCACATCCAAGGGTGTGAAGCTCAATATCCATGCTAGAGTGGAAGGAAACTCTCTATGGGGAGACGTATGGTTGATAACTGTGTGCATCTATCCATTGTCTTCTTTGCTATTCCTGCATCCCTTTGCATGTGTCTACAGGCATGGGTATTTTCAGGAGGGGCTGCCACAAGTGGTGTAAGAGTGGCTCTGCACACAGATAAGTTTTGAATGGTATAGGCAGAGGCTCTGTGTAATCAACATTGCAGAGTTGCAAATAGGTAGTTAATGAATATTAATATTACGAGTTAATGAATGCAGTTTCCTATGCATAACTGCATGCAAATGTAGTTTCAGCAAGGTAATGTGGAGCAACTTCAGTGAGGAAATATCGCCTTTCTGTGAATAGGTATCCCACAGCATGTCCATACGAAAAATCAATTCTGCCAATATGGTCTGTTCCCAGCGTGAAGGCATAGCTTCTATCTTAGTGCTGCCCTGCTTTATTTGATGTGAGTTATCCTTTCTCTACTTTCCCTGAATTCCTGTGGTTTATCTCCTTAGTCCCGTTTGAAGCAAGTATTTTGGGGGGGGGGGGTGGTGTTGTTTTTTCCTTCTTGGTCTGCTACAACAACATGTGGTGACAGTAAGACATGGCTGCTGGATTAACCCTACCGGGTGATTTTTTTCTTTTTCTTTGTAGTATTGGAGGTGATGAGACACTGGAGATCCAGGCTACTTTACCCAGTGAGTATCCTAGAAAAGCAAAAGTTGGGTATTACACTGAAAGTCATTTAAGTGGACACTAGAAAACATCTGGAAATGGTCATTCTTTCCTTGAAAATGGCGGGGATGTCCATCTGCTGTGGGTCTAAGCAGTTCATGTGAGTGAGAGCTGAAATCCAGGCTGACCTGATTAGCTGTAAAGTTGATTCAGCCCCTCCACATCACAGGACCTGCATGTGATTGTATCATCCTTTTGACCAAAAGAATTAGGAGTAAATGTGCTGAAGGTGACAGAAGTTCATGGCAGATCTGCTTCTCACTCATTTTGTTTTGTGCATTCTAGTGACTGACTGTAATGTCTGTGGACAAACGAAGGGTTATGAAACAATTAGCAGTCCATCTAGCCAGGAGTGTTGGCAAAGCTATGGTTCTTCCTGATGATTTCAAGTTGCTACATAGGAGTGGAAAAAACCCTCTAAAAGTACTATAAATTTTTGCCCTTGTGTTCTGTGTAATTGGGCCTGTAGTTACCATAGAAACCATTAAGTGGTCAATGTGACAATAAATTGGAAGCCACTTGGTTTACAATAGCTGCTTTTTTTGTATGTGACCCATGCTGTGGAACAATTTGACAAAATCTGGCATTGTTAGGAATAAAATCTGATGTGCTTTGCCTTGTATCAGGCATATCACTGTATTTGAAGAAACATAGAAGGCACAATTCATTTATGCATTATAAATGAGATTCTATAAAGAAGTTTCAGACAGCACTACAGACACAGTAGCAGTAACAGTTTTCAGACATCATGCTTCTCCACTGAAAGTTTCAGTGAAATATAGAAAAATGAAAAAGATTCACTTCTGTACCACAAGTATTATTATCTAGCTGGAGGAGTGACAGGTGGAGGCCATACTCAGGGCATCTGCTTCTGGCACATGAAAGAAAGTACTAATTTCACAATTTATAAGCCGCACCATTTAGACTAAAATTTTGGTCTGAACCCGAAGTGCGGCTTATAATCAGGTGTGGCTTATATATTGTCCTAGTTTGGAGGACAGGTGTTTGCTAAGAAAGGCAGGAGCCTCTCTTTGAAATGGGGAATGTAAACCCCCTCTCTCCAAATTATTATAATTTTGAAATCAAGCAGCTCTCAGGCAAAGATATGGGAATTAGGAATAAAGGTTCTTTACTAGGGCAATTAAAATAGAAATACAGTACTACAAAGAAACAAACTCCAAACCCTGACAAAGTCAGAGTACAACCTGACACCCCATCAGGCAGGGTGTTGGTAGCAGTCCCATTAAATGGTGGCTGCATCCTCCTGCAGTGACAGATGTGATTCAGTTGGAGCAGTGCTCCTGTAGAAGGTGCAGTTTCCCTCCAGAGGTCCAGTGGTGATGTGGAGAAATCCGGTTTTCCTCTGGAGTCCAGTGGAGAAAGGGACTCCCTTAGTGTCCCAAAACCTCTGTTTTTATCTTGGTAAGAAATGTTGGGCTCTTCCCCCTGGCTGGAGCAACTTCCAACGGGATGCAGTAATTTTATCAGTCCCACAGTGGGACTCAATGGGCCATTAGCAGAAAATGACTCTCTGGAGGAAGGATGGGTTGTGAAAAGATAAAGAACAATGCCCAACCTGGTTTCAATGGATGGCCCATTAGCAGAATATCTCCCACGGAGATAAGGATCACTGCCCCCACCCTCAACAGATGGTGATAGAATAGATACCTTTTATCACATCCTGTATTGTAACCCCAGACATAGAAGGAAAATTTGCCAACACCCGGACATGCATCTTATAATCAGGTGCGGCTTATAATTGTGAAATTACTGTAACCACAAATACTCTGACACTTAAATTCAAGACTGCTGATGTGCCCAAGATCTACCTATGCATCTCCTGGGCCACCAGGTCCTGACTCCTCAGGCCCATGGAGAGAAGTAGTTGCAGTGATGAAATCTGGACAGTAGCTAGAGTCTTCAAAGCAGGTGTGTCTCTAGTTCCTGTAAAGTCACAGTGAATGAGGGGAAAATACAGGTCTGTATTCTCACCACTCCATTGGCTCCTGTTTCTGCAGGGAGGCAGCACTGCTGATTGTACTGTGAATGATTAAACACTGTGGTTTTTCTTTTTAAGACATCTTGAAGAAATTCAATCCAAATCTCTTCGGCTTCTCCACTGGCAGTTCTAAGGAAACAGTTGGATTCAACGTTGCAGAGAGAAATGCCACAGCACGGTAAGGACAATCCCAAAGGAGGAAGGCAAAGGAGTGAGAAGCGATGGACTGGTAGGTTACTTTTGTGATGCATGTCAGGGTTGAGGTAATGCTCATGACCTGCTGGTACTCAGCATGTTTCTGTGATCTGATGTTTTTAATTGTGAGTTTGGGGGTTTTTTTTTTAATTCAATTTGGTATTTGGAGGATTTATTTGTTATCTTTTTTAATTAGACACAAGCTTCCTTTTTTGTTAGATTTCTGTCCATAATTTTGAGCCAGTGCCTTAATTATGCTTCGAATTCAACCAGTACCTTTTTCTGCCCAGTCTTCAGCATACGGGTCCCTAAATCACTGTCAGGAAGTATCTATAATAAGGAAAAAATTCATAAACATCTCTTTTATTCCTTAATTTCTAGAGAATGTAACTGAAAATAACAAATAGAAGCCCACTGCTACCCTAATGGCATTAAAAATTGTCCCTGTTTGCAGTGCAGAGGAAAAAATAAAAAAAGGAGCTGGGAAATAACTCTTTTCTCTTCCTGAAGAAAAAAATCTACTAGTCTGTTAACAACCAAAACATGTAAGAATTTGTATGGCTTACACTGTGCCTGCTCCATGAATACTCACAGAATTTGTTTCCAAAATTTTTTTGACACCTTTAGCAACCATTAAATCTGCTGCAAGAGAGATTTAGGATAACTATCAAAGCCTGTATAGCTACTAAATATTTCATATGTTCCCTGAGCAAAGCTGACTCAGTGTGATCAATACAGTTCTAGGAATCCAAACAATGTAACTCCGTTTGTGTAGCTGCTGGAGAGAGGCAGGGCTTATTAGCTCAAGTAGTCTTTTTCTAGTATATCAGGAGCTCATTTCCAGCTGGTGTCTCAGCATGGTTTCTACTTTGGCTGGTGGATGTTGCATCCTGTCCAGAGCTGGACTGGGACTCTCGAGCCTGGCAGTCCCACAATGTAAGCACTTTTTTCCAGCCGTAAGACAAGCCATAGGAATTTTAGGCCGGATCAGGAAGGCTGGTTAGGTGCCCAACTTCTGTGTCAGCACCAAACTCCCCCACTAGATTTTTGAAGCAAGTTAAGCAACTCAGTGTCTCTGTGCATCTGGGCATTAGTATTTTTTTCCAAACAAAATGCACTGAGACCAACTCTGAGATGGGAAGAACTCATACCAGTTGCCTGCCACTTGGCAGCCATCCCAGCTGAAGCCTTTTCAGATCAGTTTATTCACTTTGTGTAACTTGGTCCTTCAGTGTTTGCTCAGCCTTTTGAGGCATCACTTTCCTTATACTGATTTCTACTGATCCTGAGATTTCCTGCAATGAGGAGTGGACATCCAGAAGGTGACATGATTTTAGAGCACACACCTAAAATCTTCTCTTCTCTCTCCTAGGGATATGCCAGCCCAAGCACGTGCATTGGTGGAGCTGATGAGAAGCAGCTCGGTAAGTGGGATTCGGGCCACACCTCGGTGGTGCTGCCCTGGTCTCTGGGATGGCTTTTATTAATGGGATGCTTGATTCATGAAAAGTGCTTAACTGATGAAAGAAAAGTCACCTTGTCTCTGCTGTGCTTTCCAAGATGAATGTGTCAGATGAATTACCCCTAATGTAGGGTGCAGTGCAACCAGGAGATGCCAGGGAAGGTAGTGAGGAAGAAAAGAAATCTGAAGGTTCTGGTGAGATCACAGGATTGCTTTGATGAGCAGCAACCTTCAAAGTGAAGGTCATAAAGGCTGAGTGTAAAATTGCTGAAGCAGGTACCTGCAGACCGACATGAGTCACAATATCCACAATACTGACAAGAAGGACTGCTGAAGAAGGACTACTACAGTCTTTGCAGGAGAAAAAGCCTTCTCAAAGTCTGGTTTTGAACAGGCAAATAATTGATCAGTGACCAGAATCCTCAGGAATGGATGAATCTCTGTCACACCATAATCTTTTAGAGAATTTTAGGGGATCTAGCATTGTGGACCAGTCTGCTGTGCCTACTCCACTGAGGGCTACAAAGAGCATCGTAAGCAGGGAGGGAAAGAAATCTGAGATACCCAAGGCTGCCCTGCTCTGAGTGTTGGCTGGATTCGAGTGGATGGCTGTCTGGGTTTGAGCTGTTGGTTCAGGGAGAGCATTCCCTCTAAGGGAATGGGAGTGCCTGGTGCTCCTTGGCTCAGACTGAATGGGAAAGGAAGGCACTGAATAAGCAGGATTTGTCAAAGCATGTGGCTCTCCATGCCAGATCTCTTGATGGATGCTGCATGCTCACCCCACTGTCAGTTACTCTGCATTGCCAATTGTTTGGCAGTGAAGGGAGCTGGCATGGCTTTTCAATAGAATAGAAGAGAGAGAGGCTGTCATGCTTTGTTTCATTCACAGCTTTTTATGCATTTTTTTTAAAAAAGGGAGAGAGGGGTGCATCCCTGCCATAACATTGCCTCTTCATGAAAGTCTTTCTGAGTAAATTGCTGGTTAAAGAGGAGAATTCAGACCTGTGGGTGATTCCCAGGCCCTCCCTCTACTTGTGGGATCCTTTTGCAGATGTTTGTTATGTAAATGCACCACACTAAAAATAGTTGCCTTTGATTCCTTTCTTTGTACTGAATGTTACAAAATGTTTTGATGAGATCCAGCTCTCAGCAGCGCCTATTGTTAGCTTGTGGTGACGTGGATGCTGCAGCTGCCCTTATATGAGTTCAGTGAAGTCACCAACCTCCTGGACTCTTCTATTTTAATCCAGCTGTCTGTTCCCTGGGGCACCCCTTGCCCCTCCTGGCCACGGGGTAATTCTTGCCCAGCTGGCAGGGATTCCCAGCAGCTCCAGTTCCACAGCTACATGAGTCACTGCAGCCTCCACTCCCACAGGGCTTTGTCCCCACGCTGCCTGCAGTGTGCAGCCATGGCTGGCAAATCTCTCCTGTCCATCCCTGTTCTGAAGCTGACACTCATTTAGAGATGCTTGCTGCCACAGACACATTTCCGTGCTTGGTTACCCTGACAGAGCTTGTCTGCTGAAGGGAATTTCCTTACAGAAACCAAGGTGAATTGCAGTAGACTAGCAAACAGCTCAGATTTTTCCCCTGGAGAGATCCTTTTCTTTTGCCAGTTTAACTCAGCATACCTCCTTTGTTCTGCCCTACTGTCCGTGCCCCATTTAACCCCATTTGTGAATGTTGTCCCTGCATGCCTAAGTAATGGATGCTGCAATCTGTTTATTTTATGCACCACTAGAAAATTAACTTCAAGGAAGACTGGAAGCTGATTACCATCCTTATTGGAGGCAGCGACCTATGCCACTACTGCTTGGACAAGGTTTGTATCTCTGAATTAGGAATGCTCATCCAGGCATTTGGCAGGTGACCAGCCCTGGAAACATAGCCTTTCTCTCTCTCGGGGAGCCAAAGTTCCTCTTTGTTTAAAAAGCACTTAGAAGCCCTACCCTTTTCATCTGTATTGTATCAGAAACAAGCCACAGCTTTTGATACAGGGGCACTGCAGCTCTGGAGAAATGCATTATTTAAGTACCAGGAACCTGCTCATATCATACAAAAGACAAAGATTAAGCTGAAGAGCTCTCGCTGTTTAACTGGACAAAGGAATCAGTGTAGTGTCTCAGGCATGTTAGGGGATACAAGTGAAAACACCTCCGCACAATAATTACCGAGGATGCCAAATTCTTGCTTCAGAATGACACCCAAAATAATAACTTCAGTTTATAGTGAAAAACATGTCTTCTCTTTAGTTGTCAGTGGTCATCCCCTCTGAAACTATTCATGTGGTACAGACTGGGGGTCTGTACCCCAGCTTGTTGAAATGACCAGGCACTGTTTTGCTCTTTCCTTTACAGGCTGCTGCCTGGAGCCTTTGTCCCCACCTCTATACTACAGTCACTAAGTTGTTTTGCTTATGGGCTTTGTGGGGTCTGACTTGCCTTCATATCAGTTTCTCCAGATGGGCAGTTTGAAAAAAAGAAAGATATTGTTCTGTTCATAAGGGAAACTAGTCTGCTCTGGGTCTCATAAAAGACAACCCAAAATCCAAAAAAGTGATCAATATAGTCATTATCAGGGAAAGGCTCTACCAAGATTCTTCAGGATTTTCTACAGATATTAGAGGAATATATTAATGGCATAAAAACGTAAGCACTATATAACCTCTGTACGTGTGTCAGTAAAATTCTTGATCTGAAAATATATCTGCCAACAAAAGAAAAAAGGAGGATCAAGTTGGTATATCTTCTCACAGATGACCTTGTTGGTTCCTGAAAAAGACTGACTTCTTTTTTTTTTTTTTTTTTTTTTTAAACAGGAAGCCTATTCAGTGCAAAAGTATGCAAAGCACCTTCAGGACACTCTGGATATTTTCTATAAGGAGGTAAGCTTTTAAGATACCCTAGCAAGCTATGTTCCTGGCAAGTACACTGATGTTTTTCTCACCTCTGATAGACTGTCTGTGATTATGTTTCATACAAGGTCATCTTTCAAATGGCTGGAGTCAGACTGTTCTTCAGTGCTGTATTTCAATGACTGTACTAGCTAATGCCCTGAGAAAAAGGGCTGGAATTTCAGAAAATCTGTGCATTTGACAATATTTATGCTGTGGACCAAACATACCATGACCCTACAGCCAGTTTTCGTGGCTAAACCAACCACGAAGAGTTTCATTTACCCTAGAGCAAATGGAAATGTCCCAGGGAGGGAAGCAGCATTTCAGCTAGTTTGTACTAGCTGCTGGAATTTTTTTGGCTGACATCCACTGTATGTCTCCCTCCCCCTCCTTTTATACATCATCCTTGCACATACCATTGGCTGCAGCCAGTGCAGTTTGCACTGACTCCCTGACCTATGGATGGCACTTCTCTCTCTTTGTAGTGGTATCATGTTCTGTTATTTGTAACATGTCTCTATGTCTGGTTATTATAATCCTCGCAGCTCCCAAGAGTCTTTATCAACATGGTGGAGATACTGGAGTTCTCTGGACTGCGTCAAATCACAGCAAGCTCTTCAGAGTGTGCTTTGGCAGCAAAGTAAGTGAGCAAAACAGCTCTTTGCCTATGAAGTGCTATTTTTTTGGCTCAGTCTCAATTTCTACAGGAGGACATCCACACTAAGCTATCCCGGTGACTTGCATTACTGCCTTTACCTGGTGCCCTAGTTCTATTACTTCTTGCAATACTTCAGCCAAAAAACATGCACCTGTAGATAGAGTTCTCATTTTCCAGCTGTAAGGCAGCATGTCACAGCAAAGTCAATGTATAATTGCTGAACTTCAAAGGCTTTTTTGCCCAGCCATCTGCTGGTCAGCAGCACAGGCTGACATCCCTGATTCCTCTCTTTTGTATGCAGTGTTGCATTACCTCTGGTGCAGGCAGGGCTGCATACAGCAGAGCACAACCAGGAACTGCTCCTCGCACCTAATGAAGGAGACCAAAATCTTTAACTCAAAGAAGATTGAGAGACTTGTTTTAGAAAGCAGCCATGTCTTTAAAGGCATCAGAATGGACATGAAAAGGCTCTTCAGTCTTGCAGAGAAAGGTATAACAAAGACTGGTAGTTGAAAGGTGATGCCAAATGAATTCAAATTAAGTTAGGCACAGATTTTTAAAAATACAAGTGATTAACTACAGGAACACACTGGAAGGGAAAATAATGGATTGATGATCTTGCTCAATGTCTTCATATTCATTCCAAGCACATTCTTAGAAGATGAAGTGAAGCACAAGTTATTACCTCTTGTTATGAAGGCAACATAATAAAACGTAGTGGTTCAAGGACTCAGACTACATGAAAAATTTGTCTTTTCTAACTTTAAACTCCCAGATATCTGAAACTCTGCTGTAAGCCCATTCATGGGATGATTTTCTTGTTATTCTAACACATGTGATTTCCTGCTAATGTGTGGCATACTAAACACTTTTTTGTGTTTTACTCAAGAGTTGCAGATCCTGCAGCTCTTTCTGCCTGTGGTAGATGTTAATTTTGTAAAGTAAGTCAGTAGAGATTTTTCTTTTCTGAAGTATCCGTTAATTCCTAAGCCACCAAGGTGGTTCTCCCGTCTGCATGTGAGCTTTGAGCACCTATCCTGAGCTTTTTGAAGCAGACACAAAGTGCCAAAGAACTGTGAATAGACTGTTCTAGACTGTTTTTTAATTCTAATATTTCTTTCATTGAAGGAAAGTTTGCCCATGTTTCTTAAACCCAGAGGAAAATTCTTCTGAATTACAAGAAATTAAGAGAGTTAACAGAGATTATCAGGTAATGCATTGATTCTGTAACTGGTCTTCTTCACTCGTCTCTTTACATTGCTTCCCTCACTGCCCTTCCTGTCATGCCTATCCTCAGCAGTACAGAGAGAGATAACTGCAAAACAACTTGGTTACAGCCTAATCACAACCCTACCCAGCTAACCGGTTAGCAGCACTTCAAGCTTTCCACATTGCTTTATGATTTGACCTCAGTTCTGAGCTGGATGCAGATGGACACCGTTCTGTTTCCAACTGCTGTTTCAACAGCCAAAAAGGATTTAGTAATGATGTTTGTTGCTGCTATTTTGATATGTGTTTGTCTGTTATGAGTCCAATGAGTAGCTCACATGAATTAACATGTCACTGCAAGAGTGACAAATGACCTTGCATCAGCTATTTTGTGGTTACTCTTAGCAGAAGAAATTACCTAAACCAACCATGGGCCAGCTTGCTATCTGAGAGTAACTTTTCATAGCCTCAGGCGTAAGATTCACTCAAAATTAACAGAGGCTATAAATAGCTATTGGAGCAGAAGCTTTTTCCATCGATGTTCTTAGGAATACAGGAATCACTGTATCAGATCACATTATGCTCTCCATTCTGGCTCTGCAGTGGCTGTTGTCCAATGAATCTGACAAAGCTCAAGAAAGTCACTCTGGTAATGCTTGCATAAGCCTACCAAAGGGGTCATTTTCCCTAACTAAGGAATTGGGATTGGGAATGTTTTGAGATACGATCAGGAGCATTAGCATTTATACCCATAAGATAGCAAGTTACAATGAGATAGGGTTTTTAATTGGTATGAATGCCTGTGACCATAACTTTTGAAAGTGGCAGGTAATTTTTCAATGTTTAAGTATTATTTTAATTCAAGCACACCTTTCTGAAAAGTCAAGTGTGCTTCAGTCTCAAGTTGGTATTCTGGACTCATTTGTCACTTCTGAAAATGCTTGCCTTGTTCCTTTTCTTTATAATTTTCTTCAAATTTGATCTCATTGCAATTGTGCAGTTTTGGTTTCTATAAGTAAGGTCTGAACTACTTTTTTCTGTTTGTTTTTTTTTTTTTATTAAGCAACTTTATATTTTGTCCTTTTTTTTTGGTTTGAAATAATCCAGCTTCTGTGCGTTTTCCTCATGAAAATCTCTTCATGAACCGAATTATTTTCTTAGCCGCTTTCTTGACTGCTTTATAACGTTTAGCTGGATTTACACTAATGATTTTTGGCTTCCTACACTGCAAGATGTGTAATCTGCATGTTTCTGATAGCTGACAAGTGTTAGACGAGCCTTGCAAGTAACTCTGCTGTCTTCAATAATTGCACTGTGTGCAGGCTGAAACCTTGCAGCTGATCAACAGTGGTTGGTACGAGCAACGGGAGGACTTTGCTGTTGTCATCCAGCCATTTTTCCGGAACACCTTGGTGCCCCTGGATAGTGTGAGTGCTGTTTTGCTTTCCCATTATGCAAGGGCCAGTATCTTGATTTTTCTTAAGCCAGTAAGATCCATGCACAAGGACTGTGTTTTCTTCTCTTTGCACAGCCTAGGGGCACAGCGTGGAATCTGTGGTAAGAAGTGAGAGAGGAGAGGACAGGAAGTCTCACAAGAAGGCAATAAGATTCACAGTGCTGCCTGTGAATCAAAATGGCTTTAGGAATAGTTTATGCACCCATAAACTAGGCACCCTATGACTTCCCCTAAACTGCATGTTGCTTCCCTTGTTGGGGAGGTTGGTTAGCATTCACCACAGTTTCCCGATTTAGGTTATGGAATGTGTTCAGGTTTTCTTCAAACGGAGGCCAGCACTTGAGTCTCTGACTCATCCAAGCATAGAAACAGGAAGCAGTCTCTGAAACCAAACACTGATTCTCCTTCTTTCCTCCAGCCTTAGCATTATGTATGCTGTATAGTTAAGGATACAAATATCCAGCATGAATCCTCATGAAAACAACACGGTTCTGCAGAATACTGATACTTTTTCCATACCATCCCCATTTTATTTTCCTGTCAGTCTACAAGGTAGACTAATGGTCACCATACAGGTAGTGATGAGGCAAATTCCCCCTAAGAGAGGCATTTGCCACAGCTGGATAAGCCCACAATTTTTATTGTTCTCTGAAATTCAGCAGAAATTTCAACACTTGAAAGGCTGTAGTCTGAGTCACAGAAGTTTAAAAAGCAATAATAGGCACTTTTCTATCAGTTCTGTACAAAATGGAATGTGGGTCAATGGCAAGGTCCATGTAACAGCTGTGACTGTTCACTTAATGATAAGTTTAGTTCAGTTATGAAAATTTTTGTGTGAAGTTGAGCAGGCTGCATTACACAGAAGGTCTCAAGATGCAGTGATCATCCCATGGTTAGGAGCACCTAATTTTATTTCCAGTGTGAAAACATGAGCATATTGCCTTTAGGAAGATACCAAAATTGTGAAATGGGTCTATCAAGTATAGTACACTATTAGATATAATATGTCAGATCTCAAAGACTGAGATTTGCTGAGAAATAAATTTTTGCTTTTATTGCAGACTGGCAACCCAGATTTGAGTTTCTTTGCTGCAGACTGCTTTCATTTCAGTGTAAGAGGCTATGCTGAGATGGCCATGGCTCTCTGGAATAACATGGTAAGGGGTTACCACTTAGATCCCTATGTCTTTGTGGTAGCAGTATCTACAAAAGATCATGAGAAAGGTGGCTGAAACAGAAGAGTATGCAAGACATAAAACTGGTATCCTAACAAGAGAGGGTTGCTCAATTCTGAGGTTCTTCTCACTCTGCATTGCTTAGGAATGTAATCTGAAGTAATCATATTGTATCAAACGGTTTAAGTCTTTGCTCATTCAAAATGAGAGGTCCCATGAGTCTTATTGCAAAGAAAAATTCCTTTCTCATTTGGTAAATAATTTGCATTAAAACAAAAAGTCAGCCTAATTGAACATTCAGTTCTGTAGGTTTGCTGAAAATGTCTTTTCAATGAGCTTACCCATCTTCAGTGAATTCTGTTATATTTATTAGGAAAACATATATGTGACTGAATTTTTGCTGCCATTAATAGTGCGGGCATGTTGTACCACCCACTCTTGTATCTGAGGCAGTTTTAGTAGAGTCACTAAAACTACTGGGGGGCTGAAATCAATCTTATGATGCTTGTAATAATGTTCCATCTGTCATTTTGGGGGAAATGATAGCTTTCAAATAGTGTTGGAAGAAGGTGTCAGAGGTACATGCTAGACTTGATAACTCCAAGGTCACAGTTGCTTTCAGAAACATTTCTCCACATTGGCAGGAAGACTGTGGTATTTTTATGCTACAGCAACATTTCCTCCCCTTGTCTTGTAAACACCAGTAGCCAAATACATTGTGCTAGCAGAAATCCTCCATTCTGGTTTGTGTAAGAAGCAAGCATAAATGGAGGAGAGTTTCTTTTCCATCCAGGTAAAAGTTTGAGCAAGATAAGAAACTTACAGAATACCGCAGAATGAGCTTGAAAATAAGCACTGGAAAATGCAGGACAGGAATCTGTGCAGTTGCCTAGTATAGCATATGAGCTGTAGGTCCAGGATTATAGAATGTACAATGCAAGCACATGCTCAGAGTAATTGATTTGTGCATGCACAGCAAATCTGCCTGTTTTCCATCAGGCTTCCCTGTCTGGGATTCCAGATGACAGCAGGCTGGTAGGTTTCACTCTGCTTCATAGCTTAAACAGGGCTAATGGTGGGCCAGAAACCCCAGGACAATGTAGAAAAATTCAAATTGAGCATGGCTGAGGGATTCAAGAAAAAAAAGGGACAGTACCTGGGCATATGGCGGTCTTAAATTGGGTTTCTGTTGCCATGTGGTATTCCTATTGGCCATTACTCATTCCTGAATCACCATCAGTCTTTTTCCCTATGCCATCAGAGTTTTTTTTTTTTCTGTCCAGACTGTCACTCATTTCCTACGCATATAAGGATATTGACACAAAGCTTTCTACTGGGGTGGCAGGGATCAGGTTCTTACTGATGCAAAGCACAACTATTCCCTCCCATAGAGATCTGTCGGTCTATGCCAACTGCAGATATTCCTGTTTACTATTTAAATCTAGTTCTTGTAACACATCCCTGCTTTTCCCTTGCAGTCCTTGTACAGCAAGGCTGTGCAAGCTTACTGTAAGGCTGTATTGTTTCCCTGATCCCTGAAAAGCTCGGCAGGCTGCAGGCTTATGGCCAAATGACACGGATTCTTGTCAGTGCACATAAAGGGCCAGACTGTGCCTGGCCACTGTGTGGATATGCAGGGATTGGGATAGCTTGAGAAGTCTCTCCCTCACCATAATGTTCTTCACCCTTTTGTCTTCGTGCAAAACAAAGTGTGCTCCTGCTCTCTGAAGTCAGAGCACTTCGTAGTCTTAAGTCCTGAATCCACTGGTCCCAAACCCACCTTGTCAGGTCTTCAGCTGAGATGAAGACCCATGGACAGAGTGTCTGTTTTGTTTTCTTCCTCCATGCTGGCCACATGCTCTAGAGGAGCTGTGGGTGCTTCCAGAACTTGTGCTCATGGACTTAAGGATACTGTGATCTTCAAAGCTCAGAAGCTAATGCTTCTGAATAACAGATTGCATAGGGATGAAGTAAGCATGGGTGGTTACAGAATTTTGCATTTTATCATCCTTAGTCTGGGCTCTGTGCCAGAATCCTTACCAAGTGCCCTGGCATGGGACGAATTACAATTATCTACAAATAACCAGTTGCACCACAGGCAGAGTGCTGCGAGATACGAGCAACACATCATACACATAACAGCTGTTCCCTTTAAGGTGCAACAAAGCTACCAAATTCAGTCTTCACTGCATTAGCTGGGTGGGCCAAGTGATTAGGAGTCATAAAAGAGTCCATCAGTACCCCACAACAATCAGCAATACTTGGCATCCTGTTTTGCTTCTCATCTTCTCTTCACTTTTCTCTTCACTTGTTAGCGTTCTTCCCTTCCCTTGTTATATTTTCTGTGGTTCATATATTTTTATTTTTCAGTCTCTACTAGCTTCTTTCTGTTTTTTTTTTTTTTTAAATTAAAAATGAACTAGAGAGAGAAAGTATTCTCAGTGTTTTCATATGGGAATCTTATGGATAAAATTTGTTTTTTCCATGTTGTGTTGGTCTTGCTGCTGTATTGTTTCTCTTCAGCATGCAGCTGCCACTTTAATCCCTTGAGGACAGTAAATGCCTGTACGGACAATAGCAGAAGCAACAGCCATCCTCTGTGCTGTATTCCCAGAAGTGCTGGATGACAACTTTGCGGTTCTCTACGGACCAATCTTGAAGTCATTACTTCAAGCATGTCCATACAACAGTTGTAAACACTTCAGTTAACATGACTGAGCAAGCCTCTACTCGTTAGCTTAGCTATGGCAACCGGTGGTATGTGCACTCCTAGCCAAGCACAACTGCCTGCTGTTAGCTGGGCATATTTTTTGTTGGGCTGGAAATGGGGTTGGGGTGAGCCCATGGTCAGCTATTGCAACTTAGCTGACAACTGATGACATAAAAGGCTCTGTTTAACTCTCTTTGTGCAAGATTGTGAACCCAGCCTCAGATAAAATTCTCAGGGAATTCCTTGTCTGAGTGAAGGTTGCAAAGGTGGGCATTGTCCCATCCTCTCTCTGTAACTCTGTCATTTCTAAAGTAACTCTCGTCACCATGACACCTAGGCACCTTTCTTTAATTGATGTGGCAAGTAATATGCTTAACATAAGTCACGTGGGTTTTCTTCCTTTGTGGTTTACACTGCCATTTGAGAGGAGTACATGGTAGAACTGGGTGTAATAGTGAACCACTTTGCTTTAGCTGAACATTTAAAATACGTTGTGTTCAGAATAATGCAAAAGGAAGAAACGCTTCTCCTGTTCCTTGCTTCTGAGGGAGTTATTCTGCAGCCAGTACATCAGATTCTCAATGTCTTTGGTTCACAAGTGTTAAAATGTTTGCAAACTTTCCTCTGCTCCTTCTACCACACTTTTTCATTCCTGCAAGCAGCAAAAGATTGGATAAGAAGTCGTAAATATCTGAATCAAGAGAGTCTCAGAAGAAAAAATTCATCATTATGTTTAACATTGCTTTTCTCTTCTTCAGCTGGAACCAGTTGGTGAAAAGCAGTCTTACAACAACTTTACCCAAGACAGATCAAAACTCAAGTGTCCAAACCCCGTAAGTAAAGGTCAAGGTGCTCTCTCCATTAACTACCTCTGTTTTTTCTCCTTTCTTCACACTGGTAGAGCTCTTTAATAAAGCATCCTTGTGAAGGTTTCAAATAGTTAAAATATACTCCCGTTTTGTTACAGGCAGGAAAATCTACTTTTTGTGTTAAGTAGATAGAAAGCTTTATAGCCTCACTGCTGTGGAAAGCCTCTCATTAAAGCTTGTTCTAATGAGTCTACATATTTCCATTTGCTTGTTTGCAGCAAGCAAATTAGGAAGTGATACCACCACTCCTGGTTCTGAGGTGTTTTCTTTTTTGTGTTCTCGGAATTTTCAGGCAATAGAGCAGAAGAGTGTTTGAGCTAAGATAGGGGGAAGGCAAAACCAGCTGATTGTCTAAAGATCTACTGTTCTTCTCAGAGAAGGGACAGTGGCACATTGTAGGAATACTGCCCATTGAGTGCTCTGTGGTAAATAAAGCCTCTGCTCTCCCTTTGTAGGAGAAACCTTTTCTTTCCACGCGAAGAAATAGTGGATTTGGAAATTCAAATCTCAGCTTGGAGAAAACAGAATCTTCAATTCCCTACTGGGCTGCCATTGTGACTGCAGTAGCTGGGGTCCTGGTGGGTTCTTTACTTGGCTGGGTTGTGTCACGAAGAGGAACCAAGAAGCACCAACGTAAGGCTGATAGAGAAAACAACATTAAAATAACCACTCTGTAACACAAGTGGAACAAATATCTTTCTCTGATGAGACTGCTCTCTGCTGTGACAAAGAAAGTAGCAGAATGGAAAACCTGTTGGATACGAATGAAACTTCTTGGATGCCCAGGGATTTTTGGGCCAAATAACATTGATCAGTAACGTATTTCAGAGTTATCTTCTGCGGACCAGACAGGTGGAGGATGAAGTTCAAAGTATGTTGTGGTTTCATGCTAGCTGGCAGCTAAGTACCACACACCTGCTCACTCAGCCCCCCTCAGTGGGATGAGGAGGAGAACTGGAAAAGGTAAAACCCATCGATTGATATAGGAACAATTTTAATAACTGAAATAAAGTAAAATCTAATAATTATAATTGTAATGAAATGGGAAGTAACAAAAAAGAGAGAAGAATAAAACTCAAGAAGAACAAGTGCTGCGCACTACAGTTGCTCATTACCTTCTGATGCCCAGCCTGTCCTTGAACAGCAATCATCCCCTCCTGGACTTCTTCCCCCAGTCTATATAGTAAGCATGGAATGGTTACTGTGGCATGGAATATCCCTTTGGCCAGCTCAGGTCAGCTATCCTGGCCATGTTCACTCCCAGCTTCTTGTGCTGGCAGAGCATGGGAAACTGGCAAGTCTTTGATTTACAGTAAGCACTACTTAGCAACAACTGAAATATTGATTCATTATCAACATTATTCTCATATAAATTCTAAACACAACACCAAAACAGCTATTATGAAAAATATTAACTCTATCCCAGCTGAAAGCAGGACAAAGTGTTAAAAGCTTTTTCATTCTGGGGACCAATTCTCTATTTCATGAATATTATTCAGGATATTAATTGCACAAAGAAAGAACACCTGTTCATGCATCTTGGCTTCTTAATTGTGCATCTATCCTTTTCTCTTATAAACCTCTATTTAAAATGTTAGAACCAAGTCTGTGATTGCAACCTGGTATTCCCAACTACTGTTGAAGATGCTACGGTGATCCTACATGGGCAAGTACAATGCCATGGAAGCATCTTTAAGCTGGTTTCTGAGCAACTTGGATCCACATGGTATCCCTGGTGCAGTGCTCAGCAGCACAGATAGAATAACTGCACTGTCTTGGACTCCAGGCTTCTTCCAACTGGGATAGGTGTGGGACTGGGCCATATCCATCACTTCTCCTCCAGGGGTAAATAGCCCAGAGACAGTCCTGTATTCTCCTGCCCTCCCCTGTGTGGTAGCTGGTTCCAGAATGAGTCTTCTTGTGATCAATATCTTCACTAGCATCTAGTAAGGGTATCTAAACAGAAGTGTACCTGCAAGCTACCTTGGCTTAACCCTTCTCATAGGACCTCTGTTGTGTTCAGGTCTCCCAGGCTGGAGACTCCACAGCTATTATCCATAGAAGAGCTTGCAAAGTTGTTTTTCACTTTTTGTTTTGTTTTTTAAATTTGGATCAGGAGTTTAGAGATCATCCTTTTTGAAAACTGGACTTTCCTTGTTTTAAACCTGCAGGCCAATTCAGGTGATCTATCAGTGTAAGAGGTTCTTCACAAGGTCCACATGATCTTGTCTCCCACTATCTTTCTTACTTCCTATGTTAAATACCTTTTAATTTTATTGAAGCCAAAGTGAGGTTTGCACTGGTGCATTTTTTTGTGATGTGTACTGCATTTCTACTCCAGAAATGCAAATTAGTAGAAAATTATAATTCTTCCCAGAAGAAAGTGTTCTGGGTTTCCTAAATTTGTTATTACCATGCAGAAGGTATTCAGACTCCTCCTTCTTCCATTTCAGTTCTGTCAGTGTCCTTGCTAAGGTAAAAAGAGGTGGGCAAAGTACAATTTACACAGGTTTCAGGGGCTGTAGTTGCACTCACCTCTTCTTTGATCAGCTCTCAAAAGCAGGGCTGTTAATAGTAGGACTTTTGTTTACCTTCGTCTGATCCACAGATATTTGTCTGTGAGCTCTACATGCTGCACAAAATGGGGATTTATTTAGAATGTAAACAAGAAGCCGTTGCATCTTGTTCCAGTGCAGCACAGGCTGGTCTTCCTGTCCCTCTCTTCACTGTTGGTCATTAAATATCTACCTGATATTTATTTAGCTTGGGAAATGGAAGCAAACACAACCTCCAACCAAGAGACAAGATTTCAGCGTATTCCATAGCACCTACACCTCAGACACATTGGAAAAATATAAACTTCACATGTGAGGAAGCTGAGCAAATATCCAGAGGCTGCTATCTTCCCTCATCTCTAAATGTTGTTCTTGCGAGTTGTCTTCCCTACTGGGAACTTTGATAGCCACTGCTCATACAACTCTTGGTTTGGGAAGATGTAAAAATATAATAGTTCTCTAGAGAACCTTTCATCAGTACTAGGTACTTCAAAGGAAACTCAAGATCAGTAGTTCAGTACTGATTTACCTTTCCAAATCATGTGTACATGCAGGAAGTGGGGTGGGAGTCCTGGTGCATGAGTAAGAGTTACAAAATGCTGCAGTCTCACATCAGGATTGTTCTGCCTAGATATGGGTACAAGTGTTTCTTGGGTTTCATGCTTGTGCCCCCTACTAGAGTAACTGAACACCTCTTTTCTCACTTCAGAAGCTAAATTATTTTCTGAGCTTCTGAAACCTAAATTGTAAGATGTGCAGCCAGTTGGGAAGTGAGAGGAAAGGTGGCTTTTAGTTCATTCACTATCCTGAAGGATTCTAGAGTGGAAATAATTCTTGTGCAGGAGCCTGGGTGATCCTGCTTTTGAATAGTGAACTGCAGTTCGCTGCAGCATTTAGCCCTGTAAGTGATGCTGACCTTACTGATTCTTTTGGGAACCAGGAAACCATCAATCTTAAATTACAGTAATTTCATAATTATAAGCCACACCATTTTGACTAAAATTTTGGTCTGAACCCAAAGTGCGGCTTATAATCAGGTGTGTCTTATGTATGGACAAAGAACGAAAAGTTGCTGGCACCCGGAAGTGCAGCTTATAATTGGTGTGGCTTATAATTGTGAAATTACTGTACATTGGCTCTGTTCTGGTGATGCAACAGAACTTCCCCTACTTGCTGTAGCTTTGGTGTAGCTTTAATGCACAAATACAGTAGGAGCTGGGGCAGGAACTGGTTTTTACTTAGTCTATGGAAGTATCTTCTGGCATCTTTCTTCTGTAGACTAAAGTATGTGGTGAAATGCACTGGCATTAGAAAAAGGTACTCAAGAACCATGCAGTTTGCAGCTGTTCCACAAGCAAAATAATTTCCATGAAGATGCTACTGCTGAATGTTCCCCACATGTTTATTAAGGTAACATGAATCTGGAATGAATGGCAACTGATTAGGTCTGGATACTTTGCATTCAGTGTCACATAAAATCAGGAAATAATCTTAGCTGTCAGTTGTCTGTTCCTCTTTTTTTTTTTTTTTTTTTTTTTTTTCCTGTAGTGACATGCCCTTGGTTTCAAATGCCCTAATGGCATTTTGCCTCAGTGGATGTGGAATAGACAGATTGTCTACTGAAGCACAAAAGGAGAGGCTTCGAAGGAACTTCAAATCTGTAGGAAAAATAGACCAGTTGGATGCCATTTTAGCCAAGGATTTTGCGTTGACCAGTGGTGGTCTTGCCCACCACTGAAAAGCATCTCTACTGTGTGATTTTCTAACGCCCAGAGAAATCAGGCTTTATGAATGCTTCGTCTGGAGAAGAGCCACAGCTCAGCCTAGTCACAATCCAAAGGACCTTTGTGGGTACTGGCCAATAGCTCAGGTTGTCAAGAAAGACATTGGGAGTAAATATTACACTGTTCCCTGGTCTTGAGAAATAATCTGTTCTTCAAACAGAGAAGAGATAAAGCCTGACAAGTGCTGGCAAACATTTGCCTGCAGCTTCAGCAGTTCTGGAGTTTAAATTCTGGCCTTCTTTGTTACTGGTGTTGGACCTTCCTCTCATCATGGTACAGTGTCTGCATTCTGCTTTGTGAGGTCTAGGGTAGTTTCCCCCCCCCAAATCCAGTTTAGGTGCTCAGTGAACTCAGAGGAGAGAGGGAAAGTTCAGAAAAAACTATCTACAGAGAATTTTGTGTGGCCTTGGAGATTGCTAAATGCTTCCTCCCACCACCTTCTAGGTGGTGAGATGTGCTAATGACAAATGATGTCATTTTTACAGCTAGGCAGTATGTGATAGCCTGGGACATCTGGGCAAGAGTTTTGTTACTTTGAGGGATATTTTGCTACGATGTTGAGGTGAAACAACCCTGCTTAAAGAAAGGAAAAGCTCTGGATTTTTACAGTTATTCATTTTTGCGATTTACACTCCCCAGAATATTTAAAAATTTGCTATTGGAGGATCATAGGTTTGCAATGTTTACTCTTGTCTTCCCTCACCCTTCCCCTCCCCACCTTTGTTTTTAGAAGGAAGGTATCTGGGATTTTGGGACCAGCAGGACAAAAATATCTCTCCATAAAATAGTTCATGTATCACTTAAATTTAATTTTCTGGGTATTATAGATCTTTGACTACAACAGGGAAGGATGCTCCTGTCAATTACTGTCTTAAAACTAATTTTTTCCAAATAGCCAATTTGCTTAACCAGAAACCTGAGAAACATCTCTATCAGAAATCCAGGAGTCTGTATCAAAAAAAGGGGTGGTGGAGGAAGGGGAAAGAAAGACTGTCACATTTTTGCATTTTAACTTAGCATTTGCTGAGTATCTTCATTTAAGTGTCCTTGACACCACTTAACTTTGGTGGATATCAGATGTTTCACTGTCTTTCTGAGAATGGTAGATTTCTCATACTCATTTTGAAAATTGTTCACTTTAGATCCTTTTGATGACCATTCTAGCACAAATGAAAAATTGTTCTGGTTTTTACCTTTGGAGAGAACACTAGTCCAAGGGAAAAGACAGAAAAAGCACAGGACTTGAGCAGTTTTAGAAAATAAATCCTATTAAACACAGGTAAGCTTATTTAAGGGATGGTTGGAACTACTCACTCTCTATAGGAAGTTTACTTACATCTTTCCATTTGTCACTCATAATGAAGTCATAAGTGCACTAAGTTTACTGAGAAAATGTCATTTGGTGAACTGTATGGGTTTTCTCTAATTGCAGGCCTTCAGCAGGATTTGTAGAACTTGGGTATGAAAATGTGCTAATGTTCTCTGTTGGATGAGGCATGGGATCCATGAATGTGTTTCTGTGGTACAGTACTTGTAGTTTCCAGGCCTTCTGCTTCCCTAGAAGAAGGATTTAATAGTCCCTTTGGACTAGGGGTGCTTCAGGGACATGGCTCCATGAGAAGCAGTCAGGAATTCCTGCTACTGATCCATGGGCTGACCCTGGAGTGAGTTATTTCAGCTGGAGAAACCAGCTGCTCCCAGACATGTAAGAGTGCTTTCTCATTGGTGTAAAATTATTATGGCTGTGAAGAAAAGGGGCATGATACCTTCAAAGTGTCTCTATCTTAACCATCAAAGATTTTATAAAAATTCCTTTTGGTGTTGAAAACTAGCCATGGAGGAAAGCCCTTTAGCTATCCTTTGTGTTGCTTAGGTGACAGAAAGCACCACCTGAGGGCCCCAATGGGCTTCAGTAGTGATAGGAGAGAATCCCCAAAGTGAAACAGCAGCCAGGATTGCTAAGCAATGGTTCAATTCAACCACAGCAGGGAAGTTGTGCCTTGTGTAAGGGCTTCACAGCAGGTGGATGAGGTAGAAGATGCTTTCTGTTTTCTTGCACTGGTTAAAGACACAGGAATTTCCTGGTTCAGCAGCTCTCACCCATGAGGGATTTACCTGCACTTCCCAGGTTATTCACAGGTATCCTCTGAATCAGCTTTCAGATCAAAGTAAAGCACAGGAGTTAGGGGTAAGTTGGGAAGACACAGCTGGGATAGATAAGACAACAAAAATCAAGGGTGCATCTTTTGAAAGTTTCCGGGTTGTCTCTCTCAGCTCTTTCAGCAACTATCTTATATTACTTCAGAATAGACTTTGGAGCCCTCAGAAACCTCTCCTGTCTGCAAGAACAGCCTGTAAGGTCTGGGTTGCAGCAGCAACTAAACATCCCACAGCCAACCTGAGTGACTGCATGAATCATATCGTGTCCCTGAGTATTCATCCCAGACTCTCTGGGGATCAGAGGCGCTGACTGTAGGCAAGAAAAAAACCAGCTGTGTGAAGGCACAAAAGCAGAACTTCAGGTATCTAAATGCTTTTAAAGTCCAAAACCGAGTTCAGCATGTACTGTGAAGAAACAGCATGGCACTTTGTGGAACATTGATAACAGGATTAGACATACGTGTTGCATCACTGTGTCATCTACATAAGCTTCTTGTGCATCTGAGCTGAAAATGCCACAAATGCCACTTAGCCTTTGACATAGCATTTATCTATCACGTACTTGTTTTTGTGACTTGAGCTGACCTTTTCCTGCTGCTGCTCCTCCTGCAGTAGTCAAACAATCTATTCAACCTGAGACATCCTTTTGTCACAGCTGCCAGAAATCTCTGGTACAAGGTAAGTAAATAAACCAGCCTGACAATTAGGATATTCCCCTTGCTGCTACTTATTCAACAACAAAAAACTTACTGCCTTTGTCGAAGCATCATCTAGAGAATTTTACAAATATTTATGAGGGCAATTTGTGTGTCCTAGCATTCCTATGAGACAGACTTATTACCCCCCCAACTAAAGATGATGAAATTTATGTGCAGAGAGGTGAAATGATGCTCTCCAGGCTATGTGATGAGTCAATGACTGAGCAGGAGATTTAAACCCAGCAGTCCTGGCTCCACAGACGCAGCCCAGTTGTGTAACCACTGTTCAACTTATCAACTCGATCACTGACACAGAGAGACTGCTGGCTGTGCCAGCTTAACGCCTGTTTTTCGCCTTAGATTGAATGCAAATGCGGCAAAATATTGGCAGTTTGTTCCAATAAACTGGGGGGAGAGGGGGGTGGGGAGCAGCGGAGGATCAGGTCCATCCTGATGCTCCATCAGCACACAGAGACACCAGGAGTTTGGATGGATGGATGGATGGATGGATGGCTGGCTGGATGGATACCCGAGAGTATCGCAGGGTGGGGAATGCAGGCGACGGGGAAATTCACTGCCCTCTCATCGTGCTCCCACTCACATTCCCACACCCAGTCATTAGCTTCAGGTTCCACCTCCAGTCTGCAAGGTGCAAAGCTGCAGGTTGCACCAAGCTCTGAAAGGATCCTTGCACATCGAGTAGAGTAGGAAGAGTCAGGATTTTTAGGGATCCAGTCTCAGATCCGTTGACATGGTGATGGTATGTCCTCCAGAGCAGCAAAAAACTGGATTCTATTGAGAAGAAATTAGGTTGATGAAATGGAGATATTTTTTGTGCTGTTGGTCTTTCATTTTTTACTTGACGAAAGAAAAATCAGGGAGAAAAGTGAACCTAAGTTTTCATTTCAGAATGCTATTTCAAAGGCTGTTTAATTTCAGAATATTCAGCAATGCAGGATGTCTACCTTTTGACTTTTCAGCTAAAAGCATATAGTTGAAAAATATTACTGATTTAGAACCTTTTGATTTTTTTATATTGCCATCCTGACTTTTGAATGGGAGCTAACACTAAATCATCAGCATGTCTGAGGAGAAAGAAAAGTTGTTTCTTTTGAATTGTTCCAGTAAATGCAAAGCTGTTATTTCAGTTTGAGGCAGCTTCACTGCCAAGCTAACTCCTGTATATATCAACATGAGCTGTCTGTACCAAGTAATTTTCCTAGCTATGAGAGTGACCACAGACCAAAACCACTGTCATGCACAATCATCATCCTTGCTGCCCGACAGTACAAGTGTGTAGCTCTAAAACCAAATTATCAGTAGCCATCTTCAGCAAGAAACCCTGCAGTGTAATTGTTGGAGCAGTTGCAGCATGTGTGTGACCATAGTGATTGGGTAAGCCTTTCCCACTGACTCCAGTAGAAGCTTAGAAATGAAAAAAAAGTTACGGAAAGAGGGAGTTTGTGGCAATCCCTATGCTGCTCTATCCCAGGGAAGGGAAATCTGCTTAAATAGGAAGCCTAGTACTGGATGTACTTATCATCTCCTGCAACAATGGAGTTGGGGACCTGCTCCTTGGTGTCTTCCCCCCAGGGCCTGTTTAGCAGAAACCTGTAACTTACTTGTGTAGCTTTTTTGAGTTTTGAAATTTCCTAACTTTATATGAAAGCAGTTGTGAGTTGAGATGAATCTTCTTGAAGGGAAACAGGGTTGTCCCTGCAAGCTATCAAATCCAAAGGTTATCCATGTTATTTATCCATGTGCTCTCCTTTGGTCTTCCTTTGAGCTGCCCCAGCTGACTGTTTGCTATGACAATCTAATTATGACTTAGTTTGGCCCGAGCACCAGCTGCCTTCGGTTTCTTTTATCTCACTGAACTGGGCAAGCAGAAGCTGGATGTTTCAGAGCCTGCTCCCTGCGTGAAACCAAAGGAATTCAGAAGTGTATTAGAAAGGCATTAGCTTCTCTTTTTCCCTCTTTTTTTTTTTTTTTTTTTTTCCACTGGAGCCCATCCAGATGGAGCACAAACAAGGAAAGGATAAATGCAAAGTGCTCTGCCACCCTGAAAGCACGCGCTGACGTCAGCTTTCATGAACTGGCACTTTAATCATCGCATGGGGAATGTTTCTCTCTCCCTCTGCAGCCTCCCTTTGGATTTCTCAGTGCACCAACATTAGCATTTATGGCAAAGAAGATTTATTTTCTTTGCTGGTTAAAAGGGTAGTGAATTTAGAATGTTTTCACAAGCTGGTAGACAGAGAGCTCTGGGAGACCCAAAATGCTATAGGCTCAGTCTAGGTGCATCAAGGGCAGCAAAAGGGCAAGCTTCTTCCTGGATGTATTTCCACTTGCATTAACAGCTAAGCTGAAAAGCAGGGGTCTAGTCCATCAGCATACACAGAAAAGCTGTCAGCTTCTCCAAGCCAAATTGCACAAAGTACCCTCAGGGAGGAAAAAGGTATGGAGTACTAGATGCAAGGGAAAGATCAGTCAGGGATCTCCAAAGGTCTTTTTGAGGCATATAAGCTAAATTTTTCAGAATTAAGCACTGAAAGTTAGCAGACTCATTTTCTGTTCATGTGTCAGGCCTCAAAGAAGCACCTTGCTCTCTCTGTCTAAGTGTCTTGTATTTGTTGTTATCTTTCTGCTAGGTTTGAGCATAGTCTACTCCTCTGCATCTATCACTGCCTAGTTGTATTTTCTGCATTTGCTCTACGTCCTTCACAGATGAGGGAGCATGTGTGAAGCAGGAGTAGGATGCAGCCATCCTTTCTTGGCTGTTTGCCATAGGTGAGCCCAGAGATTAAATTCTTCCCCCACCCAACACAGTGGCCATCACAACACAGAGATTCAGGGCAGTTCTCAACACAGCAATTCATTGAGGATTTTGGCCATTATGGTGTGGGGAAGTTGCTTCACTCTGCACTCACAGTTGTGCTGGGGTCGGGGGGAAAATGATGACAGATATTAATGATGCTGTCAGGCTCTTGTCGATACAGATGCAGTCAGCTGGTCTCATCTGCTGCTTTCATTGGGCTGCCTGCTTCACAATAAAGTGGTTTCCTAATTACAGTCTTCTCTTCACACTGTCCTGTACAATCCTGCATCATCAGGTACTGCTGCTTCCTTGCTGGAGCTCTCTGCAGCACAGCGCTGTCTCAGCATTAAGGCCTCACTGGCCCGTGTAATTAAAGGGGGATTAAAGATGGATTTGTGGCAGCAACATTCTTATTTTGGTACCTCTTGCATGTTGTGGCTCTTGCTTCCTACAAGGCCCAAGGTGACTGAAGGGTTGCAGATATTTAAAATACGTGTATACAGATATATATGAATATATACACACGTGTATATGTGTATATATATCTCAGTTTGTGATGCATTTCCCAGGTGTCCAAAAACTTCTGCAGTGCTATGTAAGAAATATATGAAAGAGATAGGGAGCAAGTAAAGATTGTCATGAAAGCTAGGATCCATTTGTAGTCTTTCCCCTAGCTCCATCTCTCACACAGACAAAAAAAAGCCACATGAAAACTACAGCTATTCCTTCCTACCAACCACACTGCCACTGTATGTTAGCCTCTTATCTTTAAAAACAGATATTCCTTCTTAGCCACCTTCCCATCAAGAAAATAAAATTTTCTCCAGTTGAGCAGCCAGCACTATCAGCTCAATTCAGACCATCAGCATGAGCATGAGCTCAGCATGAGCTGTCTGCTGGAAAACCCTGAGAATTTGGGGCAGTTTAATAATTAGTCTGATGTGCCTTTTTATTTACTTTTTTTATGTTTGGAGTGCTTGGTTAGTGCTTTCTGAACTTTCAAGGCTGGAAAAAATTTTAACTTTTAAATGGGAATAGGAATTTTCATGTAATTACAGAGTTGCAGGAGCAAGAGCTGGAGGAAAATGCACCAAATATTGTGAAATTCATGACATAATCATCACCGTGTTCCTGACATCAATTTGACTTGCTAATATTGGAACCCATGTTTGTGTTCATGGTCTCTCTCAACCTTCTGCTTGTTGGCCAATTTAAAATGCAAAGTTGCTGAAAATGACCACTCTCCTCCTAATCTAATATTTACATATTGTTTACTGCTCCCTAGAAGAGATTTGATAGTACAGCTCTCCTTTGAGTTCTTTTAGCATAGGCTCACCTGGGTCCTACCAGCCTTTAGCAGATCTCTCATACCGACCCCCCCAGGAGTGAAATAAACTACATTTCTCAAACTCATTCTTTTGTCATTACAAATGCGTTATAAGTACAGTAATTTCACGATTACAAGCCGCACTGACTATAAGCCGCATCGCCGGATGTTGGCAAACATTTCATTCTTTGTCCATACACAAGCCGTACCCAATTATAAGCCGCTCTGTGTTCGCAGCGAGGACCCGCGTGCAACAAAGTTGCCAAATAGTAACAGAATCGTGGCATGGCGGGGTTTACTGTCTTGGTTTGGGCCATGTGGGCTCAGGGCTGCCGATGGGGCCAGGTGGCCCGGCTCAGTGCTGCCGCTCAGCGGGGCCGCTCGGGGCCGGCCGCTGCTGCCGCTGGGCTTGCTCGCTCCAGCCCAGCGCTGCACTGCGGTGGCAGAGGGGCACAGAGCCCACTGGCACCCGCAGCAGTGGTGGGAGGCAGGGATGGAGCCCGCTGGCACCCATGGCAGCAGCAGCACGCGGGGACAGGAGCCCCCTGCCTGCCCCCAAGCCGCGGGGCCAGCAGGGGGGAGCCCCCCCTCTCCCCCCGCCGTGCTGCCTGCATGGAGCAGCTCCACCCGCTGCGCAACACAGTAACCAATTTGTAACAATCGCGTAAATGCCGGATTTTACTGGCAGGCGCTCGACTTGGCAGTTTGCACTGACTCGGTTTGCACTTTCAGGGTTAGAAATGTCAGAAAATTGTTCACATATTGGCCGCTCCTGAGTGTAAGCTGCATTTCCAGTGTGGGAGCAAAATTTTGGTCAAAACGGTGCGGCTTGTAATCATGAAATTACTGTACATTTTTGCCCATATGATGTGATATAATTTTCCAGCACACCTTGTTGGATATTGCTATACTGATTAGAATTGGACAAAAAAACAATACTCCATTACAGCTATTGCAGGCCAGTAAAAAAACACTGTTCTACAGAAATTCAAGTTTTGCGAAGTTTGGATGTTAGTGAAGTGTGTTGCTTTCACTTTTTGGGACTTTTTAGAATAAATTTCCTTCATCCATATAAAATGTTTGTTTTCATAATGACACAAAATCTCCAGGGGCAGACTCTAAAAAAAATTGTTTCTCTATTATGATTAATCTTAGCCAATTATTTTCTAGGGGGGTTGCAACATTCAGATTAATTACAATGTAAAAAAAAATGCATTTCCATCTCAACATTCACACAAGACAAGTTTTATCTTCTAATAAGCTTTGTTGGTGGCAGATATTCTTGATAAACTGGCAGCGTTCTGCTCAGAGGTGGTAGCAGCTGAAGTAGAGAGTGCAACAGTACCTTTCTGATGAGGGCAGAATGGCTGATGCAATTGAGATCATAGAATATTTGGGCTGAGTGGGACCTTTGAAGGTCATCTAGTCCAACCTCCTTGCAATGATCAGAAACATCTTCATCCAATCAGGCTATTCAGAGCCCTGTCCAAGCCAACCTTGGATGTGTCCAGGGCTGTGGCATCTGCCATTTCTCTAGGTAACCTGCTCCAGTGTTTAATCAACCTTATTATAAAAGAGGCTTTTGCAGTGTTAGGACTCTCCCTCAGCATTCAAGCTGTTTAGATCAAAGGATGCTGAAATTTGTGTTGCTAGCACCCAAAGCAGCTTCTGCTGCAGTGCTGAGCCCTTGCTACTTTCATGGGATTTGTGGCCTCCTTTGGGACACAGGCCATGGTTATGGAGCTCAGGTGGGTTCTTGTTCAATTTTTCTGCAGTACTAAGTAACCTCAGAAACACTCAATGACTTCATTGCAGCCAGCTGTTACTGTATAAACAGTTATTTAGAATCCTGTGTCCTGAAATACCTTTGTCTTGATCCAGGGAAATAGACACTATTGCTCTGCAAAAACCATATAATCAAGGGAACTGCCAGCAGGTGACAAGCATGGTGCCTCCTGGAGTCACATGGATCTAAACAGTCATCACTAGAAAGCAGTGGAGAAGTGACTGTCAGCACTTCTACCCTCAGTGGCTCCTGCTGGGCAGCTGGTCCTCCAGGATTCTCTCATGCAATCAGTTTTAGCTGATCATGTGGGCTTTAGTGGCCTCTATATGCTGGCAATTTTTGTTTCCAAGAGCAATAGCAGCTATTCAGCCAGATCTGCAGACTAGTTGATGGCTCACCCTGCTGTAGCTGGATTCAGATCTCTCCTAACCTGTCCCAAAAAATGAATGTCCGAAACCTTTGTATCATCCCTGCCATCTGCCTCATTTGTGTTCCTTGCCTTAAGAGAGAAATCTTTGTTCCCTTCTCCTGGCTTTGACAGTTTTTCTGGATTAAAGAGCTCCAGGAAGAGTGGGATCAAGCAGAAGTCATTCGTACTGTACATGCAGCTGTCTGCATACTCCCTGCACCTGTTTGCCCTCCCTATTTCTGGCCTGAAAAAATCCTAGGAATTCTTCATTAAAGGTTTTTTTTTTTCATTCATCAGCTATCTCCTGACAGCAGCCAAGATGACCATCTGTCTTTCCAGAGGGAGAAGAGAGCTGGGTATGGTGTTTTTCTTTGTTCCACTGTTCCCTGATCCATGGACAGAGCTCCTTCTGAAGGTGTCCCCAGTTTCTTCTTTGATCTGGGCCACTATGTGCAGGCTGCTGCTCAGATTCTGTTCTGCTCTTTCCATGTGACACAGTGACCTACATAGTTGTCCTTGCCGGGAATGGGCCATATCCTGGCTTATCTGACCCTCCCTTTTCAAGAGTGATAAGGAGAGATCTTTAATTATCTGGTGGTTTCCACCCACCAGTCCCCAGGTTAAATGTGGTGTGGCCCTCCATCCTTACTTGTTTTTTGAATAAGAACTAGCTAACGTCAAGGGTTTCCATCCAGGCCTCTCTGTGGAGTCTTATGTCTTAATCCAACCACAGTCTTAACTAATTGGATTTGTTTGTAGAAGAAAGCTGCCTGTGGTTTGACTTGACTTTCTGCAGAAGAGTTAACAAAAAAAAAAAAAAAAAAAACCAACCCACAAACAAAAAAAAATAGGGGTTGAGGAAAGGATAAGAGCAAATTACATAAATGAAGAAAAAGGAAACTGCATCACAGCTTACCCTATTGCATGATAGGTATAGGCATTGCTTAAACTTGCACTGTAGGTTTTGCATAAATAAGAAAATCAGTGGCCTAGATGGTACTTAATATTCCTCTGCCCTTGTAGGTTAGTTATGCAGGGAATAAGCATCATTACTGCAATGAGACACACTAACTTATGCCTTATTTCTGCTTCTAGTACTGTTGCACTTGTAAAACTTGGAATGTAAAATGCCTCTTCTCTTGAGAACAGCTTGTAAATGCTATCTTATTTTTGCAAGCAGCACTGATGAATTGGTAAACATAAATAAAAACACAAGTAGCCAGGGAAACCCAAACTCAAGAGAGTAACTCATTTTAGACCTAAGAGTCAAACTCAGGACAACAAAATACATATCCACTGATGACTGAGATACTGTGCCTGTCATACTGCTGGTACACAGGTGCTGCCTGGTGCTATCCCTGTGTCCTTGGCTATGGGACATCTGCTACAGCTGCGTAAATTAGGTTCAGATGACCCAAAAGCAAGCTTTAGCCAAAGAAACTGCACCCCTGTGAACACTCCAACACTGCCTAAAATGCCACCACATCAAGAATGAAAAATACTGCATACAGCTCATTTAGCAAGGTCTGTAGTTCACATATGTTTTCTGTTTGTTGCCTCAACCTTCCCCCCGGCTGGAGGCGAGCAGAGGGCACCCAGCTGTGCCCAGTTATGGTCAGAGACAGGGAGGGGCGGGTTGGAGTTTAAAAACAGAGCAAGAGGTTAGCTGTTTGCCTTGGCTTGAAGATGGGGCTCTGGTTTTGTGCTGTCTTTTGATTTTTACTAATCCTGAAGGTTGGGAGACTGATTCTACTTTATTCTACTCTAATTCTGTACTGATGTTACACCACTGATTCTAATTTCATTAAGGTAAGGAAACTGTGAGCTCTGTTCACTGTAACAGAAAGAGTTAGTCTGAGTTTGCTTCCTGCTGTCTCTGTTCCCCTTTTTGATGGATACCAGTGTCAGATACAGAGCCTCAGTGTAAACCAGGCCCTGCTGAGCATCACAGACCTACTTGAATTGAAAATTTAGGAAAGGGCTATAATGATATCATCTTTTTGAGCTGTTTTTAGGAGTCTTGAAGAAGACTGGTTTTTAAACAAACTTTGATTTAATGCATTTTGGACCTCTGTGATTAATGGTGTCTATAAATACCATTTAATCACACAATAGAATTTTTAACATGCCATTTTCAGGAGGGGGTGAGCCAGGGTTGCTCCCTTGCTCTTGCAGCAGCTTCCCTTGGCTGTGGAGTGACCCTCTGGGTGGCATGTCCTTGGCACCAGGGAAATGTGGTTGAGGGGCTCCTCAACATCCCCTCCCCCCTTGTTTTTGCAAAGTTGTTGTCCAAGGAGCATGCTGGGCAACTGAGGTACACAGGGGTACTGAAGAGGGCATCAGGGTATTTCTGTGCTCAGAGGACAACTCCAAGTCACGGAGAAAATAACCCGGAGGGCAGCACAAGTAAATGGGACAAGTGCCTTCAAACAAATAGTCATGGGAGGCATTAAACAGGATAGGGAGGAAGAGGTAAAATCTGCCCCCATCCTCTGCACCCCCTTCTCAGACATCTTGACGGTGCTATTAATAATATTAATGCTTTTCTTGGGGAAGGAGGGGGAAAGCACTTGATAAGAATCTGATTACGTGTTCCTATATTTAAGAAGGGAAGTTTTTTGATGCTGAAGTAGGAAAAAAATAGTGGTTTACTGTATTAAAATTGGCAAGTACTTAGTGTAATCTAGTGATTAAAGCAGTCTTTTCCTGGTACGCTTGTAAATCATAAATTCCCTCTGCAGAATGGCTCCTGTGGCATTTTGCCCATTAACCTTTATGTGCTTTGATCTCGCTTTGACTCCAGAAGTTCAGGCTGTTCCCTGGCTTGTTTAGCTGTTGCTGTTAACAAAACACTTGCCATTTGAAATACACAGTGCTTAGCATCCATGTATTTCTTAGCCTTCAGGTCTCTGAGCACATGCAATATTGATGCCTTGTGGATCATAGAAAAAACCTGACTCATTAGTGAGGAGATATTAAATAAACATCCCCGAAGAAAGCAAACAAGCTTAGCCATTACAAAGACTATTTTTCAGCCTGAACTGCGCTAGCAGAGGCATAGGAAATGAGAGCTTAGTGAACTGGAGAGAGGAAAGAGGAATCATGCTATGTTCACGTGGAGCCAAGATATGTATGCCCTGCCTGCCTTGCACACTGGCATAGTAGTCAGCACTGGGGTGCAGCTGGGAGGAGTGGGGACCTGCTCTGCCTCCTGTCCCACCTTTCCCAGAGGCCAGATGCTGAGGATGGGGCTGCAGAAAATCTTCCTGCCTAGTGTCTGGCAACAAGCAGGCATAAAGCACAGCCTTTCTGCAAGGCACTGCAGCCATGATGGCTCATGCGTGCACAAGTCCATCCCCATTCCTCCTGGTCTCATCCAAGTTCTGTCTTTGGCTTATGCCTTCTTTCCTTCACCTTTTAAGAGTATAATGTATGATATTTACCTTTCTCCTTCCTTCCTATAGGCAGTTCTGAGGTCAATGGCAGAAACCACTAGTTAAGATAAAAACACCTGGAGATCAAAAACTTACCACAAGAATTAATAGACTTAAATAGACTGGATATGTATTTTGCAAGCCATGTGACATTTATTATTTATAACTAAAAGTTATCTGACAGTTAAGAAATATGAAAGGCAATTTGCTCCCCATGTTCAGGGACTCTGAGTTCACATGGGTCAATCTCAGTCAGAAGTCTAAAGAAGGTCACTTTGCAATCTGTAAGCAGCTTTAAAGCCTTCATGGGCCTTAAAGCATCAGGCTTAGCCAGCTGGGGAAAAGCTCTCCTGGAACAAGGTAGCTCTGACGGCAGAGAGATAGAAAAAGAGAAAGAGCTGTCAAGAGCCAGCTCCTGCTCTTGATGCAGGTAGAGGAAGAACAGCAGGTTTTCCAGAGGCAAAGCATACGTGTCTGATTTGTTACTGCTTCAGCTAATAGTTCTCACATTTATTTATTCCAGGCTCATCTTCACTCAATCAAATGGAAAGCATGACTTTGCCTTATGGATACATGAAACAGTCAAACCTGTGAGTAGTCCTAGCTCCACAGAACCTTGTACTCTGTCCTGTTTCTGTCATTGTGACCTACATTTTCTACTATTCAGCCACCAGCACCTGTTTGCTCCTGCTTTTTACTCAGCCAAAACATGCTACAGAAGTTCTTTAAATCTGGATTTTCTTTCCACCCAAACCTCCAGTATCCATCAATGCAGAAAGGTGAGATCCCAGATGTCTCCTGTAACAGAGAAAATGCCAGAAACACATTGAACTGTCTCTCAACACACATTAACTCCCTTTCCCTTCTCCATACTGTGAGAGAATGTGGGCAGACACCCCTTTTGCAAACAATGCAAAAAGTTACTGTCTCCTGACTTCCCACAGCAGCGGCTCTCCACCTGCTTGTGTCTGAATTCACAAAGTAAGCTTCCCCTTGCCTCATTTGGGTTGAGGTAGCAGGAGTGTTTCCATGAGATGTTCAGCTGGAAGATGAGCCCCCAAGCCAAGGCTGAGGTGAAGGGCAAGTCATGGGGCAAAGCTGGAGGCAGATCAGTGTCCCTGGATCAGCACTTGGATCCAGGGTGAAAAACCTCATCCCTGCTCATTTGACATAATCACTTTGCTTATACATCTCCCACTAGTTCCCTTCAAGTGGAGTTCCCCCCCTTGCTGCCTTGCATATATGAGATGATTTGGGACAAAACAGCACCTTGCCACCTCCCTCCTGGCTGCCCATCCTGCCTTTAAATGCCTTGCCTGGTTGCAAAGCTGGTGCCAGCTGTCAGTGTTGTACTGTGACTAATGTTCATTTTCTTGCACAATAGAATGCTCGGCTTCTTATTACCTACCTTTGGCCTTTCTGCCATCTCCTCATTTTCCCGCTTATTTCATGTATCCATTGCAAGTGATTATCTCTCAGAAGTAGGAATTGCTAGTCTGGTTTCCTCAGGAAATAGGGCGATCATGTTCTGTACATCCTCAGGTAACTGTTAAACACACCAATTGATTTAATTTGTCTGCTGGAGAGTGGGCTCAAAGCTAATTGAATTCCTGCAAGTTTTGTGCAAGCAGGCAGCCAGCTGGAGCAGAGAGGAGCCCTGGAGTCACATACCAGAAAGAAAAATAGCAGATACATTTCATCTTAGTAGATACCAAAAAATTCATAAGGGGGATACAGTAGTTAGGCACCAAAAAAAGTGCCTCAGTTTGTACCTCCAAATAATCATGAGAGACACACTCAGAAGAAACCTGGACTCTTCTAGTGTTTATTAAGTTACTTTCAGGTTGTTTGCACTGTGATTGGGACAATAGTTTTAGATCCCTGAAAGGGATTTTTAATGTGTTACTATAGTCTATGAAAAAACTAACTGTAATAATACTGATCAAGGCAGACAAAGGAAATGCCCCACCAAAGGTCCATCTGGAAACTGCAGGGCACAAAATTTCACACTATAATTTTGGGGATTTTTTTTTTGCTGGCAGATCCTCATCCCTTATGCACCCCATTTCCCTTCCATGGGCAACCTTAAAATTAGTCAGATGATGTGTAGACATGTGTAATCTCACAAGAAATGAGCTGGCTTGGAAATGGCAAGTGCAGCATCTAAACCTGGCTCCAGGTTTCCAGCTCCTGACTGCTTACACAGCTAAGGTGATAAGGACAGTACTGAAATCAGTGTGATGTTTTGCATGGTGACATATGCCTGCCCAGAAGTGGACAAAAGGGAGGATTCAACCACAGATTGTCTCCTTTTTTTTCTGTAAAAAGACATTTTTCCATTGTTAGGCAATTCCATAAAAAATGAAAACGAATAAAAATGAAAAGGCTTGTGCAGCAGTTTGGCTGACAGGTTTCATGCAGTAGTGCTGTGTTACAGAGATAAACATCAGTGCTTAGCTTACAGATTGTCTCAACACCTGGAAGGCTGTTATAGAGACAGGTTTAATAATTAATTGCTGTTTCTCTGAGACAATGTACCCTGGATCTCTTAAGGTGCATATTGCACACCAGGTAACAGGAGGAGTAGGCAAAAGAGACAAAAGCATTAGAAAAGATAAAAAGACTGTGATCAAATGACATTATTCCTCATGTCATGGTGGAAATGGGTCTATACTCACTTGATCTTGCACAGAGGTTACTTGGAGGTGTTTTGATATACTTGAGGTCAGAATACTTGTATTCCAAAGTTGCTTTTAAGTAAATGATTCTCATACAGCTGGTGGCAGGAAAGAAGATGGAAACAGATGAATTCCTTGATTTGACTGCATTGGTTTTATATCGTGTCACCATGTGCAGCTGAAGATATTGAGGAGTCATTTTATAACCAGAAAAATATGATATCTAGAAATGATGTTGAAAGGTCCCTACAGGATATGTTTTCTGTGTGTAGTATATATTTTTCTCATCTGTGTTTAGCAGTACGTTTTTCTGTGCAAGCTATAAACTTAGCGAAGTTGAATGCTACAGTGAAAGGAGAAATAAGAAAAAATATTGATCTTCTGGGCTCCTTAATGACCACGACCCAAACCACAAACCTGGACTGTATTCTGGCAGCAAAAAGGCACTAACACTAATTTCTATCTATGCTTCAGGCACCTCCCCATGTCAGTTGTGATCATTCACTATGTCCTGGGGCCTGTGTATTAACTTAAGGGTACTGAGAACAAAAGTATGGAAGCTGATGGCACAGAGCTGCACATTCTGGTAGCAGTGTGATTCCAGTACAGAGTATAATCTTATACATGCAAGCTTATTTGACTAAATGTGTGTGTTTAAAACATTCTTATCTTAATGAAGTTGATGAAATGAGGGAACTTATGATCACATCTAAGATATCTACAAGGACAGGACTAACTGCTGTGCTGAGTTTAGGCTACCAGTGATCAGCATGTCTTTTGCCATTGAGCAAATCCTGTTGACATCCTGGGCAAGATGCAAATCCTCTATTTCTCCAGGTTTTTATTGCTGAGGAGGATCTTGATTTTGGTGAGTCAGATAGTGTTCTTTTTTGAACATGTCGGCTCGGATTGCTTTGAAAATATGTTTCCCTATGAATTGAAGCTGGCTCTCAAGCTTCTTTGGTAAGCACAGTGCACAAATTGAAATACTATTCATGGATCTGTGTAGTTAAACTACTTGTACAGATGGGTCTGATGCTGTTGGTTGCATTTTCCCATTGCTACTGCAAAAGGAAGGAACTCCTGAGCTGGAACAGGGGTTTAATAGAGGAAATTATTTCGGTTTGCAATGGCCTCTCTAAGAGACGGTTGCTGAGGAGAAGCTCTGTTGGCAAACTTCCCCTTGGTTTGTGTCCAGATCCTCAAAGTATAAGTCATCCTAAGCCAATTGAAGAGTACTTTTATACTACCTGAGTTCCTTACCCTGTGCTTTATAATAATTTCTGGTAGCTTTCATCTGCTAATTTGCAAAGAAAAGCTATCCTAGGCTGAAACACAGCATTTCTCAAACAAGTTTATAAATCTGTTTTCCATAAGACTTTTGAACTAATTCATTTTGCCTGGCATACAGATTTTAAAATATGTAATGGCAAGTTGTTTGTGAAGAAGCAATAGAAGCAAGATTAAAGTGTGTTTGTAGAGATGAAGGAGTCACTCTCTTGGTTTCAAAAAGCAGCAAATAGGTTGTGTGATTTTGTAATGTCTTGGGTTTTAAGCAAGTTCTGGAATGTGCAATTGTGAAAATTTGTAAAAATTGAACCTATTTCAATTTTGGTTCCATCTCAATAAACAGTTTTTTTCTATCTCTCCCTTAGCTAAAAGGGATGGCACTCTTACTTACTCACCACTGTCCTAGCACTAGTGATAACATTCAGCATTTGCTGAGTACATATTTCCCCTGCTGGAAAAATATTAGCTCATTAAATCTTGCAGTATTTCTGCAATAAGAGCAGTCATTACAATTGGCTTTACTTTATGGGCAAGAAAAAGGGACAATGGAGAGTTTAAGTGACCTAACCATAGCAAATTAGTGGCAAAATCTAGATGGTGCTCCTGATTTCTGTATGTCCTCTAAAGACTCATGAAAATTATATTCCTTACTCTTTCAGCTGAATAGCTGAATAATAGTGAATTTTCTCTCTAAAAAAAAAAATAAATGGAGGACTGGAGTGAACTTGGATCTCATAGGCAGTGGGATTTCAAGTTTCTGGAACAGATTTTTTTTTTTTTTTCATCAAAACTCTTTGACACTAACTGTGAGGCACTGGAAGAATGTTAAGGCTTTGAGTTTTCATGTCCAGCTTTGATAACTCTTGAATGGAGTAGTGGATCCACACCAGAAGGAGTTCTGGGTCTTTGCACATCAGAGTTTGCAAAGCACACCATTCTTGATGGAGCAATGGGGGCAGTCACACACAGTGTGTGGGTGCCTTCCCATTGAGTCACACGGTGTGTGTGCTGTGCCAAGCGGTGCTAACAGCATGGGAAGGGGAGCATGGACCTCCTTGGTCATGGCAAACCTACCCCTCTACACTGAGCCTCATGGATGGGAGGGCTTTGGACAAACCAGCTTTGTGTTCATACACAGCCCTCACCATTCATACCAGATTTGTGTCATCCTTCAGAGGTGGCTTTTAATAGGTGCCAGACTCAAAGCAAAGGCTGGATTGGATTTTCTGTGTTGTCACTCCTCTGACTCAGCCATTGGCATGCGACTGCACATCTCCCTTATCTAAATCACAGCTGCTTTGGGTGGGCTCCTCCTTGCATCCTGAAACAACTGCTAACTACATTAAAACACAAACTGCTTCAAAGTTGGGAGCAACCTTTTCCAACTACCCAGCTTAATACTTTTTGTTAAGCATGAGCTCTTAAAAAAGTTTGCCACTTCAAGGCCATCTACATTGCACATCAAGGCCTGTGCAATGATTCACTTTTTACCCAGTTGTTACTGATAAGAAAGGACCTTCTTTGGAATTTGATTTCCTCTGTGAAGTTTTCTAGGAACTAGAGGTTGGGTGAATAATTTTATTGGGACAATAAATTCTGTAGGAAAGACTATGTCATTCTTCAACAATACTGCTTTCTGAGACGACAGCAGAGTAAATTACAGGTGTACAGAAAATTCCTAAATGCAATCAGTTGACTCATTGTGCTGGGTGGATGGAATAAGAGCTGTGGCAAAGGGTTGGGTCAGAGAAGTAATGTGGAAGCTTTACCACTACCTTAAGTCAGCCCTGGGTGATCTACTTTTGAAGAACAGTTGCAACTAAAAGCTCAAAATGAAAGAATTTCTTCTGTTGAAGGCAGCTACTCTATGTGGTTTTGACCAAGAACTTTTCCAATAGACCGTATTTTAAAAAGTTTACCTCACAGAATAAAGCCTTTATCCTGTTAAGATTTTCATTGTTTTAGAGATAGGACAAGGGGGAATGGCTTTAAACTGAAAGAGGGCAGATTTAGATTAGATTTTAGGAAGAAACTATTTACTGCGAGGGTGAGGAGGCACTGGAACAGGTTGCCCAGAGAAGCTCTGGATGCCCAACTCCTGAAGTGTTCAAAGTAAGGTTGGAATGAGGCTCTGAGCAGCTTGGTTTAGTGGAAAGTGTCCCTGCTCATGACAGGGGGTCTGGAACACGGTGATCTTTAAGGTCCCTCCCAAACCAAACCATTCTGTGATTCAGACTTGAATAACCATCAGTCTCTGAGGTTTCAAAGAAAATAAAGGTTTTTAAATAGCCAAAAAAAGAGGATAGCACAAGAGATTCCAAATATTTGCTACTTATGTAATGATAGGGACAGGAAAATTATGTTCTGACCCTTGATTTTCTGCTTCCATCTTGAAGATTTGCTTATCCCTACATTTGTGACCAAAATGCACGCATTCTTGCATAATAAAATTATGTAGCCTCTTCTGTTGCTTTTCAGTGCCCTCTACCCCAGCAGCAATGTATTGGTGGTGTATTTCATCAGGGATGCAATGGAGGTTGTAAACCGCTAGGCTTGGGAACTGCTTCATAGAAGAGGGAGCAGGAGCTGGAGTCAGTAATCACCCTATGTCCCACTGCATTTATCCCCTGTAATATATTAATTCATGGATATTAATTCCAGCAGGGACTGTTATGATCATTTATGCTGAACTTCTACTTATGTTGTATAATTTAACCTTTTATTCCTGAATTGGTTCAAACAACCTGTGACTGCATAAGTATGTATTTTTAGAAACACCATTAATCCTGATTTAATAATTTCACATCACCAAGAATTCTGAAAAAAAAAACAGAAAAAACAACAAACAAACAAAAACCAACCAGTTTTGGAAAGCTGTTAATGAGATTTTTCTAAATGTAACCAGGAGATAGTGTGCCCAGGGTGATGCTAGAAGTTATTAGTTAAGGCTAGAGAACAGAGCCAGGTGAGCACACTCCCAAGCCTGTGCCGTCAGTATAGAAAAATCCTTCCTCTCCAGCAATTTCAAGTCAAACTGAAATACACAATTTCTTAAATCATTGGGTGTTAGTTTCATTAAGTGCTTCCGTATGTGAGGCTTCACTGTGGGGTCTCTTACTTCTGGAATGTGTTCTAAGGTGAAAAGATGCTCTTTAGAGAACTGACAGCCAATGTAAGACTAGGGTTCAGAAATGCTTAACTGGTTTTGTTGTCCTTTAAGTGGCTGAACAATTAAGTAGCTGTGCTGCAGTGCTCTTTAACATGAGGCATTTAGGATGTGAAGAGGCAGGGGACACAGCTGCTGCCTTCTAGGCTTGACCCCCTAGCTTGTACTATTTGTACTTTTGAAAGAATGAACCATCATAAGGCCAGTTGAATGCAGGGAAGGTACCGATCAGTACCTGGAACTCTTAATCAATCAAGCAGATTTCCACTGTTTCTTATGCAAATGCAACATAATTTAGCTCACTGGCTGTGCTTTCTAATCAAATGTAAACAGACACACTCCTCTCTGTCCTTTTAAAGGGATATATATAATGTGTGTTCTTAAGAATTTGGGCCACAGGTTTTGAAGAGAAAATCTGCTTAGTGGCCTAGATATTCATAAAGCTGCCAGCAAATATAAAGAGAGAGGGATGAATGACAGATGTGCAGATGCAGTTAGGAGGAATTGTTACAGGCATGAGAGTTGTTTGTCACTGGGTGTGCTCCTCTTTCATTTCATGGGGACTGAATGTATTCATTCTGAAGTCTAAGTAACAAGTGTTACAAGGTGAAGGTCTTTGAAACCAAAGCTAATGAGAAAAGGAAGGGGGAAGGAAAGCAAGAAAGAGGTATCGAAGTCCCCATGTATTTATTCTAATACTAGCTTGAGAATCACTGAGCTAGAGCTTTCCCTAACCCTGCCAGTGAGGTCTCCTTGACAAAGCTACAGAAGCAGCCAACCATGTTATGGTTATGGAGCACTTAGTTTCTTGGACATGGAGGAGTTTTGGTGTCCTAAGGCAGGTATAGTGTTTTAGCAATTTAACGAAACAAAACAAAAAAACCTCCCAAAACAAATGAACAAAAAACCCCCACCAAATCAACCAACCAAAAAAACCTACCTAAAGCAAACTAACAAAAAACCCAGCTAACCAAAACAAAACAAAAAAACCAAAACCAAAGAAACCCCCCAAAAGCCCCAAACAACTTAATTCATGATTTCACTAATTTAATTATTGAAATTCTTTGGTCAGAACACCAGCTGAGGCACTCATTTTAAACCCCAAATGTTTTTCATACGTATAGGTTTGAGACTAGACTAGCCCACCGTCTTTTATATATGGGCAAGGTTCTTTAATAAATTTTTTAACCTCACTGATTGCAACACTAAAATATGTATTATTTCTTTATACCAGCTTTATCTTCTGGTAATGATACTGGCATAGGCTTTTCACAGTCTTTGAGAGTTTACTGCAGAGAAACCTGTTCTCAACCATTTTTTTCTCCTTCTTGGCTTCTTTATGGTTACTTATTAGGTTAAATCAGAAGAGAAAAAACCTTTCCCATACTTAGTGGGCTTTGATGAGGCATAAATTGAGACTCATGTCATGCTTTCAATGTACTGGGAGTGAGGACTGATATGGGCAAGGGACTGTGAGCCACAAGTTTGTTTTGGCTGGATAGTAACATAGAGATCACTACTGAAAAAATAAACATTCTTAAAAGTAAGCCATCATACAAAACGCATGCATCTCTATAAAATAACACTAACTCGTTCACATCAGGCTGTATGAAATGGGGTTTTTTTTTCAGAGTCTGCCTCCAGTATAAAGAATTAATTGTATTTATCTAATTACAATTCTCTCCAAGAGCAAGTAATTTATTGTATTTTAAATCTGGCCATCTACCAGCAGTGAAAGCCTGTGCTTAGAGGAGCCCAGCTTTCCAAAGAACTAAAAAGCTGAGTTGGCATGCTAGTTCTGACTAGGGTAGAATATTGGCCTTCCTTGGAATTAGACCATATGATCAAATTTTATTATTGTCTCATCTGATGAAGCAATATATAGCACAAAGATTGTGAAGCAAGTATGTTTAGTAATTTGACAAGCTGCAAATGTATTGTAGGATTTGATCCAAACCTCACTGCAGTCCATGGAGAGGAATGGTTTCTCAAATACAGCTTGAATGAGAGAGGGAGAAATAAAAACAGTGGAGAACTTTAGGAAAAGAAAAGCAAAGCAAAAAAAGCAGAATAAAGTAATGGGCTAATCAGCACTGTCACAACTCTCCTTCTTTAATCCTAATGTATGGTGGACACTACTTATATTATTTTTTCATATATTCTTTATGGCGAAGCAACAGCTAGGAGCTTACCTGTTTCTGAAAGAGAAGCCCCCTGCACTAAGACCTTGGCCAGCGGGGTGTAAGGTTCTCCTGTCTGCATCAAACCTTGACAGAAAGATTTGCCTTTCCTCTACCTCAGAAAGATTTACTTTCCTTGACAGGCAAATGGTGATGCCTCTGTCTCTCTTCCAGCCTGCCCCTATCAGTCCCCTCCCAGGATTTTAGGCTCTCATTTGTCTGCTGTTGTGCCACAAAACCTCTCTTTTGTCCTCTTCTCACTGAGGATTCAGTCATGGATCAGAAACAGAAACCAACCACTTTCTCTAGGAGTTCAGAACTAATCTTAACATCATCTGTTTGCATGAAAAAAATCACTTCCTTGAATGAGATTGAACAAAAATTACTGTGAATGCTTATCTGATAAAGTACCTTTTTTCTTTATGGAATTATTCTTCAGGTCTTTGCACGTTCTCAATTTGCCCTTCTTTCAAGCTGAAATTCACCCCAGGACAAATAATTTTAACCTCTGTTACAATCACCAAACTTTTACTTCACTGAACTTTCTTCCTTGAAGCCAAAGTTGGTTTTATGTTTCAGTCCATTTTATTTGCAGCTCCAGTCAAATGCACCAGATCTTCTTCAAGTACATAAAACATTTATTTGGTCCACTGTGAAACCAGAGTCACTAATGGTCATGGAATTGCTCATGGACAATATGGGTGTTGGCGAGAGAAAATGCTGTTGGGAAAAGTGGCATTTACTTGAGTAAATCCCCCTTCAGGAGGTCAGGCTGCTAAGCCACTGTGAAAGTGGGGTACTCAGCAACAGAGAAGCTTTGGGGATGCTGTATGTGATCTGCTAATTTGACATCAAAGTCAGTAGATCAATAGGTCCCTGTGCCTCTCCCTGAAATAAATATTTCCTTGCTGTAAAAAGAAACAAATAAATGATGAAAGAGTGCATATTGCTGTGGCTGGGGTGAGATGCTTTGGGGTTTTATTTTATGTTTTGTGAGTTTAAGGCTCTTGGCAGGTGAGAGGATGTGTGGCACCACATAAATATGAAATGGCAGCTGCAGAGGTAGAAAAGGGACATTGGAACATCTCATTTAGGAATAACAAAGGGTAAGCATGGTGCTGTTTTGCCAGGCTGACCTGTGCTGCCCAGGTTGATAACAGTGCAGACCACGAGCCAGCCATAAGACACAACCCCTATGTCAGGTTTGTTGTGACCCCACGTTATCCATGAGGAGATGCAAATCTTCCACTTGCCCAAGCTCTTTCCTCTTTTGGGTGCCCTACAGCACTGAAAACACAGCCACACCTCTGTGGGTATGTGTGCCTCAGAGGTGTGCCACAAACGGGGAGTTTGGCCAGCAGCCTCATTCAGGTGGGTTTTGTGTCCCTTCCTCTTGCCCACAACCGGAGCAGAGCTGAGCCACTGGGGCTTGCATCCAGAAACTCAGGGCAGGGAAACATGGGGTTATATGTTCATATTTGGAGGAGTTTGGGGTTTTTTAATCTGTTATTCAAACATCCAGGAAACATTCATAGAGCTCATATTCTCAAAATTATTTATTATTACTTTTTATTAATTATAGGAACCGCTGTTGCTTTGTCACATGGGAAGTAAACAACTGCTTTGACTAACTAAATACTCAAATCAGGTTGGAGAAGGTTTTAGTAAATTTCATTAATCACACCAACTGTTCATGTGATGTGAAGAAGCAGAAATGGCTGCTCTTAAACATGAGGTTGTACCTGTGCTGCTTCCTTCAAGACAGTTAAAAAAGGTGTTCTGCCCATATCTTGAAATATGTAATGACAGGTGTACTTTTTTATAAGTTAGAGTTTGGAGTTCTTAGAGTTTAATACCACTAATACCTGCTGTATAATTGTTGGGGACACATACCTTCCACTAGCAGCAGAATGAGTTATGTGATTTATAGAGGCAAGTTAAAAGTTTGCAGTGAAATGGGAATTCTGAATGTGCTATGGTATGTCCTGGTCTTATCTATCAGAGGTTGTAAAGGACAGAAATACCAGACTTTGAGACTGGATTAATGAATGCACAGAAGAAAAAAAAAAAAAAAAACAACCAAAAAAACCACCCTTACCCAGCTTTGAAAGTAGTTTCCCAGCAAAAATACCATAAGGCACTCTCAAAAATCTAAACCCATGTTTTTTACTCCAATGTGCTGTAAAATTAATGAAATCTGGTATAGTAAGAGGGTGGAAAAGAATCCAATGCATTGGATATTGATTGATTGAAAGTAATTTGAGAAACTTATTTTACAACTTTAAAAGATGGGAGAATTAATCTACAGTAGACAAATATAAGAAGTACAAGTAATGCTCACAAAAAATTTGGCTTCCATCAATGCATATAAACCCTGTTGGGCCAGCTCCTCAGCAGCATAAGCAATAGTAATCACTCTGAAATCAGTGACCCAAACTTTGACAATTTGGATTGGCTACAGGTCTGCTTGTACTCATTTTTCATACGATAAATACAGAAAGGGCAATGGTAAGACTACTTGCCATGCAGGGCAATTGCTTATCTACCCTGATCAAAAGGGATAATTCCCAGATCGGAGTCAGATGATTAATCTGTGCACATTGTTCACTCCAAGGTCTTTGTATTGTGGTCAGCAGCCCATGAAAAACCTGAGTGGGATGGAACACCACCTCTTCTCCCCTTGGCTGCCAGACAGTAACAACTTTCTGTCACTACTTGCCTGGTCCAGATTCACTCAGTGGCCTGGAGCTAAAAGACACATAACAACTAATGAACCTTTGTAATTAGTGTAGTTCCCACTTCTACACTTGAATGATACATTTAAGGCCATTTAGCAAAATTACACAGTATTCTTTGAAGACGAAAGTGTCTGCTTTTCACAGGCATAATTTTGTATGTCCTCTCTTGGAAAATTGCGGGTGGATTATATAACTGTTATGGGTGTTTATTATTATCTGTACTGAGAAATCAATTGGTGCTGCAGAGGATAACAGCAAACACTTAGAGCAAAGATATTCTCCCCTGGTGATAAAGATGACAATGATAGATGGTAAATAGATGGTCAGAGAAAACCCTACTGTTAGCCTGGCAGGATTGACCTTAAACAGCTATGTAGACTGTTGCAGCCTGCAACCAAAGCAAAAGTAATGGTTGCAATACACATGGAGGCTGTGTGCCAGCAACAAAATTGCTTTTGCATCATTTTTGTTTGTGTTTAGAAAAAATGCTCTTGAGTCTGTTTGCTTGAGTAGTGAAGCAAGAATTTAATTATTTCAGTGTGAGCCTCTGGCCTGAAGTGGAATATCAGCCACTAGTCCTTCACTGTTTATTCAGGCAAAAAAACAATACAAAAATATATCCAAGTGTTTGACTTTCTCATGGTCCTCTGAAAACCTCAGTCACTGTGTCTATTTAGTATCCCATGATTGAAAGAAAGCACGTGCCAGTGCTGCGCTCCTGGTTCCTGGCTCAGCCTTTCAGTTTATCCTTTCTGTAGCTTTAAGTGCTGGTGGCAGGGATATCTTCAAGGATTATTGTCACGTGAAGTCTTACAGAGGTCACAGTGACATGACAGACTCTTTGCCAGGCATGGTACAAATGCATCATGAACCACAATACCTGCCTGGAGTGAGGCACAAACCCTATCTGTGGCAAGTAGGAAACCCCCAGTGCTTTCTGTCATAAAGACAAAATGCCCAGTTTAATTCCAGCTAGGCTATTTAGCTTGTCCAGTCACATTTGCCAGTGGTGTATCACTGGGATATAGCACTGTGCATTTCCTGCTTTGACTGCTGCTTAACAAACTGTTCACTGTCACACAGTTAGCTGGTACTTATACCATGGGCATTCTCATGTCTGGGAAATAAGCAGAGCTGATTGAACTGGTCCACATCATAATGCAGAATTAATTGCACCTCAGAGAAAAATTAGTATAGGCCTAAATCTACCTCCCCTGAATTCAGTAACAAACTGTGACTGATTTTGGGGCAAATCTGGCTCCAGTCCTTCATTAGCAGATGGACCTTGGATATCAGTGAGTGAAACTTGCACTGTATATGTATGATAGTATTGATTTGCTATGGGGCCTAATAAATAACTTTCTGTTACCTCTTCAGGTCCTCCCCTTGCCAATTATAAAAACCTGTTTTCTGAAGGGCAGTGTTAGCACTGTTGGGGAAAGCTAGCAACATTCATGTGAAAGAAAAAGAATTAAAATGGGGTAGATATTAGAACTGCAAGACCAAATTACTGTCTACTGGGGAAAATGACTATGAGTGTGCCTAATGACATCCCTTAGAAAGGGATACTCAGCTAAGAAAATATATTGTCATTTATATTGATAATCTGCTGTATTAATGCTGGGAAATAGTTTAACTTAGGCAATTAAAACAATTTAGGGGGTCTGCATTTAAAGGTCCAGTGGAGTATCAAAGTGACAGACATTTCTTTCCCATTAGGATCTCAGATATGCTTAGAGTTCATGATAACAAAAAAATGGCAAATTAATATGAAAGCCTAAAACAAAGAATGCTTAACACCCTTAATTGAGATGACAACCAAAGTAACAGATGTCAGAATAAATATGTTATAATGGTAGTGAAAAATAAACTGAAATAAAGCAGATTCCATTCTGACCCTATTAAAATTTGATATAGTTTAATGCAAGTTGAACAGTCCCTGTCCAACCACAGCTATGAAAAGTCAAATTAGATTATACCACTGGATATATGGTTAGCTCATATAGTGCTGAATGGGATTTAATTCATCTCTGGTGACTGTTCAGTTGTGGTCAGGACGTTCTAACATATTTGCCTTGATTTTCCATAACTGTATTTAAAGCAAGGTAACATCTGGCTGGGTAGACAAGGTTTTAGTTTACACTTGAAGGCTTTGTGTTTTGTAGGGTGATTTTTATGACATAACTACTTCAACAATAGCCCTTGCATAGACACAATAGCACCAGCGGGGAAAAAAAATAAGTAAAAACAAAATAGAAGTGGTGGTTTTGATGTTATGGCTTATATCGCTTGCCAGACTGGAATGCATCTTATAGGCAAAAAGCCTCTAATTATGTAGGAGGAGTTTACTGGCAGAACTCTACCAGCACGACAAAACTTTCAAGTGTAAACTGGAGCTAAGTGCTTATTTAAGTCAGCGTGTCTTCTAACCACTTAACAAAGTATAATTTGCTTTCCAAAGCCTCCCCTTCCCCAGCCACACAGTGCGTCTGACTCTTACCTACTTCAGAAGTCAACAGAAGGACGCCAGCCCACCTGAGAGGGAGGATCAGGCTTGATCCTTTAGAGAAAGGCTGCTTTAATGGGATTCTCCCACTAGCAGAGGGTGGTATAATGAGAAAAGCAACACCCTGCGAAGTACAAAAACATGCAAAAAATTAGTCCTGCTTGTCCTCCTCCTACTTACACATTTATGTGACTTTTCACCCTCCTATGTAACTTGTGTCAGCTCTAACTTCCTTACTAATCGGCGCACAGGTATGGCTGGGACAGAAGGGATTTAAGAGATGTTCTGGGATACCAGGCATGCTGTCCTGCATGGAACAGGTTCTCCCTCTGTCCATACAACTGCTGGCTCTGGCTGCCATAACCAGCTGCAGGAGACTCTTTTTGTGTCTGTGGATGGGCTGGTGTGGCTGTAATGCTGTGTGAGGAAACCTTACCGGCTCAGGTTGTTGATAGTTTGGCTCATTCTTCCAATCCACAGAGCAGATGTACCCAGGAAGGCTGGGCAGGAGGTCACATTTAAAGCATTACAGCAACTGAGCCAAACTATACCTGCCTCTTGTATTTCTGACTGTTGACATCACTAATTTAGTAAGTTCTGGCTGTACCCTTTCCGTTCTTCCCTGCATCCAAAAAACTCCAACATCAAGTCAGACATGTAAACACCTATTTTGTACTTTTTCTTGCATTTGGGTTTTAAAGGGCAAAGAAAAAAAAATGAGAGAGAGAGAGGAAACTGTAAGATCACGTTCCAGAAATATTTTGAAAATCCACAGGCTTAATGAGAGAAAAGAACTAAATGCATGAATGTTGTCACTGGCAAGCCATCTGGAGCATGCAAGTGAAAAACCCCTTCAAAAATCTTAAAAGTAAATGATCATGCAAAAGCATGGATAGTCTGCACTTGAGGCAAAAGGTGTTTAATTAGAATGGGAAAAGTCTTTGTTCTAAGTAATAAAAGGTAAAATTCCAGAGTAGATGAGAGAAATCCAAACTCCTTAAACATTTGACAGTTTTAAAGAGAAATCTGCAAGGGTTCAGGCATAAACCCACACAAGGAGAGGCAGAGGAGGCCAGACTGCTTGGGCAGCTCTGCTGAGACATTGCAAGTGCTGAGAAGTCGGTCTCTGTCCATGTAGGGTGATTCAAAGTCAGGCATACAGACATTCCCAGCAACCACAGAGTAGAATAAGCAGCCTCCAAAGGATGATGAAAAATCCCACGTGCTCATCAGTGAGCCTTGAATTAGTCAGACACCTCAGCTTTGGTCCTTACTCTCAGAGCTGTTAATTGATTTTATATTAGATGGCATCTACTTTACACAGGACACAAATAATCCTGGAATCAGGGACAAGCAATACAACCAAAGGAATTATGAGTTCAAGGAGCCTCATAAAACAGAGGGTGTTGGAGTGCCAGCGCTGCCTGTGCTTGGAGCACACCTGGTTGCTCAGAAACAGGACTGCAAGCACATGAAGCATGTCACAAATCTGAGATTCACCAACTAAAGCCCTCATTTGGAGGCTGGTAGGACAACTATGGGCATTACAGCTTTGGAATTTAGCATGGCCAGAAGGAACTGCCTAAGGAGTGAGGCACCCCATAATTTTGGAGGTCTAACTAAAAAGATGCACATACTACAGTGACTACTTAACATGACAAAAGCTTTTATATGAAACAGTCCAATTTCCTGAGTGAAAAAAAACCCTGGAAAAATCCTCAGTGTGCTGTGAGCTGAAAATGTTCTCTTTTCTTTTTAATTTGTTCTGGATATACCAAAGTTAGGTATTAGTAGTATAATCTTTAGACTCAAATTGTTTCTAATACAATCCACACTTTGCAACAAGTTTTACTGAATGAATGTCATGACTAAGCTTTGAATAATTTGGGTCCTATTACATTTTTAATAGCATTTTCCAGTTTAGTGCATTCTCCCTTCTCTGTAATGGTTGCCATTATAAGTTTATAAGCAGATTTCCTAGCAAGGGGATTTATCACCTAGAGCTTTCCTATGGAGACACTAATCAATATTAGCAACCATTTTTTGAATTACACTTATGACACAATTATACAGCTACCAAATGCACTGCATTTCTCCTCATTTGCAAGATCACTCACGTTTACTGAAATTTATTGTATTGAATTTATGGATATAAAAGGACACTGTCAAAAGCTGTATTTTTTCTCAGTGTTGGCCAAGACAAAAGCTTTAAGATTCTATTCCAACTTCTGACCAGCACGTGTGAGAAGACTCATTATCTGCTTTGAAGCCTAAACCATTTTCTAGCTACGTATTTTAAAAGCGCTTTCCAGAAGTGGAAGTGTGATTACCTAGGACTATGTAGTGCAAGCAAATCATCTAGAGCAGGTAGCAAATGATATGAAAAATACACAGATGGTTGTCAGGAATCTTTCCTTCCTGTTGGAACAGAAGAGCCAATTTATACACTAGCAAAAAGAAAGTAATCTCATTGCTCTCAGAGGAAAAAAGACAAATGTTGAGTGTTATCAAAGATACTGTAGCCGTGTTTCTGACCCTCAAGAAGGAGTTGAAACTACCCAGTGGTAGCTGAAATCCTGTTAAGATCCCTAACCAGCCAACTGCAGTTTACTCTGATCAGAAAGCACTCTTATTTTAATGGATGAGTACATGATATTTTGACTCTGCCACACTAACTTTTCTGGTCATTTAATTGGAAAGAAGATGCTCAAGATTCCTGGGGCCAATGCCAAAAAAGGAGCTCAGCTTTGAATGAGGGATTTACACTGCTTAACTCTGACACTCAGCTTGTGCAGTGTGCTGTTTTCAGAGCACCAAACTCTTCGAAGACCACACATTGCACAGGTGCCACAACTGCCTGCACTGTAGTACATACCTAGCATGTCCAGGGCACAAACAGAAGCGTCCTACCCAGCTCTGATGTGTTAAACACAGCCAAAGTTCTTAGAGAAAAGTAACAGCTTTTTGCTGGCTTATTGTTTGCTGTGTTGGTTTGGCTTGGACTGGATTGGGGTTATTTTGCTAACAATGTCAGCACTCTCCCTTTTTTCTGTGTATCTCAATGTTTACTTTTTGCCTCAGACTGTGTTTTGATTTCTGAAGGTCCTCATTCAATGACCCAATTGCCTCTGTCCCAGCTACAAATTTTTTGAGGATCCCTAGAGGGGCAGTGGACTGCAATGCTTATCACACATAAGCTTTGGATCTTACACAAAATGTAGCTTTGTCCTTTTTTCTTTTACCCCTGTGAAAGTCATGAAAGTCATGAGTGTTTGTAAGAAAATGTTTTCTCTTCCACTTGTGATAGAGACTTAGTAGATCAGCTGAAATTGCCTGGATGTTCTAAACTTATAAGCATCATCCCACCAGAGATGTGTTCTTGAATGTTAAATTTAGGCTAATTGGAGGCATATCCTTTAATTTAGCAAGCTGAGGTTACTAATACAGATCAAGAGCTAAAAATTAACAGTGGAGCTGATGTATGCTAAATGCCTAAGTGATATCTTAACCTATAATTATACAAGTTCTGTTAATAGTGAATAATTCAAATCTGCAGGGATTTCAATAGTCTAATGGGCTGTTCCAATTTACATTATGGTTGCTAGGTTTCATTAAAATGAGCAAAAAGCTGCATAGCGTAGCAGAAGAAAATTGGTGTTTGAAGTTATCACCCAGAAATCAAAACATAAAATTTAAATTAGAAGGTGTCCAAGCAACAATGACACCAAAGCCTAGCATGGATAATGAAAGTAGGAAGACAGGGAGTTTGCAGGGATTAGTGAAGGAAGACAGCACTACTAGCAACACGCTCCGTAACAGCGATACCTTAAATTCCGCGCTACTGTATGTAAGGAGTTCACAACATATTACAAACCTCCATTAAGCCTTGCTGCGTTCTTCTGAATTATTTAAATTTTGTTATCGCTGATTTGCAGGTGGCAGGCTGAGGCATGATAAGGCACCAGGCTTATCTGGAGTTTTGGGATGACTCAGTAGGATGTGAGAGCTGTGGCTGGGGGCTGTAGCTTCCCTGCTAGCCCTCTGATGGCTACCCCACACCATCTCTCTGGGGGGCTGCTCAGCCATCCCCCTCCTCCACCAGCCACTGCCAGTTTCAGCCTCATACCACCGACTTCAGTCTTCAGCTGGGCTGAGACACCTGTCTTTGGGAGGCTGCTGAACACCAGATCACCCAGAGCAATATGGGTTAAAGCTACTGCAGACACCTGACCTGCAGTGCAGTCCCACAAACACATCAGCGTGGTGGCAAGGATGGCAAAGCACAGTAGGGAGGGAGAGCAGGAGCTTGGAACGATCACCTCCAGCCAGAGCTGGCACCAGGGAAAGTGCAGCATGGCCAGCCACTGCCACGTGTGTTTCTGTGGACCTGGCACACACTTTTGGCAGACCATGGTGTACAACCCCAAACCCAAATGACAGCCACGGCCTCCTCTGAATCAAGCCCACCAAGGTCTGAGAGTAAGGCCAAGTCTTGCTGACTCAAGGCTTAAATCTGTCAGTGTGACTTATTGCTGTGGTCTCACCCATCTCCTGTTCTTCTGAGCCATACTGCATGCAGCTGAACTATTTTTGGAACAACAGGGTTAAATTAGATTACTTACTAGATAATAAAAATGCTGCATAATTTAATAGGAATGAGAAGTGTTTGTTACAATTTGGCAGAAGTCAAGCTGTCTGACACGTTTTGATATCTAAATTTGACTTTAAATTTCTTTATAAGTTCTTCTGGAGCATACTTTAAATATAGAGTGTCTCTGCTTCTTATGAGCAGATGAAAAACTAAAATAAGTGTTCTTTTCTACCTAAAGATTAGCTATTTCCTTAATGTTTAGTTAGTTGTGTATGCTACTTTTCCAAGATTCAGGCCAAATTCCCCATTTGTATATAATTTCAGTTTCTGAACTTACATTTAAGTATCTGAATTTCTCTAAAGAGACAGAAGTACAGAGGGGTTTTGTTTGGTCTTTTTTAAAAATTTAAACATTTTTAAGCTCTGCAGTTTCTACATTAGTCAATAAGCCATGTGATAAAGAGTTATAATTAAATAGTTATCTCTTTATAAAATAGGTCTTTCCAACAGCTTCTTTTTATTTTATTCTGAATCAAAGTAACCTCTTACGTTTCAGTCTGAAATAGACATATCCATTTTGCAACGTATTGCTAAATATCTCTAATTTACATAAGAAGCAACAGCAAAACTCCACGTACATTATGTTAGTTAAATTATTATTATTATGTAATTACATAATGGAGAAATAGCAAATTCAAACTCTTAAAATGCTGATCATGAACTATATTAAATTATAGTATTGCCTCAACTGCAGGGCAGGTGTGCTCAGTGGCACACCCTACATCATGCAGACAATGGGATAAACTGGAGCACAACACAGCTCTTCTCCAGGAAACTGAAGGAGATTTTGCAGGCCTTTGCTGTGTCCTGAACCAGGACTAGAGCCTCTTTAGGGCTCATGGCTGTAGGTCTAAGGAGAAGCAATACCTAGTGATTCACCATAAACACGTATTTCACTAAGTCATGGATTAATGTGTTTTTGTGGGAAGGTTCCTCCTGAAACTGCAGGCAAAAAGAAACCCTTCCTAAGCCTGCTTTTACATGCACCAGACTACAGAGAGTCAGCAGGGGCAGATTAGGCTCAGGAACACAGGGTGCATCCATCAATGACTGCAATGCCCAGAGCCCCTCCTTAGCCTGGCCCTGCAAGCTGAGTGCTCCTGAGCCAAGCACTGCCTCCCAGCAGTCCAACAGAACAGTAAGAACCTATAGGAATCACATACTTTATTAATTCACTGGCTGGAAAACACTTCCAGATTGACAGATGCCTTGTTACTACAGAGTCATGTTAAGCAATAGCAACACAAATCAATAAAAATCATCAAATAATTAAGAATCTTCAGTCACTTAACACCCACTGCAACTGCCATTAGCAAGAGGTTTGAGGGCTGTTCATAAATCTCTTTAGCATATTATAAATTCCCTATAGAGCACTCAGATGCCCCAGCTGTGGTGATTTATGCTGCATACACTGCAATCCTGTCCCTGTGCTATTAACTGTGATGGTTTCACATTTAAAAATGGTGTTCTGGGGATATGGCTGAGGACACAGCACACTGGAGACTCACTAGTGAGAGGAGACATAGACAGTCTCATGCAGGAGATCAGACCATGACTCACCACATAACCCGGAGGAACTTATTTACCTTCTCATTTTAAGCGTAACCCTCAGCATAAGAAATGTGCGTCAAAATTTAATCACTCCATGAACTGTTATGTAGTCTGATTAATGATATTTAGAGAGCACTTGGGGATCCCTGGATAAAGGTTGGGGTTTTAGTCAATCTGTTATTTCTGCCCTCAGAGTTTTCATTTCTTGTGTCAGGTCCCAGAGTTAAAAGGAGTTCTCTCTAACTCTCTGTATGCACTTGGTGAAACTGGCTGCTGGTGTCAAATGCCAGCATATTCACAGGGCGTAAACCGTCTGGTTTTGCTGAAACTAAATATTCCCATGTTTACTGAGGAAAATAGATGCAGACACTTTCAGTTCTTGCAGCTGTTCTTTCCCGGGAAACAGTAGGAGAAGATTTTTTCTCTCCAAAGCAGAGGAATAGTAAGCTTGATTGACATCCTGCAAACTGCAGATCTTGCAGGCTCAAATTATTTTCCTTGTTTTGCTTCAGAAGTCCTTCCCCCTTCCTCACTTGGGGAGTAATAACGCCTCAGCAAGTGTATTTCTCATAGTTTGTGGGCAGTAGGACAGGCTGTCAGGGGAACTGAGATTGTATCGCGTGCTAATAAACACAATTTAAAGAAAATAAATCAAAGCAATGCTTCTCACACTTTCAGATAGTTCTGACACAGAGAGATGAAGTAACCTGTGATACATAACCCTGGTTATGCTTCACCTTGTCCTTATTTTGCAAGCAGTTCCTGAGAGGCTCTCTCCTGTCTTCCAGACTCTCTAACCCCCCTGGGAGCTGTCAGGATAGGGCAGGAGGAGCTGCTCTTTTCTACAAAATAAGACTTTCAATATAGGTCTTGCTTACTATATCTATTCTAATTTTTTTAACTGTTTCAGCATTGGTTTTTTGGAATGAACAATCTGTTTTCTGGGAACATCTAGACCTGCCCTGCCCTGCCTTTTAAATATGCTTAAAAGGCAATGATGGCATAACTACATTCACAGGAATTAAGGGTCAAAACAAGCTTGTTCTTCAAAAAATACTATTGCCAAAGTGTTGATGAGTATAGCATTTGTGTCTCAATCAAAGATCTTCTGATGTATTTCAAACAAAAACTATATTAAGAGAGACAGAACAGCACTACCACGGAATGATTGGGGCATTCATTGGACACAGACCCAGACTTGAGAGCCTGGGCCAGTGGGTGTTTAATTGCTTATACGAAGTGTTGCAGTTCCAAGCAGGGATACCAAGAGAACCAGTATGGATGCAGGAGTTCAGAGAAGAGTTTTTCACATCCTTGCTATGTACCTCCAAATGCAACCACTGGCTAGTTTGGGACTCTCCTCATTTTGTGAGGAAAGATGAGAAGATTTTTGGTTTAGCTCAATGTAGAAGAATTATTTTATTTTTACATCTTAAAAGGTTATAACCAAAACCAACTATTTACCCAAATACTGAGAAATAAAAAAGGGTCATAAATTACTACAGAGTAGGATCTCTTGGTCTTTCTTCTTCCATCTCTTAATCTAAGCTTTTTGGACAAAACAGGGATAAGTTATCTGCAGATTTTGTTTATTTCGAGATTACCTTAACACAGTTTCTTGTCATTTCTGACTAAAGAGACAGGATCTGCAAATACTTTTGTCAACAAACTCTCATAAGGAAATTACCTGTCAATTGGATCACTAATTTCTGTTTCAAGTAAGAAACTGGAAAAGGGCACTGAGGAGGCAGCAGTGGTTTAGCTATTGCCACTCAGGGAGGATATGCTCCTAATTACACACTGGAAAACTAACCACATGGCTCCTACTGGCCTCTCCCGCCCATCCACATAAGAGCTGCAGTCAGCCCTGAGTTACAGTTTGCCAAGGTGATAAAGAACATTAGAAATGAGCTATAGTGATGGGATAACGCTGTAAAATACTGCCATGTGCTGTCTACCAGATAACTGATGACAGATCTAGAAGGGCAATGATTTTTGAAAGTTACAATGCCATAGTAAATAACATAAAAGTGTATGTAGTACACTAACTTTAATGTGCAGTGAGTAGCAGAAGTTCTGTCTGAACCAACATCAGGTGACCAGGAAAGGGTAGGTAACAGCAGAGATGCTGAGTCAATGCTCTGTAGCTGGGGAAGCAGCTCTCTCAAATTCCCAGCAACAGCAGCATAAGTGAGAACTCACGTCTACACAGTCACAGTTGAGGGAATGACACTTACTAGCACATAGCTGTTTTGCCATTTTGTTTGGATGTTTGTGTCTTTTAGATCTGACAAACTGAGTAGATGAGCAGTGCAAATTAAAGGACACCTTGACACAGCATGCAAGTTGACACATGAGGTATTTAGGGTAAATGACACTGAGACCAAGTAGGGGAAAGTTAGGAGCAAAGCCATCTTGGTGGGTATGAGAGGAATTTCAAAATAACTGAAAGACAACTTAGAAAGGTGAGCATTATGAATGAGATTTTGACAAGGCAGTTGTCAAAACTCCAGTTTTGTTCAAAGTCCAGTTCCCCCTTGTACTTGAATCACCAGTTAGCTGTCTTTGGCCTGTATCTGTGCATGGTATAATGCCAAAAATTACTGGCTATCTACCCTTGATCAAAGAGAATGTTTTCATTGACTATTTCTGTATTGCAGAAGACAATGAGCCTCATTCTCTGATCTTTTAATTGTTTACTGTACTTGGATTATGCCAATGGGACATGCTAAGTTTTAACCCACTGAGGGAGAAACCCACACATTTGTGTCCCTGCTCAAGCTACAAAGAAAGGGGAGTGCCAACTTTACAAACCTTACAGGGCTATGCAGCACAGTGAGGGGGTCTTCCACCCAGCTGGCAACCCAGGTACAGCTGGGCAGTAGCTGTCACCCAGTCATGTTCCCAATAAAACAAGACACTAGCACAGAACCTACAAGGAAAGACATGAGCTAATTTTTTGCAGCTTGTTCTTTTTCATAGCATCTCTGCTTCTATTAAATTATTTTGTTGTTATGATATGCTGCTGAATTGTTTCTGGAATATGCTGACATGCCTAGTAAAAACAGATGTTAGGGGAATGTTTTGCTCAGTGTACCTGAAAGTTTATCATCCTATGGAGTTTGGGAAGATGTCTTAATTATATTTTTATGCCGCAGTGAAAGATAATTTCATATCCCCATTTAATTATCAATGCAGAATGTTCTGCAATAATATATTATTATGTCTGAACCTGATGTTGTGATGGCTTAAAATAGCCTCCAGGGCAGCTCAGTTGTGTGAAACAAAACTGGGACAATTCCTAAAAGCTCAAGAGGGGCTGCAGATCTATTAGTTTTGGCAGCAATAAAGTAATTGGGATAAGGATGAACTTTTTAAAATGGGAATAATTATTTTTCCTAGTTTAATGAAAAATGAAATAAAAACATTTAAGGATTTTTTTTTAATAGATTTCCAATACTAGCAGAATTTGAAAAACAAGCTGTATGTGCTATCATGAGCAGATGAGTTGAAATTTTTTTTTCATCTATCCTGCCCACCTGTGTAGGCATTTCAAAAGTGTTCTTTCACCTGACTGTCTGGACACTTAGCATCATCTGATACCTAATCATGGCCCCACCTTGTCCTAATTGCTTTTGTTTTGCTCATACTCATTTTCTTCTAATCAAGAGATAAAAAACTGGGTTTCGACGTTATATAAGGTGGCAGGCAGGATTCCACTGGCTTGTAGGGACTGATGGAAAAATTCAAGTTCAAGCTCACAGAGATAAGTTTCTGTATCTATATTTAGGCATATAAAGGAGAGGTCTGTTTTTCTAGAACATCTGCACTTTGTTACTTTGTCAACATACATATATTTATCTGCTCTCCCAGTTCACAGTGGGTTTTCACCACCTACATTTTAAAGCACTTCTCTGTCCATCCAAGGCAAGCATCTGCTGACAGAAGTATGTAAACATGTCTTTAGGGAGCTCATCTAAAAAAAAAAAAAAAAGTTGCAGAAATCACCAAAAAAGTACTAGGAGTACTAGCAGGTCCCGCCGCAGTGAAACGCGAACCACAGAGTTTCCCCTGACAACTGCGTTAGAACAGCGCTGTGAAGAGCACAACTCGTCACTCCAGTTACGACAGATTTTTTTTATTATTATTTTTAATAAACTAAGAGATCGCACAGGTGCGGTGCCAGCAGGCGGAGGGGTGACCCTGGGGTGACACGGCCGCTCCCAAGGCTCATTTTCCAGCCTTTTGTCCGTGCCCGGCGCCGCCGCCACCCGAGGCCGCCGGGCAGCATCGGGGCACGGCCGAGCCCGCTCCGCGCCTGCGCCACCGGGCCCGCCGCGCCTGCGCACTGCGGGGCGCCGAGCGGCGGCGGCGGGCGAGCCGGCACATGCGCCCTGGCGGCTCCCGAGGAGGGGAGGAGGCGCGGGGAGGAGCGGTGGCCGCGTTCTCCCATTTAGCTGCGAGGGAGCGGGAGAAGCCGGGCGGCCGCCGGGGACCGCCGGAGGGGGGTGGGGGGAGCCACTGTCGCTGTGGCCGCCGCTCCCTGCTCCTCCTCCTTCGTGGAGCGCCCTCCACCCCGCCCTCTCCCCGCCCGGGACCGAGTCTGGTGGCCACAAAATGGCGGACGGGGAGCTGAACGTGGACAGCCTCATCACCCGGCTGCTGGAAGGTGAGCGGGGCGCCGCGGGGAGCCAGAGGGCACCGCTGCCGCTCCCCGCGGGAGGAGCCGGGGTTGCCGGCGCGGTGCGGGCCAAGCGGGGCAGCGCCTTCCCTGCACCTCTGGGCCGGGGTGGCGGCCGGAGCGGGCTCGGCTCGGCTCGGCTCGGCTCGGCGCGTCCCGCCGGTGCCCCGAGCCCCGGCCCTGCAGCCCCGCGGAGGGAGGAGGAGGGGCTGCTGTGCGCGGGGGGTGCCCGCCCTGTCTGGCTGCTTTCCTATTTAATAGGAATTTAATTTTAAAAAGCCTCGTTTTCCGTCTTCCGTTCTTTACCCCTCTGCAGCTGCCTGGCTGAGGGGCGAGCTGGGGACGCCTCGCTGGCTGAGCTCTTGAGCGGCCTTTTCCCCCCCGCCCCTCTCTGGTCGGGTTGTAGTCGCAGTCCTCCGTGTGTGAAATTACGTCTGCGAGCTGCGTTAGGTGTGGGGCTGTGTGTACGTGAGTGTCGGTGGGAGCAGAGGGATTTAGTGCGCTGACATTCCTCAGCCTGCCTACGGGGCAGTCTCCAGAAGTGGCTCTCATGGGTGGCTGATGAAGGCTGTGAAGGGTTTTCTGTGTATTAAATAGGTTTTCTGCCCTTTAAAGTAACGAAAAAGCTCACTTATTGCCTGCTTTTGGAGAAGCCGAGGAATTACTGCTAGCGTTTTCTTTTTATTTAAGTTACCTCGTGAATGTTTAGTCTTCTTGGGCCTCTTCTCCATTAATCTTTCATTCCACATTCAACAAATACCTGGTATGCTGGAGATGAGATGAGAGTACTTGCATGGGTATGCACTGTTCATTTATTTGGTTACTGTACTCCTTAGATAGTTGGATCACATTGCAGAAGGCTTATAGAAAGGAATTTATGGAGCATGTATAGTTTGGGAATTGAAACAAGTTTTGTAAGGCTGAGCTTTTGTTCAGCCGAGTTTCTACAAAGTAGGGGGTTTAAGGCTTTAAGGACTTTTTAGTAGCTGCTGTCTTACCCTTTTCGATGTGAAAATTACGAGCAGCAAAATCAGTGTTTAGAAATACATAAAGTCTTTGAACAGTTGTGCTTATGTTTGTGGTTTAAGGTATGCAGTGTAGTATAGTATGAAGAAACAAGTATCAGTTGAAGTTTCTCTTAGATCGCTAATGCAGATAAAGCTTTCTTTTTCTGGATGTTGAAACACAGATTAATAGGTAGGTTTTTAAGACAAACTAAATAATAACCTAGTGAGTGTTGGCATTTTAGGGCAGATTTTTTTGGGGGGGACATTAAGATACACGTATATTTATGGTTCTGGGGGTTTTGAGACACTTTAAATAATATATTTAAAAGATAATTGTTCCACCATAATGTAGTAATTTAAATATAGATTTCTTTAAGAGGAGGGGATTCTGCAGTGTTTTGGCATGCAACTTGTCAGATTGTTCTGTTCCCTCTTAATCATTACTCTGCTTATTTATTTATTTTGTTCTGAAAACTTCTAAAATATATGTTCCATACAGTTTACGTACACCTTAAATACTTGTGTTACAACTTTGTAGCTTTTTGGGTTATGGTTGTTACCTTGTGTTTCAGCAGCTTAACCTTGTGCTTTTTGTCTTCCATACTTTAATCTTTAGGGATATATGTATGTACAACTTCTGAACCAAGCCTTACTTGTAATTTTTCTTTTCTGTTTCTGAGTCTGTTTTTAACTCTAAGCAGAGATTATGAAGATTTTTAAGGGGAATGGGGTGCTTTCTGTCTGTTTGTCGTCTGCTTACATTAGAGGAGTACCTTGTACAACATCTTGTATCTGAAACATAATAGGTGATTCTTACAGGTTTTGTTTGAAAAAAAAGATAGGAATTAAAGAAATGTGTTGTGTGTCGATTATTTTTACTTTCTTTTTACTGTCTTTTATTTGTTGCACTGCTAGCATATAGCATTCTAAGCTGTGGTTCAAATAGCAGTGTTCCACAATGAAGGGTTTTTTTGTTGTTTGTTTGTTTTTTTCTGTACAATTGGCAACTCACATTCTGGAGCTCATGCTGTTGCTTAGCTGACCTGTTCTGGTAAAGTGAGTGTGAATCCCTCCCCACGCTGGTTGCGCAGAAAAATTTCTGTTGACTCTTATCTCCAGTTAAATTGTTCGAAGCAAGTTGTTTGGCTCCATTATTCACACTTCAACTTTGACTTAAAAGGATAAGGAAGCATGGCTTTTGTGGTGTAAGCACAGTGAAATAATAAAGACATTTTCATTAAATGTTGTCATGCAGTATATATTTAGTCCTTTTGGTTGCTTTGAGTGATATGTATGGCTTTAAGTTTGAATAACAGCCTACAGTTGTCTCTCAGTGCTGCTACACACTATTTTTCAAAGGTAGCAAATACATATCAAAAGCCACAGCAATAGGAAACTTCACTGCTGTCACTGGGTTGCTGGGTGGTGACACCTGTTTCTATGCTGTGATATTAACTGTCAGGAGTTCTCGCTCCTACTTTAATTAGGTTACTCTAACTGTTTTTATCCTTGTTGCTTCTGGGTTATATGTCACATTAACTTGCCTTTTGATTGGAATTACCTGTTCAGATTGTCTATTTTCTTTGTGTTTAATTGTGATTTTGGCTTCTTTTTCTGATAGCGGTATGAAATGGCCTACAGCTGGGCTGCTTGGGAGAGTTCAAGAATGTCTTCCCAGTCCTCAAGGAGTGTGCCCACATGCTTATCTTGAATGTATATTTACTTACTTTGTAGATTATTTGAGTGCTGAAAGCCAGATTGATTACCTCTTGAGTTAAATTTAGAGATGGTTTTCATAGACTCATCTGAACCAGGGCATAATGGATGTTAATAGTCTTCTAGGACATTAACTTTTAATTTCTATATTCTTTAACTTTTAATTTCCATGTTCTTTTGTATATACCAAGTTCTTATCCTCTATTCATTGGCTAAGTGGTGAATTTAGGAATGGTAAGATCTCATTTTGCATTGATTTTCTCTTGTCACGTGTCTAGTACTTGGCCACTAGTTAGTGATACCTTTTAAATAACTACTGTTTGGAAATGGTGGGAAGGTAAAAACTCAAGTGTATACATAAAATCTGAACATAGCAATGCTTATTTTATCTCTGTCTACCAGGTACCATCTGCCAGATTTAAATTGTCGTTCCTGTTGCTTTACTAGAAGAATGAGGGAGATGCTGATGCTCTGACATGTGTGCCTCACTATCTTGGAGACACTTTGAGTTTTATTGTCTGTCATGAGTGAATCCGCAAAAATTTGCAGGTCATTTAAATACAGAATTCCATAGCTTTGCCAAAAGACTCTTAAGAGTGATATGTGACCATGAAAGTGAATAAGCCAAATTCATTCAAAGAGTATTTCCTTCTTGTGCTGGTATGCCAAATCACAGGTCAGGCTTAGCTGTGTTATGGCACACGAAGATGGTGGTCTTATTTTTGCTTCAGTGTGTGTACTTATTTCATGTTTGTGGGGTTTTTGTTTGTTTTTTTTTTTTTTTCCTTCTATCATCCCAGCTGTGCCATCTGGTGGATAGATTTTTTTCCCTGTCTGTTCTAGCTGTGGACAGCACAGGAATATGCACACGTGAGACTGCCATGAGCACATCAGATGTGGAATACAGAACCATAACATGGTTGGTTTGGAAGGAGCTTGTGAAGGTCACCTGGTACAACCCCTCTCTAGTGAGAGGGACTGCTTCAACTAGATCAGGTTGCTCAGAGCCCTGTCCAGTGTGATCTTGAATGTTTCCGGGAATGGAGCATCCAACACCTCTCTGGGCAACCTGTTCAGTGTTTCGTCAATGTCACTGTAAAAGAATTTCGTCCATATATCTAGTCTTAACCTACTTTTTTTTTTTTGGTGTAAATCTGTTCCCCTTGTGCAACTGCAACAAGCCCTATTAAAAAGTATGTCCCTGTATTTCTTATAAGCCCTCTAAGTATTGGAAGGCTGTGATTCACATGTCTCCTTGAATCCTACCCTCTAATGTGAAGAGAGGTTTTTTTCCCAATGTAATTTTTTTCTCTTGGGCTCTGCAGCTGAAATTGTTACTTGTGTTTTGTCTCATCTAGGAATACCATGTATCCCTACCTGGAAATACCCTGAAATTTGCAACAATGCTGAGCTAAATGGGTGCACCAGGTCTACATTTAAGCCAGATTCTAAGCTCATGTGAATTTAGTGGTGTGTGGAAAAGGTTGCCTCTATATCAAAGCAAAGATACTGGAAGAGGTGCAGCCTTGACTTGTAAAGAGTGCTGTGAATGGTGTTAAGTAAGATTTCTTTATTTCTGTCACTTTTTTGTCAGGGTGTTGGGCTTCCTGTTTCTGTGCTGTCATTTAAAATTTCTGGGTATAAAGCAGCCCAGCTGGAATGAATCTCTGCGCTTTTAAGTTTATAGGTGTCTGTTAGTAAACACTATGGAATTTACCATATGGAAGACGACGTACTTGGGGAAACCCAGACACAGTAACCTTAGGTACAAGATGGCTTTCTGTAAAGGGGTTTCATTTATGTTGCTGCACAGACAAATTTTCCTTGTCTGGGCGAGACACCTTGCTTGCCTAAATTTAGCTGTCCTAATTAAAATGAACAATTAGAATTAATCTGACTGAACTTAATGTGGATCTTTTCTAAACAAATTTATTTTTGGTGAGGCTGAGGGGTACTATTTCTGATAGTACCAATGCACTAAAGAAACTGGGAAATACTTATCCAAGAAGAGACTTGTTGGACTACAAGTAGATGTAGGGAATGGTTATTGCTTCAATGTTCAAGTAAAAGGGTGATTTTTATGATTGCCTTAATGTAGCTGATTGCATGGTATTCTTACTGTGTCATGTGATGTCTTCTAAGAAAGTGCAAGCTTCATTTTCGGAGGTCTTCAGATTGTGATAAACATAGAAATTTGAATATTACTCAACTTTTAAAATGGAAGTTGGATTTTAAACTCTTGTGAAATAAGTGAGACTTTTCTTATTAGTTTTCAATGGTATAGAGCGTCCTGGTCAAATGTTCTGTGGTCAATAATATCTCTTATTTTGTTACTGTCTTGAGTAATTAATATAGCCAGCCAGCCTGATGGTGTGGTGTTATGGTGTGGTAGTAGTTCTTGCAGTTCCAGGCTCTGTAACTGATGCTGAAACAGAGACAGTTGTAGAGAAATAAAATAGGCCTTAATGATCTGTTGCAAAACAATATAAACAAACTATGGAGATGAATCCTGAATAAACAGGAGTTATTACCTAGCTTGGAGTGACATCACTGGATAATTTGGTACTAGAAAAATAAACAAGAATAACTTTAATAGGAGTTGCTTATGAAGGATTTTTTTTTTAAGAGTCTTTAAAAAGAGGAAAAACCTAGGCAATTTTGCTATGTTTGTAGGAGGGTAGGTATTGTATTAACCAGAGAGGAGGGATAGAAGAATGAAGTTTATTTCTGGGTTTGTACAGCAGTGCAGATATCAGCCACTTCATCTTTAGCTTTATAAGTGCATGACGAATGGAATGGTTGGCTTGAGAAATTGCACTGAAGGCCAAGATCCCTGCATCAGGCGGTGTGCTGGGGTTCTTTGTTCTGTCTGGCTGTTCTGCCGCTTGAAGGCTCCATGATTCAGTAACTGTTTCCTTTAGGTACTTTGCAACACAGGTTTTTCTTGTGTCATTCACTGTCTTGCTCACTCACAGCTAAGTCATAGTATAAAAGGAGAGAAACACTGTTCCTATTTAAGATCACTGCAACTATAAAGTGTTTAATTTCTCTTAACTGCTCGTTAGTTACCACCAAAGGGAGGTGTGTAACATTTTTTAAAAAAAAAAAAGAAACCGCACTGCTAAACCGTAGACTGTGGTGAAGGCAGCATGCTGTATTTTGCTGTTACTCACTAAGATCAAATGAGTACTCTGTGAAGGGGGGTGTATAGGGGAATCCACTCTTAACTACAGCCTGAGGTGCCTCTGAAGGTAATGGGTCTCTGGTTTAGAATTTGAACGTTGAAATCAACCTTCTGTTGTGTGATTTGTCTTAGTACATTGACTAGGACTTGTTTGTTTCACTACCATCTTTCCTGGATTTTGGGGGGGGGGGGGGGGACATATTTTGTGTTTGTTTTTGTATTTTTAATACCAAGTTTAATACAAAGCTTTTTTGTATACATCCCATGTAACTGTTGCTTAAGTACCAGAGACGCTGATATGCATAAGTTACACCCAGGTTTTCGTATCATAACTTCGGTAACTTTTCTCCTTGGTACTTCTCAGAAGTTATGAAGTAACTTGGTAATTTACCTTCTCTTTCCTTGAATTTTAGAAATTTTATTATCACTACTTTAAGGAAAAAGAAAGTCATCCTTTGAGAAAGAAGCTAAAATTGTTTGTTTCATGAAATTTTTATGCTAGGTTAGCTTTCCAAGTAGACTAGGACAGGAATACTATCACTGTATAATACAGCATTGTGAGAGGCTTCTACCTTTGGTTTTGGTGGTTACTTGAGTTTTAGGTTCAAGTGTACTTAAGCAAACAGGAAATACAGAACATGTGGTCTTGTCCTTCAACATTGAATTCAGCAATTCTTGGAACCATGTATGATGCAGAATGATTGAGACATCAATTTATGGAGCTTCTGTGTAAGGAAGCAGGTGGTCCATGAAAAGCTAAAGGAATGGGGAAAGGTTGCATGTTTTCATGGGCTTTACTGGAGCATCCCTGAAGCAGTTTTATATGGTAATTTCTAATAAAGCCTCTTCTCCATGAGTATTAATTTTACTGGATAGTATGTGTTTGAAGAATGTAAATTCAAGTTTGGGTAGAACACCACCACTTTATTGTTAGGGTTTTTTTTCCAATTAAAGGCTTGTGCAGTCTGTTACTCTGCAGTGAATTTGTGCTTGATGTTAAATAAGCCTGCTAAAATGAGTTCACAAGCAATCGCTGTTCTTCAGCAAAATACTTAATATCCAGGTCACCTAGTGAAGGCAATTTTAGATAGACTTTGAGGTTACTTGCTTATAAAAGCACAGTTTTTCAGGAAAAAAAACTCACTGGGAGACTGATTATTCTATTTTTAGTGAGAAATTTGGGTGATGTACCCTAGGAAAGGTACAGGGATGTGCTGGGCACACTGCAGAAGAGCTGTATGTTCAGCGATATGTTCTTGCTGAATTGAGCAAAGCTCTAAAGGGTTCATTTATATTGTTGTTGCCCACCAGTGTAACTCGTGAATGAGAGCTATTCTAAGCTTAGTTCTGTCACAGCAGTTCTGAAAATTTAAAACTTGTGTTGCTGGCTTACTCTCTGTTTTGCTGTGAGGTGGGGAGGGAGTGGCTGCTTCTGGAGGGCAGCTGAACAAGTTAAATAACTGAAGATATTCTGAGGGAGTAGAAGTTTTGCTTTTCAAATTGATAATTGCTTTTAAAATCTAATATAGGATTCTTGACTTAAACTCATGAAAGTATGTAATTTGGATTTAAAAAATACTGAGAGCAGATAACTTCAGAACTTATTTCCAAGATCAGTATGAGGACTGCTTGTTTTTTTTTCCCCAAGTCGCAGGTAATGCCACTTTAGCTTTCAAACCTTTTCTGCTCCTACTATTGACAGGCTGTTCAACATTTGCCAAATACTCCAAAGAACTTTTAAGTACAAAAAAACCCAGTTAAATATTGGAGTTGTTAATCACCAATGAATAAACGTCCTACAGAATGTGGGGGGAGTGTAAGCTCAAGGGAATTGCTTGTGTGCAATTTATAAATTTGCATGCTTGCAGTCTTGTGTTGTAGTTTGGGGGTATTTTTTAGATTTGCTCTGGCAAAATTGATTTCCAAGGCCATAATTTCAGACATGAGCTTGGCTGGCGCTACTGTGGAAAAAAGCAGAGCCAGCTCTTTACTCTTTCACTCACCCTGTCTCAAGTGCACAGAGAATGTATTCTTCAGCTTGGGAACGATTTAGATTACATTTTTGATTTGTTCTATCTTTGTTCTAGGAAGAAAATATCAGTTCACTTGTGCAGTTTACTATGTGGCTACTGTGTGACCACATAAATGCATGTCTGCAAAAAACCCTGAGTGAATGGAAAGGAGAGTGCTTATTGGCAATAATGCTGACCCAATTTTTTATGATACTATGGGGAGCTCTCTGGGTTTTGATGTTATGGTAAAACTGGGAGTGTTATGTCCAGTAAACGGGACACTGTGATCTTGGAAACCAACACCAGATAAATGCTTAGGGTAGCTGTGCATACCACAGCTGACTTAGTAATTGAAGAAACTATTAGTGATGGCACAAAATGAGCAGCTTAGTTACTTGGAGAGGGATACACCAGAAGCAGTGTGACAGAAGAGGTTAAATACATTTTTTCCACTTCATGAAAGGCTATGGAAAAAAAGTGATGCAAGTGGAACTTGGAACAGCCAATTTTTGACCCACTTTCCTTTTCCTTTTCAGTACTGCATTACATAATCTACTATTCTCTGGCGTGAGTTTGGAGGGATTAAAAAAAAAGTTATATTTTGCTGAAGTTTTTCTTACCTGCCACTGTGCAGCTCATGTCTTGGATTGCTAATTACCATTACTGAACTTCTTAAGGTTGCTTACAATGATTGTGTAGATGCAGAGATTATTCTAGTATCAATTAGAGTAGGTTTTTGGTGACTGTAGGATCTGTTGTGCTAAAATAAGTCTCAGTGTTCAATGCATATATTTGCTTTTTCTTTTTATTCTGTACTGTCACTTTGCTTGAAGCTCACTGGAGGAAAGGCTTGTTCTGTCAAAACACTATGCATGTGAGTTTATGTATTACAACTGGAAGTGCTGTCCCTATCAAAAGGCTGATTTATGTAAATCAAAACTTGTTTACAGCATCTGCATCTTAGATTAAAAAGAATTATTTTCACTTTAATATTGATATGGTATTTCTGCCCTGGGTAACTGACAGCTGTTAAAAATTGTTTTCCCAGTGCTGTTAAAATCTGAGCTACAGATCTTGCCATGTGTGAAGCTATGACTTGAGTGGTTAGCTATAGTAATTTGTAAATGAGTCTGAAAAATATCTCTTAGACTCTCGATCTGGTTCTTAGAACCTCCCCTTCAATCTGTTCTTGGGGATTTGGCTTTTGAAAAACTAAATGCAGTGCTGTTTACAATCCATGCAAAGCTCAGCTGAGTCAAGGGAACTTGGACAAAATTCTGCTTGTAATGTAAGCTGCTGAAATAAGTGCTTAGTCTTGCTTGTGTGCTTGTATCACAGCTATGGCACATCTGTTCTGGATTGCTACTTGGCAAACCTTTCAGTGTGTTTGTGAATCCAGTGAAGTGCTGAGCCTTTCAGGGTCACAGGAGCCTCCCATTTCTCAGTATGTAGCACCCTGGTTGCTGATCAGGGAACTGTGGGAGAAAACTGCTTTTATCTTAAGTAGTGTTGGTGATTGTTCCTCATGAAACCCCAGGTTTTGTATTACTTCAAATGCAACTGAACCTAAGTGCTCACTCTGGAGCTGCAAACTGTTTGGGTGGAGTGTGCCTTTGCAAAGGTGCAATGGCTCAGATCTACACCCTTCCCAAAGCATGGAAGTGACTGATCATCGCAGGTGTATGCTGTCTCCTCTGCTGAGTGATAGACCTGTCAGAGTTGTAGAAGTGTCTCTTAACCTGGAAGATCTGGAGTGAAGTAATAAGTTAGTTGATTTTTCTGTTGGGGACTTGCAGCATTTAGGGCTACTGCTAGAAGCAAAGAACTACCATCAAGGCACTTACTAGCAGTTAATTATGAGGTCAGGAGCTGCATGTTCTGTGCCTTCCTTCTCATGAAAAAATCTGGTGCCACTCAAAGCACTGGTCCTGTAAAGCAAATGTTCCAAGTTTAAACCGCTGTGTGAGTTTCAAAGGGAGCTAAAGGCTGGTGGTGTAAGAAAAACTGATTGGATTGAAGTTATTTTAAGTATTATGGATGCCCTACTTGAACTGCTACCTTAGTTTTGATCTCAGTGCTTGGTCTGATGCTGCTTGTGGTAACATTAGTGTTGTATATAGTGGGCTTTCCTGGGTTTGAGTTCCAAAACTAGAGTGGATATTAGTGTGCAGTTCCAGTTCTTGGTTTTGGTCTGTATGAAATGGCATCATTCTGTATCACAAACCATCATGAAAGTTAAATATAGAAGAGAATGGTTAAAAGAAAGGCTGTCTGTAGTGGGAAGACATGACTGGAAAGCTGGTTGTGCTGTATGGTGCTTTGGTGTGACTTTGTTGCAAGCTATGGGTCTAAAATACAGCAATTGTTGAATTAAAATTACAGCCATTGTAATATGAAGACTCTGCTTGTGTGTAATGGCGATTTATTGTGCCTATCAGAAAGAGTTCCAGGTCTCTGAAGGGGATTATTATGAGCTATTGGAACACAAACATTTGAAATGGAGGTTATTGGAACATTGTGGTACCTTGCAGATTGGATAGTCAAGTCCTGTGCAAAGCTGTAAAGCCTGAGTTTTTGTTTGGTTCTTTTTTGGGTTTTTTGTTTTTTGGTTTTGGTTTGGTTTGGTTTTTTTGCTAACAGTGGGGCTGAAGATACATATTTGTAAGAACATTTGTTTGAGATTTGATGAAATGGAAGCCTGTAGGCATGTGTTGTTTGCAAGTCGCATTGATAGTTTCTGATGTCTGCCTTTGTATTCTTCTAATATGTAAGTGAACATATTAATGCATGAAGAATAATAACATAAAAAGTGTTGCTAAAATGCTGTTTGCTTTCTGAAGTGTAGTTGAAATCTTAATTAGCAAGAGGAATGTGACTTACCATAAATAAATATCACCTGATGTTTATTACCAGGTGATAAATATCAGCTGGTAGTGATTCAGAGTGTCGCTGAAAGAAGTCCTGTATGACACAGCCTTTTTCTTGTGAGGTTCTAATGAGCTAAGTATTTTCAATATATCCTCAACTTCAGATAGACTATTCCTCCTGCTCTTTTGGCACTCAAACTAGCTGTTCAGGGATCTAATTTAATGTATCTTCCCTGCTTTTGAAAACTGCTCTTCAGTCCTCCCTTTTTCACACACAGTTCCTGTGACTACTTCCTAACCTCTGTTTAACAAGTGTCTGGTGTTTACTAAAAATGTTTGTAGCACAATGTTGGCGTGGCTAGATGTGCAGTTACACTGGGACAAGATAACCAGAGCAGAGCATTTTGAGTTTAACACTGGACTGTAGTACTAGGTGACCCAGGACAAACTTTCCCTCATGTCCTTTCTTCTCCATTGCGCAATGTAGATAATGCTAGATGTAATAATAGTGACCTCCTCTATATAGTAGGTTTTCTAGGAACTAAGCAGAAATTAAAGGAGAAGTGAGGTTATGTTAATTTTTGAAAAAATTTACAAGCTTACTTTTCTGTTTTGGAGAGGAAAAGCAGAGCTAGTTTTTGCTCTTCTGTTCCCAAATTTGTTAGGCTAACTGAAGTTGCAGGTAAAATTCGCATGAAATAATTTATAAAGTACTGTGCATGAATTTGAAAGCATTTGGACGTGAGCTGCAGAAGTTTCAAATTGCCTTCCATTGTAGGTACTACCATGGTTTAATGCTGAATGTTGCTTTCATCTAAAACAGATGGCAGGACAGGATGTTTGCCTGTTGTAGGCACTGAGAAATTCTGGTTTATTAGTTTGAACTCTGAGGTTTGGTTTATGCTGAGATGCAAGACTGAACTGGATTGGCCAAAGTGACACATTTGTTCTGTTCTGGTGCCTCATTAAAGATGCACAAAAGCCTCTGACAGAGGAATCATACAGACTCTCATAGAAAGAAGCAGCTGCAGATAGATTTGCCAGAGGATATTGGTTGGAGTGCAATGGCATAGGAATGGTTTTGATTTTGTACTAAATATAGGTCTGAGCACCTGACTTACAGGTTTTAGGAATTCAATTTCATTCTAATTAGAATGTTCTTGACTGTAAGGGTTTCAGTAATTTAAGAGCCATTATATATGAAAGTTTCATCAAACTTTTGTAGTTTTTGGTGTGATATTCCTAGTATGACAGTTTCTCTTTATTTAAACATAATCATCTCTATGATTTTTTCTTTATATTTAGTGCTTTTAAACTTAACAGTCCTGAAGAAGCTTACTGTGTACTAATGTGGAAATATTTTCAGATTATCTGTTCTTGAGATTTTTCTTGTCTTTTGTGAATACTCTAGCATAAAGAAATTGTTAAATTAAACACTACTTAAAATTGCTATTTATGGACAAAAGCACAGCTTATATTGTTCTATTCTGAGACCTGATTGAACAGGAGCGCATACAGATCTTTAAACCCAGATTACCACAGTATTAGACATTAATTTTACAGTTCATTGGACAACTTAAATCCAAGATACTTGGTACATATGTAGAATGTGATACTAGCTTTTTGTCAAATATAAGTTTTAAATACAGATCATCTACACTTAGCTATTGCTGTGTATCTATGTAGTAGTTACCTTCAACTGTTAAATGTCTCGTTTCAGTACGAGGATGTCGTCCTGGGAAGATTGTTCAGATGACTGAAGCAGAAGTTCGGGGCTTGTGCATAAAATCACGGGAAATATTTCTTAGCCAGCCTATTCTTCTGGAACTAGAGGCACCTCTGAAAATTTGTGGTATGTAAGCTTGATATGTCTGTTTTATGTAGATGTTTTCATCTAGGCTTATGCTAGAGGGATTGGAAGAATGCTGAGTCGGGCAAATAAACCTGTGTTGGGATTAGAGGGTGGTCTTCAAAATCCTGAAAGTAGTTTTCAGTTTCTATTGGATTAAGTGAAGGAAAAGCAGCTAGCACTTCGTACATTGCTGATGCTCCTCACACTATTTTGGAGCAAGTTTCCTTGGCAGTAAGGGCTGCTTATGCCCTTGCCTAGTGCAAATTTTGCAGCCTGTCTGATCACTATTTCAGAAAGCAGTTAGCTGCTTTTAAAGACCCACGTGTTGCAGTTGCTCACTTCAAAGCATAAACTAAACAAAGACCTTGTGAAATGAAACACTTAAAGTTGAAGGCATTGTTAGTCTTTCAATTGAGAAAGTGAAACTGAGTGCAGACTTAAATTAGGCTTAGTTACCATGTAACAGATTCCTTGAGCTTTACAGCATGTTTTAACAAACATCAGTATTACTGTGAAACACAAATGCAACCTGTGTTTTTACCTCACTAAGCCTTTATAAGGTGCTAGACTTCTTCCAAATTACACTGTAACTACAAGCTTGTAAAAAAATGTTTTAAAAGTATTGTAGATACCAGATTGTAATCATCCTTCAACTTGCTTATTAACAATAGGCAATGTCTTTGAAAGCATAAAATTCCTTGAATTAGGTCAGTTAAAGTGTCATAATATTAAAGGGGAAACAATCTTTGTATTCATTACCACTTCCATCCTCAAAGATGAGCTTCTTCCTGGCAGATGCAACGTCTCCAGTGTTTTTTACATTAAGAGACGATATTACCGATTAAAAAAACCCAAACCCCCAAATAAAACAGCCAAACCCACAAACAAACCACTAATGGCAGTGTCATTTTTAAATGACTAATTGCTTGGTAGGGTGGGGAGGAAAAACCAGCCCAGCTTGCCTAATGACATCAAGTTGAAGATAAAATGCAGCTTTATCACGTTGTGTTTTCTTTAGACTTTCATTTGGTAGTGTAGCCTTAATTGTATTCCTTGATGAAGAAAACATGGCAACTCAGGTAAATTGTGCATAAGTCAAGGTTGCAAAGAATAATTGGCCTGTTTCATAGTTAGCTCTTGCTCATCTGCTTAGATCAAGGCAGTTGAAAGGACTGTTAGGTGTGCAGTAATAGGTGTAGCTAATGCTACATTTGTTATCTTAAATCAGATTCCAAACACAGTGAAAGTACCAGGAAGTGTCAGGTGCATCTAAATTTGATATTAGAACAATTGTCAAAGCTGCATTTAGATAAAAGTGGAAGAAAGATGATTGCTTTCACCAAAAGCAAAATATGCAGCTGGTAGTGCTTTGAACTAGTACTTGTGTGTTCAGGCAATGCCTGAGGAACCATTATAGGATTGTCTTGTATTACAATCAAGTCAGTTCAAAATAAGCTCTACATCCTCAAATGGTGTTTTAATGCAAGATGAAAGATACTCTTATGTAAATGTCCATTTTAAAATAGATGTGTTGTTTAATATAAGTCTTTTTATCTGGTAGGCTTTGACTTGTGCTCACATGAAGCTGTATTTTAAAATGCTAGGTGCTCTGAATGGAATGGTAAATGTCTTGGTCCCTTAATGAAGTTGTTTCTGTACAATATTTTTACCCATTAAGTGCATTTGTCCCTCTGGTGCACATGTGTAACTGAAAGTAGTTATAGACAGCCCAATAATAATATTTTCTGTAGTATGTTTACATGGTAATTAATTCTGTTAGTGCTGAAGTCTGGGGAGTTGATAACATGGTTCTAGAATACTAAACTCAGCATAGAAATGATTTGTTGAGAAGTCTTCTGCTTTTTTCAGGTTGTGACCTGGAGACTTCTAAATATCAAGTAGAATACAAATCAGTCTCGTTGCAATGTATGTGAAAGATTTTAACCAGTGGAGCTTCAGATTGTGACTGAAATTGGGTAGTAGATACTGATCACCTTTATTAGAAGAAAATTGGAAAGTGATTCTTCTCCCCAAGTGAGAAAATAGTTATGGGAAAATGCTGCCTGAAGGAGGAAGTATTGCATTTTTCATGGAAAGTTTAAAGGAATATAGTATAGCATGTACTCTTATTACCACTGTATGCTTTTTATGAACCAGAGAGCATGCAGGTTTGGGAACTTTTTTCTTTTTTTAAGATGAGGAAAGTTGTGCAAGTTCTTTTTTTCTCTTTTGAGGCTGTAGTAGCTCGTGCTCTGCTGGAGAATAACTCTGCTGAGCAAAGTCAGGATTTTGTCACTGAAGGAGCAGCAATAGTGAAAATACATTTATGTAGTACTTAGTGTGCAGGACCAGGAGGTACTGAATCTAAATAACATATAGCTTGTACTGAAGGCTTTTGGTATATCTGTTTTGCATCCAGCCACTCTGGTAATGAGGTTTCCAGTCAGCTGGAATACATTGCGTGTATGCTACAAGTTACTGTAGAGCAGCTTTGGCATCTTACCCATGCAGACAGCTCAGGGATAGTTTAGCTTTGGCTGCTCTGATGTGATACACTGTGGTGGTGCAAATGCCACACAGAGCTGTTCCGTGGAAAGCTTAGTTAGTTTTAAAGCTGGGAGTGTGAAGAGTAACATGACAAGTATTTTTCCTAAGAACAAGCTGCAGGGTTGAGTATCTTGTAAGGGATGGCAGTCTTGGAGTCTCTCTATCGCTTGTTACATGCGTCAAAAGAGGGATTAGTCTAAATGCTGGGGGATGGGATTTTTAGTACAGTAATGTTATAGGAATTGACCTTTGAAGTAGGTGTACTTTGCCAGCACAACGTTCAGTTTCTCTCCAGTCTGTTTCAATTACTTACTGATCTGTTTTTGCTGTAAATAATGTGATTTTTTTTTGGTGATTTTTCCTTCCTGGTCTTATACCTGTTTTCTTTCTGACCTTGTTTTAATTTAAATGAATTAAAGCTTGGTTAGAAAGCTTACACTTTATTGTGAAGACTTTTATAGCTTTTGGGTTTCAGATTGGCTCCATACCTGACATAGCAGTTCTGCAGATATGGTGAGTTATTTATATCCTGTGAGTACTTCTGCTTTATTACTAGCATGGTTCTTACCTTTGTGATGCATATTGCCAGATTTTAAAGGTAATATTAATGCCTTTTTAATATTACTGAATAAAAACTAATTAGGTGGCTTAAGTTCTTTACTTGTGCAAGTCTTTGTCACACTAATCCTTGGTAAATATTTTTTTATTCAGGTGATATCCATGGTCAGTATACAGACTTGCTCCGATTATTTGAATATGGAGGATTCCCACCAGAAGCTAATTACCTTTTCCTTGGAGATTATGTAGACAGAGGCAAACAGTCTCTGGAAACAATTTGCCTATTACTGGCATATAAAATCAAGTACCCAGAAAACTTCTTTCTCCTAAGAGGAAATCATGAGTGTGCTAGCATCAATCGAATCTATGGATTTTATGATGAATGTAAGCAAAATCTATTACTTTTGAAAGACTACAACAGACTAATACTGTGTTTTGGAAACACTTTTAGCAGTGACTCTTGTATTGCAAGGGTTTCAATATTCTGTGAACCTGCTTTGAAACTTTCTAAAAATACTTTCCAAGCAAAGGTTAATGTTGCTCTCAAACATTGCTATTTTTTCTTCTGCTGTCCTTGAAATGGTGTTGTAAGAGATTGAGACCTAAGTGTGCTAACAGAACTAAAACTCCATGAGGACAGTTTGCTAACATTTTTGCTTAGACTCTGATATGTATTATAGGTTGGCTTTAAAAACTAGCTTTCTCTTCCTAATATCACACACTGTTTTTGTAGGCAAGCGGCGATTTAACATTAAGCTGTGGAAGACCTTCACAGACTGTTTTAACTGTCTGCCTATTGCAGCCATTGTTGATGAGAAGATCTTCTGTTGTCATGGAGGTAAGCTAATGGCTGCTTTTAAAGGCTGTATCTTAACTGATTTTGGGTTAATGCTATACCAAATGGAGTGTGCCTGTGTATCTGGTGCTTAGCTGGAGATGTTTAACCGTCTGGAAAGGTCATGCTTTTCTGTGCACTTGTCAGTAGATGTCGTTCTTACCTGATACACATGGCCCTCTTGTGCCTGAGGTGGAAGTGCGTCTGTAACTATTCCCATCAGTGTATCCCTCTCTGAAGGTTGCCTAATGCTAGAATTATTGCCTTCTTTGCCACATGACTTGTTGCTGTTACTATATATCAGTGCAGCCTTCCCGAACATTGGTATCCTTGGCACTGAAGAATGACTTTCACAAGTAACCTTGGCTCTACACCCTCGGTCTCTTTTAACTGTTTCACAACACTTTGGTGGGAGGGACCGCTGAGGTCACACAGAGCTTGAAGCGAGACATTTGTTAACACTGAACAGGTTAGACATGGCTTGCATGGACTCCATAAAGCCTTTGCTGCTAGACAGTCTACATTCTGCGGGTACTTGTCTCAGTGCTGCCTTGTTGATCTGCTGAAAAAAGTGTTTGGTGTTGATCTGACCGAGGGCTGTGACTTGTCTGAATATTGGAACTTAATTGGGCTCTCTTCTTTGTAGAACAGGCCTCACCACATTGCCATTTTATAGGCAGTGATGCTTAACAAGTTTTCAAAAGATTGCAGTGTTGAACAGTTGACAAGAATTCCAATTACTTGTAGTGAGAGCCATCCTGTGTTTTGCGGCTGTATTTGCAACTGCCTCCATTAATAAGCAACTTAATTCCTTTCACTGAATGGTCCAGAAATGGTTTGGTAGGTGTCACACCTGTGTTGCCAGTGAGATAGAAATTATAGGAAATGAAAGCACTGCAGAAGCATCTCATTTGAACACCTCCGTTTGGAATTAGAAACAGTGTGTGGCCTAGAGTTCCTGAGCAGACTTGTCCAGATTTCATGAGGTTCTATTGATGGCTGCCATCCTGCCTTTGTAAGTTACGGTATCAATTCAAGAACTATATACTTGTATGGAATGTGCTATAAAAATGGTGTGGAGTATTCTTGCATCCTGTATTCAGAGCTTCTGCCTTCAGTGCCTAATAGAATAAACTATCAGGGGTTTTTTTAGTTGAACTTTCCCGGGAGGAACATGTAACATGCTCTGAGATAAAGTCACTATATAAACATAGTTAATGCAGTAATACAGTTGGGTCTGCCAGTCTCTGAGTGGCAGTGACATGTCAAAATACCTGTTTGCTTACCATGTTGGTGGTGTTTCCTTTTTTTTTAAGAACCGCTATCTATCTTACAAGCTAGATCTCGTAGTTTTAAGAATGTGAGATATAAAGTTAATTTTGCACCGAGGTAGCCAAATATTGGTGGCTAAAACCCGTGTAATAAATTGTCTTCAAAACAACTCATGAAAGAATTACTGTTTTTACTATCAACATAGATTTTTGAATTTTGGGGTTTTTTTTTTTTTTTGAAAACAGAATGAGTAGTAACAAAATACTGGAGTGTTTCAGGCAGACAATTAAGTTTAGGTGTAAGATAATCAAAGCATCTTAGCAGGTAGAGCAGAATGCTATGACAAAACTGGTAGCTGTGTATGCATTTCAGACCTGAACTATAAGAAAGAAGCCTTGAGAGCTATTTTTCAAGAGAAAAGGTTTAAAGTTTCACTGTAAATGGAGGGGGGCATGTGTGAATTTAAAGTTTTGCTGTTTGACTAAACAAGAGGTTATTTTATTCATAGTATGCTTTAAGGATCTTGTGAAAAGCAGTATTTACTTCATTATTCATGGCTAATGGCCCCTTAAATTGTATGGGGTTAGTCTATAACTGAAATTATTGCCACTCTGAACTGATCTGCAGCTATGAAAAAAAAGTGAAAAGATTAATGTGCTGTGTGCTCCTAATAAATGGAAGTGGGCATTCAGCACAGAAATAAGTTTTGCCCTTTTTCCACTCTTCTCCAGTCCTATCCAAACTACATTCCAGATCCAATGAAGTAATGGACTGTCAGCGCCTTTTCATGATGTTCTAATAGACACTGAGGCAGCAACACAAACCATTCAACTCTGCTGGAGGTTGAAGCTAGCATGTAGATAAAAGGTAGGTGCCTTTTTTACTATATTGCGCATTTTTGCATAGTTTATTTTTAAAATATTGTCCTTTGGGATATAATAAAACTTTGCAAAACCGCATAACATAGTAAAACAAAAGGCACCTAACTTCAACCCCAGTAGACCATCTACAATAGCCTAATATCCTGAGTCATCTCTTTTACCTGGACTTTTCTGGATATTTGTTTTGAGTTATCCATCTCACAGTATAACTCAAACCTCTCTTGCTATCCCTGTCTCTAAATGTTCATGCTCCTGAAGGGATCTTTCATTGTATCTTTTTTCATCAGCTCCTTCTCTTCCCACATTTCTCAACATGTCATAATTGGTTCTTCTTTTAAGGCTGTCCTCTCAACTAACTTCTGACTTTGCTCTTTATCTCGCTTCATTAAAGCTTATTCCATAACCATTCCTGACTTCTCCCTTTCTCTCTGCATTGTATTCTGTACAGCATTGGTCCTCTTACCTATGATACCACTCTCCAACTCTAACCTTTAGAGAACTTACATTATTAATTTCAAGTTTCTATAGACAAAGTCCATATTGTAGTGTCATATTGATGGAATATGTTGGTCTTACCACACTGGATTTTAGCTCTGAGATAGGAGCTGTGTTTGTACAGTAAAACGCATTTATGTCGTAGTTTCAGGCTCTGGAATTCTGTTTTTCTTGTGACGTTAATTACAATGAACTAGATGATGATGTTTAACTCTACTTGATTTATATACTGTTCAAAGATTGCACTATAAAAGTTAGTACCTATCACAGTTACTTTACCAATTCCACTCAGAGTGGCTCAAATCAAATTTGAGTCTGCCAGAAGTAATGACAATTCTTTGTTTTCCCTTAGGGGAGAGGTGGTCTTATGGTTCAAAAAGTTAGAGAAAATATCTTTCTATATATTCAGTATACTATGCTTAGCTGTTGTGGCAAGACAACTTAAATGTATACTTCTAGTGTGCTGTAGGTTTCAGCCATCACTTTAGTGGCAGCAGCTCTACAGCTTTAGCATTCTTATATCCTTTAACACTGATCATGTAGGATTTTTCTCTGTAGGTATGCATTTGAGACATTAACCATTTCTCTTTGTGGAAGAAGAGTTAGGAAAATATTTTGAAAAAGAAATGGTGTCAAAGAAGTCTGCAAACCTGCAGGTAATTCTGTAGGGTTTTGCTATTTTGCAATAATGTAAAATAGCACAAAAACGGACAGCCACAGGGTTGAGACATGGTTTGTAGTAACATTTCCCTTTAAAGAATCATAGAGAGATTTGAGTTGGAAGGAACGTTAAAAATCACCTAGTTCCAATGACCCTGCTGCAGGCAAGGAACCTTCCACTAGATCAGGTTGCTCAGTCCCATCCAGCCTGGCCTTAAACACTTTTGCGGATTAAAGATACATTTTGGGTGCAACCTGAAATGCTGAGAGCTGTAACTTCATAGGAAGTCAAACTGGTTGTGCTTATTTCACCAAGACTGCCCAATACAATCTCTGGGTATAGTGCACAGTGCTAATGTAATGTGTGTGCAAATAGAGCTGGGGAAGTGGTAGATTCATCATAGTTTAAAAGCTGATTGTCTACTTGAATTTATATTAATATTCCTGTGTTATGTTTATAGACTTAATGTCCCCTTTCAGTAGATGACTGTCAGATTTCTGCCATCCTTTACAACCTCAAGGCAACAGCGTGAAAGCAGCTTTAGCAAGCTGATGATGATAGAAGGCTTTTATCATAAGATTGTTTCAAGAAAAACAGTCTAAAATCTTCATATTTGAAGAAAAGTTTCTCAAGTCTGTATCAAATGCTTTGGTTCCTGTCAAATGTCATTGTTCTTGTAACATATTCATTGCCCCTGTGCAAACTCTGACAACTGAAATTATTTACTTGGTGAAATGATATGTAAAATTACCTTTCCAATAACAGCTTTCTTCTGTACTGTTCAGAGTTCTGGACTGGGTCAAATTGATATGGTTTGTTAATACGAAATGTGTTTCATCACAGATTAGATCTTCATATTCTTTTTTCATATTTGCAGCTTTCTTAATTAGATACTTTGGCCTAAGTAATTTAAGACAGTTAGGGCCATAATTTAAGGATGTGTTAAGATGCTAGTGCATCTAGCAGGCTCTCTTTCATGTCTGTGTGCCCCAAGTAGCAGAGCTTTAGGGTGTGTAACCTCCTCAAAGGGTGGCTTTGGAATTCCATGCTTTAATCGTAGTTGTCTGTTAATGGCTAAACTATTGAAAGATTACCAAGTGATTTTTTTTTTTGAGTGATCAAAGTACTGTGATTTTATAATTGACTTAAGCAGCTGAGCTACAGTGGATGACAACCTCCATGGCTAAAAGGATGGTAATGAGAACCCCTTGCTAATTTCACTTGTATTATTCTCTGTCCCTCTATTCAGCAACTTAACTGTTTTATAGCAAATTGCCTTTTGTTTATGTTGCAGTGGAAACAATGGATGCTGTGTGCCTTTGAATCTCAAATCTTGTGTTCTCTGGAACCCTTTCTGCAGGTAAAATGTGTATATGAGTCACTTGTTTTCTTGTACTTTTACAGGACTGTCTCCAGATCTCCAGTCAATGGAGCAGATCCGGAGAATCATGAGACCTACAGATGTTCCTGACACAGGTGAGTGACATAGGTAAATAGTCACCTACTGTAAATAGGTCTTAATGATGAAATGGGTTTAATCAATTTCTGTGCAAGCAATGTAGTGACTAAACCTCTATTCACAATACAATATTCTTTGGTGCCTATATAAGATGTGAGCCTTGTTCCTCATGATGGCTGTGTTATCTGGTATGTTAAAGGTTGTTGTCTGTGTTGTTGTCATAGCAGAGTAGGGTATGCTTTCAGTAATGTTTTTGGATGTATTATTCACAAGTTTTCCTTAAAACATCTCAGAAATCTAATGAAAGATAGAGGAAGCTGAAGAGCTAGTTCCCCCTGCCTTGGTTAGGCTCACACAAACCTTTAAGTCTATCAAAGTTAAACAGCACAACAAAGTTAAATTTCCTGGTTGTTTAAGTGTTTGGACTTCTCTCTATTTGTCTCCTTCCTCACCAAACTTGAAAAATATAGCTCTTACTTCACTGCAGTTGGGATTTCAATTGCATCTCTCAATGTACTAGTTGTGAAATTTTCTTCTAACAGATTATTGTTCTGTTTATAAATGTTGGATGCAAATTGGTAGTCCTTTCTGTACAATGTTCTTTTGAGTGATTTAATCTATCTTGCTCAGTGTCTTCATTTATTACAGATTTTTTTTACTAGTGGATTGAAAAGAACTGTTGAGCAGTACAATGGGATAGTTTTTATAATGTTAGTTCAACAGTGGTCTGAAATTAACTTTCAGAAGAAATATAAGATCTAAACCTTTTTTTCAGCATAAGTTGCAATTAAACTTTGAACTAGAAGAATTCTGTTTCCTGTAATGTGCCTTAATGTTGATTCATAGGAGTAATTCAGGGACTAATGGTAATATATCTACTGTCTCTTAAACAGCACCACTTCTGTGCAAGCCAGTGTATACACTCCTGACACTAAGATTGTTTCTGTAGTATAAATTACTACACTCTTTGTCCTTTTATGCTACTTACTCGCTCAATACATAACCAAATAAATGTCAGCACAAACGAGTCAATCTTTGCATATATCATCATTCCCAGAAAAGATGGTTTTATCCAGCAGGCAAATAATACTGCTTGAGCCACCCCCACTTCAGGAATGCCCTTACAGAACATAGTTCTTGTTTCCATGGACACTCCACTGAAATAATCTCTCTTCTTTGTACCTCCTAAAAATAAGTATGGAGATTTATGTAAAAGATGTTGTTTTGTGTAGGGTTTTGTAGTGTGAATTTTGCTTTCAGAAGCAATAGTTGGATGTGTACTGTCAGAGCTAAAATGAAATGTCCCATCAGAGGCACATGTGCTATGGTGACAAAGGTCTTCATCTTTTGGACCTATTTAAGGAAACCAGTTTTACATAATGGAAGTAAATATTGTGGAAAATTAAAAATAAACTGAAGTGGTCTCACTGCCATGAAAGTTTCAAACCCTTCAAAGCTATCCCTTTGTGGAGGGGTGTCACTCAAGGAATGTTTGTTTTGATGTAGAAGTTTAGGTAGATGATAATGTGGCTGTGCTAGGATTAGATTATTATAATGGCTTCTTCTAGCCTGATGCAAAAAACTTTTGCAACTTCAACTGCAATTTAAAGATCTCTCAGAACAGATTTGCCTATTGTTCTGTATGACCCTAGAGATTATTTCATTTTGGGGAGAGAATAGAAGAGGAAGCATTTGCTAAACAGCTGGGATAAGCAGCTTCTGTCAGTTGCTGGAAATTCATGGTAAGAAGCCATTAGGGATTGCAGGGCGATTATTGTTTTGGAAAACAAAACTACTCAATAGAACTAAATTTTAGTAATATTAAGTTTTTTGTCATGCACTATCTGTGTTCAGTAGCTTATTTCAAGATAGAAATATTATCTGAAATGCAGTTGTACTTGTTCTGTTCAGATTTTAGCGTGTTAGAGAGGAGCTATGTCTGGCACCGAAGACCATTTGATAAACGTATGTGAATATGAAATGGTCTAGTTGCACAGTGGATTTCAGACAGTGGTTTACTTGGTTACAGCTTGAAGGATCTGTTGTTTAAGAGACAACATCTTTAATATTTTGTTTAGCAAGTAACCAAATGTAAATCAAACTTCTGAATGGCAGATGAAGGAACCTGCTGGCATATCTTTCAAATGGTGAAACAATGCTGTTAAGTATTTATATGCCTATGGGTCATCACAGGTAAAAAAAGTACACTTTCATGCATAGCTGTGAAATGCCTTTCAAACATTTGGAGGTTTGTTTGTGTTGTAGTTGGATTGGCCTGATTCTTTCTCGTGTTAATATTTATGGAAAATTTTATATGTGTAAAGGCATTGTAGTTGCTCTAGAGAAATCTCTTTTAATACTTGGTGCTAACTCCAGAGTTAGCTGACCTTTTGTTGACAACAAAAAAAAAAGATCTTGACCAGTGCTAAAATGCTTATTGTTCTAGCTTAGATTCCAGACTGGCTGTCACAAGGCTTTTTGGCATGGTCAACAGGGGTCCAAGCAAATTGCCAGTGCTACATGAAACAATATATCAGTGTTTTGCTATGTTACATTTTCATTTAGCCATCTAAGGTTCTTCATGAATGGTAGGAAAGGTAAGAATCAAAGCTGTTTTTGTTCAGAAACTTATGGCACAAATTTGCTTGCTGCATTTATGACTAGCCTTCCATAGGATTTAAATTCACTGTAGCTTTCAAACTAAACTTTCTTGGTGAGCTATGAAATTGATGGTTACCTTTTAATGGACTTCAATATTTTTAAATTCTGCAAATGCTCACTGTAAACACACTGAATATTGTAATAAAGGATTATTTCAGAGAACTGTTTGGCTCTGATGTTTTTCATCTCAAGGCATTTTTAGTGATGAGGTGGGGGGGAAATCTCCAGATTTCCAGACTGCACTCTGTCTGAGTTGTAGTTTGAGTATTTTGGCATTTGTTGTTAAGACTTATTTTTTTTAGGAGAGCTACTCTGGTAATTACAACAGAACTGTTTTGTCATAAAATACCTCCCAAGACTGGCATTTTCACTTGTATTATCTTTCGAAGGTTTGCTCTGTGACCTGCTGTGGTCTGACCCAGACAAAGATGTGCAAGGTTGGGGTGAAAATGATCGTGGGGTCTCTTTCACTTTTGGTGCTGATGTGGTCAGTAAATTTCTGAATCGTCATGATCTGGATTTGATCTGTCGAGCTCATCAGGTATGAATTTTGCTGCTGTTGCTTCTTAAAATCTCTCCTGCTCCTTATCAGTGGTGTATATTTGGAACTTAATTTGCATTGTGTTATGTCTAGAGAAATCTTTCCGATAAAGGGCCTATAAAGGCTGTGTCCTTCTTTTAGCTCTTATTGAACTGTGTGCCTAATGTTAGTGGAGTAAAATATGAACACTGGATTTTTTCCATTTTTTTGTACTGTCAAGTATTAGATTGATATATGTTAACATCAGAGGTAAGTCTCCAGGTTTAAAGGGGCAGAGTGACTTGAATTTGAGATTTACACTGAAGTTTGAGTTCTTCAGTCTCAGCAGTAGACAATCCCCTGGTAGTTCTGGCTTAAAATACCTCTGCTTTGCTTCATGGAAATATAAAACGCATTTTTACTATCTCTACAAACACGTCTGTACATAAAAACTTTCACTGTTGCCAGTATTTTGGGTCAGCTATCTCGAGTACTTTGACATAGATTGTTTTTCTTCACGTTTCAAACAGGCTGTTTTTGCATTGTCAGTCTTTAGCACACTTTGTTAGGTTACTTCAAGCAAGAGTGCTAGTTAGGTGGACATCAGGTTTCAATTTCCTGTATAACGTTTCAATTTCATTATTTAGTCAAGTTTAGAAGCTCCCTCCTGCTGTGAAACAAAAATAGTCTCACTTGTTCTGTGTCACTGTTAGACTTGGGTACACTATTAGAACACTTAAAAATTTTTCTTTGTAATTTTACTGCTAAAACATTAGAGAAAATTTAGTATTGATTCCACATGCTGACTGTATTTCTTAATTGCTGATCAAGAGTGCTGCAAATTTCATGTGTTCATATAGTTGATTCAGTTCTTTATAAAAGAAGGATGATGTCTTATAGAAGTTCAGGATGGTTGCACCAAAGTAAGCAGTTGGGTGTACTAGTTGTACTACATCACAACATGAAGCTTTTCATTTAGGAAAGTGGAAATATCCTTAGCTGATGCATCATACTACTTGCATGATTTTTAAGGTGCATTATGCTCTTAGGCAAGATCTGTCAGAATCACTTTTTTACAATTTTGATGCTCTAAAATCACCTACATTTGAGGTGTGTGTAATCAACACCAATTTAAGCAAAACTTAATTGTTTCAAGTTGCAATGAAGGTGACATCCAGACCTTGTGTGCTCCAAACTAATTAGGTTAAGCGTCCACATTCTGTGTATAAAGCATAAAATGCTGGGAATCCTTATACTGGCAGTGTATAATTGGACTTCAGCTGTGAAAATATTAAACAATCAAGCTTATGTGTGTTTAACATTTGAAGTGTCGGGCATGGGGTGTGCTACCTGGCCTGGCATTTAGTATCAGGTAAGACAAAATGAGTGAACTTGTCCTGTCTGAAAGCCAAGATATAAAATAGGTATTTGAGTTTCTGCATCTTTCTAACATAAAGTCCAGTTTATCTCAAGATTCTTTTTGTTTCCTTCCAAATTTCTTATGTAAACCATATTGATTTCTCTGGTGTTGACAGGTGGTTGAAGATGGATACGAGTTCTTTGCTAAACGGCAGTTGGTCACCCTATTCTCAGCTCCAAATTATTGTGGAGAGTTTGACAATGCAGGGGGCATGATGAGTGTGGATGAAACTCTGATGTGTTCCTTCCAGGTATGGTATGCTTGTGCATTAAGATGACTGTAGGTGTTGGGCTGCATGGACCACATTACTGTACTTGATGTGCTGGTGGTTAGTGTAAAACAATGCTCTTGGGCTATAGAGAGTACTGCACAGGAGGTTTGTGAACAACTGGAACTGCAAACCAGCTGTTCCCCAGAAAACTGGGATTTGATATTGTCTGAACTATTGCATATTCAAATGCTCATTTAAAAAGTTGAAGTTTAATTGGGTGATTTTTTTTTTTGGTCATACCTAGTGATTGGAGTACAAAATTATGCCAACTAATGGTTATAGAGATGCTTTTAATATGGCTACTTTGATCAGATTTTAGTTCCTATTCCTTCCTGGAAGTGTTTTCAGCCCCTTTTCTTTCCCCTTCCCACCTTAACATAGTGGTAGAACTAGAAGGATTTAGAGTTACTATTATTGTTGCCTGTAGAACTAAGGAATCTGTAGGGTTGCGATGTGATTTCTGCCGTGCCCCGCCCCTCCCTCCATCCTTATCCCTCTTATTCCAACTGAAAAAGGTTTCTTGTGGGCTTAATGGTATTTGAAATGTTCTTGGTTGTTTCTGACTCAAAGGAACTTCTTTATTTTCTCTAAGATATTGAAACCATCTGAAAAGAAAGCCAAGTACCAGTATGGTGGACTGAATTCTGGGCGTCCAGTCACTCCACCTCGCACAGCTAATCCACCGAAGAAGAGGTGAAGAAAGGAAATAATGTAGAAAACACCATCAGATCTGTCAAGGACAAAACTCCATATTACAGTATATAATAAGTGTGCACTGTAAAACCATCCAGCCATTTGACACCCTTTATGATGTCACACGTTTAACTTAAAGAGACGGGTAAAGGATCTTTATTAATTTTTTCTAGTAGAAAGATGTGCGACACTGTATTGTAACAAGTGTAGCTCCAAGTTCTAATATCCAGCATAGAGAGGAAAAAAAAAATTAGGAAAAAACTATTTCAACTACATATTCACATTCACCACGGTTTTTAAAGTTGACCAACATCCCAGTTAAAACTTGGTGTAATAGTTAAACCAGATGAGAGCATGATGTTCCATTTGTGTAATGTGGTCTTATTGTTGCTTGATTGCTTTTACTTTGGTTATTTTGTAGCTAGAATGATGCGGAATATGGTATCTAGTCTTATTTCCTGGCTCTTTGAAATTTATATGAGGAAGGGGCTTTCTAGAACAACCATTAATCTCTTATCCTCCCCCTAATCCCCTGTTTTTTCATCATAATGCCATGTGCCCCATTATAATGCAAAGTTTATAGTACAGTAGTGATTAAAAGGCAAACTGACTCCCAAATGCCCAGACTGGACAGCTTGGCAGCCAACATATATCAAGACAGAAAAACCTGTTCTGACCTTTTAACTTTAACTGCCACACAGTTAATTTGTGCACTACACTGTTTTAAATTATTGACATTACACTGTGCGATGGCACTTCATTTAACTTAGATAGGGCAAAAATGGTATTGCCTATTAGTTGGTAACTTGATTAAGTGGTACCTTGGCTTTAATTTTATTAGCATGAAACACCTTTGGCATGCTTAGCTTCCAGGTAACTTCCTACCTGCATCGAAATTCATCTTACATAGTTCCACAGAACATGAAGATCCTTATTTGCTAAGCCTTTGAAAGCCGACATTCTTTTTCAGAAGAGGGTGTGGTTTAAATGGACATTCTTCAACATACAATAGGCTAGATGGGTGGGTGGTGAGCTGAAAATGCTGCAGGAATGTCCAACTTTATAGTAAGGCTTACATCACTAAAGATTCTATCATTTGGATTTTCATGATCAAATTTCATATACTATTGTATAGACTTCTGCTTTGTAGTGTACTATAGTAGCAATAATTTCTGTATGTGATCAAGAGTTACGCAGTATTTCTTTTCAGTTTTCTCCTTTATTAAAAGAGTTAACATTGGCAAATGGCAAGATATAGAGAAGATAAAAAATATATAGTAGGATAAATGAAAGGCACAGATTTGTGATGCTTTAGGATGCAATACTTATTGGACACAACTACAAAAGCTTTTACTGAATACTGTCAAATTTGTAAGATTCTTTGGGGGGGAAGGCTGCAGATTTATACCATTCTAAATGTGCATCAGTAGATGTAAAACTCTTGACTTCAGTATTGTCTTTGAAAATGTTAAATTGAGGATTCTAGTAACTTATGTTTTATGAACTGGCACATTATATAATGCAAGAAATATATTGATTTCTGACACAGTGAGCAAGTTCTTTAAAATGGATTTAAGTCTTTTCTAATTCCATTTTGTTTTAAATGCATATTTTAAATGTAGGTTTTTTCATTTAGTAAAAGTTGTCTAATTCATTTGAATGAAGTCTGACTGGTTATTTTAACATACCTGACTGTTACTCGAAATGTGTGGAGTTGGTTGTTTTGTTTTTTTTTAAAAAAAGAAATCTTATAGTATATCTGTTACTAAATTATACTGGGTTGGTCTGTGGTTTTGAACAATGGTTTATTTTACCCCACTCTGAAACAAACACCAGTTTCAATGCTTAGAATAAAATGTTGAAGTAGATTTCTTTTGATGTTATTCAAAGACACTTGTTCTTCAAAGTCAGTGATGAGAGCTGTGTGAGAGTAACTGCAGTTTGTGACAAGGTAATTAATGGAACCTAATCTGTAAGCATTGACATGGTAACTTCCTGCTCTAAGTCATTGCTTACTTGAGGTTTACTTTTACAAGTTTTGAAAATGCTGGGTTTTACCAAGTGCCAGCCTCTGTGTTACCAAACATCTGGATTAACAATTTTCTATTTTTTCTTTAGTTTCTGGAACAATGTCTTCTGTATCATAAAATGTCCAGATGTAAAACTGTATGTTATGTGAGTACCTAACATGCTCGCTTGTGTTACAGATGCTATGTCAAAAGAAAAATAAAGTCTTCGGGCCTTCTTCTGTGTCCTAAAGAAATAGGAAATTTTTAGTTTATTTAATGGCACTAGTAAGCCATATCGGGTGCTGGTAGTCTGAAGAGTTGCTGTTTTTATATAGCAGCAGTCATTTGGAAGTTATATGAATGCTGTTTTGATTTCTGGAGAGTTGGAGTGTCTGCTAACATCCCTCATCCTCTGTATGGTGGAAAACACACATAGTGTAGTGATCTTACCCCTACAGATTTGACTAATATTCCATACTAAAAGCAAGCCTTATACGTAACAGAACTCACAACTTCAGCTTACATTTGCAGGGTTAGTATAGATCTCTGTTTTTAATATTGTCCATTCTGGGAGAAGTATAAAGGATAATCTCAGTTGAATTCTACTCAGATAAAATTAACCTTCCTCAATGGAAATTGCTAGTGGTTTAGTGGCTAATAATTTTTTTCTTCATGTAAACATCTTGTCTGTACAAGCCTTAAATACTATTAAATAGCACGTGTAGTGTGCTGGGAGTAAACAGGAGGGTTCTCAAATGGGCTGTTCAGAGGCATATAAAACATTAGACCATTTGAGTCGCGTTTTTGCATGTTCTTCTCCGCACACCTTTATCTGACAGTAATATTCATTCCATGCATGGAGTACAGCCTCTTGTCTTCTTCCTTTCTGGTTGATGGACATTTTGAATTTCCCAAATACCAACTTGAAGTATGCTGCAAGGGATGCAACTTTGGTCTCTTTTTGTGTTGATAGGCACAAGATTCTTGTTTTGAATTACTTTTTTGTTGTACGCTTTATAGTGCTCAACAGTTTTTATGCATGGATAATTGTTTGTGCTTTGAAGGAGGAAAGAGTTTCATATAGTTGTGGTTGTGCTACTCTAATACCTTGACCACTGTTTCTGTTTAGTACATTGATCTGATCTATTTCAAAATACTGCTGTAGAAATAGACTCACTGAAAACCCTTTAAGGGACTTAGTGGATTATGTTTTGTTTACTAGACACATCTAGGCACACAGGAATACTTGTGGCCACTGAAGTCTGTGTTGGTCATTTTGCTTCCAAGTTTAGTGTGATTAATTGCAAGTGTCCTGCTGCCAGCTGTCACCATGTTTCAGGATCCTGTTACAAAGACAATCTCCGTTCATACTGTCCTCTCTGTTGAGAGGGAAGCCAATAGGTAGGTGTGACACAGCTTGTAGCATCCCAGTGCTGTGCGCTGCTGTGTACTTACTTGCCTGGGAAACTAATGGAAATTCTTCAGATCTGCAGAAGGAAGCTGCTTTTATTGTCAGTAACATACATTCCTGTTGTAAGCTTGTTTGATCATAGAAATCCACCTTCCTGTGTTTCTGCCAAAGTCAGAATTGTTGAGCAGAAAGGTGTACTATATGAAGAGGTGTTTCTGTCTGTGACTTACATTTCGAAAAGTCTAAGTGGAAACTGTCAGATTGAATTGCTGGAGCTCTGTATTATTTGGGGCTGGGAGAGGTTTTTTATTTCCTCTCTAGTAATAGAAATGTAAGAGACACTATTGCTGTTGAATATGGTTGAACTGAAGGTGATGTGAGAGTAGCTGTTCTGGATAGCTGGAATCTTCAGAATTTGTAGATGACAGACACAAGTATTCCATGCTTGTCCTTTAACATAAAAGGGATTCCACTTTGTAGAGGTTTATGTAGATAGCAATTGTAAAAGCCTAGTCTTTAACTAGGTATTGACCTTCTTCCTGGCAACCTATTAATTTTTGTGTCCACGGCTGATGTTTCTGGGACTGTCCTTGCTGCCGGGTTGGTTAGAGATGAAGACACCTTACAGAAACTTGCCCGGTAATACTACAGCTTGGCAAAGAGCAGAGACAGTGGTCCTGTTAATGTGTATTGCTTTTGAACTCATTCAAATTGCACCTTGGTTCGTGATTGGTGTCCATCTGCTTTGGAATGTACATGAGGACAAATATGAATATTTGACTTCAAATGAACTTGTGAAAAAAGCAAGGATGAGAGAATGTCTCCTTATTCTGGGACAGGGATAACAACAGCACAGTCAAATGTCTGAGTCCACATGGGCTAATACTCTTTAAAGGACACAGAGGGTTTTTTGATACGAGTCAGAATTTGCAATAAAGTTCATGCACATAGCCACTTTCTTGTCAATTAAAAGGAACTCAATGAATCAATACTAGGGTTGGGACATTTGGCAAAGCCCTGGGTGTTTTCGTTCTGCTGTCACTTATTTTGTTTCTGCTTGTTAGCAATAGAAGCTTTCAAGTTCACTCTCAGTGCAGCTGTATACTTTTTTCACCTGGATGGTACATGGATTTTGCTTGTCTTGTTCCAAAGGTTTGTCAAGGTTTTGGGGACGGCATCTAGCCAGGTCGCTGTGTGCAACTCACGAGCTGATAACCAAGCATTCTCACTGCATGTACCAGATGATCAAAGCTGAAGGAACCTCAGGCTGTGTTGGGCTGAGCACTGAAAAACCACGTGGCTGTAACTCCATGTCGAGTCAGTAAAGAAGTTATGCAGATAAAACAGAGTTTTAGGTGCTTGTTTTGGGTTTGCCAAATTCTCACATGCTATGGACTGCTGGAACTAGTAGTGCCTGAGTGTCTTCTCTGCAGAATGCTAGAGGTGCTGGGAAAACAGCTAAGCTGTCTGGTTACTTGTTTTGTATCTCATTGTGCCTTGTTAAATAATAATGGGTAGTAAGGACACTTCATTCTTTTTCCCAGTATCCTGTTTTACCTCATTAATCTCTGCGTCTCTGTCCCAAGAAATGAGACGCTGGGAACAATTCGAATTAAGTGTTTGCCACAAGTCCTTTCCAGTACATGACTACAATAATCTTTTCCAAGAAAAACTCATTTCTGCCTGAAACAATCAGAACAGGTGGAGCTTTAAGCAGAGTATATGCATTGCCTGTGGCCTAACACAGTCCCTTTCTTGGCTTCCACAAATCTGCAGCCCAAGCTCCCTTTTAGTCTGCTGTAAAGTCTTAGAGGCAGCCATATCAGAAGGTGAAAACTAGATCCAGCTGCCAATAAAGAATAAAAACTATTTGGTATCTTCAGGTGAAGATGTAAGCTTTATGGGAAAGATAAAAAGCTGATAGGCTGAACTGACCTGTAGGAATGAGCACCACTTGAAATAAATCTTCTTTAAATAGGTTAGACATGCCCAGATGTTAAGTTTTAGTGTTTTAACTTCACCCAAGTTACTGTTAAAGGTAGGAGATAAAACAAATGAGAAGGATTATAGTTTGTCTGTTCTTGCAGATGGTTCATATTCAAAATAGTAAATTATATTTGTAGAAAGCAAAATAATTAAGCTACTGATTTGTTTTCTTGGTAGAGAGTTTTCCCTCCTCCTGTTGCTTTAAAGGTTTGACTCTTCAGGGTGCAATGTTTGACTCTTCAGGGTGTGGATGGATCCAATTAATTATCGAAAAGTCCTAACCACAAAAAATGGTATCTTGAGGATAAAACTGGTGCAACTCCTGAAGCAGAGGAGCACACAACATTGGTGAATGCAGAGGACAACTGTCGAAAGTGAATATACTCCACTGAGTTTTTCTCCATTGTTTTGAAGTCTCAACAACTTAATGTGGAAATAGTTACAAGTATTTCACGTTGTTCTTTCCGACATCCAAGCAGCATTTCTACAGTTGCAGTAACTCACTCACTGTCTTGTCAAATTTCTGGGTATGTATAAATCAGTAGTTTACCATTAGCTACCCAAGAATATTTCATTCTTGTATTTCAGATTCCTGTTCCTGGGTGGCCATTTGCAACTTGCGCAACGATGGAATGCATAACACTTTTCTTGGAATGCTGTGAGAGGGAACATTTTAGGAGAATTTTATCTTAATAGGCATCTTAGCTACACCTTAATTACATCTGGTTTCCAGGAGCATGAGCTAAAAGCCTTAAGACTTTTCTTGAAGCACTGGAGGACAAATATATTTAGTTCATTCCTACTCAAGGCTCTTACCTGAAGGTACAATAAATGACTGACATGATAGGCTTAGACTCTCTTGCCTTGCCTTTACCACCTAGAGCAAGAGGACATACTTTTTAGCTGCGTCTGGCTTGTTTATACTAATGCTATTACAATGATTTAGCACGGTTACTTAATAAAAAAGACCCAATCCAGTTGATGTAATTGTCTCTGCCTTGAATTAATCTGGCATGCAGACGCCATCTAGTGGTCAAAGAATAGTGCATGGAAAACTGTTACTGCAGTTGCAGGACTGATAAACATTCCAAGTTTATCCTGCTCTTGTCTCATGTGAAAACCTTACTCCTTGATCAGTACTGAAATATGTGCATGACATCATAACATCTGAGACCGTGATGCGTTGAGACTAGGCTTCCTTCAGTTAGATGTACAAATTTATTTCCCGGAAGTTTTGCAGACTTTGTGAAATCTCTTAAATTATCTGAGGATCTTGAAGTGGGTAGTGAGGGGTGGAAAGAATCAAAGCTCCCATGAAAAGTGTGGAAGAATTTGTCTTTGTCTTAGGGGAAGATTTCTGCATTTCTTCCCCTGCCTCTGGAATCTTCTGTTTTCAAGTCTAACCAGGTATGGGGAGATTATAGATTATCTGCATTGTTTTCCAGTGACTGGAGAAGGACTGGTGGAAAATATGTAGGTAAAAGTACATTTAGGTCTGGTATGTATCAAAACTACAACAAAGAAAATATATTTGTTTTAGCTTTTATGTGGAATTTTAATTGGGAGATGCTCTCAGAATAGGGCTGGTATTAAATTTTGACACCTTACCTAGGCAAATGTTGTGTTATTTATGTTTCTTTCAGTTATATGGTTCTTCATTCTACTTATGGATTGGTATTATAGACATGTACTGCTGAAAAGGGATTAGCACAGTTTAGACCCGATTTGAGGCAATCACTTGATGTTTAGCCAGGTTCCGCTTGTTGTCTCCAAAGATTTGCTCTTGAAAAGCTGTATCTACACTAGTTCAAGGCAATTTTGTGGTGTTGAAGTGAGTCCTGATTCTCTTCATGTACTGCTTTGGATTGCAGAGCTTCTGCTGTTGTATGCAATATGTTGTATGTATGGTGTACCTTAGGCTGCAGTGAAATACTCCTTTTTCAGTCTATCGTGAGAGGGATGGAATCTTTGGTGGCTGGATTACCCAGTGGCAGTAGGAAGAAGCTGTGCACTTCAGTAGTCTCTGACTGCCAGATGATCGGCAGTTGGGATGGAGGGTGCAGTTCAAAAAGGATGAAGAAGCCTTCTTGAAGACCAGGGCAACAAACATTTTGAGGTGTCATAGCATGTTTTTACTACTGAAGAGATCTTTTCAAGAAGCACTCAGCTTCCTATGCAACTGAGATTCAACCCAGGTGAATTTACTGTTTTCCTATCCAGCTTGTTAGGGTGGAAGAGGGGCAAAGGCTTATGAGGCTTCAGGTGGAAGTAGTACCTGAGGCCTGAGTATGTGGAGACAGTGAGTTGCTAATCTGAACAGGAGGGCTGCTTTACGTCTTTACAAGCAATTTCATAGGACTGTGAGTTGTATCATGGCTGATTTCTCCTACAATTTTGCCTCAAAGTGCTTATTTTCTTGCCATGTGAGGTCTGTGAATTATGGGAGTTACGTGGACTGCACACAAGGATAAGAGGCCTGTGTAACTTCCTGAACTTCCAGAGATGATAGTGTCTTCCCTCCTCTAAGTGGTGTAAGGGACGAGCTGATGGCACTGCACACGATCCTGTGAACAGTAGATATAATATATAATACTGGTTGAGGTGTCAGTTTACTTGGAATGAAAGGCAGTTACCTGCTGACACTGTAGCAATGTTTTTCCCCTTCCACATTTAACCAGCTTGAAAGGTTTCATGGCAGCTGTTCCTTAATCAGGCCCCAGAAGCAACAGCATGAAGTTTGTTCTAGAGGAGATGCCTTGTACCACTGTGTGGTCATTTCAGGATTAAAGATTTGGTGCACAACTGCTATTTCAGTAGGAAGCTGCAATCATGGGTTGGCTGTGGGCCAGGTACCCTGGGGTGGCAGGAGAAAAAGGATGTGTTGTCCTGCTTGCTAACATGATTTTCTAAAGATGTAGCAGTCCAGTGGGAGGTAGACAAGCTAGTATTACAAGATTTCAAACATTGGTTGCTGAGGGGAGGCCATGCTGGAAGGTGTGCTGTTCATAGTTGCAGTCTAAGGTACAAGAGAGAAGGAAGAGCTTGTAGACAGCCCTGGTCACAGCTGCCTACAATTTAAAGCAGGCCCGACAGCAGTTCTTGGACAGCTTGTGTGCCAGACTCACTGAAACTTAGAAACAGGAATCTCTGGGAAGGTGGTGGGAACACCAGTATCTTCAGGAGATGTTTGATTTCCCCCCAGAGTTCGCACATCCTGTTTTTGATAGTGAGTCATGAGTCAGCTGCAGGAAGAAAGATGAGGTCAGCCTGATCCTTTGAGAAGTTTTCTCATGTTTCTGGTCATCAGGTACTCTCTCCACTCAAGCGTGTGAGCATGAGCTCATGTGGTATGGAAGCACAGCCTATGCAGGCTTACTGGTCCTTCAGCCTTCCTCAACACTGAGGTGTGTATTTGCCCCTTCTGTTAAATTTGGGCTGTTAGTCCCCAGAGGACCATGTTCAGTCCCTCAGAAGTTTGTTTTAATCCACTCATGCCTATCTGTTTCTCTATCCCTGAAGTTCTAGGCCCCACTGGCTCCCTGAGAGCCTTGTGTTTACCCAAGTGAGGATTATGGGTCACTTCTCATGGGATACAATTTAGACTTTGCTGAGCTGTTTCAACTCAGCCGAGGTGTTGTGACCACTCACATTTGTTTCCACCTCAAATTACCTGACTTGCTGACTTGTGGTTTTCTAGGGTACAGAGTGAGCCATGTGTGAAACTAGAAGAGCACGCTAACTCCAAAAAGGAGACTTCAATAAACGCTGGACTCAGAATAATTGGCTGCCTACAGCCTTCTGCTGAACTTTTGGCTCAAGCATCTGTGTGGGATGAGAGTATAGCATGTACTTGTTTTGCTATAAAATATATTCAGTTCTTCTAGTAGTGTAGTTGAGAACAACAAATAGCCTTTGCCCTCAGAGCTCTGTAGTGTTGAACTGAGGAAATGAAGAAGCTCTGAAACTTATGGCTAGCATGTGAAGGTGTCATTGAGCATACTTTGTTGGGCACCTCTGGTAGTCATGCAAGAGCTTGACTGTCACATACTCGTCAGGCATCAATTTATTCCCATACAATGTTGTGTATTTTTTGTAGGTGACAATAGAGAAATTTTAGTGAGCTAAGTATTTTTCACTCATATGAGCTGCTTTTGCTGCCGTAAAGAAAAAACCCAAGTACAATTAAATAGTAGATGCAGGAATTTGAGTTAGGAAAACAGCCAGGTGGTGGCATCAGTGCACAGCAAGTAAGTATTTGAACCTCTCTTAAAGAAGACCAGGGCTTGTTTAGTCACTGAGGTCTGTACAAGTGGGCTTAGACAGGTGAAATGCAACTTTTTTATGTGACTGATCAATAACTAATTATTTACAGGCATTTATGGTCAGCTGTTTTTAAGGGGTTTGGATGTAGTAATTTTTGTACCCAGTTACTCAAACTGTATTTGTGCCAGTTTGTGCATGTAGGTTTGTTACAGGTTTGTTAGGGTAATCTCTTCAGTCACTGGTTTTGGTGTTCTAGTCTTCAAACTGCAGAAGATTTTTTTGGGGGAGCTGAAGTTCATAGTGTTAGTGCTTTAAGAGAAGAAATGCTTCTCTATACTGCAAACTTCATTTGTTCCTGTCCTGCTTTTATGTTAGCATAGTCTATAATCCACAAGTATCTAAGCAATAAATCTGCCTCACAACCTTTTAAGGTAAGTATGATGGCAGAAAAAATGTCGAAGGTGTTTTTGACAATAATGATAGTGACAATTAGAGTGAAGATGAGAGTTCTCCACTCAGTCCTGCAACCAGGGTTAGATTCCTGCTTAAAGACAGTAATAGTGTGGGGTGTACAGTATGGCCAATGCTGGCCACTATTTCCTACTAAAGACTTCTGGCTTTTTGCTTGGAACAAACCCAAAGCTTTGGTTCTGCCTTAGTCTTTGTTTTATCTGATTTCCTATTTATTTCTTCATTTTAGCTTATTCAAAGAAAGAAAAATAAGCTTCACCCATATCAGACACTGCTTTGCTGTTGTGTTTTTATTGTCCCACAAATAACACTTCTAAGCAGTAACTGAAGCAAACACTGCAGTTCCTCCTTCACAGCAGTGTTGTAATACTGGCAGTAGCACTGACCTGCTGTGGTGGTAATATGCAATGTTTAAATTGCCTTATATTGTTGGCTGCTCATCTCCCTATGCTGTTTGCTGCTAGATAACAGCCTTGTCTTTTTGTGCTTGGAACCAATGCCTGCAATTCTTAGAACTGACTCAACAGAGGAAGAAGCATTGTGAGACAAGAAAAAGAATCACAATCCTTGCTCAACTTTATTACTAGCACATCCCAGAGGATTACCTAGGCAATGCTGGGCTGATGGTTGGGCGTGTTGCAGTGGTCTTGCATGTGGCTTTGAGAGATAATTTGTATGAAAAATGGAGACAAAGGCATCTGAGTTTTTCCCATTGGAACCATTTTTCATCCCTGTGGAAGATCATGTCAGCATGTTGTCCATGAGGTAGGAGCTGGACTTCTGCAACTTCACAAGTGCTTCTTGCTATTCCTATCAAAAAATTAAGTCTCTGTAATTCTGTAAAACTCAGTTGTGCATTTGTTTTGCACATGTCCCATCTCTTAAATATCCAGCATATATTTTTTAATTTACATAACATTAGCCTGTGATATTAGAAGTCGTTGTACATCTGTCCATGTAGGAGATAGCACACACTGCCATGTATAACTTAAAAGAGAAACAAGAGCAGGTGAAACGAGGGGAGAGCACTGGAATGAATCTTTGAAATAGGCATCTGAGCCTACTGCTAACTTTTAATGGAAACCACTCAAAATTCCTCTCTGAAATAATATTTGAAAATCAACTGGGTTTACCCATTTTCCTGTAGGAAAAGAGAAGTGGTGTGCTGCAGTTGATGTTTATCTTGTTTCAGTATGACTGCCTCTTTTCTTTTCCAAGAAAATGGTCTGCATATGACTTCATCTAGCTTTAGTATTTCCATTCTGGGAGTACTAAGCATTGTAGGCCTGATGGGAAATAAGCTAGTTGTATAGTTTCATACCCACTTATGATGGTCTTTATGTATCTACTTTTTTCAGTCTGAAAATCTGCTTTTATTTTAGTTGTTTCTGTTTATTATTTTGTGGCTTCTGCTGCTATCCTTTCTTACAGGTAATTGTTTACATGTGTGTATGTATATATTTTCAAGTATCCCCAACTTCTTTGGTTAGGTGGCCACCCTGAACCCTGTAGACATCCAAGCTCATGAAAAGCAAAGCTAGAAGAAGCAGTTGAATTGCAGTAGAGGTTAACATACTCTGGTGAGTATGTTAACATGTTTTGTGCCGCTTTAGAAAGCATTTTCCTGGTATTCAGGCTACCTATTGTATGGCTATTTCAGCAGGAGGTGGTGATCGTTGGCAATACTGTTTTATGAACAGTCCAACTCAGTGTGAACAACTCCAAGAAACAAATACATCTTTGAAATGTCTGGTGCTGCTGGCCAAAAGAGTAGACAAAGTGGCCTTTCATTCAAAGTTAGAGATAGGCCTGTACTCACTTAAATGTGGACTGCAGTTATTTAGGAAAATAGTATCTAGATGTTTCTTTTACTAGCTAAAATAATTTTTTGGTTGAGTTGTGTAATTTATGATGAAGATAGTGATAGAATTTATATCATTCTTCTCACCCTTTTCCACAAAGCAAGACTTTATCTGGCAAAATGATGACCTCTTATATTTACAGTTGGTACATCCCAAGAAATCAGTGTCCTTCAGCATTAGTCACTTGTATAAGAATGTCTAGAAACAGTAAAAAACCATAACTGTTTTCAGTGGTAGGTTATCTGTTTGTCAAATACGTTTCTTCTTCCTGGCATGATGTTCATAAGGACTGTGGAGATGCTGCAGGGAGATTGGAGGATTGAACCACAAGCCTAAACACCAGAGTTCAGTCTGTGTACCCTGGACTTAGCACACTTCTAAACTTCCTTGGCTTGCTCTTCCAAAGAGTGGAACTATTGAAAATGCTACCCCCTCATGCTTCTACTGCAACAGTTCACACTCTATTGATGATGTGAGGTAATGTGAGACTGTCTTTTTTTTAAGAACGCCTAACTGCCACAGATTGGAACACTAACTGCAGTCGTGTACCATCTGTTGTTGTCTCTTGGCCATACGGGCATGTTCCTGAACATCCCCTGTGTCAATATCCCATGTGTGATAGGTAAAGAGGTTTAACTATTTGTTCACGAAGCACCAGTGTATTAATTTCTTTTTAAAGCAAGTTATGGTCTTGTATTAGAAGGAGTTTGCCCTGTATCACATGCTACTTTAATTCAAACTGTTGTTATAGCAGGTATTTTGGAGAGAAAAACTTAGAATCTGCCAGGCATATTAAATGTTCACTGAGTTCAAATTCATAAAACTCACAGAGTTGCAGAACATAGCTGTACCCACAACTAATGTATTTTGGTAGTTACTGACTTTCTTGAAATGCTATTTCGCTAATAAGAGCAAATGTTGTTCCATAAAAAGCAAGGAGCTTATGTTGATCCCTGTAATTACTCTTTAAACAGATGGAACATACATGTCCAGCTCATTTCAGAAGCCCCAGCAGTTTTGCAGTTATGAGGATTTAGTCTCACTTCCATGAAAAGGAATGGCAGTAAAGATAATTTGTTAACTCTTCTTCATTCTTACTGCACAGCAAGTGTATTGTTGAAAGGACATGGAAAGCCTTGGAAAAGTAGCTAAATAGAAATGAATGCTGCACCAAGTGCTCTGGGCACTGAAAAATGCTCTTTTTCAATGTCAGCCATTCCCAGTGTGAAGCTTTTGGTGCTATGATGGCTGTACTGTGAGGCAGGCTATCCCTAGTGAGTGAGCTTTTCTGGCCAGAATCCCACATGGATCATTAGTAAGTTGTATCCAATAAAAAAACCTGGAAGGCAAAGGTTTCGTCGCACTCTGTACAAAAGCCATCTATTTGGGATCAAGGTTTATCTATTACTGTGTGGAATCAGCCTTTTATTGAACATAAAAGTCTCATTTGAAGCTTGTCTAATGATTAATATCTGCTGACTGTCTTTTGTTGGATCCCAACAAAAAACCTGTCAGGTCATGTATTAATTGAGGCATGACAAGCAACTGATTTTCTCTGGATGATGGCAAAAAAGCAACAATTTAAAGGGCTACAGTTGCTAATTTGGAACTGAACTGAAAAATGGGGTCTGGATTTCTTTCTTTTGGCTTGTACTTTATCACTGGGGTTTATGAAAGCAGCTGGAACTTCTGCTAAACAGAAACAGGCTCTGTCTGGCTTCAGCTGATGAGATGTTGCACTGCCTATGCCAGCTGAGCCCTGTGTCCCAGAGGAAGAGTTCTGCCCTGTGGGAGGGCACATGGTGGTAGTGCCTCCTGTCCTTCTGGCTCTGGCAGAGCCAAACCTAACTCTCTGTGGGAGTCCAGGAGAGGACGCCCAGAACTTCTGCACTCTTTTGTTGCCCTGGCAACAGCATCTTCCTTTTTGAGCTGCTTCTGTGCCATAGGTACTGTTGCATACCCCAGGGCTGCAGCTACCTCCTGCTATGATCTTTCTCTGTTTCCAGTGATGCAGAACAGGCAGGCATAACCTTCCTGATGAAAATGTCAGTGTACTCTTGCACATATTCACTTCCTGTTGATTTTGGTGAGAAGGCACACCCAGATAAGAGCTACCACTATTTAAGGGTTGGGTTTGATGATCTTAGAAGTCTTGTCCAATGTAAATGATTGTATGATTCTCCATAACCATGAAATAATAAACTAACCTTACTAGTTGGTTCCTGTAATATATACCTGTACATAGTGAAGTCATCAAATTAAGCACTCACCTCAGTCCATTTCTGTTGTCTTAGGTATTTTTTCAAGTAGTCACCAAAGAATGTCTGTGGTGAGATGTAGCAAGTCCTGAAAACAGAAATCTTCTGCCCTCTCACTCTTAAAATAAGCTCTTGTTATCAGTTAATAAGTTAATGTATTGCCAGATCTTTCTTCTGCAGTGTGGAAATGGTACATATGGATGTTGTTTGTAAGTGGCATTTTGTCATGGGTGGAAGTGTGTTGAGGTTTATGCTAAAAATTAAATAAGTCAGCAGCTGTGTGATAATGCTTGGCCCCAATCTCAAGCCCTTTCTAGTTTACTCCTACAGACATGTCTGACTGCAAGACTCAAAAAAAATGCATCCTGAAGCCCTTTCCAAGATATCCTCTCATTGTACTTATCCTGTTCAGTATATAATTAGTGTACAATTTGAATTCCAAGAAAGTTGCTCCAAGGCCTAATCCTATATTTACAGAAAAAAAAAGGTGATCTGGAAGCCTCAGCAACCTGAAGTTTCATCTAGATTTATCTCAAGACTGTTACTAAGGAAGGGAGATCTGCCAGCTATCTCCTGAAAGGAAAGGGTGTCCTTTGAAGGGAAAATGGCTTTGGACAGGTGATATGCAGTAGAACTGAGCTAGTGGAAGTAACAATTGCACTTGGAGATTGCATATATTGTATTCTGTAACCCTCTGTTGATGGGAAGAGCAGTCTCTGCCTCTTTACCCCTCTGGAAAGTATTTGAGATAAACTGCTCACATGTCCAGGGACTGTGTAAGATGCTGGAACCTGTGTTAAGGATGTGTGAGAAAGAGGAAGATGATGCCATGGGAACCCCACCCCAATACAGCCTGAAGAAACTGAATTCTCACTAAGCAGTCAACTGGCTACTCCCTTGTGAGACTGTCCTCTAAGGAGGAGGATAGAAAAATCGCGATAAACCTGACAACATTCACGTTGCTGACCTGTCCCAGGGAGACACTTTATTATGCTAATAATGAAATAAGGTGATGCTGCTTCCTATCTCCTGATGCTAGCAAAGAGCAGGTCTACTTCATCTGTCTTTTGCCCATCAAGGGTTTTGGGACTTTGTTGGTGAAGAGTATTGTAGCCATATGGACTTTGATTTTGCAGAGTCTGCAGACAGTAGTACCTATCAGTTGTTCAGATGGATTTGTTTATCAATCAGATTAACTTGTGGGAACAAGAGGACACGCCTTGCCTTCCACTTGGATAATCAACCTCTATGACATAATTTGTGTGCCAAAACGAGTAGTACATTATATAACATTTGAAATAGTATGTAATTTAAGATTTGCTGAGCCTGTATTCTTTTCTAGTGGGTAAAATAAATGTTCAAAAAGAGAAGGCTTTGTGCAAATGTGAGAATTAATTGGAGATGAAAGTGAAACCAGAAACCTTCTGACATATCTTGTCATACTACTACCCTGTGATTTCAGTACTGCTTTTAAAGTCAATAGGGCTTGCTTACACTAGGGTTCCACTGGATTTTGCTTTATCTTTTGGTAGTTTTGCACTGTTGAAAAGTAGTGTAGAACAGTAGTTGTACTCTAGCCTTTCAGATCAATTTATTCAATCACATTCTTCAAGTATACATAATGTAGAAGGAAGCTTTTATATGGATTAGCAGTCCTTAGTCCTTTTAAACACTGATTTAGTGGAGAACCTTTGTGTGTGCTTAATTAAACACAGAGGTAGTTCCCTTTCAGTCATTAGGACTACTTGTTTATTGGACTTCATGTGGCTTTCCCCAAAGTCAGATCCTAGACTCCAGAAAAACTCTCTTTTGAATCTCTAGTTCAATTTTCAATGCCTGTTCTTATTTCCAGGTTTGTTTGGGTTTTTATGTGGGGAAAAATGCATTTTTAATCTCGCCCAGAAAAAACATTGAAGTGGGACTATTTGCTAAGGTGAAAAAGAGCCCTAAAGAAGGATCAACAGAAACATTAAGGGTTAACAGTAGGGTATGTAACAGGCATCCACCTGCATATCTTTAAACTACAAACACAGTTTAAGATCAGAATCAGATCTTTGAAAAGACCCAGCCTATTCCTTCAATATATTTACTCTAGTCATTTGATATTATTCTGAAAACCTCACAGAATCACAAATCTCACTAGCATTTGTGCAGTTGTCTACAGGCTGTGTTCTGCAGTTTTTTTTCCAGGATTTCCCATAACTCAAATGATGCCTCATTAGATTACTGTTTGTCCTTTTCATGTAAGTTGAATGCAGAACTTAAAAAGAAAAAAAAAAAAGAAATTTAATGCCTCGGGCCATTTGAGAGCAGTAATTATGTCCTCCTTTCTTTGAAGGGATAGCAGCTCATACAGGAAACTTGATCCAAAGTTCAGAGAGGGTATTAGAAAGGCAATGAATCTTGTTAGCCTTGTATGAAGGTGCAGGTGTGGATTTATCTATGGATCAGTACCTTGCCCATGCAGTGTCCATGTGTTGCAGCCTTAATGTAGAATTCTGTTCTCCCTTAACTACAGCTGCTTGCAGAATTATTGAAAAGACTTGAGGAATGAAATTACAAGAGGAGTAAATGTTAGTGTTGCAAACTGTTCACAGAAGAGGCTTTCAAGTCCACCAGAGTGATTTGAATGTCCAGTTCCTATTCTTTCTAACAGGAAGTGTGTGTATTCCCAAATGGCAATGAGAATCTCAGCTTCTGCTTGTATTTAGGTGAAGGCTCTCTATATGTGACAATGTGTTACATATGCAATCTTTCACATGTGCATGTTGCCAAGCTGCAATTGTCATGTTATGGTAGCTTCCTCCCATCATTGTGATAGCTGTTTTATTTTGGGAGGGGGAAGGGCTGTGGTGTCAAACTAAATAGATGCATCTTGTTTACTACCCTTAAATATGTACTGTTTTCTGCAGGAAATTATTTTGTTTGCATGAACAGTAGACGTAAGAGAAGAAACATGATGTATCTCAGCCAGCTTCAGCAAAGGGAAAGAGCACAGACAAAAACAAATTGTTCAAGTTTTGCTGTATAAGCCTGTAGCTCTATAGAAGTCTCCATAAGTTACAAAGCTTTCAAGGAACATCAAGATCTACTGGGAAAACAGCTGAAAGGAATTCTGTAAATATGGATCAGCTTGCAAATACATGTCAGTATTGCATAGTGAACAGCTTTCTTCGTTATTCATTACCTAAGTGATGGTGCTGTCTTATATTAAGGTGATGAATTCGACCTTTTTTTCCTTTTTTAAAATTTATATAAACCACTTGGCTTGTCTAGTCAAAGTATCTCATTTTGCTGGTAGGAAAATTTGGTCTGGTGCTGCAGTGATTGTGCAGTGCAAAAGAAGCTTCAGGCAGTTTCCATGGAATATTTTGCTAGAAAGACTTACCAGTAATTTGGTAGAGCCTGGGTCAACATCTGGGAAGTATATACCCACTTCAAGAATTAAAAGCAGCAGCAAGAAACCAAAGCCTATTGTTTTTAACCCCCTTGTTCCGCTCTCCACAGTTTTGACACAACCTGTATGTGACACCCAGTGTTGCACGTCAGGCAGTCGTACTTTGTGCTTCCTTCTTTGCAGTTCTAAAAGGATGTTACAGCAGAGGGCAGTAGGAACCTACCTCTGCTTCAAGTGGTTTTGGATCACAAGCATGCAAGTATCTCTTTTCTCCCCACTCATCTTCCCTTCTTTAATGATATTCAAGGACCAGATAAAGCTTAGAGATGGGACTTGCCACAACTGTTTTCACTGTATTTGTCATGGTGAATACAAGGTGTGTGTTTGTAGCTCCATTTCTAGTCAGTGAACTGACTCAAGATTTGATGGATGCTGCAAAAAATCCAGGCCCAAGCTAATGGCAGCAATTGGGTAATTTTAATCTCAGTTCAGAATCCTCTAACAGTTGCTAGAAGAGAAATGATGTGACAAATTATACAGCTTATCATCAAGCACGTCTTTCTGATAGTTGCTGAAATACCTTACTGTTCTGGAAGGCTGTTTCTTAATTTCCCAGTACAATATCTAGGATTTGAAAACCAGAGACTTTAAAGTACATGCATTTTAGGGAGGGAGAAAAAGCCAATGCTGCAAAGTAGCCTCCAGCTTGGAACCCTTCAGATCCACACAGCATGATGATGTCAACAGTGCCAGGATTACCTTCCCTCTGCGCATCTCCTCGCTTTGGTCTTCGCTCCCCCTCAGCATCTTCTGCCAGTGCTCAGAAACCACTGTAGTTCCCCTGGATTTGGTTGTCATTTTCTCCTGTTAACTCTCCTGTTAGTGTTCCAGTATTGTCAGCCACCTGAGTAGGTTTGGGGTTTCCCTGCCATCCTGTTTTTATTTCCTGTAGGGGAACATGCTCATACACATTCTTCTCTGGCTCAGCAGACTTGTGTCTCAGCAGCAGGCGCAGATGTCTCTGAGCATAATGCCAGTTCAGAGCAGAGATCAGCAGAGGCTTTGAACTTGCTCCCTCCTTTAATTGGAAGTAGCCCGGATCTGATGAGCTTCCAGACAACATTGCAGAGCTCAGCTTTCCCCCGCCCCCGGCTTCTCCAGGCGTGTGAGAATGTAGGTGTGTGGGAAGGAGGGAGTTGTCATTGTGAAGAATTGTTCAGGAGAGTGGGGAATTACTCATTTCCTAGTTTGCTGGTGAGGATCTGCCTTATGTATTGCTACACCTAGGATGTATTTTTAACTCTCCTGTGGTAACTATAGCATGCGTACAGATGGACTTACTGAAGGATAGATACAACATACTACGAATTACACAGACTGTGCACAGGGATACTAGGAATGCGGCTGGCTGTAGAAGTACCTAGCTCTTGCAGTCACTCATGTTTCTTTAATTGAGACAATACTAGATAGTCTGGTTTCTTTTTTGTCTTTTTTTTCTTCCTTTTTTTGCCTATACTCTTGTAAAGGGTAGGTTGAAATCAGGACTCATGTAGCAGAGGTATTCACAAAGTGGATTGCTTCTAAGGCCAGAGCAGTCCCATCTGTAAAGGACAAAAGCTGCTCACTGCATGGTTGTTCAGAGCTATTCAAGGATGGAAAGCACAAGGAATCATAGAGGTGAGCTGCAGCTTCTGAAGATCCCTTATATCTTGTGCTGGTGCTTTTCTTTCCCTATTACTCAGTTTAAGTCCATGCCTGGTGAAGTCCCATTTTGGGCAGAGAACTGTCTTGTAGGATAAGCAGCAGGAGGGGGAGACAGGGTAATGAGTTAGTAAAGTGTATTGCTTTGGTGATGTCTGCAGCTTGTCACATTAATTCTAACATTGCATTACTGCAGCTCCATGTTCAGAGGACCCCTCTGTGCCATGCTGTAGTGCTGCAGGGGATCATGGAATTGGTGAATGTTTGCCTGCTTCTCTGAGAGTTGTGCCCAGGATGCTCTGATGCAGGAAACATCCACTAGGTACTGAGTGGAGAGTGCACGTCTCTCTGGGCTATCTATACTGTCAAAGCTAAATATTCCTGGAAAATTTCTTTTAGAAACTGTTTTCACTATGCCTAGCTATAAAGACTGCTTTTTAAAAAACTATATTAAAAGGCATTCAAAATTGACCACACAGTGATTGAGATGATTGTAACATGGATACCCAGTCAATGATTGTTCCCCTGAAGTATAATCAGGTGGACAGATAAACATGTATTGAAAACATATTTTAGTCCAAATTTCAATACTTATACCTGAAATAACAGCAAAGGGTACGAAACAGACCTGTGCAGTTTTACTGTCTCCTTAACAGTCCTTTCTGCTTTGTCAGTGTGAGTTTTAGTGGGAATACTTGCTCTAGTTCTGTTAGTGTCTTTTTAAGGGAGACCAGAATCACTGAAACTCTGCAGGGAAAAGCTAAACCATGTTATTCTTATCTAATTCAGAGCCCTGCATATGTTGCGTGGTACCACTGAGGTAACTCCTTTTCCATCAAGTCATGCTGCAGTGGTACCTTGTTTATGTTTAATTATGTGCTGTTTATTAATAGAAAACAGTGGAAACAAGCAGCTGTTCATGGAACAGGAGCAAAATTAGTAAAGCAAAACAGCTGAAAATTTTCAAGCAAATACGTTTGGTGTTGGAAATTGTATTTCACATACACATTCTGTTTAAAATGTCAAGGAAAGTTTTTGAACCTTTTTTGAATTTGACAAGCCAAAAGTCTCTTGTTCCAATTATAATTTAAAGTGTTGCATCCAATCTAAGTTGGTACAAAGCCCTTTGAAAAGCAATTTCAGTATTTTATTTTGCCATTTTTTGTATTTTTAATTAAAAAGCAAACTGGGATGTTTTGACATCTTCCAGAGAGGATGGAAAGTCTGTTTTGAAGTTTGTGTGGCCTGAGGTTGGTCAGTATCTTATGCAGATGTGAAATCAGCACCCTGCATAGCTGGGTGGAGGAGTTAGATTGCAGGAGTTAAGACAAAATAGAGAAATAAATATTCACATTGAAACTGCACAACCTATTTTAGCCCTGGTTAGGCTTTAATGGATGGCTGTTTGAGTGTGCCTACCTCTAGCTGCATCTGAGCCAGAGGAGTGTTAGAAATGTTAACTTTTGTAGTGCAAGGTCTTACGACTTCATCATCATTGGACTTCCTCACATGGAAATTTTGAGTTTTGATCAGCTATTACTGATACAGACATTTGAGGAAAGATTCAAAGAGGTTTCAAAAGAGACAGGATTGATCCAAATACAGGGAAAAGCAAATTAGAGCACCCAGCTATTGAGGACCAAGATAATTGGCTTCATTCTGTATGTTTAGAATACAGTAGCCAAGTGGAAATAATCCTGTTGCTGTAAAAAGAGAGAAGTGCTACATTACCTGATAGGTCTGTTTTTTGGTGTCTGAGATCCATGGTCAGCCTGCTTCAACGTGGTGAGTGATGTAAAAGGAAAAGCAGGAATGGTTACGTGGTTCCTCCTAGTGGGCGTTAATTGAGGCATTTGGGCACTGTCACTCTTTGGGGACCAACTGGTAAGAACTAAACTGTGTGCCCTACTTCATTTTCTGCTCTGCTCCTGGCAGAAAGCTGAAATGCTATTGGCTGATTTGTGACAGCACAATTGTGACAGTGTCCATAAGGAAAAGTATTGAAGCAGTAATTTGTCACACAGGTCACTTGAATATCCTTAGTAAGATGCTTCTAGCACATGATTGAGAGAAGAAAGTAGAAATACAATTGCTTCTTTATATTCAACTGATGTTTCCCAAATTAATTCTTAAATTCATAAGACCTACACCATGAGCTAATCTTCTCTGGAGTAGCACCCTCTGCTATCTCAGAGTAGTTATGATTATTACCATTACATGAATATATAGATTTGCTGAGGATCAAGGTGTGCAGCACACACAGCAAGAGAGGCCACGTTGATGGTAAGAGAGTCAATCTGCAATGGAGTGTCCAATTCCCAGGAGGGCTGTGCAGCCCTTCAGAGGGCCCTTGACAGGGTGGAGAGTAGGCAGGGAGGAATTGTCTGAGATTCAAAGGTCCAGGGTCCTGCACCCAGGGAAGAATAACTCCATGGACCAGCACAGGCTCAAGTGCTGGAAAGCAGCTCTGTGGAGAAGGACCTGGAGGTCCTGGTGGACAACAAGCCATCCATGAGCCAGCAGTGTGTCTGCGGCCAAGGAGGCCCATGGAATCCTGGATGCATTAGGAAGAGCACTGCCAGCAGGCTGAGGGAGGTGATCCTGCTCCTCTGCTCAGCTCTGGTGAGGCACATCTGGAGTTCTGTGTCCAGTTCTGGGCTCCTCAGGGCAAGAGAGACATGGAGCTCCTGAGTGGGTCCAGTGGAAGGTAACAAAAATGATTAAGGGACTGGAACATCTCTTACCAGGAAAGGCTGAGGGAGCTGGGCCTGGTCAGCCTTGAGAAGAGACAACCGAGAAGGAATCTCATCAATGTCTGTCAGTATCTGAAGGGGGGGTGCCAAGAGGATGGAGCCAGGCTCTGCTGCATCTGAGCAATAGGAGAGGAGGCAATGGGAAGAAACTGGAATGCAGTGTTTCACCTGAGCATGAGGAAGAATTTCTTCACTGTGTAGGTGACTGAGCACAGGAACAGATTGTGCAGAGAGGTTTTGGAGTCTCACTCATTGGAGATGTTAAAGAGTTCTTGCAATGTCCTCTAGGATGACCATGTGTGAGTAGGGAACTTGTCCCTTCCATGCTTACCATTCTGTGATTTTGATTCTGTAAATGGGAAGACAGATGAAGGGAAGCATCGCAGTATGCTTGAGTCATGTATTGTCTCACTGGCATTAACAAGCCTTATTCTGAAATGTAGTTTTTGCTTTGCCCTGCTTTCAAATTCTTTAAAAAAATCCTTTTACAAAAAATTAGGCAGAGGTTAATAGTAGCTTTGCTTTGAAATCTGCTTATGCTTTACATAACATAAAAGCCTGCCTGTCTAGGTTGGATGTCTGCTTAGTTCTGTGCCACCTTGTATGCTTGTATGAGCATAACAAGTAAGACTCAGTTTTTAACAACAGAAGGTCAACTGAATTCCAGTTAATCCATTTATTTCAGGTTGCAGAAAGAGGGGGAGAAAAAGAGAAATCACTATAGAGTAGGATGATACTCAAATGGTAAACTTCTCATGTAAATTCAGAGACTAAACAGAGGAAAATTTAGCCTATTTATCCACAGTCTCTACTTTGGGGTCAAGTACAGCCTTTTCCTATTCCAAAGGAGAGCGTTTGCCTCATTGGGAACACCACTGTGGCCAGCATACAGCATCCAGCAGATCTTGTAGCAGCTACAAGGAAGACTTCATCTCATCAAGAAAGTGCAACCATCTGTGATGGTCTGTATAGATGGCTCCTGGGTGTTGGGGTTTCTATTCCCACAGCCTTTTTTTTTTCATGGGGGAACTTTCCTGGATGGAGGACCTGCATTGTAGCTGAACATTAGTCAGTCTGGGTTTGACCAGTTCCAGTGTTGCTCTGAAGCCACCTGCTACTGAGGTAAAACATTCTACTCCTCTGAGATCAAATGGGGTGCCAAGCAAAGATAGCCATAGAGGTTTTGGTTACACAACTGTCTTTTTTAAAGCCAGCCTGAATCACTTGGCACAGCACCACATCATGTATATATGTTTGCAGCCCAAAATATATTAGCTTGCATAGCTGCCAAACTGCATGGCACAGCCATACCTAGCAAGCTCCCTGCTTTCACTTCTAGTTCATTTTCATTATTGTTGCTTTTCAGGTTTGTCTCTGGGCTTGGAGAAGTATCTGTAAGTTTGTTTCCTACAGAGAAAATGCTAGTTTGAATGCTTCTCTTTCAAGAAAGTTATAAAGCATCACTAAGTCAAGGGTTTTCTAGCTTTTCCATTCAAAAGACTTCAGGTGAGGTCCTAAATCTGCTTGTCTTCTACATTAGCCACTCTTATATTACTTCCTAGGTAATATTTCTTGGCCCTTGGTAGCACTTGAGAAAAGTTTCCTTTAATATTGAACATGACTGTGTTCATTAGTGTGCTGATGACTCTTCCGTATCACTGAGGGAGGATGCTGAGAAAGATGCCTGGAGACATCCCCCTTTTCATATTTCAAATTCATGTTTATTTGTACTCTATTTGCAGTGTTTAGGGATATCTTAGCTTGCATGACTTGGCTCATATCTGACACATTTTGAATTGATTTTGAGAGGAAGCTGTGTGTAAATTCTTCTATAATCTAACCCTGTATGTGATGCTTCCTCTTTGGTTCCTGGTGGTCTGTCTGAAATGAAACAAACAACAGCAATATCAGCAACTGAAATTAACCAAAGATTTGTGCTTTAGAGACCTAGGCAGAAGATTACTCTTACTTCTTTTACCCTCTGTATGCCTATAGATTTTTTTTTCGCCTCTCAGAATTTGTTCCTTTCTGTTTTATTGGCAATAGATGCTGTCATAACTGCCACAGAGCAGAGCTCAGCAATTTTTCAAGGATGCTTTGCTCTACTGCATTTTCTTTCCCAAGATGGAAGTCAAATGTGCTGGCAGAAATTTAGCAGAACCCAAGAGACACTTCCTCATGAAGGAATTAGATGCAGCCAGACAGTTTAGCAAACGTGGTGGCATAGCTCTGTCAGAGTCTGGTGATCACTGGGCATCAGGAGCATCCCTTTCACTGAGGTTTCCACAGGTGCTGTAGTTCCCAGCTCCCTGCACATGAGTCAGTATTTGTCCATGTGAGATGTTTGGTATCCAAGTGTGGTGGGATGACTGTGGCTGGCTGCCAAACTCCCACCAGTTGCTCACTCACTCTCCTCCTTAACAGGAAGGGGAGGGAGAACAGGAAGATCAGGAATGAGAAAAGTTTATGTGTTGAAATGAGGACAGGGAGATCACTTTCAGTTACCATCATGGGCAAAACAGGCTAGACTTGAGGAAAATTGAATTAAATACATAAATAATTGGCAATATATTAATTAACTATTTGGGTATTGTAGGCAAAAAGACTAACACTAAAACACTTAGAGAAAACATCTTTCCTTCCCCCTTTCCAAGGCTGCTCCCTTCTTGTCATGCTCCTCCACTCTGATGTGGGTCCAACCCAGCTGCAGGGAATATCGCTTTCCCAAATCATCAACTGACACAGGATTCAGTATTCCAAACCCCCAGGGTTGGCCACAGTGCCTGCTGCTGGCTCAGGTGTCCCAGGAGTGGTGGCACTGGGCCCTGTGCTGAGTGCCACATGGAGCAGCAGCCTCAGGAGGAGGCAGGATGCTCAGTGCCCGGGGAGCCAAATGCACTGGCCCTTGTCTCAGTGTCCAGGGGTGAGTGTGAAGGTGCTCAGCACATTGCAGCATAAGGCTATCAATAATAAACCATTTTAAATATCTTAAAAGCAGTTCTGTGATGACAGCCCAAGTAATTAATTGCATTACTTTTAATAGACCCTTTAAACAGTGCCAAGTCAGTGACATCTGCTGCAGTGTGGAAGTACCTTCAGGGAAGAACATTTTTAATATAGTGATACCTCAAAAGGCTGGCCATAGATAGCCTGAAAATGGCCATGCAGAGGATAAAATGTTTTAGCAGACTGTTAAGCTCTCCTGCTTATTGCTCAGCCAAAAAAATGACCATTCACCCACTTACTGGTGGATGATTTAATTGCAACCTACTTCTAAAAGCACATGACCCATCTGCCTGAGATGAATTCTGCACTTCTTGGAGAGGCTCATGTACTGCACCTTATTTCTGGGTTTTATCATATTACTATTGCTCATTTTAGCAGAGTTGTCTTTGACCCCCAATCCAGGAGAGTCCTCACCCTCAGCTCATGCACCGTCTTGCTCCAGAGCAATTAAGGGGACTGATTCACAGCAGCAGAGTCTGTGGAGCTGGAGTTTTCATAGAAACATAATTCACTTTCTGCTCTGGTTCTCTTGGGGAAACAACGTAAATGTTATTAAAATAGGGTTTATTGACCTTCTCTAATTTCTGTGTTCATAAAATAATCTTGTTTATTAACAAGTAATCTTTAGCTGAGACGCACTGTGTTCCCTGAAACATTTTGTGCAGAATTCATGGATCGAAGCTGGAGAAACTGAATACCAGGGAATTAATTTCAGAGGATATGATCTCATAATCTCACTATTTATCTCTGGAGATAGAGAGATTTTGGCTGGCAGCTGCAACCCTAGAGATAAGTGTATTTGAAGGAAACAGAACCTTTTAAAAAATATATTTACTATATTACATTTTTATGCTTGTGTCAAGTCTCAGAATTTGGATTAAAGGCCAGGTTTGTTCTTGTTTTAGTGTTTGTACCTGGCCCACTTTTATTTAGTGGAGTTAATGTGGAAATAAATAGCAACCTAGCTTTATGTTCCTGCTCCGGTAAATCTCTGGAGGACTGGTAGAAATGCAGCTTCCTAGGGTCTCTTTCCAAGCCTTCATGACTGCACCAAGAGCTCTGCGCTGCTGTGGCAGTGCAGGGCTGGCAGGGCTGGCTTCATTTCTCACAACAGGGGACTTGTACATCTGACTTTTTTTTTTCTAGAGCCAGTCTGCAGCCCCTTCATTCTTTGTTAGCCACGGTGAATCACCAATCGTACTGCGCTTCAGAAATGGAGAGAGAGGGAGAGCAACAGTGTCCTATGCCAGGTGGAAGTTTTTATTGTTTAAAAATGTCACCATGTAGAAAATAGTGGAAAAGCTGTGTAAGAGCAGCATGGAAGCAAGGCAGGACTGTTCAGTAGATCTTTTTTATCTCTGTGGCATGGAAATAGAGAGCTGGCAGCAAGTGTTCCAGTGGCTGGAAATCTCCAAGGTAATTTCCAAGATTTGCTGATAGCTTACATGGAAATTGGACAAATAATTTTACAAAACAGTACTTCCCAGCTAATTCCTCTTCTCTGTGTGCTTGTTCCCCAGTAAATAGCTGTTCTATCACCAAGATTTACTTATTTGGCTGCATTGTTTACACAACCTTCCTTTACATATTATGTGCCTAAATTTCAGAGATTTCCAAAGGACTCATGATTTCCCCTGACATTAGCTAAACCAGCTGGAGTTCAGCATCTGAAAAAGGAGGTTTGCTATTCTTCTTTAAAGCAGCAAGCAAAAACTCAGCCTCCAGCATTTAAATCCAGAGCCAAAGCTAGGTCACATCAGCTCTGGTGCAATTAAGCATTAAGGTAGGCGAATACGCAAGGTCACTACTCTGATTCCAGGGAGTTGCTCTCATGTTTAAAGTTAGACATGTCTGTCTGTCCTGCTGAGCTGCAGCCAGTGCCCCAGAAGCTTGGGTGGAATGAGCACTTGGATGCCAATGGGCCAAGCCACCCCTTGTGCAGATCATCCTGTTGTGTGGTGAGCTGGACCCCTCAGAGGAGCAGGAGTTCAACTTTTATTCTGCTTTACTCACCCCTGGTGAAGGGAGCAGGCAACTCTCATGGGAAAGGAAATAGTCTGGCCAGGAGATATAGGACATCTGCAGGAATTGAGACTGAAGATCTGATAGTGAGGCCCTTGTAAAAGGGCTGAAAGCCTTGGACTGGTCTTGCAGGTACCAGTTTTGGGAAGAGACTTCAGGGACTGGTGTGAAAATCTGAGGTGCAGAGCATGATGCCTTAGAAGCAGTGGCTCCTGGGGCCCACAATGTGTGGGAGTTACATAATGCTGCTGATGCTGGTTTTCTTGCCAGGAAGGAGGAAAAGTCTTCAACCTGGCTGAAGACTCATCAGATTTTTATTTTTTTTCTTTTTCTTTTCTCTTGAGTCATCTCAGCTGGGTCATGACATAATCTGATATAAATGAGCCTAAGGTGAATAATCCTTTCCTTGAGGAAAACTTCTGTCTGTTCAATGTAGTTATAGTAGATGTAGTTATCTTGGTCTGCACTCAGTGCTGTTGAAGCAAACCCACCACCGAACACATCCAGAGTTACAGTAAGTGGGAACAAAAGTATTTGTATGATGTGGTGAGGAAACAGCATTAAAAAATGCAAGGCACCTTGAAATGCTGATCCTCTGCTGAGGTGTTTTGCCTGTTGCAAATCACCATTAGATTTTCAAAACAGGGAGAAGAAAGAGCAGCACCAGAAGAACACCTGCAAGCAGGGCTGTGCCAGACACTGAATGTGTTCTCATTCACAGGCACACCATGAGTGAGAAGTGTTGACTGGGATTACAGGATGAGATTCAATAGGTGTTAATAAAGGAAAGAGAGATGATTAAGTCCCCTCTTTGATGAGCTTTTGCCTGCCACAAACTTCATCATGTGAGCTTAGTACCTCTCACCTGTTGTAGCTGAAGTGCTGCAATTGTCCTTAGCAGGGATTAATGTGTGAAAAACAAAGGTGAGCCACCTCATACCTCGGGGAAGAGTTTAGTGCATCTGTCAGAGGTTAACAGAGATTGAACTCTGACAGCAAACACCACAGAGAGAAGACTGGTAGGAGAGCTGTCTTCTTTGTCTTCTGATTGCCCAGCAGGTTAACTGAAATGCTTGAAGGTTTTTGGTGATGTTCACCGATTTATTGAACCCAAGAAGTCCTTTCTTATCCTAGTTGCAGAAGATTGGAAGAGGCAAAAGTTCTTGTGTGTGTTGCAAGCGTGTTTTCAATTAGTGTTTCCTTTTATTTTCACTTTGGCAGTTGTGGGCCTAGGGGTTGTTCTGTAACTTATGTAATGGACTCAAGTATTAAAGTCCTTTCTGAAAAAATAATCACCTAGAATGAAGTAGATTTTAGTACAACTGCACAAGTTAGGTTTTATAATGGCCTATTTCAGTGCCCATTGGAATCCATAGAAACGGTTCAACTGATTTTGGTGACTACTGATGAGATGAAGTAGGCAGCTTCATTGAAAACCTGGAGGAGAATGGTGATGATGCTATATTAAGACTGTGAACAAAAGCTATTTACTCTTGCTAGCATTAGTAAATGGAGGAAGAGGTTTTTGGGGGGGGGGGTTGAGGTTTTTTTTTGGTTGGATTTTTTTTTTTTTTTTACAGTGAAAGAAAATAAAGGTTAGGAAGAAAGAGGCCCTGGAGCAAAGAGAAATATGAGAATGAGTCAGAGCTTTCAGCAGGACATGACTCTGGCTGGGGTTTTCATCTTTGTGCTCAAAATGAATGCAGCGTACAGAACAACTAATGAAATCAAACTTACATGCACAGTAACTGAAGTGGGTGAATTTGATGCATATGATGCCTAAATTTTTTGATCTGCAAAATAAAAGGTGACAAACTTTTAAAGAAACACAGTCATCCTTGTTTCAGTACTAAATGCTCTGTGGGAGGTGGAGCACAGATTAAATCATAGTCTGTGGATGTCAAGGGTCCATTTTTGAGTGTGACAGAGGTGATAATATGATCAAAGTCCATGTGGAAAATGGGTGGTTCACGGGAGCTGAACTACAATGCTGCATTCTGCAGCATGTTCTGTGTCCTGCTCAAAGGTCAGCTGGAATGGCAGACCTAGGAGAAAAGCACCAAGTGAAAGCCAGTTTCTCTTTGCCCTGATACTGAATAAGAAAGGAAACTTTGCCCCCTTCATCTCAGTTTTTCCACAAGGACACTGCTTTGGCAAGGAAGGTACAGGTACATAGAAATCTGTTTTTGGGGATTTTTGTAACATGTAAAATTTTTTTGATAGTTTTTGCTGATGTGGACTCCATGTGCAGTGAGTTCCACGTCTTTGCGAAGCCACAGTGAAGTTAGGAAGCTCTATACTAATGTGCAGGTATCCTATGCAGAGATCTGTCACTGCAGGGTTTTAAACACTGCATGACATAAAGATTATTTGCTGAAAAACAAGCAGTTTTGTGTTTCAACACTGTGACAAAGACTTGAAAAAACTTTCTCCCAACTTTAATTGAAGAGGTAATTGCTAAGCAGAAAAAATGGAATTACTGCTTTCTTTGTGTTTTACCTTCTTAGCTGGCACATCTCCAAATTCTGCTCATACAAAGATAAATCTGCATTTTTTGAGAAAGCTATAAGCAAATCCAAATCATCTACTTGGCTATGCATTCCCACTCCACTCAAATTCCTTTCTGAAGTGATGAATATACAAGGAACTTGAATAGAGTGTGGAGGAATAAATCTTGCAATAATTTAAAAGGGGGAGGAAAATCCACAAGGCATGCTGAGCTGCTATTTTCCAACTTACCAGTTAGTTGTGGTTTTTTGGCTTTTTTGGCTTTTTTTTTCTGAAGCTGTTGGATTGGTTTCCTCTGTCATTCCTTTCTCTGCCTGCTGGAGGATGACATGAGCCCTGGTGAAAAGAGAAGTCTATGGCTTCAAATCCTATTCTATGGATTGAAGTGGATCTTCATTTGTGCTTAGACTTTGTGTCAACCAGCTCCCAAGAGAATTTAATTAATTTTTTTAAATACAGCTTTATTTCTCTGTTTTATGCATATTGGGTAAGTTTAGTCCAAACTACTGTTTAGCTCCATGAAGAAAAGTTTGTTCTTCATTAACACACATGAACTTAATCACTGTGGATACATCATCTTTTATTTCCTCTTTAGCTCTATTTTAGCCATATATTAGATGAATGATTTTGCCATTTCCCTTCTTAAATTCTTGGTTTTCCACCAGGCTCTGTGGTGTATGTGTGTGACAAAGCAAGGTGGAGTTGCCAGGCATGGTCTTATGGGAAAAAAAAATCCAATTCCTTGCTTTTTGTTAACCAGTATGATGTTTTTCAGACAGATCCCTAAGTATTTTTTCTAAATTTCTCCTTCAGTAACTTGTTTATACCAGGATCCATTCTGAGGGACAGAAAATTCCAGGTAGGTGTGCCCTATCTGCCATCAATGGGCCAAGGCCACCCTGCTCAAAAGTACACAACCCCACACCAATTCTCATATACTGATTCACTTTCTTCCTAATTGTCTAGTCCAGAAAATACCTCCCAACAGCTCAAGATCAAAAAGTGGAATACAGTTTATAGCCAAGACCAAAACTAAGAGAAACCCATGGGTCTTTTGTGCAGGAAATGTGAAATGCTGCATGGTTCCTTCCCTAAATAATTATCTTTGTGACCCCAGTTGTGTGATCCCTTGTAAGTGAGATAGATAGATAGACAGATATACACACACCATGTATTACTTTCCAACAGAAGTGATGAGATGTGAACTCCTGGGAGAATGTAGGCAGGCAGGCCTCTAAGACCTACTTGAGGAGTGCAGACAGAAGCTGGCTCTCAAAATTCATGCTATCAGCTTTTTCATCTGCAGAAGCTTGGTCTCATTCTGAGGTAGGTTTTGAAATGTTGTTACATTAAATGTGGGGATCTAACAGTGGTGCTGAGCTGATAATCACAGAAACCACAGAACTCATCCAAAAAAACCTAGCAAATGGCAAACAGCAGAAGTGGATGCTTCCCCACCCTGGACCCCTCCTGGTAGGGGAGACCATAGCTTCCTCCCTATTCCCAGTGGGCACTTTGCTTGCAGAGCTGCTAGTAATAGAGTATTGACTCACTGCCACTCGAAATATCTCCATGCTGATGTTGCCCAGAACCCAAAGTGTATTACCTCTGCATTAATTGAAATGTAGCTTTCAGCAGCCCTTATAAACGTGCTCAACTGCAGTGTGAAAGCATTTGTTTCCAGCGGAGATCCTGATAACTAGTGAGATTCAGGAGCGCTGACTGACCTTTGATCATCGGCTTTCAGCTTGGCTTGCTGCCCAGCTGGGAGGAGGAAGGGAAAGTTCTTCCTTATAAAAGCCAACTTCATGTCAGTGTCTCCTGTTAACATTTAGTTTGTTTAGCTAAAAACAGAGCTTTGAAACTCCCTTTGTAGTGAATTGCCTGTCTCCTTTTCCTAGCAATACTCATAACTCAGAAGTTATGTCTTCATTTTTAATCCATATGTGACTTAAATTTTGATGAATATTGCAGCTGCTGCATTTCCAAGTTTGCCTGTCTCCTAGTTTTCCCCTCGTTTAACCTCAAAAACTGCTTTGAGATTTTCCTCAAGGCTGCCAAAGTCAACTTTACCTCCTCCTCAGAACTTCCTTAGCCCCACTGTTTATAGGGACAAAACCTCTTGCTGGATGGTGCCCAAGGGCAGCCCTGGTTGTGCTCCCCCAAGGGCTGGCACGGTAAGAGCCAGCAGCCATGCAGGCTGCTGCATGCTTTTGCAGTCCTTGGACTTCTGAGAGACCCAGGGCCCTCATGCCTGCAGCTCTCTCGAGATTCGTTCCCGTTCATCCTGCTCTGGTGCTTTTTCTGATCGTTCTTCATGGCAGGAGGGTCAACTGACACCTGTTCACATCTAGGTTTTAGATTGCTGTTTGCTATATGACCTGGTTCCTCCTCTGACTTTGGAGCAATTTGTGCAATCTGAGCTTGACTCCATGCATTTCTCTGAAATCACTCTGATTTATCCTGATTACACAAAATCCCTGTAGCCCATGTCACCGGTAATGCTGTTCAGCACTAGTGGAACAACAGCAGATAAGTATGTTTGGCTTCCACCACACCCAAAACCAATACAAAAATGAAAAATTACTAACACCCACTAAGGCAAACTTTAAAAAATGAAATGCAGAAAGGGGAGCAGAGAGGTCACAATATTTAAAATAACAAAATTAATGCATGCCCACTTTGAACTTTCATGGTGCGCTGCACTACTACACTGCAGGTAAATAACCCCAACCTCAGGTCAATGGCCTATTGAGAAGTATGCTGATTTTATACTAAGCCATTGTTAACAGGCAAGATTTAATGGAAGTGGCTTTTGTTGGTACCTGGTCTCCTAAACAAATCTCAAAGCATTTTGATTTGCCTTGTTAGAGGATCAGTTCACTGTTTCTGACACTTGAAAATACATCTCATCTATAAATTCTAAGAGGGATGCTGGCTGTTGTTTCAGTTGTTGTTCTCCTCTGCTTTTGTTTCATGTTTTCAGGTGTTTGACAAGGTCCGTACCAGTAGATGTGCAGAAATGGGGGAAGGAGTGACTGAATTAGCCCTGGGATGAGTTTAGAAATGTAATAATTTTCCATTTGTGCAAATATTTTTTGCTATCAACTTTAATGGTACATACTGAATCTGCTTAGTTGTAATGCATCAAAAGACACTTTGCGTTTTTTCTGAGCCAGGGATTCTTTGGAAACCTGTGTCCGTGTCTTCAATTAATTAATTATATACAACTGATATATAGTTTCCTAGAGAGTACCACATTTTGATCTGATGTGAACTGATACAATTCTATTGACTTTACACTGCTGCTTTATTTTTATAGTAGCATGCCTAAGGGATATTTTGTACTGACAAGAAGAGGCTTGCAAAGGTCACCTGGCTGACAACCTACTGCCTTTGTAGCCCTTCCCTTGGATTGTGGATCTGCTGAATGTGCACCACGAAACATCAGGACAAGCACCTTTACATGCCTGTTATCTCTGAGGATTTCTGTGCCACAGCAAGAGCAACCAAGCTGTGAAGCCAGAGAGCCTCACTCTCAGAAAAGGAACATCCAAGGACATTCAAATTCTGGACTGAGAAACATGTAATAGGTCAGTGAGCCTGTCAGAATCTGACATATTGCATATTTGTGTATTCTGGTGACTTCATATTTTAGACGTTTTAAATATTTGAAATATTTTAAATGTGGGCTCACATCAGCTTTGGTCAGTAGCCTGCCAGATTCCTCCATTGGGCTGAAACACAGCCACGTGCCATCCTTGCCTAATCGAGGCTCCTGAGCCGAGGCTGGAGTCTGACCCAGATTTTAATGGCTTAAGCTATGGTAAGGCTTGGACTAAGAGCCACTGCTCTTTCCAGTTGGCAGGAACATTTTGAAGGTCTGCAGCAAGAGAGCATTTAACAGGCTGAAATGAACACCAACAGATTGTAAATTGCGAAGTGCAGTGTAATTGAATCTGATCTCTGGCTTTTACAGACTGTAGTAATTGGAAGTTGCCTTTCTTTTAGATACATGCCGTTCCAAGGATGGCTCCTTCTTGAAACTGTGATCAGATCATTTTTAAAAGCATAATGATGTGAAAGAAATAGTAGTATGGAGTCCCCTTGGTACTGGTGGAGAATGGTGAAGCAGGGACTTTGGGAGCTTCCTGCTGTGTCAGTGGCATTAGAAACTAAGTCCTACACTGTAATTAACAGCTTAGCAAATATGAGCTCGGTCCTTGAATAGCCACGGCCTGCAGCCCAAATATCAGTGCCCTGTTTGTGTCCAAGCAGGTGACCTACAGCAGGGCAGGGTGGCAGCAGTCCCTTGGCAGTGGGAGGCACAGCACCCTTCCAGCCAGCTCTGGCTGTCCTGGTACACTCTGCACACCTCCTTAATCCCAGCCTCTGGCTGAACACTGCCCTGCACTGTGCCTGAGCAGCTCTGTCTACAGTGTAGGGAGGTCTAAAATTCATCCTCAGACATGAAACTACAATGATTTTCCTAATTTTTTGTTCCTATATGTCTAGGAAATTTAAAGGTAAGGTTGGAACTTAACAAAACAGAGTAAAACAGATGAAGTCTAGATCTGAACATTGTATTTTTTAATGTTGTAGACTTGCTGTTTAAAGTGCACACTCCTACTCCTCGTATGCCCTTTTCTTCACTTTGTGACAGATATTTTAATTGCCTAGGTATTGATTAAGGATTTCACAGAAAGCCACAAACAGATTTGAGGCCTGGAATCTTTAGTGGAGAGCCTCAATAGAGAGGTTGTTTTGTTTCATCAGAAAGAAGGTTAAGAGCTGACTTGCTCAGTACAAAGTACCCCCATGATAAGATGGTACCACCAAAAAGCAATTGAATGAGAATTCAAGAGAATGTGAGGAGACTGGCGAAGTTTGTCTCAGACTTCTGGAACCTAAGGGTAAGTAAGCTCAAATTAGAAATTTGACTTAATTTTGAAATTATTTTCATTACTAAAAGAAAACCTCCTAAGGAGTGGCTGTTCATATACTCTTCTTAAGACAAGAATTAATATATTTTCAGAAGATATGTTTTAGCCAGATATTTACTTTAAAAGATGGTTATGTGGTTTTTTATGGGGTAACTGAATTGAAATTAAATACACTGGAGATTAAAAAGGGTGATTGCATTATTGCCTTTAACTCTCTCACTTTTTAGCAGATCAATTTCTCACCTGCATGTGCCAGGTAAGTGAATACTCAAAACTCGCTTTAGGTCTATGAATCCAGCAGCCATGAATTCTAGAAATTCCAGGGTAGGATGGAGGGTAAGAACTTCTGTGAACTTTTTTTCACATCTACCTATTTTTTCTAGTGGGGGAAAAACACTCACAGTGCTCTTACAGGATGCTGCAGGTAGATGTTGGTTATCACCTTCTCCTTGTTCTTAAAAGAGTAGTAAGTTAAAAGCTGTTTTGTGTTTCTGGTTGTTGATGAGGCCATACCACCACTTTTGTTGTTGTGCATAGTGAGTAAAAGGAAATATCCTCATTATGAGGTGCTTTGGAGGGTCACCATGGAAGAGGCTGACCAGCACCTACTTGTTCTAAAGGCTGAGTCTCTTGTAGCTCAAGTAGCTCAAAGCTGCCATTCCACCTTCTCTGTCTGCCAGTCAGGATGATCATGTTCTCAACTTTCCATTTCATGGGCTGGGATGTGCATGAGAAATTGGACTGTGAAGACAATTATTATAATTGTAACTGCACACTGCCAAGATGCAGTTAACAAGTTTGGTTTCAGTTTCACATTTCTTCTTTGCTGTAACTATTTGGACTGGCTATGGCATTTTGCTCCATGTTTTTCCTTCATGAAATCCATCTGCTGGTATCTTCTTACTTAAAAAAACATATTTTGCCTGCAAGTCCCCAAATAGCCAATGCTTCCCCAACTCCCACCTTTTTAAGGAAATACAGCTTGAGCAGCCATTTGTGCTGAGTAGTGGTGTTTGAAAAAGTGGGAATGTGTTACTGCAGTCATAGGGAAGGAGATGAGACCAGGTATTGCCCATTGCTTCCATTCTCTCAGTTGGAGCGAGATGGAGGTGTGCAAACCTCTAGCAGTTGGGTGGTTTTAGTGAGGCACCTGAAATTCGAAACGACTTTTAATGAGCACCGTATAAATAACATTAGTATCAGGGATTAAAGGAAGGGCACCAAAGGAATTTAAGGGCAAAGGGTTGAGGGGTTCTCCTTACAACACTCCTTCAGACCTGCGACCAAATCCCACCATTTACCCTGCAGTATTACTTACTCTGCTGGGCCAGGGCAGTTGTCTCTTTTGGAAGAGGTAACAGTCTCACATATGTACCATATTTTAAGAATGAGTGACTGGCTTCAAGGAATCAGAGTTTTAGTTACACCTGGGTGATTCTGCTAGCCAATAAATATAGTTAGCACTAATTTCTTTATGGATATTCAGAAGCATCTGCACACACAGTCTGAAGGATTCTCCCTGCTTTTTAACTGATTTTTTTTCTGTGCTCATGTCAGTGTTGGGATTCTCTGTTCTCTCCGAAAGGTAGAAGTAGCATTTGTTCTTCTTTCTAGGACACAACATTCTGACCGCATATTTCTACCTCTGAATTCACAGCTATGCTTTACCCAGAAGGCACTGACATAAATTATTTAATTTTATGTTTTGAAGGTTTCCTGTGATCATATAAAACACATTCCATTTGAAAGCGTTTTTTGTAATCAAATTTGCTTTTAGCTTTTAAGCCATAAAGCTCTGTTGAATGCACTTGGATAGAGCACACCCTTTCAAGTATTTTTTTTGTTAAGGACCTTAAACCAGATCTGTTTAATGAATGTTCAATGAATGTGGTCTCTGCTGCTTCTGTGGCAGTGCAGTGTTGTGATATTCTATGGAAAGGCACAGTGCAAGCACTTTGGACCTGAGAGTGGTTAGCAATCTGTGGAACACAAGTCAGGGGCTCTGCTGTGAATTCCTCTACAAAGATGTTATGTGATCCTGAGGAAGTCGCATTGCCTGTTCATTCCTGCCTCTTCCCCATGGCTCATCTGCTGACTGTACTCTACTTAACATGTTTCCTTTGGGAGGTAGTAAATATAGCATTTTAGGGTCCAAAACTGTAAATTTTTCAACTCATTTTATACTCACACCGTGCCAGTTGGATTAGACAGGACATATAAAGAAGAGTTTGGTCTTCACCTGTTGGTATCACGCATTCTGAACCAGACTCACAAAGGAATTATCTTGTGCATAAAAAAGCCATAGACATATAACCTTGTGACCGTGTTTGCTCAACAGTGTGGTTTTGAAAATCCAGCTGATTGTCTGCAGGCATTGTGTTAAATATGTCTTGATCTAAATTATCAAGTACGTTCAAATGGGCAATTACAAATTCCCATGAGAATATAATGTTACATCTTAAAAAATTTCCTACCGTGAAATTCCTACCTTTGATACTGTTACTACAGTCTGAAGGACTTTTTAGTTGGCCACTGACCAATTCTGCTCAGATAATTAATTTTAAAGTAATGCTTATTCATACTGTCTCTTTGTGTGCATGATAGGAGGTGATAGTTTCATTTTGACTAACTATACTGTACATCTTGTGCTGGAAAGCAGCAACTGTGTTGATAAAGATCCTCACAAAAATTTCTACTATGTGCAACTTTAAAAATCATGTTGAATGATTTTAGAAATGCAGAAGTTTACTTCTCCTCAAGTTTAATTACAGAAACCATCTAACAGCTTAGACCACCCCCAAATCAATCTTTCCCTAATAATGATCAAGATTCTGCTCAGTATGTATGTAATATATATGTGTTCGAATATTTGCTTACTGAAATAGTTCATGGGAAACCTTATCTTCCTTGTGTAATGTGGCATGAAATATGGTCACCAACATGTGCCAGTAGGCTGTGCAGTGGAGGCAAGGCATTGATAGCTACCCTGGCTTTCTCTGAAATGAGTTGGTATGCACTGCATTAGTCTATATCTGCACAATCTGCCACAGAGAACGCAAGGAGCTTCATCTACAAAATGTATTTTACAGAGGTTTCCATGGGGAGGGAAACATCTAAATACCTTAGGAGCTCTGGAGTCAAACATATGGCAATTCTGAGATTTTTCAGACAGTGCTGTATTTGCTTCCTTTTGAAAGTGTAGCAGGATGATGCCTGTGCCTGTCTTTCAGACAAATGGCTATTCTGTCGAGCACTGCTGATCATCTGGGTGTGATCCAACGGCAGCACTCCCACTTGGCTCTGCTGTGCCATGCTGCAGCCAGTGATGGACTCTTCTGGCTGTGAAATTTTCCGTCTTCCGATCAATGCCGTCCCACTAAGCAAAGAGAAATGCAATATTCATCGGAAGGAAGAGAGAATGCAAGGAGCTATGTCTCTCTCAATGATGCCAGCATGCAGTCAGGAATACAGACACCAGGATTTAGGTCCCCACTCTCTTTTTCTGTATGCTACACATCACCCAGCATCTAACAGGAAAAAAAGGAAATCTCTTTTCTGATATCAGATCCTATATTTAGAAATCAGCATCAAGTCCTGTGTCTGTGCCAGGCAGCTCCTGGCTAGCTGAAGAAGCTATCTCGCTACTCCCACCTGTGGATCTTCTGTTATGAAACTAGGTACAGATTCCTTTAGTGGTCTCTTTAAATGAAAATACAATCTTCTGCGTCTCGTAGAGAGACTTTGACAGCTCAAACGTCATTTTCCATGTAGGATTTAGTCGAGACATATAATCTACTGTCTGCAAAGTAGTGAAAACCTTGGGGGCCTTAAAATGACCATTAAGTGGTATCTACAAACCTCAGTTTTTGTCTCAGATAAACATCTGTGGATGCTGCAGCTCCTACCATTTAGCAGCATGGTGAAGCACTGTATCAGAAATTTTACTGTTGCATCACCTCAACTGAGCTGCAATTGCAGAACGAACAAGAAGGAAAGCAGAGCTTCCTCTGCATGTTTTGCAGCTCATACACTATAAGCTTTGTGAGGATAAAATAAATGGGAGGGGGTGGCAGTGGGGAGGGTGTATGAGGGTGTCAGCAGTTAGTGTAGCTGTAAGCTTGCTTTCTCTGTGCATTTTAATAGAGATCTCCTGCTAACTAAAGCCTCTGTGTGGCTCGGTAATAGCTTCCTCTGTGCTGCCCTAGCCACAGCTCACCCTTTGCTGCACATCTAGTACTGAAGGCTGGACCCTGCTTCCTTACACAGAGCCTTAACCTTGCCTTGCCCTTCCACCCCACAACAGCCGCTTTGTTTCCTTTCACCAACAGTCAGACATCACAAATTCCTTCCCTCTAAAGCCATTAAAACAGAAACGGCACCACCCCAAGTGGTTTCAGAACTAACTGATTTAGATGCTGGAGTCTGCTGCAAGGCCAAAAATAACTCCCCATTTCTTTCTCCTTCATTGGTGAAAGTAGGAGAGAAAGTGGCCAATGACAGAGACACAAATCCCCCGTAGGCATCGGAGACAAATCTATTTTGTGGCAGGAAAAAAAATAATGCTCTTGAAAAATGTTTCTTTGCTCAGGCCAATAGATACAGACCTGCTGCATGCAATTTTGCTGAACCGATGGTATCACTTGAATGGCTCACGGACTACATAAAATGCATTACATAATTGTATTTTTAAACACTGTCCCCAGCTGTGCTGATGCACATAAAAGCTGTGTTTACAATGGACTCCATACATGTAATTATTTTGTGGCACTAGCTCTGTGCATTTCCTTGATGGATGCTCCACGGTGCATAAAATTGTAGCTTTTATCATAGATTCTTGAATATATTCTTTGGCTGTTACAGCTTTAAATACTCTGTTGTCCTCGCATGGGTGAGCAGGAGTGATGCCTGGAAGGGCTAAATTATAGCATCTGGGGGGGAACACCTTTAAGTCCTCTGGGAGCAGCAGAGAGGGAAACATGATGAGTGTTGGAGTTGAGGCACTTGGGTCACGGGAAGCACGGAGCAGCAGAGCTGGCTGCTCCTCCAGGAGAGGCTTCCTGTGCTGCTCCTGGGGACAGAGCACGGGCCCTGCCCTGTCTGGCCCACACAGATTCCTCCCAGCCTGATTAATGCTGCACCAGCCCAGCTGCTCTGTAGGACAGAGGCTCAATGATGCTCAAGCCTGGTGAATGTGGGAGCAAAGGGGCTGCTGGCTGTCAGTGTAGAGTCAAACAGAGCATGGCCCGGGCTGTTGGGATCAAAGAACAGCTTTGATTTATCTTCCTTTCTGTTTGTTTACAGCCAGCAAGCTCCCGGCATCTCACTGTGAGCTCTCCCTTCTCTGTTCTCCATCCAGTTGTGGAATATCAAGCATTTCTTTATCCTAGTGCAATAGCTGATGCATAGGACTCAGTGGAGAGTACAGTGGGATATTTATTTTTGATCTGTTCCTATGTTCTTGAGTATTAATAACGCTGTGAAAACCTAGATGCTGGAAGGATTGGTACATAACACAGTCCAAGAATTTTGTCTGCCAAGCAATAGCACTTGGAAATAAACAGAGACAAAAAGTAATACAATATCCTGAAGAACAGCTTCAAAATGATGAAAGAGCAGCACCACAGGTGCACCTTTCATTTATTTTTATTATTGCTGCAAAAAACTGGCAGACTTTTATTGTCAATAAGCAAAATGGTTTGGCGTCTTACCTCTAATCCCTGGCTAACCTTAGATATGAGACTCCACAAAGGAAATGAGGAATTTGTGGGAAACCATTTTTTAATGGCAGGTGTTTGGTTGGAAATCAAGTTTGCTTTCTGGTAGTAGATAACTTGAATTCCTCTGTTATCATTCTTTGTCCTTTTCAGTCCTGTGTGTAGCCATGAAAGCTGGAAGCCCATGCTTCCCTAAGCACGGTTGCACCACGTAAACTATTAATTGGTCTAATGCCAACAGTGATCAAATTATTCCAAAGCAAACAGCCCGACTGTTGGTAAACCAAGTTTTCCACCCTCACATGAATATGGGCTTCTCCCGTCATGGAAACTCTTCAGCTATGGATGTCCTTAGCATTCCCTATGTTTGGCATGTGAAGTTTACATACCAGCTTCTGGCCTGTTGATGTATTTTGCACCAAAGTGTCAGGTGATGGAAGAACAATCTTTGGAGTGGAAAAAATGTGGAACTGCATAAGTTTATTGTATGTTCGTTTGCATAGCCTGCCTTTCAGATAAACCTTATCCCTGCAAGTGCACTGGTACTTGAAAAAGAGTCCTTGAATAACCTGCACAGAAGCTGAACCACCAGGGAGGTGCTACTTCGGAAAAGCAAGCAGAGGAAGGTACCTGAAGCAGAGCAGAGGAAACACTTCTGAAGTAAGCCCCTCCTCGTATTGTTCATATGTGTGTCCGTCCTGTCTCTGCAGCACAAGGAGCTGTTATTTCATTAGAGATAATATGGCTTGTACACATGAAAAAAGGCTACATTTCTCACTGGGTAAGACATACTTCTTTCTTGCTCACCTTACTGAAGTATGTGATTATTATCTTTGAAAAAGGTTTATTTCCTTCTACTCCCTTACTCTAGCCTATCAGCCATCTAGGCCAAAATATGTTTTACAAATATGTGATCATCTTATACAAATCAACACAATTCTATGCGCTTTGATATAGAGCTACGACTTAAGCCAGTGGAGGATTCAAGTCCCCGTATTTTATGTAACATAGATGAACCCCAAAATTTGTGATCAAAGAATAAATATTTCTAGGTATAGCATGTTTGCATTGCTACTCTTCAACATTAGTTATAGTCCTTTGCTGCAGTCACTTGTGCAAGACTTTGTGTTTATCTTTATGTACGTGGAGATAAGAGTTGCTCATCTTTTGCAAGACTTCAGGTATTGCATACAGACAAAAGTAGGAATCCACACTGACGTTAGTGCAAGTTTTGTAGTTCAACATGAAAAAACAGTCATCTTAAGACTACTGTTTGAACTCCTTTTGTGTCTAAGTCACCAGAAACTTCTGTTTCCAATAACAAAATCATGCTTTGAGAAGTCACAGTTCAGTGTAAATTATACCATGGCTATAGGAGTTGAGGAATCATCTTTGTTGCATTAAGTCTTTCTTGGAAATGTACGATAAAGCCAGAAGGAAAATGGGACCTATTTTAGCAATTTTTGGAGCACTTTAATTCCATTCTTGCTATATTATCTGTGAGAAGCTTTTTCTTTTTTAATTCTATAAAGTTCCATCACTATATTATCTAAAGCAGCTGAGTACTCAGATTATGTAAGTTGTACATAATAGGTTGTCTGTGAAACTTTGCTGGTTCCAGCTTTGGAAATTTCTATATTGCTCTTCTCTAGTGACTCAGCTAAAGATCTCCCATATGATCTAGGAGAATGTGTGGTAGGGTGGGATTTCCACCCTTTGAAAGAATATATCCTAGTCTTCAGGTATGACCACAGCTGCAGCCTTGCTCTCTCCCCACATCCCCTGGACTTTTCTGGGCAATCTTTAACCATTGATCAGTGAATGCATACTGTAGCTCCTGCCATGCATTTAAGATTTGTCTTTCTAGGAATATTTACCTCATGTTTTCAAAGAAAAAATCCACCTTTTGATTTGCACAGCAGGAGCATTTGCCTGTTGTACCAGATAGCAACCTCAATATGTACTTTCATGCTCTGTTTCTTCTAGAGGGTATTTTTGGCCCACAAGTGGTGTTTTAAGAATATTTCTACCAGTACTATTTTTATGACATGTCTCTTGTCATGGTGCATTGCTAACCATATGGCCAAGCACAGTATATGCAGCTACATGGCAAGGTTTACTGCCCAGCAGGCATCAGAAGCATTTACTTTGAATAGATGTGTATTGAGGAAGAAAACCATTCAGCTTCAAGGGTACAGGCTTAAGACTTTTATTTCTTCTTTTGGTTCTCCCTTGGTCTTAAATGAGGTTCAGCATCTCTCCCTTGGAATCTTGCTGCAATAACGTGGGCTCAGAGCAGCTGTTTTTACTTTGCCTTGCTGATGGCTGGCAGGAGATGAAATATGGAGGAGTAAATTCTGCCTGGCTGCTACAGGTTGCATCACAGAATCACTGACTGGTTGGTCTCTGAGAATTGTTACTGATAGCTAGATTTTATCTCGGTAGGGGTAAGAGATCATGAAACAGGATGACTCAAGGAATGACTAATGAAAGCTTTATGATGAAACTTCTGTCCTAAGGCATATCAACTGTGACCAAAAATTAAAATCAGGATGTTATTTGACAGTCTAGGGTGAGTGAGCAGATGCCCTGAGTCCAGCCTCTTGTAGAGATGTGTCTTCAATGTAAAATCCAGTAGCTCAGCTTGTGTCAATTAATGTCAGTGGAGAAAGGCACAAATCGTGAACTATGCCATTACCTCTCAAATGGCTTTGCCCCTATAGAGCTGGGCCATTTAATGAGCAGATGATATTGCCATTACTTTGTGTTTTTCTCTTTTGTAAGTAAATCACTCCAGTCAGATGTATACACACAGATGTGTACACACAGCTTTGTGTGTTCATGCAGAAATGTAGGCTCCAGGTCTCTCAGGAGCAGTTCCAGCTACTCAACTGGTAGCTGGATACAGATAATGTAGTCACTATCAGTACAGGTATCGTAATATTTAAGTGGGCCTCCTATGCAAATGTCATGGGGTGTCCCCCTGCCTGACTCTAGTTTATGCCTCTACCAAAACATCTTTCTTCAGCTCCTTGATCCCAGGCACTGGAATTTACAGTGTTTTACAAGTATCTTTGCTTTCCTTGTGACACCAATAGCTGCTCTACAATCCCAAACCATTAGTCACACACCTATGTCATTGTGGAGGTATCACCTCCCACTGTGATAGCAGTAGCTCAGTAAAATCACCTCCTGCCGTCTTCTGCCAATGGTCACATTTTCTCTACAATAACTGATTTCCTCATTTCTGCCGTAATGCATCTGTTCCCTGGAGAAGAACAAACTCCCCCTTTTGGGCAGGGTACAAATGAGGCAGGATTTGCTCGAGGTGTGGGGGGACAGGGTAGAAAGGGGACATTTGCAGGTTTTGCTCCGGGCAGTCAGGAGATAAGATGGGGATCAGGGAAGTCAGAGGTTTAGCTTTGGCTCTGATAATGATTTTCAGTGTGGCCCTTTGTGAGCTCTTTCATGTTTCTACCTCATTTTTCCCAATCCTAAAATGGAGTTCAAAATCATCACTTCTCTAACACCTCCCCCTCCACACACACACACACACACAGAGTTGTGAGGAGGTTTAATGTTTATCTCAGAGGCTTTGAACAGTATCGTATATACAGGCATTTAGACCCCAGAATGAGCTTTAGAAAAACATCAGTAAAGAAAACAGAATTTATATTTTAATCATACTAATCATAAATTTGGTATTGGAACAGAATAAGTGATTAACAAACTTGCAAAACACGCTTTATTTCATTGGCTTGAGCTGCTTTCTAGTTCTGTTTGTGTACGTCAGTGATGTTCAGTCTTTTTAAATGAGTCACAGAGCTGGAAGAACAAAAATATTTGATGGTAACATATAGCAGCAAAACAATTACCCTTTTTATTCTGACAGGCATTACAACCAGAATAGCAAGTTAGAGCTAGAGATCTAGGCTGGTAGTTTCTTTGCACATATCAGGGATTTTAGATCTGCTTGCAAGACAGTGAAACAGAACTGAAATGTCAGAAAAATTAAAAGATAAAACTAGATTGAAAATAAAAGCAAGCATGCCAGTTAGATACAACTATTTATATTTATAAAGGTGCTACTGTGTGAGTCCATGCAGTACTCTCACACAGCACAGCCTTGTCTAGCAGCTTTCTGTACCTTTATCCAGAGGAGACTCCTTTCCACCCTGCTTGCTGCATTGCACCACTGATTTAGTGAAGACATCATCCTCATAAGGATGCTCTTCTAACTCACCTCTGAAATCCGCTTGCTTTTCTCCTCTGACAATTAGGTTTAAATGTGCTGCAGTAAAGTACTCATCCTTAGCAGTCGTATGGCTTTTTAAGTGATAAACTGCATTAGCAAATTTCTTATTAGATAATCTATCAAATGAGGTCATACATAATTTTAGCAGTCTCATCTTGATTTATAGCATGATCACAGCAAATTATGCATACACAAACCAGCATGCTGGCTGTCAAAGGTATTTTTTTCTCTGCTAAAGAAACTATTTCCAGGCCAGCCTAGTGGCCTACTGGTAAGACTCTGCATCACCACCTTGCCCAATTTGCAGGACAGCCCTCAAGCTCACCCCTCACCTCTTATTGGGACTGACAAGAGTTGGAGGTGGCAGGCTAAATCCTTTCTTCGTACTTCACAGCAATAATCCTGACTGGTGTTTATTCCGACAGGTTTTCCGTACTCCCCTTAAGTAAAGACATAGGCTTGCTTGGAAGGGTAAGCTTCTGCACGGGGAAATGTGTCTGCAGGGTGCTGATCTGCTCCCTGGTTCCCTTCTGTGTTCCCAAGGGAATGCAAAGTGAATTCAGTGAATCATCAGGCAGCACTGCGTATCAGAGCCTGCTTCCCAGTCCGGGCTGCTCGGGCCAGCAGAGGCTTGGTCGCCTGTACTCCCTGGCACTGGAGGAGGCAGTGCTCCATCTCCTGCCATCTGCACTGGGAGCCATGGCACCTGCCTTGCTGCCAGCACACGCGAGGAATAGAGGGGGAAAGGGGAAGAATCTTCAGGAACAAACGCAATTTCTGAACAGCCCTTCGTCTAAAAGTAAATTGCTCCTGGGATCCAGAAGGGACACTATTCCTATCCTCTGGCTTCAAACTTCTGCAGATAACACTTCATCCATTGAGATCTACCTGTATCTACAATGAGGGGAGCTGCAACAAACGATCTGATCTTGCCTTTCTCTTCACCTTCTCTCACCTCCCATTGCTGTTTCTAGGGTTTAAGTTGTGCAAAGAGGTGAGAGTACATGTCAATGTGTCATCTGCATGGCTCTGAATAAGTTATATCTTTCCCACTGGACTTGTGGTCAAAGCCTGCCCATGAAGGACCAAGCATGATGGAACAAGATGTATTCCTCAGCATTCCAGGTAACTGTCCCTAAACAGTAAAATAAAAACTAAATGAAAATCTGAATAAAAATATCCCCAGAGAATGTAAGATCTTAGAGGCCTAACTATTACATGAAAACTTCTTGAAACAACTAGTACATAGATCTCCATGTTGTCTCCACAATAATATTCCTGGAGTGAGAGACTGGAAGAAGTCAAAATCATTTATCAAAATGAGCAAGCAAAGGGCATGCTTTCAGCGGATGGCACTGCTGTTTTGCACATGCTCTGGTAATTTTGCCTAATCCTACTGAATGAGCTTTTCATGCATATATATGTGTGTGTATGCATATCTGTCATGAGTAAAATCTATTGTATCCTCAGTTGACAAGCTGTGTTTGACAGATTGCAGCAGGGTTTGGGGAAAGAAATTCATGACCCAGGCTAAGAGTATGGGACTTCCCTCCAGAGTTCATCATCCAGATCAGCAGTAGCACTGCCTCCTCATGCTGGTACCAATATCAGCCCAGGGTCCCTCCTCTCTCCTACCCTCTTACCCCTGCCAGGGTGGCTGAAGGTGCAGCAGCGAGGATGATGAGAAGGAGCTTGTTTCTTCACAGTGCAGTTCTACAGTGAAAATTTGGCAAGTGATGGAGCTACCCAGGCTGTGCCAACCCTGCAGTGAGGCTGTGCCACAGGATGGAGAGGGGTGAACGGGCAGGAGCAGAGAGCTGGCTGCAGAATGGGTGCATGGAACCCCCCAACACCTGGAGATAAGTGCTGAGGGAGGGCAAGGGGCTCTGCAGTCACCCCCTCAGCACCACCCTGCAACCAGCAGCCTCTCCCCTGGGTCCGCACTGCAGGGGCACGTCCTGCTGAGCAGCACTGAGAGCAGAGCTGGGGCAGGGCACAAAGTCTCCTCCGGTGCAGTGGGCACTGCCAGCCCCCTGAGCAGCACTGAGAGCAGAGCTGGGGCAGGGCACAAAGTCTCCTTTGGTGCAGCGGGCACTGCCAGCCCCCTGAGCAGCACTGAGAGCAGAGCTGGGGCAGGGCACAAAGTCTCCTCCGGCGCAGCGGGCACTGGACAGGGACCCGCAGGCAGGCAGGGAAGCGGGCACAGCACCATCTCCCCCCTTCGCCTCTCCGGGGGTCCCCGGGGGAGCAGCTGTGTCACCCCCGGCTCCGTGGGGCGATGGGGCCCCCCCAGCAGCCCGGGTTGGCCGCTCCCGCTGCAGACCTGCCTCTGCAGAGGTGCTCGCAGCCATTGGCACGGGCGCTGCAGCGCCGGTTGCCTGGCAGCAGGAACGCGTCCTCTTGCCCATGACAAACATCATCTCTCTCCATCGACCCAGACCACCTCCCGATCCCAATCTCTGCCCGAGCCGGAAAGCTCAGCAAGGGGAAACGTAGCTGGCCGATCTGAGCTGAGAGAGCCCCGCTTATTGACGGGGATAGCGCAGGGGCGCCGGCACTGATCAGCCGCCCCACAGGTGAATTCATCCAGCAAAACTCCGTGTGCTCGGCCATTCAGCCCGGATTAGCACTAAGAGAACAAGCTTAAAGAAACACGTGCTAATTACATGAATATTTAGCTTTATACAAAACTGTCAGAGGAAAAGTAAGTGTGAAGCCAAACCCCGGGTCTGCCTTTTTGTGTCTGGGTTTTTGGGTCCCGCTGAAAACACACCAACGTGCTTGATGTGTTGAAAGAAGGCAAAGCATCGTGTCTGATCAGGAGCACAGCGTTGCTCTGGGTCTCTGTGCCTCACAAAGCATGTGCACCGTGTTTATCTGTGTGTGTGCCGCTGCATCCAGCTGCTGTGCTGTAGGAACTCTGCAGCTGATACCGCAGCAAGCGCAGGATGATGAATTTGAGAGACACAGAAATCACCAACTTCAGAGATATCCATCTTCCTTAAAAGAAAGCAAGCCATTATGAGTCAGGCAGATTATCTGCCAGCAGCCCACTGAAGAGAGCTGTCGTCTGCAGAGGGGTGGAGGGCGGGAGGATTCCTGATGAGCACAGCAAGGGTTGGCAATGGAAGGGGAGAACACAGCAGCTGCAGTCTCCAGGCCAGGGTGCCAGTGCTGTGCATGAAGTACATAGGAGAAAAAGTGGACTCTTTGCCCAGGGAACTGTGATGTCCTGCAAGGATGTGGATTTGGGCTGCTCAGGCTGTGGGAGAAGCTGGGTTTCATGGAAGTGCAAGGATGCCCAGTAGTGCTGAGCTCCACACCACCAGCTGACCACTGCCTTTGGGGTGGATTCCTCTATGCTGGGGTGCAGTGATTTGTAGAGACAGAGTACAATGAGACTCTCTCTCCCCCTGCCTGCAGGAAGGCTGAAATTGGCATGGCCTCAGTTATTTTCTCCGTCTACTTTGAAGATTTGTCTCGAGGAGGCTCAAGCTACATAAAAGCAGTCACACCAGGTGCAGAGGCAGCTCCCTTCTGATTTGACATGATCTGAAAATAAGTATTCTGCCAGCAAGGAGCTGCAGCTTCCTCCTCAGCAACATCAGCATCAGCCCACCACACTTAGAGCTGTGGCTCAAGGCAGCCAAAACCGGGGAAAATGAGAGGGGCAGGGAGGCACCTGGCAGAGGAGCACGGCTGCTCATCCATGTTCAGGTGAAGGAGAAAATCCTTGGTGGGGGATGCACGAGAGGAGCTGTGGCACAGGGATGGAGCTGTTGAGGTTGGAGGAGGGTAGGGAAGAAGGGCTGCTATTTAATTGCCAGCCCTGGTTCTATCAGCAAATAGGAGGCCGAGCTGTCACTGGTGTGCAAAGTAGCAGATGGCCTAATTGTGAGATTTCTCCCTTGCAAGAGCAAAATGCTATGCTGTTTTTAACATCTTTGCCTAGAGCTAGCTTCAGATACAACCAAGATATATCGTGCTAGAAATGTGCTCTAGTGATAATCAGGAGAAAACTGTGCTTGAAGTGAGATTTAAAAAATAATTATTATGGCCTACTGCTGTTAGTCACACATCCCAAAAGCTGATCTGGCTAAAAGAGCTTTCCAAAGCATCTTCTGCTCGACAGATCATCTGGAAATTATTCCATCATTGTGCCACCATGTCTTGCCTTATAACCCCCAGGACACTGTCTATGCATGCACAGCATTGCTTCCTTCTTCTTGGCAGAAAATACTTATCTCCAGCTTCTGACTTCTCTCATGCAGCTTCAGCAGGCTAGATGCAGTTTCTTGCCTTGGCCCTTTGGCTGGAGAGCACAGAGAGAGCTATGAGGCACGGCCACCTCATCTCTCCTTGGGTGCCTGTGGGAGCTTGGTGCTCTGCAGAGCTCCAGGCCTGCAGGCAGAGACAGCAGAGCCCGCCAGTGTCACACTAATATCAGGTGCTTGAAACTTTATATTGAAGGTGCAGGGTTGTTACTGGTGAGTCCTTATGGCAGGTGCATTTTGTCAGCTTCAGCTCTGACCTGAAATCAGGGGAGAGGGCAGCACTTCTCTCAGCTGGCTCAGGTTTGCAGAGAAAATTCTGCTAAGGACTTGTGTGGAGAGAAAACTTTCACTAACCTATAAATCTGCTTAATGTCACTATTCAGTAAGGGCAAAACCTAGAGCAAGGATCAGCTTGGAATGGAATCAAGTGAATGCTCTGTTTGAGGACAGCAGCCCTTGATGATTTTTTTGCAGGGCACTGACTATTTTTAAGGACTTTTGCCTGCTGTGTATAGCATGTGCTGTCTCTTTCTGACAGGCCTTTAAACTTTGTGATGTCTGTTGGGGTTTTCTGGTAATAAAAGGGCTTTAATGGGTTATCTGTAAGCTTTGTTTCTGAAGTATGGGGATGTATTAAATCTTCTTTAAATCTACCTTTCCTTTACTGTCCATCTTCAAAAGACTCTTATCCATGCAGTAGGTGCCTGTGCTGCAGCAGTCTGTCCTTCCCATCCTCTCCTCTGACTTTCTTCCTCTGTTTGCTCAGAAGTCTCCTGCTAAAAATCCCCCAGCTGTGACACACCAGCCCATCTCTCAGATCCCACTGATTTCATGTCTGTCTCTGCCTCCATGTAAATCTCCCAATCTTTCCCTTCAAGGTCCTCTGTAAGTTACTTTGCCTTTAATCTCATTCCTCCCACTCCTCCTCCTATTCTCCCAGTCATCTCTCTTTCTGCTCATTTTATCTTGTTCTTGGATGGTTCACTCTTGCTTTCTTTCTTCATACTCCTCAGGCACCTCAATCCATCTCCCATTTTCTGTTAGCCAAACACTTTTCTTCTTGTTCTGTCAACTCTACCTTAAAACCCTTTTTCTTCCTTGCTGGCACTAACACACCACATGCCCTCATGCAGAGTCATCTGAGCTGCTGTCCCACATGGTTTTCCTGGAGTGCATGTTCTTCACACCAGGAATTTTTGGTTCTACAGTGCACACCTCACTGATAGAAACACACAAAGGTCTTTTGAAGAACAGCAGTTGCTGGTAAGGAACCATGCATTATTAATCCCATTGCTTATATGACGCACAGAAAACCTTCTCTAGCTGGCTAGCAAGAGGAATCCTTTCTGTTGATGTGAAGGCACACTTTAAATGCTCCGACTAGGTAAATGCATAAAAATGAGTGCTATTTAAACCTAGAGCGATAAAACTTCCTATAGGTGGCAAAGGCATATGAGGGACATAAGAAGCAGCCTATTAGAAGAGGTTTGGGGTCTCACTTCAACATTGTTTTGCACTAGCACATCATCAGTGGCTGCATTCAAGTTGCCTTTAACATCTTTACATTCCTACACATGACAAATAATAGGGACTAGCTCCCACAGAGCAGAGGAAATACAGCAGCAAGTGTCTCTTGTCCATTTCTCAACTGTCATCAAATAGCTTTTATTCATGGCATAGCACAAGTGTCAGCCAACTGGCAAAGGCAGCCTATATTAAAAATGTTAGGGATTATTCATGTCAACAGACACAAGGGAGCTTTACTCGGTCAGAGGATCTGCACTAGCAATGGTATGAAAATGCAGCAGGTTCTCTACAGTAATCTCAAATCTGACTAACTTGAGAAGGAGGCCAGCAGCAGACTGCCATTTCCAAGTACAATTAAACAATTAATCTAGCACAGTTAGACGAGAGCTTGGATAGGTGAGAGGTTTAATGTGTGGTTAGATAGAAAAGGCTATACCAGAAGAATGTTATCTAGAAAGACCAAGGTGATACTTTAAAAAAGTGCTCAGATTGAAGAGGGTCTGGAGGTTGTGAGCTTATGGTGGCTCTTCAGGTTTGCTTCTGATTACCCAATTAGCTGTTAGGTCCTTAGCCTGTTTGATTGCAGGTATTTACTGCACTGTTTCAAATATAATCTCTGTGGGCCATGTGATTTGTGCTTTATGGACAAGAAGCAATTTGGAAATTGATTATTCTTTCTCCTTTTTAAAGGTTAAAATTTAACAGCCCTGTTTAACTGAAAATAATGTTTATTAAATGTTTGAGACTTTTAATGGGAAAAAAATTAAGATGGACACAAACAGTAAAATTGCTTATCTTCAAAAACATCATGTAACAGTGGAGGTTTCAGATGCCTCAACTATTAAGGGCCATTCCCTGACTGGCATTTTGAGTCACACTGTATTTGCAGAAGACTACTATATTCTGTCATCTTGCATTTTGAAATGGTTGCTTTTAAAACATATGGCCTGCTTCTTTTTCCCCTCGATTATTTTTGACTAGTTTAATTCTCTGAACTCCATGATGTTATGTGGATATGAAACAAGGAACAATTTAGGTGGAAAATAAAAATTAAGGCAAGTCATCATGAATAAGGTGACCTGATCTGCTCTGACACAGATCTATGTTCCACTTATGCTTTGGAAAACTTTGGATACTGTATTTTTGTCAAAACCTAATTTCTGTACAAATGTGTGATGCAGAAGAAACCCAACCAGCTAAACCCTGAGATGAATCCCATGGCATCTCCATGACAACATATAGATGCATAGTCTGCTATATACATCCTTACTGGCAGACTGCTCCTAGCTTTTTCCCACGCTGAGCTGAAAAGCAGACTGACCAACAGGCTGCAGAGGATGTTGCTGGGATATAATGTGGAAACTGAAGATCGTGTTTCATTCAGGGTAAACCAGAGGCAAATGGAGCAGCCTTACAGAAGAGGTGAGCCTTGCACCACAGCTTCCCTTGCTGAAGCTGCTTGGTCAAGTAAAGGAATGGGCACTGGCAGATCTCCACTGAGTCTGAAAATTCATGTGGAGGACCTTTGCAGGGATCTGAAAGTCTTGCCAAAAGCTTGTCAGTGTGACTTACAGGCATAATGAGATAAGAATGGAAGGTAATTTGGGTTAATAAGTTATCCTGAGAGGGTTGGTTTTTTTTCCTGCTCATGTAGAAGGAAAGGGGGAGCTGATCCAGTCCTCTCTCCCTGGTGAAGAACTCTGAACTCTGCGGCAAGAAGTTTCCTTTCTACTCCCTGGCAATGGTGTAGGAAAGCAGGGGCCAGTTCAGCGGCATGTTTCATGTCAAACACAACAGTGAATGTGGCCGTGTCATTTACTTGCCTCCCAGCAGAGTCAGGAGCTTGACTGTGGGGTCAGAGCCTGTCCCTAGGACTGCCCTGCAGGGCAGGGAGTGATCCCATGGCTGTCCTGCACCTGCCCTGGCACTGCTGCAACTCCAGGTGCGCTGGAGTTCCAGAAGCGCGGGAAGGACGCGGAGGCTGGGATAGCAGAGCAGCAATGGGTTCAGCAAATGCCCTCTCCTGGCTTTCTTCCTGGGCTGTCCTTCCCCCTGCTCCATCCTCCCGTGCCGGAGCAGGTGCCAGGACCCCACAGAAGGGCGAGCAGCTTGGCCCTGGCTGTGGCCGTGGCGGTGGCCGTGGCGCGCACCACGCTCCCGCGAAGCAGCTGAAGTGCTGTAATTTCACACTCCAGCTGACAGTGCAGGAACTCCTTCGCCTGCCTGTCCCCTGGCCCAGGGCTGGCCCTGGCTGCCACAGGCGCTCCCGGTGCAGCTGTATTAGTGTTTGCAGTGTTTGGGAAACATTCCTGCTGCAATCGGGGGAGTGTGTATATAACACCTAAGTAAAGCACAGTTGGCCCTTTCATACTTCTGACTTCTGGAGACGACTTTTGGACTCCTACAGTCTTCCAAGTAAGGCTCCTAGGGCACCTTTACCTCCGCTCTGCTGCTCAGCTTTCCAAGGAACAGAGATAGCAATATTGACCTTCTTAGCAGAGCACTTTCCCATTTTTTTATGAGATATGTTACATAAAAACTGATTGTCAGGTTTTGTTCAGCTGTAAAAAGTCCTTAACAGTGGGGCATGGTATGTTATCAGCCATAAAAAAGCCCTTATGTTGATCTTTAGCATTCAGGGATAGACCTTTGTTCTGCTTAGTAACTTATAATCTTTGGAGTGGTTTGGCCTGGGTTTGGTTGTGGGGTTTTTTTGCTGATTTCTGTATGCATACATATTGTGTACATATGGTTAACTTTTGCTTCTGCTAGGGCCAAAGATCGCTTGGTTTGGTTTAATGTACAGATGTCAGCTGGCATCTGTTGAGTGACTGGCCTGTGATCTGCCATTTACCACATTTCCTCTGAAATATAAGGGAAGTTAGTTTGCTAACAGACAAGAAACTGGGTAAAAACCCCACTGAATAAAGGATTATGATCCCCTAGAAATAATCCGCCTTGGCTTCAGCATCCACTCTATAAACGTTTCATGCTGACAGACGGAGCTTGTCCACTCATTGCACACAGCCCTTTCCTTTACCATAATGACACATATTTACATGTAGCCTCTGAAATAGAAAAGGAATTAATTTTTTTGTCCATAGGGCAGTTGAAGGCTTTCTCCCCATTCTGAACAGCATGGTGCAAGGGTGACAATGTTGAGAGTTCAGGGAAGATGGCATCTGGGCACAATGGCACCCAGGAGCCTTAGGTAGGCTCCTACTGAACAGCATCTCCAATGCAGTATCTAGCTGAGAATACCAAGAAGTTGCAGACAGACAAAAAGCCATCACAAATAACATTAGTTCAAAGTCACAATCATAGGGACAGCAAAACCAAGCCCTGAATAGTTCCCATGGCCTAATACTTCTTGTTCTGGGAAGCTATGTCTGGAAATGCCAAAGGGATGTACAAAATGTGGAGAAACCCTGGTGCTGGGCTAGGCGATACTGGAGCTCGCTGGCTACAGTCCTGGGAAGTGGCAGTAGTGGTGGGACAGCACTGACAACAGCAGTGATTGAGTTTAGGGTGTTAAACATTCTTTGTCTTAACAGATGACTGAAACAATTGGAGCTGGGCAGGCTCCCCGTCAGGCTCTTCAGGAATGTGAACCCAGCAGCACGGTGGTTCTGCTACGGACTAATCTTCCCATTCAGGCAGAGATCAGCTCGAAGGCAGCAACTTCCTTGGAGGGTAGAAGAGAGGCAGAAATAGAAGAGAGCCAAGCAGGCTCAGGTGTAGCTGGAGGAGCAGTGTGACCCCAAACAAAATCTGAGGGAGGGATTTTGGGCACTGTGCTTTCAAGAAAGACATAGAATTGCAAACAAAACCCCTTCTTTCTGGTTTGGCCTTGGTTGTAAAAGTTCAAGGACAAAGAGCTTTGTGCATTTGGTGTTAATCAAGAGTGAATGATATAAGGAATTAGCAACTCCATCAGCATTTTCATCCCAATGGAACCAACCCAGAATAACTCTCACCCCAAAATGATCGGGGCTGCATAGCTGATATGGGCTGAAAATAATAATGGTTTATGTATTTCTTAAGAAAAAGTTCTTATTTTAAAGATAGTTGAAGGCAGCAAAGAGTTGGATAGGCTATTATTTTCCAATCCAATTTTTAAGTCTTACTTAAAGAATGCTAATTTTAAATGAGATATTCTTCTGATCATTTCTACAATTGAAGGAATGTAAATTCAGATTCATAATGAATGCTTTTTTTTTCAATATTTGATTGCAGTAATCCAAATGATCCTATTTAATATCAAGGACAGAGTTGGTATCTATTTTTTGATAACTGCTTTGCATAGCATACTCCATACAGTTAAATTTTTTTGAGAACAGTTTTAGAAGACACAGCTCTTTGGTAGGACAGTCCTGGTTGGTGGCATGAACAGGCTTCTCCTGCAGAGCACCAGCCATGGTGCTAAAAGTTGCAGATTCCAGGTTCGTTGTCCCAATAATGTTTTACTGCTTTGTTCTAATCTCCAGCATCACCTGCTAGAACTTCTAAGAAAAAGATGTGATCGTTAACAACTTAACAACTGTCTTCTCTTTTTAACTTTCATTTTACCTTGTTGTCAGGTCTTACGTTGGTTGCAAACTTCCTACCCAGTCATACCCTCTGAAATCCGAAAACAACTTCCTTCAGCCTTGCAAGGTTCATTTGATTGGCTTCCCTTCTTCAAGGTGATGAATTTAAAACTCACAATCTTTGGAAATGAAATGAAATCTTCAGTTCTCAGGGCTGTATGTAGAAAATCCTTGGAAAACAGTTTTGGAGGGATTTTGACCATTGCACATCAGTCTGGTAAAATACCTTAGAGCAATGTAGGTTTTATACGGTAATTACCTGCACTTAGAGTCAAAGAGAAAGCATAAGAAAAGCTATTTGTTTCTGTGTCTAATATAAATAATCATCATTATTGACAGAATAGGGAAAAAGACAAAAAGCAGATGTCATAGATATGTTGGTGATAATGGGCTGCTCATAACAGGAATATTTCTGCGTGTTCCATGAGGTAATACATAAATATTTTAGTTGAGCAGAGTTTTAGGTCATACATAGCTTTCTTAAAATTTATAAAAGATCGAGAATCAGATTTTCAGAAAAGCAGCAGTTGACTGTAGTCCAGATGAGAAGCAGCTCTGTCCTTGTGACACCTTCAGGTATCCTGAGCTGAAAGTTACAGCTAGCCAAGGTCACATGGAGTTATAGGGCAGTGGTGTACCTGCTAGCCGCTACAGTGCCTTATCATGAATTATTACTGTTCAGATACTATGTTGCCTGCAGTTGGTAGACACTGAAAGAATTTTAAGAGGAACATAGTCAGAATTTCTCAGTATAACACCAGAAGCCAAGCATTTCACTTCTAACAGATTCACGGCTTCAGAAAAAATACCCACTCTGCCTTCATTCCCTTTTTAAATAAGGGCTAAGATTTGTGTCTCATGGGATGTTGTGAGATTAATTTTTTTCTTGTATATATAAACTGTTTTGAAGGTGGAAAGGTTCAAGGTTCAAGTTTCACTTCGCAGCAGCCTTGCATTTGCAGTACAAATGGAGCAGACCCCATCTCTCCTCAGAAAAGGACAAACAGCTTGGAACTCAAGTACTCTATCCAGCTAGAACAAATACAATTTTGCAGTCCATTGATTTCCATTTACAATGCCAAGTTTTATTTGATTTATTTTTTTAATATCTATATGCCACAACACCAACTTCCTTTCCCCCCTAACCCTTTTTAAATGAAGTGTGACTGGCACATGGTCCTCATTAGCTGAGATAGATTTTGGATAAGTTAAGGATCAGCAGACAGACAAAACAGGGCCATTTTGGGAAAGCCTTGATGATGCAGCCCAAAATTGTTTTCTCCTCATGTGAGAGATTTAGGATTTCTGAGTATTGTGGACTACTATGCATGCACTATGTAGGGGAGCCTCACACATACACAGATAGGGCCAGAGTTACACACCTGCATGCTAGGTGCTGTTTTTATGACTCTTAACAAATAATGGTAGCAAATGCATGCAGGAATTTCTGTCCTCCTGTGTGGCCCTCCCTGAACTCCGCTCTCTGCTACCCAGCACAGTGCTGCAAGGCATCAAGCCAGAATCTTCTTGGTGTTGAAAGGCAGGTGCTGAGAGTGGATGTTTGCTTGGGATCTTCTCCACAGAGCCTGCTTTGGGGCCCTTACACCGACTGGGCACGCACCCTTCCAGCTTCCCTTCAGCTGCTCTGTGGGCTGCTGTGGCTGTGACCGTGCCCGAACAGTGCCTGCCACTACTGAGTGAGCAGAGGAGCCCGAGGCAGGAGGTACAGGTGGAGGTGTCTCACCCAGAGAAAGCAAGCTGCTGCTGCTGCCACAGGTACTGGGAGAGCTGGGGATGGCACACAGGGAGGAGGGAGAGGCAGTAGCTACTGTCAAGGGGAACCATGCACTAATACCCTCTAAACTGTTGGAAGCAGGAGTTCTGGCTGATAATAGAGAATATGCACAATATTTATGGGTTACAAAGAGAATTTGACCTATCAGTGAATTGAATATGGGGAAACTTGCATTGTCACTGCTCACTCTGACTGGTGCTTATGGGTGAATGGAAGATCAGACTGTCAGGCTGTCAGCTCCTATGAGTCCTAACTTTTCCCTGAAAGGGAGATGGTCATTTTCCCAACAACGGCCCCAGCTCTTTCAGTTACAGCCAGTCAAGTCCCATGACATCAAATATTAATCTGGCACAGAACTTGGGCTGTCCAAGTACATTTTATAACCAACAGCATATCAAATCCTTTGGACCTGATGACATTCGCTCCTTTGTTGTCACATCAGTCAGTCACTTTAACCCAGATTCTCAGTCAATTCAAAGGAAAGAGAGTGGCACTTCAGAGAACTGACTACTGCAAAAGTACTTTAAAAAAATGAACAGAAGGAAGGGCTGAACCTCGTCACAAAAGATCCCACCATAAAATCAGGAGAGCGCACAAGAAGCCTTAGATGACCTCGCAGCAAGAGGCTGTGTTACTGTCTTGGGTACAGCTTCTCTGCAGGGGCAGGCCTTGGATCATCCCAAATCTTGTCTTTGGGCTCCCAGTTACCTAAGAGCCCTGGGCCTGATCTTTTTGCATAACAGCATTTATGTTCACTTTATAACAGAATTTCTCTCTGTATAACAGACATTTCTAATACTGTGAAAGCAAACAAAGCTTGGAAATCAGATTTCCCAGGTGGAGCATGGGAACACAGGGCCAAGGCACTGGTCTCTTCCTTGCCTGAACATGACACGTCTGACGTGGCACAGAAATGCTACCTCCAGAAGAACTCTGTGTCAGCTTCTGCCTATGCTTTCTCTAGCATTCAGAATTGGCACAATGCTTCGATCCATTTCTAGTTTTGCAAGGAAAAAACAACTCTTAAGACAGTTAGCAGAGGGCTGAGCTTACAAGCATAGCACATTAACAAAACCATTCCAGTGAGCTGGGGGAGGGGGCAGGAAATGACAAAAATGAAAAGAATTTTGCTCTTCTCTACACAAGCCTAGAGACAGCCAGCGAAAATTATAACTTGACCCTAACTTATTCAAAGGAGGCTAAGAAATAAAATTTAGGCTCAAGAAGATTCCTTTCTAATAACTTGAACCAAAAGCTAAAGCTCATTAACATATGAGGACTGGAGGGTTCAGAGAAATAGCTGGAAATTGCATGCCTAAAGTCTTGGAAGAAAATATAGGAACTCACTTAATCCCTTAATTTGGTAATATACCTGGCATGCCTCAAGAAAGGGAAGGTATTGATATTGGCTCTACTCCTGACCTTGTCATGTGCAGAATAGATGGCTCAGGGGACAGGTAAGGAATACAAGGCAACTTTTTAAATGGTCAGAGGGATTCTGCGATGAAGTTTTCTTTCAGAAGGTGTTTTGAGTGAGTTGGAATGGGAGAAAGGATCAGAAGCCCAACATGATTGTTCTTAGATGCAGAATCACCTGTTAGATGATGGTTAGAGGCATAAGCTACCCCAGCTATGCACAACAGTGTGCCTTAGGGTGTTCTCTGAAAACTGGTAAGAGCCTTTGGTATTTCCAAAGTTGGGTACAAGTATCTGAGCCTGAGCTGTTTATATTTAAGAACAAAAAGTTAGAAAATAAAGAAGAAGGAGACCTAAACATGTTGGTTAAGGATGTCTCAGAGAGCTCCAAGCATCATGTGAAAAGCCACTTCTATGGCAATAGAGTAACAAAACCAAATGCATTGCTAAGGCTTAAAAGTAATTACTGTCTGGAACCATTGATAATCTTATGCCTGTTCTAGCAAGTGTTTGAACATGCATGTGGACACATACACACCCCCACAGCCCATCTTAGTTGCTGGTTCCCTTTGGGACAGCTTCAGCTGCAAGGACAAAGGCAAAACAAGCCCAGGGATGGGAAGGCCCTCTCAGTCCTTGATATTTTCCTTACAGGAGTTTCAGCATAGCAGTCAGTGCAGCAGTTATTCTGCAAAGGGAGAGCTCTGGTCTAGTGCTGTCAGTCTCACACCCGCTGTTCGTGAACACCTACATTCCATTCAAAAATAGAATCGTAAGACCTGTGAATACAAATGGGCAGAAATTTTACTATTTAAAGGCAACTTCTGGAGAAACTGTGTCATATATGTAGTCTTTCTAAAAAGCAAACAGCACACATGATTACTTGTTCTGCAACCTCTGCTTTCTGTGTCCAGGCACTAGATGGATGAAACTCACATCCTGTATGAGACTACCCCTTGCCCCAGCTGCCTGCCTCCTGCCATGCTCCACTTCACTACTGCTTAGGCAAAAGTGTGGCCAAAGTTGGGAAAGGACTGGAAATCACATGGGTTTGCAGCTGGCAGCCTTAAAGGTTGCCTGAGTGATCAAGACTGGTGGCTTGGGGATGAGCAACAGGAAGTGCAGGAGGTGTGCTGGCTGCCTCCAAGGGATGCTACAACGAAGAAGCAGGCAGAGGGACAACACTGAGGACCAATGCCACCCAGCCCACAGCACAGATTTCTCAAGCTCTGGTAGCTTCAGACAAGTGAGATGCAGAATGTCACATGAATGTCATGACAGGAGTCATGGAGGTGTGAGGGGAGCGGAGGGAGGGCAGGATGATGCAGGATGACAGTGGAGGCACTAGGCTGGGTCTGTGTGTCCCATTCAGAGGTTCAGGTGTTCCCTCCACTAACCCTTTGCTCAGTGTGTGTTGGCCAGTTTTAGTGGGTGTTTGCACAGTTCTCAGCTTTCTGAACAAGTGAGATGACTCCCACTCCTGCATTCCTGATATTTAAGGGGGAAAGCAGGGTGTTTGAACAGGAATGAAGACATCAATACTTGATACCCCTTTTGCCAGGTAAGCCAAGAGCATGAATGGGATGTTCTGACAGTCTCTAGGCATTCAATATCTCTGCTTTGACTTACACCAGCTCTGAGTTGCTGTCAGAAAAACCATTAGCAGCTTACATCCAGACATTAAGCCAAATCCTGGCTCCAGTGAGGCCAGTCATAAAACTCAAATTGATTTCAGCAGCAATAGAAATTAGTCTCCTAGGCAGTGGTCAAGAGGGAGGAGCTGGATGGCAGTTTGCTATTACCCAACAATGCAAGTTTACATTAAATTCACCCAAGGTTGTGATATATTAAAAAACTGGTGCGTGAGTGTGCATACAGCACCAGGGCATGGCAGTACAGCACTAGGAGACCTAGTGCTGGCAGCTACTGAAGGTGATTTCCAAACTTTCCTGCAAGTACAGATTACTATTATAGGAATTGAGAGACATGGACATCCTGGCTCCCAGCTGTGCATGACTGACAGTGTCTTGCCTATCTCATATCACTTAGTGCTGAAAATTTGATCATTTAATTACTCAGTCAGACAGAAATATTAAATGGTATTTCAGAATTCTTTATTATGGTATATGCTTTCCAGTAACTGCCTCACTTGTTCTCCGATAGCAGTGGGGGACAAAACCTCCCCCTGGGTTTTTACTGCCTGTAAGAGGAAATACCTCTTAAAAAGAGATTTTCTTTAGCTATTTTCTGTTTCTGGCTGCATTATTCTGTTTCTGGTCTCAAGAAATTGTGCAACTCACTGTGGATGCTCTTCAATGTCCATTTAGATTTTCCCCTTACTTTTAAGGAAATGCTTATGGACCATATTTTTTTATTTCCTCTTTGCTTTTCATTTCTACATAATTTCCCATTGTGACTTTTAAAATGCATTATTTTCAGATTCCATTTTGCACACATATGAAATAAGTTTCATTTTGATCTATTCTAGATCTAAATTTTACATTCACCATTAATCTTAACTGTTTCCTCTTAGACTGCATAAAATAATCTGCAATTCAGAGTTCTGTCTGCTGTCCTGTGGTAATTCAAGTTTTAGATTTATTATATTTGCCAACAGTAAATACTGTATCCATTTTTAGAGAATGATCCAATCTGCTTGTATTTCCTGATCCTTCTTCTCATTCCTTTGTTGTGATACGCTTTTTGCCTCTTAATTGTTTCCATATGAAATGGCCTCAGTCAGAGTGGCTGCGATGAATAACATCCATTTCAAACTTGCAGGGTTTTGATCACAGCAGATAACCATGAGCTGGTTGCTCCCTGCCTTCAGTAGCACTCCTTAAGGACAAGTAATAAGTTCTGCAGCATTGGTAAGTGAAAAACACAGAAGACCAAACATTGCAGGCAAAAGGGAGCTTGGTTAATGTGATTTCTGCCCTTTTAGCCAATACTTGATCCCATTTTTAAGTTCTCAATAGACATGAAATTTTATTTTTAGTATGGCTGAATAGCTTTAGGAACCAGCTTTGGTTCTCTCCCATTAACTGTGTTTAGAATGTCTTTTTTTCTAATAACTTGGGGGGTCGCTTTTATGTTTTATGTACTGAGGCTGCTTTATTGAAGTATAAATCTGAGCCCCTTCAATGAGGCAGAAAGCTCTGCTAGTTTTTCTGCATTTCATGGCTCAGTACAGGGCTGGATGCACTACATTGGGAGGTGTGAAGGAGCATCCTGGAAGAGATGGAAGCTAAATATATTCTGCTACAAGATTTCTTCCATTCCACTCTCCACCCCCAGATCCCAGAGACTACAATGGCTTATGCAGGGTTTTACATATGCAGCTAATGGTGGAGGGAGGAGAATTCCCACGGATAGAGCTTTAGCCCAGTACCAGCACAGCACACAGCCTTGAAGTGGTGCTGGGGTGGATTCTGAGGAAAAGCCTCCCATCGTTGCTTCAAGGAGAGGTTCTACACAATTATTTTTAGGAAAGGATTCCTGGGTAGAAGGACATCCTTTCCTACAGCTTTGATATAGGCCTCTGGGCAAGGTGGAGAGAGGATGGGATTTCATCTAGACTCCTTGCACTTAGTGTTTGCTCTTACTTAGCTCCAAGGAGGCTCCTGGTCTGGGGAGTTTATTTTGTTTCAAGCCACCCTCTGATGGTCAGCTCTGTGTGTGCCTCACACAGCTTGCAAAGCTGAAATGCTGTGGTCCTCCCAAGGCCAGGTGCCTGTCCATCTCTTTCCATCTGTTACAAGAGCATTGCCTTGTATGTAAAGAGCCCAACTCCATAAAAATACAAAAGAGCAAATAAGAGTTTCCTCTCATTTGTCCCTGATTTTATGCTTATGTAATTCCACTAATTTCATTTCCATGAGAACAAAACCAGACCTCTAGTCTCTTGATAGAAATTATTTTACAGGGCTGTTATCCAAACCAGAAGGCCAAGCTGGAGACTGCTTCTCATGCACAAACCACGACAGCAGAAGTGACATGCAAAGTGGTTACTTTAGTCTCACTCCATGCCTTCATGCACGTTTATTTATGTTGAGTGTAGTGGGATGGGGGCAGAGAACAACAGCCAAGCAGCCTTCCCTTTTCTGCATATGATTGTCTAGCTCATTGGTTTTATCTCCAGGTACACAAAAGGAAATGAAACCACTATAAAAGATACCTGCGAGCTGTAAACTCTGAGGGGAAGAAATTACCGTCGGTTTGTCAGGTTTGTAAGTGAATTACTTATTTATGTAGTTCAATTGATTTAATGTTAATCACAGACGAAAGACACAAGTTAAACAAGTTTGCTTTGCAAACACACACAGTGCCCTCTAATTCACTTGAGAATGGGTCAACTTGAAATTGCGCCTGGACAGCCACAGATAATTGAGCGGAGGAGCAGAAATGAGGATCAAATGAAAGCAACCCAAATTGCTTTTAAAAGTTTCAAATGAGTATGCTGCTGGAAGTGCTATAAAAGATAACACAAAAGAGCCAGCTAAAAATCGTGGCTCAAGCTCAATTTTTTGCAAGTAATCATAAATCTTCAGCAGCTTTGTGTTCGTCTAGGGGCACTGGACAAGTGAAAAAAGGTTGACCTCATCATCATGTGAAGTTTCCTATTCCTGTCCTAAGTTGTCATTGGTAAAAGCCTGCAGCAAAAATTCCAGTTGTAAACAGTGATGTACTGCCAGTGTTTCAGCAAGGGTAGCCCACATTTTTTCCTCTCTGCAGCTGTAGCACAGCTTGTGCGTAAGGGGCTCCATGGCTCTAGAGCAGAGGGATGCAGACCAGCCCTCCCAGCCCTCCTTTCGTTTGCTTGTCTGGTGAAACATAAAAAAATGCCTTTCTCAGGTGTAACTAAAGAGGGAGATGCTGTAATTTGGCAAATGGACTTTGAGAGTCACAAGGTCCTGCTTGCGTGGAGCTGCTCATGGAAATAGGAGCGAAAAGCCCTTACCCTCTCTCGCACCCCTCCAGCTGCACAGCACAAAGATGTGTCTGTAGGTTTTGCACCCTCGTGACACATTCTCAGAACTTGTGGCACTTGTCCATACCATCCTGCTGGGAGAGAGGCTTGATTTTTGGGTGGCTGACTGAGGGCCACATGAGTGCTGTTGCAGCCCTTCCAGCAAGCTGATATTCCTGAAATGTGGGGTGAAATTCAGCTCATCCAAACAGCTGTGGGTTAGACTTTGCTGCAAAGCTGAAGGACGTGATGCAGCAGAACAATTAGTTCCCTTCCAACATCTGCCAAAGGCAGAAGGCACGTGCCTTAGCATGCAGCTCCCACTCTTACTTGTGGGATGGCTCCCTCAAATTTAGTTTTAAAAACATGGGGATTGGTGACTACTTATTAGCTGTCTCGCTACCTGCCCGACAGTTTTCCTTGATGCAATTAAAAATGTCTCCAGAATGTATAATAAGAGTCAACTGAATTTTTAAAGCATTGTACAGACGATGTACACGATGTGGAAAAATACACTTGGGATCTGGTAGCCCATGACTGAAACAGACAAAAAAAAAAAGCTCTGGGTAAAGAAAATCAAGAAGAAGAAGAAAAAAAAGAACTTTGGAGAGAATTTCAGGGAGTAACCTTCCTTTGAAATGTGGCTGTGTCTTCAAGCTGGCGTCTTGGAGAACCTTGAAAATGTTTGTCTTTTTTTTTCTGCTTTATATCCTTAAAAATACCCCACTCATTTTTTCTTCCCCTCAGGCCTAGTCAATATTGTCATTAAGCAACCAAAGCACCTCTTCTAAACAATTGGAAAAAATGTGCTTGTAAAACTGTGCAAATACCTGTTTCCAAAAATAACTAAAACTGCTGTGGTTTCAGGGACATAAGTGATGCATTTTGAAAAAGGACTAAATGTTTATTTACACAAGAGAGCATGCTAGCTCTGGTCTACTGAGAAAATAATGGGCATTAAACCCTATACAGCATACAGTCCAGTGAATCAAAAGTAGATTAAAGTGGTTTAGTGATCTACCTTTTCTTTCTATGAAAAACAACTCACTTTGAGGATGAGCAAAAGAATAACTATTTTGTTAAAAACGTATTGATTTAAAAACTCTTAGGACTTCTTTTACATAATGAAAGATAATGAGAGGCACAGCAAGAAGCAGGTTTATTGTGCCCTATAGAAAAGTACCAATCCAAAGGTGATTGTCAGCTCCTTAACTTGGTCTTCTCTGTGTCATCGAGTTGATGTAATGAGGGTTTAGTACCATCCTACCCAGCCAGTGGTGGATTTCCTTCGAGGCAAAGGATGTTCCCAGAGGTAACAAAGCTGCCCCATGCCCCACCTGTCTTCATTGCCCAGCAAAGGAGATGGCACGAGAGGGAAGAGGCAAAGAGATGCAGCCTGAGCAGGGAGGGCTGTGATACTTGCCTGCTCAAGCAGCTTGCACTAATTTGAGCAGCTCAAAGGTCACGACTATTTATGCAGATAAAAGGTCAATGGCAAGCTGGCATGTGGCTGCAGGCTATCTTGGTACGCACTTCACCCGGGGCACTGGTGCAGGCTTCTGATTCACAGTTTGTCTTTCTGCATGAACTTTCAGGCCAAGCTTTGGCTGGGAAAAAAAAATCTCTGCCATGGGAGTTGACACGGTTAGGATCCAGATGCAATTTTTTTTGTGGCTCAGGCTCATCTGTCGAAAAATCAAACCTCTGAATCATTATTTATAAAAGCAGCCAAATTCTGAACTGTTTGCTCAGTATTTAATCGGCCCTTGTGTTGGACAAACCCTTCTGAAAGCATGACTGAGTGCAGATAGAGGAAAAAGTGAATAAGATGCTCAGGATGTGACCTGCTGAAAGAAAGCCAGTGAAAAGCCTACTGAATTCAACAGGGGTGGATTCTTCAGCTGTCAGTGTGTGTGGACATAAATCTCTTTAAACATGCAGGATCTTAGAGCACAAGACTAAATGACAGGGTTTGAATTTCCAGAGCAGTTTCAACTTAGGTGAAACAATACCTGTTTGGGTGAAAAAAGGGAAGCAGATATACTATGTTAACCTAGTCAGATTCTACACTGTTTTTCAGATTTTCAGTCAGTAAGTGCTTCACCCTTTGCTGTGGTGAAAATTAAAATATATTTTAACTTTCCGTTCCAGCAGCTTTTGACTTTTGCTGTAAATCAGTCCCATATGCCCTGGTCCCCAGTAGGAAGTATACAAAATATTTTGTGACATTTAATTACTCAAAAAAAAAAAAAAGGTAATGGGAAAGCATCATTACATTGATTTGTTTTTCATCACAGAGGTATTTGGCACCATGCCCTAATTAAGGCTGCAGCAGTCACTCTATTATAAGCAGTGCTTTGCCTATTATTCTGTCATTTTTGTTTGTTAATAAAGAAAAAATTATTAGGATGAAAACCTTCCATGTAGAAAGCCACCAAAACTAAGAGTCTTCAGATCCAGAAAAGCATATTTTTCCTCTGTTTATTCCTGTCAAAATAGAGAATTACCAAGTACTTCCTGGACCACTGTCTTACTAGATCTTCACACGAGGGGAAGTTTAAGCAGTTGCCTTGGATACATTTTGTCAAGTTGTGATGATAGTAACTGGGTGGTGCTGGTCACAGACCAAGGCTGCTGCCCCACGGGTGGGAGAGCTGGTAACTCTTGATGACTTTCTCTTGCAGCTCGTCGAAGGAAAGAAAAGGAAGCCTTTGCAGAATCTGAAGATATTGGAATACATTCTGCAATTCCCTGGACTTTATGCTGCCTCTTGTAAGTGTTACGATATTATTTCCAGTCCCTGGAAAACAGAACTGTACTAAAGATGATGACTGTGGGATTTCTGTTATCTTGGAGTAAATGTGGGGTTTATGCTTTCCCTCCTATTAATGTATTTTAGAAAAAGAAACAGAAAAAGCAAGATGTTGCCCAGAGTTAGTGTGAGGGCCATCTATTCTTGTACTTCAAGAACATGGTTTAGAAATGGGATCTCTTACTGCCTCTGCCCTGGCAGCATTCTCATCTTCCAGAATGACACACTGGTGAGATGAAGACCTAGAGCTAGGTTTTCCTCATAGAAGCACAGAAAACACTGCAGGTTTATGGACAATGTTCCACCAGAAATCCCCATAAAATGGAAGCTGTTGTCTATCTCTTAAAAAAAAAATTGTGAGTACCATTGACCTTTTAAAATCCTAGTCTAGAGCCTATGATTAGATATTGTGCCTTCCTCTGGCCTCCCAGTTTTATGAGTGCACCTATCTGCATTTTTGGACTCTTCTGTCTTGTTTTGTGTTAGTGAAGGGTTGCAATATATTAAAGAGTCAGTTTTAGGTCACCTGAATCAGCTGTACAACATCTAGCCTCAATGAGGGGACAGTGTAATCCCAACAACAGAGCTCTGTATCCACTGCCTGCAAACCTGCCTGGCTTCTCAGGTGGGTCTGGTACTCCATGGAAGGCACCACAGTGCTAGAGCTACCTTGGTACTCCTGTCTGAATTACCTGAAAGCTGATTTGGATATGCCTGGGTCACCTTCAGCACTGACACAGTGAAGGGTATATTCTGAAAGGGTGTAATGCAGTCCCTTCTGCCAGGTACTGCTCTTGTCCCTGCATTTCCCACAGAAGAGGAAGTGTTGGAGGAATCACCTGTCCATACTCCCTAGGGGAAGAAATGCTATCCCCATGATTAATGGGCACTATGCCGTCCAGGTGTGAGCGTTCCAGGGACCAGGCACAAAGGAAAGGACAAGGCTTTCAACATGCAAGGAGAAAGTGCAGTTATTCCCACAACCATGTTTATATTAGAGGAGGTGTCTTTCACCCAACACAGTTAATAAAACTCTGGTTTTTTTCTATCCACTGCTGCTGTGCAGGTGAGGTGAGGGTAGCCCCCCCAGTTCTCAGCATTCTGGGTTGTTTCATCAATAGATGCTCTCAGGATACCAGAAACCCAGATGTCTCATTTAGCACCTTAAAATTTTGTAGACAAGTTTTTCCTTGCTGAGGGCTGAATGAGCCTTCCAAATACATCTGGGTGGATAAATATTGATTTCCACCTTAGTTTATGCCCATAAAGCTGGAATTGAGGATAAAGGCCTTTCTCAGGGAGCCAGGTTCTCTGTTACAGGAAAAGCTGGAAAAAATCAGACCCATTATGGGAAAACAGCCATGAGCAATTTTCCTTCTTATGCAGCAGTTAAATGCTAAGTGTTAGTACTTGTGATAAGTAGAGAACTTTTTTCTTCTTATCTCAGAAATTCACTTATAAAATTTGCAGTTAATTTCCAATTAGGTTGTTCAAACTATTACAATAATCTTGAAGAAGCAGCTATAGCATTTTATACCATGGCACAGCATTCTGTATACATCAGTCCAAATGATCTACTAAAGTATTATTAAAACGATAGAACAAATTGCATTTACACAATATTAAATATACCACAAAGAGTAACTGTGAAAATTGCTGGCGTATACAGCTCATCTAACCTTGGAACTCAAATTGCTTTTCTAATTTGCTGCCCTAATCCTGAAACTGGACTTCTGCAAAACTGTATTTCTGTGTTGAGTGGTGGGGTGAGGGGGGGGAAGCACAGATCACAAACATTGACAAATCTATTAAATTACATAGCAGAGAGAGAAATTATCATGTTAAAAAGACTGAGCTGGTAGAACTATACCTGACCATTGCAATAGAGAAATCACCATCATTTCCCATTATTGCTCTGTCAGAGGTGTCACGGTCGCAGCCCGCAGCTGGGGCCAGTCATTTGATGTATTTCCCTGCCTCTCATGGCACATGCAGGCTGCAGAGAGTGTCAGCTAGGCTACTGAAAAGCAATTCTGCCTCTCTAGGCTACCCCAATGTACCTGAGGATCTGCTGGTTTACCCACCTGAGGTTGCCACACGTTTGTGTTGGGGGCAAATTCCTCCCTCTCCCATTAATTTCACCAGGGTGTTCGCTTTAATGCTTAGTAATGCCACTGGAAGTGTTGGTGTAATTTCACGGGTAGTGTAATTGCAAGTTAACTTCGTGGCTGATCTCTTCAACAGATGGAAGCAGGGTGGGGGTGGTGATGAAACCCACAGGAAATGGGTGCTGCTGTAGGAAAATGCAGATGGAAAAAAGGAGACACATAAGAACAGAGAAATGGAAGAGAGGGAGAGAGAGATCCAGGGGGCCTTGAAACATACGGCAGGGGGAGGATGCTCTGAATGACCACTTCTTTAGAGAAAACTGAACGTAACTAAAAAGAGTATGAAGAATTTAATATAAATTACAGATACCAAATCCTTTAAGGGACACACACAAAAACATGGTATGGTGGTCAGGTTCTCTGGGACCCTTGCATTCAAGTCCCTGCTCCTCAGCAGATGCTTAGGCCATAATTAATGAGCCTACATCTTACTGATGCTGTGGCCGTCATGTTTCCTAGAGCCTCCATGCTCCTGATGGCCAGTGGCAAACTCCAGGAACAGGACTCGGTCAGAATTTGCTGTCTCAATATAGCCCTTCCACATACATCAAATCCCTCAGGACCAGTTTCACAGAAATGCAGATTTATGACATCTCAATAGATTCCTTGAGCCTGGGCACCTGAGCAACCTAGGTGTCAGAATGTTTTGCCTCTCTGAGGTAATGTGAAGATAAAAAACAGATGCCAAGGGGAAGTCTTGGCACACCAGGCCCAGCACCATGCATCCGTGGGTGGTCTGTTGCCAGGACCCAAGCAAAGGTCTCCACACGAGATGGTTTTGCTCCACAAAATGCACCAGCACTCTGCTCTGCTCTGCTCCAGATTTGAGGGTGTGACAGGCATGCACCCTGAGCACTGCTATGCCACTTCTATCCCAAATCTAGAGCAGGTGATGAATTTTTTGGTCAAGAACTATTCTGCATGGATTCATGCCTCTAGAAATGTAAAGAAGTTGGGAATGTCAGAGCAATCCTTAAAACTGAACCAAAGGGGGCATCAGGGAGGAGGAAAATTTGACTGAAGCTCAGCTGTCTGCATCCAGCATAGCCTGACCACAGGCAGGGATTTGCTCCTGCTTCCTATGGCAGTGGTTGGAGGAGGCGTGCCTAACAATAACCTTGGCAGTCATTGCCTGCGCTGGGAAGTACTTTATTCATCTAGGTACACGCTACACATTGAAAAATGTTATCAGAGTTTGAAAAGACAATAGTTCAGACGTGCTTGATTTGTGGACCATAAATACAGGTGAGGGGAAAGGAGGCCTAACAAATCAGAGCATCACAAAACAGTAACTGGAGACTGATTTCAAGGCTGAAGGCAGACTTTAGGTATATGGTGGTGTTTTATGTATTGCCTATGACCACAAAGTGAGGAAGCAAGGATGAGAGGCAATGTACTTAATTTAGGGGTCCTCAACTATTTCAAGAAACTAGGACTTCTGGGTTTTTTTCCCCACTCTGTGTCTGAATTCAGTGGATATAAGATCATCCTGAAAAGAAAGCAATCCTGAGAATTTGAATTCATATTCAGGAGGAAAAGCTCACAGACTTTTTGGTTTTGGAGTTTATTCATGCCAGTCCCCTCCCAAGCACATCCTACTTCTGTGGCCTATAAACCAAAGACTGCAAAGAACTGAGATGAGTATTAGCGTGCAAAGTGAGAGCCATTGCTCTAGTTTGTGTTGTGACAGTGCACAGATAGTTTTTATACCTATTTGTTTACATATTGTGTAAGTATAAACTAAATAATTCTTTTAATAGATGTGGAAGTAGGTAGTTTTTCATTGAAATGTGATTTGTGCGGTGATTTGTGTTCAAACTTAGGTCAGAAAGCTTGAACTCAGGCCCCCGAAGTTTAATAGTGTATTTATGGTCCCAAAAAAGAGTGTTGTGGTTTTCACAGAGGACAGGTAGATCTGCTGCCACTGGATTCAGCCAATATTGCAGTTCTATGTTGAATTATCTTTGACAATGCATGTGTAAGTTTGAAAATTGCACCTGAGCCATTTGTCCAAATGCATCTTATGGAAAAGCTTTATAAGATTCCAAATTTTAGCTCGGAATTGCTGGCCACCTGTGCTTAGGTACAGGACCAGGGCGTATGTGATTCCTAACAGGGGAAAAGGGGGAGAACAGGTAAAATGTCTAACTGGAGAGGTTTAGCTTGGACATTTGAAGAATTTCTCCACAGCAAAGGACATTAGACATTGGGATGGGCTGCCCAGGGAGGTGGTGGAGTCACCGCTCCTGTTTAAGGAAAGCCTGGACGTGGCACTCGGTGCCTTGGTCTGGTTACACGGTGGGGATCGGTCACGGGTTGGACTCGATGGCCTCAGAGATCTTTTCCAACCTAACTGATTCTGTGAAATCTCTTCTTTTAAACAACGCTACCAAGCGATGAAGCATCTCTAGCTTGCAGCGCGAGGTGGGAATTTTTCTGGACTGTGCTGGAAGCACAGCAAGTCTCATTTACTAACTCTGCGTGGGTGAGGCTTTCCGGAGCAGAGCACGGAGATAATGGCTCCACACGCTGTGGCAAAGGCGCTCCCCGGGCCGCGGCTGCCGCGCTGGGCCGGGGGCCCGGCACGGAGCGGCAGCGGCGGCTCCGCGGGGCTGCGGGAGCGCTCCGGCCCTCACGCACTGCGGGCGGGGGGAGGGGCGCGCGCCTTCCCGGCCCAGAGTGTGCATGTCCGAGTGACGCATTGCAGGTACGAACCCACCAATCAGCGCCCTCCTTGAGGAGTCCCCACACTCCTCGGCATTTTTTTCCTAAAATCCTCTTCCGCCCAGAGAAATAGTCCCTAGCCCCGGCCCCCGCCTCCCTTCTCTCCCTCCCCCAGCTCCCCCCGCCGTTTCCCAAGCGTTGCTCTCCCCTATTTTCCGCACCCCGCTCCTTCCTGCGCCGGGGCTCTGGGGCAGAAGGAGCGGCGCTCTGGGTGCGGGGTGCCCTGCCGAGGAGGGCGCCAGCAGCCGGGACTCGTTTCTCAGCGCGGTTCAGTGTCGGGGGAAGGGGAGGGGGGAGGGAGCGGCGCGGAGCGATCCGGGCGGTGAGGCGGTTTATGAGACGCCGCCGGCGGGCGGGCAGGACTCAGTGTGAGGCGAGCCGTGCAGCGGGCAGGTCGCGCAGCGTGCGCCCCGTGCAGCCCTCAGCTCCCACCGCACCCCGCAGCCAGGCCGGGCCACCATGGTGAGTCCCTGGGCACGGGGCAGCTGCGGGGTTCGGCGGGCGCTGCTACGATGCGGAGGGATGGGGGCGGCTGAGTTCGGCGCGGATGGGGGGCGGGGGGGAGGGGGGGTTTGGCCGCTGTGGGGCGAGGTCGCCTGCGGAAGGGTGTGGGGGGGATGAAGTTGCCCCTGACCGCGGCCGGCGGGCGCAGGCTGGGGCGGAGGGTCCCGCTCGGAGGCGCCATTTGCGTGGGAGGAAGTGGTGGCGGCGGCGGCGGCGGGTCCCGCCCGGGTCCCTTTCCCGCCCTGGGGCGTTGGTGCGGATTCAAATCCAAACGGCCCCTGGGTCGGCGGGAGCGCCGTGAGGCGGCGCCGGGCGTTGCCGGGGGGAGCGGCGGATAGCGGTCCCTTCTGGGAGGGGACCCGCGGTCCTGGGAGGAGGGGGGAAAGGAGCTTGCCACGATGGCACCAGCTCTGCTTTCTTATCGCTTCCTCCCTGCTCTCGGCGTGTGCGGCTGAATGAGGCTGCCCGAGCTGTCCGGCTCGCTAGCGAGGTGTGCTGCGCCTGGTCATAATAATGCACTGCGGAGCCCTGCAGCTTCTGAGCAGCATGATGATGAGGGGCAGGCTGTGCCTCACTGCACCATCGCCCTCCTCGCTAGACCTGTTGTCAGCTCGCGTTAGAGCCCCTGTCGATTCCATGGTAGCGCCATGCTGTTGGTGGCTCTGTTGGACAAGGGATTATTTGTGTTGTTTTTTTTTTAAACAATTTTTGCTTCTCGTTTTGGTCATTGCAAAGGACAGTCCTGCTTTTTAAATATTACTAACAATGCGTTTATAATTGTAATCCGCTGTCGAAATAGAACGCATTTTGTGAAATGGGAGAATGGTTTCAAATTCAGTCTGAAGGATGTGAGTTTAGAGTTTGTTGGATTTTTAAAATTAAAGCAAATGGATACTGAGAAGCTACTAAAAGGAGCAATTCTGTTGCAAAAGCAGCGCCAGTGACCAGTTAGTGCTATCTCTGCATTAAGAGAAGATGCAGTAGAGTGGAATTGTCTTTTCATTCATTATGTTCTTCTAAGGAGTCAAATGACTGTCAGCTCATCATGTCTAATGTGAACGATGGCTACTTAAAATTTGGGGTTTTTTAAAATGCTGTCTCTCGGCAAAGACATTTGGTGAATAGAAGCCTCAATTTATTCTTTAGCTTGAATTGTGAACTTATACAGCAAATCATCCATAAAGCAGGGAAAAAAACCCAGTGAATGTAGCAGCAAAAGACTTACTGCATTTAGTCATCATCTGTACAGAACCAAAAATGGAGTATCTTCAAGCAAGGTCTCTGTAAAAATGGGTGTGTCCAGGAGGCACAGTGACACTTTAAATGTGGTTATAGTTCATCCTGACAGACCAGACTGGCTCAACATGTGACTGTCCAGTGTTGCCCATGCTAGATAAGACAGAATGATTTGCTCCCAAAACAAGCTAACCTACCATAAACCTAATTTTTAGTCTGTGTAGTCTGTCCTGGTGGTTGTTCTCTAGTTAGTCCTGCCAGAAGAGAGGTGTCCCTTCAGATCTGATGCCTGCGAAGTGCACCGAGGAGCCACATTTCGGAGGGAAGCTCACCTGCGTGCCGTTCGCTGGTAGCTCTCCATGGGCGGCGTTGGCCAGCGCTGTGGAGCAGCTCCCAGGGCGGCTGTAATGGAACGCTACCTCTAGAGGCTGCGTGTGCCACAGAAACACGGCGCGCAGCAGCTCCAGCTCCCCCGCTTTCCTAGGAGCTCTGGATTCTTTGTCAGGCCCTCCGCGCAGTCTGGGGGTGGGGGGATGGGAGCTAATGCAGAAAATGAAAGTGCTGCAACGTGAATCACAGAGAGCCACGTCAGAGCTGTGCTGGCATCAAATGGGGGTTTCGGGTGGGTCTCGGCCGCAGTGAAGGGCATGTCAGACCTTCAGCATGGGCACCTCGCACGCAGCATTTGCCCGCCCGGTCTGGAAGTTACCTTGCGCTGGTGAAGGTGTGCGCGCTATTGTGCGTATGGTGCACCATTATCGAGAGCTCCGGGAGGCCCCTCTAGGAAGGCCACAGTGGCCTGCCTGTAAGTGGCAGGCATGGTTCCAGGCTGCTAGCCCTCCACCTGGGTGGCTCGGGAGGCAGGGAGCTGGCAGGCTCGCTGGCTCCGCCTTTTACTGCTGTTGCGCAGCAGTGCCTGCAGAGCCCAGCACTGCAGAGTACAGATGGTGTTTGTTCAACCTTGCCCCACCTCCCCGCTTATCTTTCAACTGCTCCATACCTCTGTCTTCTAATAAGCTTTGTGCTCTTCTCAAACACTGTACCTCTTACAGGTATTGTCAGAGCTCTTCCAAATTCATGGTTAGGATGTGTTAAGTTGCTGGAAGAGTTTGTCTTTATGAAGAAGGAAGAGTTTGGGAATGCTAAAAAACATATTGCTATGTCATGTCTCCATATAAAATTGTTTATATAAAACAGTATGTGATTCAAGTTGGTAATCCAAAAGTATTGACCTAAATAAATGATGTTCTTACTGCTTAAATCTGATCTGCAGTTTTCTTCAGATATAAATATCTTACGGAAATGTAGCACATCATTCTCTTCACTCAAACAATAAAAATGTAAATAGCATGCAAAGGTATGAGTCTGTGTTAATGATGCTCTCCAGACAAGTGAAAATCTGTTTGGCTTCTGTTAAGTGACCAGCAGAAAGAACACTTCCATCCTAAAGCTTAGTTTTGGACTGGTTATATTCTCAGCAGTGCTGCTACCGTGCTAGTCTTTTCTAACAAAAAGTGGAGCCTGCTTGAGACTTCTTCATACAGCAGAAATGTGTAGCTGCCAGTACCTTTTAGAAGTTCCTCACTAGTGTGGTTTTGATTCTTAAAGTAGGTGAGCCCCAGCTAGTCTGTGGCCTTTATGTTGGGCTGTTGCTATGTTGCGTGCATAGAGGGTTTTGTAAGCACTTAGCTCTTGTACAAGTGCTAGAGCAGCCACCTTACTTCTGTCACAGAAACAATAACCAGTGACTGGTAACTTTAAAGTTCACATGCAGTATAAACATGTAATTCAAATTGAAATTGGCAAAAATTGACGGGTATTATAAAAACATTTTGCCAAGTCTTTCCCTGACAGATGCTAATGTGTGGAGAGACTTTAGTGGGCATAGTTAGTGACAGAAAATTTTTCAGTCAATATTGCAGTAATTATAAAAAGGTTGCTGCTTAAATGGTCACAACAGGAACAAAGCTGAAAAAGCATAGGTGAATTTCAGCAGTGAATATACCTTTTCTGTATTTTAGTGTTTTTTACTCTTCAGTAAAGGGTTCAAGAAGCTTCCCTGAAGGAAGTATGTTACCTTGTTACTGCAACTGAACTCAAACTATCCATAATTTGTTTTGAAGAATCAGCTGATTTGAGAACCTAGGGAGAGAATTTCTACAGTCTTCAAACATCTTGGTGTGACCTTTCAAGAGCAAAGTTCATTTTGGGTTTGGCCTGAAAAGACTGATGGTTTTCATTGCTATCAAATGTAATGGATTCAAAACTGATGAGAGAGGAAAATGAGATATAAACTGGAGTTTACCCAGCTGTTACAGAGATTGTCTTGGACCACAGAACCTTCCTCTAGTGGCCCTGTTGCCTTCTGCTGACGGTATAGGAAATGGTCTGAAAAAAGTGTAGACAGCTGTATGCAGCTGAAATGACCAGTGTGGACTGAAGCTGGATTCTTGTCTTTTACAGCCAGATCTTGGGCATGAAGCTTCATGTTAATCAGGGGATGATTTAATTCTAGTGAAGAGTATATTTTTCTGATTTTAGCTAGTCTGCCTTAAATTTGGCATTTGGAGGCTACTGCTGCATTACTGACACCTAAAGTGCTTAGTGGTGAAGCTGAAGCTAATACTGTGCTGTGTAAATGAGTTTTTTAAAACCAGTCTGTGCTTTTAAAGGAACCTGTGTGCCTTGAGCTTGCTAGTGCTGCTTGGGTTATTGATTGATGCACGTGGTAATCTCTATTACTTGGGTGTATGGGACATTGCAGGGTCTGGAAAGGATGATAGGCTGCCAGTTCTTACTAAGCAAGCAATCCTGACGACTTTTGAGCTTTATTAGAACTATTTCAGAATGCTATAGATCAGCTCTGAAGAGCAACTACCATACTCAGAGGCCTCTACAAGTCTGTTTTACTTTGCCCTGGACTTTTGCTACAATTATAATCTTATTTTCTTTTATTGCAGGCTGATCAACTGACAGAAGAGCAGATTGCAGGTGAGGTTTTTATGTGTAGTGTTGCTACTCCTACTTGACCTGGCACATCTCTTAATCCAGGGACAGTCTGTGTTACACAAGATATTTAGCTTTCTTAGATATTAAAGTGGTATGGTGGAATGTTTTAATTTGTCACCTGATTTTTAAAGGCTTATCTACTGTAAATGCACCATGGATATAATGAATTACAGTTATATAGCTAACCAATCCCCACAGCTTTTCTGGCTAGTAGATTGGTGATTATTCTTCTCTTACGACTACAGAATTGTCCCAAGTGCAGACTGAAAGCGGGGGGATGGGACACAGGGGATCACAACAAATCTGGTGAAGGCTTGGAATCTGCAGTACTTTTTTAACAGAAGGCAAAAATAATTTACTTTGCTGTCTCCTGTCATCAGAGATGTTTGAGTGGCTCTTGTTGTTGACAGCAGAGACTGGCTTCATGATGACAACTCTTGATATTCCATATTTGGAACTGTATTGTGGACTTGGACACAAGTGTGTGTGTGCTGTTCTGATGGTCTGGCACTTGCTCTGAAATGCTTAAATAAATATGCATCTGTTGTATTTTGGTATTTGACCCCTAGAAATGGGTTATGTGCACTGGCAGCAGTCTACTAATGGCAAAAAGTTTTTCTTGTCATGTCTCCTACTTATGCAGGCTGCACACTTACCTGTCTCACTGTTCTCAGTAGACTGATCTTATTTTCAGTAATATATGTGACTTAAGCTGGTAATACAGAATTCAGCTTTGCCACAGACATTCAGGAACTTCGTGGTTTTGATCTGACAAGTGTATAGTATTAATGCTAGAAAGTCTTAATGCGCATAACTGTCATGTGAAATTATTTTAGAGGATGTTAGGGCTCTGCTAATCTAATAGTGCCAGGTCAAGCATACAGAGAACAGCCTCTGAGATACTTTTTAACTGTGGTGTAGCTCTTGAAGACACTGTATTAAACAGAAGCGTCATTATGAGCTGGTTTGTTTTTGCCATAATTGCCAAATCTGAAGTGTTAAGGGCATGCTTCTGTAGCTTTTAGACTTTAGAAGCTTTCTTTTACTCAAAGGAGACTAATTATGGTTTTGTGGAAAGTCCTTAGTCTATTTACTTGTTGCCATGGTAGTGTCTTACAAGTAAGCGCAAGCCAAATTTAGTTCAACTTCAAATTTTTTTTTTTCTTCAGGAACTGGCCTACATAGCTTAAGGGTTTTGTGATCATTTTAGTTAGAGCAGGCTTCATCAATTGTCACTGCTGTCTTTCCAATAACAATTCACTGTTCCAATTGTTAATTGTAGAAGCTTTATTAGTTAATGTAACTAATTATGGAGTATAAACAAGAAGCTTATTAACACTACCTTGGGATGAGTGTGAATTTTAGCTATTCAGTATTGATCATACAGTCCTCAGAGGCAAAAGTAAGTTTTGATGAGCCTGTCTTTCTGGAATAGAGGCTTTCAACTGCATGGAATGAATAAAAGTATATCTTAGTATCCAGTATAAAATGGCCTGCCACTTTCTGGGCAGCTGTGATGTTTTGTTAAGCAAATGTATTTGCAAGTAAACCGTGAACCTCAGATGTGAAGACATAAGCTCAGTGGTGTTGTGTGAAGGAATCATTCTCTGTACTGCTTAGGAAAGGTTGCATCTACCTTGTTTTGCTATTGGAGACCAGTGGTCTTGCATGGGAAGACTCTTAGTGATAGAATTTGAATGTTTTACAGACTGGCTTGAAAAAACTTGAGCCACCACCATTATAATTGAGCTTTCCTGGAGAATGCATAGCTCTTGGTTTGAAGGCAGATGTAGGAAATGGTACTGCAAGGTAGAGACAAATTGCATTATCGTGGCTAAAAGAGGAGACCAGTACTTAAAACAGCCACTTCCTCTGGGCTTAAATCCTTCCCCCTCTGCTGTGGAGCATCACAATACAGTTGTTAAAAGTTCCAGATGGCATTTCCTGTGGAACCCATTGCTCATATAGGGCTGAAGTTTCTTGTCAGTGTAGGTAGGGGTGAAAACCTTCCCAGATTTTGTTCATATGAAAGACTGATACTGAAATCTGAGTAGCTACAACATGTGAGTACTGGCTGCAGTTTCATTCAGTAAAAATTAAAGTTGCTAGGTGGCTCTCCCTTTGGTTAAATGTTGTATTACAGAGGTAATGGGGTCAGGACCACCTGGGTGGTCAGATGGGAGAGCAGCCTGAAGATGCTTTTGTCCCAAAGCCAACTGGTCTAGTGAGCTGTCCTTCCCCTGGGCTTCAGAGTTCCAAATGGGCTCTGTGTACAAGCAGGCCTATGTATGGTGTTCACTGTCTTGTTCCTTTAGTGTGCTCTGGTTTTCTGATGGGGATTTGACCATAACAGTGATTTAAAATTTGACATAGTAGAAATAGACATGTTTAAGTGTTGAGGTCCTGGTAGCTGTGAAGAGAACAATTGACATTGTCCTATAAAAGTTCCAGACATAGCTGGCTAAATTGTGTAGGAGTGGATATGGTAGTCCTGGTTCACTGAACATATTAGGTCACTGAAGGCTGCCACTTCACTTGAAAAGGTAATGTGGTGCACAGATGTTTCAGAAGCTATGGTTAAAAGAACATTTTGACCTAGGTTGTTAGAGTTTACACTGTTGGATTAGCATGTCTTTCATGGGGGCTGGAAGTAGTCTTTTTCTCGTGATGCAGGATGCTTTTCAGAAGGGTGGAAAGGCTGAAACCTTGTAACCTTAGAACAGAGTTTTCATTTGCAGTTTGATATGGAGAAGTGCAAAATAAAGAGGATTTACTTTACATGCTGTATAGAATCAAGATGTTTAAGGTGCAAGGTATTGTTTTATAACCTTATGTTGCAGGATGCCAGAATTGAGTTGCTCAGTAAACTTCGGTTTTCATAGGTGCCTTCACTAGCCATGGCTGCAAATCCTCCAAAGCTATGCCAGGTTGTTCTTGCTCTAGTCTAAAATGCATCTGCGTAGGTTGTTACTCCTTTGTTCTAATTACTGGAGGTGGTTCCTGGAAGTGGTTAGAGAAATAATTTAATGCTATTCTGAACTTGATTCAACATTTCAAACAGGAATATGCTCCTAATCATCAGCTTGTGTTATTTTCTTTATGATTTATAGCTGGTTGTTTCTTAGCCTATTGCAACTTTGAGTAGAAGGGGTAGAGTTGTCCTTTGAATGGTTCTTTCCAGGTGTTGAGAATACACCACTAAAATGCCCATTTTGTAGAAATCAAGTCTTTGAAATTTGTGTGAGAATTAAGTATTACCCTTTTTAAGCAGGGTCATTGCAGTTCTGCTTTCACATGAAGGATGAACTGGTTAACAGTGAAACGTTTTGAGTAACACTTGATCACTTGACTCTTCGTGAAGATGCAACTTTCCCCTTTTGAGGTTCTTCCATGATAGAATGTCAACTTCTCTACTAGGATTGACCCAAAAGCATTTTCTTCCCTGGTGTGAGAGCTTAGTCCTAAGAAACCTGTTTGTTGCCTGCAAGATAATTGAACACTAGCTCCCTGCCAAGACTGTTTGGAAGGAAATATAGATACAGGTTGTTGTATCTGCTTGTTTCTGCTTTGTAATTTATATATACTGGCTTGAAACTGTTTCTGCTGGTCCCATGGTAGCTTTGCTCTCATTCTGATAGGCTAAACAGTGGGGTTGGCTCTTGGAACACTTCAGACTTCAATGTAGAAGAGTAGTGGGATTTTTCCTGGATGGGATTTGACTGTGTGACTTTGGTGTTGTAGCTGCATTCATGAACTATAAGAAACTTATTTTTACAGTTTAATTTTTAACACTTGTCAGCTTGTACTCACCGAAAGGGTTTCAGAGTATGAAGTAAAGGCTTCGTTCAGGTCATTCAAAACAACTTTTACTATGACTAATTCTGGTCTGGGAAACCCACCATCTGGAAAGCTGGCTGTATGGAAGTGTTGAAAAGACCAATTCTTGGAAGTGTTTCTGATTTCAGGAGTACCCTTGAGCTGATGAGTTGTCCAGAGCCATGATCTCAGATGGCTTGAAAGCTGTAAAGGGATCTGAAGTCTTCAAGGAAGTAGACAAGATGCTCATGCCTTACTGTTATGCGTGTGTGAGCTACCACAGTCCAGTGAGCTTGTTTAAGGTCTGTGGCCAAAGACAGATGGCATGGATTAAAACCAGCTCCATTTTTGGACTGGACAATTAAACATGTTATGCTTGTATTAATATTCCTGGCTACAGTACAGCCATTGTAGGGGGTTAAGAGGTAGTGTTGCAACACAGCAAAGCAGTCTTAGAACTAGTCAGAAACATTTCTCTGAAGGCTGTTTCAGGATACAGTAGGGCTGAAGCCGCTTTGTAAGCAGCTTTTCAGGAATGAAGACTCCAGTGACTTTCCTCCTTGAACAGTTGTGGTAGCATACAGTGTTCAGACATCTGTGTCCAGCGGAAGTGGCTTATATTGAGAAACTTGGGTGTAGTTTGGTCTGATTGTACCTTTTTCCGTTGACTCATCTCCTCTATTAGTAATAGCAGTGCTATTAAGCTGTAGCATGTGTATTTTTAAAGTAGCATTTTCAATTTTCTCATAGCAATTCCATATTGTTTCATGTTGAGATGCAGTTCCTACCAAGGGTGTGGATCATTGTAGTTACAGATAGCTATTTCAGCTCCATGTTAGGAACCCTTATTCAGGATAGAGGAGTAACAGACATCTGAGTCTTTTGGAAATGGATAACCTTCCATCCTAATGTAGGTCAACATGTGGTTCATCAGTACACTGGTGGGTGTGTTTTCAGATGCTGATGCTGCTCTATTGCCATTGCAATTGAGCAGTGTACCAAAATTTTCTTAGAAGATTGAAATGCAATTTTGTGACTTGCAACAATCAGTAGCAGTGAATTTTTTTATTATTAACATTTCAAAGCTTAAGGGATTAATTTTTTTGTTTGTTTTGTACAGAATTCAAAGAAGCTTTTTCACTATTTGACAAGGATGGTGATGGTACTATAACTACAAAGGAGTTGGGGACAGTGATGAGATCGCTTGGTCAAAACCCCACAGAAGCAGAGCTACAGGATATGATCAACGAAGTAGATGCTGATGGTAAGAGCTTTACTAATAAGTAATCTAATAAAGTGCCTAAACCACGTTTTTCTAACAAAGTGATTACCTTTCAGGCAATGGCACAATTGACTTTCCAGAGTTTCTGACAATGATGGCAAGAAAAATGAAAGATACAGATAGTGAAGAAGAAATTAGAGAAGCGTTCCGTGTCTTTGACAAGGTACTGTAATGTCTACCTGGAATATTTCTGTAAAAAAAAATAGCACTGTGCTGTGCTTTCTCACAGATCTGAGGGGTGTCTGCAGTCCTGTCATAGAGAGCCTCTAGGTTGGCCAGTCATCCTAAAGCAGAGTCTGTAAGGTTGTAAGGGCTGTAAGGGAAAAGTCAAATGAGCTGTCAGGATAGTGATGGGTTACATGATTTAAAGTAGTGCTCACTGTGATACTGAAATACTTGCAGATGATAGGCAGGAAATTGTGTTAAGTATTTTAAATGTTGTGTTTTGAGTCTTTCGTGTAGTCCTTGCTAAGTAAATTGCTAAAGGAGTCTGAAGTTACTCAGCTTACTTAAGATGCACCTTGGAGCTGAAAACATGATGTGAGGTGCCTTGAGGGCTAGGGAGGAAAACATCAGTTGCATTAGTATACACTAGCACTTCAATATTCAGTGTCCCAACCAGTACTGGAGTATGTAAAAGTCATCTCTGGAGGTCTTGTGGCTTTGTGCTGGACTCCCATGAAACAGGCAGATCAGCTAAGTAGCTTCTGTTCTAAGAAATCACCATTTGAACCACAGTCACTTGATTTAATAGGCATCCATCACCTAAGAAGTTGCAAAAGGTGCTGCTTGCATTGTTGGTGGTTTAAAAATGTGTCAGAATAGGACAGTCAAAGACTGTAAGGGGTTACAATGCCCAAAGACATTGGACAATGCTGAAGATATGCTTACAGCTCTTATTTACCTTGTGCAAATGCTAGTGGTCAAAGGTGCCGTTAACTTCTTAATGTTCAATTTGCTCTGCAATGTTCCTAAGTTTTAGTTAAGTCATTGGGCCTTAGGCAAGTGTATTCCAGTGTTCCTTTTTCTCCTCCCAGGATGGTAATGGTTACATTAGTGCTGCAGAACTCCGTCACGTGATGACAAATCTGGGGGAGAAGCTAACAGATGAAGAAGTTGATGAAATGATTAGGGAAGCAGACATTGATGGTGATGGTCAAGTAAACTATGAAGGTAAGGAGTTGTTAATTGATTCCTTTTGTGTAGCACTTCTCATGCTTGCTCTTGTGTGGGTGCTGATAGCCACACCAAGTTTAAATAGGGCAGTGTTCAGACAAGTTCATTTGAACACACTGTTCCTTTAAGCTAATGTTCAATTACTATGTACATTGTGTACCTCTCAATGGGTTGAAGTTTGAGTGTTATTGCTGCCTTCATGCCAAAGGCAAAAAAGGACTATTCAGCTGTACAGTGTAAGAATTGACTTGGTAAATCTAATGATGTCTAATGACCATTAGAATAAGCAAGTTGTCACAGATGTTCACATACTGCTCGTACTGTTCTGTTCACTAATGCATGTTGATCTGACTGTAGAATGTCACTCATTTGTCATTAATGCTTTTAAAATTACTTACTAATCAAAAGGGGAAAGCCTCTAAAATATGCAGAAATTTCAAGACTTTCAGAAGATATTTAAATACATTTATTTCATATAAATCAGCTGCAGCAGTAATTTCTTTTATTCCTTTCTTCCTGACATTAAACCGTAAATGAAGTCATGCAAGCAGAAGTTCCTTCAGACAGTTGTATGCAGCTGAGACACACTAAGCTTGTTTTTGTGTTGTCTGTTTGAACATGTTACAAAAAATATCTAGGGTATTTTCAGTTAAGATCTGTGCTGTTTCTGAGGTGTAGGTATGCCTTCCCTTTGAGCCCTTTTTGGTTGTGGCCTAAGGGTACACAGACATCTGTGAGTGAAAAGTCATTTTTATGTACGAGGCTGAAGCTTCATCACTGCGTTTGAGTAGCCTGTTCAGAGACTGGCACTAGAGAGGGTCTGTGTCCCTGTTGTTTCCCGTTGCTCTTTCAAAATTGGAGCAACCTCTGAGGTTCTGGGTTTCCTGTCATTATTGTACCTGAAACTATATTCCAGCAAGATGAATGAAGAATCCTATTTTGTGGGTTCTAAGTTTAAGTGGTTTATGACTAAGCATTGAATCAGTTACTTAAAGCCAACCAGGCAAAATAAAATAGTAGGACTTAAACTATTCCACTCTGGAAAATGAAAGTTCAAACCAACACAATGTCTTACTTGTACACTTACTCAGTTGATTGTTACTTTGTATTTGTACTGATCTTTTAGTCATTCTTGGATATTGTGTTCCCATCTGTAAGTCTGTGGGCACAGGACCCTGTAATGTTTTATCTTGGAAGTAAGCCTGTTTCCTAGTTCACTGAGGGGACCAATTTTTGTGGAAAGGTAAAAGCCTTTTGCCGTTAAAAATAGAAGGAGTTTAGGTGTGATTAGGGGAAAAGGGGACTATCTTGAAGATGCTTTTTGAATGTAACTGAAAATGCAGCTTTGAAACAATGTTCAGCATTAGTAAGGCCACTTCTCAGATCTTGCAATTCAGATTTTTTTTCCTTCAAATAACTCATGCAACTCTTTCCTTTTACAGAGTTTGTACAAATGATGACAGCGAAGTGAAGACGTTGTACAGAATGTGTTAAATTTCTTGTACAAAATTGTTTATTTGCCTTTTCTCTGTTTGTAACTTATCTGTAAAAGGTTTTTCCCTTACTGTCAAAAGATTATGCATGTATAGTAATTAGAAGGCCATTCCTCCATGTTTTTCTCCTTTATCTTACTGTCATTGTTCTGATTTTTGGAAAATTGATCTAAGTAACAAATGTTGCATGTGGCTTACTCTGGATATTTAAGCCCTTCTGCACATCTAAAGTTAGATGAAGTTGGTTAACTGAGGGAACATCTGGATTGTCTATTAAAAAAAGTAGCTTTCTCTAGGAAACTTAGGTATGACTAGTGTGACAAGTTACATAAAGTAAGCTAGGGTTTACCATGCATTAGCTGTTCCTTAGTTAAAGCAACACGCTGGTTCTAGTTCTTGAGTACGTAGGAGTTTTTCTATAGGAGTTTTTTTCCCCTTTCTGTGATGGGAGGATAAGGCTCTTGCAGCTTACCTGCAGGATAAAACGATGTGAATGGGATATATCATGTGGCTAATGCACTGTAAAAGTCATTCTCCTAGCTTACTTCACAGTAACTTGTTTGTGGCCATACCTGTAACATGTTGTTGAAATGTGGAGTCTTAACGTTGTAGACGATTGACAGTCAACAATATGAAACTTAAGTTGCACTAATGCAAAACGGGTGATTTATCCAGGTACTCGTACACAAGTTTTTTTTGTACTGCTGGTCCTGTGCCAGAAAACATTTTCTCCTCTTGTTACTATGCTTTTTAAACTTTGTTTAGCCACTTATTTTCAAAAAAATCTGCTTATGGCACGATTTGCCTCAAATCCATTCCAAGTTGTATATTTGTTTTCCAATAAAAAATTACAATTTACCCATACTGTTTCAATGTATCCTTGAATTATTTACAGGAATTGTTCAATGCAGTTGCTGCTCTGTGTTTCAGTATGTAGCAGTTTGGTTTGCTTATGCAATGGATTGGCTGTCTTAAAATAGCTTGGAAGGTGAAAACTTAGTCCTTAAACTCTGGCCCTTAATAGTATTGTTGACTTGAAGAAGCTTTCTTACTAGTAGTTTAAAATGTATTTTACAGTCTTGTGTGGAGCTTGGTGCTTCAATAAACTTACCGTAGTGACTGGCTATGCCCACTATCTGTAGACATTGTGAACTGGATGTTGACCTAGTTCAATAGTTGACCTAAAATTAAAATTCCTTGTTCAGACAACTAAACCTGTTTGCTTTCTTTTAATTATTTTGGAGTTTATTCCCTGTCAGCTGCTACATTGGGGTGACTTAGTCTCACACTTGGGCTTTTCTGAAACTGCCATATCTGAGTTGCCATTCAGGATGCAGTCAGCTCAAAATACAGGAGAACATTCTCTTCCTCATTTGTTACTGAGCACGACTGTGCTTCTAGTTCTTTGTCAAGGTTTAATTTTTTTTCTTAAGGTGGAAGACAAATCTGGTTTCTACCAAGGACAAATCCAAGAACTCAAAGAATGCCAGAGGCTGCTCGTGCCCCATTGCCTCTCTACTCTCCTGGCAACAACTGCTTTAACTGTACATCTGCTGTGTGGTTATCTTGTTTGGGGATTCTGCTGCCTTTAAACAAAGCATTGGCTCCTGCCTCTGTGTACCCTCACTGCTCCCAGCTGAGCAGTTACCTAATGTTTAAAGATTGTTCTAGTCATCTTTGATGTATTTATAATTGCAGTGAGCATCTAAAATTAGGACAGTTGTTCAATCTGAATTCAGGAACACTTAATCAAGTGTTTATGGTCACTGATCTTAAAGCTCTGCTCTGAGGATTATGAACAACTCTTATCAGTTTTCCAGAGGAGCCTTGTCAAAAGTGTTTTTGATAGCCAGCTTCAGAATTCCTTAGAACTGTTGTTTGTGTGCTGGCAGTCTGATTCAGGAAGCTTAGGCAGTCTAAATTTCCTAGCAGTTAAATCTGCCTTCTACAAAATACTTGATCAAACTGACACTTCCTACCCAGTCTTCATCCTGTGCTCTAAGAGCTTGGAGCAAGACATACTTAGGATGGCACAGGTTGAGGAGAATTTTACAGAACCGTCAGAACAATCACTTGAGATTCTGAATTGCTGGAGTATTGGAAGCCTCATTTTTATAGGTAAGTAATGTGAACAGGGATCTGACGAGAGGTTTTGGTTTAGCTAGTCTAGTGCCTTGAATTTCAGTAGGCTGGGAATCACACTTAACCCATTTGTTCTTCTGCTATAGCTCAGCATGCATGTGGAAACATCTAAGGTGAAAAGGGGAGGACCTTATCCACTGGGATACCGCACTATCCCAATATTCTGAGAAGGGACCCACAAGGATCATGAAAAACTGCCTTAGCCAGGAGAGTTGCCTGTGGTTAAGATGAATGTCTAGGAAGACCACTTATTTACGGTCACTTTAGCTGCTCCCTGCTTGGGGTGTTTTATTTTCAGGAAATCAAAGCTACTGGTTTTATTTAGGGTGCCATGTCCATGTTACTATTACATAAATGAAATGCCTGGTTTCTAGGTCAGTAATTGAATCTTAACAGCCCTGTTTACTTAATTCTTTAACTACAGGATGGGAGTGGTAGATTTCAGTACTTTCTGCTAATGGAAGAATGTCCTCTGAGATACAGTAAGTCGAGTGTGGTGGAAGCTAATGGCATTGGTCATGAACCAGTGTTGGCTGAGGTGTGCTTGCAAGGTCCTTCTGCAATTGTGAAACAGGCCTTGGGACACTGTAGCAGTTTTCTGGAGATGTGTGTGTGTAGGAACACTGACATTCCAAGTTCAGCTTCTGATAGCTTTACAAGAGACAATCCATCATCCTGTCAAACAGTGTGGAGGTTCTCATGTTCTGTTCTAGCTAAAACAAAAGCCTTTGCTGCACAACAGTGTAGCAAAACAACTGGTACTGTTTTAGTCCAAACTGGACATTGAGGTGGGGGGTCTTGGGCCCAAAGACTTCTCCCTTACTGTGTTGGCCGAAAGGGATATCCTACTGATCCCTGATGGGAGGGAATGAAGACTGATTAATCTTGGTAGCACCACTGGCAAGGACAGATGGGCATGATTTGAAGGTACTCTCTTTGAACAGGAGAAAACACTTCTACAGTAAGTGGTAAAATACAGATGTGGAATCTGCAGATTCAAAACCCAACTGATGACATGCTGGGAAAATGTCTCCAGCAGATTCTGCTTTGAGCAGGGATTTGGACAAGGTGATCTCAAGAGGTTTGTGCCAAGCTAAATGATTCCCAAAGTGCCCCTGCTCACGTCCTGGGCTTACCGTTGTGTTCAACCCTACGTTCATCTGGCAATCCTTCCAGTAAAGGAGGATGAACAGGTGCATGCCACAGCCTGGTAAGTTAGAGAGGTCTCAAACTCATCCTAGTGTAGTGTTAGGAATGGCCAGGCAGGACTAGGACACTACCTCAGGGTTGTAGGTGAGCTATCCTGAAAAAGCTTCCCATAATCAATTGTGGCTGTGGAGTTTTGATGGGGGGAAATGGATGAAATACATGGCTGGATGAGGAACTGTAGTAGCTGGTCAATTTGCAGCCTGTTAGGATAACATTTAATAAATTAATAATAGCTAATGGTTAAAGGGGAAGGTTAGTGAGGATTAAGGACCTGCTAATAAGATCAGTCTTATTATTTGGGTGATACTATAGCTTAGAAGTTAGCTGAGCAGGTAGTGCAGGAGTGCAGCTGCTAGCCCCACTGCAGGCAATGCACACTGGGTGTTTTGGCTTTCATCCATCTGTCTCCAAAGACCGGGCTCTCAGGGCTACTGCAGCTGCGTCTGCTGCTCTGGCGGAGTGGGCTGCTCTCGGGAATTGTTCACCAACAACCTGGGCACAACGAGTAGTAAAATTACTGCTTTCCTGCATTTATGTGTGTCACTTCTATGACTATGCTGTGTTCATTGGACTCGGTCCAGTTAAGAGAAAAACTGGTTTGCTAACTGTTGAGTAACTAAGGGGAGTTCCCATAATCTCCTTGCCAGCCGTTTCCAGTGGGGGTGGGTGGGAAGTACTAGAGACTTGAAAATTTCTCCTTCAAATACTGCTTTTAAAAATGTCTTTTCTATGGAAGCCTTCATGCTTTAATGGGCAAATAAGGAAGTTGAATTCAGTTTTTTAAATCAGACTTTTCAATTAAAACATTCAGCTCTGCAAAACTGTAAAATTAAGTCTTCGAAAGTAATCTGCTTTTTTTACTTGTGAGAATAGTAGGTATTTGAGATGGCAATGTATATTAATATTCTGGGGGAATACAATGTAAGTATAAAAGAGAAAAATGTCATCTTCAACCAAAGATACAATTCTGAAACTTGTGTACTACATTTAATCTGTTTGCTTAACAGAACCTTGGAAAGGAGATTGAATTGTCTTTGGGACAGAGAAAGAAAGGAGGGCTTTTAGGACTTAAATTAAGTTTGTGCAGAAAATACAGAAACTACTGGAGTAGGGATGGAGACCTTAGTTGTCCAGTTTCCTGTAAGGGCAGGTCTGATGTCACAGTGTCATATTCAGATGATGTACAATAGCAGCTTTGAAATGGTTAACTTCCTTCCAGCTGCTCCTTAGAAAAAGAATTCCTATGCTTTTTCAAATAAGAACTATGTAGAAGAGAGCATTTATTTCAGTGTCCTGAACTGAGAATCTTGGGATACTGTTCAAGAAATTGTGCAAAGATCAACCAGGACACCTTCAAACACAGAAGATTCAGTAAAGATGGCTTTAACAGTAATAGCCTGCACAACTCTGGTTGGGTGATGTGACACAATAACTCCTGATGACATTATTGAGAGTTTCAGCTTCAGGCTGTTGAAGAATGGGTCTGCTTTTTACTGGGTGCTGTATGTATGCAGAGTAGGAGATAGTTCCTGCTCTAAGATCCTGCCGTTCAAACAGGATGTCATGTGTTCTGTAGTGACTGCATGCTGGTGCTTGGCTTTTTAGGAGCTGAACAGGAAATTATAGTGATGAGATGGAAAAGAAAAGGCATGAAAGAATATAAAAATAGGAGAATAGCATGAGAGGAAGACAAAAGTTTGATGCAAATGTCTAATAAGTGGTGTAAGATGAATCTACCACTATTTTCTGAATAATAGCAACACTCCAGGAGCTGGAACTGCTGTCTTGTTCCTGCAGGGTGTTATCAAATGGCAATGATTTATACCTTTCTAGTGGCTCCTAAAGCTGTAATAGAGTATTTAGATTGTTCCAATTGCAAGATAATTAATGTTCATCTTGCAGATCAGACCTTTGGGTAGTCATGTACTTACCCAGGAGTTAAACTTCCCTATTAGTAAACCAGTACTTTTATCAATAGTAATTGACACCCTGATCAGCAAACAATGCCAGCTCTCCATTCAGTAACTCTCCCTTAAGTCATTTAGGCATCACTAGCTTGTGCTGGCTGGTTCCTTGTGACAAGGCAACCCCTCAGAGGTCAGACAGGTGTTCCCCTTCCTTCCAAGTCTGACAAGCTCTAAGATAGTTACTGACTGTATCATCACAACAGCACATCCCTGGTCCTGTGGTACCTTCTTAAAAGGCACCTGCTTTTTGGCAGACAGAAAAGTACTACTAATGGCCCCTGGGAGACTGAATTTCTGCTAGCTTTTCATGTGTCCAGAATTGCAGAAAAATTTTCTGTGTCTGGATTTAATGCTAATTTTTTTTTTTTTTAACTGAGAGGTTTTTTTCACTATGCTAGAATACACGGCTCTTGAAATTAAAGGGGAAAAAGAGGATCAGCTCTATCATCTTCCCACTCTGTCATGATTGCTGAACCATTAGATGATTTGCAACCCCAGGAAGGCTGTGGGGTTTCACAATTCCCTCTATTTTTAAGGTCCTTAAGACTTTGAATTTTTTTTCTATTAAATAAACACTGTCGATCAAATACTAATTCAACCTGAGACCTTCAAAAGATCTGTGAAGCTCCCTGTATCAGAAGTGGAAATGCAGTCTTTTATTGCTGCCAAATTGGTCACACAGACTAGGAAAATCATAATTTAAGGTCCACTGTAAAGCTCTGTGGTTAGTGTAGTCTTTACATTGATTCAGAAGGTCTTGAATATGCTTAAAAGTAAAGCTTAATGAATTGGGATGTGTGACACTTTCCAATAATTTGGAATTGATGCACAAAGCAATGTAATATATAATTTTAAAGATGGTAGAATTAAGGCACTGCATAATTGATTTGCATTTTCAACTCTGAGAATGCTAGGCATTTTTCCATGGAGATAATAATGGTGTTTATTTATACATACATTGCACTTTAAAAGGCTGCCAAGACAAAAAGTATTAGAGGATTGTCTTCTGTTGACTCTCTGAGCAAGTCATCCCCACCAGGCAGATGAAAAGCCAGTTTGGAAGTTCATCTGAAAGCCAAGAGCAAAGAAGCACTTTAGCAATTCTTTTTATCGTTTTAATCATTCATTATTCTACCAACAGGACAAGTTCCTTCATTTTTGAAGTGGACTCTGATGCCCAGGCTAATCATGAAGTGAAGCTACACCTTCCTGCTAGCTTTTCCATCCCCTTCCACCATAGCAGCATACCTGGATTGATGCTGTGGGGGTTTCTGCAGGCAGTAGCTGCCCAAAAACCTTTAAAATCCTTTTGTGGTTTTTTGCTGGGCTTAGGAAGGAATGCTACAAAATAATCTCTTCTGTCACCTTTTTCTTTCCCTTGAATTTGTCTGTGCTCTGCCTTTCCCCAAGGAAGCATTAGCTAAGGAGACCCATCTCCACATCCCCTGAGGAAATCTTCATGGGGTCCAAGCTGGAGTACCTAAATTGCTATGATGTAGATTCATCATTTATCAGGCATAAATTACACTTGAACGTGGGTGTTATTGCCAGGATTCTGATGAATTCTCTTTGGCTACTGAAGAGACGTATAAAATGTTTTTGCTGTTTTTCGCTTCTTAAAAAGTAATCTTCACTACACAAGCTTTGAAATTGAGGAAAACAGGAAAAGGGGTTCATCTACATGGTGCTTGCTTCCTTGGCTGCCTCTGTCTAAAGATAAGTCTGCTTCCATGTTAGCAGTTGAAAAATAATAAAAATCAGTCATTTGCTTGTGAAGCAGATTGGATGTATTATCAAGCCTGATACCTTATTTCTCATCTGCATTTGAGAGAAGAGTACCTCCTTGCATTCTATGAAGCATGGGGAAAATGCATCCCATATTCAAATGTGTGTGTTTATGTCTTCAGCCTTCTCTTCTGCACCTAGCCAAAGCAGCCTGTTTCCACCCAAATGCTGAGTTACACCCATTCACTGTTTGCTTAGTAGGATGAAAGGAGTCCTGTGAAAGGTATCCTCCACTTGAGTTGGGCCTTTTTCCCCTCAAAGGGGAAAGGCAAATTTTAACTTGCCAAAGGGCAAAATTTCACTGCGGATCTAGTACAACTCTGAGGAATACTCTAGCCAATTTGGACAAGAGGCTTCTCCTAGCTTTTCATAGTTTACTATTTCAATAGGTTTTCTAAGAGTCTAAGTCTATTTATAATTTCACTGATGAAACAATTAGGATGCCGTATTGGTTTGTGCTTTCATCAGCTTTTGACTAATTAAAATAAAGACAAATAGAGACTTTCCATTTCCAATCTTTGGAGAGTACACTGCTCGAGAAACTCGACTTACCTGCTCAATCAGCCCATGTTGTTAGTAGTTATGCTGTGTGACATTGCCTGCAAGTAGCCCAACTCAACAAGTGAGGCCCACACGCAGTTTCAAAGAAGGCAGAGGAAGGTTGTCTGTCTATCTGTAAACCACAAGTTTGTGTCTTGCTGCCAAATGCTTCTGTGTGCTTTCTTCCTATTTCTGGAAGTGTGATAGGGACGATGTTAGCAACATACTGGTTTAAAAGCACCTTGAAGAAATCCCAGTGTCTTATGTTGTAAACCAAGGTAATCTTTTATGTTTGTAAGAGAAACAGCTGTGGCTCACTTTCAGAGTATAAGTGAGGGGAAGTTCTAGGATTTTTTATTTTGTAGCTAATATATGACCTGTAATGTCTGCTGGAGTTGTACTAGAGAAGCAGTGAAATTTTGCCCTTTGGGATGATTGACAAGTTAAAATCTGCCTTTCCCCTTTGACGAAAAAAGGCCCAACTCAAGTGGAGGATGCCATCTGAGATTTAAAATATGTTTCTCAGAATATTTTGCTTTTGTGTTTTCACAACTTTCATGCAGAAGAAGTAGGTTGGTTGGGTTTTTTTTAATTTGCCCAGGGAGACATTTGAGTACTGTAGTTAAAGGTATACATTTTTTTCCATATTTGTCCTATTTCTTCAGTTCTCACCACCAGTCTGCCCTTTGTGGATGCAAGAAATCCCCCAAGTAAACCTACTTATTTAGCTTTTGAGTTTTTGTGAAAATCAGACATTGCTGCTCCTCCCTCCTCTTGGTCTTATTTTCTATTCAAAGTACAGAGCTGGTGCGTTTAATTGTTTGATGAACTCCAGCAATTCTGGCCTTTTTTCGGTCCACAGTCATTCTTGTGAGATATAACTTCCAAACAGGGGAGTTAAAATGAAGTTATCTATCCTTGTGAGCAGTAATTTTTGTCCTGAATCTCTGTGCTTGAGATAGCGTAGGGAACGGGGGACTGTCTAGTGTGATAGGTACCCAGCAAAAAAGCTTTCCACCTCTTGAAGACAGATTTTAACTCTTCAGTGAAGCTTAGAAGACTGTTCAGGGCACCTACAGAAGAGTATTGTATACAGACTATGTGAACCTCTACCATGCAGAAAATAGCCCCAGTTCAGAGCCTCACTGTTGCTCATGATATGCGTATATTCTGATTCACTCATGATGGGGAGGGTCTATCTCCTCTACTGACTTGCAGACTCAAAGTAGATCCTAGCAAGAAATTCTTTTCCAGGCTTACTTGCTGTTTGGCATAGCACAGCAATCTCAGTAAGGCGGAGATGAAAACAAAAGTAGCATATGAATGTTAAGCCATGCAGTCAAACTACCCACAGCAATAAATCAAACATTCTCAGCTCAATTTGAATTAATTTACCAAAGAGATTTTTGGCTATATGCCATTTAGAATCCTTCTATTTTTTGTTTGAAGACCTAAGTCTTAATTTTTATCTTAAAGGGTTTTTTTTTCCCCAAATATTCTCTATTGCAATAGACCACTTTTGTGCAATTACTTAGTTTGAAAAAGTGCTTTAGAAAATCACTGGAGCCTTAGCTTTATGGGTAGCTGTGCTTAAGCAAGAACAGAACCTTGAAAGGTACCTATGCAAGAGGATGGGCCATACCCATGAGTAAATTTCTACCTTCAGTTCTACCATATTGTTCTTCTCCATCATGTGGGAAGTATCGGTAGCTTCAAGGTCCTGTCATCATGCTGTCTGTGCTGACTGTTCCTTCCAGGATATAAACAGTATACCAGGGCATTAAACCCTCAGCTCTCTTCCAGCTCCCAGGTTTGCATGCAAGTAAATCAGATGAAAATTATGTGATAAGAAAACTGATTTATGTATTCCATCGTTGAAGCACACCTGTGACTCCCATTTATATGCTTCAACTAAAGACCACTGAAATCTACTTTTGATTTCAGTGGTATCTGGATCAAGCCCTCAGTCTTGACCATCTGTGGGGTAGGTCCTGATACAGTATGCTCTTAAGGATATGCTTCATTTCTTCCCCATTTAATAAAGCAATTAGGTGTGTGATTAACTTGACTATAAGAGGTGAAGCCTGTGCTAAAAGGCAAGCACGAGCTTTGCTGAACTGGCATATAAATACTAATTTACTTTAGAGGCTGTCCTCATTCAGTATCTGGAAAATAATTCTGCAGACACAAAGCCCTGGTAGATATCACTGTGGATACAGATCTTTTCAGACCAGAGCTATCTAGAATCCATTTTGAAGGAAAAGACTCTAGCTTGTTTGTGCCCTGTCATGTACATGGGTCCTTCATTTTACAGTAAATTTGGCTACACTGCCTGAGTGTACTCATATTTTGAAGTAAAAACTGGTAGATATTGATAAAACAGAAACCATGTCAACAGTGCCTTAACTCACCATAATTATTTCTTTTTCAGTCCAGGTGGTTTGTTTTGTTCTGCAGTCCTGAGGACCTCAAAAATTTACTTCAGTAAGTACTATGCAAATGAATATTTCCACTAATAAAATATGTATGGACATCTGAAATGCAAAACATGTACATAAATTGCAGTGTGTTTGCTGAGGCGTAGGAGCTCTATGTGTGACCTGAGCACATGAGAAGTAATTCAAATCAGCTTAGCACTAGCTGAGCTGGCAATCTGGAGAGCTATGTGGGGCTGCCTTATTTAAATAAACTCGAACTTGCTAGAGACTAGAGGCACTGCTAAATGAGATCCAGTGAATGTCTCTGTGGTGGCCTATGAAGTTACCTGCCCCAGTTACTGACTGTCTTGGAAGTTGCCCCTTTCCACAGCAGAACAGAAGGTGTGCCCCACCCCAGCTGCTTTATTGCAACAGTCTGCTTCTTCCTTTAATGTGCAGGCAAAGTGAAATTCTGCCTAAACCAACAGACTTCAGACTGAAGCTGTTGAGGCACTGAGTACAGTCTCTGGGCTTCACTGTGAGCATGGCCACCACAAATATGGTGTTAGTAACTCCTTCAATTGTTGAAAAAAGATGTGACAACCTCATTTATTAATACCCTGACAATTAACAGCAGCTTCATCTCAGCAGATGTGGCAGGTCCTGTTATCCCCATGACTTAGACCTGTGGCTTTTTTTTTGTGGCTTTTTTTTGGTGGCTCTGTGGCACACCAAGGCTTTGGTCTTTTAAGCCCAGCTTGCAAAGAACTGTGTTGCAGGAATTGTCTTTTTAATTGCAATGAGATGGCTCCCAAAAAAAAAAGCAACTCATCAGCTCATGTTTATGGAATTTACAGCCAAAATATCTTCAGATGGCTACTAAAACATCTTAGCTTTCTTTTTGTGACTGTTCAATCTTGAAGGTCATTTCTGGTGTACATAGTGAAAAGCAATATATGTTAACTATCTTCTGAAAAACAGACAAGATAAACAGTATTTTATTTCTTCCCTTCTAAGGGTTTAAAAGAACTAAGAGTATCTGCCAGATTTACAAGGACATGTGTTTTGGTGGTGTGGCTAAGATAAATTCAGATTGTAGATGAGCCAAAGGATGAATATTTCTGCTGCTGAAAACAGGAGTGAGTACAATGGATGCGTATCATGTCCATGTGGCAGAAAAAAATCTGTAAAATTTCCTTCTTGCTTAAATTGCAATTCCATAAAATTTAAAATGCCTTCAGTCCTTTCAGTATTGAGGCCAACTCTAATCGCTTCAGTGGTAGCATGACTTCTCTGGCCTCTGTAATACAATTCCTGATTTACTGCAAGAGATCAAGCTCAAGGCCACTGCAGTTCCATTTTACTACTTCATTCAATATATTGGATATGTTGTTTATTAAATTGTCAGCTATCACTGCACAGGCAATACCAACCAGTGTAATTACAGTTCCTATCTGTGGGTTTGGCACCCCACTGAATAGCTCTCTAGTCGCACTCTTCCCAGTAAAGAAAAAAAGAAGAAAAAAAAAAAAAAAAAGGGCTTTTGAACCTGCAGCTCGATGTATTCTCATTGAAGAATGCTCAAGTTACCTTACCACTGGAGTGTTAGAGAAGAGAGGGAATCTGAGATTTAAAAGCTGGTGTTGTCAGTTTACCTGGCTGAATTTGCTGGATTAAAAATGTAGATGTGACTGCAGTCTCTTCTTCCAGCAGAGCTAGATGTTGTGCCATGCTGAGCAGCTGGAAAATGGCAGTGTCTCCAGTCATTACTACGCTTCACAAAATGGACATCTGTTGCAGTCCAAGCTAGGCACTTCAGGGAATACCTACATGATCTTCTGCAGGAAGCCTTAGGTTTTCTCTGCCCACATCCCAAGCAGGTGCGTGCTCCAGACTGGAGAGAACCCAAGCAGCCATGTTAGGAGGGCAATAAGCATGAGTTAATATTCCCAGCCTCCCAGCTGGATTACTAGGTCAGGTCTGGCCTTTACTCCTGAGAACTATACTCCTGGCTCCAAGTGGCTCCTGTCTGGGAGCACCAGTGTGTGACATGGGTAGGATTGATGGGAGAGATGAACAAAGTGCCTGGACAAAGCATCTCACCTTCCACACCCCAGAACATGTGGACTGTACATCCAATTCCCAGGTGCTTTGTTCTCCTCATTCCCTTCACAGGGATGATAGGCACCTAGCTCTGTGCTGTGAGCAGCAACATTTCATTTTGGTTTTAGGTATGGCATTATCAGTGTTACAACATCCAAAATGGCACTAAATATCAATGTGTTATTTTGGATCTTCCCCAAGGACCAGAATTTGACTTTCCAAAAAATCATATTTTGTTAGGAAACATGTGTTAGGGGTCTGAACCTCTCTACAGCTGACACTCAAGGCCATGTGTGCAGCAATTGGTTACAATGACACTAAACCTGGCAGTTTAATTGTGGGATGCCAGTTCTTTCTTCTCTGTTGTGAAATGAACATAGTCATCACTTGTTTCTATTTTTGCATGAAAATGATTCATAATGTAGAATGTACTGTACTACAAAAGGGATGGAAGAAAATAGTTCCATGATACATGTTGGGAGACAGAAGCAATGGCTTGCTGCTGTGATTCACGCTTGTACTGCCCAGGCATTCCAAAAATGGTTTTCTTCACAATTAGCCGTGAAATCTGTAAACCATAAAAGGAAAACCATCAGTTTAACAGCAAGTGATTCCGGCTGGCTTCTTGAAATAAAGGAAGGTGATAATTCATGGAGCAAGGGAAATATCAAAGCTTACTGGACATTTTCTCCTAATTAACTTTACAATCAGGCAGCCCACAGTGGCAGTCTTTGCTCTGCAACTGAAAAGACTTAACTGTGCTTCAAAAATCGATACGGTCTGATGAGAACCAATCCCTGATACTTATTATGGTGTGTCTGGCATAGTGCCCTCTGTGCAGCCGCTTGCTGAGGACAAGGCCACGTAAGGGATTGGCTGGACTGCAGCCCTGCTCCCCTGCCCACATATTCCCTGTGGAACAGACTTGGCAGAGAGAAGGCAGTGAGTAGGCTGAGCCCTGGCAGATTGCTCTTCCCCCAGCACAACAAAAAAGTGAAAACAACACTGCTGAGAGCACTCAGCTGGATGTCAGCTGAAATATGAAAATGTGGGTGTTACTTCCCTCAACAAGCCTTTTTGCATTTTTGGGACCTCTTCAAGCTTGGCATTGCTAGGTATGTCTCAAGGACAATATGCTCCTTCCAAGGTTTTTTAATGAGGTCTAAGGATCTGTCATCTATGACTAGGAGAAGTTCACAGTTACAAGACAGGGTAAACTGGAGCTCTAGCTTATGATGCTCCTCTTACAATTTATAAGCAGAATATTTATTAACACATGCATCCTGAGAGGTGCCATGTACTTGGGAATGACTCTGGGAAATCATATATACACAATTATTACTACAGAAGCATGCACAATTTATTACAGCTTCTAATTTACTTTTTAATACCAGAACCAGCAGTCATAATGCCTGTGTATCTTCTGGTCTTGGCTGTATTTCTTACAGCAGACAGAGCCTCCTTTTGCCTTTTTGGGCTGAATCTATTTGCTGATCAATAATCTTAATGTACCACTAATTTCTAGATATCTGATAAAAATGAGAAAAGGGTTTTTTTTTAATCCTGAGTTATCTATACCTTACCATATTTGTAATGCTAGATAAAATATAGTATTTTTAAGAACTAGAATAAGCATCACTACAGTTTCTAGCAAATGATTGTATCAATACCAATTGTCATGGGACAGATGCTCTCATTTAAGTAACAACTAACCTTTTATTTGAAAATCCTTTAGGATCTTATTAACTGCTCCATGTCAGGTAACCTATTTTTGTAGGGGAGCCATTCTGAGTAAACAGCAACTTCCTAAATGAGTTATAGCTACTGCTATTATACAATAATTTGCAGCAAACCATCTCTGACACTTCTAATGTTGTACTTTTAGCCTTTGAATTTCAGTCAGAATCTGGAGTGCTTTATGGACAAGCTAGAGCTGCTTGGCTGCTGATTTGGAGAACACATTTACACTTGATGTTTATTTTGCTATTGTAGCTGTGTTGTGCCAGAAATGTTCTCGTGTGACCTCAAGCTAACAACTAGTTATAAATGGCATCTGTGCTGAGGTTTTTGATCATATACCCTAAGTAATCTCATAAGCAACTGCTTGCCTTCTAAATTTCATCATCATCACCATAATGACACAAACTGATGCACTAGTGCAGTGCCACTGTGTATGGGGGCTAGCTTTTCAATTTCATAAATGCATATCAACATCCTGGGAATGGCTTAAAATACAGTTATGGTCAGTAAAAGGATTTTGTAAAAGCAGTGACTCTGTGTTCTATATTAATTCTGAATTGTAAACATAGCAGAATATACACAAGTCCTACTTTCCAGATGTTTTCTTTATCCTAGTATTAACTGCCAGGAGAAAGCTCTGCACTACTAGCAACCTTGGGTCTATTTCTAAATGTCAGCTGCTCCACATGTAAGAGTTTTTCTTCGTCATTTCAACATTTCCAATATTCTTTTAATTACCACCCCCCTTCTCTCCCCCTCCCCCAACAGTCTTTTAACAGTCACAATCCCAGGGGTCTGTGACTCTCAGGATTAAGAGCTCCTGGGATTTCTTTCTGGGGTCCTGTGTCAGGAAGTGCCTTTCCCACTAATCACCTATCACCTTCGCTTAATCATCCTCAAGTCAATTCTGCTAGACTTACAAATTAAGGATCCAGTCTTTTGTTGGCTCTTGCTCAAGAAAGTCTCAGCACCCTTTGGTTTAGCTCAGTGAGAAGGATCATGGGCCTCTAAAGACCAGCTTGATTATGCTTTTTCCCTTCCCTCCTACTGATATTCGGTTGCTCAGCCAGGTCTGACATGCGGTCTGAGGCCAGCCCTGCAGCTGCTGCTGAGGTCAGATTAGCACTGCCCCAGCAGCTCAGGCTGCCACCATCCAGCAGGGACAGCCTGGAGCTCAGCTTGGAAAGCTTCTGCCTCAAGCTTCCAGTCCTATTCTGCAAGCCTCTGGAGCTTGTTTTTGTAGTGTGTGCTCGCTGCAGTTTGTTTCACCACTTGAGTGGCATTGTGGCCTGTGGATTATGTCCATGGCTGTCTTCCCTCAGCAGCTCTGCTGCTTGCTTTCCCCAGCACAGCAGAAACTTGAGTTTAGCAGGAAACCTTACTCTTCCTTGTTCCAAAAGCCGAAAGTAATCTCCCCTTTGACCTTGTCTGACCATTTGGCCTTTTCTTTGACGAAGGAGAAAACGGGTAATTTACAAACCATTCCCACATGGCATAAAAACATCCCACTAAAAGGATTTGTTCCTACCTCCCTCAGGGGACCAGCATATTTTAATATGCCAGGTGTATATAGAAATGTCTCTGCAAGCGTAAGAGAACCATGGCAAGCCTTGCCACTTCTCTGGGAGGCTGCTGCAAGCCTGTTTCAATTGGTGGCTATTGGGTGTGGTGTCAAGGTGCTTGTACTTTCTTTCTTACTTCTGTTTTGAAGCAAACATAAGAGCTATTACTAACCAGCAACAATCAAAGCCTTGTCTTGGAATCCCATCAATGAAGCAGTCGTAGAATGAGAACTGCAATATTTGTAATGGCAGGGTGCAACAGATGCTCACCAGCTTGTAGATTGGCACATGCTGTACCTGCTTCCACAGCCATCTAAGGTCAAAATGCTTCAAGAGCCAAGAGAAATCTATTAATATCATTCTAAGTGTCATGGCTAAGGTCCAGGTAAGGAGAGCCTCAAGAAAGTATATTTAGAGAAGCAAAATTCTCTATTTCCCATCTATATCATGACAACTAATAATCTGCTTTTATGGGTAGTCATTAAATGGTCACTGAATCAGTATCAGTGTGGTTTATCTGCTGTGCAAGTAACAGTAATGGTGGATGTGAGATCTGCCAAAACTGTGGTCTCTTTTGGACAGCTGACATTTCAGAATTATTTTCATTCATAAACCTGCTTTCTTTAGTCATCTGCAACCTCTGTCATGCTTTTCCCTCATTGCTCATTCTTTTTTTCCTCTTCTCTATCTTGTCCATAGGATTATACTTGGCATCTTGCCCACTTTTATTTCAAACATGCCAGCTTTGATCTGATATTTTATTCTAGCTGACCAGCATGAGAAAAATTATGGCACAAAATCTAGGGAAAATGCTGCTGAAGTTTAAGAAAAAAATCCAATAAGCTTCCTTCTTTTGTAATTAATCCCTGTATTTTGTGTTTACTATTTGTCATAAGGTTGATTTTCAGAATACAGGATTCTAAGCTTCCCATCCTAGATGTGAGGAGTATTTGATGGCACATTTATTTATCCAGGATGATGAAGGCTCATTCTTTGTTAGATTACAAAGGACAGACATCATGCAGTTTTTTTACTGTGCATCTCATGACATTTTATATTTAAATGGGACTTATGTGGTTCTTGAATTGGCCTTAAATCATCTACATACTGTCACTAAGCATTTTCTTAACAGCTGTTCTTTCCTTTTGTTAATTACTTATCAAATGTCAAAATGTGATGGCTGAGTGAAATGTCCTGTTATCTGAACAAGCCCTACCTTCACAATCATTTTCTGTAGACAAACAAAATTAGGTGCTACATGAAAAATCACAAGACACTGTGACTGCACAAAAGCTTCATTTTTATGCCTGACTAAACCTGACAATCAAAAAATAAGGGAGGGGAGCAGGGAGAATGAATAACTGTACATCACCCTACCTAATGGTTATGAACAGGGTCAGGATGGACCTCAGCTGTTAAAGACCAAGTTGTGGGTTTTTTTCTGGTGACAAACGTAAAATCCTTTTATGGAAGATTATAATTCAGAATTGACTGGGGGAAGTTGTTGGGGTTTTTTCAGATGAGTGTTCAAAAATCTGCTCATATTCAACAAAATGTATGTTTTCATTCAAGTTGGGACTAATAACCTGATACTTCTGGAAAAGCAGAAATTACTGTAATAACTGACCAGCATTACCTGTATTTTCTGTGGCTATAAGATTATTATTTGGGTTTGGTTTGGAATGGGGTTGAGGATTGAATTATCTGTTAAAAAAATGAAAGCTTCAGTTCATTTCCCAGTAAAAAAATAGCATATCCATTAGAAAGAAACATATAAACACACAAAAAATGTATTGCATAATATGGTAAGGCTATTTTAGTGTGCTTTTCCTCTTCACAGAGTTGCTATGTATTTTCTTAATGGCAGAGATCAACTTCCAAATATAAATAGGAATGCCTTTTCTGGATTGCTTTTGATTGCTTCGATTGCAACGATTTCAAGTTTGGGCTTAAAATGAGATAAGAATATGTAGAGGAAAACTTGAGTAATGGCGTAGTTTGCTGTCAATGTCTACAAACAAGTGATATGGATAGGACTTCAGTTTCATATTAAGAGAAACTTCCCTAAATAATGTTCCTTGTTAGTTCTCCTCTAACCCTGAAATGACAGAAGATGCTAAAATAACGTGAGAGTTTTATACCAGTGTCTATCAAGTCTAATCTAATCAGAAATAAGCTTTTAATGTGCCACTGACAAAAAATAGAGAAAAAAGTGAGGCCAGAATCTTGTTATATACAAGCACTTGTTATACAAAAGCACTTTAGCTCGACAGGATGAGCCTACATTTATTTTAAACCTTGCAGTTATTTCTGTGAATGAAGAGCAGGGATCAGAGTATCTCAGGAATGAAATATCTGTTTGTGGCTCTGCTCTGGGAAGTGCAGCTCTCATTTGCACATCTAAAGCCCACCGGTTAAAAAGCTCTAGCAAAAGGAGCAGAAAACCCTGGCTGAGCCTGCAGCAGCTTGAGCTGCCCAGCGAACAAAGGCAGGAGGGCTATGGTAAAAAAAGATGACAGGCAGTGTTCTGCTCTGAGGACTGGAAAAGAATGTACAAGGATGTGCTGCCTTAGTCTGAGGCTGTGTTAACTCACAAAATGTGAGTATGGACACATACTGGAGAGGGGACAGCAGGAAGGTAGTATAAAAAGGAGTTATATCCATATCAGGCATTCACAGATCAAGCAGGGGAAACTGAGGCAAAGGGTTGTTGCCTGCAGTGCTGTCAGCAGCTGTGTTCTCCTTTCATTCTATATGAATAAAAGGAGCTTACTTAGCACTCTTCTGTTAGTCCCTTCCCCTCCCTTCTTTACCTGTTAGGAGGGAAGTATGGCCTATCACGGCAGTTCAGGGAAGATATTTTCTTTTCCAATGCCCTGAGCAAAACAAAATCTTCCTCCTTTTTGTTGCTAATTGTACCAAAGAAAAGAGTTGCAGATACTGTTTATAAGGAGCAAATTATTCTGTGCAATCTGACTGCAATCCAAACAATGATGAAAAATTTAGGAATCAGTTGGTAGTGATGCACTGGAAGATAATGAAGTTCTCAACTTCTTGTTTATATTTCAGCATCCATATGTAATGTTTGATAATATATTTGCTGTGACATTGATGCAATTATCTGCATCAGTTAAAATGAGTGTTAATTTATAATCAACTGTGATTGGAATACTGTTCCATGGCATCAAGTTATTCACAACAAGAAATGTTCCATTAATCAATTCAAGAGACTAAAGGGCAGGGTTAAAAAAAATTAGCTGCCTAGAAGGGCTAATGATGTTCTTAGGCAATTTTTTTAAAATTCTGATGTTTCTTCAAAATACTTACTTTGAAACCAGTACTCGTAAGAGGTTTCTTCCTTGTACATTGCCTTCCTTAAGCGTGCTTACATCAATGAAAATGAAAAAAAAATAGATAAAATATATATATATAGTATGGAGGGCTCAAAAACTAAGAAAGTTTTTTTAAGAGCTCTTTGGATATAGGAAAGACCCCTGAACTGAGAAATAAGTGTCTCCTTTTACTCTAGAAACTCATCATCTGGCATAAACACTGCAGGATGTTTTCCCTCGGTTACATGCTCATTGTCTGAGCTGCACCAACAACTTGCAGGATGTGTAGCACACTGTAAAGCCAGGCTGCTAGACACCACTGTGTGAAGTGAAAGTTACTCATCAGCATCAGTGCTCATTCTTCATTGCTTGATTGGGGTGATCTTGTGCTTTCCAAGTGCAATTATGCATGCTGTTTGTTTAAAAAATCAAAGCAGCAACAAACTTTGAGTGCATCGAGATGATTCAGCTACTGGTGCTCAAAATATTGTGAACTACATATGGTAAAGAATACACTTTAAAAGCATTTATCTAATGCCAAAAGTCTTTTGTTGTTGATGGGCACTGTAAGGTCTGTGAGTCACCCACCACACTTAATGACTGTGGCTAATAATTGGAGAAAAGGAGCTCCCCATGGAAGCTGTTGTGTAATGTTTATTTTAATGGGTCCTTGCTCAAGACTATCCTTTTGCATAAAGTGAGGCCACCTAGTATCTCTGCCACATGAATAACCCCAGTGACTTCATTGTGGGTGAAGCATGGAGAGTTGAGAAAGCCTGGCTCCACCAAAGGCAGTGGTGAAATCTGCTCTGCTGTGGTGAGGACAAGATCTCACCTGTAAGGTGAGAGCTGATCTCTGCTCAGATTTGCCAACTGGGAGCTGAGAATCATGGGCCCAGTGTCCTCTCATGTCCTCACTGTGTGAATAGGGTGAAATTCTTGACAGCCATGCTGGTACCACTCTTCAACTCAGGGATACTCTTTTATCTCTTTGAGCCTTAGGTGCTTTGTATTCACTTTTATGCAATCTGTCATTTTTGTGTCTCAGGCTGAATCCTACCTTCAACCAAGTATTTCCACAAAGTCACTGTGAGTTCCAATCCCTGCTTCAAATCTGTCAATGCAGGAAGCAAATCTTGCAGTCACTTTACTGATGTGCAGAGGTGCCAAGTTCTGCCAGGCTGGCTGTCCCCTGGACAGTGAGAGGGGCTGTGTGTTCATTGATGGGGCAGGATCTCTGCTGCAGCTCACTTGTAAAATAGGCCTCACAGTGTAGTGACTCAGCTGGTTTTATCTGTGGCAGACATGTAAACATCTGGGCTATGAGGCAGGAGCTACACAAAAAGCTTGGTTCAGCAAGCTCAGGAACACAAAGCTACCATGCTGTTCAGGTGCATAAGTCCCCTGAGTTTAATTCAGATGTTACTCCTAGCTGGGGTTGTTCATTCCCTCTGTAAATGAAGATATCTTATTTGGGTAATCAGCATGGTTTTTAGAACAGATCCTCAGGTTAGAAAACTTTGACCTCAAGTTTTATTTACAATGTAGGACTCACACAAATTGCAGCATGGGCAGGGGGGAAATACAACATCTGGTTGGGTTTTATAGCTTCTCCTCTAATGCATCATGGCAAATCCATTTAAGTAGCTGTACGAAAACATCATCACTTCTGCTTAATTATAAATCTGTTGCATATCATTTCAGGTTTTGAAAATGAATATGGATAAAGAGACTTACCTCTAATCTATATTGATCTCTATCAAGAGATGAACAGATGATGAACTTAAACCACCCAGTTCTATTCTAGTGCATTTCCCATCTGTACAGAAATGGAAAAATGTTTACTGTAATTAAGACCTAACACTTCAAGTAAACAATTATGGTGGTGAGAGATTAAAAGAAAACAAAAACCAAAACAAAAAAATACAGTAAAAAGCAAAATCACACGTGAGAAAATGTTGCTACACATTGCCAAGGTCAGTTGACACCAGAATACAGAAGGCAGAACATCTGCTCAGCAGTTTGAGTAAAGGGTGTGTTCTTCCTTCTGGCAAAATGCATAAAGGTGAGCATATTGCTTAACAGCTACGTTCAGCTTTGTCTCCTCCACAGTGGGGATAATAGCTTTCTAAAATGTGTCTGAGAACACTAGTTTGGTTTTTGTGCTGTTACTGTATTAGTCAGAAGAAACAATCACTCATCTTCTACATCTACCATTGCATTGGAAAAGACACACAGCTAGAGTGCTGGGGAGATGATACAATTCAAACATATGAGAGACAGAAAGGTAAATGATACTCATCAGGGACTGCAAAGGCCAAGACAGCATTAACCTCTGTTCCTTGTGTGAAGATCCTTGCTGACTTAGGTTTATAAGTATCACAACATCTTGAAGCTATACCTTGAAATTTCTGTCTACCAGGAAAGTATTTACTGCTTTTAGTGGATGAAGAATCCCTCAATAGAATGGTGGAATAGTATGTGACCTGGTTGGCATTTGTGAGTCCTGTAATCTTGTCTGCCTGGATTTGAAGAAAAAAGACTTTTATTTCCTCTACTTTCAACTCCCCATCAGATGTCTGATGTAACTTCTTCGTGAAGTACAAACAACTTGGTTAATGTAATGACCATAGGGATCTACATCCAAGGATGGCAAATCTCAGTGACTGTGGGTTTAGTCTACTTAACCAGCTGTGAGAAGGGAACACGAACAAGGATGAAACCATTTTCAGCTTAGCCAAGGATAAGCACAATCAGGACTTCCTTTTCAGCTGGGACTTGAATTAACACCAGTGTCTGGATACTCAAGATAGCCCTGGGACCAATTAGCATGTGCTGTACTCCATCCACACCTCTGAATAGTCCTTCCTTTGAGGAATGTATTTAGAAAACTGCAAATCACAACCCAATTATTCTTTCTCCAGAAACAAGAATCATCAGAGTACATTTATTTCTTCCTTGGAGAAGGAAATATGTACACAGCTCTTTTTTATTCCTTATTTCTGAAGCAGCAGGAGATAATTATCTTATTCGAATGTCCTATTCCAATTACATTCTGTTTTACAATCTTATAAAATTCAAAATAACATAAAAAATCCTTATATGCCTATATTGTTATAGAAGTGCTATATGTAAAACTTTGTGCATTTAGAGCCAAAGAGTTTAAAAAGAAATTCAGTGTAATTTGTTTGTGCTTGCTTACTTGCATTACTTTTCAGCTTGAATAATACCAATTAGATGGTTTATGATTATTTCATATTGAATTTCACTGCAGGCTCCCTCTGCACCAGCGCAGCTCTTCAGTGGTTCACTGGTTGCAGATCCTGTGGGGAGAAAAAATTATTTCTTTGTTGAAAGATAAAATTTAGTCTGGAATTTGTTTAAATTGCTGCTGCCTGCTGATCAATCCTGGACTTTATCACAGACTCATTAACATGTCGGCCCTGATACTTTGGATGATATGGATGTTTTGGCAAACTTCAGATCTGGCTTGGAAATCCCTGCAATAACAAAGAATTAAATCCCTGACTCATTGAGTGCCAGGAGCACCAGGAGTGAGAAATAAGTAAAAGAAAGTAAGGTTAAAAATATAAGTAACTGAAGTAAGAGTTGGGGTGCACTGACTTAGCCAAGAGCCCAGGAATCCCACACTGGCTCATGTTCAGGAGTGGCTTGGGTCCTGTTGGCACACAGCACACCACAGCCTGGTCACTGATTCCACTAAGGGGGTAACCAAGGGGTGCTTGCTTTTTAAAACGAGTTCACTCTCAGCCTGTCTCTTACTGAGCCTTTTGCAGAGGTTGGTGCCCACACTTCCCTTTAAGAAAGCGAGTCAGTGAATGGAAAACAGGATCGTGTGTGCTTGTCAATGAGCAAAATCCAGAGATCTTCCAAGATGTGTTTTACTGGGCTTTCTGTTTGCTGGAGACTGCGTGGCTCAGCAGTGCACTCTGTGGGGACTGAAGAGCTGTAGAGACCACAGGCAAGTAATAAAATTCCATCTTTTTGTTACTTTGACTTCCCTCCACATCAGCAGAGCTAATGACCTCTCGCCTCTGGTGGCTGCTTTAGAGGTCACAACAGCAATGCCTACTCAAGGCATTAGAACAATGCCTACTCAAGGCATTAGTCATGGATCTAGACTCGGCACAAGAGAGGCTGGACTCTTACTTTGATCTTTCAGACCCTTTTGCAACACAGTATTCTTAAAGGAATTATTTTTCTAATAGCTCTGGAAGTTTACCACTCATCATTCCCTCCTTTATCTGGTATTTCTTGGTTTTGATTTGTTTGGGCAACAAAAGGGACGGGAAGCTATGCACCCACAAGGTGGTTTCCCAAGAAGCCACGAACTATTGCAGGCTGGGTTGGGAGCATGTCATCTTTATCAACTTCTGATGCAAAACAGCATCAGGAATACAAGGAGGAGGGCAATGCTGTGTCTCTCCAGACACAATTTCTCACCTTTAAGGGGGCTCAGAGGAACTGCAAATGAACAGGGCCATGAAACTCAGAGGAAGAAAAAATATTCAGGGGTGTAGGAGGAAAGGGAATCGAATAAGTTTTCTAAAATACCTGAACAGCCCTCTGGCAGAACAAGTAGAAACAAACCTGAAAAGAAATCACAAGAAACTACAATTAGGTAAATGTTAATCGGAAAGGAAGGCTCTAAACTTAAGGTAATGTACTTACTGATGGCAACAGAAGAAGGTCAAAACTCTGAACATTTTATTTTCTGGCTTGATTTTAAGGATTGTACTTCAGTATATGTATAATTTAAAGTATTGACTTCAGTGGGAATACTTGTGTTCTGAGAGCCCTGCATGTGTATTATGTGCCTGTTGGAGCCAAGTCTCTGGTGGGAGCAGTGCTTTCTGTACTGGTTAAGGTTGCTAAAGTGTTTTTAATTCTATTTTTGCCCTTTTTCTGGTGCTTACAATTGCTTACAGCTTTCTGAAACTTTATGTACTGAGCTCAACTCTTCCAGACGGTTTCCTTTCAAAACTGGTGGGAAGAGAAGAACCAGTTCAGCCATTTTAAATCAGGAATGGCCTTTATTTCCATGCACTGGTTTTAAATATTTCAGAAATGCCTTCTAATCCATACAGTTGTTTCCAATTAGAGGTCAGACTTGCCAGGTGTAAGAATCCTCTCTCCTGAGACCTGAAAAACTGAGCACTTCACAGACGTAGTTTACCTTTGTTTGATTTGCTTTTTTTTTCTTAATATTTTTCTTGAAGTAGTGCTAAAAATGCAGAATGCATTGCTCATGAGTTGATGCAGTGGGCCATGTTCCCAGTGTAGGTGCAGTTTTAGATTTCTGCTTAGGTGAGTGAAATAAATATCTAGGTCTGAATACTGCAAGTGAAGTTGGACATGGCCAAGGGAAACTGTAGAATAAGATTTTGAAATTTAAAAATGTTACATCAATGTAGTTCTCCTCTACGGAAAGCTGAGCAAAGTCTTGGAAAACTTTGCATTAACAGAAAGGGATTGGTGAGACAGGGTATGTCTTTGCCAATGACAAGCAAAGGCAAGCAAGAAACTTTCTGAAGGTGTTTTATTTATGTGGCTCCTGGTGATCCTCAGGCAGGAAAAGCTTTCTGCACAGTGCCGTGGCTCAGACTCACTCAGGAAACACTGAACTGCTTTTAAAAGACAGTCAAATATTCTGCTCTTAATTTGGCAGTGGAATCTGCAGGGTGCCCCATGTGTGGCTGCCTCATCTCCTGACTGGTGTTAGCAGCACCTGTGCCAGGAAGGTGTCCAGCTGCTGAGAGAGGGAAAATCCCTTCTTGTTTCAGCTGATGCTTGACATCCTTCTCTGGTGGCACTGCTTCCTTAGTAGCAGTGAAAAGTCACCCTGGTACTCTGTGTGAAATGGAAAGAAAAGCTGAGGTGTGCCATGTGCACCATCTGGAAGGTGGTGCTTCCTTAGGAGCACAAAGGTGAGCATGGCCAGGAGTAGTCACCCTGCACAGGGAACCCATGTGAAAGAGTTACAGCAACACAGAAACACTTCCCCCTGTTTACTTTGTCTCCCACAGCTTTCCCAAATCTTCCTCCCTGTGAAGTTTCTCCTGGCTGGTGTAACACTTTCCATCTGACCACAAGAGGAGGTGGGTTCCCCTGATACACCCAAAGGAAAAGAGATGTGTGTCATTTCTTTTCCATATGGAAAGACACAGGAGAGTGAAGGTGGGGCAGATGGGTGTGACCTGCCTCGAAAGAGAGCAAGGACAAATGAAGAAATACGGGGGTGGGAGAGCCACCCTTATCAAGCATCATAAATCGCTTCCATTGTGACACATCAATGCAGAAAGCTTCAATATATTCTGGTATTTCTTGCTACAGGAGGGCTTTGGAAGAGTTGGGGCAATCCTGAGCAGACTTGCTCCCAGCATGAGGTGGGACTGGTATATGTTCTTTTCCCTGGGATGAAGAATGCCTTTGCATCCTGTGAAGTATTTGTAGTGATTTAATTGGCTCTGGTAATCAGTAACTAGCTAAGATAAAATAGAGTGGCTTGCTGCACTTAACACATGGGAACCATTTTAGATACCAGCAGTAGCGTGGCTGAGCACTTATCAAGTGTGCCAGTTCTGCCTGTGCCCTGCTTCCCATTTCTGCAGCGAGGTGTTCCTAAAGGGGCAGGGGAAAGGACTTGCTGCTGGGGTCTGTGTGCTGCCCAGCTTGCCTGGGCAGTTCTGTGTTGGTATTAAGGAAATGCAACTTGTATTTCAGCACCTGTGCCCTGGTGCTGATGTGTGGACAAATTGCATTCCAATTCTCTGTTTGCAAGCCCAGGCATTATCTGCTTAGGCTGTAAACACTGAGAGAAAAGTCCTTGTGGTTTTACAGCATCTAGTTCAGGGTGAATCCAAACCTGAATCAGACTTTGGACTGTCTTGAAACTTGAAAAATTCTAAAGGTCTTTTGTGGAGGTTGGGAGAAACTTGCTCTCAAAAGAAGAGGCAACCATCTCCTGTGTTGTGAGCACTTGTAATAGGGAGACAGCCTGAGACTGCATTTTTTGTCAGTCCCTGTCAGCAGTAGATTCCTTTGTGCCCCATGTAAAAGACTGGGAGAAAGTGTACATAGAAGAGTCTGATTGTGCCTACAAACTGTATGCCACTCCTTAGTGTCGGGAAGTGCAAAGGTTTCTTGACTTGCCTTACTGCCAGACCTGCCAACCCAGCTGCTGTTAGGACACATCTGCCTGGGACAGCTTTTGCTCTTCTAGTCCATGAAGAACCTGGGAGATCTTTCATGAGGCATCCAGAAATGCTGGTCCAGAAAAGGAAATTGTGAGAATGTTGTAGACAGCCTGATCCTTTCTCTGTTTGCAGCACGGTTAATTAGGTGTGTCTTCCCCGTGGTCAGCAGGCTGCTAACACTGCAGGGTCAGCAAGAGCCTGCTGCTGCTTGGTGGCACATTCAATGGCCCAGGGAGCTGCTGCCCTTCCTGATCAGTGCCCTTGGCCTTGGCTTTGTTTCCTAGGGAAGATCCTAAGACCCCAGCTCTGGAGGCCTCCCACCAACCTGCTTGCCCCAGGGTGGAGAAGTCAGTAAGTGTACCTGCTTGTGTGTTGCCACCAACACTTCAGCTATTGTCAGCTGGAGACAGCTCTTGACTTGTGCCAGGTTAAGGGCTGGCCTTTGCTCTCAGGTTACTTTCATGTGAAAGGATCTGCCGTGCCTGATTTAATGAGTGTCTGTGAGAAGCGGTTACGTTGTCCTCTCCTTCCCTGAATGGAAGGAAAAGACCGATGAATAACTCAAACCTGCAACCTGATCTACAGGTTTTTTGCCACCAATTATGTTTTCTGCTACTGTAACCCTGGGGTTCCCCTTCCAGTGGATGAGGTGGTACTGCTGTTCCCTCATCTCCTCTCTGCAAACAATCCTCATGATACAGAGGTAGTGAAAATACATCCTCTGATGGGTTTAAAATAAACAGATACCTCTCTAAAATGGCATGGAGTAGAAATTGATGGAGATGGATGCCTGTGAGCCTGGTACAATAAACCTCCTTGTGTTGCTGTTTGTCTGAGCGTGGCTCCCATTGTACTGACGTGGCTGCCGGGTAGGTAGCAGGGGATGCATGGCTGAGTTTTCTTTATAGTTGCTTTCAAATATTTATCTGCAGGAGGATAATGGGAGAGCTGTGTTTCCTCTTGTCGTCAGAATTTCAGAAAGGATTTTAATCCCCTGTGCTCCTGCTGCTCATGGAGCCCTGACAACAGTGGCTTGATGCTGCTGGTACAGGAGTACCTCTCCTTCTTGATGGCCCCCAGCAGGGAGGTACTCAGACTTGACAGACTGAGCAGCATAGAGGGAAAGTTTTGGGGAATTGACTGAATCTGCTTTTCTGAGCAATAGGGTACAGTGAGTGAGAGCTAATGAGGGGTCCTGCTTTTTCTCCTCTTTTTTTTCCCCTGTGTTCCTCCACTTCCCCTTTGAACTGGTGAGAAATTGGATGAAGCTGGAGGATGCACAAGTCTTGACTCCAGTGTGAGATGTAGGTGTCCAGCACATCCCAACACTGAGCACCCATTTCTTTCTTGCCAGTGTGACCATTAATGTGAGCTTGTCTTAAGATGATATAGAACAGACTGGAGCTTTTGTTCCAAATACTTATGACTTAAGAAGGTTTCAAATGTATTGTTTAAATCCTGGTTTGAAACCTCAAAAGCTGTTGCAAGTCTGGTATACTGCTCAGTTTTAAGTCAACACTGGGATTACACAGCTTGATACTCCTTACAACAGGTCTGGCCACAGAGACTTCCTTAACTTGCTGTCTGCTGATCACTGTTTAGTGCTTCATATTTCCTTCAGTCTGAAGGTCTTCTCTTCCTTTGCTGTATCTCTGTGTGGGCAATTAGGAGTTTTATTGTGCCTTTGGGAGTAGGGAGCACTGCAGCAGCTGGAACATCAGTGTGCTTGGCCTTTGCCTTAATGATGGTGTTACAGGCTGTGTCTAACAGAGACAAGGATCATGTAAGGTTGCTTCTGCCTCCCCAAGCCCTCCGAGTGACAATGTGAGCTCTTATAACATCATAAAACACAGTTCAGCAATTACTGTGCAGCTAGGGGGAGAACCTGCAAACAGCTGCCTCTGCTTCTCAAACTGCCCCTTTGTGAGGCACATGCACAGTGGCAAGGAACAGAACTCCGTGTGTATTGCTGTGTTGTGATATGCTGCAGTGGTACCCATGTCTTCACAGAGCATGTGAGAAGAGGGGCTGCAGCCTCCTCCCACAATCATGGGGTTTTTCACAGCTGCTACACCCCCTTTATTCAATGCATCCGACCCCTGTGCTAAGCAGGAAAGCGATTCTTCTCCCCTGAGTCCAGACCTGAAGAGAAATTCATTTCTCCTTCCTGTTTCAGAGAAGGAACAGCCAAGAAAAGGCTCCTTTAGGGGCAGGAAGCTGCTGTGAGCTCTCCAGGGAACCCTTCTTGCAAAGCACAGTCAGCAGCATCTGGGGCTCAAGGATGCAGGGTGCTGAGAAGGGCCCGTGTGCTCACACGTATTTCCAGGCCCAGTTATCATAGAGATGTGAGTTACACTGCTCTGTGGCTCACTGTGGTAAAGTACACCCTGCTGATGGGAAGGGAAAAAATTCCTCTGGGAGATAACTGGGGAGTAAAACCTTGGACTGCCAGGTGCAACCCAGTCTGAGGTACAATACTGGGGTTAAGCTTTGCTCTATTAAGTGCTTGATAAAACAGTGGGTTGATAGATACCAAGATGGTATCCAAAATCATATATAAGATTGTGTGGGGCTTTTTTCCAAAACAGGGCTCTTCATCAGTATGTGCACACGTAGCAGTGTGTCAGGGGAACACCTAAGGCTCTCTAGATAAACACATCACTCCTCTTCATGTGGGAGGAGCAGCCACAGAACTGCATCACACCGAGCCCTGCTGGGTGCTCCTCCATCTGCAACCTACTTGGTATGCAGAGACACCTTTCCTGCAGTGAAAAGGCTTTGATTCACCCAGGTTGAGATCACTTTATCAGCAGTGCAGAAGTGCCAAGAGCCCATACAGCAGATACCCTTCTGCTGGGTTTGATCATCTGCTACATATGCGATCCTGGCAGAGATAATTTGGAAAGGTGTGTTTATTGCTTTGCACCTAGCAGATAGGGATATGCCTCACAGTTGCACAAACATGCCCTTGGCTAAAGTCTGTTGCTAAGCAATAGTTTAAGATAAGGAATATATACAAATTCCCAAACATTCAAATTTTAGGCTTTTAGGTACTCATAGGAGAGCAGAGTAGCAGCATCTTGCCTTTGTCCAGAGCCCCCAAAAGGAATGTTCATCTTTATTAGACTGGGTCTTCTTTGTGTTCCCTCTCCTGCAGCCAGCTGCAGTGCATAGCAGAATAAACAGGTCAGATGAGTAACCAGCTGTACTTCTCATCTGAGGTGACAAGGTACTGTGCCTTTATTTATGGCAGATTTTTGCACATGGAGATCATAGAATCACAGAATAGTCTGGGTTTATAGGGACCTTTAAAAGTCTTCTAGTCCAACCCCTCCTGCAGGGAGCAGGGACATGGATCCAGTTGATCAAAGCCCCTTCAGCCTGACCTTGAATGTTTCCAGGAATGGGGCATCCACTCTGGGCAACCTGTTCGGGGTTTTACCACCCTTGTTGTAAAAAATTCTTCCTTATATCTAATCTAAACCGACCTCTCTTTCAGTTTAAAGCCACACCCTTTGTCCTATTACTCCATGCCCTTGTAAAAAGTGCCTCTCCAGCTCTCTTGTACCCTGGAAGGTGCTGTAAGGTCTCTCTGGAGCCTTCTCTTCTCCAGGCTGAACAACCCCAACTCTCTCAGCCTGTTTTCAAAGGAGAGGTGCTCCAGCCCTCTGAGCATCTTTGTCGCCCTTCTGTGCGCTTGTTCTGATGGGTCAGCATCTTTCTTGTGTTGGGTGCTCCAGACATTCCAGGTGGGCTCTCACCAGAGTAGGGCAGAGGGGCAGGATCCCCTCTCTTGTCCTGCAGCCCAAGATACAACTGGCTTTCTGGAGTACCAGTGCACATTGCCAGGTCATGTCCAGCCTTTCATCCACCAAGTGATGGGGAGGAGCCAGAACCTTTCACTTCTCTCCCTCTTCCTCTCTGCTTCTGTGCATGCTATCCATGTAGCTGGCGGTCACCTCGGTAGCGTGTCTGTCACCCACGTTGCCTTGTTCCCCTCAGCCAGTGAGTCACTTCATAAGCAAAGGAGAACTCTCCCAAGTTGGCTCTCTGCTGCTCACATCTCATGGATTGTGTCATGGACCTGGGCTGTTTGCATCTGAAATTGAACCTGCTTCTGCATTCTTCACCTGCCCACAGCTTTGAGTCACTCTGAAAAACAGAGTTTTCTCTGCTTTATGGCCTGCTGGTGGTGGATCCAAGCAGAGCTGTGGGCTAGGAAGTGAGCCCCATCCCTGCCTTTCAGCAGAAGCCTCATGGAAAGCCTTCTTGTGCTCTGCTCTGCCTCGTTCTCCAGTGCATGTGAGGGAAAAGCGAGTAGCTGCAGGAGCTTGGCAGCAGCAGTGGGCATGAGCTGGACTGACACACAGGGTGCAAATAGAGTCATAAAGTATATGTGGCAGTGTGATGCATATTAAAGCAATTTGCAGGGTAATGTTTCCCTGACTATATTCTTAGTAACAGAGAGGAGCGATCTTCCCACCTTCACTGCAGGCACGTCTCAGCACCCAGCAGAGGCTGTCAGAAGCTGGATGCAGGGCTGGCTGCAGAACCCCTCAAAGCCTGGGCTTGCATGGGCCCCATCCCCCATGGCCAGCCTGTGTCCTGCAGCTCTGCACTGTGCCATAAACCCACGAGTGGCCACATGCCATCTCCTGTCCTGGCTCTCAGCTGCAAATATGAAAACATGCCCAAGAAATGACTGTGTTCCCTCAGGAATAAGGAAGGGCCAGCCTGGCTAAACTGAAAGGAGAAAATTTTATATCTGTGTAGTTGCTAACTCTTTATTTGGAAAAAAAGAGCTGTTTGTCTGGTGCTTCTTGGACCTTTGGCTTAATATTAAAATGACCTTCGCATAAACCTTCTGCAGCTCTTCCCCAGAGGAGAATACAGAAGTTACCGTTTCCTTTCCTTGGCTCTCACTTTAGGGAAGAGATTCAAAAGCTGGACTGCAGCTGCCCTCTCCAGTGAGGCCACAGATGAAGCAACTGCACTTAATCTCAGGAGATTTTAGCCCTCCATTCTGCAGGGTGGGTCGCTAAAATGCCAGCTGGCAAGAGGTCTAGTGAGCTTCCCTGGAATATGTCCTAAAGCAGGTGAAAGGTCTTTATCTCATCTGCTCTTTCCAGGTCTGAGACCTCTGTAACTCTGGCCATGGGATTGCCTTTTCATCTCCTCTCTCCCTCTGTGCTAGCACAGGAGGTGTATACTGCAGGGGCGGTGAGTATGCCATCTGGAACAAAGGAAAAGGAGGTCTTTTTTTTTGTATATCCACATGGTTCCTCCAAAATCTGTTGCCAAACACCAGCACCATAACTTTTTGCCCATAGCCTTGCTTGGAGAGTTTCCCTTTCACAGAATTACAGCATGGTACAGATTTGAAGGTATGTCTGGAAACCACCTAGTCCTATCTCCTTCTCCAAACAGAGGAGGTTGATGGTCTGGAGGGGTTTTGTCTATTTCCAAGAGTACATGGACAACAGCCCCTCTGGGGAACCCATTCATGTGTTTGCCCATCCTCACTGAAAGAACCTTGGTTTCATTTTTGAATGGAATTTCTGATATTTCATTGCTGCCACCAATATGCCCTTGTGTGAGCTGGGCCAGGAGTTCCTGCCTTCAGGACCATCCTCGTTTTTGTGCTCTTTCTGGGATGCTACATTTGTTCCCTTGTCAACCACCTACTCTCATGTCTCCCAAGCAGAATGAAATGGCAATATTTCCTCTTGGTTTCCAGTGGATCTGTGTACATGTTTCTTACAGGTGTGTAAAGTTGTATGTGCAGAACATAATTTAAAACAAGTTCATCTACTTGGTATGTGCTTTACAGTCTCTGGCAGTGGTGTTCACCTCCATGCTTTGCAGCCAATTTCAAATCATGTCCTACCTTTCCTGCAAGTAACTTGTTAACCTGCTAAGAATATTATTTTTACACACCCTCTAAAGCCCAAGAACACCAGTGCCTGGGTTGCTGTTAGCAAACATGGGCAGAGCTTTCCTGCATGTTCCCCTGGAAGGGTTTGATCATGGAAGTTACTTTTGTTATATCCAATTCCACTAAATATATCTCCAATTTTCCTGTCTCTACATCAAACGTTACATGTTAGGGAGCCTCGAATAACAGCTGCTGCCACTCATGTTAACTGAGAGGAGCACAAGACACTGAAGTGTCTAGTTTCTCATCACTTACAGGATGGATAAAAGTATCTGTTGTACTGACTAGTCCATCAAATATGAATGATGCAGATAGAGTGGCTGTTTACACACAGCAATCTATTTTAGTTAAATTGAAAACACACACAGGGGAGAGTTTCAGCTTTGAGGACAGAAAACACTGGAAACGTTTCTTTGTTTTGTCTTTTCTGTTCGGTAACAATTAACTCTTAGGAGTGCCCAGTCTGTGGCTAGGAGAGGATGAGCGCTGCTCTTCTAGGACAAAGATCAAAATATCATTATCTATCTAACCAAATCTCATGAAATTGAGGACAAGGTGCTTGCCTTCTTTTACCCATTCTAATTTTACAACTCTTTTGTACAGCATTAACATAAGCATTTACAAAGCCAGTCCCTCTGGAGGACGACAGCAATTGTTTTGCTTAATGTTTAATGGCTTCCTCTCCCTCCAGACTCTGTGCCAGGGCATATTGTAATGAACAAGCTCTGGAAGAATATTATAGCCTCACTTGATCTATTAGGACACTCACTTTACATAGAAATTTATTTTGCACTACCATGAATTATATAAACACACAAATTAAAGATACGTACGCAGTAACTGCTTGCAGAGAGCATTGTCTGCAGCAAACTCATTAGGAGAATGAATTACTCTGTAGAAAATCACTTAACCTTTGTGGATTTCCTGGTACTGTGTTTATTAATGCCCTCGCTTTATTTTCAAATAATATCTCTGTGTTGTCTGAAAACATGCTTCAGATTTGAAAATGAACGTACAGCACAGAAGTTCCCTATAAATATACTAATTACATTGAAAACAAAAAGTGAGGTCTCATTCTGCACTCCTGTGTCCATGCACAGAAGAGTATGGATGTGTCACCCTGTGCAATGACTTTTGAAAGCAAAACTAGGCAATATAGGACTAAACTCCTTCAAAAGAGGAAAAAAGGAAAATAATAAAAGGCTTTAGTTTCCATGGGCAAATGTTAATTGCAAGCGGAAGGCTTCTCTGAATAGCCTTTATCAGGATTTGTCCACTGGGCTCAGTGGCTCGTTCTACTGTGGAAAATATTTCTCCAACAGCAAATGGGGATGAAGGAAAATATCAGACTAACTTTTTGGCAAAAGGTCTGTTTCAGTTAGAAAAACAATGCTCAACATGCACATGTTTCTGTCAGGAAGGCTGCTAGCAGGAACATGGCAACTCTAGTAATTTCACAAACAGCAAAAACAGGATGTCTCAGGAATAGCACGCTGGGTACAGAGTAACCCACACAGAAGTGCCTGGCCGCAGGAAGCTGTGTGTGCAGAGACCTGCACCTGTAGATATTTTCAGTGTCAAAGCTTGGCTGAGGCTTTACACAGCATTTTTGTGACAAAAGAAGCGAATGATTAGTCACTGAAAATTTCAAGTGACCTCAGTAACCTGAATGCTGACTCATTCTGTGGCTCATCTTCTATAATGGTAGAGTTCCCAGGTAAGTGAGGAGATGCCTATCAGGATGACTCACTTGCCATCATGTTTCTGACTGCATAGACATATAGGACTAGAGAACGAAGGCAATGGAAAAATTTGGTTCAGTGGGTTTTAAGTCTGTAGCCTTATTTCAGGGACACACTATGGAAACGAAAGCAGGTGGTGATGCTGATGTGTATTGGAGCAGATCTGTTATTCCTTAAATCTTGTGGTGGTTTAGGGGCTTGATCCTGCTTCTGTGGTTCAAAGTTGCTTCTACCTTTGCTGTGAGAAGGTCTGTCACTGTGTGTGTGCTGCATCATCCTTGTATCTTACACAGCTGTAATTATAACCCTGCAGGCTGCCAGTAGAGAACAAAGATTCCTCACTTCCACTGGGAGCTTCCAGGTGATATTAATACAAATAGAATAAAACTTTGGCCTTGAGGGGAAAGCTCCAGCACAAGGCTACTTGGAATAATTGCGTCTATCATGCAAGCCATGGCATTTTGAAATGAGCTGGCAAGCAATGTTAACCTCATTGAAACTCCAGCCTCCTTACAGGTTGGAAGCCCTGGAAGTGAGTGTAAAGGCATCCGGGCAGGCTGCACGTTGGTCCCACAGAGATGTCTGCTCCAGCTGGCAGCACATCTGAGTCTTGCAGTTAGTTAGCTGTGGAGTAAGAAATAAGTTTAAAAAAAAAAAGAGAAAAATAAAAAGTTTTTCTGCTTCTGCACATCCGCAGTTACTGCTCTACGCAGCTACTGCTCTACCCTTTGCACACTGTCGATTCAGTATGGAATGGTTGCCAGCAGGGGAAGGAGTAGGGATGTGAAAGGTGTTGCAGATACTGCCTGCAAAGTAGGAGACCTGGAAGGTGGAAGGGAAATGAATCAATGTGATGGAGAGAGGAAGATCTGAACTCCTGCAGTCTCTGTGCTCTGGTGTTTCGCATCCACCTTAGAAAAGGAAGCAGCTTGAAAGCAACAGCTAATTCAAGATAGATTATGGATCAACAGCCTCCAGTCTCCTAGGAATTACATGAACAGTCTTATTTATTGCTGGAGGTTACAAGAGGTTAACCCTGCGTATTGGAGCTCTAACATTTCTCAAGAGCAATACAAAGCATTTCACACAAGGGCTGAACAACTGAAATGTCGAGTCTACAAAAGGTCCTGATCTAAACACATTAATTTGCAAAGACAAGTGAAACAAGGTTACATATTTCTGGTGGAGACTGACAAAAGGAACATCCCTTGGTAACTACTTAGATTTTTCTACTATAGGAGCAAAGGGAGAAGGTGATGCTGAAGTTGATGAGAGGTATGTTGTCCTTTTCTGTAAGAAAAGCCAGTGAATTTTAAAACAGTTCTTTCCAGTGAAACCAAAACTGCTCTGATTTTGAAAGCAAGTCCATTGTCCTGGAGCTAGAGTACAATGATTTGTAAGTTGAAACAAAACATAACTTTGTTTTAGTTATGTTTTAACTGACATAACTGATAATCTTATCAACACGATCTGGTTACAAATGACTGTTTTGCAACTGTAACAGTGAAATTCAACTCTTGAACAAAAGCACTTGCTGGATATTGAGCATTTCTTGGTGCATTAGGTTTTGCATAGTGAAGTTACAGGACCCACTGGATGAGGATGAAAGTTTCTGGTTTTGTAGTATATTGGTAACATGTTTCTCTAGTGTGGGATGATGGAAGCGCAGCTCTCAGCATTTTGGTTTTCCTGATAGAGTTATTAACATAAGTGAAAATGTGCATACACAGGTTAGAGAAAATGGACAGACTGTCAAGTCCATTGATCAAATGTTCAGAGGGATAAAAATCAAAGACACTTTTCAATGCAGTAAGCCAGACAGCTGTCTCTAATTCAGTAGTGAATGGTGAGCCCTCTATGACAAATCCTCTAACTGTTCTATTGCAAATTATTCATGCTCCTCATTTTTACAGATGTAAAATTTCTTTCCCCCTTAAAGCTCTTCAACATGCACACATTCCCCTCTTCCACCTCACTCTCCCAAATGCAATCATCTCTGTGCGTGATTGACCTAAGTGATCACCATGGTTTCCAATTCAATTCAGGTCCCCAAAGAGGTCTTTTAATTAAGAAGCTCTAATAGAATCTCAGAGAAAACTTCTAAGTCCCCAGTCTTCAGGCTGTGATCTACCGATCCCAGGGGTGTCTGTGGCCAACTAGTACGAGACCCTGAACATGTCCTTTGTGAAAAGGTCATATCCTATGCAGCAATTCGTGTTAGTGAATCTTACAGATGTAGACAGCTCATGAAAAATTCCTGGGGATCACACAAAGCTGAACATTTCTATAATAGGCTGCTGTCGAGCAGCGGGTAGTGACCAAGAGAGAGGTGAGATGGAAGCACAGAAATGTCTTTATATGAAATTCCAACTGCAGTTCATGCTCAGCCTCACTACGCCTGCCGCAGCCCAGGGGAGCTGCCAGTGCTGCATCCACAAAACTTGGCTGGGCTCTGCTGCATGTAAAAGTGCACTTGTTTTGGGTAACAGGACCCAGCCTATTTCAGAATCAATTTCTACCCAGAAAAAAACAGCTGCAGATTTTAATCACCATCACTGGCATTGCAGAGGTGTGATTTCCAAAATTGCTTGGGAACTGGTGTCTATTTATTTCAGTGGGGCCAATCGCAGCTTGTGTGCACAGGTGTGCAGAGCAGCACAGGCTGATGTTTACTTAGCAGTTGGTCCTATTCTCCAGGAAAACACCTGTGCTTGCTGGACTGTGGATGCAGTGTTTGGTAATGGTGTGCAGAAGCACTTGAGAATGCCTTCACACCAGGAAGTTCAGCATTAGACATGTAGGAGAACAAAAAGTGGAACTGGAAAACACTTGCAAGCATGGTATCTGCTGAAAAGTAAAGTTTCAGAAAACTGAAGCCACATATAACTTTGATGAATAGTTCTTGGCTGGAAGACAAAATGAAAAACTTAAATGTTCTGTGTCGATTGTTTCAGGATTAAACATCTTGAAGTTATATTTCAAAATGCTCTCCCTTCTGGCAATTCTTTCAAAACTTCTGGTCATATAAACCTGAATTACTGAAGATACTGCTTGAGGAGTTCTGTCAGAACGATATTTTGTTTAATTGGAAGCTTTTTAAAGCTCTTTCCTTAGTTGAAAATCTCTGAAGTTTTTCTTTGGAATGTACCTTGAAATAATTTTAATTTTTTTCAGCTTATTACTTCTCTGTTAGCCAGCTGAACAGAAAGGACTTTGCAAATACGTAAGAGGGGATGATGGGAGAACAGAGAAAAGAAAGAAAGAAAAAAAAAACCAACTTTGGTTGTGATAAACTCATCCCCTTGGCACAGCACTACTGCAAGGCCAGACCTGGACCACTTGTCCAGAGGAACCCGGTGTCCAAGGAATATTTCTATACCTTGTAATTGCACCAACCTGGGCTGATGTGGGCCACTCTGATGATTTATAGAAGTCATTTATAGTGCATTAACATAACAAGTGAGTGGAAACTTCCATTAACTCCTCCTCCACAGCAGAGACCTTGAAAGAAAAAGGGGTTTGAAGGAGGGCTGCGCCATGCTGTGACTCGGGTATGGTAGTCAGGGGTGGGAGGCACACTGCAGAAAGGAACAGAGCCTGAGTCACAGTGAAGCTACCAGTTCTGCACAGAAAAACAGCCCTCTCTCAGCTCCACTCCTGGCACAGTTGGTCTTTCATCTGGTGAAAAATGGGGATGAAATACCTCCCTTGCTACCCTTCGGAAAACACTCCAGTATCCTCCAAGGAGATTTAAAAGCAGCATCATTATAAGTGGGAAATGAATTGCTCTCTTGCTGGATTTAGCAGCTTCCTGTTTTGGAAACCCGAGATACCATCTCAAATTTCTGTTTGTTGTCAGCCTGGAAGAAGAGACTCAGAGGCTGCAAAGCCTCTGGTGAGGCAGCGCTTCATTTGCTAATTGTGTCTGCCAGACAATGCCATTTACACTGAGCACAAAATCACCTGGAACCTCCAATGACCAGAAAATCTCTAGATCCTTAACTCCCATCCTTTTGAAACAACAATACCCAGCACTTCAAACATGGATTGTGTGTGTCAGCCCCTCTCACTGGACAACAAAATACAGGGATAATTACTGCTGATTCATTCACAAACATCCTGGTTTCCAGACATAGCTACAATATCATAAACAACTGCATTATAAAAAAAAAGATGTTTGACTTGTCATGCATAATGTAATGAAGCATTTGCTTTGAGGACCGTGCAGTTTGAGAGGCACAGAACTGGCATCTGCCCTGAACATGGAGGGGGTCTGGGTCCTGTGCTCTCTGGCTGGACTGGGGTCTCTGGGGCAGGGCAGAGGCAGAATTGAGGATCAGAGAGGTCTTTGCAGGCTGGTGAGAGGATGCTTGGCATCTGCTCTTACTCTCACAGACTGAGGTTTTTGCATGTTTCTGTCAGAAAAGCTGGTGAAGCTGGACTTTGCCTCTGTGAAAGCTTCTCAGTAAGGAAAACATTTCCTGTTTTACAGTGTTTATTGCTCTTTTGCTTTTTTAGGCCATATTGCAATGCTTGATTTTTTTCTGTATAAGATTCAGATGTTCTGCCTACCTGCTTCTCCTCCTCCATTAGCCAGATGATCACAGCAGCTACATCAGCTTTACATGGGATCAGACCTGAAAGTTACAGCTCTGACACTCAGGGCAACGACCTGCAAGGATTTTTTCCTCCATTGTTTAACACTTGCTTAAGTTGGAGCACTGAGAAAGCCTTTTAATCTTGCCCTTCAGCTGATGGATCTGTGGGCATGTTTTGGCTGTGAGATGTTGCTCTTTGTTTTGGAGACAACACAGCACAGGAAACTGGCCTGACAGCCACAGCTCACTTAAATGCTCTCATGGCTGCTAATGGCAACGCAATAAACCAGTGTTGCCCAAGTCTATTTTCTCTAACACCAGTCTGTAAAGAGCAGAGCAGGAGGTTATTTTTCCTTTGTTGCAAAGACTGGTTTAGGCACGTCTGACTGGGATGTGACATTTCCTGAGGGATGTGGTTAAAGACAAAGTAAACGCTGGTGTTTTGGTGACTCCACAAAAATCTGATAACCTGAGACTGTCATGGAGGAGAGCGTCTGGGAAGCAGTGATGCTTCTCATCTCTTCCCTTGGGAAGTTTATGGGACTGCTAAATATCAGGAACTGCTAAATATCTGGACCTCACATAAAGTAGGAAGATACGACATGTATCTGAACATTCTGGTGCAGAAAGAAGTGGAGGTATGAATCAATTATTTAAAATTATGTAAAATATAAAATAAATTATTAACATTTATGAAATTATTCTTAATGACCTTTCAAGAGTATCATGTCAAAATTATCACTGAAATGTGACTTGGTTCTCTGCAAGGGAAGAAATGATTCTCTATTAAAGGTAGAGCTCCCAAATCAACTGGAGCTCCTTCCAGCAAAAATGAGGGGCAAAAAGCCTTATTTTCATCCCATTTAAACAGAAAGGGAATATTAAATGTCTGTGTGTTGCAGAGAGGGTACCAGGCAATGTACCAGCATTAGGTACCAGCAAAGGTGAGTGGTGTCCCTCAGAGGGGACTGAACAATGAAATTCTCCAGCTTTTGCTGGGGTTCAGTTGCAGGCCTCCAGTTGGGCTCCTGCTTGGAGGGGACATGGAAGCCTTCTCCCTCCCTCCCTCCCTCCCTCCCTCACACCACTGTTTCACTCCCTCTCTGTATCAAGAGAAAAATGGGGGAAAAGTCAGAGCCGGTATTTTATTCACTTCAATTTTCAATTTTTAAGACCGTACGAGCAGCTGAAGGACTTAAATATGTTATTGTCACAGAGGAACCTTGTTCTGCTTGAGTTATGCTGAGTACACTCATAAACCAAAGCAGCCACAGTTATAAAGAAATGTTCTTCAAAAACCTCATCCTTAATCTCATTTGAGTATGAAACTAAGGGATGGACTTTTTAAGCAGGTCCTCTTGAAACCTGCCCAAAAGATTAATGTGTAAATGCACTAAATGCTTTGCAAGCTCTTGGAGACATTTTATTTCCAAATAACCACAGGAGTAATTGTTTGTAGCAAAAGTATGATTAATGCCATTATGGCCAAAGGAAGGTGAGTCCCTGAACTTGACAGAATAGCATTTGCATATTACCTCGATGTTAGAGTTTCTCACACTACCTTTGTTTATTTTTACTGGATGAAGCACAAGAAAAGCATGATGTTCGCTTAAATCTCCACAAATCCAAACATCTGAAGCTACATTGCTCTACTTTCCTGGCTCTGTTCCCCTCTGAAGGCACACTGCTTGCATGCTCACTCTCGTTTTTCCCATGAACTACAGGGTGTAGGCCAAAATACCCTTTGCAACTGGTAACTCCTAGGCACACTGGGTTCCAGTTAATATAACAACTGGACATTTCATAATGCTTGACGCATCCGTGGCATGAATAGAATTAGCAGGAAATATAAGGAACATTTTTTGTTCTCCACATGGTCAATTTTATTAAATTTGATGGAAGTATCTTACAATGACAAAAAAAGTTAAGTTACATGGAAAACTGATTCTGACACCTGTGACAATAGTATCAGAGTGGCATGTAGGACATGCTTGGATGTGCAGAAGCTGAGCACCTCTCTGTGCAGGGGCTCAGGGGGGTTCTTCACTTCTGTCATTATGGACTGCTATGCAATGGTGCAGAGTTGCATCCCCATCAGTGGGATAATGACACAGCCACTGACTGGCATGTGATTCTGTGGGAAAATTAGCTGGATCTTTCAGTATTTGATTTGCTGGAGCTGCAGGCACAAGCCAGTTCATTAGAAGCAAAGTTGGAGGAACCATCTTGGCAACTGCTGGGTCAGTGGTTACCTCCCTTCCTGCCAACATCACTGACGGATGGACGATTCAGCTTTCCATTTCTGGGAAAACAACCTTCTATCTGATCATGATATCCTGCAGCAATGAACAACAACACAGCAGGAAGGAAACCGTCCCTTGGAGCCAGGCTTACGGAGCAGTCTGAGGTGATTGAACCAGCACAAGTGATGGGGTGTTGGTGACCAAGAGCCACTGGGCTGGTGGCAGCAGCCACCCTGCAGGTGGCAGGCGCCAGGGCAGCGCTGACAGGCACCCAGATGGGTGCCACAGCGGCTCCTCTGGGCACACAGCAGCTCGCCTCAGCCAAATAAGGAGGGAGAGGCGCCTCAGCTCCACATGCCCATTGCATAATTGTCAAATATGCCTGTAATACAATTGAGTCAGAGGGAATTATTGCTGCAGCACAGTTGCTTTGGGAAGCCTTCCTCTTGTAGGCTGAACTGCAACTATCAAATCTCTGTTGGTTTGGCTGAAAAAACATCATGGTGGTGATGTCTTTTCACTAAAAAGGATTGTTTCCCACTCTGCTGTCATTAAAAAGAAATATAAACTAGCCAAACTCATTCTTTACCAAGACTCTCTGAAAACGGAACATTTTTGGACAAAATAACTGTAATTCAAACTGCAGCAGCCAGTGCTGTGCCTGCTTTGGTACCCAGCCAGTGAATTTTAAAGTAAACACCCTCCAGGACTGTTCTCCATTTGGATTTATTAGTCATTACCAAGAAAAGATAATTAGCACTTCTGAAGCACTGTGATAATCAGCAGCACGAAGTGTTACCCATGGAAACGGACGGGGTCCTTGCGAGGCGCAGGAGTCGGCAGCTCTGCTCTGCTCGGTGTGGAGTGAGTACATGGGTGGGCAGACCCTCAGCTAGGGGAATGCTCCTCACCAGGGGCGCTAATGACACTTTACACGGGTTAAGGCAGGGAGGGGAGCTGTTCCCTGGCCTCTTGGGCTTCTCCTTCTGTTATCCTGGAGGCAGAGTCATTTTTGTTACAATATACAATCCTCCCTGTTGGTCAAAGGCAAACGGCACATACTACTCCTTTACTGCACAACAGGAAAATAGAAGGTAATTACTTTTTCTTTTTGCATGCACTCTGCCAGAAAAAAGGAAAAGAACCTTGTGGTGGAACAAGAGGAATGCGATACTTCAGGCAATGATGTGGGCATTTTATCTTCCTCTTTCAAACCTAATGAATGAGAAGACTCTGTTAAGACTCAAGTCGGTGCTAAAACTTGCAGAATTGGTTCCCCGAAGTTTTTGCTTCCCAAACTTCCATTACTTATGATCTGTAATAATAATACAAGAGATGGGACGTAAATCTTGTGTTCTTAAATCTTAAACCCTGAGCATTAAGCATGCCAAACTCCCTGCCACACATATTATTGAGCTCAGGGAAGTAAGTCTATCAGATTCATCAACATTGTCATCTAAATAAATATTACACTACCTAGGCTTGTCTGAAGCAGTCTGTTTATTTTTCTGTATCTGGAAGTGTGAACAAAATCCATGCTGACTGAAAGAGGTAGCATGTAAATTTGGGAAGACCTCTGTTTTGGTGAGCACAATGAAAAGCTATAGCTGGAGAATTTATCCCCAAAGTACTTTTAAGTCTGCAGCAACCACTCTCTTTCCTGCACAGTACAGAGCATATCAAGCCAATACAACACCCTTCCAGCCAAGAGGTACTTTGCATCCTCTGGGAAGCATGCAGGAAATCTTGGGATTGAATCCAATATGCATGCAAAGTACTTTGTCTGCACTTGTTGCAGAGGCTGCGGTGTGATGAGCTGGTAAAGGGTACCATACCCCTCTGATTCCTGTTGATGATGTCCTTTACTCATGTACATCTCCCCTGCCACACATGGAGCAGAGGCTCTTAGGACTGACATTCCAGTCCCAGCAACACTCATTAATGCACACAAGATGGGACCTGGCAACATCCGACTTGTTGATGCACTCAAAGTACTCATGAATGTTTGCCCCTCTTCCAGGGAGATGAGTGCTGTGGCAAGTCCGATTACCATCAGGATGAAGTTTGCCTGATCACAACAAACGTGGTGGGCTGGTGGCTGTTTACAAGCGACGCGTGCAGAAGCAAATGGATCTGTGAGTGTTTGCTTTTCAGCTGCTGCTGGGAAACAGGCACCTCCTGCCAGGTCACAGACCAGCTACGTTACAGGCCTCTCAAAGCAGCTCCGTGGTCGCAGAGATGGATGCACAGCTCACACTGAAATAGCTGCCCAGTACACAGGAGTTGCTATGGCAGTGCTCGGCAAATATACATTGCATAACGGAGCAGCAACGTGCGACCACACCGACTCTTGCTTTGTGTCTTACACACAAGGTTTGCTCCCACCCCGGGAACTGTGGAGCAGAACAAACACCAGAATATAATATCTATCTATATATATCTCTGCTTAAGTCTATTGTCAGATTGCACCTGACTGTGGAACTGGGTTTAAAACACCTGGGTAACAATTTACATATTATGTCAACAACAGCACCTCTCTCCTCCCTTCCCTCTTTCCCCCTGCAGTGCAGAGTGAGCTGACTTCATAGCACCCTTCACAGCAAAACGTGTCTCAGCTGCATCTTTTTGTCTTCATGAAACTCCTTTAATTCTGGTACTTTAACACCTACTCCTTCCTCTGCTGCTGGTCGAGATGCGGCTGGGGAACACAGTCTCCTTGGAAACCTGCCCCTGGCCTAAAAAAAGTCCATTTTGGGTGCCGGTGTGGCACTGGAAAGCCAGAGAACTCATGGGCTGAGCACCTTTATGCTGGGCTGCTTTCACCTGGAGTGAAATCACATCTGGAATCCCTCAGTGAGTAGATAAACAAGCAGGACTATTGCATCTCCATCATTTAGGGGGAAAAAATAAAACTATTGGCCTGGGAGTGCACCAGGCTGCTGTGAGGAACCTGAGAGCAGAGTGCTTCCCTCGGTGCAGGCATCTTGAGGGAAGGCTGGGGGCGGGAGCTCTCCGATGGTGTGGGCTGGGAGCAGCACAAGGGCCCAGCTCTCCATTAGCCTGCAGATTCCCAAATAACTGTAAACAACACTGACTTCAAGTCTGCTGCCAGAGCCTCAGGCTCTGTAAGAAACAACTCAATCTTATTTATTGCCTGAGGATATTATTATTTCCAGAGCGAACTAGTTGTGGATCACAATACTGGGCAGAATTATAGTACAAAGTGTGCTTTAGTGCAAACTTACTTATGAAACAGTCACAAATCTTCTTTGGACAAAAATGGGCACAAAGCCCCAACCTTTATTTTTTTTTTCTTTTTTTTTTTAGAAAAGTGCAGCAAATTTCTGCATCATCTTTACCATGGGACTGGTCTGGACAGGGCTGGCTCTCATGTGACAGCACAGTCCAGCTCCACCTTGCTGCCAAGGCCCCAGGGTCACACAGAGCTGAGGAGCAGCTCAGCAGGAGCTGTGCCAGCTGTGTCCCCTCCCTGGCTGTGCCAGCTGTGTGGATCAGAAGCTCCTCACTATTACATCTGATAGGAGATGCAAAATGATGCCACAGAAGGCTCAACTCCGTACCTCTAATATGAAATTTCTATGGACAATCCAAAGATGTAGTTTTAAGGAAGAGGCAATTCATATATACGCATACTGCCTTCAGCACACTTTCCCTTTAAAGACCGCTGCCTTCTTTTGCATCATCAAAAAAAGGATGTGAAAATGTTTTGTGCCAGGAATGGTAATGCAGTAGAGCACAGAGTTCAATCACTATATACTGGTAAACACTAAATTCCTCACTAAACTGATGCAATATGTGATCAATTAGAATGAAACTCAGAGCTTATAATTAGTTACTTTATGTAAGGCCTTTCAATAAATATGTAAGTGGAGATATTTATGTGTTTTTAATACTAGTTCAAGTGTGAACTGATTTGGTCTTTGGTCTTTTTGCTTTTGTGAATTATACTGCAATAGCAGCTTTATTTTTTAAAAAGTATCTTTAATTTAAATTGGTCTAGACAAGCGCTACACTAAATATAGTGAGCATATACAGTATATAAAAGCAAGGCAGGAGAAAGGATTATCAAAATAGATGAAATAATTTTGTAAACACCATATATTGCATGTCTTTTTGGTGGAATTGTCATTCTTGTCCTGTCAGACCTGTGGGGAGATAGTCACATATTTAAACACAACAAGTTAATTGGTGAATTTACTCCTATTTAGAGCAGGTCTGAGCTTTAATTCAGGGCTTGGGGGTTCTATCTTCAATGAACACTGAAAGGTGCAAGTGCTTTGAACAGCTGTATCCTAGCATGATCTTTTTACAGTCATCTTGAACCATCACTTTGAAATAAGCCTTTGCTAATAACTTGAACAGGAGGTTAGCCAGGCACCTGTGAAGAAAAAGGCATTCTCTGTTTCTGCCTGTTGCAAATTCTTCTACAGTTTGGCTTGTCTAAGCTAAGCCTGTAGACCTGAGCCCCATCCTGGAATTACTTAGCCCAGTTCCAGGTTACAATGGCACTTTTCTGTTGGGCTTTCTCTTGGTTTTGGTGTCTGTCCATGCAATGAAAGTGCTTAGCTGCAGGGAAAAGCTTCAGAGCTCCCTGGGTATGACGGTGAATGGAATGACAGGACTGCTGGATTCAAGGTCCAGTGCAGTAAGGAAACATTCGATGGCTGCTTCGTTTTTCCCCTGAGCTTGCAAGACCTCTCCAAGGCCGTTCCAGGCAATGTGACTGGTGGTCTGGATCTGGATGGCATCTCTGAGGACTTTCTGGGCCAGCTCCCTCCGCCCAAGTCTGCTCAGCACCAGGCCCTGTCAACAAACAAGTGACGAGCAGTTAACAAGAGCACAGAAGAGAGGAAGAAATGGAGCAGCCCAAGCTCCCACCAAGGTGCCCTATGAGTGCAGGCACAGGAGTCCTACAGAGGGGGCATCTCCGCCTGTTTCTGAAGAATAAAAGTGATCGGCTGTTAAGTTCTGTGGTTTTTGATAGTGATGCACACTTTAAAAAGTAATTGTGAAAATATGTTTTTTTTTAAAGCAGGTTTAGATTCAGCTCTGCAAGTGCTCCTGCTGTGTGTTACTGGGAGAGCATTTACTGGAGCTGTACAGAAGAAAGGTTACAGACCGTTTAAGCATCCCTCTCTCCTTGCCCAGAACATATACACAGGTTTGACTACAGCCAGTATCTCAATTCATTCCTGCACATCTGCAACACCAAGCTGAGCTGAGGTAAAGTCTCCTACATCCTGACCACACTGAGATCTTTCTTCTCAACGAACAGGGTGCAGAGTGATGTGGTCTACATCCAGCCTTCTATGGGCAGGCAGTATGTAACAGCATGGGATGAAACAGCTTTGTCCTCCTGCACTTCAGCGTAGATCCTAAAGCAGTGTGGGGGAGGAGAAGGATGGAGGAACCTTGTTTAAAAAGCTGTCCTTAGGGTAAGAAAAGACACAAGTGGGTGTAACCATCTGGAAGGAACGGGAGGGGGAAGATGAAAGAAGTGTTAGGAAGAACATGTTTTCCTATAGGGTTCTCATGGATGTGTCTGAACCCACAAAGCACTTAATGAGCCAGGCTCCCTGTTAATTACACAGCAGCCAACCACACTGAGCCCAGATGGCCAGATGGGCTTTGCAGGCCACAACACATTCATGGCATTCCTCTGCTTCCTCCTGAAGGTGCACACACCCTTCACCTTCCACCAGCTTCATCCAGGTGTGGCCTCTGGAAGAAGCAGCCAGCACTGCCGTGTCACCTGCCAAGCTCAGCACGGCCTCTGCCTGCACTGACCCATGGAAATGCTAGCAAGTGAGTTGACTGCCTGACTTCATGCTTTTCCTGGGACAATGTAGTAGGGGGATGCATGTATATAAAGAAAAGCATTAGCTTAATCTTTAATCTGTCTAATTGCCTTTAGGACACGTGGAAAGCTGTAAGAAACCTGAAATCTCTCATAACTAGAACCCAAGTAAATTTCTGATGAAAGGATGGTGATACTTTTAGAAATAGTGAAGATTTTTCTTGTTTTGTTTTGCCTGCATTTACAAAAGTGCCATTAAACACAGGGTGCATCAGCATCCTTAAGGCCAGTGATAGCACTAAAACCTACAGAAACACATTAATTTGCCTGAGAGAAGAAACACCCATTTAATCAAATATTGGCGGTGCTATGAAAAGCTTCACTGCCTCTTTCCTGCCCATAACCTTGACCTGAATAATCAGCTCAGTATCAAATCTGATAATTTAGATATGCAGTGGGGGATTTTTTTCTTCAGGTTCCTCTCTATGTAAGAAAACGACAAGGCAACAGGGTCTGATGTTACAATCCCCTTGGGAGCAGGCATACGTGGCGCAGAGGTTTCCTGGTGGGAGAGGCTGGTTCCCCTGGAGGTAGCTGCCTGGAGATGACTGCAGGCACGTAATGACAGACTGCAAGGAATTTGTGCAATTATAATTTGAGTCACCCGCTTGACAGGGATAATGAGACATAGAAAGGGCAAGCAGTGTGGCCATAGCAAATCTGCTGCTGAGCCAAGAATAGACAGGAGCTATCTCAGCTCAAGCTTGTACTCGACCACAAACCCACTCTTCCTAAAATCTCTTCCTGTTGTGCTGACCGAGCAGAGCCGATTGTGCTCTCTGGTGGCCGGGGACCCAGCGCTGTCCTCACGCTGACACTGAGCAGCATCGAGTGTTCTCAGAGGGCTGCTGGCCCTGGAGGCACAGGGGCCAGCGAGCCCGTGCAGCTGCTGCCTGTCATCCTTCTCCAACGAGGAGGGGAATTCCCTGCCCGGCTGACATCTCGCGCCTCTCAACAATGCTGCAGTGAAATGCACCTCATCGTAAACTGCTCGTGCAGCACAGCTCCCCTGCGTGCCCCAGCACCCTTGCTGGTCAGGAACCAGAGCCTGCTGTGGCTCCCCGGCGTTTGCTGTGCCTGTGCTGGAGGCCAGCAGGAGCACAGTGTTCTGCACACCCAGCTGCTGTGCCCACCAGGGGCAGATGCCCACCAGGAAGCACAGCTCATGTGAAAATTTCCTCTTTGCTATTCAGTGCTTTCAAGCTTGCCAGTTTAGCTGAGAGAACATCTGTGAACCCTTGGAGAGAGCTATTCCACGCTCCCCAAAGCCAGGGGATGGCCTCCTGTTGATGCTGCAATAGACTGCATGAGTGAAAAACTGCTGTTTTTCGAGGAAACATTTGCTAAAGGTGTTTGAGATTTTCACCTCCTCCTTGCTTACATGCACAGCTGCTGGTGCCAAATGCTGCCCAGGTCCATGGCCCCTCCCAGGCATGCCATCATCCTGCTTTCCCCTTCTGATGTGGAACAGCCCCATGCCCTCTTCCTGCACACGTGCCTTCCATGCAGCACACGTGGGCACACGACACTGGGCTCCAGGCCTCACCCCAAGTGCAGGTTGGGGTTTGGCCAACCCAGGTCTGCCAATGCTCCCCAGCCCCAGCAGAGACTGACTCCTTTGCCCAGAGTGAGCTGTGACAGATGGTGTCAGCCTTTTAGCGAGGCTTAGCTGAAGCGGCACAAATATGCTGCTGATGTTTAAAGGACAGGTTGAACATCATTAATTCTGTGTGCAGGAGAGTTTCTGGCTTCGCATTTCCTCTCCCCCCTCCTCCCCACAGCGCTCCTTGCAAACCACAAGCATTTTGAGAGCTGGAGGCAGCACAAACCTCAAGCCTCAGGAAGACGCAGCACTGAGCACTTGAGTTTTTGTTTCTCTGAGGTATTTGCACTTGAGAGCTTCTCCTTGCTACCAAATTTCTCATTTCCCCATGGAGTCTGGCTTGCTATAAACAATGCCTGCATGTTGTTGCTATGTAGGTCCAGTTGGAATCTGCCTACGGTGCAAAAGAAAAAAATTATACCTAAATTCAGAAAGCCACCCACTGACAGGCAATTTGCATTTTTATCTGGAAGATTTTTTTAAAAAAGATTTTTCTAATGAAAGTTCAGCTCCTGAGTTTCTATGGAAACTCATCTGCTTGGTGTGCATGCATAATTTCATAAAGTCAGATCTCAGGAAGATGAGCAATTAGTATAAATACAAGCAGGAATGTGATTAAGGGTTTCATCCTCTTATTCCTGAAGATGGGGGGTAGGACTGGGTTTTGTTGTCTTTCCTCAGTTTCTATTTGTCTTTTTGCCAAAACAATGAAAAAACTGGTGTACAAGGCAGCCTGACTCCTCTGCCACCTCCTGGCTAGCACTGGCACTTCTGGTTTTGCCCAGTGATTTTCCTCCCAAGGATGACAAGTAACTCTAAGTATGGCCCTCTCTGTCAGTGGTGTTGGTACTGAGTCAGACTCTCAGGAGCAATGAGGACAGGCTTATTTTTAAACTCAAGCACATTATAAATAGTAAAAAAAATCCCAAACCAACTCAAAAGGTGAGTGGGAATAATTTTTCCTTCAAACTCCTGTGGGCAGCCCAGCCCCATGTCAGGCACACACGGGCATTTCATGCCCTGCTTGCACCAACACAGCTGCACAGCGCTGGAATGGGAATTCACTCACTCACTTCAGGTCTGGGGGTAACCTCCGCCAATGAATCTGGTTTCTCCTTGAGCTCTGAAGATGCAGCTCGGGTGCTGTAAGCAGAGGCAGAGAGGCGAGGGCAGAGCACAGGGCTGTACGAGACGGCGCTGGGAGCTCTGGCAGCAGCTCAGCCGAGGTGAAAGGGCTGCGGCACAGCGCGACCGCGACAGTCCGGCAGGGCGCGGAGGGGACGGCGAATCTGCTCTGCTGATTTAGTGTGCCTTTTGCTGACAGCTGGACTCCTGAATTGATGGGGTTTCATTTCAGGGAACAGAGGGTGCCTATGGGAAGCTTTTTCAAAGGTATTTTTGACCTCGTCTGCATGCAAAACAAACAAAACCTAAACCACTTCTATGGTGACACTGGACTGGACTCTCCTGCCATCAGTGATGTGATACTTAGTAACTGATACTCGAGCGAGGCTATTTTTGTTTTAGAATAGGAGAGCAATATTTCAATTTAAGTTAGATGAGAAAAATGTGACTTATTTTCAATTTTCACTAATAAAGAAAGTGAGCATAAGCCGCACTTGAAGTGCCACTTTTACAAGGTTGTGAAATTCCTACCTGTGCCTTTATTTCCTTAGAGTTTGGCAAAACCTCTTCAAATGTTAGCTCATAAAATTCCCAGAAAATAGTGCAGGAAAGACTTTATGGAAGACTACAAAATAAGCCTCACGTACAAGCTGGAGTTTATTTTTAGTAATGAAAATCAAAACTTCCTTTGCAAATGTTTAGTTCAAACACCTGATGAGCTGCAGGGAGTTGTCTCCTTCCAAATAGGTGGCACAGATTAGCTTGTTCTTTCCTTTAGGGCTTATATTGGAAAGAGATGTCCAGAAAAACATTTCATTTCATTCCTGGAAGGTTGCTTTTTGTTGTATTTGCAAGGTCATCTCATTTTTGGAGAATCTGTGGACTAGACTCTATCCTTTACAAAAGGATTTTAATAATCACATTAAATGCAAATTCTTACTGTCTTTGCGTGAGACTCTAATTCCAAAGTGAGGTTGTCTCTGATGCTTGTTTCTATTTTGCAGACCATTTCTGCTATTATTGTCTGAATACCCCAAGAAGTTTCCAGAATGAATCAGACTTTGCTGCTGTGCTTCCTTAAGTGCATTATTTAATTAATTTCAAGGTAAATGCAGTATCCTTACTGTCTAGTCCAATCTGTAACGCGGACATGTCACTTGTGGTGAGTAGGAGGGTAATCAGCAGCTGGCAAAAGCAGGGCATGCTGCAGAAAAGTGATCGTTCCAAAGGGTGCTTATTCAGCAGAACCCTACAAAAAGCCTTTCAAGATGCATTTGGCATTTGGTGATAACAGTCTCATGTAACAGAAAAATCCGCACTGCTACAGGGCAACACACACTTCCGTAATTATTTAGCAATCAGAATAAGTTGTAAGCAAAATCTGTTGCATAAACCATGAAATATCAGCGTCCTTTTGGAAAATGGCAAAGATTAACTCTGGAAATCCCAGGTCTCCCAGATAAAGAAAGACACATAAGTAGCCAATTGCTCTGTGATTCTTTCCCCCTACATCCACGACCTTCCCATCTCTGAAGAAGCAGGATTTTTTTTAGCTGTGAGCAGTGAAGTGAGTTTTTGTAGCGCTGTCACTCAGCCACGCAGTGCCTGGCAGTGTGGGGGTAGCTAATCACCCATTTTGCTGATTCAGTCCAGGTTGTGGTGAACCTGAGCTATACATTTGTGCTCTGTTTTCTGAGAAGGCACTGTAGGAGTACAGGGAGCAATCAGAGTCCTCTCACTGAACTGAGTTAGAGACCATATCTTAATTTGTTGCCCTAACAAAGGATGACTGGGGTTCAATTCTGGGAGAAAGCTTGTCTTTGAGTGTTTCTGCTCTCTCCTTTGTTGAGAGCAGCTTTTCCTCCTCTTCCTTCCCCCCCTCCATCACCTCTGCCAAAGCTGCTGCATCCCCTGGCAGTCAGTGATGCTGAAGTGCTGCATTTGACAAAGCAAAGGAGGGGAAGGAGAAAGGAGGAGAGGGAAGGCAGGCAGGGCCACTGCAAAACACAGAATGTGGAAAGGAGAAACGAAGGAACAGCATTGGTGGGGGGAACTGGCAAGTGCTGGGAAAAGCAAAAAACCTGAGATTGCATCACGATTTGTAGCACTTGTGCACTGCCTGTGGATTTTAGCTCAGTAGGCTCAGCCTGGAGACTTCAGCTCCAGTACTGCAGGCACCAAAAGGCAGCCTTGCCTTTGTTTTTCAAACTTCACTGTGGCCTCTTTGTGTGCTACAGAGAGTGTGAGGGAAGAGAAGAAATGAGACAGCAAGGAGGTGAGAGACAGACCACCTGAGTGTGGAAACAGTGATGACTTAAGCCTGCCAGAGACCCGGGCACATGGATACGCTTTATCAATCACAGTGAGGTAGTGCTTGCAGGGAGAGAAGAAAAAGCAGAAGAAAGACAAGACCAAAAGTGGTGAAGTCCTGAAGAGAGGGACATCGCTCCCTTAGCTTGCCAATGTGTTTTCCAAGGCAGTGAGTAATTGCAAAGGCAGCATCTCGCCCAGGCCCCCTGTGAGGCCACAGCCCCCCCGCCCTGCAGAAGGGAAGCGCTGTGCCCTGCTGCACACTGCCCTCTCCCAGGCTTGCTGTCTCCATTTGAGTTCATCAAATGTTAGCAGGGATGTTTCTACCGTGTTTGAAGCTTAAACATGATAAAACATTTATTGACATAAAAAGCAAACCCTAAGGCAGCATTTCAAACCAGGAGGCTCTGATCTCTTCACAGGGAGGCTCATACAAGCCTAGGGAGAATGAAGAGTTTTTCTGCCTTGTTGGATTGTCGTCACTTAAGCTTCATGCAAAGCAGAATCGTTTGCTGCATGCTGAATATTCTCTAGACAGTTCTTCCTTTGCTGAGACTTACATGGAGATGAAGCAGGAAGCAAGGAAACCTAACAGGATGCCTCAACCACATATCTGAGAGTAACTAAATCCAGTATTTGTTTCACAGTCTCCTTTCCTAGGGAAGAAAAGATTTCTCCCAGCTCTGATCTTAGCAGTTGTCACAGTAATGCTGCAATAGAGAACACAGGAGATTCAACTATGACTCAGGCTTATGGTGTTGTCTGCGAAAATATAAACCAAAAGAAGGTTGCAAACTAATCATAAATAACAATTTAGAACACATAATTTATAACACAAGGTCCCGATTCTGCTATGCACTGTACCGGCTTCCCTGGCAGAAAGCCTTGTTGAAATTGGTGACATTCAGCCTAAATATATCCAAGTATTTCAAAATCTGTGCAGAACTGAAACTGATAACCATCAGCAAAGAGAGAAAAGGCATGTAACACACATGCAGGATGTTGAAGAGCAGCAGGTAACCTGCTGGCTAAAGCACTCGACTAGAAAGAAGTAGCTGTGCTCCATTGGCAGCTAATACATTTCACACTGAATAATTTGTCATTACTCGGGAACAATTCTGACAGCAGGGACAGAGCCAAGGGACAAACTTTGGGAAGTAAAGTCCTGGGTTTAAGTGTTCTCAGGCTAAAGAGGCTTGAGAACTTGCCTCTCTTGTGCCCAAGGAGTACATGCTATCTTCTAGCAAATGTTTTTAAGAGGGTAGGGAAGCTGTTAAGCACCCCCATCGCCCCAAAGGGGTAAAAACTCTGCCTTTATTTTGATACTAAGCAGGTGCCTATGCTTTGTTGCACGTAACAAGATGTTGCTACAGATAGCTGGGGAATGTCTAGGCTTAAGAATTGGACACACAATTAATCTGAGTGTCCACAGTGTGCTGTGGCTGCGGAATAGGGAATTTCTGTTTTCTTAGGGATCCCTCCAGTGCCAATGCTGCAACCTTCCCCAGTTTTTAATGCATTGCTTTGCAACCAAGGAGGGGCTGATGCACATATTTCCCATGCATGTTATCTTCCTCTCTGCATACAGGGCACTGAGGAGGGGCACAGTGCAGCAAAGACACGCTGACAGAAGCACACAGCATGCCAATGTAGATTACAGCAGATGTCTTCTGAAAGGAGAGTCGAGGTATTTAAAATATCTTAATTTGCTTCGTTTTCCACTACTGGCAGTCTCTGGGATAGCATGTGATTAATGATATCCTCCACACAACTACAGCTGGAGCTGCGCAGTATCACAGCTGAGCGCTAAGCTGTTGGGAAACACAGCAAGCTGGGCAAGAACTGCTGAGGTCCAGCCAGTGCCTCCAGATTCTGCTCCAGTGCTTCTGATGCCATCAGGAGTATGCTTCCTTATTGTCTCTTAACACAGAACTTCTCCATGTACAAAGAGATTTTGCTGAATTACAGTTTGCATTTTCTGTTACATGCTCAAAAGAGAACGAATGAAGAAACTCCTTGAGAAGGTAAAGACTTGATAAATACTGCACATAATATTAGTGTAAACGGAAGCTCCAGCAACATCGGGGAGCTGTGATGTTTTCATGCTTCCCATTTGTTTGGCAAGAAGGGAATTCTGCTTCCTTCTCTTGACTGTGGCCAGCTTGGTGTGTATCAGGACAGCTTACTGAAAACCTGGAAGTCTTGCTAGTTCCCACGCCCCTGTTTGTGCAGCTGTGTCTTATGTACCAGGAGGCAGCACACTGCTATTGTGCTGCACACTGTTATATTTACTGTATTACTACAGTCTATGACTCTGTCCTGTCCTGCGATAAAAAGCAGCCTAAATAGCACAGAATTTAAACTAATTATAACCGGTTTCCTTGTTTATGAAAAATAGGTTTTGAAGGTTGAAGTATAAAGGGGGTAGTCATTCTACCCCTCCTCCCTTCTGACAGTTCCCTGAAATATATCATTTATGAGTTCAGCTGCAGACCAACCTGAATGCTACAATTTCTAGGCTTTCATTTGATCTTGGAGCAAAGCACAATAGGAGGACAATACTGCTTAGTAAAACTGCAGTGGTTTCTCAAGGCCTGTGTATAACTAAAGCTAGTAATCACCTGAAATATTAGGTGAAGCTCCGTTGAAGAATATCAGGTTGGAGCTCAGTTGAGAAGCATCTGCTGCAGGTTAAGATCAGGATAATGTCTTTAGATTAGGATACAAGTTTTATTCTCCAGAGATGACTGAACCACCCCAGAATCTCAATGGGTTTAAGAAATTTGTTGAGAACTTCTCTTGCAAGGTGTAGCACATACTTTGGAGAAGAGATCAGAGAAGAGCTGGGGAGTTCTGTCTTGCAGGATTTTACTGTGGTTTCTAAAGTTATATAAACAGAGTCTGAATAATGTGATAATGAGCACCTCAGGGACATGGAGAATAACTTACCATAACAGAGGAAAGCAAGTGATTGGCACAGATAAACAGGAGCTACAAATTCCCTGGAAACAGGGATAATCCATCTCTGAGAAGCGGTGCACCAGCCCTCCCACTAATGGACTGAAATCTCTGCACTGTGCACTGGATCAGATTTGCTCCTTCCAGCGACCCCAAATGCCCCAGCAGGCCCTGCCTTTCGCTGACACGGGAACTGCAGTGAGGAAATGGCCACTCAGAGTGCCTAAGAGATGGCTTGGTGTCAGGGAATCACCACCTTGTTTGTGATGCCTTTGCTGTCTCCTCTGGAAGGAGGAAGGAAGCCTGGTAACTGCAGAGGAAGAGAACGGGCAACAAACCAGCAAAACAACTCTGTCAGCTCCTGACTGGTGCTCAGGAGTCCTGATCCTGCTGCACTGCCAGGGATTTGCTCTGATGGCTGGGCTTCAGAAGCTGCCAGCTAACTAATGGATTTGCTGTGAGGATGGCAGTGGGGGAGGGTGATTTCTGCAACAAACAGAAATGAGGAGAACAAAGTGTTTGCAATTCCTTGGACAGTGAGTGAGCTGACACACAAACTTATTAACGTGAACATCCGAAATGCTCATTTCTCCTCTGGGAGCCAGTGACTAGAGGCAAAGCCAAGTTCTCTCCCTCAAGCTCAGCTGCTTCAACACAAAAATTTGAGTTAAGAGGCTGCTCTAAGGATTGCTTTTCCCCAAGGACAGCTTAGAGCAGTTATTTTGGGATATCTGAAGCACAGGAACATTCCTGGGATTCTGCAATAAGCTTCAGAGTTGGGAAAACAGAATTTGCTAACTAGCCATGGTCTGGAAGGAGACTACCAATCATCTCCAAAAGCCAAATGTTGCTCTACTGCTGTCCTTCTTGGTGGAGATGCAAAGGGTATGTGCTGGACAGGCATTATATCCATCAGGTGAGCTTCTCTTTGGGTCAGATCAGTTTTGGTGGTTCTCTCCAGCCCAGCCCACAACCCACCCGTGTGAGATTGCAGGGTACTGCTGTTGCACTGACAGGCAGAAGGCAGCTCTCCTGATTTCCCTCTGCATGACTGGGGGTGCTGTCTGCCACCACAGCCTTCCACACAAAGAGCTACAATCACCTGCTGGGGAATTCCAGTGGAGAGCACCGAGACTGTGCTGATGGTCCACCAGCAAGTGCTGCGCTGCTGATGTGCCATTTTTGGAAGGAGGTGTAACTAGCTATGTCACCCTGCAGAGCAGGCTGAAAATAGGATTGCACTCACTGTGCCATGTGGCTCAGTGGTATGTCAGGACATGTATTTTTAGGAAATTCCTCCTTTGGGCAGAAAGGGTGAAGAACTTGGCCTGGTTTGCAGGCTGCTGGCTTTGCCCAGATCTTTCATTCTAGAGTGTGGGAGCATGTCACACCAGTTGGTGTGTGAAGGCTCCTAGAGCTAGTCCTGGTTACCTCCTGAGCAGGGTGGCTGTGAAAGGGTAAAAGATGACTGGGCTGGAGCTATGCTCTTCTTTGTTTCAATTTATGCATGCTTGCTGTCTCTTTGCTGGTGCTTTCAGAGAGAGGAAATGACCTCCAACAGAGCAGGGATAAAGAAAAAAGTAAGCAAGATCAGTGTCTTGGGAAGACTGTGGTTCCTGAGGAGTAACACTAAAAATGTACCTCTCAGAATGAGTGTGTGAGGGGAATAAGGAGTTCAGAGAAGATACCTCATGCAGAGAAGAAACAGAATGAGAGAGAGAGAAGCAGATGGTAAGCAGGGAATTTGCCTCTGGTGAGGCACTTTCTGGGTGCAGCATAATGAAAAAATGCAGTACACCTCCAGGCCCAACCAGTTACTGATGCCCAGACAGGGCCGTGAAATGGACAAGGCAAGGCAGTGCTGGACTCAGAATCAGTGTCTGACAGACACTTGCTGGCTTCCTCTTTTACCCAGAACATCATTCCTATCAGGCAGCATGTGTTCAGCTCCAGCATCTGGGTTGGGATTTTTTGGCAGCTGCACAAAATCTCTGCTATTAAATCCCACCTGCCAGTCTCATGTCTGCTCCCAAAGACCTTTGCCTGTTAGCAAATGTTTCAAAATCACACTGCCAGGCACAGCACATCATTGTACAATCCCACCTCAGGCAAAAACCCTCATGCAAGGTCTCCTTTTAACTTCAGTGGGCTGCAGAAGGGAAAGGCTAGAGGACAGGCCTCTAGATAACAGAAATATTCATTTAGGTCATAGCTTGCACTGAATTCCTTCCAGTACTAATGTGAAACAGCTATTTCCCCAAATTATCTGAATAATACTATTTTGTCTGTGACATTTTAAGAAGCTTTTTTTGAGACACATTCCATGCTATACTGTGCAGAGGGAATTTATGAACTGTATCTGTTCATGTGAAGTTGTTCTTCCCCTCTTTAAAATTCTTCCCTTCCCTTCTCTTGCTTCTTAGCAGTCCCAGAAGAGCAATACCAGTATGATGTGTGCATACTCTATGTGGCTCCACTGTTGAAACAGCTCCTTAGTAAACAAAATGCAGAAATACAGCTTGCTCATCTATCTGGGGTAAGAGATCTACCCACAGAAATAACTGTAATTTTTAATTCTGTACAGGGAGAAAGGGCCTAAACTTCTACACATATCATCTGCTGTAATATTTCACAATCTGATTTTCCCTGGCATGAGCCTAGGCAATGAGGCTGTGCTTCTGGTGCAAAGGACAACATCTCCTGGAAATGAAACAAGCTACTTGATTATGGTATCTCTAAAATTGCAAACAAAAGAGACAATCAGTGCTTTTTGATGTGGACATCTGTCAGCAGAGAAACAACTGCTAATTGTCATGTAATAAGCACACCAGACACTTCCATAACAGTCATCTTTCTGGAAGTCAAGCATGAAAAAAATGTTACTCATCCAAGCATCAGGCATATTTTGTCTGAATCTGGCTGCATTTCTGCAACTGTTTAAAACAGCAAAGTGATACAATGCTTTTTCATAGACAGATACTTGCGATCAAAATACTTAGCCAAAATATAGCAATCAGTAATGGCTTTTGTTGGCATGCGGTTAAGTTATCTAGCTTTATATTCTAATATTTGCATTTTAGTTTTAGAAGCAATGTAGGTGTAATGAGAAAAGGTGCTGGTATCTCGCATAAATACAAGCACGTGGGATTTGTAGAGAATTGGTTCAGCAGCAGAACTATTCAGTTGCATTTCATTCAGAGAAGTCCTTGCTCCCACAGAAGCACTGTAGGAGCTGTCAGTTTGGCAGCTACATGGCTCTACATGAGCTCTGAGCAATGTTAAAGCAGCACAATGCTGTCTAAAAGCCATGTGGGGGGAGGAATAGCTAATTCCCTTTGTATGAAAGGACTGACTTTAGACAGCCTGCCAGCTATAGAACCCATACACGTCATTTCCTACAGCATCTGCACGCCTCCCTTGCAGGCATGGGCTCATCAGCCAGCCCATCACTTAACTGAAGGGAATGGAAAAAATAGTTGAAACCCCTCCAGGAACAACAGGTAAGGGAATGTCTTCTAATGACTGAACCAGGTCTGAGCTCACCAAGAACTTCTTTGCAGTATCTCATTTTTAGATGGCACCCAAGCTGGCTGCACTACAGACCAGCTATTTTGGTGGTCACACAGTTTGGCCGTAGTCTAATAATGGATACTGTATTTGGTACAAATTTTCTTGAGAGCTGCAAAAGAACTGCTTGATCATCAGTTAAGTGGGTAACACCAATCTCTCATGATTTTCAGATAACCAATAAAAAATTTGACTGCCTAAACATAACAAGCTCAGCAACTGCTGCAATCACACACAACCATACACATAAGATACATTTTAGCACTGCCCAGAGTCCTAAGCAAGAAAAACAAAATAACAAACATTATGAAGTGTTTTTTACCCATAGGGAATGAACAGAACGCTTACAGAGCAATAAAACCTCTAGCGCTATATCCATTCTCTAATCTAGCAAAGCCCTTTCATTTTAATGAGGTTGGTCTGCCTTTGTCCCAGGAGGAATGGCCATGGGTACATTAAATGAACCAGCCTGCATCTTTGAGGTGCCCAGGAGGCAGCAATGTGGAAAAGATCCGTGGTGTCTGGGGAGCATGGGAGACAGAAAATGAAGAGAGGGGCATTTTCAGTTTCTGTTTTGTCAAAGGCTCAACAAAACACAGACTCCAGCAGCAGCAGCCCCTGATGGGGATGATGTACTTGTAAAACATTTACATTTTCAGCAGGATGTTTCTAATTAAACTCAATTGGTTTGCACACCTGCTGGGAGTGACTGCTCTGCACCTCATCTCCTGCTTCTACTTGCTGCAACTGCTGAGGCTACCACACAGCACTGTGTTCCTTTTGTGCTCTGACAGTAATTGAGAAAATGGATGGCAGCAGCCTGTTTTGTGTTTGCTACCGTCCTAGGAAGTGCTTAATTTTCTTTTATTTTTTTTTTAACCTTCAGAGCATCAGAGGTTTTACAGCCCTTTTGCAAGAGTGGGTGACTGACAGGGCTTTGTGTAGTTTCCTGACTGCTGGACATGAGGACTGATGCTAGTATGAAACCCCTCAGGTCTAAGGAAAGAACCCATACAGATCCTGACTACAATCAGATCGTAAGGCAAAGGATGGTACTGAAGAACACCATGATTGGTAGTGCAAGACAGAGCAGCCAGCTATCACTAAACACTTCTTAACCTGTTTTATGAGCACAGCCTGACTCAAACATTTTAAGAGAGGGTTTTATTGATACTGTGTTATATTGTCTGAGGCATTTATGGTTTTGCCCAGAAAGGTCTGAGACAACCAGACCTTCAGAGAAAGCTGCTAAAGCTATGTGGACAGTCAGCAGGATTTCTGGCTTATTACTGCTGTCCTAGGCTCCCTTTCTGCATGTTTAGGGAGCCAGCAGTTGTCAGTGAGATGTAAGTCATACCTCAAAAGAATACTTGAATGTAATGGCCTTGTTGTATTATGGCATTGCCCTGCTGTGAAATGAGAAAAATGCATTTACTCTGCTGAGGCAGCAGGTCAGCATCCCAAATGTTCTCCCCTCCAACAAGCTCACTGGGTCAGAATAATTCTGTTTTGGATTGTACAGGACAGTCTCCTGGGTAACACGCTTCACAGCAATGCTTGGGGGGAACACGCCCTTGAATGCAAGGCAGTCAATGAGATTTATAATTACTGTGTTTTATAACCTCGTTCATTCAGGCAGGGAAGGATACTGCTGAAGGGAGCTCAAACGAGAAATCATCAATCTGCAGCTACGTAAATAACTGTTGTTAATGTGATTTGAATCCCAGATGGCAGAAAGGGCTCTTTTGTCCACTGTGCTGTCCAGAGTCAACACAAAAAATGCACGCAATGAGTTTTAAACTCAGGTGGCTGTAGGATATGGAACTCTGACTTCAGCTACCCCCTTCCAGAGAAGGGGATGTAAAATCCACTCTGTATCACTGAAATCTCCTGACTGCATTAAGCAAGGTCTTGGCTCAAGGCCAGGTCCCAGCTGTCCCTGCAGTGATAATGACCACTCTCCCCCAGGGTGCTGGGCACAGGCAGAATCCAGCTGCATTTTCACACACGCACACATGTAAATTGTCTGAACATGGTGGTGTTAATGCTTCTGGGATGGCAAACTGAACCTATAGATGTCTCATCAACAGCGAGCCCCATGCAGAATGCATTTTATTTTTGGAAAAGCCTGGAGGTAAAAAAAAAACAAAAAAAAATTCTCCTGGTACAGTTTATCTGATGCTTTGTTTTTGAGTGTCCTTGATGCGTAACAGCATGCTATCATCTCTAAAGATTAAAAACAATCCCTTCTTATTGCTCTGCTGGGTATTTTCAAAGAAATTCATGCACAAATGAAAACAAATAAAAACAACACCCAGTGGCTCTGAAGAGATCCTGGGCCTCCGGTTTCAAGTAGTTTGGAGACAATTTTAAATAAGCACAGACCTACTAAATCCTTAGCTATAGCTCCAGTGAGAACATGCAGGCAAAACATCAGTAGCTTTAACAGGGTGAGGCTGGTTGAGGATTTTCAACATCATCTCCATTTGGTGGTTTTTAGGGTATAGCTTAACTAAGATCTAGTGTTTGTAACATGCAACACTAGATTTTTATTATTTCTTAAACTGGAGCTTCAAGTTAAATAACAACACCTTTGTTCAGGCTTGGTTTAAACAAAAATGCAGAGTAACCAGGTTGGTTTTCAGGATGTTAAAGTCTGGGGTTTTTGATGGACTATGGCAAGGATGGAGAAACTCACCCTCTTAACATCGGTGCAGGACGGGGGGCCAAAGCGACTGAATTAAATGCAGTGTAAACTGAGAGGGCCTCAGGCACTGCTGAAGGAACAGTTCAGCTTGCTTCAGTTAACATGTCTTTTGCTTTTACCCACTTGGCTTCATTGTTCTGAGGATCTGGCCCCACACAAGAATGAAGTCCTTTCCCCAGCCCCTGCTCTGCTTCCAGAGTTTGCTGCTGGCTATCTCTGATGGATGGTTGTGGGAATTTTTGAAGGAGAAATCCATGTGACACTGCTGCATGTAGGAAAGTCTGAAAATAGGTTTTTTCCCCTTTTTCTTCACTCCTGCTTCTACACTGGCCTTGCTCAGAGTGGAAAGCACTTTGCCAGGGTATAGTTGAGGGTTTGGTTTTTAATGGCTGGGCAAAATCATGCACAAGATCACCTGTGAAGCAAAGTAACTCCAGATGAACTAGTGTAAGATGCTTGGGCCAAACACAGGAAGTTGAATAAGTGAATATTGATTTAGGGGTGTTTGTGGTATGGAGGATAACACAGATAATGCTGAACATAAAACCATGATCTCTTGATGATAAATACCCCCACAATGCAGTGTCTCACAATGCACAGAAGGGAGGTCATGTTCAGGTTATACCTGCGGCAGATTTTCATTGCATTTTTATAAAATCTCTCATTTATTTCTAAATTAACCTTATACTTGCTATGCTCATTTGCTTTTAAGTCTGGGTGCTGACATCCCACCTCATATTTTTGGACAGTGATATAAAAATCCCCCCATGGCCCTCCCTCACCCTCAACCAGTATTAGACTGGTTAACTGCTAACCTTGGCCATCCCCTATGCTTTGCTGTGAGGCCAGTGCTGCTGACCACACTGCTATTAGTTGGCTGCTCGTGCTGCAAAAGCACTACCAGCAGCATTTGAGATGTACAGCACTGCAGAGAGGCAGGTATTTTCAAAGCTTCTTTACCTCTTCTACTTTGGATGGGGATTACTGGAAGCATGGTGGCTTTGGTTTGGGAGAGTTAGTTTTATCTTGTCCCTGGTTTACCTCTTGAAGTTTTCCCAGCATACTGAGGGAGTTGAGGACGCATCTGACCCTTGTGTTGCATGCAGTGAAGGACAGCAATGTTCAAGGATGGTTATTTAAACTTGTCAAAGCTCTATGCAGCAGTCCTAGTCACCTGGGGAAGGAGGTGGCATCCACACCCACAGCTGTTTCTCTAAGTCCCATCCTTGAGAAAAACATCTCAAGCCCAGGTAAGTGTTAAAGGCATGCTATAGACTTTTCTTCCTTGCCTCAAGCACTGGGATATTCTGCCATAGGTACCTAAAAGCCATCATAATTCCTTTCAATCTGAAAGGTTTCATCTTTCACCATCTATGGTATTTGAGCAAAAAAAGTCTCTCCTAAAGGGAGCTCTCTTCTAATAGGAGATGGAGAGAAGCAGTCCTGGTTCTTCTCAAACTGTGACAGGCTCTGTGACCACTGAGATGGAAAAAGTTTGCAAATCGTCTAGTTCAAAGTATGCAAAAATAGCAGGGTTGCAATTCCAACAAGGCTGCTCTTCTGTCCCTCTTTGATGACAGTTTGTTAGAGTGAAAATGCGTAGTGCAAGACTATCAAGACTTAATCTATTGTAGAATTTTAGTTGTATGAGTTTGATTTGAAAGGATTTGTGCTACATGCATATATCATGACTTGTCACTGCTGCCTGCACTGACACTACATTATGTGAGCATTCTTATTCCAGAGACTAGCTGCATTGATAAAATCACTTAGTACAGCTGACCGAGCTAAAAATAAATATATAAAAAATAGGCTGTCTTTTGGCTCAACGATCTCACATATACACCATTTTTACTTTGTGATGCTGCTATTTCTGATGCTGCTATTTTATATTTTCTGGCTTGGGAAAGCTAATTTCAAACAATGGGTTAGTTGCAAACTACTTCCTTTGATTGTTCGTCCTTCACTATTCAAAGTAAGGGATAAGTTAAAATGATGTATGCTTCAAGTTAGTCTGATTTGCTGTGTCAGCCAGCAAATAATATATAAGATAGAATTTCTCAGAGAACACAAAATCTATGAGCTAAGAAAGTTTTCTAATCACTGTTGACGAAGGTGAAGTAAAAAAAAATAATTTCAAGTGCAGAAGTGTGAAATTAATACCTATCTCAAATACTTTACAATGATTTATCATTAGTGGTAAGCAGTCCTGAGCTTTCAAGGTTGATAGGTCAACATATTTGTTGTATTCCAGGAACAGCAAAGAAATGCTAAGGTGAGGGTTTCTGCTCCTGAAGCCCGGAATTCTCCAGGGCTTGTGTGTTTTACTGATCTCTCTCTACATTTATTTACTTTTCTTGCTCTCAAGGCAAGACAGTTTTCTGGCAAACAAGATACCAAATGGTCCATGAACCCAGTGCCGACGATACTGCAGGCAATTCTGCTCTTAATGTGCATGAAATATGTGCAGAATCTCTTACTCTCACCGAAGTCACAAGGAGAACTGGTATCTGCTTCTACTGCAGAAGCCTGTGCTGAACTATCCTGTGCAAAAATTTCAGTTCAGAGAAGATTTAAATGCTGTGGGGTCTGGTTGTGTGTTAGCAAATCTATAAGCTCTCCTACAACATCAAGCTTTGAGCCTCACAATGCAGTAAGGGATTATACAGGACTTTAGAAATGCTGCACTGTGGTATTTGTTTAATGTGACCCAGCTTCATTTGTCTGTATTAGTCACTCCTGTGCTCTGCTGAGCTGCAAGTGACAAGCCTCAAAGACAAAATATCTCTGCTGGCCAATCTGCCACAAAAATTACTATAAAAAGTAATTATATGAAGTACAGTGACATCTTTAGAAGCTCTATATATTTTTCTAGATGCAAGGGAATAATACTGCTCTCAATCCCATTAGAAGTGCCAAATCTGCTCACCATTAGCTGCTTTGGGAAACACTGGCCAGGGGAGTATCTACATGAGGATGAAGCTCATCTTTCTCCAGGTTTAAAAAAATTGCCACAATCTCAGAGCAGTTTGAGAATTTATTTTACATACAATCCACAATTTGTCTGTCCTTCACTGCCAATTTGGTTTAGCCAGGTTGGTAAGTTATGCCAAATTTATGGTATAACATATCAACCTGGTATGTGCTGAACAAGTGCTGTATTTCACCTTGCAAGACGAGAGAGGCAGTGGGGGAGACCTGTACATTAAGGAGAGGTTTGACTGCTTAGAGTTGGTGGTGATGGGGTTGAGTGTTTAGGGTGAGAGTCAGGGGGAAAGGCAGCATGGCCGATATGCTGGTGGGAGTCTGTTATGGGCCACCCAACTAGGGATGAAGAGGCAGACACAATATTCTCTAAGCAACTGGAAGATTAAGTCTTACAATCACTAGCCCTCGTTCTTGTGGGGGATTTCAACTTACCAGATGTCTATTGGAAATACAACACAGCAGACAGGAAGATTCCAGGTGTTATTCAGGCTGGAGAAATGGAGGCTCAGATAAGACCTTATCACTCCTAATAACTACCTGAAAGAACAATGTAGGCAGGTGCCTCTTCTCCTGAGAAACAAGTGATAGGACAAGCCAAATGGCATCAAGCTGTGCCAGGGCAGGTTTGGGTCAGATATTAGGAAGAAATTCTTCAATGAAGGGGTTGCCAAGAATTGGAAGAGGCTGCCCAGAGAAGTAGTGGAGTCACCATCCCTAGATATATTTAAAAGACGTGTGAATGTAGCACAGGGTTTAGTGGTGGACTTGGCAATGTGGGGTAATGGTTGGACATTAATTGGACAGTGATATCAGAGGTCTTTTCCAACCTAAACAATTCTGTGGCTCAGCTGTATTCCGCCTCTTTAGTGCTGGTTCATGTCATGTTCAAGGCAGATGTTGAAGTCTGCAAGACACAGACTGACTTGATGGTTTGTGAAGAGTTGCTTGTAACACAAGGAGGGAGAGACCACAGTAGTAAGTTTACCACTGAACAGCAACAGCATGTGCTGTGCTAATAAATGAAACAGCAGCTTCTCCTGACCCTCAGGTTTAACAAATCCAGCCAAAGCAAGGATGGCAGTGTCCCAGTGTCTCTCAGTATGTGGGTTACATGGTGAGGTTTGGGTAGTGTGGAGGCTAAAAGGGTGGCTAAGGTCAACTCACCACACTCCATTTCAGGAACCCAGCACTGCCCTCACTCAGTCTGCCACTCCACTCACTTCAAGATCACTAACTGCTTACAAACAAAGATTAACCCTTAAAACAACTCCTTCCTCCTGCCCTCACCCGGCTAGTTCTGCAAGGAAAGTCTTCTTTGGAATCTGGCTCATACTTTCTTACTTTGCTCTATCCTGGGGCACAGCCCACTTCCCAAACAGCCTTGGAGACCTGTCCCCTTTCCACAGCACCAGAGCCCAGTCACTCAAGTTTTCTCAGGTAATGCAGGAGATGCTCCTTCCATTTAGGGTTTCATAACCAAATCTGAGCCTGCTAAAACTAGCTGACACTGTTCTTCGTGTAGCTGTGATGTACACAAATATGTGTGTGTATCCAGAGACACACACAGTGACACAATATAAGTAATGGCCCTGCTGTAGGCCACAGGGGATGACAGAACCATTCTAACAGCTCACCTACTTATGAACAAACAACAAAAGCATAGAATCACATCAGGGAGCCTCCTACCAAAGGTGTCTTCCTCCAACAGCTTTCCAATGACTAGTGAACTCCCAAAAGGTCTGACTTGTAAAAAAACCCCAAACTTAAGCACTGTTTGGTTTCCAGTAGGAAAAGCTCTGTGAGTTACTGAGAAATTCAGTTGTGATACCAAAATCTCAGCATAACTCAGATATGGCAGATCTATATCTTATTTCAGCATTGAACAAATTTAATTTTCTACTTATTCTGAGTGTAAAGGTTTTACTTGCTGTAAGTGGTCATTATCTGTGCTTTGCCTCTGGCTCTTAACAACACAGGTCTTGCTTGTCATTTCTATGCCCCAGTTTCTCTGCAGCTTTAGGAGGAACTGCATTTGCTGAATAGTGACGTTTTGCACATGGGATGTAAAAACCTCATGCAGTTGTACAGGCTGGACACCAATTGGGGAAATGTAGCTAAAAGAAAAAGACTTGGGGATACTGGCAGACAAGAGTGAGCATGAGCCAGCACAGCAGTGCCCAAGGCTAATGGCTTACTGTGCTGAATTAGGTAATGCATCACAGCAGACTGAAATTAAGTACTTCTTTCTATTTGGTTCATATCTGGAGTGCTCTGACCAGTTCTAGGGTCCTCAGTGATGAAAATATGATGACAACTGGGGAATGATGGGTGAAGGGCCACTGAGATTGCAGGAGAGCCATTATATCATGAAGAATTTGAGAGAGGAACATTTATTCAGCCTTTCCCTCTCCTGGCTAAGGAGAGATTCAAACGCCATCTTCAGCTATCTAATGGGAGACTGAAAGAAAGATAGGAACAAACCAAACAGGCAAGGAAAATTCTGGTTGAGCAGCTATTAAGAAAATATTCTTCACAAGGAATATGCAGCACCAGAACTTGTGCCCAGACAGGTGGTGGAAGAGCCATCCTTGGAAATCCTTAAGGCTCAGCTGGACACAGACCTGAGCTACCTATATCAAACAGATATGCTGACTCCACTGGGAGCAGGAGGTGGGACCAGATGACCTCCATAGGAAAGGTCCTTTCTCACCTGGATTCTTCTATGATTCTAATGTGCCTCATGACATGTGTGCTAAGATATTAAGAGCACTTAATATATCATCACTGGTGTCTGGTATCAGCAACACTTCCACCAGCTGGAACACTGCCGAGCTGACTCAAATACTGTACATCTTGTCTAAACGCAATTAAAAAAGGGACATGGCACTTTCTGTGTATCTCAATTAGCCTTGTACCATGCACACTGACATTCAAAATTAGCTGAGTTGGGGGTCTGTTCCCCACTCAGTTCAGAGTTTATGTGGAGCTGGCCTGCTCATTGTAAATCTTACTAAGGCTCATGAAATAAGGCAGAGGCACGTTAACCACAGTTTAGATTTTGAGGGATCAGAGCAAACTCACACAGGGCAAACTTAATGAATCAAACCTTAAAAGATTAATATTCCTGCATAAAGCAGCAAACCTCACACAGAGCTCCACAGACCTGTCTTTTTTATTGCTCTGCTCTTAGGATGAAAGAGGAGCAACAGGTCAGTGACTGTCTCTCCACATTGGTATCCATTATTGCAATGCTAGGTGCTAGCGCCTATCACCCCCGTAATCTTGTTTGGGAAGTTCTGCTGCAACATTTACATTCTTATGTTTGTTTAGTCAATGCTGGCAAATACAAGCATAAACAAATCATCTCCACTGTACAGCCTGGCAGTACTGAGATGCTGCCATTTGTGTTCCAGTTGATTTTTATTTGCAGTCTCTTATGCTGGTGACAATCTCGGAAAGCAGGTACAGCCTGGTAAGTGGTGCAACTGAAAACTCATGTTTTTATGAGCTGAATGTGTTCAGAAAGCTGAACAGGTGAACACAAGCAAAGGGAGAAGTGGGCTAATGAAAACATCAAAGCACTAATTTCTCTGAAACAAATCAATGTATTTTACCTTATTTCCTGCCTTAGGCCATGCACTAGGAGATACTCAGCTGCCTCACGTGATGCAATTTCAAGAGGTATGTGATCCACACAAACATAGGCATCCTCTGTAACTGCACAGTCTCTCTCCGTACCTTCAGGAGAAGAACAGAGGGAGATTTCCACAAGGCAATGCAGAGCAGCAGCCTAACAAAAGGGGCTCTGCCTCAATGCTGGAGAATCCCTCTCTCTGGACAACAGGAAGACAGAGTGACCAACCCATCTATCTGAGCCAAAGGCTGAGAACCAGGCAATGTGAATTTACCCTTCATAAATCAGAATTACCACTACAGACTCTCAGAAGTGAAGAGGAAGTATGAAAGTCCACTATTTTGTTTATTCCTTACATAGCCAATGGCTATTAAGTGAAGTATTACCTATCCAACTTCCAAAAATACTAGTAATGAGGACTGACATAGGCAAAGGTTTTACTTGGCAGTGCCAGTGAACTGCAAGACTCCAGAAAGTAACCACAAGGTAGAGATGCTCCAGCCTGCTTCTGATTAAGAAGCTCCTGATCGGTATGCTGTGCCCAATGACTGTCTCCAGTCCATTCCCTTCCAGATGGAAGAAAGGATCAGCTAACTGGTCATAAATCTCCCCACTGAAAGGTGATTAGCTTGAAAATCCTCTGTTGTTCTGTCAGGAAGCCACAGAGAAGAGGTGCAAATCCATTAAATTACATCTGGCAGACACACATCTAAGAATACATGGCATTTGGTGATACATGGAAACTACCACGTTATACCCTCAGACAGCTCATATGAGTATCTCTTTCCAAATTACCATTCTTGCCATCTAATTCTCATTAGACTCACTCAACTGTTCCATTAATGTTGTATTTTTTCCTCCCAAGGGATTAACATTGATTTTTTTTGTCTTGAGCACACACTGTTTCCTACAGGGTGGATTCATTCAATAAAGAGCTACACTATTAAACCCGACTTGATGTTATTGTCAATAAAGCTGAGCTGCCACAATGCTGTTTAAGAGAATTTCCATGCAACTCTCCTGAGTCCAGCTACATCCATCATTCCACTTCACAACACACCAGACACTTGACAACTCATTAAAAATATATATAAAAATTAAAGTCAAGAGTGCATCCCAGGGAAGCCCTACTAATATTCTAACTCCACCTCTAATTTAAAAAATAATAAACAGCAAAATAATTACAAAATGCTTCTGGGAATAGAAGTTCTTCAGTAAAAAATTAAAAAAGGAAGGCAGGACAGCAGGTAGGCCTGCAAAACACTTTTAGCTGGATATTCTGCTTTTCAGGTCACAGGTAAGTACATTATTAATTCAGTCACTAGTGGGCTGGGCTGGGCAGCCTGAATAGGCAGCCACTAATTTGGGTTTGGTAAAGCCTTACTTTTGGGATGATCCAGTCTCTCCTTCGTAACTTGATCAAGCTGCAGTATCAGAGTGGTGAGATTGTTCTTCCCACGTCATGACCTAGAAGGCTGCTTCAGAACGTTTCCTGGCAGCTTTCCTCTCCCCACAGCATTCCCTCTTTGTTTCCACATACATCTGCAGAGAGCAGCTGTATCCCTTCCCAGCCTTTGTTTTACTATCGTGACAAGTCAAGCTCTCTCTTGCCCATCCCTGATGATCCCAGGCCTTTCATTTCCCTGTGGATTCACCCCTGCAGTCTCATCTTCTTCCAGCCAGGGATTCTCTTGACTATTTTGGTAAAAAATCACATTAGCGTTATTAAACAGCAGTTCATTGATGGACTAGAGCTTTATAGAAGAATGAGGAAGGACATGAGGAAAGGAGCAAGAGGAGGGTTTTCAGCATGTAAAAAATGCACAATTGTAGATGTTACAAAGAGCAAACAGGAAATGTATAGTAAGTTCCTGCCTCAAGAGTCGAGTTTTCCAGAGGGCTGAGGACTTCCTCCCAATTTCTTGGTCCTGGATTGTCTGTTCTGCTGTTTTCAGATACTCCCTCAACATCACTGGAACAAGCTTCTGACCTAAGTGCACTTAAGATTCCTAGTGAATGTTACCTTTCTTTAATAAAATAGCAAGTAAATAGCATTGAAAAAGTCATCTGAGGCAAATGGGTTCACGTCCTGCAGAGATCTACAAGGTGGAGAGCGATGAAAAAGGAAGAAATATCCTATGGAACAGCTAATGGAAGAAGAAAAAAAGTGATTTTAACTGTCTCTGAATGGTCAATGCTTTATCTTGGTATTTTTAAAATAAGCAGCAGTTCATGCTTTTTTCTGTCTCTTCTGTTCCTTCCAGTTCTTTCCCCTCCCCTTCTCTCTTATGCACCTATATATCACCATCTGCCTGTTCTCCAAATGTACTGGAGAAATGCAGTGCATTGAACAGAAAAAAAATACTAGTGAGAAAAATTGTTCACGGCATATCGGGACTTACCCACCTCGAGGGAAAACTTATGGGGTGGGCTGAAATGTTTAAATGTTTTGTACTATCAGAGCAGTCCAAAAATATCCTCTTGGATATTAGGACTTAGCAAATTCACCCTTGCAAGTGTTTTCTTGTGCACTCCATATTAGGCAGACCTAAGAGAGTCCCAGTGTCTGCAGCTCTCAAAGTTGCGGCACAGAAGACGTCACTGGCCTTCCTTTGGGTGGCTCGAATCTCCTGTTGACTGTCACTCTTACTTACTTAAGGAAGGAAAAGGGAAAAAAAAAAGGCTCTCCGTTCAAGGTTGCTCCATTTTTGGAATTGCTTGTAATGACCGTAATTCTAATGCTGCTTCTACCTTTAGGTATGCCATCTCTCCCTTAAAAATCCAAACCCTGTTTCACCAGGAAAAAACTGCAGAGCACCGGTACAAGGATCTTCTGCTCTCAGTGAATTTGCAGAGCAGGAGGATGCATGGATACATTCACTGCCAGAGAAAGGAAGCACCTCCCTCCCTCCCCCTGCAAAAAGCTATTTTTCGCAGGCCTTGTCATATCTTATCCCCAGGAAGAGGAGAGGGCTGTGCTACAAAGTCCTCAGAGTCATATTTGCTTCTGTTTTACTCTGTCCTTCACAGCACCACTAACAATGTATCAGCACAGTAGAGGGCCAGGCACACACACAGGCACAGCAGATTCCTCTAATGAAAACAAATCCTTGCTAGAGGAAGACAGAGTTTGCAGACCTGCCTCCTAAATCCCACTCCCACTGCAGTAATGTTTTCACCACTACTTTACATTTAGGGACATAAGGGTACTCAAAGCTCTAAAGCACATCATTTGTGCTGAACAGTTGCAGTACTTTGTCCAAAATAATTTGTGGTCCAAAATCCCACATGAATAAACGCATCTAGACATATAATTAGAATAAATAAGATTTTGCGCTTACAGTGTGTCTGTCATCTGAAAGTACGTGCAGATATTAATTAAGCTCCACAAACCCCAGATGAAGTAGATTAGTAGCTTCATCCCTGTTTTACAGAGGTTTAGAATAAAGTGTGACATAATCAGAGCCCAAAGTGCAGCAGGGCCGGCTGTGCCAGCGATGGTGAGAGCCAGGGCTCCACCTCCTCTCCAGCCTCTCCACTGAATTGCCTTCAATGGAAAATGACTGAGTTGCAGCTCTTTGCTCTTGGAAGAGAAAGGCACACCCTGTTGCACAACAGCAGCAAAGCCCTGGCCTGAAGTGCTTTGATAAATACCAGGAAACAAGTGCTTAGTTTGGGCAGAGAAACCTGGAGCTCGCTTGCTCTCCCATTTCCTTTGGGTGCTCTGCGTCTCTCTCCGAGGCACCAGGAGATCCCCCCCTGCAGCATCCCCCCCAGCCCTAACAGCACAGCTTGCGGCTGCTCAGGTCTGCAGGATATCCTACAGACAATATCTAAAGTACTTTAACATGCACTGCTGGTTCGTATTTTTCTGTTTCTATGGGTTTTCACTATAACTCATTAGCCACACCAGCCTAGCATCGCACAGACAGAATGTAATAAAAAACTGTAGCCAGTACATACCTTCAAACCTTAAAATAACCCTCTCTTGAAGCAGGTTTCACCTTCTGTTTCCCATTTTATGTCTGATGCCATACAAAAACATTTAAAGTAATGAACACTAAGTATATGTGTATTAAGGAAAGTATGACTAGTAAATCTTCAGTGGTTTTGTATGTTAAAGAATAGTTAAAAATTTATTTTGCACGCATGCAACTTACTGAAATTCTCGTTCTTATGACAGCACTTTCTTAAAGAATCCCCTTAAGTAGTAGCTGTGATAATGAAAACTATTCCTCAATATCACAAAGTAGTACAACTGTCCAATTCCTCAAAATTGCCCGGTCCTTAACTCTGCTTATTACCTATGCCTAAACAGGAACAAGGGGAGCAGCGTCTCACACAGCCAGGAAGAAGTTTCTCCAGAACAGACAAAACCAGGTCGTTGGCTGCGTCTCTCTAGATACAATTATCCACCTAATTACACTTAGGACAAATGCACAGTTGTCCTAACAACTGGAGGATGCATTTTAATTGTGATTTTCAATTCTCTGTACACAAATATAAAAAACCTGAGCAAGAAATGTCACTAGAAAATGGAAACAGACCTCAGCATACCTATCTACAAAATAGGCAACAAATTAGGTAAACTACAGACACAAAGCAGCCCCTTAGAAGATAAATTACTCTATTAATGTGAAAACTGTTCTCTTTTGTTCTCACATTTAAGCACAGAAAGCATTCTAATTTCAGTTCTCAAGATAGAAATGGTTTTAATTAGCATCTTAGCTACCTTACAAGACATACAGACCTTGGTATGATGGAGCCATGATAATTTACTCATGCAGAGAATTTGCCCTGTGATTTATACCATTACTTCATGGAAGCATGAAACAAATCCCCAAGGAAGTAATGCATGTCATCCTTGAAAATATTAAGCAATCAAGTCATGTTTTATTATGTGAATGGATGCCTTTGAAAACAAGGATGCATGCACCATACTGTGAGGTAAAATGAAATAAATGAACAGAAATAATTCATTTCCATGTACTAATCAGTAGAAACTATAGTCTTCAAATTATCCTGATGCTACCAAATGCGAGTCTGGAGACAATAGGTTGACTCGTCTACTAAAATGAACATGAAATTGCATCCTAAGTACACAATGAAGGCCAAATTAAACAGTCCAAGACCTTGCAAAGTCTTTTTCTTTTTCTTCAGCCTTTGAATCCCACTGAACAATTAAGAGCAGAAGATTTAAATAAAGCATCGCATAGTTTTTAAACGCTCAAATCTAATCAAGAGCAATGCACTTATCTTGGGCAAAAGGAACATAATCTATAAAAAAATCTGTTCTCATTCAAGCTCTTCAGCTTCTAGAATTACCAGCAGAGCAAGATTTGTGTTCTGCCAGCTAAAAGGATGTCTCTGGCATGCAAGATGAAGTGTGTATATATATCTACCTAGCAAAGACTAGATCTGCACTCTTGCTGGCTATGTTGTACTCACAGACTGGGACACTGACATCTCTGCAAGGACCTGAGGCAGGTGTTACACTGCTTATTGCTGTTATATGTAACCATGCATTTATCAGAGATGCTGACCATTTAGAAAATAAAATCCAATCCCTAGAGGCATAAGGAGATAGAAACAGAGCTCTGATTTAAAAACCAGGTTAATATAAAACAGTTGAAATAGAACACTGTTTCTAGTATTTCTATGAAAATGTATATAAATATAATTATGTGAGTCAAAGACCAAGGGATGGAGAGGGTTTTTTTAAACACTGAATCTACAACACTGCCTTTGAAGCTAAGTTATTTTTCTGTAAGTACATTATTTGCTCTAGCCTGTTCATCTTAAAAAGAACAGTAAGAAGTTCAGAGAGAGGTAACAGCAATAACGAAAGGATTGGAACTGGTTCAGTGACAGATACCTGCAAAATCAGTAATGGGAAGGGGATGAATAAGAATCAGCAGTAAGCTATGTCTTCCAAAAGTGAAAATAAGGTGCATCAGTGTGGCTAAGAAGAGTTGCATCAAGAACATAGAGAATTTGGCAGTTCTTTGTGCAGCAGAAAAGAGTCCTGTGGGTCTCCCTGCTGAAGGGTATCGTGGATGATGAAAGCTCTAACACAGGATCAAGACAGGCTCATGAAGGAGAAATCCACTGGGAATTACTATGCAAGTAGAATCTACCTCTACTTTGGGATGTCCCCAAGCTAAGTCCTAACCTTAGAAGTACCACACATGGTTGCCCTGGCCTCATTCTCTCCTAGGCATTCCTTTGCTGGTGGCAGTGAGAAGGAGTAGCTGAACCTCTGGCCTGACCTGATACAATCATGCCAAAGTTATGTTTAGTATCTACATGCAGAAAAAAATCCTGGTAATAGCTTCAGAATTCACTTTGATGGGGGGGATGGCTGGACAAAACACAGCTTTACAGAAAAGGACTTTGTGAGCTACAAGCTGGCCATGGGCCAGCAATGTGCCCTTGCAGCAAAGGCAGCTCACAGCTCCTGGGTTGCATTAGGAAAAGTGTTACCAAAAGATGGAGGGAGTTCATTCTGCCCCTCTACTCAGCACTGGTGAGGCCACACCTGCAGTACTGTGTCCAGTTCTGGGCTCTCCAGTACAAGGAAGACGTGGACATACTGAACAGAGTCCAGGCCAAGGAGCATCAAGATCATCAAGGGACTGGAGCATCTGTCATACAAGAAGAAGCTGAGAGCTGGGTCTGTAGCCTTGTAGAAGAGAGGGGAGACCTTATCAGTACAGTTATATATCTGATGGTCAGGTATAAAGAAGTGGAACCTCTTAGAACTTCTCAGGGATATCCCATGACTAGATGGTCACAAACTGAAACACAAGAAATTCCATTTAAACATTACTAAAATCTTTGTTTATTGTAAGGGTGATCAAACACTGGAAGAGATGGCACAGAAGTTGCTCCATCCTTGGAGATAGTCAAACCCCAACTGGACATGGTCCTGGTACCCTGCTCTAGCTGAACCTGTTAAGGAGGGAGTTGGAATTGAACTACAAGATCTCCCAAGATCCCTTCCAACCTCAACCATTCTGTGATTCTGGTATGTGGGTAATGCATCCCCAGCTGCATTTACCACAAAGAACTTCTCCCAAACAATAACCCGGCCTTCCTGTGGAAAGGCCACAATCTACACTCATCTTGGAAAATGAGGATCGCCAAACAGCCTACAGTCAATTTGTTGACCCAGCTTAGGTGACTGAAATCCAGTTTGTTTTTCCATCTTCAGTTGGAGAGTACTCTGTGACTGTGAACCCTTCCTGCATGGTTGCCAATCTTATGTTTCTTGGCGCAGATGACAGCCAAAGAAGAACTCTCATGATTAGCACAACCTCTGCTAGCTGTATATTCTCTTTGATTTCATTATGGATGAAATCAAAAATGTGTTCACAAGATTGTGTTTTCCACCCATTCATGTGGTCACAACAAAACACATTATGAACCAGGACGTATTATGAACAAAACCCAATGCATTGTTCACTTTATTTTGCTATCAAGGATAGAATGAGGTAGTGCAGTCAGCTACACGGCATTCTGATACCAACCTAATTGCCCTGCCCCAACCCTCAAGAGCAGTAAGGAATCATTACAGTTTTCCACTGCATTCAGTATATCCAAGTATGAGTCAAGCAATTTTTTTTGCTTTGTTTTGATGCTATTTTTTATTGTTTTCATCAAATCAGGCAGAGTGCTGGAGATGAGGGTGTCCATTTCCTTCCCTTTTAAATAGATGATTCTTTCTCTTCTTCCCTGAACTAGAACATGTTGAGAATTGCTGTGACTTGACAAAGTGCTATGTGAAATGCATGCTGGGCAGGAGTCTTCCAAATATCTCAGTTGCAATATTACATATAGAGCTTTCAGACTCAAATCCAACATGCTAGCATTGATTTTCTCCTCCTCTGAATCCAAAGTGAGAATGGTACTGAATGCACTGTGGCTGGGAATTACCAAATTTCAGTGTCTTTCTCTAGTTACAAACAGGTAGGTGGATTTGTGTGTTGCTTTAAAGGGAGGTGGCATCTGCCCAAGCTTATGTTATATTTTCTGACTTGGTTGGGCACATGTCAGTTTTGTTATCACCATCCCAAAGCTGTGTATTGCATGATGTTATATAACCAAATTTGGTACATACTGAAAGAAGTAAGCCATAGTTATTTGGTTGCAAAAATGTGCTGTCAGAGGTCACAGTGTAAGAGAAGGAGATATGGACTAAGCCCTTGTTTCTGGACCAGAAAAGACACTTGCTCAGTAGAAACTCCATCAGCCCCCAGGAGGGAGAAATGCTCTATGACCCTTGCAAGCAGGCCCTAGAAGGAGCCTGTGAAAGGGAAGAAGAAATAAACAGAGCTGCTCTAGTAAAGGAAGGGATGACAGAAATTTTTGAGATGGAATCAGAAGCAATGTGGAAAAAGAACCCTAACAAGTTGTATTTATTAAAGAAACTATGGTCTAACAGGATGTACAGTTTTTAGGGGCCAACCCAAGCTAGTTGTTTCTGGCAGCAAACAGCTATGTAACCAAAGGAGTTGCTGCTCACCTCACCAGGATTATGCTTCAAATAGCCCCAAAAACTGATTCTGTGTGTCTTTTTCAAATGAAAACAAAATTCCTCAAAAAATATATTTCCTCAGATTAAGTATCAGCCAGTAGTAGTGACTCTGTAAAGGCCAGCGGTGAATTCCTGATACAAGCTTAAGGACTCTGTGACACCACTCAGAGACTGCAAGTGTTACAGGAAGCAGCACAGCTGTGTGGCATTTTTGAAGTGTCTGTGGTTTCCTAACCACAGCGTTGGACATCAAGTGCCACAGGATGAAGCAGAGCATGGCACCTGTCCCCTGGGATGTGCCTGGCACTGCAGTGCTGCTGCATGGGGCTGTTCTGCCATGCAGCAGCGTGCTTTATATGGAAAGCATGCTGATTTTACAGCTATTGTAAACACCCTACAGTCACAGCAAAACCCAGCCATTTTCAGCTGTGCAGAGAAACAGTGTGTATTATGGTGGCAACTCTACTCCGTGTAAAGGTGAAGTTACTGACACCCAATGGACTCACTCATTGTGAGATCTGTGCCCTTCATTTGAAGGCAGCAACACTCTTCAGGCTGGAATTTTCCAAATATAGCTTTGACAACCCAGTTCCAAGAGCCCAGGGGAAGACACATGACTACTTTGCTAATTGATGCTGATACACCTGGGAGGCTCGGCACTGTCTACAGCAGAGTTTTCCTTTAAAGTGGACTAGGTCAGTTGGATGGCAATTATACCAAGTCAAACAGTAATTCTCACAACCAGATCCTCTTTCTCTAAATTACTACTTATCCACAACACTACTACTAGAATGAGAAAACAATGTATCCATATTGGGGGGACCAGCATTGAAACATATGTGAATTTAATTCCATCTGCCTGTGTATGTGTCTTGCATCATTTCAAACCCCTTGGAACCAGCTCATAATCTAGTTTTCCCTCTTGCATAATCTAAGACATATATTTCTCTCTGGTAGGGGACTGAACATACTGTGCTCAAGAACTTGTATTTTTAATAAAAGTACAGCTAGTACTTGGCTAATACATACATTTCAGAAAGACATTCAGTTTTCTTCTGATGGCCTCGAGGAGACTCAGAATTTACCACTTGTCACATTATGTCCTCAACTGTATAAACCCAGTCTTAAGTTCTCCATGGGGACAGTGTCTCATTCAGTACACAGGACAAAATCACTTAGCTAGCAGCCATTCAATATTTTATTTTCACCCTTTTTATTTGATGTATAGCCCTAAAAGCCTTGTTTACTGCACATTATTCCAGCTCTGTTCTGAAGGCAGAATGATTAATTTCTTTACAGACTTTTCTATAGTGCTCATCAGATGCTTCTAACTTGTTATGTGCAATTTCCTAGCTTTTGGAAAAGCACACAAAGGAATGCCATTATGTGGCACCATATAACTACTGCCATGATTCATATCAGCAGGGATAGACCAGACCTTTGCTGTCTTAGCTAACAGGTGTGAGCCACAGGCTGCCAGCAGGGCCAAGTTAAAGGAGGTGAGGTACAGGCTTAAACAAGGGATTTTCACTGGTATCTGCTGGCACCAGGATGAGAAGATTCAGAATCTTAAGGAGACTGAAGGACATGGAATGGAAGTATTCTTACAGGTTCCTGCTCCTTTGTCATTCTCCTAAGACTGACCCCTTTAATTCATCCTTTCCAGCATGCCTACCCCTCCATCCATATGTCTTCTTACCTACCCAGTCTTATCCAGTGTTATCTATCTTATCCTATTTCCTATCTATCTGTATTTCTCTCACTTTCTCAGTTTCTTTCCTCTTCCCTACTAGCTTACAGACTGAGTCTCTGCCCCCAAATTTCTCATCTCACTGTCTTTTTCAGCTCTTCTAAATTTTACATCCATCCCTTGACTAAAACATCATCACAGACTGGAAGGGACCCACAAGGATCATCAGGACCATCTCTTGGTCTCATGCAAGACAGCCCCAAGAGTCACACCATGTGCCTGAGAGTGCTGTCCAAACGCTTCCTGAACTCTGTCAGGCTTGGTGCTGTGACCACTTCTCTGGGATGTCCATTCCAGTGCTCAACCACCCTCTGGGTGGGGAATCTTTACCTAATATCCACCTCAACCCTCCCTAACACAACTTCAGGGCTTCCCTCAGGTCCTGTCACTGATCAGCAGAGAGTAGAGATCAGTGCCTGCCTCTCTTCTTTCCCTCACAAGAAAGGTGTAGCTGTAATGAGATCTTCCCTCAGTCTCCTCTTCCCCCAGGCTGAACAGACCAAGTAACCTCAGTTGCTCCTCACACAGCTTCACCATCTTTGTTTCCCTCCTTTGGACACTCTCTAATAGTTTAATATCCTTATATTGTATATCCCAGGCCTGCCCCCAGCCCTGGAGGTGAGGCTGCCCCAGCTCAGAGCAGGGCAGGACAATCCCCTCCCTTGCCTGGCTGGTGATGCTGTGCCTGATGCCCCCAGGGTATGGCTGCCCTTCCCTTCCTGGCTGCCAGGGCACTGCAGACTCAGATTCACTTGCCATTGACCTGGACCTCCAGGTCCCTTTCCACGAACTGCTTTCCAGCCTCTTATGCCCCACGCTGTAAGCACACCCAGGGTGGCCCTGGGACAGGTGCCCTTATGACCCCAGGTTGGCTGTGACCAATAACTGCACTGTTTTTCAGGTGTTTTTCAATACCTCCCCAAGTAATGTCAATAATTTTACCAGTCACTGAAGTGAGACTGACAGGCCTTTAGTTACAAGGGTCATTCTCCTCGCACTTCTTGAAAATTACTGGAGCTTGATAGGAATAAGCATTCACAGACTCCTTAGAACTTTCAGAAATACTTACCTACTAAGCATATATATGTGTTTTTTAAAGGTTGCAACTTGGATAATCTAGGAAAAATTATGGTAAAAAGCACATTCATATGTTACCCGTTCCTGACAAAACCTGGAGACACTAAGGCACAGTAAAGAAGATATTGCAGAAGCTTTTAAGGTCTCTTCTTTAGCCTCCTTTTCAGAAAGAGCAAAGCCATGTTGGGATGACATTTTCTGAAGTAAACTGGGCCAGAACATCTGAGATGTGCAGCTTGGAAACTTATATTCCAAGTTACTATAGTCTCAGAAAATTGCAAGCAACTGAAATGTGAAGACACAGAATGTGGTTATGTCCATAAAATAAGACAAAAATGAGAGCATGTTGGCATCTAATTTGATGGCTTGTCTGGTATCAGCAACTTCTCTTAAATTATGATAGAGCAAAGAACATCACTCCACTTAGCTAGGCTTTTACTGAGTGAGATTGTAAGGGCTGTATTACAACAACAAAGTAATATTATTGCCCCATATAAGCCTGACATGTGCATAGCAGTCTTGTAATGTTCTCCTGACATGCCCCAGCTATTCATTTGCTATTTCTGTACTGAACATTCAGTATTACCAAATGTCTTGCCCTTTGCCTGTAGGTTCTACTATCTTCTTTAATTGTAACTTCATTTAATATTTGATCTCTTGTACACTGACATCCCTTCAGTTCTGGAGTTGCCAGCAAACCTCATCAGGACCAAATTTATGCCAAGAGATACAAGTATGCTAAAAAAGACACTAAGTAGTCACATGGATATAGAATTCCTGTAAAAATTAATTTAGTCAAGACAAACTTCTAAAATCCCTGAGAGACCTGGTAAGGACTACAGTTAACAAGACACACCATTGATAAAATATGATTAACTGTTCTGACTTCACAAAAGAAATAGGTTTTAGTCTTCCACAAAGCTCCCTGTATAATTATTATTGTTATTAAGCTCTAGGCCTTGTGTCTGGAAAACAATTTGTTTTGGGCTTGTGTCACAGCAAAAGAATACTTGCTGGACTGGAGTGTTACCAAAAAAAACCCATAAATGTGGAGTCACTCTCCCTACAAAAGGCTGGAATTAAGCTGCAGCTTACAACAGTAAAATTAATTTTATTGTAAGCTCATAGTTTATCTTGATTTTAGCAGACACAAGAAACCAGCCCAAGTCTTACAAACCCTCTATCTATGTATCTATCATCTATCTATCTATCTATCTATCTATCTATCTATCTATCTATCTATCTATCTATCTATCTATCTTCAGTTACTTAGTTCAGATCTTTCAAACATCAGTGTACTGCTTATTTAAAATGCATAACAGTTGGTAGGAAAAGCAGCAAAGACAAAGCAGTGAACTGACTTCCAAAAGTATCAGCCTTTGTCAATTAAAATATTTACTTTTGACACAAGTCCTAATTTGTTAAAAACATTCAATCCAGTCTTAAAATAGAGGTTCAAACTACCCAATTTATTCTTGGAACAGTCACTTGCTCTCAGGATTAGGAAGACAATGGCATCCAGAGCAAGCATGAGCCCTCTCCCCTCTTATTACAGTTAATCAGGAACATAAATACTATAATGGAGCTGAGCCCCTGCAAACTCACCAGGCTGTGCATAATTTCCACTCCAGCTGGATTCACTGTGAGTGCTTCATCATACAATTGCTTAGCCTCCTCCAAATTGCCTTTCATTTCTGCAAGCCTCCCACGCATGTACAGTACAGCATGAGATGTGGGGAAAAGACTAGCTGCCTCCTGGGTACAAAAGCTCGCTTCTTTGAGATGTTGCTGTTCCAAGAAGAGTTCAGCTGAAGGAAAAACAAAACATCAAGCCATAAAAATAAAGCAAAAACACCCTGCCATTAGATGAAATGAAGCAGAGACCTTTCTTCATATTAATTATATATCATCTGCCTTAAGCATATTAAAAGATGAGGCCATGATCCTGCACAATGCTTGGTACTATGGTTAGTGTTTATTATCACAACTGGATTAATTGAATTTCTCTTATCCTAATGCTAAGGGATCTATACAGATGTTCATGGACACCTTTGGGTGGTGTCCTAACAGAGGCCTTAAGGATTCCTCCACTAGAAAAGTAAATAGTGCTGAACTGAACCCTAAGGAAGCTATTTGGAGTCATCACAGTATTGTATTTCCAAATAATCTGGGGGGAAAAAAAAGAACAGAATAAGCTATCACTGTCTACTGAGAAATGAAGAAATGTCAGAGTCATAGGACATATCTAAGCTAGACACTAGATAACTTACTTGGTATTTTCGCATTTTAAAAATAATTGAAAGTGTTTTTCTCTGTTTATTTGGCAAATTTATGTGACAACTGTCTCTTAATTTTTCAGAGACTGTTAAAATCAAAAGGCTCTTATAATATAGACTTATTTATATTGTGTATTCACCCATTTACATCCTCATACATGAAAAACAAAATACAGCACTTGGAAGAAGACTGCTCATTTACCTTCTTGAACCATCAGCAACTATCTTAGTGGTTTTCTTCGAAAAAATATGTAGCAGGTATACTTACATGTTTGAATGTCAACTTGTCAATAAAATAATTTCTCATTATAAATTTCATAACATATCTCACGGTTGAACTTTTACATTTCTTAGGATTTAAACTGGATGATTGTGGTGTTGGACTGGATAACTGTTGTAGGTGCCTTCCAACTGAAATATTCTATTCTAATTCTAGATTTATTGGACATTAAATTCTTTCAAAAGATCAAAAGTGATACTCAGTTTTCACTGCCTCATGTAATTGAAAAGGGAAACTCTTTTTACATATATACATATACACATATACATAAGCATGTATGTAGATAAAATAATTCCCTTCATATAGCAGGCATTGCTCTTTGCTCCATAATCTGTGTTCAACATGTTCTTACTGCAAAAACTCAGTGTCTCTCTCTTTTTTTTTAAACTGATGTCATGCAATAAGTATTGACAGTTCAAGAGTCCAATTCAAAATTACTAATTCAGGCTCCAGATTTAGAAAAACTCTTCTGAAATGAGACACAACCTTACATGTCCTGGCTTTTTAAGGCAGTGAGTATTCTCAGGAAGTCTCTGTGAAGGGGGAAATTAGAGTGAAAATTCCTCTTGAATAGCTTTGAACAAAACACTGGGAGACCCAGACACCTGTGGGGACTTGGCATGGTGATGTGGAGCTTGCCAGACGTGTGCAGGGAAACATCGCAAAGGCACTCCCCTGCTGACCACAGGAAGGCTCCACCTTGGCCTATCTGACATGAGACTGGGATCACAAATGGCCTTGCTACTGGCACACCAAAAACGATTCTGTAGTGAAGTGATAGCATGGCTGAATACCCTTCCATTTCTGAGGTGACCCTCCTAGAAGAAGGGTGAGACACTGTCAAGAAAATGCTTGAATATTTCTCAGCCATCCCTAGGTTGTGGTACAAGATAAATGTCATTCTCCAAGGCTGTCAACATGAGCAAAATATTAGTTCCTTCAGAAGAGTTATACTCTTTCAGAATGACTCATATGCATTTCTTTCTGGTTAATCATAAAATCTCTGCATGCATCCCTACCCTTGGCTCCAAGCGGCTGCAGCTATCTATAATATCAGAAAGCAAGGCCATATACCTTGTCAAACCAAATATGTGCACAGCCTTATGCAAAATTTGGAGAGAGGACAGTATTCTCCTTGCACTTCCAAGGAACAGAGCATTTTCCTGCCAAGTTCTGCATAGCAGCTGATGCCATGTACATGGCATTAATGAACCTGGGGATTTGCAAAGTGACGATTCACAGCCTGAAGACGAACACTCCATCCCCAAAGTTTGCACAAACTTAGCAGCACAAAAGAAGGGGTGAAATCCTGGCACTGTTTGAAGTCAGAAGTTCTGGATACTGCCATACTAAAGCTCTATTAGCAGCTAAGAGCATCATGTGCCTTGTTTCATTTCAGAACAGAACTGGGAGCAAGTGGGTTTAGATGTGAAATCATGCATGGCCAGTGTTTCAATGCATGCAGCAAAACAGAGAGTACTTATTCTTCCTACGGTGCCTGTAAATCTTCTTCAGTAATAATAATTATTTAGAGGAAGTGCAGCAACACAGAAGCTAAATAAGAAGTACAAATTGTATTTTATGGTATGGTAATGTGGCATATTAAAGTTCAGTCCGTTTCTTTGCAGGCTCAATAGTCAATAAAAATGATTTAATGGTGTGGGAGGCCTAATTTGCATAAAAAAGAATGGGAGGGGTGCCTTTTGGTTATGAAAGGAAAGGAGTGCTAGAATTTTTAGCTACCCAGCTAAAAATAGACATTAAAGGACATAATTTAGGCCTGTATTAAAATGTGTTTTCTGTAAACTCATTTTTCACTTCTATTACACACTCATTTTATTTACAGATTAACAAGATACGCTTATGTAACATGGAATGAAAACACAGCTAGAGGCAGAAATTAAACCCAAAAAACAAGGACCTATTAAATTTACCATGGTAAAACCCTCAGTGGTACTGGAAGTAATGAAACACCTGCTTTCATGTTACCTGGGTTAGCAGCTTCCTGAGCATTGGATTAATCAGCCTATCTCCTTATATAACCTAATTTTGCTGTAAATAACATCTAACTAAATTAGCAGCTCTTGTGAGGAAGTTCTGTGACAGAGACTTGGCATCCAGTTCCACTACAAAGCAGAGAAAACCTTCTCATGCTGACACAGGTATCTAATATCTGTAATTCTTATCCTGTGAAAGGGTCAATGCTTCAGGGAAACCATTTATGCACCTCTCATTATTGTACTAGACTGTTCTTGGTACTGACACTCTTCAGAGCTTTGAATCTAAAGCCAAGCTTCCTTGCTGTCTGTCACTTAACACCATCTCCATAAAAACTTAGATAAATTTACAAATTTACATTCTGTTTCTACCTAAAAGCTCTCTGAATGCTACTGAACAGAGAGATGATGATTCTGGATGCACCACTCTTCTATTATTCTCTCTGGAGTAGACAGAAACTCTGAGTGTGAATGACATTAGGGAATATTTCAGCACTCTCACCTACAGGTAAGAGACAGTGCACTGCATGGATGGGCCAAGACAGGGGCAATCATTCACTCTCCTTTCATTTGGTTACTGAAGCCTGTGCCTGCACTGAGCCCATGAACAGCTGACTTGACGGTTCAGCCTAGCACGATTCATTCCTTTCTCAGATCCACTTTATGTTTGCCATTCGTGCTCTCCTGCAGTACTGTCCAACCTACTCTGCTGTTCTTCCAAACAACTGCTGTCTTGTAGCTATGGCCTCCTCTGTCTGGACTTGCAACTGGACTGATGCACCCCTTTTAATGCTGGACCCAGCCCCTGAGAGCAGCACACCTCTGCACTGAGATTATTATTAACTTCTACTACAACCTCCTAGTTCTTTCAGTTATTTCTGCTAGCATTTAAGCTCATCTACAGTGAAGATCCTTAAAAAGGTGAAAATTGACAGAAGCATATAATCAACTTGCTCTCCAAAGAAGTCTAACAAATGCACAGACCAAGAGCAATTTCCAGAACACTGACAAAGCTGGGTGTCCTACAGTCAGCCTTTTTACTCTGTATAAGATAAAACTATTTGCAGAGTTCTGTTAGGGAGTCCATCAGGGGTGTAACAACAGTGTAATCCAGATATGTCTGCATCACACTGTTGTCTGAGAAACAGAACTGCTCAACATCACCTTGAACACTGACTCTATTCCCCATTTCAAAGCAGTGTCAAGAGTGATAGTGCTTGTCACTGCAGCAACAATTTTAATTCTAGCCTAAAGAAATCAAACATTTGAAATGTTCTTCTGCAATGTGAACAACAGAAGAGTTAAAATTTCCTTACTTGTGAATCACATTTGGTGTTATCCAAGAGGCAGCACTTAACTCCCACAAAGTAGATTGCTCCACATCACTTGGTTGTGTGTGCCTGATGCATCTCAAGTACTCTACTCTTGTTCCTCCCAAAAATGTTACTGCATAGTGACACGGCCAGGGGAACAGCCAAATGACTAGCAGGATGTACAGTGCAGAGCAGCCCTTCACACTTAAGAAGGTGAGAGCATTGGTGAGGATGTGCTGGAAGGTGGTTTCTGTTCCACATCATCTGACTTCAGGAGTTATTAATGCTTGTTACTGCAGGAGCCCTTAGCCACCTGGAAAGACCCACTCTGAGACAGCTCTGCCATCAGCAGTGACTACTGAGATATTACTACGACAAAGAATTCCCCTACTGCCTTTCCTTGCTGGCAGGTGAGGTTAGTCATTGTTCCATGCTATCACACCACCCTACATGCAGTAGCTTGACAATTCGTGGCAGATTAGACAGAAGATTCCTCAAGGCATATCCTGACTACAATAATTTCATTTGATGCAAACGTTTGATAGAGAAATGAAGTACAGAAACTGAGGCTTGTTCCCATACACCTGAGCTCAGCCACTTGCTCTTCTGAATGACTCAACAGATTTACATCCTCTCTTTGCATGCAAACTGAATTCCAGGGACTGGCTTAAAATTCCCAAGCTTCAGGTCTCACAGTGCCTGAAATGACCACATTTCTTGATTTACAAATGCAGCATTAGAGTGAAAGCTTTTGGAAGCAGCACAGAAGTGTCACAAGCTACCTTCTATATAAATGCTGCAGTCAAAACATGACTAACAGTCCAGTCAAGTATAAATTCCTATTTTCTGTCTCTGACATGAACAAATGTCCTGCCTCCTTCTTCACGACTGCATGTATTTTATCACTTGTCCAAACTTACTGAGCAGCTGAGGAAATGCTCAGTACTGTGGTATTGAGGTACCCTCAGTCAGACTCTAGCACTGCAACAGGTTTCTCTCCATCTCTTGGCAAATTTTCTACAGAATGCTTAACAAAAGGCATTGGTAGCTGCTGCCTGTTTCCTTCACAAGTGAGTGTTCAAGACAGATGTGAATGTTTGCATGTCCCACATTTTGAGAAATGGTATGTGCTCTTTGAAGACTATCCATGCCGAAGAACTACCAGTCCACAAAGGGTCATATCCCGCTCCAACAATGAGAAACATCCAGAAGCTCAGGAATGTAGGAGGCAATCCCAAATGCCTTGTACTGACATAAGGCTGCAAGAACCCTTTTGACTTTTTAAATTCATTGTTGACAGAAAATAAACCAAGCTGGAGAGTATAGAACAAAACTTATTAATCCCTTATGAGGATGTTCAGATGCAGAGAAATGGGGAATTTGATGGTCTTTAGTCTCTACCAAAAGTCTAGAAAAGAGCTTGCTACGCCAGGAGGCTCAGCAGAACTACTGCTGGCTTCTTAACTTCATTTCAAAGGGGACAAAACCAGCTCACTTTACCATTTCTATCACCAATTGAAGTACTCCTAATCCCTCCTAGCAAGTAAATACTGCAGGGGAGCCATTTTCTCCTCAGAAATGGAAGTGTAATAAAAGACTCTCCTGATCCCTCACACCAGGCTCCAGCTTTTCACAGTGCCTTGTGTCACTGCAGAGAGACACAAAAATTAGCAGCATTTATGGAGCTCAACAACTCAAGCAATGAATTGGGAAGTTCTAAACTTGAAATTCTAAACAATTTGAAAGCACTTAAAAAAAGAAAGAAAAGTACTACAACTGGTTCAACAACCAGTGCTGCATTACAGGACAGTATCTGATCCAGTTATTCTGGCAGTATCAATGTCTCCCACACCTGATTAACACCTTTTATATCAGACCTAAGAGCTTGCAGGGGTTTAGGTCTGCTAAGAGCTTGGAGAAGGAAGAACCCTGAAGTGCCCATGTGCAGGCTGTGCAACCACAGGTTGTGCTGGGAGAGCAGAGGGGCAGCAGGGAGGGCCTGGCTGCACCTTTGGCTGCTGCCAGGATCCAGCTGCACAGCTGCAGACCAGCGTGCTGGAGACTTCAGCCCCCTGGCTCCGACAACATTTTCTCGTGGAACAAAGTCCATCTCCTCCTCCACAGCTTTTTCCCAGGAACCGGCCCATATGGAATAAAATAAATAAATCACAAGTGTTTTGCAAAGGGGAAAAAAAAAGGTTCCTGCTGTACATAACTCGGGGGAGCAGATGTTTTTCCATTAGCTCACTGTTCTCTGCTGCACTGGTTCTCTTTGCATTTCTTGTTTGTAGCATGTTCAGTATAAACTATTTTTCCTAGGTTAAACTTTAGCATGTTACTGAGACAGCAGGTAGCCCACTGCAGCCCCACTGTGAGTACACAGAATAGTATCCTCAGCATTCTTCTCTAAACGCTCCTTTAAATTAGCCTTAGGGTCTACCTGGTGAAGTTCACAGGCTAAGCTTAGCAGGCATTTAGCCAAACTTAGATCAAATTACCAGACCTACTTTGCTGTGAGTGGCCATATTTGGTAAAGTATTGGGTTAGTCAAGAAGCTAAATTGTCAGATATAAACTACTAGTAAAGACAAACAAAGTGGACCTTGTAGTTAAAAGTAAAGCTTAAAATAATACAGTAACAGGAGCTAGAATATTAGAACTCTTATTAAAACTAGCTTTTAGCATTCTAAAATGCTCTGTATAAATAGAGCATACGGTTATTACTGCCTGGAAATATAATCACACATACTTCAGATAAGAAATCATTCCAGTTACCCAAAGAGCTTAGAACTATTAACACTATTTCTTTCCAATACTGACATGCTTTGCTCTCTGGGTCAAAAGCGATCTTATAAAAATGCCAAATGAAGGTAAATTTTGGTCATAAATTTGAATGATTTCAAGTATATTTTCTTTAGCCAAACAGCATGACTTTATTTTCTAAACAAAAAGGAGGAGTACTGGCATGACTGTTAGAAATATTAGCACTAGTCATCTGTAGGATTCCCCTTGCAGCTCTTCCTGCAGGAAGAGGGAGGAGTTAAGCTTTACCAGTGCCACTGGAGTTCCTTGCCTCTTCTCAAACTTGAATTCAAGCTCTCAGCCATGAAAAGTAGAACAAAGAAGAGAAATGAGCATAAGGATTACATAATGACCACCTCTCCTGGAGCTGCACCACCACAGCATGTGCACTGTTCCTAAGTACTCCCTGAAATGAGCTGTTTCTCAGACATGGGGCCAAGAATAATGTTTAGGCTCATAAATGTTAAAGTGTTCTGAGATGACTCTTTTTAACCAGCCATTACATTCAAGAGGACTAGGGGGGTTATTGTTAAAAGGGATCAGAAAAGCTGTGTTAACAATCTTTGCTGCAGAACACCTGGAAATAGAATATGCCTGTTAGTATTCCAAGCATGCCTGCTGCAGGGGATGTCTCTAGTCTTTGAGGACAGCACACTACTCTTCCAGAGCTGTGAAGAAAACAGGAAGCTATGGAAGCCCACTAAGGAAATGTGTCGAGTTCTGTGCTGCAGATGACTGTACTCCCAGGTGGTCCTGTAAGAGACGGCTGGACATGAGATTAACAGTTAGAATTCTCAGTTTTATTTTGAAGCCTCAAAGAGAAAAGGACTCTTTCTAGAAACCACAGATCCATCAACAGCTCCCTGTTTACAGGAGGCTACAAAAAATTAGCTTGCCAAAGATCAGTAGGCATTGCTGCAGGGAAAGACAAGGTACAGCATCTGTCACAGTGCAACACATTTTGATTTAGCAGCTGCACATCCAAAGATGGTGCTTTACTGATTTCCCTACAAAACTATGCTGGTCACAAACCCAGAAAAGTTACAGATAAAACCACTAAGTGTATGGTCCCTTATGGGTGAAACAAGTAGCTTTATCACAGCACGAAAGGGATTAACTATTTGCACAGGGTTCACAGCCTTCCCTTCAGCCACTGTTAAGGGAACACACATATTCTCATAAGCTAATTGTGAAACCCATTAGAGAAAAAGAGGTCTCCAGCTTGGAGGGACTGAGGACCCTTCTGTACAAGACAGGAACTCCTACTGCAGCAGCAGGATGATACAGTAAGGATTCCCCTATGTAAGCATCACTGGATAGCTTCCACCCCCTAACAGTCCCTTTTGCAATTATTTGTGCTAGCTTTTTGGCCTGGCCTGGTTGCTGGAGGGCTGTAAGAGCAGCCCCATATAGCTGTGGGATAGCTGGTTTTGTGTGCCTCTTCCCAATCTCACTGCACAAAGTTCTAACTGGACCAGCTGGCTGGTACCATTAACTTTCATGCCCTGGGATATGAGGAGGCATGGCAACTGTAATGGCTCTAATGGAATCCAGACACGATTGCAACCTGGCACTCTCAATCCATACTCGTGCACAGAGACACGGCCAGCTGTGTCCTGTGAGCGTCTGAGGACAGATGCTTTGTTATAAATTTACTGTAGTATGAGGTTAGGAAATTGTAATAACTTTATCTACAGATTTATGAGTCATGTTAAGAAGGTCGAAGTGTTAATGACAACAAAAACAACAACACACGAGCCACTTCCCAAAGGCGGATTAACATTTTTTCCCTTTGGAGACAGGACACTGAGGTATGAAGAAGTTAGGCAATTTGCCTGGAGTCACAAGATGAGTCACTGATTGAAAAAGGACGTGTCCAAGCTAAATCTGATAAAAATCTACAGCATACTGATGCAGGCCTTCCATGAATATCAAGTGACTCCATATGCAGGCATCAGAATGTTACACTAATTGCCTGTTGCTTTCCACAGCCATTAATTTTGGGGTGAGCTGTAATGCAAAACCACCTGACTACCTCAACTTCCTCTATCCATGCATTTCTGTTTAATTTGTTGTCTATGAAACATCTCTGTTTTGGAAGTTACTTCTTACAAGTATACGTGTTCCTCCTTTGAGATAGGAAGGATCCTAGTAGTGAAGGTCAGTGACACCCTTTGGATTATTCCCTTCACTAAGCTCAGGGTAAGGTCAACCCACTTCCAAGAAGTCCTCTAATTATTCAGGCACTGTGCCCTTCTCCACAGAGAGTAGACTACCCCAAAATACTGCAGCTCTCTTCATCCCTCAGGATACCAGAATGCTGCAGCTTGCACACTATTGTGAGAAGAGAATGGCCAGTACCTCAGCAGGAGCTCATTAAGCTGCATCCATAACAATAACTGACTCCAGTAATGAAATTACAAAGCAGTCACAGCACATGTTTTCAAAATATCAATCCTGAATCGAGCCCAGCTAAAAGTAAGCATAAAGCAAAACAAAGGCTTAAAAATTGTAAGAGGGAAAAGTTACAGTTTGTAAAAAAAATTCTATCTAAAAGAATTAATTAACACCTTTCAGAAAGGCACTCTATTCCCACTGAAAAGCAATCACAGCAATTCACAGCAAGCACTAGGTCTTTACTGCTTTTGTCTTCTCAGACAGCAGCAAAAATGTAAACTGCCTAGAGCTTTCTGCAGGATGATGGACAACAGACACCTGACTTCTCATCATAATAAACTCCATTTATTTTGCTCCCCACCAGCCTTCTCTGCAGCCTTAAATCAGGAGTATAAACTGAATAAAGCAAAATCTTGTTGGTGATTTTGAAGCCCACAGCACATCACTGAAATTTACATCCACACAAGTCATTAAGGTGAACACATGTGATTAACTTAAAGGATGATGCATTCTGCAAGGTGACTTATTTTGTTAATATTAATGAAGTTGTAGCAAAAACAATGTCATATATTTTGTTCTAGAACTAAAGTCTAATTGGCAGGAAATTACCCACAAAAGCAGCTATGAAAATCATTGCTGAGAAGTAGGGTGAGACTGCCAGGTCTTATGTGACAACTGTCAACTGCATAGATTAGAAAAATGAGAATTTGAAAGGTTCCCCTGCACGAAGAATAGAAAACTATCAGCAGCTTTCCAGGGGGTTCTGCTTTTCTTTCTTCATTGCAAATGGTGAGACATCTAATAAGCAATCACAGCACTTAAAGGTAATTTCAAGTGCACAACTGTGGGCCCAGTTACAGCAGAAAAACTGTGTCTCCTGAAAACAAAATTACAGAGTTGGAACTCTATAGTTCTGAAACACTGGAATGCAAACAGCAGAATGTGCTGGGCAACTCTGCTCCTCAAATGTCCTTCATAAAACCCCTCCATGGGTTTGGAGATCACTTGTGGGTAGTAGTCTCTCCTCACTGGTTTCCCTGATATGCTCTCTTGCAGCATCTTTGGATCAGTGTCTCAAACTGATACTCAACCTAGAAGACCTTGGGAGGTTGAAACAGTCAAGGAGAGAGTGGAGAACATGCTCCAATAATTTTCATTTAAACCTCAGCAAAGACTGGAATGCTTAAATCACACTTAAGATGTGATTGGCCCAGTCTTACTGCAGGGAAACATTTAGTAAAAGGAGAATGGAAATAATTGTCCTTATGAATTATCATTTGTTAATGAAGAACTACCTACCCTCTTTTTCAAAAAGCATATTACAGTGATGACTAAAGCTTTCTGTGTGTTTTGGAAAAACAAAAGTGAGCTGAAAAATCACACTACTACAGTATTTTTTTGGGTCAAAATCAAATAAGTGGTGTTTCAAAAACCATCTGGGATAGACAGGCAGATTTTCTGCTGGAATAGAGTAATTTTCAACTAATTACTTCAATTACTCTATTACTACTTCTGTGATTTGATTCACCACTGGAGGGAAAGCGGAACTCCAGGTAGCTCAGGACTTACCAGCTTGTAGCCAAATTTGTTCAAGAGTTGTCCACAGTTTCACAGGTCCCTGCTTCATTGTGCTACTCTGCATAGTTATTTCAGACATGGCCTGTTCCAGTCTTGATGCAGCAAGGGAAGAGGCTCGTTGTGATCCTATGAACCAAACAAACAATAATGTACTTTATACTTATTTACGCTATTTCTTTGACTTGTTAAAGCAGCAGGTCTGATCCTCCAATCACTGCATTGGTTTTATGTAATAAGAACTCTGCTGAATTCTGGCATAACAAACTGGAGAAGCATGTTTTATAAAAGGTTAATTTACTGAAAAAAAATCCCACTAAATTATCCAAGGGCTGCAGCTCAAACAAGCAAATTAAGAGAGAGACAGTAATTTTATAAAGGTCTGCTTAGCATTCATCAAGGAAGCAACCCTATTTTGCTTGTTTGGGAAGCAGAAGTCTAGCATCAAATATTTTCCACAAATACCCATTTTATAGGCACAGTCATCATACAATTACAGAATGTGCCCACTAAGGTAAAAAATTCATACAGCATTACAAGGTAGCTTAGCCCTATTCACATAGCACACACATTTCAAGTGACATCAATATTGTTCTACTGATTTAGAGGCAGGGTGGTTTTTCATTTAACCTTGGGGAGCAGAGAGTTCAGAGCTTTGACTACATTAACCTTTAGTATGCACTGTAACATTTACGCAAGAATAAAGTATTTGGCGTCCTCACCTCTGGGACAAAACATCACATTCAAAGCTTTTCCCAGGAGGGCTGCATGGTCAGAAACCACGTTCTCCAGTCCAGCAAGTGGGATTATACTGGTGAGCCAACCTCTCGGAGGGGTGTCAAGATGGTGATAACAAAATGAGAAGCTACAAACTCAGATTTCAGAGTTGTCCTTGCAAAGCTTTGAGAAATAAATATTTTAATATACATAGGTTTTAATGTGATTTTATGGTTGATAAGCTCTTTCTCTGGAGAGCTGCTGTGACTGAAGCATTACTCTTGAATCTATCCTTACAGGCTGACCTCAAACCACAAGATCCTAGAGTAAAAATCCCGCTTTTTCTCTTTTTCTCTCCCGCAGCCACGGGGCATATGCACTTAATGGTCTCTCTGAGAAGGACAGCATGCTTTTCCAGCTGGAGTGTGCTCCAGAGAGAGGGTTGCCAAACCACACCTCCTCACCAGCAGACCAACACATCACCCTGTGGTCCCCTGCCATGGCCTCCTGGCCATCTCCGCTGGGATGCTGAGCAGGGACCCAGCCTCTCACCAGACACAAGGGGAGGCACATTTCTGCTTCCCTCTCCAGTGCCAAGCACCTGTGCTCTGCGAGGAGGACATGGCTGCAGCTTCTGCTTAACCCGAGGTGAGCATGTCACGGCTTAGGAGAGACCACAAGCATAACTCCAGGCCCAGAACTGCTATGGGAAATATTTGTCCTATTATCTCATCGCTAACTAATGTCATTCATTTCCAGCAGGAGGACTTCAAAACAGCCCTGCAGCAGGCGCCTCCCACGGCCCCCTTGGAAAATGCAAATGTGTTCTTCCCAGATGCATTTCTTAAATTCCTACTTATTTTCAAAGACATTCCTGATTTAGTGTTCCAAGAGATGACAGTGCAGCAATGTAGCAATTCCAGTTTTAAGGGTATGGGTAAAAGCCATTCAGCTTGCACAGAGAATTTATTGTGTTTATCAGTTTATTTAACAGATCCACCTTCAGCCAGTTTCACTGCACGAGATTCCTCCCCTCCCTTGCCCACTCACACTCCTCTCCCCCAACCCTTTCTACGCCAGTAAGAATTTCACTGAAACTCTCAGAAATTCAAGTCAGACTAGAGCTGTTTGAAACAGGGAAAAAACACCAAGCATTTATCCCCAGCCATCCAAAACACACACAGCTTCTCTGCAGTGCAGAGACAAGAAGATGGACACATGAACAGTTAGTGATGTTATTAGCAGAGCTTTGAAGTTAGGGCAGATTTCTTGCCTTCTAGATTGGTAAACTTCGAAAAAATTACATGTACTTTGTGGACTGTGCAGTCAACCTAACCAGATTCTTACATTAGCATGCTTTTAATGCAAATTTCAGCAGCACATTTTTCTGCCAAGGCTGCCCTCTCCCAGAGAGGCTTTGTGAAGCTGTGTTTCTTGCAAGCACCCAAATGTAACGCTGGGTTGTTTGCATTGGGAGGGCAGATAGGCTGGTGTCTTATTAACATCCTCAGAGAGCTCAGGGAAATCCTCTTTTCCTTAAAAATCAATCCAAGAAAACTAAATCATCATAAGGCACCTTTGTGCATTCTGGAGAGGTTCACGTGCTGCCTAAGTAGATCCAGTTAGAATCCACCAAAGTATCCTTCCCTCACAAAGCAGACTTTACAGGAACATAACAGCATAGCTGCTCTCAAAGAAACCCAGGTTAGCTGCTCCTCATCTTATCTTCATTAGCCCAGAAGCTGCCAACAGGGGAATTTGAGACTGAGACTGATCCTGCCCAGTGCAGTGGGCATCTGCACAGCCAGACAATGAGACCCAAGTTACTTAGTCATTTACATGGAGGCTCTTTGCATTTAACATCCCTTGGCATTCCAGTCCTTTGATGTTTACTTTCTTTTCCTTCTTTTCCAGTCTACAAGAGGAAGCAAATTATTTTAGGCAGAGACCACACCATCCCTGCTTGGTCTCAGACACAGATACACTCCTTGCTCTACCACATATATGCCAGATGACCAGGCTCTCTTCAAACCAGCCCATACTCCACTTTTGCCACTGCTGTTCTTGTCCATCTCTGCTGGGATGCTCACAGCAGTTGTCCTTAAAGCTTGCCTGACTAAATAAACTCTGTAAGAGGTTTTTGCCAGCCTTCTGGACTGAAAGGGGTTCGGCCACACCTCTGAATCTCAGGCAAGCAATTCAGTGCCCCTGGGGAGGGCTGATGACTACTGGAGCCACAAAAGAGTTTACCTCTCACACACTCTGTCCCGAGAGAGATCAGCATGTGCAACACTGGCAGGACTCTGACCTCAGGGTGGTGAAGGGAGACAGAAAAACTTCAAACAACATTAAAAGAAAAAGTATCTGAACGTCTCATTATAAGGCATCTCCTCCTAAAGAAACTGCTAAAAAAACCTCCCTACAAAACCTGTCTCGCAGAACTTTAATGTCATGCCTCAAAATACATGCAAATGTTGGCATACGAAGATATCATATCAATTTGTAATTTTAGTGCAGTCTCTCTCTCTATTTAACAGCTCTACTAGACAGAATATAAACTTCACATTTTACAATAAACCCCTCCACACATTTTGGAAATAACTCATGAAATAAAAAATTGATTTTGTTGTGATGAGCTCTGCACATAAGCCATACAATATCTATCAAAATAATTTTAAAGCACTGTTCTAGGGTGTTTTAAGACCAAAAAGACCAAGTTTAATATTTTGCATTTATGAGAAAACTGCTATCAAAATAGAAATGTAGCTCATTAGATTTACTAGGTTCATAAGAACCACAGAACTCCCAAGCCTAAATCACTTCAGGCAACAGCATTATAAGATTAGACTATATCAGAAAAAGAACTAAACAGCAAGGCAGCTGACTGATATCACTGAATTTAGTTAGGAACACTGCTCCAGTTAGGAGAAGATGAAGAAAATAAAGAGGAATTAATCTTTCTGGCAGCTAACCTAAAATTCTAACAGAGCAAATAATCTTATTGTGGTCTAGCTGAGGGAGAGGCCAGTGTCAAACCCGGGCACAGTAACCCCCACCCTTCAGTGATGAGCCCAGAGATGACAGAGCGCCTGCGCAGCACAGCGATGCTGCTGCATGCTCCCGGGGGATTTCACAACAGACAGCACTGCCTGTTCCACAGCAATGCAGAAATATCAGACCTCCTCCCTCCTTCAAAGCAGGCAGCCACAGCCCCAGCTCTGGGGAAGCACAAGGGCAAGAGGGGCTACAGCTGTACCCTCCAATTTTAACCAATATTGTCTTCAAAGAGGCTCCCAACAGGCACAGCAGATCCACCTGCTTCCCTTCTGCAGATGGAGAACAGCAGCACCCAGAGCCTGCAGAGAAGGGAGCCACAGAGCCCTGCTGAAACCAGCCAGTGCCAGCCCCATGCTAATGTGGGTGGTACAATTTCAGTAAGAGCTCCATTCTTGCATCCATTGTGGGGGCAACCATGTTAGCATGGAAACCTGGATTCTCAAAGTGGAGGAGGAATGTATTTGTTGGCTAAAACCAAATTGCATTCAGTGCAAATCACCTTAGGTTCATGAAAAGCTGATTCAAAGCTTGTACTTTACACTAATTTTCCCTTTCTGGAAGGCAGCACCATGGCGTACAGCACAATTAAGACTCAGACAAACTCCAATTCCCTAGAGATCCATGAGATTAATGTGTTAGGTTTTTTTTCTTGACCAGTTTCTGAGATTCAGGTTTGCTTTCTTTGCAAGTGTTTCTTCTACATCCACAAGGATAGGCACTTAATTGCCTAAAACCCCCTCCAAGTTAAAAGGCAAGCTTCTCACATCATCATCTTATTTTGAGCTAGGGTTTTAAAGAAGTACCAAATATCACGAGACTTAAGACAAAAATCACAAGTCAGCAGCACTCTCTGAATACCTCCTTTCCCCCTTACTTCCAAGATTAGCCTTGATGTCCGAGTTATTTCCATCTATGTCTGTTACTGTGAATATGTATTTACCATGTAATAAAGCATCACAAGGTTTATGCACAAATCAAATCACCATCTAATAGGAATTGACACTCTCACTCAGCTTTCCAAAACCAACAAGAGCAGCTGGCTTGATCAGGACATCTAGAATGAATTAAATGGGGAGGCAGGCTGAGAGAGGGAAGAAATTAAAAAAAAAAAAAAAAAGAGAAAAAAGAGAGAATTATGCATCTGAGAGAGCTTTGTGAAAGAAAGCAGAAACTCTTCTCCATGTTATGCATGGGGAAGCCAAGGCACAGGCAAACCACGGAGGCAGACCGGGACCAGCAGCCCAGCAACACGGATGTGCACAGGCCTACCACTCTCTCCAAAGAAAATCAAACATTCATCTCTCACAAAAGCAGAAAAGCACAAATCTTGTTTCCTTACCAGAATCAGTGTCATGAGCATCTGGGAGAGTGAGATGCAGTCCATTATATTTTTTGATTACTGGTGTTTCAGTCACACTGCTTTCTTTCTCAGAACCACTGTAAAAAAAAAAAAATTGTGTTCACCTGGACATCTCTCGGTGGAGAAACGTTCCCCTCAAAGCAGGCAATAGTTTAGCTGCCAGGAGAAGTAAAAAACCAAGGTTTCCAGTTGTGAGAAATCAGCTTATTCAATGTAACACCCACCCCACTGCCAATGGACAAGAAGTTCAGAGACTGCCCTGCAGGGCCTCCAGGGCACATGCTGGTATTTAGTCTATTTGGCTATAGGGAATCTTTGAAAATCACTGGATATGAAACATGTTGGCAGCTAGAAGCCAGACCAGATGAAGCCCACTAGCAGACCCACACCCAGCAAGAACCACCATCTCTTGGGTTTCTCTGCAGAATAATTTGTTGACAGATCTACTGTGCTGATCCTCTTGAAACAGACCAATTACCACCTTCCACTTGGGTGCTAATTTCATCATATTTTCATTTCAAAGGGCTTATTTTCTCCCCTTCCACCTTTGCTCTGCTCAAAAAGAGGAGGAAGATAAAAGCTACCACATAACACTGCTTTATGAAACAGGGAACCTCTGCTCTGTTCTTCTACTAGGCTCCTGTCCTCACAGGAGAGGCCTTACAAAGAGAAACTCACAAAAAAAAAATCATGTGCCTAACAAAAAATCACTTAACACAGATCCCCTGAGCCTTCCTGTCACCACATAGTCTGCCATCCCCCAAGGATCAGTGGTGATGATATCTCCTCTCATCATACATTAAGGGACGAAATACCGAAAGGAAAAGTGACTGCCCTGGCTACTTTTTCTGGCACACTTCCAGGCCTGCAGCTCAGCCTTTGGACAATATTCCTTCCAGGAAGCAAGCTGCCAGAGAGACATGATTGGTGTGGATGCCCCCATCTTCCAATCTGATGAGTCCTTTGGTAGGCATTGCACAGAATTCCCTTGAATCTGCATTGATCTAGCAGAAGAATTAGCTTGGGACTGCTATTTGGATTTAAAAACGATTATTCTGTTATCATAGCAAACAACAGCAAAAGATAAACCAAGTCTTGTCTTTCCCAGCTAACAGCCTAAGACTGAAAGCCACTCACTGTCATTCATCATAACAGTAATCATTACATTACACTACAATAGCTACATAACCTTTTACTTGGGCTTTGGGATCAAACACAATGGTTTCTGTTAATGCACTCTGAATTCTTGGGCACCAAATCTCTGTCCTTGAATGGGCCTCCCTTGTCTTCCATACTGTTTTCCACACTGATAACTCATTTGAGACTATCATGTAGTGACAGATACAAGGGAAAATCAAATTATCTATCCTATGCCTCAGCCTTACCTAGACAGGATTGACCCAAATACAAGTCCCCTGGCCAGGAGTTGCTGGTGGAATTGGACAGACAAACTGTCTTACTCCTGTGTTGGCAGGAAAAAGGCAGCTGCACTTCCAAGTATTGCTGCCATGAAGGGAGTGCTACCTTAATGCAGCAGCCACCAGCACTGTTCAGGCACATGCTGAAAAACTGGCTAATAAACTGTACTCCTAGTCTAAGGACAGGTGAAGAGACTGGAACATCCCAGGCTGAAAACCCAGTATAATGCATTGTGCAAAACAGCCACTCTCAATGGCTCTGTTATCCCGGAGAAGGGCTAAAAATTAAGTGCCCTTTAAAAGCTGCAGTACAAAGCCTTCAGCCAAGAAAGCTTTTTGATGCACCATGGAAAGGATGGAAGCCAGATTATTTGCTTTCTATATACAGCCCTGGAAAGGCTGACAGCAGGACAGCAGGACACCTACTGCCCATGTTTTTGAAATGTAGCTGAGACAGCGGACTGAGGAACTGAGAGGAACACTTGGTTGTGAGATTGCAGAGACACCAGTTTGTCAGAGAGAAGACAGGGGACTTGAATAGGGCATATGAATAGCTGCTGGGGACAAAATAGTGGACCCTGAAATACTTTTTAGTCTGTCAGAGTCACAGTAAGATTGCAAAGCTAGGAAAAAGGCCAGACAAATGCAACTGAAGTGCCATTTAATTGTGTAGGCAATTACCTACTGATTGAACCAGTAAAGAGTACTGGGTGCAACAGCTCTCAGCTTTGTGTAACTACAATATTCTCTTTTGCAAGAGGCCCTAAAAAAGTCTTTGTCCAAGTCTCACAGATAAGAATTCCCCTTAAGTTCCTTTGCAAGCCCTACCCAGAATATTTTACATATTTGTTAGGTGATACTGCTGCAATTTGCTAAATACAAAGGGCTTCCTGGGTCACTGAATCCAGTCTAAAACTGCAGATACCAAGTTGATTCTTGTTACCTTTCCAGTAGTATTTCCTAATAAAAAAATACTTTATTACGTATTTTTTGAGAAAGGAAAAAAAAAAAAAGCCCTGCTGGGAAGAGCAGTGAAGTACATTCTAGAGTTTTTAAAAGCAAAAGCAAAGCAATTTGTTTTGTTCAGGCTTCTATGGCTAAAGCTTATCAAAAGCCTCTAAAGCTATCACATCTTGGATTTTTAAGTATAAGAGCCAAAGCACAGCTTGGGATCCAAATGCAATCCAAATGCTGAACTAGTTATTTGTCTGTTTTCCAATGTACTCTCTACAGTCTCAGGCCTGCAGCCCCCCCGCTTTGCAAGAGTAAATCTTCCTCAGTCATAATTGTTCAGTGTGGATTTGATCAGCTTCATGAGGACTACTCATGGGTATAAAGATTATTCATGTGAGAGGTACATGACTGAGTCCTTAGCTAAAGATACTAAGGCCTAAGGAAATCAATGATTCAAGTCTGTAAGAGACCACTACTGTATGAAAATATCTTCATTTTTGTGTTTGGTTTGCTGCTCATTAGCTAAACCAACAAGAATTACTAATAACCCCTCAAGGACAACTTGTACACAGACATGCACCATTCTGTACATATACTTCTGGGGTTTATAAAGCTTATGCAGATGCATACAGAAATTGGAGAACAACTCAAGCTACATCACCCTGCTGTCTTGACTGCTGCCATCAAGCATGCTGTCCTTCCCATCAAACACAGTCCCTGTGGATATTATGGGTGAGGGATCTTGGTATAATATTCCCAAGACACTGTACACTGGTACCTTGACTAGGACAATATCCTAAGTGTGTGGGAAGGAAGAAAACCCAAGGCAGTATCTTCCACACTTTCTGAACTTTACCTTTCAGCGGGGCAGCAGATGAAAGGGAGGAAACAGGGAATGCAGCATTGTGTGAATGCAGATTTACTAGGACAAGAGAAGGGAGAAAGATGCTAGATCCTTCCTTTCTTTCCTTGCCCAGTTAGCACCAGGCTGTGCAACCAGCGTGCAACTACAGCATATGAGTTTGGCAGTGTGCCTTTCCTTGGCTTACTCACTTCAGGACTGTGTCACCCCCACACATTCCTGGGTGGTGCCAGCTACTGCAGACTGTGAACAATAGCTGATGAAAGCTCAGCACTATTGGGGAGAAAGAAAATCTGTCCTCCATTCTGGACATCCAAATATGGATAGAGATGTTTAGACATTTGGTTCAGAAACCCGTGGTCCAAACTGCTTCTTCAATATTAAAACATCGAGGTTTTGATTTTGTTGGTTTTTATTTTTTAAAATAATGGCTATTAAAATATTTCCTATTTTTTAAAAAATCACTGCTAGAAATATTACTTGTCTTTTAAACAATACTGTTTATCACACTTCCTGCAAAATAACGCAAGTATCTAGAAAATTAAAAAAGATAACCATGTTGCCAATTGCAAATCCGAACTTGCTACAGTGGAGAAAGCCTACCTGTGCTGTAAAACACTGTATACCATCTGCCACATCTGCAACATATGTCTGCATGTCACCAGAGCCTCTTCAGGTCCTTTATGTATCCATTCCAGTTTTACTTTGGTGAAGAGTAAGCTGCAAGATGAAAAAGAATAACTCCTATTTTATTGGCATCTCATAAAGGTAGAGAATCAGTATCACTCCAGAGAGATCCTGGCAGGCAGCATTTTTACTTGCTTTGTACGTGCAGTAATAAAAGAAAACACCGTAGCACAAAACATTTCATTTGGCTCAACTTTGACTCCCCACAAGGAGATGAGAGGATTAACAATATTCCTCAGCTGCAGTCAAATCTGCGTCACAAAGCTGGCAGGATAGTGTTAAAAGCAAAGCATTGCAAAGCTAACAAGGTGAAATGTATACTGAATCTCATTTTATTTTGGACAGTATTAAAAACAGGAGAAAAAGGAATTGCCATAATGCATATGCCCAGGCTGTTTTCTTAGTCTGGCATCTTCTTACAGCATTGGCTTATATAATAAATTTCAGACAAAAAACCCAGTACACTTAACATCCACAGATAATTATGTAATGCCTCACAGGAAGGAAATGCTTTTTCTTAACCCCAGCTGGCACTCATCTCATGCCCCTAGGCAAGACAGCTGATAGCCTTGTACATTCTTGTTCTAGGTGGTGTAACTGCTGCTACTATTCTTATACCTAGAGAACACGTACTTGCACAGACCGCTGGAATTCAGCAGAATTGGGTCACACAGAGGTTAGAAGACAGATTTGGCAATGACACAACCTAGCACTTGCTGCCAGCATGGCTTTTAACACCATCCTTCACTACACCCATTTTATCTTAATTGTGAAGACGATTTATTTCTCTTATGTTAATGCAAACTTACTTTTCTGCTTTAAATGCTTGCATAAAGTCCAGTATTGACACAATTTAAATTCACTTGATATGGTTAGCAATTAATCCCCTGGAAGCACATATGTGCACATACATGTATACAACAGCTGAATGTTAAAAATCCCAAAAACAGTTTTGTGAATGCAACCTGCAGGCTCCTGAGGAATCCTAAATACTTCAGAAAGAGATAAGAGCAACTGCATATACAATATTAGAGAAGAATTTGCAGCTGAGTAAGAGATCCTTCACTTGGAATAATTAAAACTCTATTGCCAAGACAGTGTTGTGCCTATCTATAGGCATGTGCTAAAATGGCACCTCCATTTGGCCCTAACAAATGTTAGGGTGGGCATTATTTACTTAGGTTTTCTGTTTGTTTAGTTGGTTGGCTGGTTTTTCTTTGGGGGATGGGGATAGTAGTGACCAAAATATAACCCAACTGTATCAACTGCTATAGTGACGTCTGCTCATGGCTGCTGCTACAATTTGACCTGATAGAACAAGCATTCCACTGAATTTCACAGGTACAAACTTTGATGGGAAAGGCAGATCAAGATTCATAATCAAGAGAATTTGACTTTACCCTCTACTATTTTACATCCCTACTCTATATCTTTGATTTTCTTGTTACTGATGTGAGCAAAACAAATACTGGTAAGAACATCATCTGGTCTTAGAGATGCTGATCCCCTAACTGAGAGGAAACGCCTTTGTGATTTAGGTATTTGAGGCTAAAACACAGAGTGATCAAAATTTTGCTGGGATAAAGATGTAGCAGTGGATGGATGCACTACTAATAAAAAATAAATCTGAATTCAAAGGAGCGATTAGCAATGGAACTGGCTAGTGATACCTGCTGCTCTGTACTCCCAGTGAACTGGGCTCATAAGAACAAAGCTTGTTTCAATACAACAGAATATAGAATCGATCACCTGGGTATAAGGCATACATATCAGGAAGTTACACCCTGGAGTGCAATGGTATTGAAAGAGATGTGATGCTCCTGAGCAATAATGCAGTTAAAAGGTCAAACAACCTTTAGCACCATATTCAGAAATGTAATCAGGTAGGAGTGGCTATTCTTGATCAGAGAATCAGTAAGACACTTATTACAATCCTGTTTCTAGTTCTTGCTCTTTGATTCCAGAAGATGACTAAAAATGGGATATGGTTCAGAAAATGGTTATGCAAGTGATCTGAGGGCTAGAAAAATGCATTTCATCAGAGGCTTGAGGAGCTCAGTTCATTTACTTTAACCAAGAAGCAGCAAATAAATTGTTTTGCCCCAGCCTGCAAGCATCTACATGAAGTCTCTCATTGTGAGTCTTTGACATAAAAGAAAAGATACAGAGAATCTAAGAATTTGTTGGAAGCTGAAACTAGTCAAATGGAAATTCATAAGCAAATGCATTCACATAACTATCAAGGAAAATAATCTTGCAGCAACTACCTTGTGTGAACAGTTAATTCTGTAGTCATTAAAGCCTTTTCAGCAAGGCAGGATAACATCTGGAAAGCAATGGTAGTGTTCAAATAGAAGCTGTGGGTTTGATGCACAGGCTCATGAGTGAGTTTCTTTGGGCTACACTGTGCAGAGGGGTGAGACTGCGTCACCTTCCTTTTGGAAGTTATTCTACTAAAAATATTCTTCTAGTCCCAGAAACAAGCACATTGAACAATCTATGCTGTTTTAAGCATACAGAATAATTCTTAAACCACTACAAACTTTCAAAATGAAAGACCTTCTAAAACACTGTACAGCCCTCCTTGCAGCAGAAGAATGGTGGTCAAGAAGACCAAGGCCCAGAGACCAGCTGTATTACATCCCAGAATAATGCCATGCTTCCCAACATGGTAAGATATCACTCAGTATTAATTAAATAGAAGACCCTATTAACAGTCAAACTCCTGGACAGGAGGGTTACAATAAAGGCTACTTCTTTTTACATTAGTAGGGACATAGATAGCGTGTCAGCAGGCAAATAAAATCACTACATAATATCTTTATACATTGTAGGTAAACATTAAAAAGACAAAGCCAGTATTTCATCACTCTGCTGCTTACTGCTTATGGTGAGTATATGTCAACTGCTCTGGATGAAGATGCAATGTTCTATCTCAGCAGAGAGAACAACTAATGAAACTGGGGAACAAAACAGTCTCTCACAAAAACATAATGAAGCCTCAGCACAATACTATCATGAGTTGTAAGGCGCAGGCACACTGCAGGATCTTGGAGATACTATGCTGTCATGGCAATTCACCTTGGGAATAGTGTTATCCATGTTATTGTGCAGTCTTACAATGAACCAAACCAAAAGACAAATTGGAAGAATGTAAGAAGCAAGAAGAATCAAACCATACCAGTGGCAGTAGTAAACAATGCAATTAAACATGATAACTAAAAGATGGAAATACAATCAGGGTATCAGGCTGCATGCACAGTATTTTTCAGTTTCTAATAAGCTTTGTAACAGTGAAACCAGATAAGTAAATACATAGATAAAACAGTGAAGCAGTATCACTTATCTTAGTATTATAATTTTATTACTGAGCCAGCACTCTTGCTACTCATAGATCTAGAGTGTCCTATCAGTGTCTGCACACAATGTCAGGGGCATAAATAAAAATTACTTATGCACAGATCTCACCTTATTGTATTACTTAATATCATTGTACATTTGTATGATGCTTGTAGCATTAAGCAGCACAGACTTTAAAAAATATTCAACATATAAAAATAGCCCCAAGATTACCAATATAGTCATTGGTAATTCTATTAGCCTGTAAATACAAAAACAGATTTGGGCTAAAGCAAGTATATAAATGGCTACTAAATCAGCATAGGAAAACAGAGAAGAAAAATCCACAAATCATTCTTGTAATGTGTATGATTTCACCGACAGTACCAGTGGAAAATAACCAGTATTTACTCTTGATATGAGACTCCAAGCTCTCTTTCAGAAGAGATTTTCTTTTGTGCTGCATGTGGACAGTATGCAAAGGCTTTTTTTCTCTAGTAGAACATCAGGTTACTGCCACAAGCAAACACATCCATCTCTCACTCTATCACATTAACTCTGGCAAATTGAAATCTGGATATAGTAGAATTTGGTGAGACCTTAAGTTCTGAAAATTCAAAACGAATTCAAAATGAGGTTTCCCAAGTATCAAAACTTCAATAGTATAAAATATCATATCACTGTAATATGTTACACTTTGACAAAAAAGGTAGAGACTGGAATCTTGGGAGACCTACAAAAATTTTCAGAAGAAAACAAGCTGCTTCAGTTTATTTCAGAAGGCATTCAACATTCATCTTCATAAAGACTGATTTCAGTTGCTTATACTCATGATGTCTCAAGGCCTGGCCAAATACACCTATCTAGCACTTCTGAGAGTTTTCTATTTCCACATGGCCAAATGCTCAGCCTTTAAGTTCTTTAATATTACCCATGAAGAGGCATATCTTTCCTGTCCATGAAAATCTAATTACTGAGGTTTAATAGCTAATATTAATTATCAGAAGATCTCACAAGTGCATATGTGTACTATAAATGCTTATGAGCACATCTGTGGAAGTTGTAAGTTGCCATGTATAGCAATAACAAATTGACGATTTTATGGATGCTCTAGGACTTTAATACGATTTATTAATCAGATAATTATTGGGACTTTTAAAACCTGATTTAAAATGGAGTTCTTAGTATCAAATGTTGCCCTTGTACTACACATTTATACAGCATCACAGTGGGATCTGCATCTTATCACTTGACAAGCAATAAATAATGCCAGTACTGTAACAAACAGGAACACCTTCCACTCATTTCAAGGTTTAGAGACTAAATTAGGACTAATGACTATTAGGCAGTCATTTGTCTATATATTTTGCCATTCGGTGTCTGCTTAAAACCCCTCCAGTTTTTGAGAGCTTGTCAGCAGCTTCTCAAAGATCTACATGTCTTCAGCACCAGATTGGTGTTGTCATTCCCCAAAGTCTTTCATTACTTACCCAGATTTGTCGACCTACACACAAAGCTGCTGGATTATTTTGGATTCTGAACGCAAAGGAAACAAAACAAACCACCAAAACATGCAGCAGTGTATCTTAATTCACCAGACAACTGGTACATTAGCATGAGGCTACTGACCTTCTCCAGCTAATAGGTGTACTTTGTTCTTCTATTAAAGGATGGGATGCATGTGCCTGCTGGTTTGTACAGACATTTCCTTGGAGACACAAACCCAAGAGCAGTAAACACAATTCGAGTGTCTAGGTGATGGGGTGTGAAGTAGCAAAGTGCCACTGAACAGCAGAGACCAGCTCACCCTACTGTCCCTCTGAAGTCCAGATACATATTCCCACAGCAGAAACAATGAAAAGCAGGGGACTGCCCCAGCCTGGATGAGTGGAGGACCCGAGTATGCTCTCTGACTAACTGTGAGGTGTGGATTCAAATCCCCTACACTTTGATCCTCAAGAATCAGTTTCTTTAAGGTAATGGATACAAAAGGAGGATACAGATGAATACAGGACACAAACTGATCTAACAGAGCTGAAAAGAGGATGAAAGAGACAAGAAAAATGATCAAAGTTTTGGAACGCTTTTGATATATAGAGATACTAAACAGACTTCTCAGCCTGAAAAAGAGGCTGAGAGAAGAGACGACAGATTTATAAAATCATTAATAGCATGAAGAAGATCACGAAGTAAAAGCAATCTGTGTTGTTTCAAAGAAAGAAAGAATATCCAATAAGCAATGAAATTGTAGATTTTAAATGAGCAAACAAAGTGCTTTCTCACACAACACAAAAGTAAAGGGCAAAACCCATTGCTGCAGGATGCTCTGGAGCAGACACAAATATGTTCAAAAAGGGATTAGATAAATTCACAGATGACAGGTCCATCAGGGGCATTAAAGACAATCTAATGCAACCCCTGGCTCCAAAAGCCTCTGAGTCAATCTGCTGACAGAAGCAGGGATCACATATGAAGGGTAGATCATCTGCTAGGTTTCTATACACTTATCCCTGTGCATTCACCAGATGCCCTGCTGAAGCCAGACAAGCCCTTAGTTTGATCAAGAATGGCCACTCTTACATTTTGATACAGCAGGAACATGACTTCAGCTCATGTTCTTTTTATAACCAGATTGTCTATCTTGTTTTATCTGGAACTGTGGTATCTTCACAGAAAATCAGTTACTCAGTTTCCCACTTATTGAGTTTAGCTTCAGTGGTGAGTCACCTAAACAAGTAAATTAGAAAATGGATACTCTTTCATCATAACTGTTATGGTTTCATTAACCTTCCTACAGCACCTGCTAATGCCCAAGTCAAATTATGAATAAGAAAAAAAGGAGGCAAAATTGGTGAGCTGCTTTTAACCTCCTGTATTTTTGTTGATAAAATCAGCATCAAAGTTGCTGTCTTCTCAAATAACTCTGTGCTTCTTGCAGTCTCCTGACATTTAAGGGCACATTCTCTAGTTAAATTAATGCCAGCAACTCTGACTGCAACCTCCTTTTATAACTTCATGCTGTGCAATGTTATCTATCACTTTCCCAACAAAAATAAATTGATCATATACTTTTACAGACATACAGTCCTAATTTTTATGGCTCTCTGCCTAGTTAGCCCCCAATATGAACAAAAAGATAAAAACAAGAAAACTGTCACCATGCCTGAAGAATTACTGACTTCATCTTCCAAACCCAGGGAAACTAGCAAACTCAGAGCTGCCATCTTCTCCTTTATAAGAACGCCCTGCTCTGAGACCAGTCCTGCATGACAACAGCAATTCGGCTAATGTTTCTCCACAAACAATAAAGGTTACAGCACAGGGTGAAAACAACTTCCAGGGTTGTAGATTCTAGCCTATTTAAAAGTTATCACAATACAGACAATTTGCTATGCTCAGCCTCTTGGCATAAGGCACCTAGAAAGTTCTTGTTTATAGAGAAGGAGGGAAACACAAAAAGAGGTGATCAGGAAAGCTGAGAAACTGTAGGAGGAGACTGCAAAGCAAAAGCAAGGGAGCAGCCACTGGCATGGCTCAAGCTCTGGATGCTTTTTTTCTTGGACTGCCTCCTCCTGCAAGCTGAAGCTTGCACCTGATGGCAGAAGGACCTCCTGTCTGTCAGATGATGGTCCTGCCCATGGACTATGCTGCATAATTCTGCACAGACCCAAATGCCACTTCCCAAGACAAATGTGCACAGCCAGCCCAGCAACCACACGCACTTATTTCAGCATCCATGTCCAACAGATTAATTTCTGATACAGAGACCAAATACGATACTATGAATATTTATGTGGTCCATTCAGAAAGTGCACCTTAATGAAAAGGGCATCTTGTAACAAACCTCCTTTATCTGCTAAACCCAGGCTGGTTGTCACTTGAAGGAAAAGAAACAATTAACTAACAGTCCGGAAAAAGCAAGCTGATTTGCTTGAAAGAAAAGAAACAGAAGACACTGAAATTCTTTATCTTCACTTGTCTTCAGTATCAAGCCATATCTAGTCATACCCAAGAAAAGAAGGTAAAAAAAAAAAAAAAAGGTGATAAGAACTATCAAACTATTGTCTGTGTTCCTTTTACTTAAGTGATTACTTCTGAATGCCAGACTTGTGGTATTTTGGTTTTTATTAAGAAGTAGGAAGCAAATTGTTTGCAGAACTGATAAAAATGTTTGTCTCACCCAGTTACACAGATTCCTTTGGGTGATACACCTGAAGAGTTATCTTCCTCTCACCCTGATGAGGAATTGCCATCAAAACAATTTTATACTATCACAAATCATCTGTATTTCAGTCCATATCTTGCCTGAATAAAAACACAAAAATAATTGTCACAGTTTTAAGTTTTACAGCAACACCTGGGGAAAAAGTTCTCAGTTTTTCTATGAAGTGTGTTTACACCAAATTTTTATTTGCAATATAAAAATAGGTATGCTTTGTAAGAACAGTGAATTAAATTTTACCTTGTAACAATTCAGAAGATGTTAAACTGAGGTTTATTCTGCAAGTCTCCCCCAGCATTGTTTTGTGATTTTTTTTCTTCTCTGACAGAAGCCATCTACATGGAATATTTCCCATTGGACACTGTTATGAACACATTTGACCAGAGTCAGGTTTTGGGCATTCCAGGCTAGTAGCTTAGAGATTCACCTCCTATTTAATTTCAATCACAAATTCAGTAGGAGTTCAATACACAGCTTCTCCATCCAGCAGACCCAAGCCCTCCCACGAGCTCAGGTGACGCTGTGGAGCAGCATCTCATTTGTGGGTGGAAACAGACACCTATGTGGCAATGCGCAAACGTCAGCACGATCTCCAAGTCGTTCTGGGAACACGGTCCACTGTATTCCACCCACAGGGCAGCGTGGCAAATACCCAATGGCCTGGGCTGGAGATCTGGGAGAGTCACACTCCATGCCTTGTTGTCTCACGTGGCTTCTTGGCCAGTTTTGGGCAAGTTGATCCAGGTTGTGCTTTAACTCTTCCTACGCAGAGCAGATAACGGGAATGACCTTTGCAAAGCATTTGAAGAACTAGACCCTTCACTATCGCCTGCCCCATATCCTTTACATTTAATCTCTTAATACGGGTGCTCTCAACTTCAGAGTTATTTGTGGACAGGAAGGAAAGCAGGTTGAGCTCCTCTATAATTGACATCACTTCCAAAACATCTTCTCACCAGCTGAGCCTGATTCTTCAGAATTTCATCAGATGTGCCCCCTGAATAAATTCAGACAGCCCTGATTAAATAGGAATTCATTTGCAAGGGCAGAGCTGAGAACTAACCACTGGAACAACTCTTGATTTACAGAAATGGAAAAGGAAACCAAGACTAGGGTCTCTGCTGAGCAGAAATCCTCCCAGAAAAGAAAACAACATTAACAGACTAAGCTGATATTTAACATGCTGCCAATACTTCCTATCCCCAAAGGCTGCAGAATTGGATGCTTCATTTACACTTCTAAACTGTTGCATTTTTCATAAAAGCTTCTATTATGTGTAGTTTAGGCCACTTTTAGGGGAAAGGATACCAGGCCTCTGGCTCATAAAGTAACACTAGAACTCAACCTCCCAGTCACCTCAGTGTACAATCAATAACATCGTTTCCTTTTGGAAATGTATGTCTGAATCCTGATCCATGTATTTCAAACAGAGTGAAATACCTCCTAATTAACCTACTGTCAAGGTAATAACAAGTGATAGCATAATCTTATTATAGATGTATAAATTATGCAACCAAATACAGTAAAGCAGAAGCCCATAAAGGATTAATAAAACATTTCTACCCAACTCGACATATTTATGAAATCTTGCATGTTACTGATACTTGGAGCCAACACTCCGAAACTGCATCATGCCCCCACTGTATTAGTAAATTAGAACCACACAAAATCTGGCTTTCCTATATAAACAATAGGCATAAAATAAGCTTTTCTTTTTCAAACTACATTACGCAATGTTGGTAAACAGAGCTCACTCTTTCAATGATTTTTAACTGGAGCAATATAATTGATGCCACCTTTACATGGACTACTACACTAATACACTTATAAGAAATCTTCATCTTCAAGCACAAGTCCTGCTGAAGTCAACAAGAAATCAATTATTCCTCTCCTTAAAACTTAGCATATGCTTAAGAACCTTGCTAGATCCAGCCCTTTATGAGAAGAATGATCTGTGAGATTCTCTCCTAACTGCTTAACTTTGCAGAGGACAAAGTATTAACATGAGTAACACAAGGAGAGACAGAGTTTCCCAACATTTAGCACGCACTGACTGCACGTCTCAGCAGAGCTGAAGAAGTTGGAAATCAATCAGTCAAACACCACTGAATTTCACAATAGAATACTGGTTGTGGGGCACATGTGGGCATCTTTAAACCTAGGTTCTGGCTAAGACAACCCACCATATACTTATGACAGTTCAGAGGCAGCTCTTTTTACAAGATGAGATTACTCTGCAAGATATGAAGGAGTAGGTTTATATGCCAGCCTGAAAAAACATAAGGAAACACATGGTTAAGAGGTAGAAGAAGTGACAGAAATGAAGACAGACAAAAGCTCCTTCATTTCTGAAAACATCCTTTAACAAACCCAATCTCAAAAACAACTTCCAAAAAAACCCCAAACCCAAGCAAACCCACAGTATAGAGAACAAATCTGCATTTTGGTATGTAGACAGAAACCTGCTGGCTTCACCAAAGAAAATTCCAGAGAAAAAAATGGCTATTTTGCTACCATCAGGAACTGTATTTGTCTAGGCCTCCAAAGCAAAATCTCAATCTTAACTGCAGCCTATGTCAGCACCAGCTGAACACAGTTAGTGCAGGAACAGCAGCAAGAAGACACAGGAGCATGACTTTTAAAGCGGATCTAGGGACCAGTGTACAGACTCAGGTCTGTACTTTAACAGATGTGCTGAAGATCAGCTACTGCAGCTTCTCTCAGTCCTTCACTGCCATGACTGAGCTAACCCAGCAAAGCCTGTGTTACCACTTGGCTCAACACAGTACATTGACTTGGAAAAATCAGATAAAACTGTATTCTCACCACAGAGAGCGTTTTGAAGATGCATTAAATTTCCTTATAAAGTTCTTACTTTATAGTTCCTTTCCACTTTGTACAAGGCTAATTGCAGAGCCAGGACTTGTAGCCCCTAATCCCTCTCAGGTTTGAGACCATACAGATTGGCTTTGGCAATGGTGGCACTTTTTGTCATGTTGTTGCCTCCCTGCCACTAAAGCTTCCCCACAGATCTCAGGCCAGACAGCTGAAGTGATACCGTAATAGCTCTCCTTAACCATCTCTGAGACAAAAACTCAGAATATGTGAACAGCAAGGTTTGTTTCCAGCCATTTTCTTCCTAACAATTTCCCAACTACACACATCAACCCAAGGACATTGCTGACTTACAGAACCCAGTTCCACAGCTTGCATCCTTGACTCCTATTCCAGTGTCAGGTTTTCCCAGCAGAAAGCTGTGCACAGTTTAGCTGAACATGAACATAATTCAGGATTTTGCAGGCTGTATATTAAATGCGAAGCTTTATTCCTTAGCTTTGCTGTAAACTTGAACTGCACTGCTGCACGTATGACTCCAGACTTCTACATTCTTACACTGTACAAGTAAGCTGAGTCACTGCTCACAAGTAAAAATCAGCAGTCTCAACCTGTCAGAGACACCTAACAAATTTCAATTAGAACTGCCAACAAAAAATAAAAGCCTTTAGAGAAAGGTGAGAAATATATATGCATGGCAAAGAAAAAAAACAAAACAACAAATCAGAAGTAAAAAGAGAATCCATGGCAGATTGAACCTATAATCAGATTAATGGATTATTTTTCTGCAATATACTACACCCCAAGGTGACAGGCCTTCCAGATGTGCTGAGAGAGATGACACAGTATTATACAACTAAACCACTGCATATGTGATTAGAGAAAATCCTTTGAGAAAACATGCATAGTAATTACATTTTCAACATTCAAAAATATTTGGCCTTCTTTCAATAACAGTCTGAGAAAAACACCTTAGCGTAAAACTGCAAATACAATTTAAAGGCTGCCTGGAATTAACCAGGTCTGACTGTTGAAAAACAGGTTTGATTTTACAGCACAGTGCAGGTGACAGGATTACTGGGTTTTGGTTTACTTTTATGTTCTTCACCCACCCACAGAAGGCAGGTTTTTTTTTGAGACACAGTCCAGCACTTAGCAACCACTGACCTTTACAAATTTTTACACAACAGCGCTTTTAAAACTGAACTCTATTCCAAAATTTAGAGCTAACAGCTGTAAGGAAGCAGGTAAAAAGAACTAAACATTCAGGGTCTGACAGTGAGCTGAAGGTAATCAGCTCTGTTCAACTGAAATGAATGGATTTTTATCTTTTGAAATAGCTGAGGATCTGGCACTCAAGCTTCAAGTCAGAAAAGCTCAGGCAGCTTTAACTCCCTAGAAATGAGAATGTATCAAATAAACACAGAAATGAAGTTCAGGGTCAGTGCAGTTTGATCCGCTTGTATCAGCCAACTCCCTACTTTATGCCCTTAAATGAATGATTCATTTGCAGAATTCTAGCCTTCCATACATCCACAAGGATTCTGTAACTGAAAAGAAGAAAGGAACAGAAGTGATGATGCATAGCAAGCAGGCTATGCTATGCAAAAAGGCTGCTTCCAGCCTTTCACAGGGAAGAGTCCTATGCTTTCCTTTCTCCTGCGTGCAGAGAAAGTCCATGCAGAAATGCCTGCCTTGCACAGGCTGCCAGTGCTGACCATGGAGCAGCCTGAGGCCAAACTCTGCACCTCAGCATCTCAGCCAAGGAGAGGGACAGAAAGAGGCTGGACTGAACTCAGTGACATCTGAACACAATGAAATCTCCATGTTTATACAGTGTTACATATCCTGTTAACTCAGTGCAGAGCTCTGCAGAGTAAGAGATCAGAGCACACTGGGATAAATCAGAAGAGTGTATTTATAATCTGTGCCTTCTGAGAAGTTAGCAGCATGTAACAGTTTTTTCTTGAAGTAAATCTGAAGGGGAAGAACAGATATCAACCTAAAAGCATTAAGAATATTAAAACTGCTCTGTTTACCATTTACCATTAAGCATAAAAACCACTTTGCATTTATGTACGCCTTTTCTTCCCCTCTTAAAGAGCTACCATGCAAACCAGCTGCAATTCAGAGCTCACAATCTAACTTCTGTTTATTTTCTTTTCTAAGCCAACACATCCAAAATACAGGTATAGTGTTCTTCTCCATTCACACCACAGTGAGGGCATTATATTTTCATTAATATGTCCACACTCTTCCTTAAGTACCTCACTGAAAGGATATCCAAAAGCCACTGTGCAGAACTCGTACTCCAAGGCAACTGAAAGTGCTCCGGCTCACTGCTGACCTGATTGACATTTTTTCCTCCAGAAAGCTTAACAGAACCTGTCATTATGTATGTGATATATCCCACCATAATTAATTCCCTCAGGGAATGACATCCAGAGGTAGCATGGTTCAAATACATAGCACGCACCAGAAATTTGACATTTTGAAACAGACTGCCAACACCAAGATGCATCCATGGAAGAGCTGATATTTTTATTTTACTCAACTGCAGCTATATAGCATAAACTAAATCTTGTCATAAAAAGACTGGCTTAAAAACTGTTGAACCATACAGATAAAAATCAGTGCTCTTTGCTCTTGAACAGATTTGATTTGTTAGAAATCCAGAAGGTGTTTAAAATTACCACATGCCATTTAATATACGAGGAAGTAACAGCTTCCTTCAGCCTTAGTAAAAAAGCTTCAGAGCTGTAATCCTTTTTCAAATAATTACCCTGTTCACGAGGCTTCAGCACAAGATGACTCCAAGAAGAAGTAAATTGGCAGGACTGGTTATGAAAGCCTCAGTACATACCCATACCGATCTGAATGGCAATGAGAGCACTTTGCAAGTGTTTGTCAATTCAGAGGCCCAAACTGGGCTAAAATTAGAACTGAGAGAGAAAAGCAAGAGCATGTGAAAGTATCAGGTCCATTTGCCATATAAAGGGGTCTTTGAAGGCAAAAATGTAGGAAGGGTGGGTAGGTATGCCAACTGAATGAGGCAGCTTTAGCAGTGAATTATTGCTTTCACACACACAACCTGTGGTTTTGACTCAGCCACGAGCTGCTATGCTGTGTGGCTACCCAGGAAAATGAAGCCACGTGTGGAAAAGGGAAAGTTAGTGGCTGGCACGAAGAGCTAGGATAGTTCACTGCTACCCTGTACCTACAAGTATCTCGCTTGCACAATTCCAGGACACTATCCTTCCTCAGGATAACTGCAGTGCTTCCTACCCACAGGTCAAGGATATCCTGCATCAGCGTGTATGAATGATTTTTGCCAACAGAAATGGCAACATCAAACCCACCACCCTGACAAAACAGTACTGCAAATTACATCCTTAAGGTCAATTCCTGTACAGAGTATTCAGAACAACACTCAATAAAATTCCTGGACATCTTTTTCCTAGAGGCCCTAGAGATATTAGTAAAAGAAGAGACATGTGAGTTGCAGTGCACTTTTAGCATAAATGAGACAGAGAAGGAATTAATTTGGAGAAACATCAGCTCTGCTGGAAGCTGACAGATTCCTAATGCATCTGATTTGTTGACTGCTTATGGGATGATTAATTTTTTCCCAGTGTTTTTCTTCCATTTTGTTCCTTATTTATAATGAGGTTCTACAGTAGCAACATTTGACAGATTTGACAGAGATACTAGCTTTGTCATTAAATTTTCCCCAATACCTTTCTCCTCCTATTCCAAGTCAAGATCACAGCTCTATCTGTCAGGTCTCTCCAGGTATAAGTTTATTTTTCATGTAATACCTGCCATTCAGTCAGCATCAATGCAGGGTTTTTCATGAGATCCCAGCTACCCAAACACCTTCACTTCTCCACTGAAAACTAAATAATAATGTGATGTGTTTGACTGACCCAAATCTGCTGAAGTCTGTTTCAGTAATCCCTGCAGATCTATACACTTCAGATTGCCATCTCGGTTTGCTGTTTCCAATGGATACAATTTCTGGTATTTATGTTCAGGACTACAACCAATGGACAACTGAAGCCTCAAAGTACAAAAATACCACTTCTGCAAAGCTGCTGCATCACAACCACCACAGAGCATACAATGCCCAAGCCCATAAAAGCTACCATGGAGACACTATTTCAGTTGTAAAACACATCATCTACTTGGTTTGCTCTGTAACACAGTTCTGTAGGAGTTAACACAGCAAAGACCACCCTGGGAAATGGATTAAACCACTGAAACATTTTGCCTCGATGTAAGCTGTATGTTCTTCTTGTTAAAGCAGCTAATTGCACTGACAGGGCAGCCTGATGTGGCTTGGTACAGCTCCATCCCAATTAAAGACACCACATTCCACTGTGGGCAGCATCTGCAGGAACACACAAAGGCTCTGCTCACATATACCAGCCCTCCCTGGATAAACAACACAACTGTGTGACTCCCTGTACAAGTGTGAAAAAACAGCCAGGGCACTGGACTCATCTCTTCCTCTCCTCTCCCACGGGCAGGGCATCAGGACACATCCACTTCGTAAATTTTTCTTTTGCTGCCATAAATAAAAGTTAAACTTACCTTGTCAAATGAGTCATTCCATGGTTTATTATTGCTACTCAGGAAGCAGGTCTAAATTACAAGAGTGGAAGAAATACTATGACTACTCTAAATTGTGTCACTGCTTGGTTCCTCAGACAATTTTTCTCAAGTTTAACAGCACAGACCATTCCCCAAAGCACCTATGAATACATTTTTTATGAGCATGGTGGACTGGTAGAAGGAGAAAGCTTTCAGGCCCTTGTACCCATAGAATGGAGCTATACCAACTACTGTATTGCTGTTTTCAACACTACCACCATCCTGCCCGGAACTGTGATCTACAGCTTTGGGAATTTTGTTCTAGAAAAACCCAAGGGATGAACCTGTCCAATCCACACACATTAGTTTGTTGACCACTGATTACAAGAACACTTATGCAGAAGACACCATGCAGAAACTGCTGTACTCTTAGAGCTGCTATACCACAACACGAAGTTAAAGTGCTCTTGGGAAAACAAAACAGTAGAACGAAGCCTGAAATGTACTGCCTGCATTACCACATCCTATAATTAATTTATTAGAACAGAAAGAAAAGCAAAATTTGAGTTTTTCATTAACAACCCTAACCAGAACTGTGCAGCAGAGATAAAAAAGTCAGCGAGTTCTACTTATTTTAGAATGTTCTATTATGGGATTTAGTGCTGTAGTTGATTTAAGGGAAGTAAAAAAAAATTAAAATCTTTACAACTGTCAAATGAAAGAGGTAGATTCATTTATATACAGCCAGCTTTCCTTAACACTTTGAACTAAACTGATTTTATTTGGAGCTTTTAAGATTACATTAGTCCCCTTAAGATTCAAACATTTTAATACCCATCCCATCCCTTGTTAGAACATTATTTTAAATGAAATGTAAAACCCAAGTCTTAATTAACTGAAGATACTAAGGAGTCCTAAGTCACGTTTCTCACACAGGTGCTAGCTTACACGATATGGTAAAATTCCAGCTCTGTTCTCTATATTCTGTTTCTCTACAACCATCCTGGCAACTTTAATTTGCAGATTATTCTTCCTAACTTCACAGCCTAATCAGATATATACTATTGGTCCCTGTTACACAGTTGTTCTACTCTTCCCCAATCACAGCTGCATTTCACTGGTGTACAAACATTACAAAATGTTTGATGCATCACAGGGCTCCTGGGAAATGCAGAAAGAGTATCACTGCAAGGAGTCTGGAGCTGAAATGGTTTACTACAGTTATACAGCATCCAGGAAATGTGCTTTTGCAGAAGAACAGCTTTTTGCTCCTTGTCTGCTATTAGAAAAACAACCTCTCACTATGCAGAAAAGGTGAATTACCTAATATTCTGAGCTACAGGAACAGCCCCAGAAAACTACATAAAACCTTCAGATAGATTTTTCTACCTTTCCTCAACTCCAAAGAACAGATTTTTGGCTTTCTTTTTCTTTTTTCCTCATCTCCATTTCCTTGCCTGGTGCTCCAAATACTCTGCCACCAAATGGCTACAGAATTAATAGGAGTCAATAGCTGTTGCCAGAAAGAGGAAACACAGTGCAGTAACACATTTAGTTTTATTGGAGGCTCATCATGTAACTTGGTGTTTCATGAGCCATTTCAACAGGAAGTTACCAAACTTTAGAAAAGACAATTCACCAACAATAGAGGAGAGGACAACAGATCATGTAAAAAATCCCCAAAACTTCTCTAATTTATGAAGCCAGGATAAGGAAACTCACAGGCAGACTGTCCAAACAATCACAGCTTTGGGGCCATTCCTGTGCTTTCGGCTTGCTTCAGCAAATGCCATGCTTTCTTTAAAAATGTCTTTCTGCTCCTCATAAAACACCCGTTTGGCAACAGAAAAGCTTTCTATTGAAGCTTTACAAGACCTTTTTATTAATAGACTAATAATTCTTTCTGTTGTTATTTAACCAGACTGTCACTTTCAGGCTAGAATTTCTGTGAAAACCTGAGTCCCTGGTTTCCAAGAGAGGTGCATTCCTGTAGGCCTTGCTGATGCCCAGCCTTTTACCTCACCTCCAGCATGTGCAGGTTTTGTTAAGATGTGGTGATTACCACTTGCAGCATCCCTCCTTTCCTTCCTTACTCATTCTGCTATGATTTGTCACACATGCAAATGAGCACATAAGACACAGAAACAAACAGTATGCATTTATATAGTCTTCATTTAAATGCCACAAACTGTCCTTTCCCAGGTGGCGTGCAACTTCCTACAGATCTGCATCCTCTGCACCTGTCCCCCAGTGCAATCTGTGTCTGTTTGCCCCAGCCATCCCTTCTCCCAGAGCCACCAGTCCCTGGCAGTGCTGCTGCCATGTCCCCCTGCGTTGTCCCTGCTGGTGGCTGCTAACCCTGGCATCACATGGCTCAGCTCTGCCTGCCCCCTCCAGCCTTGACTCAGCAGGCTGCTTTTAGAAAACCTGCAGAAACTTATCTTCAGGACTTCTAACACACTGTCAAAACCTGTTTTGAATCAGCCAGTATTTCCAAAAGTGTTCAAGGTACAAAAAGCCCAACTGCATAATCCCCATTTCTTTGGGAAAACAAGTTTAAAAAGCAGGAATATAATTAGAACATTTCCATTTGAAGGCAAAAGGAGCAAGTCCCTCCATAGGTTTTAGGAAAAGGAGGAAAAAAAAACGAACACACCAGGAGCAAACAAATGAAAATTTCTAAATATGTTGGAAAATACAGTAGTAGCTGTTAAAATAGCATTGCATACAAAACTGATAAATAAGCATATTTCAGGGGCTGGATCAGAAACTGATGTCCTGCTCATTGGAAATGCTCTTTCACTAGCTAGAAACTTTGTTTTGTTACTATAGTTACTGTCACTACAAGTGGCCCTGACTAAGGCATGAAGTATTTGTTATATAAAACCTCGACGCAACTGCAGCCTTAAACTTCAGAAAGTACCAGCTCTGTGCTCAGTCCCCTCTGCAAATTCTATTCCAAGCCCAAACTCAAAATGTTTTTGTGCCAAATAGGGCACACTCTTGAGCAGCAGTTTAACAGCACTATTTAAGTGCTGAAAACATAATCAACATTGTTCAGGGTACACACTACAACTGTGAGGGAATTTAGATGGACTGTGCACTGTGCAAGGCAGCAGAGACTTTCGCCCTGGAAAATTAACACTCTTAGCAGAGGCTCTGAGGTACAAGAGAAACTGGTAATCAACCTTAATAAAATTTGCTGACTGACCATTGAATTTGATGGGAAAAAATGCCTGGAGCCAGGAGGCGCACCATGTAGAAAACACATCCTGCAGCACTGCAATTTTTTTATTTCATTATATTTTCATCAGCTTAGTCTGATGAGGCTTAACATCCTTAAGTAAAAAAGAAATATGCTCTCTTTCTTGGCCTTTAATATATTCTGGCTTCATACAATTTTCTTCTTGTTCTTGTGGGGGATATTTTCAGCTAGACAAACTGCTATTATGGATAATCTTGGAAAAGCAGCTTATGAGATCCCCAGTGAAAACAGGGAGATGACAGAACCTCACTTTTTAAGGTAGTCATCTGATGCTGATACTCCAGCACAATGTGCCAGTCTGCTTCAGGCCATCTGCACCCTTCTCAGCTGTGCTTTTTTCCCCTACTTGGATAGGGTAAGACAGCGTGGCTTTCCTTCTCTTCAGCTTGAAATCCAGACACTAAGCGTTTTCTTAAAAGGCCAACAGCCCACACAGAACCTGCTTGCAGTGACTGTAAGCACCAAACAAGTGCCAAGGTCAGAAAATACATCCGCTTGTACACTTGCTTTCCTGCAGTAAGCATTGCTCAAGGTTTGGGTCAAGTCAATAATCGGGGATATTTCTACTACAGCACTACTTAGTTAACTTCTGAAATGGCAGATGTAGCCATTTATGCTACTTAGCTTAAGCTTTAAGCAATTTGAATGCTACAGAAGACTGGAAGAGAGTATCTTCTTCTTCCCTTCCACCCTCAGAGCTGACACCCTGTACTATTCTTAGTGTGGTGTTAATTTCAGAGTTCACACATCAGAGGAGGCATTTCGAATTTATTCATTCATTTGTGAGAACCTCCACAGGGCTTTGTCCTTAATGACTGAGCAAGACTTTTTTTTTTTTTTTTCAGCTGTGACATTATTTGCAACCAGTCTTACAGCTTATTACAGCCTCATAAGTGCTTAAGGGCAAATCTGCCCAACCCTGTAAGAAACATGATTTCCTTAAGGTGCTGTTTGGATACAGAATTGCTTCATCAGTTCTTCCCTGTAATAACAGTGCTTGCACTAACACCTAAAACCATGATTTCTGTCTCTTGTATGTCTGGCAACTAATCCCAGACTAATGGCCCCATCTATGTAGGGAAATAATGAGTACCTGCTGGAATACAGAATTTGTGAGTATTGCTTCTCTCTTTTTGTGGCACTGCAACTTCACACTGTACTGTTGCTTAGACTGTCTTAGAGAAAAAAATAAATGGTTTCTCAGCTATGGAATTTTTTTTTATGCCCAGAATTTCCAGGTTCAGGGTGCAAGTTGCTAAACCATATAAAATGAGACATTTGCTCTGCCATGTGCAGAGGCCAATTAGATGAGATCAGAAGTAGATATTGCCTTATCTAAAATACAGCTTTTGCATCAGAAGTTTGCAGGAGATCTAGGTGGAAAGTTAAGTTAATAACTGATGAACACAAATATAAAAAACCTTGCAAGGATTACACATGTTTCGAGCCAGTGGGGCATCTGAAGATGTTATTTTTTTCTTTTAAGACTAGACTGACCTCTAGAACATCAAAAAATCTTTACTAGAATTCCCTATACACTTTTCAGTGTTGCTATCACAGCTAATGAGCTGAATAAAATCCCCCTGCAGCAGCTTATTTAGATACTGTCCTTCACAGTATCATCACAGGGCTTAAAAAATAAACTAACATTGCAGAAGTTTAACATGTTTGTTTCCAAATCACCCCAAAAATTAAAGGAAAGGGTAAGCCTTAATTCAAGTTTGCTTTGCTGTCTTCCTTTCCCAGTATATCAGTCAAACCTTTTAAAACAATGTCTTGATCCAGATGCATTTTGCTTTTTCTTTTTTTTTTTTCCCCCAGTTGGAAGACATGTAGTGGGGTGTTGCTCAAAAGCAGTTTTACACGTGGGATAAAATCTGTCTGCCAAAACCAAGAAATACACCCTGTCTAGGGCAGTATGGTGAAGGGAAATAACACCAAAGACCACAGGCTTTCAAATGCAAGTTTTCCAACCCTGCAAAACAAGATAGTGCACAACACACATTTGGACATCGTTATCCTGCAGGATCTCCCTTCCTCTTCCCTACAGGCATTTTGCACAGGACCATGCCCCTGCTGTGGAAACCCTGATGTTCACAGGTGGCCAGTGAAGCAGCAGGTAATTGCTAGTTGCCACAGAAAAAGAAGCAACATAATTCCAGAGCTGCTAGTAGAGTAGGCTTCAATCTCTATTATATTTGAAAATCATCTGGTGTGAAGGCTCCAAAGAGCCCATATATATTGAATCTCTTTTTTCCTTAAGTGGACTAGAAAAACAAAAGCCTTGTTTCAGCTGGCATTTCCAAACTGACAATGTGCAGCCTCTTGATTAAGATGGGACACAGTTTATACCCCTGGCAACAAAAGAGACTCCAGACATTTCCATCTGCTTTAACAGCAGAGCAATAAACAAGAAAATGTACCATCCAGTTTAGTTTCAGAAGAATGTTTTTCATCCAAAGATAATTTAGTATATAAGCATCCTGACTTATACATATAAATGTATATGAAGTAATACTAATTCACATAAGCACTCTGGATGCAAAGAAAACCAATCAAACCACAAATCCTTCCAAACAATAAAGTCTCGATATTACTGTGCACGGCTTTCAACAAATCCTACGACAGAACAGCACTATAGTGGTGGCTCAAAGGCAGCCAGGTCTCAGTGCTCTCCCTCCATGGAGCCATTCTTTCTGGAGATGGAGGAAGAGCACAGATTAAAGAAATCCCACCTAGATTAAAAATCCTCTGGGGAGAGATCAGCACAGTTGGATGGCAGCAACATGAACTACCTTAAATGAACACTGGCCCCATGCCACTTACCAGCAGCTTCCTGAGGTGCACATTACTGCTAGCTTTGTTTTAACACAGTACATGGGACATCTAAGTCTTGGAGACCACTCTGTGCAGGCCAAGAAAATCCCTGATGCTGTTCCTCTCAGAGTCCTCGTCTGCTACACAGTGCTAGTTACCACCAATGCTCTGTCTCCTGTGGAGGAGCATCCCCACCTCTTTTCAAGGCTGCACTGCAATCTGAGAAATCTGGGTTTTACTGATACCTTTGCTTCTACTTTTTAAAGCTACCTCAAGTATTCCTTCTTAACACCGGCCTTGCAAAAGCTCAGAGATCCAGGCTACTCAGTGTCCATCTGTCCTTTCTGCATCTTTATCTGGCAGGGAGTTCCACTCCTGGTGGGGCCCCTGGCATGTGCATGTGGGAGTGGGAGATGTGTATTCTTCTCCTCAAGGGCCATTCTGCAATGTTTTACCACGCTGGCCTCTCAAAACACTTCTGCTGCAATGGTCTGTGCAGGGCTGGAAAAGACTCAAAGCTGCTCCTCACAGTTGTATCCCTTTGGTTCATGTTGGGCGACATCATTCCTACTGTGAGCTATTGCACACTTAAGCATTACTGAAATGCCAGGTGAGAGAGTTTTTCCCTTTTTCTTCCCAACACAGAAAGCACCTACATTTTGAAGAATCGTACAAAATGTCTGACTGATGAAACTCATGGGGCAGGAAGCAGGGCTTCATCTTCCACCCAGCAACACAGATGCCTACTGGTTATCTCTCCTGCTCATTACATAGACTGCAGAAACATGTATATTCCCAGACAGGTTCAGACCCCTACTGTACTACATACCCTACCATCAGTGGAAAGACATTGACCTTGTCCTGAGAAAACACAAGAAAAACTACAGGAAAATCTCAAGTCATCACAAGCACCCAGACGGCAGATACAAATGGCAGATTGCAGAAGGAAAAAATAAAATAAAAAAATAAAATTTAAAAATGTCTGTGAGTCTATTCGCTATGAATTTCAGTTCAACTGTTTACTGATATGAACTCGATTTGAGGTGCTAGATATCAGCCTCCTGCCACTTCTCCAACTGATAGAGGCAAATGGAATAGAGTATTGCATTAACTTCCAGCAGTTCATATGTCCAGCCACAGTGCTCAGAAACACAATTCTGTGTCATACTTGCATCATTCTGGGTTGAATTTTATGTTGGTGTATGTAGGAAAAAATGCTGCTAATGACTGCACTGCTTGATTGGGCCATTTAGCATTCCATATCCTGATATTCCCCCCTCCTCCTCCTAAATACAGCCTTATGATAAACTACATACATAACAGAAAGCTTCAAGTCAAGGTAAAATTGAATAAGGTAAAGTAAAATGATTCATATTATCTCTTTCCTGTTGTAAAAATGTTAGCATAATAAGAAATATGCCATGATATTTTCTAAGACATGTTGGTAACAGAACTTCTAGGTTACAATCTCTCTCGCCATGATAACATCTCCATTCATCATCATCTTTCCTTTACAAACAGACACTAAAATATTAAGTAACATCAATAGTGACTAATGTCAAATAGTATGACTGTGCCTGCTTACATATTTGGTTCTATAGAAATTAATGACAACGGCAACAGAAGCTCACTTACCATCTAAGATGCAATTATTGCCAATTACTCCAAGTATTTTTAAGACAGTAAAGAGCAAGGGCTTTCCCTGCTTTCAAAAGGTAAAAACCACATCTGTGGCTGAAAAATTACCATATTTAGTTTGTGTTCCCTGCTGAGTTCTTCAGAACATCTGAATAAATCCCCCTCTCTCTTCTTTCTGAAGAAAATACAAATCAAACATTTTGTGCTCTTCTCATTAGATAAATAAATACTCCTAGGACCTTGCAGCAGAAGTCACTCAAGTCTATAATTTCCAGCTGGAAAAAAAAAGTCAACCCTTTCACTGAGTGATCAGAGCATTATACTCTACTCATCTCAAGACAACATAGCTTGACCACACTGCAGACTTCTTGGAAAGCAATTCCCTGCACTGAAAAACAATTTGCTAAGCATAACATCCATGCCTCTCTGTATTTCATGATGTGTTTTCTAGTAATGATTACCAACAGTAATTCTCAGTGATTTCTATTTTTTATTTTTAAAAACCAATTCCCAACAAAAAAAATATTCTTGATCATCCCTGCATTTCAGTTTTTTTAAAGGTCTCAGAAAATACTTTCCCATACTTCCCTGGTAATCAGTTTCTGAAAGCCTTAGGAAACAATTTCAGATTATCAAATCTGTATGTTTAATAGTAGACTTTACAAAGCCTTCACCTTCACCAGTTGTGAAGCAATGAAAAAACAAGACAAGCAGGGTATTTTGCTTTCTCCTTTATCCATTTATTGAGAGTGTCTTGAAGGAGTTCAGGAAGGCTCCAAAACCCTGCTTTCTAGCAGCATTGCTGTCTGAAGTTGCTAATGAAAGCTGGCACCCCGTTCAGTCCCACTGAACACCTGTGTAGCCCTACAGTTAGAAGAGGAAAGTTTAGAGCTGGGCTTTCCACACCAACACCACTTTTCTCCCTTGGTTCTCTTCTTGATTTCCAGGTAGCAAGCATGCCTTAGGTTCTCCTTGGGATCTACAGAACCCAGGTCTACCTTTGGAGGTCACAAAATCACCTCAGGGATTTCAATCACTAAGACCCTTCTCACCTTGGATAACCCCTACATGCACATACTACGGTTAAACTCCATTTCTCCATGTCCTACTGACAATGACTCTGCTATCCAGATAATACACACGTGCTATTTTTCAAAATACTCTGATAACAGTGTAGACAGTCAGGGCTCCTAAATGCTTCCTTTCAATATAAAGCAGAACATGTTGCAGCTGTTCAAAACAAAACAGCCCTTAGTAGGGAGCAAAGTGTGCGCTGGGGGGACTAGCTCATTGGTAATGTAGATATACAGAGCTCTGAAGCACAGATCCTGTGGCTCGTAACTCAACTGAGCCATGCTATTCCTGCATTTTTGAATCTATTCTTAAACTCCTTATGTCTGCATTTGCATAACTAGTGTTACCTCCCCAATGCCACAACAGACATCTAGAAACACTGTTGCTCATTATAAAGGCTTTAAATGCAAGGAGGCAGTAGCCATTTATTCAAATACTAGAGAAAAAAGTTATTATGAAATAAAATTGACTTTTCATCCAGAGGAAAGATTTGAACCATTACTGTTAAGGCTGGAAAACTGCTTATCTGTTCCTTCTTTTCATACCACACTAAGAAAATTAGTCTGCAGTAGATTTCTTCTCTAAGCTCCATTTAACTCCTTTTATTCATATCCTGAACCCCGCGCTATGAGGGAATGGAATTATCTCCAGCTACCTTTGAATCCAGCCCTGTAATTTTAAGATGGACTGATTTGTACACTAACACAAATCCATTCCTGGCACAAACACATTATCTAGGGCAATATTTCTTTCCTTCACATCAAGCTGGTAAATAAAAGGCTATCATGCTCCCCTGCTGAATTTTTGTCTTAGATCAGACTGCGACCCTTATAAAAGCATGCATGTGTCAATTTGAACCTGTCAAAAGAGGAATCCAATCTTGGATACTGTAACTCAAGAATTAATTTTGTTTCTTCATTGTGGGGGGTGAGGAGGGGCAGTGCCAGAAGTGCAAAAGTAAATTCAAACCAGAAAAAAGCACCCTTGGATTTCTGGATTTTTTTTTTTTTAGCTTTAGGTATCTGTGTTACCTTTCACAGGAGATAGGAGAGTACCTTATACCTTTTCATTCATACATTTGCCATACTCAATATCATTACTAGTTCTACAGAGTATAGTCCCAATTATTGCAACATATCACCAAGGTTTTTTAAGGTTAATTCTATAAAAACAAGGAATTGTAACATGCCAATATAGAAGCAAACATTCATGGTTACTACAGAAAAAACCCCAGCTCAACTCTTCCATCTCCACATCTCCCTTGCTGAATCACAGAAGCCTAACACGTTTTGTATTCTTGTAGCACAGTACTGTTACATCACTCAAGTACAGTAATTTCACAATTATAAGCCGCACCTGATTAGAAGCAGTGTGTTACAATAGAGTGTGATAAAAGGTATCTATTCTATCACCATCTGTTGAGGGTGGGGGCAGTGATCCTTATCTCCGTGGCAGATATTCTGCTAATGGGCCATCCATTGAAACCAGGCAGGGCATTGTTCTTTATCTTTTCACAACCCATCCTTCCTCCAGCGAGTCATTTTCTGTTAATGACCATTGAGTCCCACTGTGTGACTGATAAAATTACTGCATCCCATTGGAAGTTGCTCCAGCCAGGGAGAAGAGCCCAACATTTCTTACCAAGATAAAAACAGAGGTTTGGGGACACTAAGGGAGCCCCTTCTCCACTGGACTCCAGAGGAAAACCGGATTTCTCCACATCACCACTGGACCTCCGGAGGGGAACTGCACCTTGTACAGGAGCACTGCTCCAACTGAGCCACATCTGTCACTGCAGGAGGATGCAGCCACCATTGAATGGGACTGCTACCAACACCCTGCCTGACAGGGTGTCAGGTTGTACTCTGACTTTGTCAGGGTTTGGAGTTTGTTTCTTTGTAGTACTGTATTTCTATTTTAATTTCCCTAGTAAAGAACTGTTATTCCTAATTCCCATATCTTTGCCTGAAAGCCCCTTGATTTCAAAATTATAATAATTTGGAGGGAGGGGGTTTACATTCTCCATTTCAAAGAGAAGCTCCTGCCTTTCTCAGCAGACACCTGTCCTCCAAACTAAAACAGCAACTTTTCGTTCTTTGTCCATATATAAGCCGCACCTGATTATAAGCCGCACTTCGGGTTCGGACCAAAATTTTAGTCAAAATGGTGCAGCTTATAATCGGGAAATTACTGTACATTCTTCCATTTTCTATTATTTTGTATTATTGTCTGGGGAGTCAATAAAGAAATAAAAACATTTTTGGGTCACTCTCATCAGCAAGGGTGTGAACACACCACTACAAGAAGTCAGCTTAGAAAAGCTCCAACCTCAAGAGTTTTGAATATCCTATTTATAAAAGTTGTCTAGCATGATCAGATGCTACAGCCAAAATATTAATCTGTCCTTGCTTTAGATCCTACACCCTTGAGGAATTCAAACAAAACAGTACTCTGAGCATTTTAACAAGCTGTTCTCTCACCAAGATGTACTGGCTTCCTTGCCTCCTGCCTAATGATGAACTGGAATCATATAAATAGGCTGATCTGATTCTCTAAAGCTAAGAGGCCATCACCACTTCCAAGAAAAAAGTGGTAAAACCATTCCAGGGCATGCACAGCTGGGGTGCTCCCTGGGGTGAGGTGGGAGGGGTAGGGGGCACAACCAGCTTCACTTAACAGAGGTAGTGTAATCAGCCACAACACAAAGGTGGGCAAAACCATCAACTGAGAGAAAACTGCCTCTGTGTTCTCCATAAAGATTACAGGCAAAAACACAGATCCACTTTATTGATGTCAACAGTACTGCATGACTCTACCAGTGCCCATAAAGATATGGCTCAAAGAAGGCACAAATTGTTTATTCTCAACACACAAGAAAGAGCTTGACAAGCAACGGAAAGATAATTCAAACTGGAAGTGACAGTTTAATCCTGCATTTTGAGATCCTGATTTTACATCAGGGTTGGGTTTTTTTGAGGTGAATGGAAACACCTGGTAAATGACATTGCTTATATTCCACAGAATTGCTCTCCCCACAGTAAGTCTGCACCAGACTGTGACAAATAAATCTTGCCAGATGATTACTTCACATGTCCTTAATGAAATTAATGTAGCAGTGATGAAATCAAGGACATTTTCTGTCAGTAAACCACGTCTAATCTAGAAGAGGACTTTATATTTTGAGGGGTGTCTGTAACAAAAAAAAAAACATTTCTGCTAAAACGACACCAACACCAAGATAACATCCACAATTCCCCAAGTAGAATTTACTTCCATTTTAATAAACATTTTCCAAGATACGTGTGTAATATTTATTGGCCTTCTGAGCCTTTTTTTCACTACATTAACAGTAATTACTTTTGTGCTAGCTTTTTGTAGAACAAAAGCACCTGTACTTGACAGCTACCTTGCTCCAAAACACCAACCCACATGTTTCTTCCTGAGTCTTTATGTGTAGAACAGCAGTGTTTCTGAAAGCTTTGTTATTTCTCTTTGTAACTAGTTTACAGACTCTGAGAGCAACAGAATAGTGACTTATAGTCTAGAAAGAGAAGGAATATCAGCATCTGTTAATTTAAGAGAGTTACAACCCCTATGCAACATGCAGAACTGCCATAGAGACATGATCATTTAAGAAAACATTCACCATCACATTGGGCAGCAATTAGATGATGAAACATGTTGTGTCAGAGGATTGTATTGTTCTAACATAATGGGGAGCCATCCAGGAGACAGGAAACTACCTGGTGAACAACAGAATAGGTTTGGATAAGCAGTCTGGGGCTAATAAGAGTATCCATAAAATTGATATGCTATTTCCAGTTTTATACTTGGTATAGACATTAATTTTTTTTCCAATGCTGGAAGTTAACCAATTAGACCTAAAAGACGACCAGAGAGCAGAACAGTAATCTGGAAGAGTGACTGAACTGGAAGGCAAAGACACTTTTACACAAGCAAAACTGGAAGGAGGAAATATTACTAACTGAAAATAAAGGAGCATGTTAGGCTCTGTGGTGGATTCTGCAGGCTGCTAGACCCATGGGACTTCTGCACAGAACACTGAGAGGTGGAAACAGACTTTAAAAGTCAAAATTCTTTCTAAATAAACAATTAATTATTTTAAGAAGATCACCTGGAGGGCAAAGCAGTGTTCACTAACATTATTTCTTCCCTGAGATAAACTTGCAGAGGTAATCACTGCCAGACTCGGGTAGAACACTAACCAAAGGCTGGCCTTTGAGCTGGAAAAACATTACAGGAACCCATCTTCAGAAAGGCTTATGAGTAGCATTACTGACCTGGAGGGGAGACACTTGATGCTAACCTGAGTCTTCTTACTCAAATGTGCTGAAGATAGTCCTCTCAAAAATATAAACCAAAGCAAAGTGTTGGTACTGAATTCATTTGCTTCTTTTAAAGGCATACCATCATTGACAGGATGTAAAATCACTAAATTTTATCCTGGGCAGTTTTACCCCATAGAGAGGTGTCAGCAATTTTTCAGATGACACCTGCCATGTAAAGTTTGCTATTTCTATCTTTTATAGTCATGGCAAGACAGTGTATTTCTTCTGGCCCACTCCATGTTGCAATATGTTCAGCATAGCTGGCTCCCATTCTTCTTTTATGAAGTCTTCCTCTGTCATTGCTTGACAGTACATTCAAGTGTTCAAATTCAGTCAGCCATTCACTGACTGTAATGTAATGGATTTGTTACTACATGCCACCCTTCAAGCCATCTTCCTAAGTTCATTTTGTGCCCTTTGGATATCCAGCTCTTCAACAGCTCAGTAAAACCACTGCATCTCTCACTGTATTCGGTGCCTATGTTTCACATCCCTCCTTCCCTGAGCACCACATCGACCTCTGAAATGTGCAGTAAATATTTAAACACACGAACAAGGGGGACTTTCAGACATATTTGGGTCAGTATTATGAAGTTCATGCCAAAGGATGTTGTGTGTCAGCTAAGCAGTGCAATATATTTTTTCCAGCTGCTCCAGCCAACTACATGAAACCTACTATCCTGAAAACTTTATTCCTTAAAATTTGTAATGAAAGGATTTAATTTAATATAAAACCAAAAAAGCAAGAATTAACTCATTTTAATTACAAACAGAGACCAGGAAGGAAGGAAGTAGTATGAGATGGCTGCAGTTTGGGTCAGTTGAGTCCTTAATTTTTTACATCTTATGCTTTCTTTTATTTAGGATACACATCTAGGTAGTGCTTCTGGGCTTTTTTTTCTGCCATCTACACAGCCCTCAGGTCCCTTAATGCCACTTTCATCATCTTTTCTTGATACATGCCATCAAACTGTGCTTCCAAAAAGAGATGTCATTAGGAAGGAAGCCCCCAGGCACCACATTACACAGTTGCCTGGTTCATATAAATGTGAATTGGAAAAAATAATCAACCACTTTTAAGTACAGCTTTAAAAACATGCAGTTGAACTTGCCTACACTATTTACATGAAACATCTTGTAGTCATTCCATACAGTAGTAAAATTAGCATTTTTCTGTAAGTAGAAACTGGAGATACACAATAGTATCAGGTCTTTGTCCCTTCAAAAAGGTTTTACAAAGCAGTAAAGCCCTTTAGCACAAACTGCACTAGAAAGCCTATAATGGTTTCAAATTTGCCACAAACTATAGATGTACTCTGTTGTTCTTGCTTTTACCCTCCTTATTGGTTTCCCATTCTTTTTTTTTCAGAAACACTTGTTTAATTCTATTTTTTTAAGGATTCTTTTTTTTTTTCCTTCCCTTGCAACTCTGACATTCTTTTTCCATTCCCTCACTCATGAGTTACTTGCTGGCTGGTTAAGAAAAAGACATATATGGAGACAGGGTAGTCACACAGCAGAGGCAAGAACCCAGCCCCTACTCCTCCATCCACGTGTACCTGTGAATGAGTCTCACTGTCAGCCTTGTTATACACTCCTGTGCATGCAAGGAGCAAAGAGGGGCCCTTCCAAGAGCACACATTTTAGCAAGCTGTGTCTAAAAGCAAGCATGAACCTGGGCCTTCACTACCAATACTAACTGTTCCTATCAAAAACAACCTGTTCTGCTACTCCTTGGCAAAGGTCTTTGTGCACATCAAAATTCGCGCTCACAAAAATATAAGACATAATATTCTTCTCAGCTTTGGGGAAATCAGATTACCAGACAGCACAAAGGAATCCACCCAGCAGTCCTCCAAGCTACTTTGCCTACAATGTTTGCTATGTTTTGTCATCTCCCGAAACATAAATAATCAGTAGTTGCTGGGGGAAAGATCCAGGACGTGATGGACCATTTGGTCAATGGGACAAGGCAAACACTCTTCTCCTGACATAAACAACCTCTTCCTCTGTCTTGTGAATCTTTAGGTGTTTTTGTAGTTTTCAATATTTGATCTCTGTACAATGTGAGCTTTGACTGTATGAGGGTTTTTTACTATGTTTATTACTTTAAAACCCTAAAATACAATTCAGCAGCCACTGGGCTATTTCCTGCTTCAGTTATACTTATTTTCACACTCCAAAGAGATGCTGGCATGGTTTTAAGAACACTTCCATTACTAATTTCCACTTAATTCTCAAATATGTCCATTGACAGTCTTAGTTCCACACATATACAAAGTAATTAGCCTCAAAAACACAGGCAGCAAAGTACTTTTAATGGGAACATGCAGTTTGCAATAAAAACATCATATGCTGATACAGCACCATAATTCTGAAAGATCCTAAAGCATTCAAGCTCACCTCACATCTAGACAGCCTCAATCTTCCTTTGCTCTATTTAGAGAATATTCCACTCAGCTTCTGGACTAAACCTGTGGAAGCTACTCCCTCTTGCTACTGAGAATGCAGGCTATCTAAAGACAATGATGCACAGGTTTAGAACACCATTTAAACACAGGCAATTCCAAATCAAAGTTGCTTTTCCAGCAATGCAATAGGATTTTCTGCAGTTTGGCTGAGAAACTCAGCTAGCATGAAATCACCAGAGAACATTAGAGTAGCTTTAATTTTTGCACAGAACAGACAAATTCATTGTTTTGAAAGGTCATGACAGTAAACTGCATGGAATTCAATTTACCTCCCTCAGATGGATGAAGGTCTGAGTCAAACACAGAACAGTGGAAACCTTTGGCTCCAAGAAGTCTGTGCTGATTCAAACCTACTCCTAGGCAGGCAAATCATCCTTCCTCTCAGCTATACATTATCACAGCTTGTGATTTTCAACTGATCTTTTTCCCCAGCTGTCATATTGCAGCAAATTGTGTCATAGATGAACATCAAAACAATGGTCAATGCAAGAAGAATTTGTTTTTAACTGGAAGTTACAAAATACAAAATTATTTGTGATACAGATGCTGTCATAGTTGTTTCATGCTCATTTCTCCACGTCTGAAGTGAAATGCAAAATCTACAGGGAGGTGTACAGGAAACAACACCATCAGCACAATACAGAAAGAGAAATACTAGAAAAGAAAGCAAGCATAAGCATTACAGAAAGACTCTGAAGACAGAAAGTAAAAGAATGTCCTCTCCAGAAGGAGATTGGCACACCTGTAACACACTTATAATGTGTTTTAACAAGCTCTTTATGTATAACTAAGAACAACAAAGCAAGTGAGCAGTTAATTCCTGACTGCATGTATGGCACCAGGCAACAACTCTTACCTAAAGTTTTCTGGGTATTCAACAACAGCCATGTTGATAACATCCAGTGCATGCTGATAGTGCTTCTGAGCTGAAAAGAGGAGGGCCAGTAGATGAAGTGAATTCATGTCATCTTTGCACAGTTGCAGGGCTTCTTGAAGATGGTCTATAGCATCTGAAATCTAGAAGGAGATAGGGTGGAAATAACAAGAGAACACATCACCCTTCCAGTCCTACATTATACCTCAAAAATAAGAACAAATAGAGTAATTAGAAATTCTGAAGAAGTTCTACTTAGGCACCTTCTACTATCGAAACAGGCTGCCAAAATTAACAGACTGCACTGCTTGAAAAAACCCCACACATTCTAGAGAAAGAAGTCTGCAGCATTACTAAATCACTGCTTATAAACAAGAACAGCAGACCTGATCCAATCAACCCCCTCATCCTTTGGCATGGTGATTCTATGCTGTAAACAGATCCACCACAGAGGCCTAACTCTCAGCTCCATTTTCTAGGATGGGTGGCTGGCTCTTCACCTGGGGGTGAGCATTACACATCTCTGCTGCATTTTGTCTCTCATAATGGTTGTACAAAGCCTTTCATGATTTGGATCAAGAACACAAAAATTAAGTTTGAATGTTCAAGCGTAAAAGAGTCAAGATTTAAAATGCTGTCAGAAAAAGAAATATATTTATAAGCAGTGATGTAAAAAGCAGTCCTGACAGTCACAGCAGTAGCATGTTATTAGAACCAAGTCTCACTTGGTAGAAAAGTTAACATCTATAATGAATGCAAGTATATCACATGCTCTTTGTGATCCAGTACACTATTTTAGGCTATCTGTACAAAAGGGAACTTCTTAGCAGATTTTCTTTCGTTTGTTTACCAGTAAGTTTTATGTAGAGGATTTTCTTTTAGGATTTTCTAGTGTCTGAAATTACTGTTACATAAATTATTTCATTTCTGTGGCTCTGGAAATCTGCAGAAAACAAAGTATAAAAGCGTATAATTTTCTTTTCCTCATGTATGCTTTCCTGCCCCTTCTCTTAATGGGTGGAGAATGTAGATCATTCTTTCCTACTATGAGAACTTCCCACCTAGCAAAGCTTTACAGACATTCTTCTACCACGGCATACCACCAGTGTCAAATTCCCACCGCCTCCACAGACCTCTCACAAAAACAAGGAGCACATAACTAAGGAAAGCAACAATTATACTGCCTGCAGCTACAAGAGAAGTTGTTGACTATCTAGATCCCAGGTATTCTTCTGGGAGCAGTGTGCTCTGTTCATAGGACTTCATCCTAATGTCCAAGTGACATTTCTCTCTCACTGTGCACACATGAGCCATGGTGCTTAACTACTCTATTACTGGTGACTCCATACAAGCCTGGAGATCAGTGTGACTGCTCCAGACATAACTCCAAACTGGCATCTGGCCCACAGTGTCAAAACTGCTGAATGTCCTGGCTTGCATTCAGGCTGGGATATATGACTGAGTGCTCAGCTTTAATGAATTACTACTTGTCAGTGGAGCTACTTTAACCACACATGTTATTAAAGCCTACTGCAAAGGTAAACAAGTTGGCTTAAATCACCCATGTTCCCTCAGCAGTTTAGCAGAACACATTTTCATATAATGTAAAAATTCTAGCAATGACAAGACAACTCAGAGCCAGGACAAGACAGTGGTGGGCCCAGATCTGCCTGTCCACAAAGTTCATCAGTAGATATATCAGAGGTAAATAAAGCTGTCAAGACTTCTTGGAGTAAGGACTAAAAATCCCTTCTATTTATTTTTGCTTTTCTGTCTTAGACCTGCACAGGTATTTATAAAGAAAATACAAGTTTGAGGGGAAGTTCATTAGAAGAAGAAGAAAACTTGCAAACAAAACAACTGGAGGAGACTTGGAGCAACCTGCTCCAGATGATCCTGCTTTGAGCAGGGATTGAACTGGTTGATCTCTAAAGGTCTTCTTCAAGCTATTCTATGATTAAAACTTGGGAGGGGGGATCCTAATTTGCTAGTATGAATCAGACAAAGAATAACACTTGCAACTAATGCCTTTACTGAGGGACTTCAAAATGGTAGGGGTACTTGACCTTAGACACTTTGCAAATGTGCAAGCTGAGACTTTGCTTTACGTGTTGAAAGTGACTTAGGATCAGACTGCAGGTAGGTCTATACCCCTAAGAGAGGCTGGCCATCCAAGAGGCTCTCTGATTGTTGCAACATACATGAAACAGTAGAAAAAAAGTGAGTTGTGGCCACTCCTGTAAACCTGTGTCTGTTGGACAGGTAGTCACATACTGCTGAAAGAGATGTCATCTAAAGTAATCCTGTTCTGTACCATGCCGCCTGCAATGGTTACATCTCATTTTAGTTCTTCCCTCTATTACCATCAGAGTCACAGGCAATGGCTGGTTTTGAAAATCAGTCATGCTTCCCTGACACCTAATTTATTAACTCGAGTCCAAAAAGACTCCATTAGTAGCCTACACAGTACTGCTGCATAATTAGAAACAGTAGGCAAAAATAATATGAGCTTCCTGCCTTTACACAAAGCATTATGTGAAACAACAACCTGCAACAGACCAGATGCAATGAAATACCAACCAAATTTCTAGATCAATAAAAGCAAGATATCTAGCAGTCAACACAAACTTCTTTTGAAACATGTATTTTTATTTAACAAACTATATAATTTGAGAAAGATTGAAGCTGGCATCCCAGATGGCACCCTGAAATGTCAGGGCTTTAGCAGAGGAAGGGCACCAGTTAAAAATTACCTACAAGTACTGCACTTTAAAATAATCTTGTTTCAGCTGGACTGCAAGTCTAAGTAGGGCCTGCAATTAGAAGAAGTTACAGTTTCCTGATTTATCATTCTGTTAACAAATAAACCACATGTTTTGCATGGCACACAGGTATCTTCACATCACACTGATTAGGGAGCAAAGATGTTGCAGTAGGCCAGAAATAGCATTTTGCAGCATTACCAAAATAATGCCACAATATGGATTGTTCAGGCTAACACTTATATAAGTAGGATTCATTTCAATAATGCGATATGTCTCCTTAAAAACAATGCTAGTATGTCACAATTATAGGTATAAAAAGGAAAACAGAATGAGCGCTAAAAATACTTCCTAACATTAGAATGAACTTGGATATTTAAAATGGTAAATGAAACAGGAACTCTTGAGAGGAATTTTCAGGCCTTATAATTTCACATCAGTTGGCAGTTACACTTAATTAACCATTACAACTACCCACTCCATCTCTTTTTATAGCATGGAAAGGAGAAAGCTTTACTGACTGGCAAGAGCTTCCATTGAAAAATAGACTTGCTACAGTCCACCAGAACCTCAGGAAAGCAGGGGGAGATACATCTATGCTTTATCACTCAGCTCTTGCTACAAGCCATTCTTGATCACCAGATCAATCTAGGCTAGACTAGGATGTAGGCAGAAAAGCAGCATTCTGCTGTTCAGCAGAGGGGGCAGTTGCTGGTCTGGGAAAAAGACAGACCAGAACTACCTACATGCAAGCAGTCACTGGACGAAGCACCTCTTGAATACCTCCTAAAACAGAGCACCTCTCTTAGGGCAGACACAGCAGTCTCTCCTTCTTGAAATCAAAATAAAACCTGGGCAAAACAGGTGAAATACTTTTCTGGTCTCTTTACTGATGTTTATCATCCAGACACTTGGGAAGGAAGTAGGTGTTTTCTGGATAGTGCCCCTTGAGATCTGCTGGAAGTCCACAGGAAACTGGTGAGACAGTGCTTAGCTGCTGAACCTTAGCCATCTTTCCCTTCCCATTTTCATGAAAAGAAGGTTAGATCTAATCAAGTCTTAAAATGGCATGAAACCTACATATAGTGTTTTTACATATCCAGTACTGACTTACATGGTAGTCAAGGTCACAAACACCACCACCCCCCAAAAAAACAGAATCAACACCTAAAATTAACAGGAGAGCTGTTGACTCTAGAGAGTCATTTCCATAGAAACTGGTCTGCTAAAAAACAAGGCAATGCATTAAAATCAGTGAGCTTTAAAATGTTCATTCTACCTTGTTTTTGCTGATCCAAGTGCTGTTACCACAGAAACAGGAGAAGCAGCAGAACCAGCCACTGGGAGTTGGGAGCTACAAGTCTCATTTGTCGCTCAGCTCGGCCAGCTGCCAGCCAGGCACTGCAGGTGAAGATATCCACTGCAGCAGGTACAGACCTTGGCCTCCTTGCACTTCAGCTCAGAAAAACCAGGCTGAGAGACCCTCCTTACAGAACAGCTTATTCTACACTATGTTTGGCTGCTGAAAAATCCACCAAAACACTCTGGGGCTGATGTAGATCCTCCAAGTCTTCCCAGTTATTCCAGTGATCTTTAAGTCAGAGGCACATACAAAGCTCACCATCATCATATTTTATCTTGGTTGCTGGTGGTTTCAAATACCAACTCTGTATGAACCTTTTACAACCATTCCTTCTCTTGTCACATCCCCATCTCATGTCAGAGGAATGCTTATGTTTTTCCATGCTCCCTTTGCCTCGCCCAATAGTGACAGAGACAAGTACTATGGGAAATATTTTACAGCCTTCCAAGGAAGATGAATTGCTCCAGCTTTGCTTGGCACTCTACTGGTCAGCTGCCTCTCTTGCTTTGTTCCATGAAAGCACTCTCTTATCAATGCAAGCTGATACCTGTATTTTTCAATGCTGGGTACAGTTACCTCATTTATTGACTCTGCCTATGGAAACAAAAAGGCCTATTTGTTGAGAAAAACATTCAGGTATTACATTATAACCCACTATGTAGGAAGGGCCTGATTTATTGGTATTATAGCATTGGCTGATGAAAGCCCTAACTCTGATGTTCAATAGTTAATGCAATCTATCAAAAAAGGTATCATTTATCTTTCAGTTAATCAGAAAGAGAATATATTAGATACTTTAAATAATTAAGGATATTAAAAATGCATTACCAAATGTTTATCATTAAGTAAACTGGCAAAAGAAGAGTAGGATATTTTACAGCAGTCTAAAAATAAAGATGTCTCAGGTATCTCCTCTCTGTCCAAGTATGTGTTAAAGATATCTCACTTGATGGGAGAAGAGCAGGAGCACCATCACAGGGGTCAGGCTGCCACTACATAATACACTGAGATCATACAGCTCTGGGAGCAGAGGGAACTGGCACAACATCCAGGATGAAAACACACAGGCGAACTAGACAAAAGAGGAAAGTGAACATGCGGACAAGAGACTGAATGGAAAGAACAGGAGGGAAGGGAAATGAAGCAACAAGAGATATGAAACAATACTGCAAAGACAGGCTACAACCAGAGAAAAAGAAAGGGTAATGACTTTAAACGCCAGTAAGAGTGAAAACAACAAAAAAACCCAATGACCACAAAAATATTAATTCTATTTTTCAGGATAGCAGCTGAAAAGCTGTAATGCTTTTACTCATGGCAAGCAGAAGAGGCAGCAGGTCAGACAATCTCCCTATGAGGCAAAAGCTATGAGAGAAAAAAGGGTAGCTGGGTGTTTTTTAATGAAAGACCCTGAGCAAACTGCATCATAAAGCAGCCAGTAGGCAGATGAGAACGTTAAATAAGCCATTTTAATTATCCTTTCTTATTGCAGGCTCCCAGCACACTGTTCTCATTATGAAAGGGTTACAAAAGTGACATTATCAAGAGGGTGCTCTCTTGGAACAATTAGTTTAACCTAATGAACACACAGCTCCCCTAATTAGCTCAGGAAAGTAAGAAATACCCAACTGTTCAACTCCATAGTGTAGACTAAGGAGAGAAAACTGCAGCAAGTAGAAGGCCTGCCAAAGAAAGAAACTACAATGATGAAATTTCAAATCTAGCTAGAGAGATATTTAAAAAACAGAAGCTGCTCCAATAAAGACTTTAGCCTGTAAATGAAAAGGACAGAGAAATAAAACACCCCAATTTTAAGAAAAAGGGGCAAAAAAATAAAGCACAGCCCAGGGTGTTGGGGTTTTTTTTCTGAAAGGCAGCACAGAGCATTTTATGATCAGCTTCATTTTTATGAGTTAACACCTGCAGCAGCATTCAAATGCCAACTAATCCCACTCGCTGCAGAGCTCCAGCACGCGTCAAAGCCTAACGTCAAACGTGCCCAAGTATGGAATAAAGCAATCCCAGCGCGGGGAGCGCGATCTGGCACCGCACAGAACGGGGCAGTAACGGGAGAGCCTCGGAGCGGGACAGCATGATACCAGGGAACAGCAATAAACACCCTGCTCATCCCACACACACAAGGTGGCTCCAAGGCTGCTCAGGAGCTAGAGCTCAACACATGCCCTAGAGAAGGCCATCCCATGTGCTACAGAACTATTATTTTTAGAATAAGAATATAAAAATATTTTACATAAACATATTCTGACTGCAGGTCACAATGCAGGAAGGAAGGGATCCTATCTAGCATGCCTGGGTCTTGTTCAACTGGACTGCCCTTCCACCCTCCCATGACTCAGTGATCTCCAAATATTTCACATACCTGTCTGACAAGAGCCAGCTGCAGTGACAGGTAGAGGATGATCTGGTGATCTTCAGGGGCCAAGTCACGTGCTCTTTAAGGATGATCACATAACACAAAAAGAAAAGTGACTGTTAGATTGCACTTTGCAGAACTCCTTCACCATGAGTCGGGTAAGCACAGAACAAAACCAAGTCTTCCCCCAAGTCCAGTAATGGGGGAGCAGACTGAAACCAGACAAAAAGCAGAACAGTGTGGGCCTGTCCCAGTCAGAATCCCAGGAAAAAGTATGAGAAACACAGTTGCCAGGATGTTATACAACTTACACACTCCTTTATTAAATGCCACTTAATATTTTGGAACTTGGATAACTAATATGGAAAAAGTAGCTCTGAGCTCACAACAAACTCATCAAATCATTTTAAGTAATTCAGGTGATGGACATAGTTGTCTAACTTCCTGTACTGCCACTTTTCAAACATTAAGAGAGGGTTAGGTTAGCAATGAAAAAGGAGTCGCTATGAGCACACAGAGGACTAAAGATCAGAAGGGCTATTACAAAAGCTGGTGTGCAAACACACAAAACATTCTCCACCCTGCAGCTTCTAGTTTAATTTTTGACAGTAGACTCCTAATTTGGAAAGGGAAGATGCTGAGGGAGGAATGATTTGATGACAGGAGCTGTGCCTGGATCAAAACCAAGGCCCTTACTTCTTAAGCTTGGACTCTGAGGTACTACCTTGCAGTCCACAGCTGGCAGCAGGCACTACACTGAAGTGAAGCCTTGGCTAGAGAAGGCTGCAGTGTCTCCAGAACCAGATGTGCTGGCCCTCAACAAAATCTTGTACAAGGCAGGGAACAGGGATGGACAACCCGGGCAGAACTGTCCCCTCTCAGACTATGCTAGGCATGAAATTGCAGTCTGGATTTGCTAGCCTGTGGAGAAGCCATTAACCAAGGCAATGATGGGATAGTGTCTTGGGGAACCTAACCTAGGAGGAAAGGTGGGGCAGCAGCTCATGCCACCCGGCAGCCCACTGCAGGAACCAGTGGATTCTCCCCTTGTGACTCACAGAGCTCACTCACAGCTCTGCAGAACAGGGAAGTCATTTCACATGGGAGAAATGGGGAAGAGGAAGGTCCCTCATAGCCAATTAACATTCTTGACCTCTTTCTGGGCTGCGTTCCAGGACACCAGGGAAACCTGCACCTGCATTGCCAGGCTCAAAGTGAGCACAATTAATGTCCTTATGAGGGAGAAACGACAGGCTGACAACACTGGTGGTTAAAACCCATGCCAAAACTATTGATTTGCTAACAACAAACAAGTAGTAATAAAAGAATTACTTTAGGAAATAAACCACACACCATTTTAATGGCAGCCACTTTTCAAATGCTGTCTTGGCCTGTGAGCAAGAAGATTTTGAAGCTGATTTTTATAACTAATGGCTCTAGAACAAATTAATTTAGTATGGACTGAATACGTCCTGTAACTGTATAAGTCAAGGTGGCACTCAAGTGTTCTGAAGCAATGCCAAAAATACCAAGGTGCAATTAGTACAGGTATGTCAAATAATTTCTTCTTCCACTTCAAAAAACACAAGAAAACTCCCTAACCCAAATAGCCACAACCCCACCACACACAAAAAAACTCCAAATCCCCCAAAAAAATTGCAACAAACAACAAAACTCCACAAGATAGAACGCAGCTTTGCCCTCAGGTGTTAGACAGGGTGAGCCACCTCTTTACAAAGGGTCTCTCGTGAAACTTTCAGTAACTTCTCCAGCAATAAATAACAGGGGAAAGTTCACAAGTGTATAGAAGATGAAATTTATGATGCTTTTGGAAAGAAACAAAGGATTGTTACTTTACTGCTCATTTTCCTCATTTGGTGCAATCTTCCGGCTGAAAGGCCCCTGGCAAAGATGACTACAGGACAAACCATGGCCTAAGAGATCATATATCGGCTTCAAAAATAGGTGAAACACAAAGAAGGTAAAAAAAAAGGAAGAAACCAAACATAGACATTTAGAAAAACACTAGTAACCGGCTCACTGTCACATTCCTATTGGCTGAAGTATGAGTAACTCATGTTTGGCTAGAAGCTTGTCTGCTTCCTAGGTAGAGTTAAGATACCATGAAAACAAGTCACAGCCAATGGGAAAGGTTAAAGGATAAAAAATTATGAAGTTTAAAAGCAGTGTGGCACCACAATTCCTTAAAATTGGTCAGCAGTTCAGCAGTTAATGTATGACACTGGCATCCACAAACCAGTGTGATTTAAAAGTACACTCCTGGTCTAAACAGTGAATTAATAAATGGCTTTAAAAAGTCTTCTTTCTCAGATCTCCATAAGGTAAATATCCAGAATTCTATCTGTGGTTTCAGTTCTTGCACCCACTACAAAACTAGTGTAAGACAAACACGTTTGTCTCCTTCTTGGTCAGAATCAGCAAAACAGCTAAGATACTTCAACGTTGTTCAAACTGCTACACCTGTACTTAGAGATACCAAGTTTTCTTCAATTATGTAATTATGACCACAGCAAACTTAGAATTAGATACTTCAGCCCAGGACTTAGCTCACATAAGATTCCATTCAGTTGCTATCTGTAGTCTGTAGGCATCTATATTTATAGCAGGTTGTAAATTGTGAATGTAATTGTACAAATGTAAATAACTGCCTGAACACCACCCAGTGTATTTTGGGTGGTGCAATCTAATCATAACAGGGTAAGGAAGCTCACACCTTACCTCTCTACCCACAGAACGGACAAAAAAGGGTTTTAAATCAGGCAGTTGTACTTGAGGTCTTAAGTAGCTGCATGAGTGTAATTTGCAGTTGCTTCCAGGGTGGAGCCATTGTTATCAGTTTGCCCCAAAAATATAGGGATGAAGGAGAGGTGAGTGGTGGCTGGTTTGTACTGCTAGCTCTGGAACCTCCTCTTCCAACAACAGCTCATGTAAACACTCATTAGGATAGCAATTATTCTCTCCCCTAGGTGCACTGGTACCAGGTTACCCCATAGCTGCTTATACCCTGATGGTGAAGGTACTTTCCCACCATGACGGAAATAGGATTTTAAGCCTGCTTCACACAGGAATTGAGACAAAATTAGCTTTCCACGTTTGCCAGCTGGCATCATGTGAGGAAGCTGCATCTCCCAGCACTGTAGATCTCACTGCTGCTAATTTGGGGCTAAGGTTTTTTCTGTAAGGTGGCAGAACAGTACTCTTACCTTGGATATGCAATCAAATAATCACTGCATTTAGCCATCACAAAAATGGTTTTGACAGACTACTGCTGAAACCTAATGAACTGTTTTCAAACTTATCATCAAGGAAGCCATATACAGAAGAAAAAGAAACATAAAAAGAAAAATTTTTCTGAATTCATGCAAAAAATACACAATACAAGTACCTGCAAAATTCCTACTCACCTCTCCAAAGTCTGAAGCGCTTTCTTGTTTAATTCATCCTGAGTGCTCTTTAAAGTAGCTGCAGGACAAGATACAATGCCATTTAAGAGTTAATTCAATATTTCAGATTAAATAAATAAATGTACAGAGTATTTCAAACTGGGAGTGTAAACCGTGTGGAAATCTGTGTGTTTGTGCATGTACTCATTTTGACAGGAATTCGCAATTTCATTTTTATTAAAGATTAATTTAAGTCCTTTGTTTGAAATACTGAAGCATTTTTTATTTACATATGCCACTGAAGAGGGCTGGGAGAAGGGGCCAAACACTAACTAGATGCCAAAAAGGTAACAGGCCCTCAGCCAGGCGGCTGCAAGTGCTAAAAGCAGTAACCTGCAGCACGTTCTGACTCAGATACAGACCGCCCCCACCACCATCCTCACGTAGGAGGGTGTTGCAGGTTGAACAGGGAACACCAGCAGCCAAACTTACAGCTCTGTGACAAAACACCACCATTTTTGAGACCACAAGAGAATTCTAGGTTACTTCAGATGTGGTATTAGCCACTAATGCCCTTCTTCCATGCTTCTAACTGTTTGACTAATGGATCCTGCCCAGTACATACCAATGTATAAATTAATTCCTACCTAAACCCAGAAAAGGAAGAGAAGAATCAAGTTCTTGTTCTACGTGAGTACCCTAAGATATCCTCATCAAGACCAACAGGAACAGAGGAAGACCTTACAGGAATATAGCTTTCTCAGATCAAAAATATCTGGAAACCTAGTGATGGTTTTTAGAAATGCATTGACCATCTTGTTCTGGTTCTTAGGTTTTCAGATTTTGCATAGCAGTTTCTTGTTCTGTCTGTTCTGAAATCCAGAGCTATTAATCAACAGCATAAGTGATGAGTAGTTAATCCATCAGCAAACAATACCCATGAATATATCTGGTTTGATACATCAAGTCAGTGTATGCTCCAAAAAGTCACTAAGTAGTATATAATAATGCAAGAAACCCACTGAAATTCAAGTATTCTTAAAAGCTATTAAGAAGAAAGACCTGCAAAGGTAACCGGTTTCTTTGGATTCTGCAGTATGTCAGTGAGTGAAATTTTGTAAGTAAATTACTTACTGCAGTAGCTATAGTGACCTTTTTTATTCCTACATCTTCCAACAGTTCTTTAAAATGCCAGGTTCATTTGGGAGGAAGAGCAATCTTCAGGATTTCCTAATCATAAAGATCAGAACTTGCTTAGGCCAAAAAACCTATTCTAAGTACTAAAAGCTGATCCAAAAATTTGTATTTTAAGTAATAAATTTAAAGACATGGACTTTCATGTAAAATGCAGCATATATTAAAAACACATCACTCTCAGTAGCCTTAAATCAGGCTGCAAAATACTGGATAAAGGAAAAAAAAATTGGAAAAAAAATTAAAGAACCAAGACTGATGTAAACAAAAATGCTTGAGGAGACATTGGAAAGGATCTGATCATACCAATAAACATCCCTACAGAAAAAAACCTGATATTCTGTTTCTCATGGAAACTACAATTCTTTATTTAAGTTACAGAGCAATTCTAAAGATGTCACACAATAAGAAAGACTGAAAGAAATGTTACCATTTGTCCCTCAAACACCAAATGGAAAAGCTAAAACTTCTAGCTTCCACCTGTTAAGACATTTGACTAATGCTCAGCTTGTAATCAGAAAGAACACAAAATGAAGTGATTACAACGAGTCAGCTTTGCCTCTGTGTTACTGGGAAACAGCATGTGACTCCAACCTCCCACAGTATGGACTGTATCTTCAGCAACTACAAAGTTGGAAATCTGGTTGTCCATCTCTAGCTTTGTGTCAGATGTGGATGAACACATTGAAACTCGTGCTTGACAATACTGAGCACTGATGCTGCAAGTTAACTATGCTACCTACAGGGCCTTTACAGTTAAAGGAGATAAATTAGGAGAAAAAGTCCCCAACAATGAAAATTATTTTGGGGAGAGATGCATAAAAAGAAGTTCAGCCATCAGGTCAAGGGAGGTGATCTGCTCTGCTATCATAAGACCCACATCTGGAATGTTGTGTGCAGCTCTGGCATCCACAACACAAGACATTGTTCTATTGGAACAAATCCAAAAAAGGGCCATGAAAATGGCTGGAGAGCTGGAAGACCTCTCCTATACAGAAGAGTCAAGAGAGTTGGGGTTTTTCAGCCTGGAGAAAGGTCAAGGGAGGCCTTACTGCACCTTTTTAATACTTAAGAAAGACAGAGGGTTCTTTTTTTTATGGTGACAGGACAAGGGGTAATGGTTTTAAACTAGAAGAGGGAAGAATGAGATTATATACAGGAAGAAATTCTTTACTAGGAGGGCAGCAAGAATCTGCAACAGGCTGCCCAAAGATGTTGCTGATGCCCTACGCCTGAATTCAAAGAAATCAGCAACCCACTGAGAAGCTCTCACTTCAGACAAAGAAAAATTTGTACTAAGAACCTGGTGGGTCTGATTAAACTTTTAAAATTTGTGCTCCATTCTCCCAGGTCAATGGCACCAAAGACTTCTTCAGTCCCTACCAAACTTTACTTCCTGCAAGTATGGCTGCTGCAGTTCCATCAACTAAAACAAAATATTACTTAGATTAAAATAAACTGGAAAAGCAGTCTGACCGATGGGAGAGCTGCACAGGGCACTTGAGCAGCCCATTATTTATTTTCTGAAACACTGGAGCTTCAGCCTTACTAAAACTCAACAGGATCTTCAGCAATATTTTGGTACCTAAATACAAAGCCCTGGAATCACATTTGAAAACAAAGGAGGACAACTTCTGTCTCAATAAAAGCAGTTAGAGCATATTAGGAATAGTGAATGCATGGAATGAAACACAGTGCCCAGGATCAGCATCAACACTACAAGCACAGGGACAGGAATCTAGTTCTAATCTTGTCCAATGGATTGAGCACCCATTAGCAGCTGAAACACAGTCAGCTCTATTTATGTAATACATTTGTTTCGTGGGAAAGAATTCAGTTTGTAATGTGCAAAACTGTTCCTCTATGTGAATCACAATGTATGAAGTGGGGATGACAGATAAATGGACTTTATAAATATATTTCTGATCCAAAGTGAAACACTGACATGCATGCACCCTTTTGCAAATATAACTGAGTTTCAGAAACTATTCCCTGATGTTAAGACATCTAATATGGCAAAATGTACAGTTTTAGCACCCAGAATTATAATTAAAGATTTCATGCACTGTTATTTCCAAAAGCAAAGATAGTAAGTTTGTTCACTAATAATTTATTCACTTCTTAGTGAGCAAATGTGCAGAGGGCTTAGCATTAACCAGTGCTGTCAGTACACTGTCTGTAAAATCCACAAGGACTGATAGAATGAGTTTCTAATTCAGTCCCTGATCCATGGCCTTCTACCAAAATTCTAAATGAAAACAGAGATACAGCACACTCAACTCTGGAAAAAGAATGAGGGACTGTTAAATCTACAAAGATTTTACAATTTGTGAGGTGGTGATGTGAGGTAAGAAGAGCATCTGTATTTCCCAACACATTCTCAACCTAGTCCTTCCTCTTTAAACTTTGTTAAATTCATCTCACCTTTCCCTGTCTTCACCAGACCTAAGGGAGGAGAAGTTGACAATACAGCTTATGTCAAAACTGGAACTGAGGGAGGAAGAGGAATGGTTAACTGTTGACTTTGACTGATTGGAAACTGATCTGCAGAAAATGGACATAAACTACGAACAGGAGGCTTGGGCTTCCAAGGCTGAGGCAAAAGTGTCAGTGACTTCCTCTGAGGACACACCTTTCAGCTACTTCAATGACACTTATTTCAAGAAACACATAATTAAAAATTAAGAATAAGGAAGCTATCCAGCATAAGTTTCAGGAAGTCCTACTTCCTACAGGAGCTTTTTGCAAATCACAAAGAAAAAGCTTTAATACCACTCCTCAGTACCTTTGTCACACAGGAGAGAAATAATTACTAGAAGGTTATATTTAATAAGAAAGTCTAATTTGGATGGAAGGTTGTCAGCTTTAGAAGGCAATTGTTAACTGTCTCTGAAACACTTAGCTACCATTGAAAATACAGATTGACTGAAAGTCATCTCAACAGGAAAGTTACAGGAATCTCACATATACAAATACATAGATGTTTGACTTGTCTACATATGTCAGTAAGAATTGACAATGATAAACAAGATTGACAACATGAGGCAGGATTACATCACAAAACTGCTGTCTCTCAGCATGTTCTAGCTTTGCTTCCTCACTGTCATATACTATTTTTTAACAATGCTAATGAAAAATGTCTTGCTAGTGCAAATTTGACATTTTCCAGTAAAATAGTTCCATATTCATAACCATCATATATCTGCTTTTGAAGGACTTAATCCATTTGATTAAAATATAATCTGCAAGATTGAAACATACTCTGCTTCCCTCAAATAACTGACTTGTCCCTTTGCCTTAAAAGCTAGAGATATGATGAGAAGGCAGATATAGTCCACTGTTTCAAAACATGAATCAGAGGCTAATCTAAAAATAATCCAAGGCAGTTGTTGTGATTGTTTGTTTTACATTAATAAGGACACAATATTGAACTAATCTCTTGAAAAATCAGATTTCCAGAAAAAGGGATTCCGACTCACATTTTTGCTGCACCAAAATATTTTTAGAGCCAGAGTACAGCACATGTCTCACCAACTCCATCCTTTAGAAATCACCGTCTTTTAATCCTTAAGTTTAGAAAGAGATCATAAGGGGCTAACATAGAAAACCTATCTCTGAAAATAGTCTATGGAATCTTGTATAGCTTTAGAGCAGTTTAAACAATGTCTAGGCAAAATGCCTTAAAAACTAGGCAGAACTCTATTCCTAGTGGACTTAAAATATATATAGAAGACAAAGTTCAGGCTACAAAGGACATACTTTTTGACATGAACTTTCTTGGGAGAACTACTCTGAAGCACAGAAATGGAGAACTGGAGAGAGTTGCAGTGCCTGCTAGCCTCCATGATGAAAAGCAGTTCTCAGAACAGTTGATCAGATATGGCTGGCTGAAAAACTACACCAACTTGTGCTACTGAGGAGCACAAGAACACTTTCTCATACACATGCCTTGCAGAATTCTGGTGTAAGTTGCAAGGCCTGGATATTCCATGATAACATAGTAAGAGTAACTTTAGCTTTGATTCAGGCTTCTTTGCTGGAAGAAGTTGGTTTATTTCTATGGAACCTATTCAACAGAAAAGCCATTGCTTGCATGAGGGCAGGACTGCCAAAATGATTAGGAAACACACCAGCTCAGACATTATTCAGAGAAGATGTGTTAGAAGTCTTCTACCTTTGTTAAGAGTCATAGAATAAACAAAGTCTATTCCCACCTGTGAGCTTGATGAAGGTCAGAGCTAGAACTCTCCCGAACACTTCAAGCCCTTCTGACTACAAAGCACCAAATCTACAGGAGGCCCTTGTCCTCTAATTCAAGATCCAAGTAAGCAGCATTAAAAGAAAATTCTTCTTACATTCAGTGGTCTGTTTCTAGTGAACATTCACATGTACCAGTAAGGTAGGTATTTTTATCTTGTTTACTTCTAAGTAAAAGAAACGACATCACAGAGAGGTTGAATCTCTGTGGGGAATCAGTATCATGCCAGGAACTGAATTGAGGCATTTCTGACTCCAGTTCTTGGATTCTATTTCTTTATGACTTATGAGTGGGTGACAAAAATATGAGAACAGATGGAAAGTTTGACTTTTTGTTGTGTAAATTAGTGAAAAAAATGTATTACAAATATTCAAGTAAAGCACACTAAGCATTGTCAGCTACACTCACATTATCACCCCAAAGGAATGACCTGCATTTCTTCCTTTACCTAAGAACTTCACTTTTATTACCACAGAACACAGTTCTCTGAGCAAGTAAACACTGCCCATTTATCTTGTGAGCTGATTGTTTTTCATGTCTAGTCAGCACCAAGAGCAGATTTTCTAATAAATTCCCATTGCTTGCACTGAAGACTTTGAACACGTGCTCTCCATATAACACACCTGACAAACAAGTAACTCACCATCAGTAGCTTGAAGGCTGTACGTCAGGCCCAGTGCCAGGTAACCCTTTGCTAGGGACTCTCCAGCATTCTCACCCAGGTCTATCACCATTTTAGCAAAGTGTTCTCCTTCTTCCAGCTGCAAAAGAGGTAGGCTGAGATTTACAGGCATTTTCTCTCTACTCCAATAACATTTACCATTAACTTACCTGTAAGTGATCTGAGAGCCATTCACACAAGGGCTCAGTGATCCCAGTGAACACCCATAAAAAGGAGAATGTAGAAGATCAGATTAGCAGACCTTGTTGCACATGCATAGTTTTGAGAAAAGTGTGGGTTTCGCACCCAGAACTCTTCCCAGATGTTTAAGATTAATCAAGGACACTATCTTATTTTATAGTTCCCTTCAAGTACACTTCAATCATGAAGCCTTAAATGTAAATGCTGGATCAGCTGGACTACTTATATGCTGTCCTAGTAGGGCACTGAGGTTTCTTCCTTCATAGGAAGACCATTCTGTTTTGCTGCCGGCTTTTTTTAAACCTTAGCAAATTTTACTTTCTTTTAAAGCATTACAAGAGTACAGTAATTTCACGACCATAAGGCGCACTGGACTATAAGGCGCACCCCCCCAGATTCGGCAAAATTCGCAACTTTGTAGATCAGATAAGGCACACCGGACTATAAGGCGCACTTTTTTTTTGCAGCGAGGCCCCGTCCCCAGCTCACCCCGTGTGGTTGCTGGCCAAGGCCCCGCCCCAACCCGGCAGCCATTGGCCCCCGGGCCTGCCTCCACCCGGCAGGGGCGGTGCCGCGAGCCACTGAGCCACCCTGGACCCGGCAGCCATGGGCTCCCGGGACTGCCTGGACCCAGGAGCGGGGGTGCCGCGGGCTCTCTAGCCCGCATTCACCTGGCAGCCATGGCTCCCCGGGGCTGCCTGGACCCAGGAGTGGGGGTGCCGCGGCCCCCCTAGCCCACATTCACCCAGCAGCCATGGGGCCCCAGGACTGCCTGGACCCGAGAGGGGCGGTGCCTCGGGCCCCCTGGCCCGCCTCCACCCGGCAGGGGCGGTGCTGCAGGCCTCCGGGCCCACCCCCAGCCGGCTGCCGTGGCACTTCCGGCTCCCCCCATGGCTCACAGCTCACACTTCCGGTTTGGCAAATTTCGCCGATTTGTACATCAGGTAAGGCGAACCGGACTATAAGGCGCACTTCCGGGTTCGAGGGAAAATTTTAGTCAAAAGGGTGCGTCTTATAGTCGTGAAATTACTGTAAAACAAAAAAACACTAACTTCACTGAAAGCTCTCAGCTGCTGCTGCCACAAGGATGCAGAAGTTTCAGGACACAAATTTTGATCTGAATTAACACACTACCTTGGCAGCTCTTGCTGCACTAGCCACTTTCTGCATATTTTGCAAAGACACAATTTCCTGGAAAATGCGTTTTATATTATAGACAGTAATCGGAGGAGAGAGCAGTCACAGCCTCTCAGGATCAGCCTCCAAAATGATGAAATAAGCTGGTCTCTTCTACATCATCACAGAGTGCTCCCCACAACCTTCCTTTCGACACCTATCAGCATCTGTAAAATCTGACTGGTAATTTTAAACAAAAAAAGTTAAATATTTTATTGCATAATGGAACGTTTCTCATTTCTAACTTTAAACTCTCATTAACATCACTCACCCATTTTAAGTAGAAAAGACTAAGACCTGTAAACTGTATATACCTTGAAAGGTGTAGGTTGGAGAGACATTAGCAAAACTTGTAGTAATGCCTGAAAGACAGAGCCTACAGGAAGATCTCATTTCTGTGCAAGACAGTATGCAGATCCTGCCACCCATAATCAGAATCATCCCTAATCAAGAAGCAGACACCATTACGCTATCTGAAAAATCCTCCTTTTGGAAACTTCTATTACATCACAACTGACTTTATGGGATGGGGCTGCTTAATTTTAAGAAAGTACTATTTTTGTTTGAAATCCAACTAGTTTAGACAAGTACTGTGGACACGTGCCCTCTTAATACTCAGCTTTGTCAGACTTCAGCACCCCATGGCTCCTTAATCTCTAAAATGACTCACCCATAACAATAAAATGCACCATCAGACAAGAAATTTGCCTTCTGCAGTGATCTGTTAATATGTTCCCTATGAACAGAATCGACTTGATGTAGCATACTGTCAAAGGGCCTCCTAGTCACATCACTTGAAAACATTCAGGTAACAATATTAACTAATGGGTTCATAAACAAACAACCTTAGATTTACTAGATGATATCAAGCATAAGAAGAAAATTTACTCTTAACATAAGCCTGAAGAAAGGCTGAAAAGTGCAAGTGAAGAAGCAAATCTCCACTGCTTGGATTTCTTCCTCACTGACACAACTAACTCCCTGGGGCCTCCCTAGAATTCAAACCAGATGTAGAACAATTGTTCCCCAGTTTCTGAAACCTCAGATCAATCAGTCCCATGATCAGCACATATATCATCATCAAACCCTTTCTGAAGGCACTATGAAAGCATGAGTGTTCCTAATGTGATTGTGGAAGCCACTAACTGACACAGGAACACCTCCTGTGGAATACTTGGACTTAACTAGCTGAACTGCAAAGCCTGTCTTTGGGAGTATAATCCAAAGCCTACCAAAACCACTGGAAACAGTCCCACCTACTTCAGTAATGCTCAGAAAACACCCTTGAACTCTCATCACATCAGGAAGACTGAGATTTGTTTCAGGAGGTTTCTTAACCTGTCAGTAGCCCAACCAACTTCCCTGCCACATACTGAAATGTGTACTGGACCAGAGTTTAGGACAATGGAAGAGGTGCCCATGACTTGCCACATAGAAAAAAAACCCAAAAAAATAGAACCCACAAATGAACAACAAAAAACCCTCTGATATTGGAGAGATTTTGCTCCATTGTTTCTCGGAATGGTCACTTTCACTTGATGGTAATTCCAGTCTCTGACTGGGAACACCTATACTGCATAAACCAGTAGTGCACCATTCAGCCTTCCTGCCTGCCAGTTACCCAGGGCCACCTGTCAGTATCAGATTAATCTAATGAATGAATAATTAAAACCATAACTTCCCAGAGTGGCTAAAACAGCACTTCTAGCACATTCTTGTAAACATTTATTCATACTAAGCACTAATGGCACTTTGACCAGCCACAAAGATTCTTATGAATGCAAACTTGGGTCAGCTGAAGTCTGCTTTGAAAATAAGCAGCCTCACAAACTCCAGCACAGCTGGTTCTGTTTATGAGAACATTTATTTTTCCTTCTTACAGCACTCAGACACTTCCCCTGCCAGCCCTGCTGTGGCAGCCATCTGCCCCCTCTTCTCCCATTCTCCTACTCTTCAGTCATTCTGGACAAGTGTGAAAAACCAAGCCTTTCACTCACATCACCCACTGTGAAGTTTCAACTCTCCAGTGCAGATGGCCTAGTCAACTGTGAATCTGGAAAGTACTACCTCAAACAGGAATAACCCCCTTGGGACACACCTGGGGGAAGCAGCTACACTGAAGGGACTACCAGATTGCAGTCTGGATAAAAGCTCCCTCTCCATACCCCTGAGTGAGGGACAAGTAGTGAGTCTGAGCTGTGATCTGCCAGTAAAACTGTGTCTGTGGGGGTCCTTAAGGATACAGGGTGCCTCCAGTCTGTATTGTGGAGATGAGAAAGGGAGGAGGGAAGACCTGCCATGTTATTCTCTTAGAAGCAACAAAAAAACGAAGTATCAAAGCCATCCCTCCAATCTGGCCCTTAATGTTCTAACATTTTTCTACATACTTTGCACTGAAAAGCTGGTGGAGAGAAGGGCAGCATTCCAGGTTGCAGAGAGAAGTTCCCTGCCTCCAAGATCTGCATGGAAGAAATAAAGTATGGGGGAAAACACCTAAGATGAAATTTCTGCCTTTTGAACTCCAGCTATATGAAGTGTCAAGAGGTACCTGGCAAACCCACCAGAAAGCAAACACCTGGCTCCTGGAGAGAGACAGCCTGCCAGATTGTGAACAGACATCAGTGAGATGGCAAGACTCTAGGGCTGGTTGGGCTTTTTTTCCCCTTTCACTTCCTCCTTCACATTTGATAGAAAAAGAACAGTTGCTAGCTGTGCTATCCTGAGGGATGTTTCCCCTGTTACAGAGTGGCTGTTCCAGCCACCACTGTTATTTGGCCACAGGTTTTGGTGTGTGCTCAAGCCAAGCCCGGAGGCATACTGACAAGGGAGTGGAGAACAGCAGGTGCTGTCCCCTGGCCTAATGCCACCCAGCTGGTGTCCAACTGCCACCCAGATTGTTTTTAGAAAAGCTCAAGCCCTACCTCACTGTAGCAACAGCTTGCAGGACTAAGTAGGAATTGCACTTCTCACCAGCACACATTTAGAGTAACTAAGGACAAACAAATCAATGATGTACTGCAGGATGAAAACAGCGCTTTATTGTGCCAAAAAAAGAATAGCACACCAAGGAAGAGGCAGGAAATACATTAAATGATACTGGACTTAGGACAGCAGACAAGGTTAATGAAGCAGGTGAATTTGGACACCAGGGACAGTGAACAGTACCCAAGCACTTAAGAGATCAAAACCCTACAGAATGGGTATCTACACAAAATTACACATGATGTTAACTAGTTGAATCAACCTCTTCTTACCATTTTCATTACACTGCATTGTAGCTATAGAGACTAATTCAAAGAGAAAAATATAAATATTGTGAAATGAAAATGATAGGAGGAAAAATGTATAGGAAGAAAGTGATCTATAAGGCATAGTCTAATGAAAAGGTTTTGTCCCACAGCTGTTTACAGCACACACAGCCAATCGTGTTATGTATGTCAGAAAAAAAACCCTGTGCTTTCTGTTGCTGGTCTAGTCAGCATTTGCTCTGTGTGTCACCATTGTTAAGCCCACCATTTTAGTCTGTGTAAACTCAGTCCCCAGTACTGAAGAATACTCAGGCCTTTCCTCCACTATAGCTAAAGCGGCTTGTTCACAAAGGCAATGTATAGAAGACAAAATTCTTGGTCATTTTTCATGTCTAAAACCCATGGGATTGCCCAAGAACAGCAGTGGTGATGTCATCAAGAATGTCTTTCAAAAGACAGAAGAAATAGTTAGTAGCTCCTTGCCCTTCCCTGCTTTCTCAGCAGCCTCTCACTCTGGTGATGCCGATCCTCTCCGATGTCCGTCAGCAGGCAGAGTAACTCCAGTAAAGGTACCACATTTCATATTTTAATATTATTCATACTGCAGTACAATCTAAACATTTCCAGGCGACTCCAGGGCTCTTAAGTGACTGGGTGCAAGCACATGCACAGCATTTATTATCTCTAGTGGCAGGGTCAACAACAGACAGAAGGGGAGAGAAGCACTCTCTGATTAAGTGGTCTGTGAAAGTAATGAATGGTAAGCTGTTACCTCAGAAGTATGCAGCTCTAAATCTGCATCCTGCCCACCACCCTGACACACACACAGCATGACATCCTGACCTCATGGTATGTCTTACTCAGTTTTTATAACTCCATGTACAGTCTGCCCGGGCCCAACACCACTTCTCCCTTTCCCTGACGGCTGGCATGATCTCTGCCTTTCCAGCAAACTGCTACAGCAGAACAGTTAGCTGTGCATACTAGCTCAAAGAAATGAGAGAAATACTTGAGGTACAGCATCATCCTGTGCTGCAGTTTTTGCCATGGGACAAAGTCCTTTGAAAAGCTCAGATGATGATAATGGCATCATTTGATGCTACACAAGTTTAGCATACCACCACTATTGCTATTGTATCAACTGTGGAGCAATGAAAACTATAAGAATACGCCTCATGTCTTCCTGCTTTTTGTCAGAGATTCAAGCCTATCCTAGGGCTACAGTTCATTTTGTTCTATGTGTATTTACAATATTTTCAATACGTTTTCATTGAAATCAATGGCGTAAAAGGCAAAAGAAAGCATCAGGATAACCCTGAACGCCTCAGACAAGGCTCCTAACATGGAGAAATTCAGTATTTAATGCTTGCCTGTAGGAAGAAGTTCCATTTTTAGTATTTTCACAACACCTGCCATAACAGGATCCTGGAGAACCTAGATTAGTAGTGAAATTAACAGTACTCTACTATTAAAATATTAAAAACAACAACTCATACTGCAACTCAAAGTCACTGCCAAAATAGGCAAGTGAGCATTCAGCTGAGACCATGCCAGGGTAGGCTGAGTGAAAGAGGAAATTGCAGCAAGCCTTTTAGTGAGCAGAGCTCTGAATTTATAGTGGAGCAAGGCAAAGCAACTCCAGTATGAACATATTCCAGTGCAAGCTACCTCAGCTCTTCTATGGAAATTTAAAACAATACTCTGACCTACAATAGTCAAAGACTTCACAGTGCATTCTGGAAAGCTAAAAGACAGCTGGCTAAACACAAATGGGCTTTGTGTTTGCTTGACAGAATCATCCACATACAAGTTCAGTACACTGTTGTGCTGAAACCACAGCAAGTTTGAAGGCTTAGCAGCACATTGTCTCAAAAGTAATTCTGAGCCAACTACAAAAACATTTAAAACACCAGTGTAATGGTTTAGATACAATATTAAAGTTCCAACTTTGCTGTACAGGTCTGATTGCATCCTGACCATACAAATGTGGTTTATGGATGTGCATTACTTTTGAAGCTTTTCTGGTCCTCCAAGTCTACTGGCTTAAACTTTAGAATAAATGAAGTACTGATTTATTATATTATTTACACTGGATTTTTTTAGTTTTGTTTTTGAAAACCTCTAACTCTGAAAAAGGTAGCCATAAGATTGCTTATACCACTCAGCTACTTACTGCAGGTCCAATCCTGAAAGCCAGAGGTTGATGGGGCAGATCATCTTCTGGTGTAAGCCAGCATGGTAGCCCTAATATACCAGTGGAGTACTGCCAACTTACATCAGTTAATGATCTGGTCATACTGCCACAAGCTGGGGGAGGCTCAGTTCTGCATCAGCCTCTGTTATGTATTGATTTGCATGGCACTGTATGAATGCATCCACGTTTTCACTTTGATTTGTTCTGTGCTGAGAGACTATTTTATAGATGTGATCGGAGTATCCTCAATGTTGTAAATCACTATAGTACATTTCAATTAATTTTCTGTTTTCCCTGCTCCTAAAGTGTGCTGAGACACCATGTACAAAGCCAGCAAAATGAGTTAAGTGATCACCAGATTAATCATGAAAGAAACTGTTCTGTGCTTCACATGACATTCTGTAATTATCCATCTGCATAAATGTTGTGTTTCGGTGTTTTGTATTTTTTATTGCTAGTAACTGAAAGAAGACTAAAGTACTGCTTGCCCATGGGCTATAAACAAACTGGCTACAATACTGCACCACACAGTAGACAGATGCAAGATATAAATTAGCTGTTTCATTTGGATAAATGGTGATCTGATTTCACCCTTTTCCTGCCTATCCAACAATCAAGTACATGGATATGCTTCCTAATTGAAAAATTAATCATATTTTATATGTTCTGAAAAGGAAGATGTATTTGAGTATTTGTAAGTGCTAATATTTGTCCATTAGACTGTTCCTGTCCCATGTCTATCCTCCTTTCTATTTATACTGGCATTGATCAGCCTGTTCACTTCCAGTTTAAATTATTCAATTCTGATTTGATTGCCATGTAATTTAAATGCAAATAATTACTGTAAGGATGACATTTAGAAAAACAGCTCTGCTAAGCAGGAAGGTCTTTATTAGGCACAGGAGTCTGCCAGTAATATCAGAAGCACCCCTTTGACTAAGAGATGTGGGAACCTATCATTTCAGTTCTTTTAAAAGATGATCTGATTCCCTTTGGACTCCCCTTAATTAAAACTCTTCTATACCATCATCAAGTTTGCTATGAGGGTAAAGCATAGGCCACAGACTAAAAGGGAGAGGGAATATTTTTAATTTGGTTTTAGTTCATAAGGCTGTGCTCTAAGTAACTGCAGTAAAATTACCCTCTTGAGAAATCATGATTTTATTTCATGATACCCCCCAGTTCGGAGGGCCAGGGCTTGACTGAACAACACGGAAAAGCATTTCACACAATAAAAAAGCATTACATTGAAGAAAAAACCCTCTTGTTTTGAAATAATCAAAACAAGTTCATTTTTCCCTTCTTCCCTTGCCTTTCCTACTTTTTAGGGTTAGCCAGTTGTTTTATCAGATCTGTCATGTATGAGAAGTCTGGACATACTGGATTGCCCAAGCTGGAACTGAATTACAGTCTCACTGTTTTTTCAAAGTGACGAGGTATTTTTATATGCTAGCTGTGTTTTGAAAACTTCATCAGACATACTAAGAACAGCATTCAACACAGCTGTAATGCCTCACTTTCACTGTTTTAACATCTCAAATAATCCAAAAAACCTTATTTACTTTATTTTAAAATAACAGCATTCACTGTGAATGTTTTTTTGTATCACTGAATGACTTTCAGCCTTCAAAATTTAGAGACTGAGCTGTGGGCACAAGAGAGTTAAATTGCTCCAAATGTAGAGCAGAAGTAGGTTGGGCAGTTCAGCAAGGATTCCCTCGAGGTCCTCAGACTTGAAGATTTTTCCTAGAAAAAAGATGCTGCCCAGTTTTTGCTGACTCACATATAAGCCTAACCATTATAGTTTGAACAGTATAGTTCATTCAAAAACATACATAACCAGACATCCTCCCTGGTGGTGGTGGTGTAAATGAATACAACTCAAGTTTAGTTGAACAGCAGCTTCCATCAGATAGGGATGTAGAAGGTGGGGATGCAGGGTAAGGGAACAAAACAATATTAAATTGGCTTCTACAGCTTTTCACAGTGATCTGTGCAGATTCTTCTGGTATTTTCTTTCATGTTTTCTTACATCTGTGTTTTACTTCTATTTAGCAACTGTAATCCTTCACTGACTGCAGGGACACCTCGTGGTGAGGACAGGTGAGAACAGCAGGCTGCCATTCAGTTAATTAAACCAAGTACAGAAAGAGTGACAGATGTTTCTGCTCCTTTGGATAATCAGAATTTCACGGGCACCAACTTCCACTCCCACTCTGCTTCTGGGGCATACATTAACATATCCAGAACACAAAACACTGACACAGCAACTTCAAGAACAAAGGACTGAGCTGTCCAGCAGACCTGAACAATCTAACAGTCCACTTATAACTATTAACTTGTGTCTTCTAGGAGCTACAAGAGTGGCTGATTCAACATGACACTCAGTTGAAGCAGCAGTCCTGAGAATGGCTGTTATGGCTTTCCCTCGCTCCTCCCTTCTTCAATGTGCCAGCAAAATACATTTTAATGACTCACTCCAAAATTTCTTGCAGGGATTTTCATTTTTTATAGAAGATACGCATGTGTGTATGATTTTTAGCAGGGATTCCCTTTCTCCCTACTGCAACTTCACTGTGGCTCTGTCACTGCAGCACCTAATCCATTACATAATAAGAATTGCATCAGCTTGCTTACCCAGTGCAGTGACCCAATGCAGACCTTGGCAGCCAGAAGAGGAACGGTGGGATCTGTAGGTCGCAGTTTAGCACACTCTCTGAGCACTGACACAGCATATGCCGACTGGAGGATGGGAGAGAGGAGGAAGAAATAAAAAAGGGTGATTAGACAATGCTGCTGAGAGTCCATGGAAATATTGCAGCGATATGTACAAAGAAGTGCTATGGAGAAAAGAATCCCATGTCAGCAACAAGTCAGCAACTTTATTCCCACCTCCACATGCAGACATGTGTGTACACACACGCACACAAACACACTCTTCCCACGCTCAGAGGAAACGCGCCAAAGAGGCGGCCCTGGCTGTGCACTTCACAAGAAACAGTTTTCTTAGCTATCAATGCACTGGTTATTTTAGCTCTGCCCTCCCAATACACAAGAATTCTGCTGTAGTTTTCCTTGCACATAATCATCTTCCAGTAAGCCAGAAAAGATCATAAAGAGCTTATCCTCCAGTACATTCACATTTTAGGCCAACTTCACTCAGAGAGGTTTGTTCAGCTAAAGTAATCTGCTCAGTAGGTTGTTTTGTGTCTTCTCCGGTTCCAGAAAATACAAGCAAGCAACTGGGACCCCACCATAAAAAGGATGGGTGAGCATCAACACACTGTTCAGTGGGTGGTCCAAGCATGTGTTAGAAGGAAAGCCCATAAAGACAGCCCCTTGCTGTCTCTCTGGTGTTAAGTTACCATTAACAAGGATGTTTTTTAAGATTAGCACTTGCACAGCTCTTTTGATCCAATGTGCTCTGCAAACATTGCATTTTGCAGCACACACTCATGGCTGCCACATTTCAGACGCTTCAAAGGGGAATGAAGAAAGCTCTGCTCTGAGGCAGCAACGAGAAGGCTGTGTCAGAGAGTAAGAAGGTGACAGGAGTTACCCTACCAGAGTCTCCCAGCCCATTTCACCTAAACCACAGTTTGTCTCGTGTTTAAACCTGCCTCACTACTGACCCTGATCCACTCACATTTTCTCATGCTTAAGCTCAAGGGGAAGTTTTATTCTCTTTGAATTTCTCCTTGCATGCTTGTTTCTTCCCAAAGTCTTCCAGACAGTCCCAAGAGACAATGCTCCTGCTCAGAAGCACGTTAAATAGTCATGGTCTTTCTATGTTACAGAAGAGCAGCAACATAAGCTTGCAAAGTCAAACGATCTGCTATTCCCATCAGGCCCTGGACATATCCTCCTGACCCCCAAGGGCTGTCCCTACCAGAACTCTGATCCACACAGGGTGTGGTGACTGCTGCAATCCCCTGCAGCAAAACCACAGCTTCACATTCCCACTGTCCATCAGCACTTTCCCCCCATACACCACACCAAAGTAAGCTGTGCCTGCCATCTCCTTCCCTCCACAGAACTGAAGGTCCATTTCTTGCTACTGAATTCAAAAGTTTGATTAGGAATTTGCTTGGAAAGGAACCTGGAAAAATGGAAAACCAGATGTACATCAGCCATGCCCACGTTAAGGCAAAGAGGGATTTCGTAAGCAATGCAGCAGGGAGCAAATCCTCCTGGTTGAAAAGCTTGGGTGGGTACCTGCCTTGTGATCTGAACAAGAGCAGCAGCACACCCTACATTCTTCAGGTTGCTCCCACTTATGTAGGGCACAGGCATGATCAGCAAAAGCAAGGAAACATTTGCTAACTTAAAATTCAAAATGCACAAATTGCCTAAAGCCAGAAGGAAGCTTGTCTCAGACCAAGGATGGAAATCAATAAAATTTTTCCTAGAGCTTGAACCATTAGTCCATCCCTCTCATAAATGAAGAGTAATTCAGCCCTGAGGTACAGGAACAAACATACTGCTGTGCTCTGTTGCCACGAGGTGACTAACATCTTTCAGAATGAACCTCCCTGGCACCTATTTGTTCAGAACAAGTGGTGTCTCAGGTTTTAGTGGCATCTTATTCCTCTCTCACACAAAATGCACTGAAAGCAGCTGGTATTCCCAGCAGCATGATGGATGTGTTGGAAAGCCAAGCATAACCATATAAAGGACCTAGGCTGGATATCATCTTCTTGCCATCCTATCTATATCCCAGCCCCACAGGTGTTTCCAGAAAATAAACAAACGTGACAGCAGGGCAACATATGCACCATGACAGGCAGTGTATCTGCAGCTGAATCCCACCAACCCTTATCACCTAACCATGCAAAAGTGAACTCCAGATACGTAAAAGGCCATACACTGTCCAGAGACAACACTGCAAAAACAGACAATCTCAACCCAGTGGTCATTTCTCAGCTCCCCACCAGCACCGAAGCTGCAGGGAAAGCAGGAGGCACCTGGGAGCTGGTGGCAGCTCTCCTGTGGGTCAGCACAACCAGCACTAGCACAAAGCAAGGCAGTGACAGGCCTGTCCTAATTTGGGCCACAGCTGGAGGACCTACACCAGAAGAGAAGTGACACAACCCATTCTTTGCCAGTTCCTCTTGGACTCTGCTCCGTCCCTGTCTGCAGGACAAGCCAATGCCACAGACTCCAGTACCCTCAGACCACAGAATCCTTGCCATGTCTGTCCTGTCCCAAGACTGCTCAGGAGGCCACTGCAAAGCAGTGACTACTGAATGCTGCACAGGAGAAGGTCCCATCTTGCGCCTACACCTCAACACCTCAGGTGTACAGTCACTTTATTACCTATGCACTCAAGAGCTTCTGAGCATAGATTTACAGAGCAGGAGGCACTGCTCCTAAAACATTTACAAAGTGATGTCATTTTAAATAACTTTATAAAATTTGCAACTAAACATATGGAGCAGAAGTGGTTTTAAGAAACAGGATGACATGAAGCCTTTTTTCCCAGCTGCATTTTAAAAATTCAAAAGATATTATATAATTTCACCTTGAAAAATTTACTCAGCAGATATTTTATACACATGATGAAAACATTAGTCAAGGAATGACAGGAGAAATATTATCCCACTCCCACAGTGACCTTACTTAGGGGAGACTGGCATGACATGTAATATCAAGGTTTCTCACAGATACTAATTACAGACATTAATAGATAGGAAAAAAACATCAAGCACTCATTATTGAATACAGACATCATTGGTTTGTAAAAATATTTAATATGAAACAGTGTTTATGCAACATTGAAATAATCTGGTAATTAAAATGTACATATTTCTTTCATTTAGTGTGGGTGGACCAGGCAGCCAACTGCATTGTTTGTGAGATTCACTGCATGGCAATAATAATTTGATTTATTGGTGAGGCATGTTTTGAGAAGAGCAGAAATTGAATTCCAAGTGAGTACATGCTTCCCACTTATGATTCTGAGCTTCAGAGGGGCTCACTGAAATATAATAATTCAAGCCAGGATTTATGCTGTTTCTACTTAACTTGCTAATTGCTGGATTATAAGGACTGCACTAGAACCAGTTCCCAAGGACTTCAGAAAACTAGGTCTCATTTGGCCTCTCATCTAGAGCAAGGAAGCTATTGGGGAAGGAGAAGGATGGAGAGGACACCTTCCCCTACATAATTACAGCAGCCGTGGTTTTGAATCCTTTAAGGCAGTAAAATGTAAAGAAAAACAACTATCCAAACACAGAACACAACTCCCGCTCCCCATTCACTAATTCAATAACAAAGCATGGAAGCACACTCCTCAAAGATGCTTGCACATGAGCAGAAGAGAACCAAGAACATCCTACAGTTAATTTTCTTCCTTCTCCAAATGGCTTGAGAGAATTTGTCATCAGTTATGGTAAGCCCATAGATGCTGCCCAAATGCCAGTTTTCCGAGGCTACCCCAACACAATTTCCATTCTTTCCCCTCCTTTGCTCTCTCACCATACCAAAGCAACCAAAGAAGGAAATTAGAGAGCCATTTCACATTTAGAAGTTAAAGAAAACACAGATATAAGTAAAAGGAAGGATAATTTCCAGACAGCAAATCATGCCTGATAGACTTTGACATGCTATGAACAGTTGCTCTTCTCTTGCACAGTTCCAAAAAACTCCCTAGTTTTTTGTTTCTTTGATACTTTTCAGCCAGAAGGAAAAATGTTGCTCAAGATGGTGGGTGGTAGACATCCTCATTCCCAATTTACCTGGCAGTTTGATACACAAATGAATTTCCCCAACTAGTGCTGCTATATTTCTTGCATTATCCTGTCTAAAAATTGGACTTTTTCAAAGGGATTGTGGGGAAGTGGAGGAAATCTTTCATCCCGATGCAAGATTTATTATTCCCTGTGTCCTGGGACTCACAGTCATTTATGTATAAATTACCTTGAACTGACATAGAAAGATGACAGAATCAGTAGTTTTGCTGTTAACTTTCCACTGAATGTAGAGATTTCTGTGAGTCTCAGTATGAATATTATTCCCCTAAGACATTTACTTCTCTTAACATAGGAATTGATTCTCTCCCTTTTCTTTTACCTTGTGTTTATCAAATTAGAGCACTGCAGTTAAGCATCTTCAAATACTCCTTCTTAAAAGCACCTCTTACATTGTAAGATCTATAAGCACACATTTGTACTTGCTAATGTGACAAACACCTCACTTCACACTTTCTGTCAAGAAAAGAGAGCTAAGCCTGAAGGCAATTATATAGCCCACCCAGGTATTCTGCTCAACAGCCAGGCATCTTAGGAAATTTCCATTTTTTTGTACTATCTACAGCACACAGGCAAACTCCCTTCTAATCTTTCCTTTACACCAAAGGAAACCAAACTATTGAATATCCCCAAGATAGGTGACCTTTGTAACAGGATCTTTAACCAATGAATGTTCAATATTTTAACTTTCATTCCCCAGCAATGCTATTTAAGGAGCCATCCGAGGCCTCTGTTGCTCCCAAGGTTCCTGCCTGCAATACAAAGAGAAATGTACTTTTTTTAAAATGCCAGTTGCCTAGTAACCAGCCTAAGCTTTTGCAAGGATACCAACAGAAGGAACAGTCTAAATCATAAAATTTGTCTGCTGTTGCTGCAGAATTATATATTAAATATATTTTTAACTTTCCTTCTAACCTTCTGGAAAGCTGTATGTTGGCAATACAGGCATGGCTGAGTCAAACTTGAAGCTCCTTGAAGCACTTAGAGACATCTGCTTTTGCTGCACTGTTTAAATAAGGGGAAGGATTCCTTTTTTTTGGGTGCAGCACAGATAGGAGCAGCTCAGACATTAGCTTGTCTTTATTTAGCTATGACCAAATTATTATTTTGCTAAGGGCTCCAAAATCAGAGTTCATGTCTGTGTAAGACTGGTTTCAAAAACCTTAAAAATGCTGCCAGTACAAGCTTTGGGCAAGACTGCAATATCTCCAACTGCTGAGCAGCCAAAGGGAGCACAGTGACACTGCAAGACCAGCTCTGGGAAAAGCTGGAGCTTAGTGCCTCTGAAACACAGCTGAAGGACAGATGCAAAGAAGGATTCAATTACATCCCTTTGTATAACACCAGACACCTCCTGATGCATTACATGATTAAGAAAACCATGCAGGTACACATGCATGATTTTTTCTTCCCCATTGCCTTAAAGAGAAACAAACATAATGGGTAAGAGCAGAAAGGAGAGTGTAGTTGAAAGCACCTTTATCTGCCTTTTATTTTGCAAGGTATCATGCTTGGAGCTTACATCTCCTATTGCCAGGTCTATCCATCTGTATGGCAATGCTGACCATTGTTCCTGTGGTGCCCCCAGCATGGGGCTAGAGGGGGCTGTGGGCTGGGGTCAGCAACAATGCAGTTGTTTCTGAAGTCACACAATTGTTGTCTTCAAGGCAAGCACTAAGCTGGCCATGTTCTGCAGGGCTGGAGAGTTTAGTGGCAGGCACCACAGGAACACAAAACCACCATCAGCAATCCCAGTACAAGGCCTGCTGAGCATAGTCCTTGCCTGCAGGTTCCTGCTTCCAGCTCCACTGAGCTCTCACAGAGGCTTTTCCCACAGACCCTTCAGTTGTTCCTGAGCTCCTCCTTTACCCACTCTTAAGGCACTTCAGCTGCTCAGTGAGTACACAGCTGAGGGGTGAAAGCAGAATATCCTCTCCTAGCAGATACTTCAGCCTTCCTTCAGCTGGCCTAAGGCTATATTATTACTCACTGCTCCTCTCAAGAAACACATATCCTAAAGCTCTTCACTCACTAACCAAGTGGTGGTGTGGGGTTTTTTCAGGCAGATACACTGAACGTGAGTGTGAAAATGTTCCCATGCACTGCATACACTAACAACAATGAGCATCCACTGTACTTTAAAGATTAAGACTCATGAGAGTTGAATGGCTCAGTTAGGGCACCCAGCACTATTAGATTATGCAAACTCAGTGTTCACAGAATACTTTCACAGCTATTCTTGAAGACTCCCTCCCTCACTGCCCTCAGGAAAATGGCAAATCAGTGTCTCTGAACACAAATCTTGTCTCTTTGTGTGCTAGGTAGAAGACAGGCACCAATGTTGCTTCATGTTGTCCAAGCCATGTATTTTAACACCCACAATGCAGATCTAGAAGACTTTCTTAAGTACCATAAATTTAAGCAAGAGCCTACTCACAGTGCATTTCTCTCTACTCCCAGGGAGCTCCAGTGACACTTTGAGACACACAGACAAAGTCCTGTGTGAGGATAGTAGGTGTGGAAGGGGACAGAAATGTGAAAAGGGAACATGTAACTGATCCAACTGGTCCAAGTCCAAGGAAATGCTTGTGAGTGCACAAGGACCCTATTACACATCCCTTGTGCCTGTAATACATCATCTAGACACTATGACAGTTCTGCCTCCAACTCCAGAAATGTCGGTAGAGCTACCCCAGTGTGCAGGAGAGCTGTGTGCTGGTAACCTCCACGACCTCCAGGGAAAGCTGTTTAGATGGAAAGCAGCAGCAGAGAACAAATCTACCCCAAGCAGCTCTCTCTCTTTACTGCTGCAAAGACTATGAAGTCTTTTCCAGTCTGTGAAAGACAGTTTCGTCCTTCCTTTCCCCATGCTGCTCAATAGTGGTCACTTTTTCAAAACCTTGAGATGAGCAGATGCAACTGTCTGCACTGGCTTTACTCTGGCAGCAGGACAGTGGCTCATCTCATTGCCTGAGGACTCTGCCAGATGGCATCTGGCTATCACACCACTCACCACTCAGACTCCAGCCTGTCCACGTAAGACAGCAGAGGCAGGGAGCTGTGATGCCCACTCAGCCTCTAGCTGATATTACCACATAGCCAAGGTTATTACCAGCAGGAGCAACTTAAAGCATCTGTGAAGAATTCAGCATTCAGCACCACAGGAACAGGGCTGTTGCATTAGAATGATTTAAACCTCTTTGGCCCATTCAGAAATGCACTTGGTGACACACGACATTTCCCACTACATCTTTGCCATTGTCTAAGTTTTCCCAGCATTTCTTTTCCCTTCCCATCTAAATTTGCCAACAAAAGTATTTCAAACATAATGGTGAAATTTTGTCATTTAGCTACACATGCCTCTCCTGTTCAGTGAATATACAGCTCAATATAAAAGGCATTCCTAAAAATGGGTTAAAAAACAACCAGATCACACCATCTTTCTCATTATGCAAGTCTCTGAGAAACACAGGAACGTGAAATTGCACTCCATTATTTTCACCACTTAAGTGGATAAAAGACAGACAGGGAAGGTTATGCTTTCCTAAGGTTTTTCATTCACCGTTTTAGGAAGCCCCAAGGCCTATAGGAACTTGCTGAAGTGATGTGCCTATTTTTGTTAAGACACATGCTTTCCAGAATAATGTGTAAACTCAAGCCTACGTGTGGTAATGAGCCAAGGTGGCTGGCTTGACATGCAGACTGATCACTTGTGAAAAATGACAATCACCATTTGGCAATTTTTTGGCTGGTAGAAGAAGGAACTGTATTGAAATTTGACTTGATTGACTTAATCTGAATATACAAATTAAACATACCTCTAGTCAAATTCAGTGTAAAACAGAGGGCAAGATAGGATTTTATGGCACTTGTAAGAAGGTCAGAATTGAAAGTCCTGAAAACATGTTCAAAAAAACCAGAAAAAACCAAACTCTCCAGCATTTACAGGTTGATAAAACTGTTCCTGTCACGCCCAGGATTTATGAGTGCAATTTGCTGTACTGCAGAACAAGTAATGCTGCAGGATGTAAGGTTTCATTACCAAGAAATGAGATCATGAATTGGCTGTGACTGAGACAGGTGAAAATAGATCTTCACCTATAAAAGCTCTAGTGTACTCTGCATTCTGCAGTCTAGACTGTCCACACTGTTTTCTCATCAGCTCTTTCTGCTACACTGGAGCACTTGCTTTTAAATTAACTCTGTCCTGCTATCAAGCTGCAAAGCAACATAAAAATGTATGCCACATCTCCCATTAGCGAGATGACGCATTGCAGAGTATATGACAGGAATCCTCAGGGAATACTTTGGGATTAGAAGTGAAATACTGCACAGATGGGATTGTTGGGTAAGGGAATTCCCTCTGACCCATATAGGGCTCAGAACATTTAGCGCTGTTACATCAATAGGCAAGATCAGGACATTTTACCTTGTAAATATTTAAAGTACAGGCAAAAAGACATGATGTACTTGAAAATCTGAAAAGAGGACAGCTAGTGAGATAATAAAAAAATAAAAAGGAGCAACATAAATATCTAAATACCAAATACTTTGTAACACATAGGGAAGGAGAAGAGGTATGCAAACATGGAATGGACAAGAATGGAATGGCCATGCAAGTTGTTAGAAGCTAAAGATCTGGCCCCGCTTCTCCATGCTAATCTAAGACTGAAGCACAAGTATTCTCTGCATACACTCACTCTCAAACATCAGCAGTTAAAAATCTTCATTTGTTCTCCAGCAGATTAGTAGAGCTACAGCATTGTCTGCTGTTGAGAATCAGGTTACACAACTCGTAAAGCCAACAAAGCACCCAGGCAAGCCCCATGTTCATGGTAAGATTCCATGCCTTTCTATCACAGCCTGTGCATCACTGTTGTCCCCAGTACCAAGGGATCAGGTACCTGAAGGATTTACAAAGACAGAGAGGGCAGGACTGTGCTAACTACAGCTGAATTTCAAGGTGAGCTGGACATGACATGTAAGCCCCACTTGACCTAGGTCAGTGCAACACCACAACATTAACACCATGGCACCAAGCTCATTGTTTATGTATTCCACCAGTAGCTTCAGGTTTCCTCATACTTGATTGAATCTAACCATTGTTTCCAAGCTTGGAATTGGATTTTTAAATGCTTGCACTGAACTTCTGCAGGAATCTTTGAGGCTTTTTCTGACAAAAGATCTCTGTTCAGCGCCCTACTGATCTAATTGCCAAAGCTTTGCTATCTCATAAATCAGCCAGGTCTGTTATATTCAAAAGGAGACAATGATGGAGTCCCAGAACAGAGTCAGAGTTTGCAAGGTCCCACAGAAGACACCCCTGGTGCCTCGCAGAGGGGTCACTGCAGATTTGCCTAGGGTACTCCACAGATCCCCAGTGATTTAGGCTCCACACAAACTCCACAGGGCACTCTTTTTCCAGTGTTCCACTATCCTTATTTTTTTTCCTCTTAATAAGAAACATGAACTTGTGTTGTTGCAACTAGATGCCATCACGTCTTGTCCTAACCACCACAGACAACATTAACCCCTCCTTTTAAGAGCTCTTGAAGATTTTTTTCTCAGACCTTTTCTCTCCCCTTTAAGGTGAAAAAAATAATTTCAGGTTTTCCATAGTACTGCTTATTATAACCTTAGTCACATCTGATGCTCTTTATTAGACTTTCTCTCATTGTTCTACCATTTTTTTGAAGCAGAATGTTTAACAACAGACAGTATTCCAAGATAAGGCTTTGCCTATGCTTGCAGAAGTGAAGGAATTCCTTCAGACATCTTCCAAGCTTTGCAGCCTCTTATACCTCATAAGACAACTTCTTTGCAGAAGCATAGATTTATCCATTTCCACACCAAGGTCACTGTTTCTGGCTCAGCTTGTAGCCATAAAAGGCCAGTAGTAGCTGGAATTTGGCAAATGAGTGCCAGTTGGTGGTCTCCACTCAGGTTCACATGGATTCCTGTACACTCCATGGGCAGCGAATATAGAATTAAGTGGTCTACTACTGCACAGCATCAATTTGCTCATACCTCCCAAACATGTAGTTGGGGACTCCAGAATGAACTGGCTAAATTTTGTACCATCTACATTTCTTACAGGAAGTCCACTCTTTTAAGACTAATAAAGAAAAGCTCCTGTTACCTTTGCCTAATTTTCACAACCACATTTCAGCCATCTCAGTGGTTTACTGATGACTTTCATAAATACCACACTAATTTAAAAAAACACTTATGCGGAAACACATGACCGTGCCAACATTCACATTGTTTCTTTTTCTAGAGCATATTTTGCACCAAGTACTTTAAAAATATTAAACCTTAGAAGTTTTATAAGAAAAAAAAATTACATTTTCTTTAACAGATGGAGAAACCACAGCTTAAGTCTGCTGCACAGAGATACAGAGTGAACTGATGGCAGTTTTAGACATCAGTTCTTTCTTATACCAAGCCCATTTATATTAAACCTGCAGACAATGGACAGCTGTATAATGCCTTTCAACCCACAGCTAAGAACAAAATCCATTTTTTTCCTTGGTAATGATAAAAAAACACTACACAGAAAAAACAGTACTTAATACCAAAGACACAACCCTCATCACAAAGTGCAGAGACTAAAAGGAGAGCACTGTCCTTTCACAGAGCTGCCTGGTGGCACCTACTCCCACAACACACATGACTCTACACATTCAAACAAGTAATCCAGATCCACTCTTTCAGAGGAAAATGTGCCCTTTCTGAGCCCTTTGGTTTGAACCTTACCTTTCCACAAGCTACCATGGACAGGGCAAGCTGGTACCAGAGGTGAAATTCATCAAATGCAAACTTCATGGCTCTCTCCAGGCACTGAGAAAGAAATTATGAAAGGAATATCAGACTTTATTTTCCTCCTTACATCTTTTATCAAGACTACTGCTTGGGCCAGGAAAAAAATCTGCTGATGCCCTGGAGACCCAGGTGGTTTTTGTTTTAGTTTTTTTTTTAATTACACCATTTACACTTCTAATGGAACTTGCTAGTGTACACCATCACTTCAAAAGGCAGCCACTTTGTTCAAGTGCCTACATATAAATTACGTTAATGTCCCAAACAGTTCTGTGTGCATTTCTGGCCCTCGAAGCCGTAGCTCTGTAGCTGTTTCTGCTAATTGCTAACTAGCACACTTCATTTTCACCTTCCCCAACCACGAAGAGGGTCTCTGCCATCATGTTTGGAGGGGCAGAGGCTGAGGGAGGTACCTCAGACAGCATCACATACTGCCCTCTTCTGCCCAGTGTGATGCTGAGGAGGTCGTAGACTGCAGAGGCATCCTGGAGGCTGACAGCTCGGTCATCCTGCTGCTCTGGGGCTCGGCTGATCACTGCGTCCCGGTTCGCCTGTGCACACACAAGTGAGGCATCAGAAACCAACACTGCAACACAGAACCCATTCCTCCCTAGGAAGCTACACATCCATCACTCATAGCAATTTGTTTAAAATCATCTCAAGGTGGTTTTTTTTTTAAAGTTTATCTCAATGTAAGGAAGGTGTTTCCACAGAGGTGATTTCTACCTACATGAAGCAAACTTAAGAAGACAGCTGTATCTACAGGAAGGAACTGCTACACATATCTCATCTGGATTTGTGTCACAGAATTAGAGCATTATGAAACAGACCTACCATCTCCCATTTCCTCAATAATTAGAAATTCAAGGCCATCCTTGAAGCATCTTCCTTATTACTTTAATTGCCTGCAACTGTGGTAACTGCTTCCAAGGTTGATAATTTATCTTCTGTGTCTATGCTATTCTTCACAATAGCATCCATTTTTTGTTGTTCTTTTTTGCTCACTTTTTTTTTTTCACTCACCTTTTATTTTTTAATTTGAGCAGGTTGCCTAAGTAATCATATTTGCCTGTCATCAACGTAAAGCAATTAAAGGTTTGGCCAATGCAATACCAAATTTTTTAAAAAAAGAACATATAAGATGTTTTAATTTTGCTAGTCTATCAGTACATTGCTGGCCTAAATCAGGAAGAAACATTACTTTTGACAGAAAGTAGCAATTTCTGAGGACGTCCACAGACATCTACCTAGCACATACTTAAAATTTACCTCAAAATCTCAGCCCTTTGCACTTTTCTGAGCACAAAAAAGGAGATGACAATTCCAGGGTAAATGAAAAAGTCTCTCTGATTTCCAAACAGAGTCACCCAGACTGCCCAGCCTCTGGGAGAGGCAGTGCTGGATGCCACTGAACCTGAGCACTGCCTGATAGCACAGACACACTGCCATGGGCTCCTCAGCTGGAAGGGGTGCAACACCAGACACTCAGCTCTAGACATCTAAAAGATCAGAAAAATTAAGAAAATTGCCAGCAATTTCACCTTGAGCAAAGGAAAACAAAATGTTCCCTCCTTGAAACAGGAAGGTTATGAGATTTATTTTACAATACAACTATAATCTTACATCTATTTCTTTCTAATTGTGGGGAGATTTTTTCCTCCGTAGAAAGGTTAAACATGGGAATTAAGTGTAATAAAAAATGCCAGAATATGCAGCCCTTAAAGCCCACGCGTATTTCATTGTGATTAAGCTGCAGCTGTTTCATCGTGATTTTATCTGTGCAATGCCCCAGTTCAAAGCACTGTTCATCACAGCCTCCAGCCGAGACTGCAAACACAATTACTGACAACTAACACAATCTCAACCGAGAGCTAAACGGTGACTGCAGTTAAAGACAAGCTGACGGATCAGACCCAGCCCAGTGTTTGCACAAATAAACTTACACCAACCCTTGCAGCCATAAAGGCATTTTTCTTTTTCATGCTACTGCAAATATGCAACTTGTGATTAAAAAAATAGTTCAGAACAACAGAACGCACGACAGAATGAAACCAACTTTAAGAATTCTGCAACCAGAGTACACAGGCATAGCTTGTCTATAGCTTGTCCATAGCTTGCCTACCTTTATTAGCAGAAAAAAAAAAAAAATACATGTTTAAGCTGTGTTTGGATTTTAGATAAGCCTGGTACTTTAAAAGGAAAAAAAAGAGTTAAATAAACCCATCTACTGTATGATCCTTATTGCCAAGTGAATCCTCACACCTACGTGCAACAGCATTAACAGTTTTTGCCACACCGGTTACATTGTTATGACAATTGTTTGTAGCAAACAGCTACTGAGCTAGTACCCCCATGCTCTGCAATCTCATCAACAACCTCCCATTACAGTCAGCTATAGTCTAACGCTTTTTTGAGTATCCATCAAGTACCAAGGTATGATTTTTAAGTGGATGCATTAGCAGATAGAAAATTAATCAAAACTCATGACTGTCCATATCACGTTTTGCCACAGCTACTGGTACTAGTATCCCAATACCCCAATCCTGCAAAAACAGGAATACAGGGCATATTACAAGGATGCAACATTCTAAAATTGCAGTCATACCAAACATACTGTGTATATAATACTTTACCCAAGCAGACAGCAGCTAAATGCAATATATGCATAGGCATGATGAATATTCTTTCCAAGAAGGTCATAAACCTGATTTTGTTCAAGCTTTCAAATCTCAAAGCTATAGAAAGTCTTCACAATCTATCACTCTCTATGCTTCCATGTATAAAAGTTGCCACTAGCAAATTCATTGTTACCTCTATCTCAACAATTTCTTCAATACTGAACCTATTCTCAATTGCTAATTCCAGCTGCTCTAAGAAAATAAATCAAGAGCCCACATTATAGCAGAGACATAAAAACCCCACAAACGCCAAAACCAAAAAACTAACTAAACAGTAGCAAGAATATGGATTGTGTCTAAGACAATAAGGTAAATCACCATCCTAAGCAAGGCTCGAGGTACTAGTGCAGTGTCCATACAGGGGGCAGAGAAGGGAATGTGAACCACTGTTTCCTGAAACCCACTCAGGAAACTGGCATTCTCTGTGGCCTGCCTCTCACAGAAGGCAGGCTGCTGTGCCTCAGATCATCGTCAGCCTTTTTTTTTTCTTTGTTTTTGTTTATGTTTTTGCAAATATTAACTTGTCAGTGAGAAATCCTGACAGTCACTGGCAAGTACAAGGAGAAAACAGTCGCAGAGTTACTGCAATAAAGAATACACCCATTTTGTGGGATGGGGAATTTTACCTAGTGAAACGTACACAGAGACACACTTCATTTTGCATTTGAGAATGCAAAAATTCTAAGCTATTAACACAAACATTTTTTCAATACCTGTGTTTCTGTTGTTTCAGACCACTAATTTTCCTGAACACAACTGGAAAAAAGGTTATTTGTACAACACTGGTCTCAAGCATATTATCTATAACATAAGCAGCAATTTCAATTTGTCCTACTGCATTATTTCCTCCCCCTCCGCAATTAGAAGCAGTAAAACACAGCTACAAATACATTTTCAACACCCCCACCATGACTATTCCCTTTAAGCTGCTCCCACTGTCATACAGACATGCCTCACAGCAGACAAGCAGGATGGAGAGAGATAATAAGTCAGACCAAGAGAAGCTCTGTTCAAGGCTGTTTGTGGGATGGAGAAGGACACCAGTGCTACCAACCCAAGTTTCACCACTGGGAATTAGCATAACTTGCATTATAAAGGCAAGAATATACAGTCAATGCCCACTTTTTTGAAGTATTCCAAGGTAATTGAGCAACTCAGAGATTCATCACCACTTGCATATTTTGGGATGCATTAGCTGTGCATGTAGGTGGCTCAGACATGGCACCAATCCTATCTGGGGAGATTGGAGACATTTTGCAGTCAGCCCAGACCTAGGACATTGAGCATCTTCAGTCCCCCTTCCCACAGCCCAGTGACACAGCCCATCTGGAGCCCACACGTGCCCAGGAGGCTCCAGTCCAGGCTGGAAGCCCTGAGCTAACTCAGCTTTCAGCCATCGGTGTCTCTGAACCTGACAGAGCACAGAACCTGGGGTCAGCAGGGCTTTTCAGTGTGGCTCCAAACACAGCAATGCCACCACAGGGGACTTTCAGACTTCCAGCAGGGAACAGCTCTGCCTTTCTGAGCACCCACAATGCTGAGCTACACACAGCTTGGACCTTCCTACATACACACTCAGTACACTTACCTGCAAACTTGATAAGGCCCCCTAGCCACAGAGGATTTGCTGTACATCAGTGATGCTTATTTATGGCTTGTTTATGTCAGGGGGAAAGGAAAAGAGCCACAGCAAATCCAAACAGCCATTACTTCAGCAGTTATTACGCACACAGTTACGCTGCAGAAAATTAAATTTTACCACAGTACAAAGATGTGCTTCTTAATAAAACGTCAAGCAATCATATGAATTACAATAGAGTATATTCCATGTAGCAACCCCTTCTCACAGCAATTAGCTATGAAGTATCCTTTAATTGCTCACTTTGAAACATGGTTTCCCCTGCTTTTTTCCAAAGAAGAAAAAGAAAGCAATTAAAATCTTTAATGAGTGCCTGCTGCCTGCCCCCTAATTCATGGGCATTCGAATGTTCAACTTGTGTCTTTTCATAATAGACATAATTGCCAGATCCACTGCAACCCATCTATACAGAACAGCAGCATGTTTTACACAGTGTACTGTAATAATGTAATTGGTGTGATTCAATACTACCATTAAGAGAGAAAAACAAATGCTGTGTGTGTAAGATTGACAACAGGCCTTTGAAATCATGCAATTGTTGCCTTTTCTGCTAATAGCTGGGAAATATTTAGCCCATACCCTTTGGGTCTTCCTTCTAGCTGTTTTGCCTGTACTGCCAACAAAATTCTTCACAATGACAAGAATCCATTAAATTCAAGAGGCTACAGACTTTTTGCCTAAGTTATTGGTCATCTCTACACAGCACCTGAAGGTTTCCCTCACTAACATATGCAAAGAAAATAGTCAGGGTTGACTGCACAGCTGCTGCGAAAATGGCATGTGGGTAATACAGGAAGGACAAATCATACTCCAGGAACTTACAAAACTCCTCTCAGAGAGATACTACAACTCATTCCACTTCAGACCAACAGCACAGCAAATGAAAACTGATCCCCTTGTGAACCACATGGCATGGCTCTCTGGTAAGCAACAGACTACAAGTTACTGGTACCCAATTCAGATGCCAATTCATCAAAACAGCCCACTATAATTCCTATTAAATATGATGACATATCTTATATGTTTCAAGTGCATTCCAACACCTTGTAGTAAAACTATTTTTGGAAACATCACTAAAAGCAAGACAGACATACGTCCCCATCCAAAACAGCCAAACAACCCCACACAAAAGGAAGACAGAAGCAGAAAGTAAGCAAGTTTGTTTATGGATAAGAGCTTGGGTAACAAAGTCATCCACTTGCTAACAGTTACCTGGATTTAGAATGCTATCTTCTAAGAATTTACATCCTCCTTGCAAGTTTGGAAACAAGACTTAGTACTGCAAAGCAGAAGCAAAAAAGCTCTCATATCCCGTTCTACAGCAACTCACATTAGAACCATTTATTCAAGAGGTGATTAGCAAGGTAGTGTGTTTCCCACTGGAAACATCCTGCAGTCCATCTTTGCAGGTCTTGAACACATAGCTTTGCCTTGCAAACCAGTACAGAGATAGCCAGATTTGCTACTGTAAGTGCACAACGGAGATTTGGCAGGAACCAACAGAGCAGGCAACCGTGTCCTCAGTTGTCTCTTCCAGCTGCCATAGTCCAACGGCCCTCAGTAAAATAGTCATGATGGTCATCCAGCTGTTGTATCATCACTGGGCTTGGTGCCATTAAAAAAAAAAAAAAAAAAAGAGAACAGGAAAAACCAACCTACAAAAGCAACAATTCTTCACCAACCCATTTGTTGGGCAGCGTTATTTCATAAAACTGGCAACTGAAGAGCTAACAGGTTTTATTTATTTCTGTGTTTAAAAATACATGGGTTTAACATTATTTTGTTAAAGGCATGCTCACAGCCATGAGTTTGTTCTCACCAGTAAAAAGAACAGGACAAGTCCCAGTATCTTCCTTCCCCCTCACCATCTGTTCCATGCTCTCAGGCCCTCCAAGGTCAAATCGCCTTTAGGGATTCAAATCAGAGATAAGATGGGGATGACATTTCTAATCTTTGTTACACAGGCACAGAATTTATTAGTTTTGGATACAAGGAGCTTCATTTCCAGTACGAGCAAATACAGAGCCAAAAAAAATAAACCATGTTACCTGGTATGTTTAGAGGACCACATCAGCCAAAATCCCCAGCTGTAAGTGCCAGCATTGCCACTACTGAATAAAGGTGTTTCAGACTGTATGCTGGACCTCAGATTCAATAAGGGAAGGTTTCTAAATGCAAACAAAGAACTTTTTATCTTTTTTTTTTAACCTCAAAAGTAAACACAAAAAGTAATACTAAATGTTCCATTCCTGACTCTGAGAACCTCCTGGCTAACTTTAAGGGCAGTGCAGTCAACTCTGAATACTCTTGAGAATAGCTATTAAAATAAACAAAACTGCAGCTAAGGGTTAGTCATGCCAAACCTCCTCTGTCTACACCCTGCAGCTCAAAGCACCAAAGTCCCTGATGGCGGAACTGGTCCTGTTCCCAATGGTAGGTGAAGCAGAAAAATCACGCTGCACTAAGTCACAGTATGTCCTCAGTTCTCCTCAAAGTGTCACTGGTTTAGATGGGTTAAATGCAGTAAGAAAGGACTACTGGTTTAAAAATAGGCAAATCCATGTTTCTCCAACATGTGATAAGAAGACATCATTCTGCCACAGCCTGAGCTTTTAAAGGCTGTCACCAGCTGGCCTTCTTGGTCTGAAGGAAAGCATTTTCATCCTCTCAGAAACACAGCCCATCCATACCATAACTTGGGCTACACAGAAGGCATGATAGAGTAGCCAGGAGACCACAAACACCCATAAAGACAGCCTTGACTGTGGCAATCTTCAGGCTGCCTGATTTGTTTCAGTAGATTCCTTCATGAGAACTCTACAGCCAAAGGCTGTGACTAAATAACAGCTGGCACAGAGAAGGAACATTTGCCAAGCTCAACAACCAGGATTCTTTTCATTGTTTACTGAGATACCTCAGCTTATGAAAATAGGCTCCCATTTTTAACAGGGTATAAAAAACACAGGGGGCGATTCGTGAGAATGCCAGGGCAAAGCAGGCTACAAGCCTTCACTCTAAGTGTTAATATATCCAAAGCAGCATCTTCAGAGCCATCGAAGGGGATACCATGCTATTTGCCATTTGAAAACCCTTTTACATACTCAGGCTCAAAGGCAGAGCGAAATACTGAAGGAACTCTTAATTGCCCCTTTCAAATATATTCTCATTTCATCCCACCAAAATATGCAAACTGGAAACACTCCCTTGCAATGCAAGGGAAAGGGATAAGTAAGGGATAAGTAAGCCAGAACCCTCTACCATTAAGAGTCAGAGAAGGTTTGGTAAGAAATAGGGTCTGGCTCTCAAGAACCTCAAGACAATTTCTTGCTTTCCCCTTTATAGGAACACCTCTACTCTCCCATAACATCTTCCTGGGAGTCACACAGATCCTGGCATAGTAGATATCAGCTTCACCTTAGGAAGGCATGTCAAACATAAAAACAGAGTGAATTTCAGTAGCAAAGGTGTTCCAGGTGTACACTTATTGATAAAGTACCTTACCTTCTTCTCAGCACATATTTATCATCTCTGATGATTTATGCTCCTCCCCCCTACATCTTTGCTCTTTCCCCTCCACAGGTTGCAAATTTTTTCTGTCCTCCTTCCCCTAATTCTGTCCCCCTTCAAGGTCATTCTGGAGCAGTAGGAATCAGGAACAAGTATGTGAAGAATCTGTTTGGCTTTACGGTCTTGCAAGAGTTACAACAGCCTGATTGTTCTTTGTCTCTTTAAAAATCTGAGAGAAGTACCTTTCTGGTGACAGACCAAAGTGTAAGAGAAGTTAATGTAATTGCATACTTCTGTTTAATTTTAAGGGGTTCACAGTGGTAGATACTGGAAGAACACCTAATCCAGCCAAAATCCAGGAACAACAACTATGTTGTTTACTGGCCTACAGAAATGTATCACTTGCCATTGACATTCTCTCCAGGAAGGAAAGCATGCTTTATTCAGTTGTTAACATTAGAAATCTGCTTCCTGTTAACTTATTCCATGAGCTTCTGTAAGTTTTTTTTTTTAAAGAAAAAAAAATACACAAAATCAAAAATCAAAACTTCAAACAAACAACAAACCTGTACAAGAGAAAACTCACCAGTCTACAGCAATGCTGTTATGGAAAACTTCATGTTGTAAGTTAAACAAAATTCCCCTTCTAAATACCATAATAAGAATGTACAGAAAAGTATTTATGGATTACAAACATATGTAAGAATTCAATTGCTCCCTCTGTTCCTTCACTTAGGAAGAACATTCACACGGTTTCTAAGTGTATTTCTATACACTTGTCCTGAATTTTAGTTAGAACACACTCGTGGCAAGGCTGATGCAAGATCAAGGCTCAGATGTTCCATTTGCCCAAAATCAGAAATACAGTTAGATGAGTCCTAAAGTGTTCTGCTACAGGATCATCTTTTGTTTGTTTTATATGTAGCAGATAAAAGTGCCTTGCCTCTTCTTCCAGGAAGTTCCTATACATCAGAGGCAGCATTTAAGCATACACCAAGTTTACTTACTTAACCTAGAACTCAGCACAGTAGTCCCATTTCCATCAATAGCATTTTCACACTACTTCATCCATAACTTAGCTACAGGACCAGTTAGTTCACCATTTCACACACTATTAGATAGACATAACTTTCACCTCCTCAGCAGAACAAGATTGTGAAGTTTGAGGTCCCACATGGCCTCTCTAACTGCAAGTCCAGTCCCAGAAAGGCTGGAGCAGCCAGTTCTGTCACTGTTCCAGAGCCCAATCCTCCTCCTGCTTGGATCAGCCCTGAAAAGCCCCACTGACATGAGTACTTCTGATTTTAACAGAAGAGAACGTGATATCCTACAGGCCCTCATCCTGTAGTCTCCACTTCTAATTATGAAAGCCCTTCTGACTGAAGAAAAGCCCTTGAAAACACAAAGCAGATGTGCTACAGAGCTTTAATCTAGAAAGCACTGAAAAGCACATAGTGACACTCAGATGTACATGATTTTGAAGTCAATTTAATATTTTGGGGTAGTTTCACCTCTTCCATTTTTACTGAATTTCAAACACAGACTAGCTAAATTGCCCTGTTCTGAAGAAGTTTGTGGGAAAGGCAAAGAACTTGAGCCAGAAGAACCAGACATGAAAACCAAAGGAAGCAAAAACCAAGTTTCCATAGCTTCCACAGTATCTCTTTTCAATTTGTCTGAAAGTTATTTAAAAGTTTCTAAGAAGGCTGTCGATGCTCCAAGGCTTTGAATTTCACTTTGAGGTACAAGAGACTACCCTGTATTTAAAGCAAAATACACATTACATTTTCAGAAAACATTTCTTACATATTTTCTGTACATTTGCATCTTATCAAAGTTTAGCATGCAGCTATTTTTCCTCCAATTTTCTGCCTGCCTCTTAAATAGATTTTTTAAAGCAACCAATGCTATAAATAGTACAAATCTAATTATTTCACTGTAGCTCATTATGAATGATTCTGCATGTCACAAGATTCCCTGTATCATTGCACCAGAAACTCTCAAAGATCACTCCAGACTGAAGAAGCCAAGGACTGCAGACTAAGGCATGAAAGCAGAGTACTGCATCCTGCAATTCCAAACAGCAGGGACCTCCATCATGTCCAGCTTTAGGCAAGGCTCTCTTCCTCTCATTCTTGATCCATAAATCCACACAGATGTTATAAATGGAAACATTTGTCTACTGACAATCTGTCTGGGCATCAGAACCTCCATACAGCTATGGTGAATGCAGTCAATTTCTCTTCTTGATAATTACCACAACTCTTCACATATATTCCATTTATTAAAAGTGGTGTCATTAATAAAAAAAAGCATTTTCCACTCAGCATCTGAACCCTTGCTTCTGTTTATCTAGGAAAGATTCTGTAAACAAAACCAACCAGGAGACATGGAAATGCTAGATATCCCTTTGCACTATTAAAACTACAAGCTCATTTTTGGCTTACCATGGATTCACCGATTAAGAGGAGGAGAAGAGCCTCTTCTACGTTGTCTTGAGGGCAGTACACACTGAAAGACAGAATACATTTTTCTGAGGAAGGTCAAGAGTTATCCTGTCAGCCTCTTTCTCATTTCACAAGAGAAGCAGTAACTTGAAACATCTCATGCATAATTCATTTGCTAGGCAATACTTTCTTTGCAGGTTCACACAATTAAAAGCTCTGCAATGTATCTTAGGTGAGCTATACTGAACCCTAGATAGATTATTTCAAATTCATAGAAAAGACAATCCTTTGGTTGGACTTTCTTCTTCCTGGGAGAAAAAAAAAATAATCATGCAAAGTTAAATGCTTTATTTTTCCAGCAGTCTTTTTTTCCAGCAGACTTTTTAGCAGGAAGCTGAAAAATAAGAAGGCACAAAACTACTACATGAATCGATGACGTAATTAGCAGTACCAAAGAGTGTTCAAATACACTCCTTCCAGAAAACTGAAATAAAAATGAACACTTACTTCTCTTCTGAGTACAGCTCAGGCCTCCGACAAAGAAGATTGCTAACATAAGACTGATATTCCTTGTTCATGAACTCAGGAAGCGGATCAGCTAAAGGGCTCCAGTAACAGTCTTCACTGAGGGAATGGAGAAGTACTTGGGCTAACTGTTTGGCTGCAGTCTAGAGATCAGTACAGAAAAAGGCATGCATCAGTGAAGCCTTCTCCAACACAAACTATTCACCCCTCACCATGTTCCACCTTGGGAAGGAGATGCACCAGCATGACAGTACCACTTTTCAGAGAGTTGGGGTAGCAAAATCAGCTGCTGAGGTGTACAAAAGGGTCAGTTTCTTCCCCCCTGAGAAAAGACCAAACTTCTGCATTTACATGGTCTTGTTGCAATGCTCTAGGAAAAAAGTTATCCAAAAGGCCTGACAGCAAGGGATGCTTTGGTGAACAACGACAACTGATTGCCACATGGACTCTGAGACAATCTCACAATAGTTACTATATAGGAGTATGAAGATTCTACATTGTGTTCTCAGCCTCAGAATTTTGTATGCGAGTCTCAGGACCACAGGCAACTTTTGTGTTAGGTTTAAAAGATCAGCCTTTCATCTGTTAACATCACTCTCTCTTGTAGACTCTTGTTTCATCTTGGTACTGCTTTTCTCTTCCTGCTGCAGTAAATGAGGGAGAAGATGCTTAGGAACTTTACAGTGAAACAGCAACATCACATGTACTTTTTTTTACCATCAAGCACCCGAAGACCCTTAAATAGTTGCTTTCCACTTCATATGTACAGCTGGCAAGCTGGGCCTAAAAGGAGGCAAGTTAACTTCACTTAGCAAAACTATCTTTGGCACTTACCCTTGTCTGATACCTATCAAACCTCTAATTTCTTGTATTGCAAATAGATGAGCCTGTGAATAAGCTCACAGATATGAAAATGGGTGGTGTCTTCAGTGAATTCCAAGCAGCACACCACACACCACTCTGTTGTGTAAAGTAAATACTGCACAAAAGAGAGGGCAGGCTGAAACTTCAGCCCTTCTGTCCTAATACTTGCAAATAGAATTTTGCAACTTCTCTGACTACTGGGTATGTATTTTATATGAAATTTACACTTTGAGATGTGTTATGAGCCCACCAAGAGTAGTTTTCTTTTAAATACCAGGACATGTATGTTATGGGATCGAATAGACCACACTGAGGTTAAAGTTTCTATTATCAATTTCAGGAAAATAACTTGTTTTGATGCAAGATTCGTGATTTTCATCCACCTCACCACACATGAATTCGCTGAATTAGTCTAAAATGCAACCACAGCAGTGTGCACCGCCTCTTAAACATCATAAAGGGAGGCTTCATAGATGGCAGTGATCTGAGTGTACGATGGTGTCTCAAAGAAATGCCATCATGTACAACTCCCTGGACACCCCAAGACCTTCCATGCCCTGCTACTGACAATTACAGATAACTAAGCTTTTCTATGCTTTTTATAGCAAGTAACTATGAGCAAAATGGCCTAGGGCCCTGCAACATTAGCCAGTATCATTTTATCATCTCAGTGTGTAATTATTTAGTCAGTTTTACCCTGAGGAGTCAACTCTCCTATATTTTTTTCCTGCCGTCTTAGAGTGGAGGAAAAATAATTTGCCAGCAACACAAAGATCTCTATTGGTTCACAAAGAAGTAGGAGTACAGTTTGTGGTAAGCCATTCAGAAGGCAAGCAACAAATACTTCTAGTGTCTTTAATTTTAACATACAGTACAGTAGCTGTGTAAATTAGCTTCACTCTTGTTTTGAATAAGACCAAACAAACCAGAACAAGCCAAGGCTCTGATTTATGTTATTACTGCCTTTGGCTAAAAAAAGCATCATTATGCTTGAAGAACACTGTGATCCCACAAATTAGGGGGGAAAAAAATCAAGTGTTTTACTTTCATGCCTGAAAAAGTTGTTTAATTAAGCACATTTCCCCTTTTGCCTTCTTGACGGTGCTTTAAAAATAAATAAGAAAATGAAAATGCGACCTCTAAATCCCAGGAAAAGGTATTGAATGAACACCTTGAGAGTTCCCCTAAGGGATAAATCCCCCAGGAGTGTTGTACAGCTGTCCCCAGTTGCACAGGGACAGGAGCAATTGAGCCATGTTCTGTCACAGTCTAGGAGCAGCAGATGGTTAGATTCATTTCAGCAAAATGATAAAACAGGCGAGCACAAAAATACCACTGAACCCTGATCTCAGTTTGGAAAAGGATGCAACCATTCGAGTGGACAATTATTGAAGTAATTTCTTCTAATTTGCTGCACAAGTTTCCACATGCATCTGTATTCTCAAAAACACTATGCAAACCCATGCTCACACCTCCCCTGCCCAACTTCTCTAGAATGACACAAAACACAAAGCAGAATCAAATACAAATTTAGCTGTAAGAGTATCAATGCTTTTAGGGTTGCAAAGCTTTCATACCCAAGACAGTTATTCTGCAAGCTGTTGACCTCATCACCTCCTGAGTAACTTCAGGACAAGATCTCTCCAAGGGGAGACAGGGAAGAACCAGTTAAAAGTCTAAGAAGTTAAACAGGCACATAAATATTTCTTTACCTGAGACATTCAGGATAAAAGGATGCAAAGATGCAGAATGTCACCACCAAAAAGAAAAATTTAAAACCATTAAAATCACTCCGTACTGTATTGAAGAGGGTTTTACAGAAGGAACACTGAAAGATATCAGTCTAAAAAAGCACTGCTTGTTATAAGAGACAGAAGTACTTAATGCTTCTACATGCAAATGCAGAAAGGTGTGCATGCACACTGAAACTGAGAAAGAAAACAAGACAGCATCACCCGAGGACAGCACTGTCAAACTAGCAACATCTGTTTCTAATAGGGCTAGAAAATGCACTGAAATCAAGAAAACAAAACAATTAAACAAAAAACAAAACACAAACCCAACAAAAGTAACCTACATGGCCAGGTCTGAAAGCCTGGAGGTTTCAATTGGGCAGGTCTTTGAATTAAGGGGATCACTTGACATATCACTTCCAAAAGTTAAAGAAAAAAAAAAGGGGGAGGTGGGGGGCAGTGGAAAAGTCAGCAATCACTTAAGTGAGGACAAATACACTTCTGTATTACAGCACTGGTCAATCAAGAGAATTCCCACATACCAGACTGCCCCACCCCCCCATCTCTCATTCCCTTACCATTTTGAAGGTCTGAGTAGCTTTTGTTTCTACAGTCCGTAGTATTTCTCGCAGACTCCTCATTCCTTTCACAATATTTCTATGGGGAAGACAGAAAAAAAATGAAAACCACCCAAAATCAGCACACTGGAGACAGAGTATTTTTATGATGTGTCAAAGCTCGGCAACACACCTGAAGTTCAAACAGCCCATGAAACAATCACTAACACTGAGTGTGCAGCAGCAAGACAAGGCACTCTGAGGCACAGACAGGACAATAGCACAGAGCAAGGCAGCGACTGCAGCATTGCCTACTCCAGATGGCTTCCTAAGAGAAGATCACACTCACATTTGATGAACAGAGGGGACATTTGGAAGCCTTTCATAGCTCATATTTATAAAGCAGATGCTGCTCCTTAAAAGCATCCACATCTCCTCTTCATACACACAGATTGTACTTATTTGAATTATATTGAGCTTACGTTGATGCTTTTAAATGACGATTTCTTTTAGGTGGTGCTTAAACGCCTTGTGTCTGATGGTCCAGGCACATGATGAAATTACAGTGGTTTAAACAGTTTATTATCAGGCAGCTAAGTTGCAGTAACTGTCTGCAAGCACAGCTTAACCTGCAATAAGAGGGTTAGACTAAAGAAAATTTTAAAAAAACAAACACATTATTATTCTGCATACACCATGAGCAATTAAAGCTGACTAGTTGCCAAATGCTATCTTAATCGTGTCTGTGCACTCAGAGATGCAGAGAGGAAAGATTAAACACTGGACATATCAGTTAACACACTGGCAGCCTATCAGCTGTTCAAGGCTAAGGACATGGCCCCACCACCACCGTAACTGCAAAATGGTTCAATGCACATTCACTGCAGGGTCAAAGCTACCCAAAGAAATACAAGCTATCCAAAAAGAAACAATGTTGTACAAGACAACAAAATAAGCAGTTGTACTGATACATTAACTGTCCCTTCGGCTTATTCAGGAGAATTTTCTGTGCAGACCAAAGCTAAATTTCATTTAAAAACAAAGCCATTAAAACCTCTTCTGTTAAACTGATTAAATTTTGAAGGTGTGCAGTATGGACTGCACCTGTGCCTGCTTTCATGCACTGCAAACCTTCTTGCACTCCAGAATCAACAGCAAACATCTGATGACAATAAAAAACCAGGTAATTATTTTGGGGGTTCAGGGATTAAAATGTGTTTCCCATGAATATTGGCTACATAAAATGCCACCCTAAAGCTAGTAGCCACCATATCACAGAATGTAAAAGCATATGGCTTTGCTTCCAAGCAATACCCATCTTAGTTTTGAATTTTGAGTTAATCTACAGACTATCTAATCACGGGCAATGTACAGGCAAGCAAGAAAGCAAGACGAGCAAAAAAACCTGAAAACCTGCAGAGAAAAGTCTGATGCTGTCTTTTTTCCTTCCACTTTCGCCCAATTAAAAAATTTGCTTTGAGTTTCTTGACTTTTTTTCCTCTTGAAAAAGTTTTTTTTAAGTTGGACTTAAATACTTCAGCAAGCACTCCAATGACAGGGCCAAGACACTGGGTGGTTTTTAGTGGGTCTAGAATACAATATATTTACAAATATGCAGTTCTGGACCTTACGCACAAGTAGTGACTAAATCCATCAGAACTGTTTACATGGTATTTAATATCATATAGAAAAAGTTAATAAATTTACCCATCAAAACAAAATTCAGCTGCCCTTCTTGATTACTGAAAACTACCAGCATTTTCTGTTCTTCCCTGGGTTCCTTAAGAGGCTGGACACAAGAGTTATAGAGTGTAACAGTTGTACAGCATTTTCAAAAATGCATTTATTTAGGTTTCTTGTTAGCATAATGATATTTGTCTTAATAAAGTGCCAATGAATTGCATTAACCAACCAGAAAGAAGACTAGCAACCACTTGCAAAGCCAATTCATTTCACATTAGACACATACTTACGAGAAGAAAAACCTACAGAATGTAATAAAAGATGACAGTTTTTTTCCTAGAAAACTAAAGTACCATTACAGTGCAACATTTTAGATTAGGCCATAAAACAAGTTAAGCCTCCTGGCAGAAACACCTTTCTCTGGAGTGGGGGGAAGGGGAGAAGAAAAACAAGGAACAGACACACTGAAGTGAATGAAAGAATAAATAGCAAATTGCTGCCCATCTGTCAGTAGTCAGGGCTGGAACCATGCAGCACATGACAAATGCTTAGGAACACCTCTAACAGATGGTAGGGGTGCAAAATGGGCAGCACAGGAGGAGCACCCAGCACTCACCACCTCCCAGACAGTTGCCCCCGTGGTCAGGATCTACCAAAGAGCACTCTATCCCCTGAGCTCTCAACAATACCAGTTCTACAGGACTGAGGGATTTGGTTTGGCAGCTTTTGTATTCTGAACTTTATCAAACATTACTGAGCTGTGACAGGAGACAGAGCACACCTGCCAGCATTCTGCAAACACAGGAGTTTGTCTTTCCACCCTCCTGTTCCAAGCTAGGAGACCATCCAAGCACATTTCATTTTGACCATATGAATTGCTCTGCTCATAACAATAAGGAACTCACTGTTCCATTAATATAAACCCTTTATACACTAAATGTGCACTTTAAGGGATTTTTTTTAAATTAGGACCTTAAGAAGTTAACAAAAAGAAAAGTATATATTTGGAACAGAAATACATGCTATGTAGGTGACTGGATGAGGATGCAGACAAAGCCTCTGGCAATCCACGGTGAAAACACTTGATCTTACTTAGATTAGAAACTAAACAATCTTGAGCCTCTGCAGGACTTGGATTGAGGACTACCTGGAAATCCCAGGTAATGTTGCCTCAAGCCATGGCATCAAAGTGAACATTAGATCATGGAAATGAAATGAGTCTGAAAAGTCCATAGGCCCCTATTGTACTGCAAAGAGGTCAGAAAAAGAAAGAAAAAACAGGAAGGGAAAAGGACATGATCATTAAACTGCCTTGGTTCTAGTTTCAGCCACAGTAGTGGTCAGAGCACCATTTAAAAAAAACATAATGAAGAGCAGTTTAGGATTCAGTTACAGCTAATCTAATAAAAATGAACAGACAATCATGGGCACAAACTGTGACAAAGAGCAACTTGAGAGTCCAGTCAGTCCAGCTTGGCATAAAAATACATTTGTGCATGTAGCCTGTTAATATAGATTAATTATCAGTCCATGAATCAAAGCAGTCATATCAGAGTTATGTTATTTAGTTTGGTTAACATTACATAAAATTTTAAGACAAAATAAAGAAGTACACTGTTTTCTATGCAAATTGCTGGGAAAAATATTGACAATAAAGGAGTGGACTGTCGACACAGAGGTCTGCAAAGACAGTCCCCCAACAACATGGTCACCAGTAGATCATGTTCTTATCTCCACTCATTTACTGCTAAACTATCAGTTGCTGACAGAACAGACCACCTAGTTACATAGCAGCTTGCAGCATCACCTCTCCAGAGTAAGGCAGTACCCAACTGCCTCTGCGCACCTCCTTTTGTATCTTTGCACCTCACCCAGGTTTCTAACAAACCATACCCTCTCCTTAAACAGCTGTTCATGCATAGACACAAAAAGAAAAGGCAGTAAAAAATAAGCCTAATATTCATACATCTGCATTAGGAAAAAAAACAAAACCAAAACAAACAAGCAAAACCTAGTGCAGATGATAACATGAAGACAACTGGCTGCCTCTTACAGTATGACAGCACCTGCTTTCCTATGTTCTGCATCCACAGCATCAACATTTCTCACTGGAGGACCAAAAGAAAGCTTTCTTGGGTTGCAGCATGGCAAACAACTGCAGGAAATTAGTCTTCAGTGACACAATGTTGTTCCACGGCAGCTCATCAAAAGCATCTGTGACTTCTACAGCTAAAGTAAGACTTGCTGGTCCTTACAGCTGGCAGTTCAACACCTGAAAGGAAGACTGGACCTTTATTTCATATTGGTGTCTTCTTTCCACTGCATACTGCAAGAGAAAAGGGCATCCCTGACCACACTCCAAGAAGAGCACATCTGATCCTGCCAGCAGGAATAAAAGCATAACAACAACACTCGTATCCCTCAGCTCTTCTGCCTGTTGAGACAGGAATAAAGCACTCACTCTTCCTTTTGTACACATGTAGCACTGGGGAAGGACATCCCATCTGACAGAATCTACGCCCTCACATCTTGAGCAATCATTATCCAAGGCTTATTTCCTACCGGAACATGCTGGAAGCAATAAGGGGAACAAAAGCATTTCTTTGAGCTGTTCAGTATCAGGTGGAGTAATCTATTATATCCATGAAGCACCCTAAATACCTTCTTCCCATATCCCTCCCTTTCCTTAATACATCCCAATGCTGCTTATGCCCTCTCGTGGCAGAAATCACACACACAGTTTCAGCTGCGGGGACGGACAAGTTGCCACATCCCACCAGGCTTCTTTCATCCCGGTGGACCTTCCAACCCTGGCTGCTGTTTCTCACTTGCATTGCAGAAGGTAAGGATTCCACTTCTATCCCAGCTGCAGAAGCTCCACTGCTCCTTCATCAAGAGACAGCTACGGAGAACATTTTGTTGCTATTGCAGCAATTCAGCTTATAATCAAAGCACAGCTTAATTCACATGTGCATTTTGCTTCAAATTGTTTTCCTGTAAAGGTTTTTGTGGTTTGTTTTTGGTTGGGATTGGGTTTTTGTTTTTAAGACTATCATTAAAATAATATGGGGAGGGAGCACACAGGGCCCACAGTAATAGCCAAAATATCACACTAGATGTAATGAACTCATCACTGATGAAGACTGAATTTACAATGTTGCTGAATAAAATGAACATGAGTTTAATATTCAAAGGTGCCTGGAGGACATCAGTGCCATATGTTCTAAATGGGATTTTATTTTACTACATAGTTTATGAGCTTACTGGCAAGACCTGAGCTTTTTGTTTACCATGAGAAGAGCAGAAGGTTAGGAAAGCACATATTGTGCCACAGCTGGCCAACCCCAGCTCACCTGGGAAAACCACATATCAAGCAGACCCTGAGACTCTGCTTTACAAGTTCATACTTTGCTTTATGCATAAACTTGTACCTGCCTGACTAAAGGGGTCATTTTACAACATCTGAGCTTTGTGTGTTTCTAAGCCCCCAGGTTAAAACAAGGCTTACCTGAAGGCACATCTGGTGGATATGCTTACAGGTACAGCTTTGCTCTACATGCATGGAGAACAGTGGCTATTTGCAGTTGCATTTGAAGTCATCCTTGAGGGATAAAAAGGAAGCAAGAAAGCCCTAAACAAGAAGCAACCCTCCCTCCAGAAGACTCAAAAAATGGTATCAGTTTTCTACAGAAGGATTTTAACTGATTTTTGATGGGATTTTTTTTTCCCCTAGTTTTCTTCTTTTCTATCTTCCCTATTTTTTTTGCTTTCTTTTGCATTCTACTCAACAAGAAAAGAAGTGAAGAAAACTAAAGTATCTTTCACTGGGAGTGAAGGCAAAAAAAAACAAAATTAAATATTTGTGAAGACAGTTTGTAGTGAGAAACCCAGTATCTCACTCCTTAGTAATAAATGGGGTAATACGGTGCAAAAAGAGGACTAAGGAAGGATAGATTCTTACAAGTACTGTTTATAAATGCTGAAGAGACACTCTCCTGGATGACAAAATCTCTCAGTTGAATATGTTTTGAAGACACAGCCTGGTTAAGGGAACAGCATGTCCTCACCAACGACCTTCAGAAGTGGGCATTCAGAGTGCCTTTTCTGCTGATCTTGAGAAGGTTTTTCTGTAGGCTCATGAAATTCACTGTAGGTTTGTAGACATTAGCACTTCCTGCCCTTCTGAAGCTCACTGGGAGCTGTATTTCAGAGGCATAATAAATACCCTGGAGCAGCACTGTTCCACATACATTCTCTATAGTACAAACACACAGATCTGGGGCATCGATTGGGATATTTAGGACCTTAAACAAACAAACAAATAAATTAAAGAAACTACCTGTAAGACTTCATTGAATTCTAAACCAGGCAATGTGGCTGAAAATTTTAAGGGCACACAGCAATATAAATTCCACTCTCTCTTTACAGTTAAACTGCCCTTGTCTCCACAGGGAGCAAAGCTGAGTCAAGACAAGAATATTGTTCTACCCCACCCTAGTTGTGGGACTGGAAAAATTATGCTTGAAATTCTTAAGAAAGAGACATGCCAACAAGAGAAAGGGAAGGACACTGAGGAGATTTGAGGTGAGCCAGCAGCCAAAATTCATAACAGAACACAAGAAAAAAATTAGTCCTCATCTGAGACAAAACATACAATATTATCTAATTTTATTAATATCTTCATCCACCTACCCTTTCTTTAACTGAGTCACGTAGGCACTCTGTAGAGCTGCTTCCAGAAAATAGGAAAGTTCAAACTCAGAGTAAGTCACATTGCTGCCCTTGATACTCCTTGAATGTGTGTTGTTTAAGGTCTGTAAGGGAAAAAAAAGAAATATCTGGGAATACAGATAACTGCCAGAACTAGCCAGGTCCTTATGAGCCAGTGACATTTTCAACAATAAAATGTTACATTTATTAGTTATTAAAAAGTTATAAAATCCATTTTAAAATAAATTCTATAATGACTTCCATGAGATATTCTGCATGCAATATGAGTTTCAAAACATCATTCATTATTACTTGCCAACCTTTAATAAAGTAAGTAGAAAGCTATATATTAACACCAACAGTCTGGGAAATACCACTCAAAGTACAAAGATTCAGCTTATTGCACAGAAATATCAATACAACGTTTGAGTCTGTTTATTTAGTTCAATGTAACAAATACTTGTTAAAAGTTAGCAAGTCATCAGGAGTCCTGATGGAAGAATCTTAATCTTTCCTCTACTTGTCCCATCAAATGTTTTTTGGTTTTGGTTCCTCACTGGTAACAAGCCGGTTCCTTTGCTGAAAGCTGCCTCTCCAAAGCAGTGTTTTTCACCTAGGACTGGAGAAGGACTATGGACTTCTACTACATCTGTCGTCAATCCTGCATTTTTGTCTCTGTGTCCAGAGACAACTAGGTGAAAAAAAGATCATACAGAGGTGGGGGTAGATCTCCTCCCAAGTTACAAGTGACAGGAAAAGAGGAAAAATGGCCTCAAGTTGTGATTTAAGGAAAAATTTCTTCACTGAGAGAGTGGTCCAGCATTGGAACAAGCTGCCCAGGGAAGTGGTGGAATCCCCATCCATGGAAGTGTTCAAAAAGCATGTGGTGTTGGCACCTGGCAAGATGGTTTAGCAGCAAACATGGTAGTGCTGAATTAAAAGCTGGCCTCAGTAAACCCAGAGGTCTTTTCCAACCTTACTGATTCTATGATTCTAAGCGAATGAATTACAGGTCAGACCCTTTCCCTTCTTCACAGACCCAAGCTGTCAGAAAAAAAAAAATAAATAAAAGAAATCACAGTGTCCAGCACTGGCAGGAACTCATCCTTCCACAGTGGAAGGACAGTAATAGTTTAAATTTAAAGACTAATCCATCTTTTCTGCAGAGAAACAGAGCAAGCCACTTGCTAGCTGGCTTTTTAAATGAATTTTTATATATCCACTAAGCTTAGTTTTTCTTGTTTCAATGCAATTAAAACAAAACCTGAAACAGAAACAAAACCTTTGCTACTGAGAAGAGCAGAAGTACCTGATCAGAAGGTTAAAGGCCTTTCAGTTCAGGACAGACATCAGTACTGCTGATGTCAAGCATAATGTGTGGCATAGGAAGGGCATGGAAGCACACGTTATGTCCTGTAAACTCAGCTAGGTGAAGTTTGCATGTGCCCAGCAAATCAGCAGCACATACTATCTGCATGGTTCTGTGGAGGGCTCCCAGTATTCATCCTACCAACTACTGGCTAACAATTTACTTGTTGCTAATCACAGAATGGTTTCGTTTGGAAGGAATCTTAAAAGATCATCTAGTTTCAATCCACCTATCACAGGCAGGGACACCTTCCACTACACCAGGAGCTCCGAGCCCCACCCAGCCTGGCCTTCCAGAGAGGATTTAGGTTCTAATGATGTGGATTCCTCAAGGTTCACTTGGAAAAGGTGAAGCACTGGTAATTAAACTGCTATGGCTGACCCAAAAAGGTTTCTTGCAGCTCATTAGGGCTGTGTATCATTTACACAGCAGATATGTAAAATATCTTGCCATGCAAAGTTCATAGTTTCTCTTTAGCAAAGGCTAAACTTGGGACATACTTGTGCATATCTGAAGTATTTGATGCTTTACCACAGGCAAAACTTATTTCCAGACCTCATTCTCAGAGGAGACAGGTAGAGGCCAGCTAAACTGTTGTTTTGCAAATTATTTTACTGAGACACCTCACTTTCCAACTTATTCTCATATTCCTTGCTATGATCACTTGACATTTCTCCTTTTTTTTTAATTTTTATTTTTGCTGTTAAAACCCTGGAAATTCCACCCAGGCCACCAGGCAAGACCCTAAGCACATTTCTTCTTACCTTCTCAAGCTCCTGCAAGTATACCTGGGCAATAACACATGCTCTCTCAAAACAAGCCATGACTTCCTCCTCCCTTTCACACAGTCGAGCACGTGAGGCAATTGAGTTGGTTGAGCGCTCCAGTGACAAACCTGCAAAATGGCAACATATTCTTTAACTGAAGCCCACCAACAGCACTATGGCCATATTATTCTTAATTTACCAGCTGACAGGAAGGCTTTTCCACATGTAGTTTCCCTCTTAATCTGATGACTTTCACGACACTACCCCCATGAAAATACAATTCCTACACATGCAAGGCACCTTTGTTATGCTGCTCTAACACACAGCACCACTGCACACTCCTACCATGCCTTTCAAACACTTCATGAAGACAGGACACACAATCCCTCTGGTAGGAATCAGCAAACAGAAAAAGTAAGGTCTATGTTCCCAAAGATGGCTATAGATCTCGGGTGCTTCAATTCAGTACCAGCCTGGCACTGAATTTGATAATTTCTAGGCATCTGCTACTTCAAGCGAAGCTTGAAATAAGCAGTACTGTTGAGGGAAAAAAACAAACAAAAAATCCCTAACTGGAAAATGATACAGAAACCAAGTCGGAAAATCTGATGCCTTTCTTGGAAAATCTGAGTGCATGCAGATTGCTCATGGACACTCAGCAAGCTCTTGGCAAAGCACTAGAGGCTCTTAACCACAAGATCATTCCCTTTCCAAGGGAAAGAAAAAACCCTGGGTTTTGTACTACTGAACTTCTTTCTTGTATCATTATCCAACATCACCAACAAACACAGAGTATGTTAATTGAAGAAGACAAAGACGCACAGCTACTGGTCCCTACATTAAAAATTTCTACTATCAGACTCTTGTCTAGTATCATGTTATGACATCCTTTATATCCTTAAATCTAATTGGATAGGCTGAACCTCCTTATACCAGTTTTACTCTGATTGGTACAGGTTCTTATGCCACACTGCATCTCTACAAGACATGACTGCTTGAAAACTTGGATCTTCACCAACCACAACTGCATTGCTCAGTAGCCCAACACAGGTTGCAAAAAGTTCAGCACATGTTTTCCAATGAATTTTATATATCATAGCATTCCCTAATAACAATGACAAATATGGAAGATGCAATATACAGAATTCTAGTGGTCCTGACACAGATCCACAGAGGTGACAAGAAGAAAAGGATTCAGCAGTCCAAACAGCTCTCCAGGAAAGTAATTTCAACTGGTGCAGCATGTGGCAAGGGATTTGTGAGGACCCACCACAGGCACCAGCCATGCTTTCCTGGACTTCCACTGTTGGAGAGGCATAGCACCTCAGTCTGCTCATTCCAGGAGTTCTGGCAGCACAATGCTGTGAGGCAGCAATGGGCAGCCAGGCTTCCCCATGATGTATGATACAGTCTGGGTGCTCATGCTGCAGAAGCCTGAAGTTCCTAGGCAGTCTCAGCTTTGTTTACTTCTAATGTTCAACATTTGTTTTGTCCCCTTGGTTACTCTGTAAGGAGTTTCCCTATCTCATGTCTTACATTTGAGCCAGACATAAGCAGTTAGTTCAGGGGTTGAGAAAAGGTCTCCCTGGTTCAAGCGCAGGCGGTGGCTCCCCACTCCTTCTGTCCTCTCCCAAGTTAGAAGTACACGGTGTGCTCCTTTAAAGATCTGTACCTTGGAGGAACACACATTTGTACCTTTCACCTCTGAAAATACAGACCAGAGTAGAACAGGAGAACTGAATTTACTGCAAATTGACAAGATGTGTGGGACAGGAATGACAAGCATTTTGCTGCTTTTAACTAATGCCCAATCTGTGTTTTCTTCTTCCCTCTGACGAACACCTTGTACAGCATCCAGATATAACAGATTTCGTCTCTAGTTCATCTATGAAGTCTCTCTCTTTATACCATGGGTTGTTTTCCTATTATTTCAATGCTTCTATTTTCCAATGCTTTGTAATAACTTTTTCAATAACTTTGTAATAAGTGAAGGGAAAAAATGTTTATTAACTCTTTACAGCAAAAGAACAAACCAAAAGTATCCAGTGCTACAATCAGGACAAATAACCTGCAAATAGTCTTCTTACATCTGTCTCAGTTTTATCTACCTCTGAATTGCTAGTCATTCCCCTTAAGTGAAAATAAATTTTAAGAAGTCTGCATTTCATAGTCATTCCCCTTAAGTGCATAGTAGGGCTGAGGATTCTGCAAAAAAAAAAAAAATCCAGTACAATGCACTGACATTCATATACAAGCAGCATTTAATCATACCGCAAGAGCCATCCTCACACAGTCTGTACGGGGGCGTTTATCGTGGGAGATGTCACACACAGATTGAACAGGCTGATAAAAAGCCATTTACATACATGCTACAGCCCACTGCAAAGAGTTACTATCTCTAAGCTCTGACATGGGGGAGGAAAGCAAGCAGCCTCTGCCAGCATCAGTTACTGACAACAAACATGCCCATCCATGCGAGTCAGAAAAACAGAGCTGGGGCTGATCAGAAACAGGGGAAGGAACATCTCCAAAAGGAGTCTTGCCACAGTAAGCATCCAGCAACGCTGTGTGTTAAAACAGATACTACACTACACTGCTTGTAAAGGGCTAGAAGGAAAAATGACCCACATGATGGGACATTAGCCATGGTTTTCTCCCTAATACCATATGCACTGACCTGATGTCATTCGAGTACAACATCTTCTACAGAATCCAAACAGGGCTATTCTTCCCTACCACAGAAATGCAAGGAAAAGAAAAATTAGGGCAAGCAGACTGCAAATCCAGTGTGCAAGGGGAAGAACAGAAGAAAAACAGTTCTACTCTTGCAGTCACTAATTCAGTTCTCACAAAGCCCCAACAATAAGATTTACTTAGAGTGCAGTTGGGTAAGACTTGACAGGCCCTCCAGCACAAAGAGCACCATTGGCACTAGTTCTTGTCCACCCTTCAGTTACCAGCACAGAAAAAACTTTGCAGCACAATACACAATTTAAATTCAACTCAGTTTCCACAATGTGTCAGAAAGTCACTAAAGTGCATGTTACTTCCACACTGGGTCTAGCAAGAAAAGTGGAGCTATTGCCAAGACAGAATTAGCTTCCAGTCCTTATAATCATAAGGCTAGATGCTTTCTTGTTAGCTGGTTAAGGTAAAGGGACTTGTGTATTTTTCACAATCAGCCATGATAAGAGAATACCAACTTAAACCTAAACTATACTGAGATTTTTCTCATATGAATCAGGTGCCCAAATTTAAATAGATATATACCTATATACTGTAGTAGTTTATCATACAGTGCAGACAGTTTTCTAATAGCGTATGGCCCAGGCTCAAGGTTGAGATATGTTTCCAGATTATCCTTCTTTGAAAGAACAAATTCTACCCACTTCAAAGGAAGTAACTTTCTATGTATAGAAATGCTGCTTTTCTCTCCTGTATAAAGGCAAGGTTTCTATTCACCTCCTGTAGTTCTCCCAGTGATTCATCTCTGGCTCTTCACCTTTGTATAATCTCTGCCCCTTCCACCCTTCCCCCAAATCTAAGCTGCATTTATGCAAGAAAAAACCAAAATCTGTAAGGTTTGTAAGACATACCACTGGACTAATCTTTTCCTTGAGTTGAAATGCACTACCCTCATATATGGAAATCTGAAAGGGGAAATTTTATGAAGGCTTATTTCCACTTTCATCTCAGTCATTCCTTGCCAGGGGAAGACAATGATACCATGTAACTCCAATGCTCTGAGAGGTGATTTACCAAAACTGGAACATCCATGTGCACATAGATTCTCAGCAACACAAATGGGATGAAAATTCATGCTGGAAGGAATCCTTGAAGGTCCATGGTCTGACTTCCTACACAAAGGAGGGCTAGATCAGGGTGTTACCCAGCCTGGTCTTGAAAGCCTCAATGCACAGATGGAGACTGCACATGGACTAGGTGCCTTTATTCCTACTTGGAAGGAGGAGCGTTGCTATTTGGTGAGCTAGTTTATGAGTCCCAGAAAAATAAAGTACCAATCCCCTCACAGGTTCTCTTAACTTTCCTTTTTTACACAGACTTCAAGCTTCCTACCCTTGGATGAATTTAGACAAGTAGGGAATAGTGGGTTCATAGGTGCAAGAATTCAGGATCATCACTTTCACCAACAGTGCCAGCCTGCAGCTGCTAAAATCCCACAGCCCAGGAGCATCAGAGCTACCAGGCAAGCTGAAGAAGAGATCAAAGAAAAACAACAGCATGAAGAACATGAACCTCAATTCATGTGTTGCATCCCAGTGCTGTGTGTTGAACACACCCATGGCAACCTGAAGCAAAAGACATCTTAGTGTGGAGCTTACAGCCCTGCCAACAGCACCTGCCCCAATCTGCAGAGCAAGGTTCTACTGTCTGTGCTCCTGTGCCACACAGACAGGCCAGCCTGGCCAGAAGACAGTGTGATGCTAAGATAATTGCATGCAATAGTTTTACTCTACATACAGGAAGGTAAGTAATTTGTCTTGAGCACATTCTCATCCTGGGGAATTCCAAGTCATTCCAGGTCACTGTCCCCAAGCAGAGGATGCACTTCACTTCTAGCATGTGCCTTCAGTCTAGTTCAGAAATGGGCTCTAGGAAATTAATTAGCATTGAAACAAGACTATTTTTAAGACTTCAGACATATACATGTGCATGCTGACTAATCAACATTCATCAGAATACTGAACACTTTTCAGAGACAAAATTCAAAAGCACAACCAAACCACTCTAGAGATGGTATTACAACCAGTCTGCCCTGCCAGCTAAGGTTTGACCTTAAAAGCACCATCCTCAACTAACCTATTCCACTACAGTGTCTTGGAAAGCAAAATAGCCCAAACCTCAATAAGCAGCAATTAGGATTAGTTAGACAGAGGCAAGACCCAGCATCACGCATTATTTCTGCCACAGTTCACAGCAGTTTAAATAATTCATAACCTGGTCTTGACACTTATCTCCCCCACAACTAAGCTATGATTTTTTCAGCAGGGCTTATTTGCAATGCAAATAGAAGAGGGGGAAGAAAGACCTAGAAGCCCTTGATTTTGAACACATTGATTCATATCGCAGCCCATGAAAGGTGGGGATGAAGAGACTAGTTTTGATGTTCAATAAAGCTGCATGTACTTCTTTCACTGCTTCTTCCTATTATACAGGATTATTGTAAATTTCTGGCAATCTGTTACAATCTTGAGGTGTTTTTCATGTAAAAGTTTCAAAGTTAGAAAGGCAGAAAATTCCAGTAACCCCATGTAAAATTACCTGAAGACCTTTCTAACCATAAGCTGGGAATGAAGCTTAAAATTTAAGCAACCTGTGAAGGCTGCTCAATGCATCAATGCAAACTCAAGACCACCTACTAAATGCAATAAACCAATGCTAACAATGTTATTCCAATTATTTTCAAAGCAAGAACTCTATCTGGTTAGACTTGTAATTACAGCTCAAGTTTACTGCTAAAATTAGGACAGCTTTTTGATCAAGCGGCTGTGAAGCCAGAAGGCAGCAAGCACTCCCCTGAGATGCAACCTCAGGCCTCTGCTGTCAGTCAATGCTGTGTAGGCTCTGCATCACATCCCATATCTTATGCATAGCAGACATCAGCAACTTCAATCCATAGACACTCCATTCTGTGGAGCATATCCAGATCTGCATAACTGGCTGTTCTTAACCTTCATGGCATGTCTTTTAATCTTTGTTTTAACCTATAATACAGTGGTCTCAAAAATTCTTTGATCGTATTAAGAAAAAAAATAAATTTGAGAATGCATACCCAACATATGCATATAATTATATACAGACATTGCTTCATGAATTATTTATTATATATTTGTTTATTTTTTCAAAAATATCTGCTAGATAACATGCTACTGACAGCCATCTGTCAGCAGAGGAAAAACCCTGCAAATTCAGAACACATGACTTTTTGTAAAAGCAAAAAGGCATAATTCACCTTTAAGTTTGACAACTATTTTAACCATTTTGCCAGGAAATAAACACTGAGCTGTGTGTACAGATTTTCATGGCCATTTCCCATCTCATTACAAACTAGATTCTATTTAAAAGTCTTGTGTTTACAAAGTTAACCCTACTGATGCCATCCTACAGCACTTCATGCATTTCTGGGCCACACTGTACTCCTAAGTAGTTGTTAATGTATTTCATTATTGAATTAGAATGTAGCAAGCTCCTTCAGCTGAGACATATTAGAAACATTTACACTTCCATGCTACTATACACCAAGCTTCCCACACTGCCCAGTTTCTTCTAATACCTTTTTTTACCCAGTCTTTGGCAATGTCTTCAACATCTCTTTCAAAGGAAAGCATTTTAGATTGCTGCCATATAGTTTTTTTCATATTACTTCAGTTATTTTTCCATAGCAGGAAGAACAAGTGTTTCCCCAATGGTATCTTTTTCCATATTTTGCTTTTACATAAGAAAGCTCAAGAGGCTACTAAAAATTTAAGTACTGAATTGAGTGTCATTAGACTTCATTGATTAGATCCAGTTAGACTGTCACTGCTTTTACCTGATTGAAGAGCTCATGCTAATAGTGTAAGCTCTGACATTCTTACCATTCACTTGTGCTCCTATTTCTAGTATTACCTGAAATCCACATGTTTTTGAGGGAATCTTTAAGCTACATGTCTACTTCATAAGGATTAGTTTAATTAAAACCAGACAATATAATACATAAATCCTCTTAAATAGGCACAAATGAGCTGCAACATATGAAAGTCAATGAATTAGTGAGGATGCCCTTCCACAGTGTGAAACACCCTCTGTTTTGCAAGACACTTTTGTAGGCTCTGCATGACACAAGACCTTCTAGCATACAGACTAAGGGTACCACTTTCAACAAATACAATATTAAAGATTTATTTCAATGTGGGGCACTTCTTTTTGCTGGTGGAGTTTTTAAGAAAAAAATAAATAGAAAACTTTTCTTCTGCACTACACTAGATCATCTTGCTCAATCCCTGGAGCACACATACTGCTTTAGGGACCACTGCTATAACATGTTGACTGTCCTGGTATAAGACGCCACCTCCATTCTGTGACATCAAGATACATCTACTGGAGCAATGCTCTGAGGCACAGCAAACACAGGGGTGATCAGCAATCTATCTAAAGCCCCATATCTAAAGACTTGGACAACACCATCCACATCCTCATTGCATACTGCAGATATTGCTTTTTTCCCCTGGTCTAAATACAACAGGAAGAAGTAGAAGATAAAAAAATGCTAAGTTGAAGGGGCACAAGGGAGAGGAGATGGTATTTATGACTAAGTTCTAGAATTTATTCAGCTTGAGTTCATCTGCACCACAGTTAAGTAGCATCACCAGCAAGAAAGTTCTCTTCTAGCTGCAAAGCCACTGAATCAAACTAGCCCTAGAATCCTGTGTTCAATTTTTTGGCACCTCACTACAAGAAAGACCTTGAGGTGCTGGAGTGTGTGCAGAGAAGGACAATGGAGCTGGTGAAGTGTCTGAAACACAAGTGCTGTGAGGAGCAGCTGGGGGAGCTGGGGGTGCTCAGCCTGGACAAAAAGAGTCTCTCTACAATTACCTGAAAGGAAGGTACAGCAGGGTGAGGGTCAGTCTCTTCTACAAGATACCAAATAACAGGACAAGAGAAAATGGTCTCAAGTTGCACCAGGTCTCAATTGGCTGTCAGGAAAAATTCATTCACTGAAGGAGCAGTCAGGCATTGGAACAGGCTGCCCACAAGTCACCATCTCTGGAGGTTTCTCAAAGATGCATAGATGTAGTGCTTAGGGATGTGGTTTACTGCTGGATTTGGCAGTGCTGGTTTAATGGTTGCACTTCATGATCTTACAGGTCTTTTCCAATCTAAATGATTCTATGTGTATTTGAGGAGCAGAAGGGAGAGAGAGGAAGAGTAATTCATATTTTACTATGTTGATTTGTATCAAGCAAGCAAGACAATCCTACTTAAAGTTACTAGAATGGACAGAGCCTGCAAGACTAACAGGCTTGTTGCCCTGTCACTTAAAAGATAGAGACATTTGAAGCTTACTCCAGGGCAAACCACCACATGGAAATCTTCCCATAGCCACTGGACACATACCATGCTACACAACACAGTCCCAACACGACACCATCATCACAGCCACCTAAAATCTACCCCTAGCTTAGGCTATCTGCAAGTATGTTTTAAACGTTTTCTTCTAGTGAAATTAAGTTTAGCACATTGTTTCATTTAACCTTACAAACCTTGTTCTGTTTCCTCAGAATGGCATGGGCAAATACTCTTCCACCTCCTGATGCTGCTAACACCACAGCTTTTAGAGAATGAAGTCATAGTGCAGAAGGTGGAGAAGATTTTATACACGAGTGCCATCACCACCTATAACTGTATGCGGGGAAGGGAGAAGAATGACTAAACTTCACCCTTGCAGAAACCAAATCACGTTAACAAAAGGAACCAGAAGTTGCATTTGTGCATAGCTGACTGTGCTAGAAGTGCAAACTAATTCTAAAAAGTTAAACTATCTGATGCAATAGCAGAGAAAAGATCATGAATGCAAGAAAAGCCTAAGCACATCAAGAACACTAAGGCTGGGCAACTCTTTCACATCCAAGGAAAAAAGCAGTGGCACAAAGCCACACAATTCACCAACATGCAACAGGTTCAAAGTCGTTGTCACAACATAAGGGCAACTCCAGGCTCTTAAAACCCCAAATAAAACATTCTAATACTAGGTCCTTTTATCAAGACATCAACATTTACAAAGTGGGGCTTTTGCCTATCAGAGCTACTCTGACGCCAGCATGAATTAACAGCATGTTTCCCATCTTGTTGTCAGAATTGTGAAAACTAGCACTTTGAAGCACACACCAGGTACAGAACAAAGTCTCTCTCTCTCTGAGGTGGATTAACATTTAAAAGGCGCATCTTTTGCCAAGCAAAAGTGAAAACAAGTTCTGCCAACAAAATGTCTTATTTTAATTTTAATGTCCTATTGTATCATACATCCTTTTGGCAGGAACTTCATTTTTCTAATGGTCAGGCAAGGAAACTAATTTTATTATTTAGGTTCTGTTTAAAGGAACCCATCTCCCACAGATCTCAGAGAGATGAATCTCAACCTTTTATAGTCATCAGAGGATTCCAATGAAGGAGTTCTTGCCCTGCCCAACCCTTGGGGAAAAAAAAAAAAAAAAAACAAACCAAACATCACATAAAAACCCACACCACCAAAAAAACCACACCCAAAACCAAAAAATGGAACACAATTTTTTCTCTTCTACTGTGTCCCATTAAGTTCTACATAGACACAGCAGTAGCTGAAATTACTGTCAAAAGTAACCTCAGCAAGGAGCCACTAGTAGAGGAAAACAGCAATTAAGTAACAGAGAAAACTGCAAGCAAATGTATCATCTCACAAGCAGCATATATGTTAACAGTTGCATGCTGGCAAAGTGTTCATCATCCTCATGAAGCCCATTATCACTGAAAAGCTGTATCTGTGTATGATAAAAAGTGAAATCAAAGTTTTACATTACTTTCCCCTTTACTATCACCCAAACCTATGCTTTTCTCATCTCAACTTCGTGCCTAGTATAAGCTGGCTCTTTATGATCAACAAGCTTTCCTAAAGACAATGAACAGTGGTCTTGTCTTTAGGAAGGTTCTAGACCTTCTCAACACTTCAATGGACTCAAGAGCCTCAGTCAGCATCATCACTTCCAAGGTGGGCAGGTTCTGAACTGGGACCCCTAGGAAGTCAGAAATATTAAAGTAACAACCCTTCTGGTTTAAACAGGATTATTAAATTACAGAAGATTTAGACTTTCAAGTAAAAGCCTATAGTACACATAATGTCAACAATCAGTGTCTAAGTGACATGATACTTGACACTGAAATTAATGGAGAGAGACGGGGAGGGAATTCAGATTCAGGATTTTTTCCCCTGCACCTTACAGCGTGCTGTCCATTTCTGCTAAATGGGTACATCATATCACACTGCCCTCATGTCAGACAGTAACAGCAGTGCAGGCAGAATGAAAACTCAGCTTCTAGAGAGGGTGGGGTCAGCTGTGCTGGAAGCAGGCGAGGAAGATCTGAGTTCCCTCTTTTTTTACCAATAGCAGATTTGAGTACTTTCCTGTTGTCATGTGGCTCCTAAACAACAATACAGAAACCAATCATCTTTATCTTGACATGGCAATTACAACCTGCTTTTACTTTTCTCCATTAGTGCCTAGAAACAATATAAAGCAAACTACTTACTTGAACATGGAAAAAATTTCATCAACCTTCCTGTAATCCATTTTCTACACTTTCAATGGACAAGATAAGGTAGGTTCTTACATAGTAACATACATACACACCATCTCTTTTCAGATATTGCAGCAAATTTTTCTTAAGGAACTTCAAAAACTCCTAAAAATTATCCTGTAGTAAAAATCTCAAGCCCATGAGAATATATAACCACTGAGAGGGTTTTTTTGGCATACAAGAAGTGGAACAGTATTCCAAACACTGTCTGCAAAAAGAAGACATCCTGAAAAGTGCTAAGTCCTCGGAAACAAGGGACAGACTCAGAAAGTGCAAGTACAGTTCATTAAGAGGTTTATAAAACATGACCTGAATTTAAAATGCTTCTGGAAAAAAGAAGTCAGAAGTGTAAACTCACTTAAAAATAAGTTTATTAAATAAATTATGACCCTACAAAACTATATGGTGTTTCTAAACTCAATTGAGCTGCACTTGAAATTGTTCAAACTAATGGTACTCAAAATAATTTCGCACACTCTATATGCCAGAACACTCCAGTTTTGATACTATATCACATCACTCACCAAAAATAAGTGGACAAAAATTTCACTCCAGAGAATCTAATTAAAAGTAAGGTTGCTTAAGTCAAGATGATAAGACACAATAACCCATTAATGTTATTTGAGCAGAATACATCCTTGCACTATGGGATTGGTAGCATTAAGTAAAGAACTGAACTAGAAAAGTTAGTACCTTAGGATCTGAAATAAGAGTTTGATGAAGCACTGGAACAGTCTTTAAAATAGAGGTGCTCTCTTGCAAAGAGGACAAAAATAAAAAAGAACAAAAAAACGAAAACAAACCCACAAACCTTATCCTTCTCCCTTTCAATTCCATTATTTAGTTAAATGAGCCAACAATAATCTAAATAAAACCAAACAGGAAAGTTTATTTTTCCCATTTTAGTCTATGAATTTTTAAAAATGTGCACAAGAAATTTACCAGCTTATCAAAAACACGAGTTAAATTCATTTATTCAACTGAAAATTCTTAATCAAATTCTTTAGAGAGGAGAGAAAAGTAAATTTATCAGAACATAGTTTTGCAGTAAAGCTATCTTTAACTCTACATTTTATTCAAATTTTTAAACAAAAGCAACTGAATACAAATCTCACCTAGGAAATTATTCATCATGCAGAACCCCATACTAGAAAAATGGATCACACACAAGTAAATGTCAAAATTAGACTCCAATTAAGTATATGAACAACTGTGTGATACATCCTCTGGTTAGTCAGAATGAACAACTTTATTACCAAGCTTGTATTTACTGTATGCAAAGCTACTGTTTTTATCGATAGTGCAAGCCAACAAAATCAGAAACTAATTGAGCAGAACAATCACTAAGAAGTTTAAAACAATCTACTCAAATATTGAGGCTTGACTCGGTCAATTTAAAACCATGATTATAACCAATCAGATAGTTTTCAAACTAGCCGAGTAAAAGGTGAGGTTTTCTGTTTATCTCTGCCATTCTCCTTTCAGAACACCACCAGAATCTCCAAACAACCACTTCCAGTATTAGAAACCCAAGACAATCATTTCACATGGGCAGAAAGCACAACAATATAATTCCAAGTATACAGAGCCCATTACCAGTGAACTTTTAAAAGATACAACCACAAGAGAAACAGGAACACACGTAAGCTCAACAATTTGTTCTAAGACCGAACAAACACAAAATAATCCAAAACAAGATGTGCTGAACCCACGACACTGGAAGCAGATTCCAGGCTGTTTATTATTATCAAACTCAGGAAAAACCCCCACGTGGTAGTTTTAAGGTTTTGCTTTCAAAAATATCACTCAGCTCTTAGGAGAGCTCTAAAAACCAGTGGTTCAATATTTGTCTCAAGATTTTATCTTTGGTTTTTCAAATGCGTAACACCACAGATCTTAAACATCTTTAAATGACTAAAATGGGTCCAAGAACAAAATATAGGTAGCTCTGAACCACTGCACTAAAACAGTCTCATTTCCTCAAAGATATGACTTGTGGTTGGATTTGTTACAGTAAAATGCAGACTACCATCAAGATTTCTTACAGACACATTATCACCTTGTTCTCTTCCACATCTTCCCAAAGATCTAAAACGACCAAGCTCACGCTGTAGCCCTTAGATAAAATGGATGTTTTTTCTAAGGTTGAAAAACCCCAAAAACTAAAGAACAAAGCCACTCAGAAACAAAATTACAAGGGATAAATCTCAACTTAGTCCACAGTCTTCTCTCACAGTCACCAGAGAAGAGGCTGTCCCCATTCTCATCAGCTGTGTCAGACACCATTTGAAGAGGTGATGAATCACCCCAAAACAGCCAGCTTCTGACTCCACAGAGATTTCAGACTGAAGCTGCACAAATTAAATCCACTCTGAGTTGCCAAATGACCAATAATAACAGAAAAACGACTAAATTACAGAAATTACAGGATGGACTGGGAAAAAAGGAGAAAAATAGGCAGTGGGACTTTTAAAGCTTTAACTCCCTAGAAATCCATTTAGAAACTAGATCCCATGTGCAATCCTATGGCATTGCTGCACAAATACAGATAGATAGCTGTCTCCAAGCTACCTCACTCCAGGCAGAGGAAGTCCAGTGCCTGGCCTGACAGGTACAGGGAGCCCCTCAGCACAGGACTGACTCACCTTGCAGCAGCTCTGACACATCCCTGACCACACAATGAAGTCCCTTTTAGCCATTACAAAGCCAGGACCCACACTACACAAGAGCCCTGCCTGACTCTCCATCACCCAGGCTGGCAGCTCTCAGTTAAAGCAGCTCTCGTTCTGCTCTCAGCAGCACAGCAAACATTGCCACACCAGAGAAGCCTCTTTCCTGGAGCTTAGCTATGCTGAAGCCCTGGCTAGAGCTACTCAGTGCTTCGTAAGGGTTAGGTAGTGGCCTCACCTACTACCAGGAAGATTTACTCCTTTCAAACAGAGATGCCTGCAGAGTTTCTGCAGCAGGCACAGACAGAGGAAAACCAGTGGGCTCTGACAGCTACACATTTTGTTCTGAAGTCTTTTTTGCTTGCTGTTTCAAATGGACAACACCAGGTAACAAAGTCACAGTGTGTCCCAATTGAATTAGAAGCAAAGTTGGCTTACTCAATACTGTTTTACACAATACAGAGCTGCTTGCATCAGAGATTACCAGCAGCAATGTGAACTGAGCACAGGTGAAATTTTAAGGAGGGATTGACTTCATGGAGGTTGGGGAGGAAGGAGACAAGTACAAATCAACCACCTATTAACTAAATATAGAGATTAAAATTAGTCATGAAATGACTAATGAAAAATCAAACTATTGTCAGAGCTCACAAAACTTGTCTCCTCACAATGCAGGGATTTAGAACAGGAAGCAGCAGTCAGATGACACCGGAGAATCTTGCTGTCTCTGACATTTGTCCTGTGACTCGCCAATTGCATAAGCCCTAACACTGATAAAGAACCTCAGTCTTTACTTCTTGATACTCACCTTGTGTGGAAGTTTACTGAGAAGACAAGCAAGAAATTTTTTCCCTGTTCAACTTCTTCAAACAAAACACAAGAGTGAAAACCATACTGCCTCTTACTATGATACGAACCTACTACATGCTGTGGACCTCCAGAAAAAGACTCCAGAGATTTAGTTCAGCATCCAGCCTTCAGTGCTGCAGAAGTTAAAAGGTGCTCTAAGGAAGGAAACTTGGTTTTACTGGATTTCTACAACTGGTTTTATCTGTGTAACTCTTCCCACTGTATCCCACATCTTTCTTTTGTTAATTTTTGTTAATTTCCAACATTAAAAGGGTAAGTGTCAATATGAAAAAAATTAGTCTTTTATTTGATTGTGCTTTCTTCTATGACTTTTCCAGCCTAATCCTGAGTGCTTGAGAACCTATGCTGCCATTCTGCATGCAGGTATAATTCAACAGTATTACCTCCACAGAACTGAGTTAGTTCCAAATTCCCGCTATGAGGTAATAGAAAGCTTTGCTGCTTAACTAATGCTGGATGAACGGGGATATTCTATTAAACCAATGGCTTTCTCCCATTTCTGAAAATGTGAACGAGAAATTAAGCAGGGAACCTAACTTCTGCCTTGAAATAGACAGGACTGAGGCTTTTCTGGACATTTGCCTAAATGGCTAGTAGTAAAATTTTTGCCGGGGCAACATTCAAGAGCATCTTTAAAGAAGATTTCAGATTGCATAAACAACCAATACTTCAACCAAAGGCAGTAATATAGTATGGATCAACCTAATTTCTGGAGAGATACTAAATTAAAAAGGGGAATAAGAAAAATCTATGGTATAAAGTATCAATAAATTTTAAGTAATTCAATTCCACATTGTTACTTGCCCTGCAGAAGCAGTCTGGACACACATTTTTAAATGAAAATTTAAATCTACACTGCTATTGCCATAGTTACCTAAAAAGTGTTAACATATGAGTGGGAGGTTGAGGCAACACGGCATGAGGGAACAGCGATCCTACCAGTGAGTGCCTTCTCCAAACTCAGCTGGACAAGCTCTAGTCTGCTGGACTTTTTTTTGCCAGCAACTCTGGTAGAATACTGAGTGACTTATTACACTCTTGATATGTTAGCTAATATGAAAATTGTCATCATAGAGGATACAGACTGTGGAAGCATAACACCACAGAGGTTTCTCTGCAAGAGCAGAGACTCCACATGGTTTACAGGGGCAACACAGTATTTACATTCCATGCTAAACCACAGAGGCAAAGAAACCAAAAAAATTGCCTGATGCTCTGAGGCAAACACCTCCAACATCTTCATGTGTAAGTTAGTCAGTCAACATAGTACAAGGGGTCTTATAACAACAGGGTTATTCCATCAGTTTCCACACATACATTGTCATTACACTCACACCTCACCAAGGGTCATATCTACTGCCCAATAAGAACAGTGCATCTCCTTCAGACTCTGGAGTGCACCAGGAGTGCAAATACATTGCTGAGAATGCACTGGCAACTACTCAGTCCTCTGAGCCATGCAAGTGTCAGTGTGAGGTACAAGTAAATTAGTCCTGCTCCACAAAAGCTCATTAATGAAGCAGATTCGATCAGTACCACAGGAAACAAAAATCAAAGCAAGCAAAGCAGCACAAACAGAGTTTCAAAAAAAGCAGAATTACTCAAATTATTATCAGTAATACTAGCAGCCCAGTCAAACAGTATTTTGGGTTGATTTGGTTTCACTCTTTTACATACCAGTTGAAGGTATCTGATCATCAGAGTTCTCATTCACCTAATTAGCTGGTGGACATGCTGAAAAGAGTAGAAAGCAGTAGATAGGTAGCAGTACTTGAGCAACATTTATAAAGGAAACCGAAAGCAAATGAAGGAGAAGATTACTGATCTTTTTCTCCCCCCAAGTCAAAAACTGACAAGGGTCTTCCTTTCCCCCACACAAAAAGGAAACGCAATTTCACTACTCACAGAGGTAGTTTTGGTTAGAATCTCTCAAACAGTGCAATGTCTGTAGAGTTACAAGGGGGAGGAGAGATTCCTGTTTGTACATAAAGTCTGATACTGTGTGACATGCATTGCAAAAATATACTACCTGCTTTGAAAGCACATATTCTGTTAGTCCAAAATTTAAAACTTGGAGACATTGTCTTTGTTTAATTTTCAGAAATCACTAAAATGTACAAGTAGATGAACTCTGAGAGTAAGCATAGGCCCCAATTCAGCCAAGGGCTTGATTTACATTTTCCCAAAATGGACACACAAGCTCAAGCATGTTGTTGACTTACAGCCAAGAGTTACCACAAGATTTCCAATTTCAAGCTTTTCTTTCCAAGCCAGCCAAGTTTAAAAACCATGGACTAAGACTCCACAGTGCCTTTAAGTTTGAAACTACACAAGCCATACCATGTAGGATTTTCTACAGCACACATCTTTACCCTAATCCTGCTCCAACCAAATCACTTGGAGAAATAGCTTCAACCTAACACCAACATATTTCAAATATACATACACAGTCCTTTACCTTTAATAACAAAGGCTTCAGTTAACAAACGCAGCACATACAGAGGTTCATCTTTGGTTGAAAGGTCATCAATTCCTGCTTTTGCATACATGCTGATGGCATCTCTGTAGCATCCCTCCACATAATGAAGCTTTCCTAGGATCAGCATAGCTTCTGTCATATACTTTGGCTGAAATGGAGCAGGAAGAGAAAAAATGTTTACAGGGTGGAATACCAGACAGGAAGAATTAATTACTCCACAGCAAATTAAGCATGTTCAGAATGCTTTCCTCTCACAACTGCAAGGGCTAAACTCATGAGAGCAATAGGCAATGAAGGTCAGGCAACCACTTTGGAGCTCAGTTTTGAAATACAGTTTGTAAGCCAACTTTTTAGTCTCAACTGACCTGCTGTATCGATTCACCAGCCACAAAGAGCACATAAAAGGTTGGCATTGTCAGAATTACCCCCCCCCACATACACACTAAGAAGAACCCCTGCTTTTAAACTAGACAGTAAACATCATTTTTTTTTAGATAGATACTTCCCTCTCCTCTGTATAGTTAATTAAAGAGTGAGAAAACTCCCAGCTTTTCTTCAGTTGTCAAAGAATTTGCACGCAACAGTGAAAAAACAAGAAGGTACACCTGCTACTTCTAAGATTCATTTTGTTTAAGGATTGAAAACATATGTAACAGAACCTCAGTAAAACACATCTGTTCAGACCCTCTGGAAAGCAAGAAAAGGCTCCCAAGCCTTCATACCCATTTTTTTAATACATGCAATCAGCACAGGGACAATACTGCATCAGTATTTAAGTCACCACTAGCAAAGGAAAAGCAATGGCAATTCATGCAGCCAAACTAAACACAAGGAACTGGAAGAATTCAGTAGTTCTGACTGTTAATGGGGCTAAACTATAAAGAAGGAGGGTTGGCCAGACTCCCTTTTCTTATTTCCTCCATTTTATGCTCTAAATAGGCTGACTTTGCTCATTGAAAATTAACATAGTGAAAGTATAATACACATTTCCAACTTAACTAAAGTAGCCTCAATTTCAGAACCAAAAGTAATACAAGTCTAGAACAGGCCTTTGTACTTCATTTACACCTAAACACAGTTATGCAACTGTGTGTCAAAGGACACCAATGCAGAAGCAGCCATCAATGCAGAGTAATAAAACTTTCCTTGAAGCTCTGCCACTGAATCAACAAGCAGCTGCCAGCCACACATCCAGACCACAAAACAAAGTAAAAGCATTACTACTCTAATAGACACCAATGGCTGTGCAAGGCTGTAGTTCTCCCAACACAACACTAAGTACCTGACAGCAGCCTGTGGCACATTTTTCCCCCATCAGGAGCTAACCAGTTGTGCACAATTCCCTCAGATCTGGAGCAGCAGGAGGTCACTCCTCTGTGCTGGCCTGACAGCATCCTTTTATGTGGCCACACCCCACCACTCGAGAGAAATTCTAAGTATTTATCCTGCTTCTTTCCAATTAAAAAAAAAAAAAAAGAAACAGGATATGTCCTCACAATACAAAATTTCTTTGCATATGAAAAAGCAAGTCTCACAACATAAAATCCTGCATAGGGGAATTATCAGTCTCTTAGTATCACCTACAATACAGCACTGGACATCTATGGACACAGGCAACACCCACACCCTTTATCAGACAAATAATCATATGAAAGAAGTATCCAGTTGTCAGGAATTATGCCAGTAGGGCCCACTTACTCTTAGTTTCCCTCTGCTTAAGATATTGGTGAGATACTGTTTAGCTTCACTCAGTTTGGGCTCATTCTTCTCTGACAGTGGAATGGAGTCCTTCAGTTTGGTAAAGTTTTCCTTCAAACATTCCTCCAGCAGAGCCTCTGCAAGCAGCAAACTCCCATGGTCCTCTGAAAGCACACACCAACAAGAAACATTGCTTACTGCCATACTGATAATAAACAGAATTACAAAAACAAATCAACACACCTTTGAAACAGACAATAAACTCAAATGAGGGGATAAGGAAGAACTTACAGACAAAAAAAAAGTTCCATTAACTTCTATCTAGTGGAAATAAGTTTTGTATGGAAAAGTGAAACAGCACTTTGTTGTAACTTGAAGATTTTCCCTCCTTAATCCTTTAATTTTGGCAGCACTATTCCTTCTTATATTGTCACTAATATGAGAGTTAAGAATTTTTATCAAAAAAATCCCTCTTAAAAGTGTAAGACCAAACTTTGCAAACACTTCAGTGGATGCTTTTTATTTACAAAGGTACAAGCATGAAATGAATGCTTTAGACTACAGAGAAGTGATAGCAGTAACTGCATCAAACACCTTTACAATTTTCCTGAAAGTATACAGAAAAAAAAAAAAAACTTAAAAGATAAATTATACACATTCTACATATCCATTACTAAGGAAACACAAGGACTGATCCTCTGCCATAATTAACATGCCACATAAAACTCTTTCTACATTAAAATCCATCCCTGTTCACACTTCCACCAAAGAGATACTCAAACACAGGTAGCAGCAATGGATACAGCACGAAGCATCATGCAATGTGGCAATCATGCTTAAAAACAGTTTCATCTGCCAGAGTACTGGGACTTCTTACATGGCAGGCCCATTTCTGCAGTTCCTTCATTCATAACAACAGTACCTCCATCAGCAGACTAGCAGGTCAAGCTGGGTAAGGAAATATTTGAATAGCAAAGAGCCCAGCCCTACATTTTATACATATTCCATGGTTCAAAGTCTGAAATTTGAGAGTGAGTAAAACACAGTAGTAGAATATTTCTGTATTTCAGTCCAGGAGACACCTCATGCCCACTCATACACCACCACACACGGCATACAATAATCAACTGTATAGTGGTTTAGACTTTTTTTGTTGTTGTGGTCTAAGTGTTCAGCTACATAACAAATTATAACCATAGCTCTTCCTGCTCATTTGCAGGCCTGCAACTAAACAAAGTACAGGTGCATAAAATGGGAAGTGTAACTGTTCAAGTATATTCCCCCCCAAACTTGCTTGCAACCATTTCGGCACACTAAAGTGCTTTCAGGCAGTCATTAATCTCTTCATAAAACTTAAGGAATTAGGTAAGATCACAGACAGTTAAGAAATAAATATACACAATCTCACAAAGCAAATACTACTGTGAAAAAAATCCCATCCAAGCCCACAATCATTTCTAGAAGCACAAAACCTGCTGAAAGAAGTTCTGTAGCAATAACAAAGCGTTACTCTTTCATAACTAGCAAGTTATGATGACATAGTAGCAAATTAACAAGTCATGTTTTTACAGCAATCATACTGTTGTTATACCTCTTAATTACAAGGGAAGAAACTACTGTGAACTCTTCAACTACTAATGCCCCCAAAGTGCATGGTGATCTCTGCACCTGGGAAAACGCAGCTGAAACCCGACTAAAGTCCAAAGGGTGGCCGTGTGATTCTCAGCACAGGGTTCAATCTGCATCATGAAAACACTTAGAAAGCCTCAAGAATGAACATGTATTAAACTACCAACATCTCCCCCATCATGGTTCCCACTGTGAAATTTAAGGCACCCCAGAAATCATCAACGCTAGGGCCACATTCTGGAAACGCTCCCCTAAAGTGTTACTCCCCGAAATAGCTCTTCTGATTTCAGTGGCAGAACCCTTTGTACCGCTACGGCAGGTAGGATCAGGTCCTGTTCACAACTTACTTGCTGATCTCAGATTGAGTTATGCTGCCTCACTCGTTACAAAACATTAAAAAAAAAAAAAAAGGCAGCAAATCAGTGGGTTGTAACAGGAACAGAAAATACTAACATACTTGCTACTTATGAAACGTGCTTTACATGTGAAAGCCTTTAAGGAAAACAATGTCCCTCGGAAATGGAGAGAGGTAACACAAGGGCACCCAGGCAAGAACAGCGCTGGGCAAGGGGCAAGAGGGAATCAGCCTGACACGTATCTGAGGACACCTTTCCAACGGGGGCGGCCCGGCCGCAGCCCAGACGAGCTCTGGGTGGGCTCGGAGCCGGCAGCCAACACCTGCGCTGGCCGCGGCGGGGGCGGCATCCCGAGCGCTCGGCAGCGCTGACACCAAGAGGAAGCGCGGCGTGATCTCCCCAAGCGCCGCTTCCTGGGCTCCCGCCGCCTCTCGCAGGCATCCCTCCTTCCCTCCCGCAGCCACGGACGGCAGACGACGCCCCGCAAGCCGGCGCTGCCCAGCCCGCGCCCGAGAGCCGGGGCGACCGCAGCTCCCGCCCACGCCAGCCCACCGGCGCGGGGCTGCCGAGACCGGGCAGCGGCAGGGAGCGAGCAGCCGGCCCCGCAGCTGCCCCACGCCCGGGCGGGTCGGTACTGGCGGCCGCTCCGCCCGCCCCCTGCCGCCGCTTACCCGCGTCCTGCGCGCCCCTCGCCGCCTTCGCCTTGCGCGGGGGCCGCGGCGGCAGCAGCTGCTGTGCGAGGTGGCGGAGCCGTTCCCAGTGCCCCTCCGCCCGGCACCGCTCGATCTCCGCCTCCAGCTTCACGTGCGAGTGCGAGCCCTTGGCCGCCATCTTAGCGCCGGGACGGACCCGCCCCGCCCCGGCCCACGGGGAGTCCCCGGCGGCGCCTCCCGAGCTCGGCCGCTGGGCCCGTGGATCCGCCAGGTGCGGGGGGGCGGAGGCGGACGGGACGCCGTGCCCGAGGGCTGCGGCGGGGAACGGCGCCTCCGTCATGGTCGCCACTCCCTGACGCCTCTCGCCTGACGCCTGGGCACGGAGCCGCGTCCCGCACCGGCGGCCGCTGTCCCGGCTCCGCGGGTGTGGCCCCTCGCTCCCTTCCTGGGCGAGACGGGCCGCGAGTGCTGTTCCCCCGCCGCCGCCCTCGGAAGTCACCCGAACCTCAGGACTCTGTGCCGGTTGATCCCCACGAGCCACCCGGGCCGTGCGTGAGGAACGGGCCAAAAGCCCCCCCAGCTCCCCGGGGCCGAGGTTTGCTCGAGGGTTGTGACCTCGAGAGGCCAAAGCTGTGTAGGTGTCGAGTGTGGAAACACCTGTGGCGTGTGGTGCGAGGGGAAGCACAGAACACAGAGTTCATAAACTGCAGTGGGCACTGGGGAGAGTGTACAGCAGTTCCACTCGAGCAGCAGGGCAGGAGCCATGGCCATCCTTTGTGGATGGGGCTAGAGGGAAGCATCCAGAGAAGGGGAAGCTGGGGACTGCCCTAGGAGTGGGACACGCGCTGGCCCTCACTGCCACCAGCTCTGCCATTGCAGTCCTTCTAGGTTCTGCCCAGGGTATCACCAGCGGGATCCCTCCAGTGCGTCTTCTGGGAGGGAGTTCTCTGCATCACAGGCCAGGGTTGTTGAGACCCCACAGCACCCAAAATGGGCCAGGTTGCAAGTGGGTCATCTGGTGTAAGCCCCCCTGCTCAAGCAGGGTCATCTAGAGCACATGGCACTGGATTTGCATCCAGGCAGTCCCTGAATATCTTCATTGACGGAGACTCCACAACATCTCAGGACAATCTGTTCCTGTACTCAGTCACCACACCCAAGAAGTTCTTAGTCATGTTTAGGTAGAGTATTCTGTGCATCAGTTTCTGTCTATTGCCTCTTGTTCTTTTGCTCAGCACCACTGAGCAGAGCCTGGCTCCATCCTCTGGGCACCCTCATTTGTGTACACTGTACATATAGTTATGTATTAGTATACTTTGATGAGATTCCATCTCAGTTGTGTCTTCTCAAGGCTGACCAGGCCCAGCTCCCTCAGCCTTTCCTGCTAAGAGATGTTCCAGTCCCTTCATCATTTTTGTTACCCTCCACTGGACCCACGCAGGAGCTCTGTGTCTCTTGCCCTGAGGAGCCCAGATTGGACACAGAACTCCAGATGTGCCTCACCAGAGCTGAGCAGAGGAGCAGGATCACCTCCCTCAGCCTGCTGGCAGTGGTCTTCCTAAAGCATCCAGGATTCCATGGGCCTCCTTGGCCGCAGACACACTGCTGGCTCATGGATAGCTTATCACCCACCGGCACCCGCAGCCCCGCGCGCTCACCTGGAGGCGCGCGCCCGGCCCCGCCCCGCGCTGGGCGTGGCCTCGCCGCACCTGCGCCGCCGCGAGGGCTCCACGTGGAGCTCCGGGGCGGTGACGTCACGCGCGAGGCGGGGCGGGGCGGGGCCGGGCGGAGCGGCCAATGGCGGCGGAGCGGGCGGGGCAGCGCCGGGTCAGGGGTGATCCTGGGATGGTGGCCCGGGAATGGTGTCCAGCCCGCGCCCAGCCCGGAGCCCGCCGCACGGCAGACACCCGCCCGAGGGTATGTAGTCTGGCGGCGAGTCCCCTCCGCCCGGCCCGACAGCCGGTGCTGGAGCGGGGTGCTGGGGCCTGGGCGGGGGGCGGCGGGCCCAGCGCTAGCCCCAGCCCCATCCCGCTGCAGTAGCGCTTTCTCGGGGATCCAGTCGGGGTGGGAGGCTGGCTGGTGGCCAGCGCCGGGCCGGTGGAACCGGGGTAGCTTCAGCTGGGGCCGGGAGAAGGCCAGGAGCGGCATCCGGCAGCGCGCTCTGGAGCTCTGTACCCTGTCACTGCCCGTGGAGTGCGCACATGCTCGGCTGCGTGACATCTGCCCAGCTGTGCGCCCCTTGGGGAATTCGGTCTGAACAGAGCTACTAATTAGATGGAGCCGCTTCCATGTCGTAAGCGACCTTTGCTCCCATAGCTGTGAGGCAGGTCTGCCTGAGGCAGAGGGCATGCTTGCTTGTTTGGCTGGAACGTATATGAAAACCCAAGCATGGCTAAGGTGTGCGCATTAGCTGTGAGAAAAAAAAAAAAAAACAAAAAACAAACCAAAAGACATTATCTGGAAATTACTGCATAATTCGGTAAAATAAGGACCCTCATGAAAACTCTTAATTGGAGCTCTCTGGTTGGCAAGAGTTTCTAATGCTGCAAGTTCTTATATTCTGAAACTTAATGAGGTTGTTTCTAAGGACTGTCTAAATCTGCTGAAAGTAGATCGCGTTTTTCATCGGGTCTTTTTTGGGGGGGAATGTTTTCCTTTTTGTAGGAGACCACAATGGCCCAAAGGACGTTTAGAGCACATTTGCTATTCTGCTTTGCTATGGCTGCATTCTTCATCTCTGCCCTAGCTGAGGAACACGTAGGAGAGAGTCAACATCCAAATATTCGCCTTGATAAGAACTTGGTGCAAGATAAAGAGTATGTGTTCCATGTTCTAAAACTGTAAACTTTACTTCTTAATGATTTTCTTATCTCTAAAGTGTTATGTGAGTTGGACTTAAGCCTAAGGCACCCTTTTTTCTCAGAATGTTGTACGATTAGCTAAAGCCACATATGAGACATGCCTGCTTGATAAATTTGTAGAGATATGAGACCTAGAAAGATCTCTCTGGAGCCTTTAGCCCTACTTATGCTATAAAGAATTTTTTACAGAAATCCTGCTTACCCAGATCACCATACTTTAGATAAAATCATATTCCTAACAGCATCCTCTGGGAGAGGATGTAGAGTTGAGTTTATTTTCTCATTTGCTACTTCATAAATGCGGAACAGTTCTAAAACTCCCTAGAACACTTCATGGTTGACTGGGAAAGATCTTCCTCCAGTTCCTGTGCTTTGGAAGACAGCCAGAAAGAGATTTTGGGTCTGCTTCAGTTGTTTTGATAGCCTGCTAAGTAGACCAGAAGAAATAGAAATAGCTATCTAAGGTATTAGAGGCCTCTACAACCCCTCTAGCAAACAACTTTTGTGCCCCCTTTATCTTGGTATCAAACTGTAGCTTTTAGTTGCCCACGGTTCTTTTAGATGTACCATATTTGATCAAAGACTAAATTTGCTGTAAACAGAGAATTAAATATTAACTGATGGAAATGTTGTGCGTTTTGTTTTTCTTAGACACATCATGGAGCACTTGGAAGGTGTTATCGAGAAACCAGAATCTGAGATGTCTCCACAAGAGTTACAGCTCCATTACTTCAAAATGCATGATTATGATGGCAATAATTTGCTAGATGGGTTAGAACTTGCTACTGCTATCTCACATGTCCACAAAGAGGTTGGTATAGTTTTGTAAGGGCATATGTATTTGGAAACAGTTCTGACTCTAAAAGCAGCAGAACAGTTGCAACACATCCTCAATGCAGTTTCAGTTTTGCCTGAAAATGAGACTATTTTTCTCCTGATAGTTCTGGTTTAATTTATAAATGTACATTATCACAGCTTTTCATGTGACATAGCAGTTTTTTAGGAAGTTTCCATTTTAGTTCAAACTCTAGAATCAGGAAGGGCTCCAGAGTGAAACTCGTTTTGACAGAGGGCTTACTTTGGCAGGTAGGGATGGGGAGAAAGGGAAATCATCCAAAACGGGGCATGATCATATCATGTGATATGACACTGTTTTCAACTTCAGACTCTTACTGCTGTGTATACACAAATATAGGATCCCCTTGCACACAGTCTGTATTAGAAGAACCTGCTCTGGTTTGCCTCTTCCCAAACTCAATTTTTCTTTCCAGTCATTAGGAACACAATAGAAACACATTATCTCATATTGACCTTCTGGAAGTTACAATTCAGAATAGCGGAACTTCCTACTAATAACCTGTGGCAAAAAATACTGAGCCAAGAACAGAATAATGACTGGCTGTTTCTTGTTTAAAGGCACCTCTTTGTGTTCCCATAAGGGGTGTTACTAAGAATTTTACTGACTTTAAGCTAGAGTGCTGAATTTTTTCACTTCTCTGTTACTGTAAGATGTTTTTGTAGTGTATAGAAACTACAGTGTCTATACCGCATCAAGATCCTAATTAAGAATACATTTATTAGATTATTGTCCATCGTTATACATTGTGGTATTCAGCTTTTGGAACTTCTGACTAAGAATGTTGACTATAGAATGCTCATTCTGAAGTCCAAAGAACTTTGACTTCAAAGCTTTCACCGGATGAAATTTGCTTTTATTATTATAAATTATTACAAAAAACTTTGTACCGAATTAGGCACCAAACATGAACAGCTTAGTAAAAAAATAGTTGTCACTAATCTGTCACATGTGCCACTAGATGAGAAAGACTGCTAAACTGTTCACTGTGGTTTTGTTTTTGTAGGAAGGTGGTGAGCATACCCAAGCAATGAAGGAGGAAGAGCTAATTAGCCTAATAGATGATGTCTTGAGAGATGATGACAAGAACAATGACGGATACATTGACTATGCAGAATTTGCAAAATCACTTGAATAAGGGTTTGTTTCTCCTTCTAACCACATGAAAATGTGAACCGGTATAATGTGATTCATTATTGTCTCGTATCAACCTGTGTGCTGTGAGAAGGAGAGGTGTACCAGTTCCAGCTGAATTTATTTGAAAGTTGTATGTGTCAAGAGTTTCGCTAACTTGGAGTGAGAGCCATGTTTGACTAAACATAACTACTCATTTGAATCATGAAGCATGGAAGTGTCAACAGTACTCACACAGGCTACAGCTGGCAAACTCTTAAGTAGCTCTGTATGAATACTAAATAGAATCATTAGCATCTAAATTTCAGGTTTTCAGTCATTCGGTTTTATAGGTCTTATTTGCTTACATCTTATATTTAAAATTATACCTAGAAAGCAAGAAATTATTACTTCATATAGTTGTATTCCAAGGGTAAATGCCTCTAATTTACAAGGAAATCTGCAGATAAGTACATGCGCTTGAAACAGCAGTTGTAGAGGGAAAGCATTTGAGTGTGAGTTATGTTTGAGTTCCACATGACACCATATGGACTTAAATAGTCTTTGAATAAACTGAGTATTTTTAAATACATATATTTCCTAGCATACCCTTATATATAAATATATATACATGTGTTTTTCAATTTTTTGTCCTCTACGAATTTACTTTTTATATCTTAATTTACTGGGTTTTTAAAATCTACCTTCCATGTTTTCTTAAGAAAATTGAAGTATTTTTATTACATTTATATGTTGTGTTAATGCTGTATAGCATTTGCTAGAGTAGCTTCTGCTATCTCATTTTGAATCATAGAATAGCCTCGGTTGGAAGGGACCTTACAGATCACTCAGTTCCAGCACCCCTGCCATGATCCGGGATACGTTTCCATTAGACAAGGTTGCTCAGGTGCTTCCTCTCCAGGTTTAGGGCATCTACAGCATCTTTGGGCAGCCTGTTCCACCCACACAGTAAAGAATTTCTTCCTAACATCAAATCTAAACCTAATCTCTGTCACTACATACTCTTGTAAAGAGTCCCACTCCATCATTTGTGTAGGCTTCCTTCAGGTACTGGATGGCTGCAATTAAGTCATCCCAAAGGCTTCTCTTTTCCAGATTGAACAATCCCGGTTCTCTCAGCCTTTCCTCACCAGAGAGGTGCTCCGTCTCTCTAATAATCTTGTTGGCCTCCTCTGGACTCTCTCCAGCAGCTCCATGTCCTTCCTGTGCTGGGCCCCCAGAGCTGGATGCAGTGTTCCAGGCGGGTCTCAGCAGAGGGGAGCAGAGGGACAGAATCCCCTGTCTGCCCTGCTGCCCACACTGCTGTGGATGCAGCCCAGGGCACATTTGGCTTTCTGGGCTGGGAGTGCCATGGCTGGGTCATGTCCAGCCTCTCATCCACAGCACCCCCAAGTCCTTCTTGGCAGGGCTCTGAATCCCTCCATCCCCCAGCCTGTGTTGATACCGTGGTTGCCCTGATCCAGGTGCAACACCTTGTACTTGGTCTTGTTAAACTTCATGAGATTCCTGTGGGCCCTCTTCTCAAGCTTGTCCAGGTCCTGCTGGATAGTGTCCTATCCTTCAGGAGTGTTTTGAAGGCCACATTAACAATTAACCAGTTTAACATTAAATCTTTTGTTCAATTTGGGATTTACAGTATTAGCCAGCAGGAGTGAGCAAGTAATGCTGCCTTGTTAAGGTTAAAGTTCATATTCCTTGACACTTAAATTATGGTATTACTTTCAGGAAGTATTTCATAGTTTGACAGTTTCAAGCTACTTGAGTGTTTTCAAATTATCATGGCTCTAGGAATATTTTCACTGTCTTGACTCAATATTTGATAAGTCAAACAGTTTAAGGATATTAGAGCAGTGATGTCTTGCTGTGTTATTGATGTTTGGTGACTGAAACAATTGAAATCTTAAATTGCATTCAATGATTATTAATTAATAAAGAATCTAAATGTTAGCCTATTTCAGTAAAATGTATAAAGAGCTATTTTCTATACAAAATTATTCTTATACAAGAGAAACGCATTTGTAAAAGTAATTATTTCCTCTCTTTAAATGTTTGTGCAATGAAGCCTGAGTGTTTGATTCTTTTTTTCTTGTACTAATTATTTATTTTGAAATCTTTGTGGCCAGGTTTGTGCTGGTTGTACAATAAAATTAAGCTGGGGTTTGTGTCTGCTGATAGGATACACAAGGCTGGAAGTGCTAGTAAGAAATGTGTCTCATTTGCTAATGTGTTTTTAAGCCTGTCTCTTTTACTCACTGTTATCTTAAAAGAAAATTCTTTCAGTTACAGTTTCTTTTTTTTTGTTTATTTCTTCTGAGGCTGAATGATCTGGAGTGAATGTTGAATTGGAAAAAAGTGTAGGAAATGCTAGTGGCTAAAAGGGCAGAAGAGGTTAAGCTGCTCGGCTTTGAGCACTTAAAGCAGGTTGCCTGTAGCCCTGTCAGCTCTTATATGCTTACTGCTCTTGTGGTTTAAGCCCAGCTGGCAGCAAGGGACCACAGAGCCACTCAGTCCCCCCGTCAGATGGCAGAGAGAATCAGAAGGGCAAAAGTGAGAAAACATGGAGGTTAAAATGAAGACAGTTTAATAGCTAAAGCCATAGCCCTGAGTGCAAGGAAAGCAAAATAGGGAATTCCTTCATCCCTGCCCATGGGCAGGTGTGTGTCAGGAGAGCAAGGCTCCATCACACATAATGAGTGCTTGAGAAGATAAATGCTATCACTCCAAATAGACCCTCCTCTCTTCCTTGATTCCCCTTAGCTTTATATGCTGAGCATGACACCATATGCTCAGGAGCATCCCTTTGGTCATTTGGGGTCAGCTATCCTGGCTCTGTCCTCTCTCAGCTCCTTGTGCACCTCTCTCTGGTGTGCTGGGATGAGAGGCAGAAACAAAGACTCTAAGCTCTGCTCAGCAATAATGAAAAATCCCCGTGTTACCAACTCTATTTTCAGTATAAATCCAAAACACACCTCCATACTAACTACTGTAAAGAAAAGGAACTCTTTGCCAGCCAAAATTAGCACAATGCTTAAGGCTCTGAGTTTTGGGTTTCTTTTAGATGAAAGGGCATAATTCTTTCACATGGTTTTCTTATCACATGCAACCACCTGTAAGTCCATTTGTATACTTCTGTTGTATTCATGTGCATATTTATTAACTGCTATGTGGCAAAAGATATGCACCATAGAAGCTTCATATTGGAAATCATGATAAATGCTGGTAATACGAACATTATTGGCCTGCTATTTTAAATTTGTTTTAAGGGTTCAGAAATACAAATAGAAAAATTATTTACTGAAAAGGGAAAACAAAATTGGCTTTTGAAGAACAAAATAAAATTTCCACTTTCCTGGAAGGAACAGTTCAAGAAAATTTACCAAGCTGTCTTTACCCAGCCTCCTAAACAAATACACAAATATGTAATTAAGTACCATTAAAGATAAGTGTTTTGAGAGCTTTCTCAATTATTAAATAGCAAAGTGCAAATTTGCTGAGAATGAACATGAATCAGCCTTCTTTTTTTTTCCTAATATAATTCAATTGCGTGCTAGTTGTAGGTCAGATGATACCCCTAAGTGTGCTGGCACAGACTGTATATAAATACAATATTTTTTGTTTCATATATATAAAATATAGAAAATATGACCTTTACAACAGTAGTACTCATCTATAAAGCAGTGTTAGCTTCCACAGAACAGTGCAATTTCCATTTCACAGATAAATAACAAAACAGAGGGGCTGTTTGTTTTACTGAAGATCAATCATATCTCTCGCAGATACAGAAGATCAGAAGAATGCTGTTACGTGTGATCTTCATGTCTTCCTAGTCCATGATCTCAAGGAAAGATGAGCATTTCCCATTTGAGAGAACACATCTAGCCTTAGATTACTGTCCACTATATGCTCAGTCTAAAAGATTATCTGCTTTTACCTCACAAAATATTGCAGAATCTAGCAACTAAACAAGATACTTAAACTTGTTCTTGAAGCACTCCTCAACTGAGGGGGTTTTTTAGTAATAAATCTAGAACAAATTTCTAGAACAAAGATCTTAACCAGTGCCTGTCAGACTTCTGTTAGTCATAGGACTGACTGTCTAGAAGCCCCCATCAAGAGTTTACCTGCACATTCCCACAGGCTTTATCACTTTTTGGGGTTTCTTCGTTAATCGCTTATGACCTTAAAATGTGTTAGATTCATTAGGGAATGGTTACAGACTCACAAAATTCCAGTTTTGTCGAAAGTATTTTTTAATCCTGCAATTCATAGGTGAAAGAAGAGTAATTCAGAGACAATGTCATAATCGACAGAACCACTAGATAGCGTATGGACACTGCACATCAGTATGGAACAGAGTGATTCAACAACCTGCGTTTCCCTCAACCATCACCAGTACTCTGACTACAGGCATGGCTTGCTCCTCTATCTTATAACACCACATTGATGCCTGCATTTTTGTTAGTTTATAGCTGTCATAAAAGTTTATTACAGATGGGACTGCTTACTGGTAATTGATTTTCATTATTTAGGGAATCCAAATTGATTTGAAGCGATAGTAAAGGAACTCTCATTGTAATTTTGTCAGTAAAAAAAAGATAATAGGAAGGCTTTTGAATATATAAGCATCACGCTTGGTCTGACTTCTTGTCCAGCTCTTTTTGACCTGGGAGAGGGACCATGATCTATCTACAGTGGTCTCAAAACAGCATTAAAGAATATTGGAGGGTTCTAGTAGGAGTCTGAAGTCTTACTGCTTTTGCATTAGATATAAGATCTTCTGTCAATATTCTTACAAGGCAGAGGTCCAGTATGGTCTGATCAGCCATTTCTGCTTAAGGTGAAATTTAGTGCCTTTTTTCCTCTTCTCCCCCGTTACTTGTAAGTCTGACTGTCTGTCCATTGCAACATGAAACACCACATAGTGGTCTGAACTTTTGTTAATCTAGGTAGGGCAGGCATCCTTGCATACCTTAGTCTGGAGTATTTATCACAAGGAATTTGTGTTTTAAACACTTTATTATTACAGATCCTCTGTCCACATTGACTGAGATTTGTTACAAGGGAAGTTATTAATACCTTACAGAAAGTTTCCCTGAGGTTATATTTTTTTTCCCTTTCTGTCTAATAAATTCTGAAGAGCAGCCTAAATCTTAAGGCCTAATACACACTGCAACTGTCAAGCTTCCTCAGCTGCATTGCAGCTTTGCAGATAGGTAGAGGGCACTGTAACATACGACTCAAGGTCTGCTGCCAGATAGGACATTTTACAAGAAATTAGCACTGCAGGGAACATAGTGTCACCTGCCATCTGATCCAAGTGACCAACAGCACTGGATTTCAAGGAGGCAGATGTTAATAAACTCAGAGAATGGGTATGGAAGATCTAATAAGGGGCAAATCTAAAGGAAAAACAGATTACGGACAGCTGTCAGTTCATTCAAGAAATGCTAGAAAGAAATCAAGTGCAATTATGGCATTTTAGAGGAAAGTAAGGAAATTCAGCAGAAGTCAGCTAATTCACAACCTTTTAATAGACCTCAGTTGTAAGAGAGATATCTGTAAAATAGAGACTAGTACAGCTGGTTGAGAATCCAGCACAATTCTCCATTCACTGGAAGGTATAGAGGCGTGTAAACAGTTAGTAAAGATAAAATGGACTAGATACAACTAGCAAAACTTATCAAAAGTAAAATAAATTTTACAGGTAAGAAGAAAATAACAATGGAAAATTTGGACCAGTACTCTGTGATAGGCAAGTGCAGAGGATGTTAAGGAAGTGAAAGATTTTCATGCCCTTTTTTTCCTCCCTTTTTCATCAATCTTACTTAAAAGATCAAGAGCAACCAGAGAGTGCAATTATTTGGGGGGCAAAATTTCAACCCAAAATATGAAAAATTTGCTTAGAGAATAACATACACATTACAGGTCTTCCAGTTCCCTGAGCAATTTGACTCTAGGAGTCTTAAAGGGAAGTTGAAGTACTAGCTAGAGATGTCACATAGCCTTAATTTATTTTATATAATTTTTGCAAGGCTCTTAGTGGTATTTCCTATAATATCCTCATGGACATGCTAGTGAGCTGTGTTCTAAATGAAACTACTGTGGGAAGGGGCAGGAGGTCAAGTCTAGTTGGATAATTGTATCCACAGGGTAATTTCATCCTAACATATCAAAATGTGTATGTTTTGTAAGGAATTCTGTGGGCCTTGGTCCTGTATAAGGTTTTATGTTTTCAGTGAAGGAATAGAGATTGAATAGGAGTATGAATCTTGCAGATGGAACAAGGAAAGGCTGCAGATGTTACAGATACTAAAAAAATCAGAATCTAAAATGTTCTTGATATGACTTAGAGAGATCATCTAAAATTGATGGAATACAATAGTGCAAAAAGCTTACACAGAAATAGTCATCTGCTCTTGCAAAACTGTCTAGGTTCACAAGAGAAAATACCAGGGACTATGTTGGAACAAGCTGAGCATGACGGGCAAAGCCCTCAAGTCGTGATGTTTAAAGGGTCTTAGACACTACTGAAAAAGCCCATGTGGGTTAATTCCCATAGGTAAAGATTCACCTGGGAGACCACAACCTGTTTAGTGCACTGTACTTCAAGTAAAAGATGAAACAGTTGGCAGGGGAGTTCAGCGAAAATTTACAGGGGTCCAGAAAACATGAGAGAAGACTGCAAGAATTGTGGCTTTTTTTCTCTGAAATAACAACAGAGACAGAAGGTTAATATTCTTCACCTAAAAAGCTGTTGCAATGAATAAGGAACTAATATGTTCCTGACAGAAAGATCTGGAAGAATAAACCATTAATAAGCATAAATCAAACAGCTTGGGAGATTTGGATTAGACATTGGACAAAACTTCTGTATCAATGATAAGTAAGACACTTCAGCTTGGGGTGACGTGATTACAACTTGATTGTGGGATAGAAAGATGGAGTTAATGACTTTTCCAGATTTCCTCCAGTGAAAGCCTATCTCTGAGAGAGTCAATGACTCTCAATATCTTTGTGGACTTCGTTTGGGAGAAGTCCCTTATGATGGGATTCACAGCTGAGAGCTGCACACAGGACCTGAACACAAGGAGCCTGTGCTTAGCTCCAGGTCTCAGGAAAATCTTCCCCAAGATCATACAAACTGTCCTACTCTCTGCTGTAAGCCTTCCTCTTCTCTTTATCATCTCTGCAGACTATCATGCACCCAGCCATATTCCGGTTTTCAACCAATCCATCTAGATACCAGTTTTCCATTTCTTCATCTTACCATTACAACCCATTTTCCTTCTTGAAAAGTTTCTCCTGTAAACTTACTCAGTACTTCTGCCTTCCAGTCATGCCATTTTTCAATCCCAGAAGACAATGGCCAGTGAGACAGTCCTGCTGCACTCAGTTCCTGTGTTGTATGGCAGAGAAGTCTGCAACTAGCAGCCTCATGCTCAGTCCTGTCAGGGTATGATCACTGTCACCAGCACCTAGGTGCGAAACCTTTCCTAGTTTCTACTGAGCACATTCAAAATGTGACTGTCAAGAGCTGGAAGTGATACAAGACAGTGCTTCACTTGGGATTCAAGTCGTAGCTCCAGAGCACAGAGAGAAAAACCAAAAACCCCCAAAACAAAATAGTAAAGACTGTTAAGTCTTTAAGATGACAAACTAAATTCCTAGACCTATTTTCAACAAATAGTCAACTATTTTTGCTGACACTAGAATATAGTGTAAGAACATCCATACTGACTCAAAACCAAGGTCCATCTAGCCTTAGAGCCCGCTTCAAATTGTCAATAACAGAAGCTGATAGAATAATAAATACAGAAAGAACAATGTCATAGTTTTCCCAAATACATACAAGGCTCCAGCAGTTTGTAGATCAGGGACTTGGTTTCAACAACAATGAAACCAACTGAGGTCCGGAGCTCAGAACGATCAAGGTTTAAATGTCAAAGTCTGGGAACATCATTAACCAAACCCAAGGTCTCACAGAACATGTTCCATTCCCATTGTCAGTGGTATGTGTAGGGCAGACTTTACTGTTCACATTGCTGTGCAATAACTTTCAGTGCAAGCTCAGGGAATCATCCAGGGAGACCACATCAGTGCAGTGGTATAGCAGAACTGTACTGTTTGCAGACATCACATTCTTCTTAAAGTGAGGGATGCTGAAAATAGTCTAATGAATGTTTGCCTATGGTTTTGGTCATATTTTAAGAACCATATTTAAACATTTCCTGATTATGAGAAAGTTCTGTGCACATATTTTGCAATAAATTCTATTTAAGAATAGATTATTATGCCTCAGAACTTTGTCATAAAACCACAAATAAGCCCAAAACACTTATGCTGAAAAATAATATTGGCTTAAGTCTCATCATGTGTGGCTTGCAGCCACATTGGCACAAATCATTGCAGGTATGAATTTTTTGACCCAGTAAAAACCAGAGATGAGTAGACTGAATTTTGAATTCTGTTCCCTTTGAAAAAGGCCTCCAGGGAATGTGCAGAAGGGACTGTAAAGCCATGCTGTCAATTTCAGCATGGATTGCAGTGGGAATCAGGACACATATAGGTGAAGATTTTAGACAGCAGTACCTGCAGGCAGCATCAGTCTCAGATAAAGAATATGCCTGTACAGGATACATGCAGATTGTTTAGAAACCTTACATTGCCACCATGAATTTATAAACACATTGGTACTGGCTAGTTGAATTAAGATCTCCAAAAAGCACATAACACATGGAGGCAGGGACCACTTTCAGTACCCAAATAATTCTGTCACCAGACAGCCTAAAACTATTCTAAGGCACCATTTTTAGCCAAGACCAACAGATCTGAAATACTTTTTGAATCTCTAGGCAAATGAATTTTCAGGATGTGACAAGCCAAAAAGTCTTTAGGAAACTCTCCAAGCAGATGAACTAATTTTTTTAGCCATCATCTCTCTTAAACACCTTGACCAGTTTCCTTCAGCTCTTCCAAAAAATCTGTCCCAGAATAAGATTATGCCTGTGAAGTTGTAGGTGGATAGGGCTAATTTTGGCAAAGGGAGGAATAGGAATAAAGTCAAGTTTATAATGGAAACTTAAAGACATTTGATGCTTGCTGAATACTGCTCAGTGGGATCTATATAATACACGATCTTTCCATTGCAGCAAAAATATGAAGTGTTTTTATTGTCACTAAGGGAAAAGACCACTTCCTCCATATGAGGTTGTACCTAGGAGACAAAAAAACCTGTCAGGTCATGCAAGTATTTTTGCTTCCACCCATTAAAATGTTTATAGGATCCAGATTAATTTTCTAAAAATTTGGCTTGAGGATCTGTGCAGTGTATTACACCATGCTGGCAGTGCAGAATGATGACAATTTCTGACTGCAGATGTGCCTCTACCACAGACCTTATTAAAACTGCAGCATGGCATTGACTCACCAAACTAAAGCATTAAATTAGCCAACCAAGGTACTGCAACACCATGGCATTGCCATTACAGACCACAGCATGCTGCAAAATCCACTCTAAAAGCAGAGCTCAGTCAATGGCCAGCTGTTGTTGGCAGGCCACCCGGAACAGTCTTCCTGGGATAATGGACCCAAGCTATCTAGTTTAATGGGAGTTCAGGTTTGTCAGAGCTCTAAATCATATGATGATCCAGTAGTGCAGGTAGTTAAATGAAAATATTCTGTGTGCTTATAAACTCTGCCTCTAGATAGTTCCTAGGCAATAGTTCCTACAATTCAAATTGCCCAGTTTGGGAAAACAAGCACACACAGTTTTTACTGAGATCTGGAAATTTTCTGTTTTGTGTAATGGTTAAGGAAAAACTCCCCTTGGGGAGTTTACAGATTGCCCTTTTCAGATTTCTGTGACAAGTACAGGTCCTTTCTAGGTCCTTGTAGAGCTCACTTAATAAAAGTCTCTCTAGGGAACGGGGAAGGGTTATACAGGCTGCAGGCCAGACAGCAGATTTCCACCCAGTGTGCAATTGAGCTGTCATGGGCAAATACTACTCACAGAAATACACATAATTCTCAAAGATACTTTAGGTCCTCTAAGCCTATCCCATCCCTGATCCACACCTATAGCACTTATTTCTGGTGACCAACTGTCCTCCCAACACAAACACCTCACCTAGGGACTGTTCAGCCTGAAAGCTCTTCCTGTTCACCTCTGCAGTGCTGTTTGGAAATGCAGAGGAAAAAAGTACCAGCATTGATTCAGTGAGCCAGATAAAAGTCATTCTAAAAGCTGCTAAGCTAATTCATGTATAGGAGCAAGCAACTTCAGCCTGGTACTCAGAACAGCACAGAGATTTGAAAATCTCATCCTATATGACAGGGATTGCTGGTCAGAAATACAACTGGACAGCAGTAAAGAAGGAAATGGTTGAGCAGAGGAGAGCTGTAAAGCCATCACATATACATAAACCTGTGCTCAAATTTAAACCATTAGATGTGATCCCTGGTAGCACAACCTCAGCCTGCTTAAAACAACATCTGTCAAAACATGGGTACAATATGGAACTAAGTATGTCAGTGGACAAAGTACAGCCTCAAAAGACATTGCAAAGGGTTAGAAGAGTCAACAACATCTAGCAAGTTGACAGCATTTGACATGGAACTTCTTGCATTCAGGCTGTTCAGCAGCAGCTCCAACTTCAGCCTGAACACAAACCACTGGGGAGCATATAACTCCAGATGTTTCTTCTTCTCCCTCAAGAGAGGAGAAATGTACAGTTATTCCCTAAAAACTTGTGTTCAAGTGACTTTTCAGTGATACATGAGCTTGGCAACGCCATGACTATTCATCTAGGCCCTTCCACACACAAACCTTCCGTTTCTGGTGACATATGGCATGGGAAAATCCAGCTCAAGCAGCTGAAGTCTGGCAAAATTATAAACAATCAGATACAAGGTCTTCTAATGGAGACTGTTAGACAGCATTAGCTATTGGGCCACTGTCATCTTCACAGCCAGAGAGTGATTTAATCTGTCAGTTATGTGAGCACTAGGAGTGATGAATAGGTCTTTGTATTCATTCACATCAAGTATGTACCCAGACTGGCATACAATGTGAGGGTCCTTTTGTCTGATAGTTGACTGGATCTCTAAAGAGCTGGGAATTTGCACAAAACAGCAAAGCAGTGCCATAAAAGATACCACCCATGTTCAGAAAGAGTGATTCTCAATGTGGCTGACTAGTGCCCTTCCCCCATGACTTAACTTGTCCATCATTACCTAAGCAACTTAAAAGTCACATGACAAAAAATTAGTCCAGTTTTTCACCTCAGTTTTAGCCATTCCAGATGGCCACATCTAAAATCGAGGTGGCATAGGGGCACAAATGCAGCTTGTCCAAAACTGCCAGCAGCTGGTAAGACAGCAGCCACAGGGCTCCTCTGCAGAGCCAAGCCACAGCCCCTGCCAGCAGCCCAGAGTTTTTGGGTGACCACACTCCTAGAGGCCCTCAGTTATGCTGCCAGCACAAGCAGCAGAGCAGGGGCCCAGGGCTGCCCAAGCCAAGCTATTCCTTTACAGAGTGACTTTATCAGTGAGAGCAGTTTTCTGACTCCTTTCTTTTGCTGCAGCAGCACAAAAGGACAAGAACTGGGCTAAGAACTCATATCATATTTTTACCTGGTACAAATGATAGCAGACAGTGCTCTATCACAAGCCTTTATAAATAAAGCTGGTCACAGCTCTGCCAATTTGACACAGCAGTTCTCTCTGCCCCAGCAGCTGCTTCGGCTGGAAACAGACTGGAACAGGACCACAGGGGGACAAGAGTGAGGTGTGCCATCTGATCAAGGTCATTTATTAGCTGGGCTTTGTAATTCTTCGGAAGTCAGTGGCAGCTAATCCTAAGTCAAACATCTTCTGCATTGCCATAGAAAAAAAATGTTAATGCATACAAATTCCTGTAAAATTCAATTATTATAAAGCTTCCAAAGATATTTCCATATTCCAGCTAAAAACTCTCTGAAGAGTCTCAGTTTGATACAGATTATTATACACTACCTCACAAGTCCTCCTCCCAGGACAGGTACAGCTTCTGAACTTCCCTCTTTTGTAACTGGAGTGAGAAACTGGAGTCTATCACTGGCCACACTTCAACACATCCCATTACATTTTGGCATCACCCACAAAGATGATTTCTACCATTCAGATGTATTTGGCCTATTTATTTTTCTCTTATTCTTGCGATCAGTTATTTCTTAGTACCTTATCCCAGTGTGGACAAGATGCTCAGACTTTGTTAGCTCAGTCAGACCATAAACAAGATGAACGATGCCTTACCTCTCTTTTCACTTTCTGAGCTGCCCTTAAACATACTCTTAAGGGTGAGCTGGTGCTGGAAGGAGGCACAGTAGAGAAGAGTGTGTATGGGTGACTGGGGGTGGTGGTATAGGATTTGGAAGGGATGTGATGGCAGATTGATGTATTATGGCCACAGCATAAAGGCTTGATGCCTACTGTGCTGCTGGGGTGACGTGTGCTAGCAGAGCATGGTGCTACCAGTAGCCACAACCAGAGGAAGTAGGGGAATTTTTCCCTCTCCTATTTCCCTGTAGGTCAGACCTAGGTTTCTGGAGAGCACCTTTCCTTATTCCTCAGTGAGCAGCTGGAACTAGGGCCCTATCAATCTCTATGTTGGGAGTATCATGAAAGGCTTGAATAGCATTGTCCATCACTACCAGAAAGCAAACCACACCCCCAGGCACAGGACTGTCAGGGCTGGCTCCTCACTTTTATCTGGCCACTGCAAAAGAAACTGTTGAAGTGCTGGCAAGCCATGAACTGGAGTAGGCACTGAAATCCACCCCTGTGCAATGAAATTATAGGAATTAAGTACTTAGAGCTAAGTGTGTTTAAGTGAAAGGCATAAACCCTGAATTGAGACAGTTTTCAGAGAATGTGAGATAAGGGGAACTTGAAACATTCACCTACAGTCATTACTTCTGCAGGCACATGATGTCCAATGAGAACATAGCCAGCTGCATTTGGAACCACCAGACCAAAGAAAAAGTTAAACCAGGGCACTACACAGGGGTAATATCTGCCATTTAAACACAGCAAATAAAGACAATACAGTCCCATACCTGTAAAGATGTAAGTCACTTGCAGTTAATAGTTTCACTGAATATCCATCAACCAGGATAACTAGAGAGAAGGTGCCAGCTTCTCAGAGTGTTGTGTGCTCTCTCCTTTTGATAGATGAGTCCCAGAAGTCATGCGTAATTTTCATAAGGTGAGACAATAAGCTGTCAGCTCTAGGAAGCCTAAAGTTAACCACACAGAAAATGAACAGTCTGAAAATAAGAAACTTGTCAAACTGCAAAAATAGATTATTTCTTTTAAAATAAAATAAGGGAGTGATTTGAACACAAAAGCTTTGGCTTAGAAGTAATATTCTAGCCATCAACAAAATAGGAGTAAATGAGTAAATTCTTATTATTCCTGAGTGATTGGATATGAAACATACTGAAATTAATTATTGATATGGACTTGCCTGTCATTCTTTGCTTTACAGGCTGCCTCACTTCACCCCCAGCTTCTCTTCTTCCCTGTAGACATCAAACTAGAGGGGAAAGGGAGAGAAAGGGAGATTGCAGGACAGGAAAGCAACTTTAGAGTAAGAATATATAATACTTCTGTATGCTTTATCCCATATTTCATACACATGGCTTGACTCTCAATAAGTATACTTACTCCTATGTGTACTTATGCAAGTGACAGGGAAGACTTAGATGGTCATGGAATCCCTTGAGCAAAGGACATCATCTTGAAGAGAAAGCATGTGGGAAAACTCCTGTAACCCATGGCCATTGCCAGGGCACCACACAGCCTCTGGTGACAGGATGGGATGTGGGTCTGGCTCTATGGGGCCCTGGCCAGGCAGGGCTGTGGGCAGCTGGAGCCTGGCCCTTCTGCAGCATCACTAAGTGGGTGGGCTCAGGGAGCTGACACGGGCAGCAGGTCCTTGGGCAGGTTGAGCAGGGGGCTGGGCAGGACATTAAAACCCCTTTGTGCCTCTCAAGCACTGGCAGCCATGGCCAAAGGCCTATCCCAGGCCTATGTAAGGACACATGAGTTAGCAGGAAGTTGTGCAGATGCAGCTACCTCCAGCTGTTTTGGGTCATATTCAATAATGCCAGCAAAGGGAAGATATAAAACTCCATTATCCTGATTTACATGGCAAAGAAACTCTAAGCACCTCCTTCCCTATCAATGGCAAAGAACAGTTTTTTCATAGCCAAGAGTGCCAGCAGAAGAAAGGACCAACCTAAGTGCTGTCATCCTCCCCTGTCCCATTCTGGGGCTGCCTTTGACAGCAGTTCACAAAGGTGTAGAGGAGGAGTTTGGAAAACCGAGGCTATTGCTGCCTTCTCACATATTATTTGCATTGAGGAGAACCTAACCAGAGACCCAGATTTACTCACGTAGAGTACTCTGTTTGAGGCCTTAATTTATTTTTTAAAATTCATTTTTTAGCAGAGAAACTAAAAAAAACTTGTCACCAAGTGACAGTTTGGGTTGCTGGGCTTTAGTGGTTTTTAATTTTCTCCTTTTGGTGATTTGTGCCAACTGTTACTTCATGCATATGGAATATACAACTTACAGCCTTTTCTCACTGGTGTGAAGTAACAGTCTGGCACGTGCTGAAAAAAACAAGGAGAAATTAAGTTGCTCTCTCCCACCTTTAATGTCAATACTCGCCAGTAATTATTTGGAAAATTAAACATGTAGTCATCTTGCCGTCACCTTAACTCTCCACATTAAAAAGGGATTATATAACAAATTAGTTTATCTTCTAGGGACTTGCTCACTGGTTCACTCTTCTTTATTAAATTAGCAAAGAAGATTTTGGCTTTCAGACATATTAGGAAATCCTTCCCAAATTGAGACCACCAGTGCTAGGAATTGCTGAAGTGCTTAAAATGCTCTGGAACCACCTCCTTGGACTTTACAAAGCCTGAACTCCAGGTGACCCACCACAAAGTGAAAACACACGGGTAGACATTTGTAACCTGATCTTCTGACATTCGCCCTCCAGTTTAGAAAAACCAGTCCCCCAATTCACAGGGGTCATAGAGCCTTCAGTCTCTCTCCTGTGCTCATTTAAATATAACCCAGGGCTCAGATTTGAGGTATGTGACAATGGAATCTCTGCTAATTCCTTCTCTGGTGATAGCTTAGCAGGAAGCAGCAGTTGCAAAGCAGAGCTAGATGTCTTTCCACCAGTTGTGCAAGAATATCTACATTGCCGGCAGTGACAGGGATGTCTGCTGGCCAGAAGGGTGAGTTGCAAAGACACAGCATGTCTTATTCCTCCTCAGCTGACTGTATGTTGGAGAACTAATGCTTCTTTCATACAGATTACACAGTATGAAATCTGCTGATTGCCAGTCATCTGCAGGCCTGATGCAATGCCCACTGGAGCCAAAGGCTGTTTTTCTTCTGCCTTTATAGGCTTTGGATTATCGCCTTACTCAGAACACTAAACCTTTGAGTATTTCAAGCTGTAGGGTCAAACCCCTTACTTTCTGCATTCTTCGCTCTTAGCTGTAACAGTTCATGTCACCACCACAATGATAGCATTGATGGCAAACAGATCTGTGAATTAAGACAGAAACAATCATGTACTCCTAGTTTTTTCCTTGACTTTCTCCAGCCTCTCCCTTGAGGATATAAACCCAGCTGCTCCACATAGGCCATTCTCATAGGAATTGTAGCTTATTGATTTTAAGCATTGATTTTCAGGTTTCTTATTTAAAAAAAAAAAAAAAAACAACCCACCACGTTTCTTGTCTATTTTAAAGAAAAAAAATCCCAATGAAAACAGAAGAAAAAAAAAATCTTATTTTTGCAAGACTAGACAGGAAATCTGGTCTCCTGTACCCACCTTGTCATTGGTTGGAGCTTTTGAAGCTGTCCCTGAAATGCTTGTTGGCCTGAAATGTGGGGCAGTTGAGCTCACCCAAGTGTCTACATTGCTCTTACAGCAGAAGCAGAGAAAGGATATCTGCTCTCACACACAAGTGCTTGCATCACTTGCCTGAAGAAGCACTAAAGGACCAGTGGCTGATGGCAACTCCGAGTGCTGCCTGCCATCAGGGTGCTCACACAGCACTCATGGCTACCTCATCAGGGACTTCAGAACTTCAGAGGCTGGTTAGGTCACCACAGCTTTTGGTCACCCTAGTAGCACTTGTGCTCCACTAATGATCCACTCCCCATTCAGCAGACAAAGCAGAATCTGGAGAGAGAAGAAAACATAATCCATTGTTTACACAGTTACTGACACTCAGATGTAGTGATTGTGACAAATAAGTGTTCTGGTTACATCTGCTCTATAGTATAGCAAACTCTTCTGGACTGGCAAGGTTTGGAGATAATCAAGGTTTGGAATAGGTCTAAAAAACCTCATTCCTCTTAGTTTTGATTTCTGTTGTTTTCTGCTACATATCTTATTTTGCCCATGGAGTCACCTCATGACCTGTTAACCCAGATTGCTTTTGAGGAAATTCAGTTAAAGAAAATTCAATATAGAGTCTATTTTTTCCAGTAGCCTCACGCTCTACCTACAACGGTTATAAAAGGATTTTGTTCATCTACTTGCACAAATTGTCAGTAACTTTCAAATTACACTGAAAGAACCCACTGAAATTTTATGCTGAAAAATCTTTATGAGTGGTGATTTTTATTATTATTTTATGAAAATCTGATTCTATCAGATTTTTTTTTAAATTCCAACAGCCTCTGACTTAAGAAAAGCTAAACATTCTCATGGGAGAAGCATATTGTACCATGCCTCAATAATCATCAAAGTAATTAGGTCACCCAAATCCGAGACTGAAATCTGAGACCGAGACTGTACTTCTTAAGGAGTGATGGCTTACAAGCAGATAGGCTAGATAAACAAAATGGAAAAAAACCCCAACCCTCAAGTGACAAAATACATGGGTAACAATAGTGGTTCCTGCTGCCTCTGGAGATCTTCACACCAAGAAATGAAAGAATTTGCAGTAATTGTCCTCCTAATCATGCTATTACACACAGTGTGAAAATAGTGTATTTCAAAATCTCTCCCATCAAAATTAAAAGCTTATACTCCCTCTGAATGGATATATTAAAAAAAAAAGTCTTAGAGAAATGAGAGAAATGGACAGGAATGAATAATCTATATAGAAAGGATTTCTACACATATCACAGAAATGACTCCGTATTTTGATAAGGTAATTTTTTCCTCATTTTTAACAAGTTTTCAGGATTTTACAATGCTGATTTAAACATCTTCAGTTCTGCAGCCAGTTTCATGTGATCTGTATGAAACATATCCCACTGGTGATATGAATTACATGCTTCCTCTTTCCAATACACACTGCTTCAGTTCAAAGTGCAGCAGCTTGTACTTTTCCATATAGTGTTTTTGGTTTGGTCCCCTGTGTCAGGCAGTATTGTAACAGTTAAATGAAATATTGCTAATATTACACTAAAAACATTTCCTGCTCTCTCGAATGTGCAAGTCCTATAGAAGTGAAACGCTGAAATATTGATCACTCAATAGGAGGCCAAACAATCAGACATTAGCAATTTTCGCAGAATATTTGTTTTTAGTCCAGGAGCATGGACAGAATGAAATTGCATTGGCAAGCCCAAAAACTTGCCAAAAACTTTCAATCCCTCTCCCAGTGCAGTTCCATGAGATTCAAAACACCACAAACAACTTCTGACCTCTCTGAGCAATGATCACCTCCAAACATGTTATTCTGCAAACTGGAAAACTATACAAAGAAAACTAAACTAAAGAAAGCTGGTATTTAAAAAAAAATAAATACATATATATATATATAAAAAACCCAAAAAGAAAAAAAAAACAACAAACCAAAAACACCCCAAAATCAAAACAGACAAACAAACAAAGCAAAGCAAACCATGCATTCATTATCCACTTAAATATCTTTTCTGTAATATTTTGTTTTTGAAAAAGAGAGAAGAGTAGCTGGAGATTTAAAAAAAAAATAAGTTCCTAAAGGGTTGAGGTACAACAACCTATTGTTCAGTGAGGGATATACTCAGAGAGGTTTCATGGAAATTCCTCACATTATTCCTATTGGCAGCGAGCAGAACTTGTGTTGCAGGGCTACTGGGCTTGGGTTTATGGGATTCCTACAGAACACCGAAGCAATGTCTGAAGCAAGAATAGAGAAACAACCCTAGAGTACACAGAAATGAAACTAAAGAGAATTACAAGCAGATTTTAAGAGCAAGACATCAAGAAGAAGACAGGGAGGCTGAAAAAATGGAAGTAGAAAAACCCTTCAAAAGATTCATTCAGAATTGTCATCTCCAAAGGCAAATATTCTCACTGCCTCGCTTCATTGACAATGACATTTCCACGGGGCCTGGAATCTGATCTGGCGTATATAATTTACAGCAGTTTATAAAATTTATTTACTGTAACAGCACACCAACAGTGATAAACTATGGATTTTAGATGAGTTTTTTACAATTCCACAGAAGTCAATAAAGTCGTGGCAGCAGAAAACTTGGCATTACATTCACATAAAATATTTTATCTTAAAGAACAATAGAAACTCTAATCAAATTGAGCCCCTTTATATTGTTACAAACTGCAGTTAATCTGCTCAGACTGAAAAGCCATATGGATTTTTGACTGAATGGCATGTCATTAAGTTTCTCAGTTGTTTACATGTAATGCAACATGACAGGCATTTGTATGGAGTTGAGAGAAAATGAGCAATTTGACATTAACTGGAATCCTGTCTCTGGCTGTTTGCAGTCTGCAGTGGATTGTCAGGGCTGATCATGTGCATAAGTGTAGGATTTGTAGGAGGATTTCTGATACTGAATTATTCTTTGAGGAATACTTGGTGAAAACACTGTGGTTTTGGGTATTCAAGCCTAGGGAGGAAGTGAACATTAACATCACCATATTCTAGCAAGAATAAATAATAAATCTACAAAAAGGAAACATTTGATTTATATTAAACAGGACAGGTAAAAAGCAATATAATTTGTACCTTATATGTGAAGCATGGAAGTTACCTCCCCCAGTCCTTTTCCCATGGAAAGGTGAGACACATGATGGAGACCTGCAGAATGTCTGGGCAGAAATGAGCAGCTGGGCACCACAGGGACTGAGTCTGGATCACAGGAGATGCTGTGCAGAAAGATTAAGATTTGCAAGTACAGAAAAGTATCTGCCACCTCCCTTGTACAGTGACTAGTTGGTGTTAGCTGGGATGTAGAGTCAAGGTGAGTGTAGGCTCTGGTCTCTGTGCTTAGGCCAAGGCTGTAGGCAGAGTTACCCTATTTAGTAAAGTTCTTTCTGTTGTGCAAGGTTTTTTAGCACCTTAACCTAGCTAGTTAGTTAGAAAGCAAGAGGAGACGAAAGTCTATCTCCAAAAAGAATGAGATTGAAAACACAAACCTGGCAAGTTCAGAAAACAAGAAGCAATTAAAAAGAGCCAAGTATTTATCTGTGTGTTTTAAACTTCATGCTTGGAAACATTCAAGACGGCCTTCTGAACTGGGGCAGAATTAGAAGTTTGAATGTCTGACACATGTTTTGGGTCAAAAATGAATGATAGTCTTGTTTGCTAATTTAGAACCACAAATAAATAGCATCAGGGAACAGAGGATAGGTAATCAACATTTGCTGTCACTTTACAATGTTTTGAACCGAGTACCTGAAATATTGAGAACCCCATAATCATTAGGCTTTTTCAAAATCTTAATTTAAAACTTTTTCTGTCACAGAAGAATAATTTTTCTTCAGAGATGAACCTCCTCATCCTCTGGGAAAGTGCATTTGATGACAGGAAAGGAGGAAAATTCATCAGACTAATCAAGACGGCAATTGGAAAACCTGACTTCATTCTAAAAAAATTAATATGTTCATGGAAAACCAGCTTCAAGTCAGGGCTTCAAATGAATCAATTTTGAAAGAGGAAGAAATTACATTACTGGCGTTAAAAAAACAAGTCTTGAGACACATGTCATAATTTCTTCCACTGGCAAAGAGATGATGCTGAGCAGTGGTGAGAGCAGTCACCCTTGGCGGGTCCCACTCCCCTGGAAAGTTTTGTGACTGTTCTCAAGCACAGAAGGATGTTGTGGTATCTCTGCCCACTCCAGCATCTCAGCTGCCTTTTACACAGGTGCCATACTGCCTAAATTGCTGGTGGCCCGTGTCCAGTAGCTTTGCTGTGAGACTGGACCAGCCATCAGCACACTCAGGGATTTGCTCAAGACACAAGCACTGCCTGCCTTCATCTGAGAACCCTCCTGGCACAGAGGCTGAAGAGTGACGTTTATTTCCTTTCATTGGTTGTTTCTGAAGAACTGGATTAGCTACTGGATTTTTTCATGGATCTCTTTTATTTAGACATAGCAGCTTTTACTCAGCATCCTCAGCAAATGGACTTCAAAGCACACAGTCAACTTCCATGGGAGATAGATACCCTCATAAAGAAAAAATACAGAAATCTAAGAGGGAACCACAGAAAAAACAAACCACAAAGCAAAAATTCTGTTCATCTCTAAACTAGTTGTCCCTCAATTAGGTAATTACAGTAATTTCACGATTAAAAGCCTCCCTGATTATAAGCCGCATTTCCGGGGTGTCAGCAACGTTGATGTCTTTGTCAATACACAAGCCGCACCCAATTATTAGCCGCACTTTTGTTCGCGGCAAACTTTCACAAAATCGTCATTTAGTAACAGAATCGCGGGATCGCCGGGGCTTACTGGCAGGTGCCGACCTTGGAAATATTATTTCCAAGTGAAAAAAGACACAGACAATAGCTGCGGCAGCGTACCCTGCAAGTTTTATTTACAAGCCGAAAAAGACACGAACAAAAGTGTGGTCATTTTGCGAGCATTCCCAACGGATCCGCATTGCCTTTAAACAGCCGCTCAGCCGCGCGGGCAGGCAGCCGAGCTCCGAGTGGAGCCGCTCCTCCGTGCCGGCACAGCCACCCTGCTCATCCACATGAGCATGGCCTGGCCCGGCCCGGCCCGGCCCCTCCCCTCATCCCCGCCAGCCCAGCCACCCCCGCATCCGTGCCAGCCCAGCCCCCCCGCTCATCCGCGCGAGCATGGCCAGCTGTGCAGCCGCACAAGGACAGCCAGCCACACAAGACTGAAAACACTTTTAAAAGTACAAAGAAATATCACACACTTTTATCAAACTGCCGAGGTAACTCACCGAGGTAACTCACCCCGATAACAACCCTCACCTCTCAGTAAGGCCGTCATCCACAGGCAGGCAATAAGCTGTTCTCTGATTGGTTCATCGTCAGAACAATGGGAAACCATGGATTTCAAACTACTTTTGCTCGGGACAGGACCAGCACGGTACCAGGTAAGAGCAGATATCACATTTTTGTTAATATATTAGCCGCCCCGGATTACTAGCCGCACTTCCGGGTTTCCACCAAAACTTTGGTCAAAATGGTGCGGCTTGTAATCGTGAAATTACTGTAGATCTGCAAGAGATTGAAAAGGCCTCTACAAAGACAGTGTAATAACTTTTCACGATGTCGGAGATTATAAAGAAGACAGCTTCATTAAAGACAGTGGAAAATTATTAATAAAAGAGATGATTTATGCTCTACTCCTGTTTCTCTAGCTTATTCTTGCTGTTCAACTGATATGAGTTACAACAGTTGGATCTGTAAGTATAAATATTGCATTTCTAGCTTTCATGCCCACTTTGAAGACTGAGTCCAGTAAGTGTGGACCAGTGAATTTATAAGGGATATCCAGGTTAGACTGTAAAGAAAAAATTATGAGACTCTAAATCTCTAGCAAGCATCTGCATCTGTTCTATTTACTCAGGTAACACAAGAGAAGCCACACTACTAAAACACATCATAAATGAATTACTAAATTAGGTCATTCAGCCCCTGCATTAAGACTGGTAGCAATTGTATATTGGTTTATTTTATTAATGTAGGCGGTTACTTCTCTAATGGGACTCAGATGAGGATGTTCTTACCAGTATTGGGAAAAATAATATTTCTTAGTTCTTACTGTCTCCTCCCTTTTTACTATGTATCTAAAATGACTTAAATCCAATGGCTTCAGAAAATGTAACCTCTAAAATAGTGCTTTCCTGAAAACAAATTAAACCCCAACAAAACAAAACAAAACAACCCCCCCGACAAACTAAAACCACTTGGATTGTACAAAATAACGTGAGAAAACTTCTTGCTAAATAGCACCTCTGGCAAATACAATAATGGAAGGAAACAGAGTACACTGAATGAAATTTACCCCATGTTAATTATGTTGCTTTTTTCCCTTAGGAAAGACTGTTGGGTATATGGCAGAATACAAACTGCTGAAAATTAAAATGTGCTGCAGAACTGAAATCTTGTTAGTCTCTGCTTAATGTTTAGCCTTTCACTTGTGAGCTGGGAAGATATGGCAGTTCATGTAGGAAATACCACATCTCTGCCAGGCTTTGCATGATGGGAGTGATCAAACTGCATGCAGGGCACAAACAGGCACTTACGATGAGACAAGGAAATGTTTTTGGGGCACAAACATAGAGGCAGCTGCTGCAGCAATCTGAGGTACTACTGTTGGTTCCTCCAGCCACCTTTCTATGCTATGGAAATGCAAATGAAAACAAATCTCCATGAAATTCTGCATTTTGAATATAACTGAAACAGGGATTTTTGACCAAATTAAACTTCTGCTCTTTTGCGAGTGGCACTTATCTAGCTAGATAATGAGAAGTCATCTTGTTCTTCAGTTATAAAAAGCTGCTGTGGGTACATAATATAGTTAACAAAACACATGCTTAACTAAGCTTAATTTCAGAAGTTGTCAGTCTCAGTTTTGAAATGCTGTGTGACATACCAGAGTCCTAGTCATACCATAGTATGAATTATGGGCAATGCTGGCCATGTTCCCACAAAAATAAGTTAAAATATCAGAGCTGCTCCTTGAATTTTGCTTTTCAGCAGAAAATATTGATGTAAATAGCAATCTGTCAACTTACCACTGCAATGTAGAGCATTACCATTGTGATGAAGTACCAACAGACATCTTTGTCCCCAGAACATCCCTCAAGAGCAGGGTGTAGCCCAGAGCATTTGCTTTGATCCATCCCACTGCCATTTTGCTTGACTCTTTTTCCCTGCCTACCAAGTTTCAGATGAGGAACTGGAGGCTTTGAAAATTTGGCCCAAAAAATACCTTTGCCTTTTCACAGGAACTAAGCTCTTTGCCTTGGTGTAAAGCATCATGAAAAGTTCAAAGGGATCATCTGACAGTGCTGGATAGGATAAATACCAGTATTTATTAGTGATATGAGTCAGCAAATAATTTCTTGCCTTGCAGATTCAGAAAGTTTGTAGCTGTCAGGTTCTCCACAGAATTTGACATTCTGTCATGAAATACACTGAATTCATGAGTGACTCCAACCTAATCATGAGTCAGACACTCACGCTGCTCCATCCTCAAGCATGATACCCAAGGTCCTTCTATTGCCAGTTGTAGGATCTGACCCAGAATCTCAGAATAATGCAGGCTGGAAGGGACCTCCATAGGGTTATTTGGGAAAACTATTTGTTCAGAGTAAGGCCTGCTGAGGTCACATTTGTTCAGGGCTTCATCCAGTCAACATCTGGTTATCTCTGAGGTGGGAGATCCTGCAGACTCTCCTGTCATCAATTCTAGTGCTACATCACCCTTCCAGTGAAAAAAAAATCCTAATAACACATGAGAATTTCCAAACACATTGTGTTTGATGTCTCTTGTCCTGTGCTATCACTGTCTTCCCTCTTAGAAGAACTTGGATTCAACTTTATACTCACGCTATTTTCTCTAGCTGCTACCAGGTCTCCTGACAGTCTTCATTCTCAGACAAAAACCTTTCCCTCCAAAACATTCAGTGAAGATAACCAGGTTCATCCCTACCACCATCCTCACTCATGATTAGCAGTTCTCCTTCATCCTTCTTTGGAGCCACTCCATTGCCTAGACTAGTGAATGAGTTCAATGCTGAAACAGAGCCAGCCCTTGTCTTCTTTTAAAGAAGTCAGAGAGTCAGCAGTACTCAGAGAGTCAGCAGAAAGGCAAGCCTTCTGAAACAAATGCACACAGTCAGTCCTTCAGGTAGCAAGATCCAAAATTCCTCAAGCCAGAAGACTCAGGTCAAAGTTGATTAAGCCTTCAGCAGAAGAGGACATACTGTTTTCTTGGTATTTTCTCCTCCAGGTGTTTAAAATTCACTCTTTTCTCTCTTGTGGGTCCTTTTCCTCAGCCTGTGCTTCTAGGCAGCTCCTGCATGTGGAAATAATTTCTGCAATGCCAATATTCATTTTTTGAGTCTGCCCCAGTTCAAGACAAAAAAACATGGCTCTATTCAATTCCGAAAGGTTATTCTGCACCACATTAGACCAATACAAATACTCTCAAGTTTTCTTGTCTTTCAGCGTAATATGGGGCTCTTATCATTTCCTCCCCTTATAAAAAACATGTATAAGTGCTGGGAAAGAAAAGCAAGCCCAGCAGTATGAAAGAACTACAAAACATCCTCATATTCTGTGTATTGACAGTCGGGTCATGGTCAGGTTTTGATGTACACAGCAGGGAATTGATATGTATCATAAAAATTTATCTATGGTGAAGTCAGAAGGATCAAATTTTTATGTCCTAAAGCAAAAAGTTACTGCAGTAATCTACTCCGAGATAAGAGTGTCATGTCTAACAGTTCAGGCCTAGTAGAGACATCAATATACTCTGAGATAAGCAATAGCTACCCAAAGGGCTGGTACTAGTCACTGTACTACACGTTTACTTTGTATCTCTGAGCCACTAAGATTGTGTTCACTTACTTTATTACATTTTACATAGTGATTTCATATTTAAAAAAAAAAATTCAAGAGCTGAAAGGATAATTTTCCATTCTCTCATTTTTAGAACTAGCCTAACTAGTATTTTGGTCCAAGAATGGTAGAGCCTTTTAATTTCCTATCCTGTCATTAGAAAAATTTGAAAAAAAAATTTGCCATTTCTAGCAGCCAGGAATTAATGACAGTAATCAACCAGCTTATTATTATCAATGGAAATAACAATTTTGACTATAAGTCAAAGTATGCATGACAGTCATGAGGATGCTTCCATGCAGTAAAAGTTCTGGAAAGCATTTAGGTGGCTTAGGGAATTTTCCATATGGCTCTGGGAAGCAGATATTAAGGAAACTCTGCAACCTTTTGAAAGAATATTGCATGTTCTCCTTTCTCCTCAGAGTTCCAGGTTTCATGATTACAGCCTCAACTCACCCCAAATAATAAGGGAATCACATGCCACTCTACACTGACATCAAGAACCCATTTCACAGTTTTTGGCTGGTGGTTGGATGGAGGTAGAAGGGTAAAGGAAGGTTCATACAGCATTGCAGAAATGTAGTCTGAAGTTCCTCCCACTGCAGCAAAGCCCAAGACCATTTATGTGCTTTGCTGAATTCTGTGAGTTTAGAATCTTTAGGAAAGTACATGGAAACCCACAGGACCCAGAACATCCACTCACCAAAATTAACCACTGCAAAGCTCACAAAGAATTGGGGCTCCCAGGCTCTGTCTAGGCTCTGCCTGCTAGAGTCTATCCAAGGGTGTTTTGAAGTTGAAAATCTCCAGCATCTGAAGTCCAGGTTTCCTCCACCTCAGTTTAAACTGACTATAAATGCAGTCTGCTCTTGACTAGGTCAGAGCCTTCTGGAAAATCCCAAGATCCTTACAAGGCAGGATCCACATAATGCTTTCTGGTCCTAGAAGATCAGGAGGCTGGTGGAAAACTGCACAAAGTATCAGGACATCATAATGCCCCAGGGAAGCCTTCAGGTAGTAGTGTGAGCAAACTGTTGAGTCCCGAATCTGCAAGAAGCACAAAACCCAGACAGACTTGAGATAATCTCCTCCACCTCCATTTTCCGATCAGGTAGATTTCTTCTTCCCATTTCTCCCACTGGCTTCTAACTGTTTCAGCAATTAGAGACCTTCTACTTGTCAATGTCCTTGTATTCTTTTTGTGTGTATGCTCTTTACTTAATTAGGTCTGCTGCAGGGAGATTAGACGAAGTAAGCCACTGTGGTCCCTTCCAACCTTACCCATTCCATGATTCTTCCCCACATATGATATACCTCTAATATTCTCTTGGAGAGCATCTGACCTTGACTTAGGCAGCTAATCCCAATCTTCTCACTCTGCTGTAGGCAGAGTAGAAATTCCCTTTTTCCTCTGGTTTGCTTAATCCCTGATATTGATTCTGGCTTTGGCTGCTGCCCTCCACAGTGGAGGCATCCCTCCAGGAAAAGAGATTCAGTGTCAGCAAAGGCCAACATTTTCCTATCCACCAGCCCCATTAGGTTGAGATCCTCCCTTCCCTGGGAAGAACTGTTTCTTCTTGGATTCTTCCTACTTGCCTAAATAGAACACACATCACCAACTGTTGCTTATTCAGAGAAAATTGCTATCATTCCTTTAATATGAAACAGATCAATATAGCAAAGACTTGGAGCAATTGAATTAGAAATTAATAGGAAAAAAACCAGAAGATGGAGAGAAGAAAAAATCCCACCCAAATCACAAATGAAACAACCCCTGCCCTCAATCTTATGCTTAAGCCAAGAAATATATTAAAATTTGGTTTTAAGTTGTAAGTATTGGCAAGCAAAGTCAATCCTAGAGCAATCACAGAGGAATAAAATAGCAGCCATAAAAACCAGGCTGGATACTGTGAGATAAACTCCTTCACATCCATTTACACGATTAATAACTACCAGAATAACTGCAATTTATTTAGAAGTTGAAATCAAATCATAAATCAGTCCTCAGCCACATGTTAAACAAAAAATACTAATTTTAAAACATGATTGCTGAGTGCGACATTAGTAATTGTAAATTAGTAATTGCATGTTGCAAGTACAGATGCTTATCCCTTTGGTTTGTTCACAGTTCTGCATGCGTATTTTGCGCTACCATTTGGTCCCCAGAGGTATCACATTCCATGTTACTTATTCCCAGGGTAGTGTATTACAGCCTGCTCATTTCCATGAACCTACTTGGCATGTTTGACAATGGACTTGTGCTGTATCATTTGCCCAGGGGTCACATATATGGCTAGCAGTCCTTCTTGGAGTCTAAACAGAGACTTTTCCAGGCTGCAGCAGTGAGGTTTTGTGCTGATAGAACAACTTCTAAATACCATTGGCAATTACAATGACAAAGCAAAACACATGGCTCCTGTTCACAGGGCATTAGTATGTGTGGCTGTAAACTCAATCTTCACTAAAGGTTTTACTTACTATTTCATGCTTACAGTTTGTTCCAGAAGAGAGGGAATGTGTTGCATCCAAGACAGACATGCAGTTGCTTACTGTCTGTGACGGTTTGCTGCTCTGGAATAGATGCGGTGAGGACGAGGCAAGAGGTCATGCCTGTTTCCCTCTCTGGTTGCTCATGGCAGGTATTGCATATGGACTTTTTCTTCATCTCTTGTAACTTAGTTTAGACCTTGGATGTGACTCAAGAAACTGATCCAGAAATTAACTCTGTTATATTCACCCTGAGAGAAAAAGCAACTGCTTCCTCCCCTCTTATCCATTGCAACCTTCATGCAGAGTAAGATTGAGGTTTAGTGGAATTCTTGTATCCCTGCATTTGAGGTAATTGCTCTTCAAAAAGAGAAGTCCCATAACACATGCAATATTCATGCACCATGGGGGATTTTCTTCAGCTTCACTGAGCTTTGGATTAAGCTTCATATAATTTGAAACTTTCCACAGTCTCAGACCTCATTGCTTTTGGCCTTTCTACAAGCCTGCAAGGGACCCAGAAGCATACACACACCACACATCTCTCCCTCCCCACCTCAGCAGGATTTCACTTAGCTCCATCTCCATCTTAATTCACCAGTTGACCAAATGATATTTTGAGTGAGGCCAATTCCACATTTGCTCATCAATACTGCATTTCACATCTCAGCCCTAGAGATTTCTATATTTATCTTGTCTGGGATTACAGGGAGGACATAAGGAGACTGTAAGTAGCTTGCACCATTCTCCTTGACTTATCAAAGGATTCTGGTATGGAAACAGTGCTGGCTGTTTGTAAATGAATTTGCAAAACAAACATAAATACAGACAGACACACCAAGTTCCCATACAGTATAACAAAACATACATGATATGATATATGGCTGAAAAATATTTTGATTACATTTCTTTGCATCTCATGTAATAAGATTCCTGTCCATGGCAAAGCAGGAAGTATCCTTCTACAGGATTTCCCTGAAGAAAATACGAAGGTACATCTTCTGTGCACATCTACTATGAGTAACACTTCATGCATGCCATACAATTATCTCCATTTCAGGTGAAATCTATGGGACACTGCTGAGGGCTTGAAAGATTTAATTCTACCTCCATTTCCTTTGGGATAATTCTGGATTATGCTATCTAGTGACTTTGCCTTTATGATTCAATTTTTAAGCACTTACTTGGACAGCTATCAAGTATCCTTTAGGACTCCCACAGACAGAGAAGCAGACTCACTGTAACCATATGGGGCCAGAACTATGATTAACTTTCAAGTCAATGTGCCTGTAGGAAAGAACTGTATGTTAGACATGTTTCTTCCACTTCAACCAGAAAAACAAAACAACGTTTAAAAGTGGCCTCTGGATTTGGATGCCCAGCATAAGACATTTTTTTCTGGCATGCAAAAATCACTGATACTTTCATAATTTTGGAAGCTGGTGGTCTGCTGTCCCTAAACCAGTTGTTTCATACACAACTCCTACTGAAATTACTCATTTGACACATGGTAATAGGGTCTAAAATCACAATCTCCTTTTGTAATGCTATGACCGGCCTTTCCTGCTGTTTTTTGCATCATTAACCTTTAGGTTTTGGTTTCATTGACTTTATCTGTCATTTCAATTTACAAGGGAATGACACCAAGATAGGCACCTCAGTTGGAGAGTTTGGGATGGGTAATTGTTCCTCATTTGCCTACGAAATTCTCTATAGCTGTTTCTGTCACTCTGTAAGGCTTTCCGGAGACCTCTAGAATGATGATCTTTATCTGAAAGCTTTCCTGATCCCAAAAGCCAACAGCTCCTTGACTCCAAAGAACCAGGATTTCTTCATTGCTTGACAGAGCATCTCCTACAGTGGCAGTCTGCATGCTTTTACCCCTGAACACCCCCACTGCTCACACCTCACTGTCATTCCTCTGGGCCTACCAATACTCTACCACCAGCACCTACATCCGCTGTAACTTTCAACAAAGCACCAAGGGCACCTCCTTCCCTACCTTCCCCCTGCCTGATTATCACATTTCATTGCCTTTCAACTTCCTGGTGCATTCTGTGAAACATAAGCTTTATATATGGATGGTGAGCAGTCTATGAATGAAAACAGACTGGTTGAAATGCAAATAATGGTTATGTAGTCACAAGCAGACCAACCCAAAGAAGACCCTTCCTAAGTGACTTCATGTGCAACTCATTGGCCTTACGTTGGGAATAGTGTCAGTGCTTTAGAAACGTGACAGAGCTTGTTTATAACATATCTATTTTTAGTCCCTGAACTAATTTCATTCTCCCTCAAACACAATTTCAGTCAGATTACTCACATGCCAACTTGGACTGGATGCAGTAGTGGGACAGAAAGGGCTGTATGGAAACAGTGTAAGGCCCACACGTTAGTTGTGAGGCTAGCAGGTGAAGACCAGGCCAGGGAGGTATGGGTATTCAGATGTCCCTGGTTCCCAGCAGCTAAGGCTGCTTGCACCTTTGCAGAAATAGTGGACTGAGGACCGGATGCTGTTATCTCAGCTTGTGTCAAAGAGGGGCAAGGGCATCTTCTAGCTTTGTCTCAAGAGTGTATGCAAGGCAGGATTTGGAAGGAATTTTGGCTCAGCACTTCCAGAATACACATGCTAGCAGGTGTCTACAGTGCAGAAAATAAGATGGTACCTTGCAGCGGGCTACTTTTGTAGGCCCAAAGTGCCAAGGAGAAGTAAATGCACTGTGACCAAGGCAGGGCTGCTTTAGCCATGCTGGTGTACAGTCATTTCACGATTACAAGCTGCACTGACTGTAAGCTGCATCTCTGGGTGTTGGCAAACATTTCGTTCTTTGTCCATAAATAAGCCGGACCTGAGTATAAGCCGCTCTGTCATTCGCAGCGAGGACCCGCGTGCAACAAAGTTGCCAAATACTAACAGAACCGTGGCAGGGCGGGGTTTACCGGCTCGGCTCGAGCTGCGCAGGCTCGGCCCGCTCGGGGCTGCCGACAGGGCCGGGTGGCCCAGCCCGGCGCTGCCGCTCGGCGGGGCCGCTCGGGGCCGGCCGCCGCCTCTGGGCTCGCTCTCCCTGGCCCAGCGCTGCCCCGTGGTGGCAGACAGGGACGGAGCCCCCCGCCTTCTCCCCGAGCCACGGCCATGGCGGCACGCGACCACCACGCGACGTCCCCCGACGCCAGCCCCACCCTCCCCACGCAGGCCCCCCCAACGCGAGCCCGCCCCCACGTAACCCCCCTTCCCAGCCAAGCCCCCCCCACACCACCGCCACGCGAACCCCCCCCCCCCCCCCACGGGAGCCCGCCCCCCGCCCACGTGAGCTCCTCCCACGCGAGTTTTTTCCACCCGAGTTATTTCCACGCGAGTTTTTTCACGCAATGCATTATGGGTAGGCGGGGCCGCAATGCATTATGAGTAGGCGGGGCCGCAATGCATTATGGGTAGGGGGCCTCCGCAATGCATTATGGGTAGGCGGGGCCGCAATGCATTATGGGTAGGGGGCCACCGCAATGCATTATGGGTAGGCGGGGCCGCAATGCATTATGGGTAGGCGGGGCCGCAATGCATTATGGGTACGCGGGGCCGCAATGCATTATGGGTAGGGGGCCGCCGCAATGCATTATGGGTAGGCGGGGCCGCAATGCATTATGGGTAGGCGGGGCCGCAATGCATTATGGGTAGGGGCCGCCGCAATGCATTATGGGTAGGCGGGGCCGCAATGCATTATGGGTAGGCGGGGCCGCAATGCATTATGGGTAGGGGGCCGCCGCAATGCATTATGGGTAGGGGGCCGCCGCAATGCATTATGGGTAGGCGGGGCCGCAATGCATTATGAGTAGGCGGGGCCGCAATGCATTATGGGTAGGCGGGGCCGCAATGCATTATGGGTAGGGGGCCGCCGCAATGCATTATGGGTAGGCGGGGCCGCAATGCATTATGGGTAGGCGGGGCCGCAATGCATTATGGGTAGGGGGCCGCCGCAATGCATTATGGGTAGGCGGGGCCGCAATGCATTATGGGTAGGCGGGGCCGCAATGCATTATGGGTAGGCGGGGCCGCAATGCATTATGGGTAGGGGGCCGCCGCAATGCATTATGGGTAGGCGGGGGCCGCAATGCATTATGGGTAGGCGGGGCCGCAATGCATTATGGGTAGGGGGCCGCCGCAATGCATTATGGGTAGGCGGGGCCGCAATGCATTATGGGTAGGCGGGGCCGCAATGCATTATGGGTAGGGGGCCGCCGCAATGCATTATGGGTAGGCGGGGCCGCAATGCATTATGGGTAGGCGGGGCCGCAATGCATTATGGGTAGGGGGCCGCCGCAATGCATTATGGGTAGGCGGGGCCGCAATGCATTATGGGTAGGGGGCCGCCGCAATGCATTATGGGTAGGCGGGGCCGCAATGCATTATGGGTAGGCGGGGCCGCAATGCATTATGGGTAGGGGGCCGCCGCAATGCATTATGGGTAGGCGGGGCCGCAATGCATTATGGGTAGGGGGCCGCCGCAATGCATTATGGGTAGGCGGGGCCGCAATGCATTATGGGTAGGCGGGGCCGCAATGCATTATGGGTAGGGGGCCGCCGCAATGCATTATGGGTAGGCGGGGCCGCAATGCATTATGGGTAGGGGGCCGCCGCAATGCATTATGGGTAGGCGGGGCCGCAATGCATTATGGGTAGGGGGCCGCCGCAATGCATTATGGGTAGGCGGGGCCGCAATGCATTATGGGTAGGGGGCCGCCGCAATGCATTATGGGTAGGCGGGGCCGCAATGCATTATGGGTAGGGGGCCGCCGCAATGCATTATGGGTAGGCGGGGCCGCAATGCATTATGGGTAGGGGGCCGCCGCAATGCATTATGGGTAGGGGGCCGCCGCAATGCATTATGGGTAGGCGGGGCCGCAATGCATTATGGGTAGGGGGCCGCCGCAATGCATTATGGGTAGGCGGGGCCGCAATGCATTATGGGTAGGGGGCCGCCGCAATGCATTATGGGTAGGCGGGGCCGCAATGCATTATGGGTAGGCGGGGGCCGCAATGCATTATGGGTAGGGGGCCGCCGCAATGCATTATGGGTAGGCGGGGCCGCAATGAATTATGGGTAGGGGGCCGCCGCAATGCATTATGGGTAGGCGGGGCCGCAATGCATTATGGGTAGGGGGCCGCCGCAATGCATTATGGGTAGGCGGGGCCGCAATGCATTATGGGTAGGGGGGCCGCCGCAATGCATTATGGGTAGGCGGGGCCGCAATGCATTATGGGTAGGGGGCCGCCGCAATGCATTATGGGTAGGGGGCCGCCGCAATGCATTATGGGTAGGCGGGGCCGCAATGCATTATGGGTAGGGGGCCGCCGCAATGCATTATGGGTAGGCGGGGCCGCAATGCATTATGGGTAGGGGGCCGCCGCAATGCATTATGGGTAGGCGGGGCCGCAATGCATTATGGGTAGGCGGGGCCGCAATGCATTATGGGTAGGGGGCCGCCGCAATGCATTATGGGTAGGCGGGGCCGCAATGCATTATGGGTAGGGGGCCGCCGCAATGCATTATGGGTAGGGGGCCGCCGCAATGCATTATGGGTAGGCGGGGCCGCAATGCATTATGGGTAGGGGGGCCGCCGCAATGCATTATGGGTAGGCGGGGCCGCAATGCATTATGGGTAGGGGGCCGCCGCAATGCATTATGGGTAGGCGGGGCCGCAATGCATTATGGGTAGGCGGGGCCGCAATGCATTATGGGTAGGCGGGGCCGCAATGCATTATGGGTAGGGGGGCCGCCGCAATGCATTATGGGTAGGCGGGGCCGCAATGCATTATGGGTAGGGGGCCGCCGCAATGCATTATGGGTAGGCGGGGCCGCAATGCATTATGGGTAGGGGGCCGCCGCAATGCATTATGGGTAGGGGGCCGCAATGCATTATGGGTAGGCGGGACCGCAATGCATTATGGGTAGGCGGGGGCCGCAATGCATTATGGGTAGGCGGGGCCGCAATGCATTATGGGTAGGCGGGGCCGCCGCAATGCATTATGGGTAGGGGGCCGCCGCAATGCATTATGGGCTTGGGACCGCCGTTTGTGGGGAATAAACTGGGGGTCCCAGTGGGGGCTCTGGGCCGCCCCCATTCAAAATTTGAGCAGTTTTGAGCAGGGGGGACGTTTTAAGGGGCGACCTCAAAACTGCCCCGCTGAAGAGGGGCAGGGTCCCGTTTTTGGGGAGGAGGGTAGCCTGTTTTTGGGAGTAGTCTCTATTTTGGAAGGTTCCATTTTCGGGATGGGGGCCCGTTTTTGGAAGGTCCCATTTTTTGGGAGGAGACCTCATTTTGAGGAGGGGTCGCATTTTTTGGAAAGTCCCGTTTTTTGGACGGAGCCCCCATTTTTGGGGAGGGGGTCCCGGCCATGTCCGAGCCCTTCAGCCATTTCATGCACGCCCTGGTGCGGGCGCTGCCCCCTGTGGGTTCTGGGGGGGATCGTGCCTGTTGTCCCCCCACCCTTTGACCCGCCCTGTCCACACCCCAAGTTCAGGCGGCTCTGTGGATCCGCGGGGTCTCTGGGGATTCTGTGGGAGGGTTGTGCCCGCTGTCCCCCTCCCCGCCATGACCCCTTTGTTCCCCTCCCCAGCTCCCGGGGCTCTGGAGGATCACTGCAGGTTCTGGAGAAGTTGTGCCCGCTGTCCCACCCGCCCCCCCTGGGATCCCCCTGCCCCCCTCCCCAGCTCGTGGGGCTCTCTGTGGATCTGCGGGGAGGGGGCTCTAACCTGGTGTCCTCCCCCCCTGCCATGACCCCCCCCAACCCCTTGCCCCCTCCCCCAGCTCGGGGGGCTCCGGGAGGTGCTGGAGCAGCTCCAGCTCTGCGTGCTGTCGGTGACGGACGAGGGGGCGGCGCTGGACGGGGGTGATGTTCTGTTCACCGGTGAGTCTGGGGGCAACCAGCACCCCGGGACCCTCCTGGGACCCCTTCCCGGACCCTCCGGGGGTCCCAACCGCCCCCTGCCCCCCAGAGTCCAGGAATTCTTTGTGGGAATCTCGCCCTGGACCAACCTGCGAGGGGCCGAGGCCGTGGCCGACGCGTTCAGGGTGAGACCCCCAGGGGGCTTGGGGGGCTCAGATCCCCTGGGGGGGTTTGGGGGGCTCTGGGTGGGATTTAGAGGGAATATCAGAGGGAATTTGGGGGTTCAGACCTGCAGAGGGTTTGGGGGATCTTGGGGGAAATTCAAGGGGCTTTGTAGGTTTTTGGGGGGAATTTGGGGGCAATTTGCGGGGGCTTTGGGGGGTTAAGGGGGCTCTGGGTGGTTCAGACCCTCGAAAATTTTGGGGTTCGAACACCTGGGGGGTTTGGGAGAAATTTGGAGGGGCTTTGGGGCGATCTTAGGGGAAGTCTTTTTTGAGGGTTTTTTGGGGGGGGTTTCTCGGTGTCTGCAGTGGTTCCAGGGAGGTTTCTGGGGGTCCTGAACCCACCCCACGCCCCCTCCCCAAGACTTCACGGTGTCCATGCTGCAGCCATGGCGCGCCCGCCGGGCCCTCAGGGTGGGGAGGGGGCTTCAGGGGGAAAAATCCCAATTTGGGGTGGGGGGCTTAAGGGGGGGAGGAAATCTCAATTTGGGGAGGGGGGAGAGGAGGGGGAGACCCCCCAAGGGGGCCCCAAAATACTCAATGAGGCCCCAAAAACTCAATGAGATCCCTAAAGGGATCCCAAAATTCGGTGAGAGCCCGAAAACCTCTGAGACCCCAAAATCCCAGTGGACCCCAAAATGGCCCCCTAAAAACCGGGTGAGAGCCCCAAAAAACCAAGTGAGACCCCCAAACTGCTCCCAAAACCCCCCTGAGACCAACAAAGGGCCCCCCAAAATTCAATGAGACCCTTGAAGGGACCCCCAAAATTCGGTGAGGCCCGGAAAAACCCAGTGAGACCCCAGAAGGGCCCCCCAAAAACCCCCCCCGAGACCCTCAAAAACCTCCTGAGACCCCCAAAATTCCCCTGAGATTGCCACAAGGGGTCCTCCAAAAACTCAATGAGATCCCCGAGCAGGCCCCGAAAAGTCAATGAGAGCCCAAAAAACCTCTGAGACCCCAGAAGGGCCCCAAAAACTCAGACACCCCCAAGCAGCCCCCCAAAAACCTGGTGAGACCCCAAAAATCCTGGTGAGAGCATCAAAAAACCTGGTGAGAACCCAAAAAATCCACTGAGACCCCTGAAAAAATGCTGCAATACCCAAAAACACACTGAGACCCCTGAGCAGCCCCCAAAAACTCAATGAGGCCCCCAAAACCCACTGGGATCCACAAAAGCCCAGTGGGACCCCTGAACAGCCCCCAAAAAAAACCCAGTGAGACCCCTAAAAAACCAGGTGGGACCCCCAAAAACACACTGAGACCCCCCAAGGGGCCCCCAAAAAACTCAATGAGACCCCTGAAGAGATCCCAAAATTCGGTGAGAGCCCAAAAAACTTCTGAGACCCCAGAACGGCCCCCAAAAAACCTGGTGAGGCCCCAAAAATACCAGTGAGACCCCCAAACTGCTCCCAAAACCCCCCTGAGACCCCCAAAGGGCTCCAAAAATCTCAATGAGACGCTTGAAGGAACCCACAAAATTCAGTGAGGCCCGAAAAAACCCAGTGAGACCCCAGAACTGTCCCCCAAAACCCGCCCTGAGATCCTCAAAAACCTCCTGAGACCTCCAAAATTCCCCTGAGACCCCCAAGGGGACCCCAAAAACTCAATGAGACCCCCGAGCAGGCCCCAAAAGTGAGAACCCAAAAACTTCCGAGACCCCAGAACGGCCCCAAAAACTCAGTGAGACCCCAGAAAACCCGGTGAGACCCCCAAAAAACCGCTGCAATACCCAAAAACACACCGAGACCCCTGAGCAGCCCCCAAAAACTCACTGAGACCCCCTGAGACCCCCCAAAACCCCCCTGAGCCCCCCACCGCTCACCATGTGCAGGTACTTCTCAGGGTCCGTGACGCAGATGTCCATCAGTTTGATGTTCAGGTATTGGGGAGGGGGCAAGGGAGAGGTCAGAGGGGTCTGAAAACCCACCAGGACCCCCCCAGACCACCCTGGGACACCCCCACTCACCTGATCCACTGAGTGCAGTGTCCCACAGATGCTGGGGAGAGATACGGGGGGATTTGGGGAGGAGTCTCAGGGGGTTCCGGGGGGTCCCAGGGACTTTTGGGGGGGTGGTCACGGGTGGGGCTTGGGGGGGTTCTGGGGTCCCTCTGAATTTGGGGAGGGGTCCCTGTGAATTTGGGGAGAGGGAACACAGGGGGTCAGAGACTCCCAGAGACCCCCCCAGACCCAAAAAAACTTCCACAGGGACCCTCAAAAACCCCCCTGAAATCCCCAGACCCCATAGAGCTCCCCAGAGACCCCAGACTCCTCTGGAGCTCCTGCAGGGCCCTGGGCCAGACCTGGTGGGGCACGGGGGGGGTCAGAGACCCGTCCTGAAACCCCCCAAACCCCCATTACCCCCCCAAATCCCCTCTGTCCCCCCCAAAACCCCTCTCTACCCCTCCATAACCCCCAGAAACCCTTCTTTCCCCTCCAAAACCCCCCTCTGTACCCCCCATAACCTCCCCAAATCCCCCATAACCCCCCTGTACCCCCCCTAACAACCCCCCTAAACCCCTCAGGGACCCCCAAATCCCCCCCAAACCCCCTCTCCGGGCGGGGGTCCCAGGTCAGGAGGTGTGGGGTGGTCTGGGGAGAAGCGGGCGGCAATCAGGACACGGGCAGGGATGTCAGCGGAGTGGGGGGAGGCAGCAGCAGCACCGGGGGGTGGTCATGGCTGAGGGGGGAGATGGGGGTCATTGGGAGGGTCCTGGGGTGGGATTTGGGGGTCCTGAGTGGTCACAGCTTCAGCCAGAGCCTGAGGTTGTGGCTGTTACGATGGGCACCTGGGTTAGGAAGAGACAAAGTTACACGGCATGTCTGTGAGCGAGGTGGGTGTGGCCATGTGCTGTGAGATGTGCAAATCCATCTGCTGCACTTGTGAAAAGTCTCAAAGGCTCACAAATGGACATTTTACACCGTATTGCCTTCAAACCACCCCCACCCACTCTAAGGTAACACCTAACTGGATAGCCTGCTCACCCTCCCTCTCCTGGTCACAGTCCTCCCTTTACTCGCCTGAAGCTTCAACCTCAGACATATTTAACACAGGTCAGATGCCTTTTGTCATACAACAAAGGTGCTGAAAAAAATCTCAGGTGTCATACTTTACTCAACCTGAAATTTCAGGAACCAGTATTCCACCAAAAAAAAAAAAAAAAAAAAAAAAGAAAAGAAAAAACACAAAAAAACCCCAAGAACAACTAAAAATTACAAAAGCATCTTATCACCTATGAACACACAACCCAAAACTATGAACTTAAATGTTCATTGTATTTAACGCCATTTTCTTCACACAATCGTCAAAGCCTCTGCTTTAGATGCCCAAAAGCATCTACTGAAAAACAAACTGAGATAAGGTGAAACACCCTCTTCATTGAAATGAGAGGAGAACCCTTATCCCAGCTGATTCCCAGAGAGGGAAGGGAGGCCATTGGCAAAGGCTGTGGTTAATATACCCCTCATTGGGACCCCCTCTCGTTTGCACGAGGTATAAAAGGCCTCAGAATAGCTGCAGCTGTTTGGCTCCTCAGACTTGAATTCGAGGTGAGGAAATTCAACAAGAGAAAGGTGAGTCATTTTTCAATGCAAACAATTTTACAGGAAATGCACATGCTTTCCTTTTTGCAACAAGTGCGTTCAGAAAAAGGGGTAAAAATTGCATCAGAAATAAAACTTTGTGTTTCGGCAGCGTAGCTAGCTAATGTAGAGCATTTGTTAGGTGGCAAAATTAGTCCTTAGTCAATGCAAAAACTTACTACACGTGTAACTAACTAGGATGGACAAGAACAGGAACGACAAGAATGGTTAAGTGTCACAGAGACCTCTATTCAGGGCTATCTATGTTTAAAAAAAAAAACCACGAAAAAGAGTAAATTCTCTGTGAAGTAATTCTCACCCACCCACACATGTCCATCCTGGGCAGCACCTGAAACAATGTGGGAAAATGAGAGTGTTTTCTGTCAGAAAATTAGTAACTATAATAATAATAATAATCAGAACTTCTGGAGAAATTTAATAGCATCACTTTCATATGATAAGCACAGGCCCTGCCATCCTTCCGGCCCACGTGAAAACAGGAGGGAGAACTACAGGAAAACCAGAGTCCCCGATTTGAATGTATTTCCTAAAGACTCTACTGCACTGGATGCTCTTTGTGTTCTTTTAAAAAATGGATTGCTGCTAAAACGTCCCAGGCCCAATTTTATCAGCCACAGCCAGGACCGGGTGAGCTACAGCTGCAGAGCCAGGGAGATGCAGGAACTCAGCACCCCAAAGGTAAGAGCAGGGGAAGCGGGGTTTTTCTGCTTAACCTATATTTCAGTTCTGCTTCCCTTCACGGCTCCTATTCTGCCAAGGTCAGTTCTATTTTCAGAAGCCTGTGTCCCCTGTAGCCAAGGCTGGAAATCCTCACTTAGGATTTCCACATCACATCTGGATTTGCCAGGAAGCGTGCACACGCCGATGCGCATTTCTGTGATAGGTCACGCAGAAATCAAGCCAGAAAAAACCCAAACCAAACAACAGCCCACAAAACAGAGAGCTTAGTGCGGCTTCATCTTCATGTTCTGCCCAGGGATGGAGAGAAAGGGGGAAAACTGTTCTTCCAGTTCTGCACCGAGCAGTTTGAAAGAGCCAGCACTGCCCTCAGCTGCAGCTGTGCAGTCTCTCCCTCCTTCCCCGTGTCCTGCTTTGGAGGACAGGTTAAGGGGGTCTCAGGCAAAGATACGCGTTAAGCAATAACAGTTCTTCACTAAGATATCTACAGGACATCCAAACCACCACCAGCTATGACAATTAGCGACAGAACAGAGCAGCAGAACGAGTTCCAGCCCCCCTCGGCCCCAGGCGCCGTCTCCGCGCTCTCGGTCCCGGCGGGTCCCCCCCGCAGCTGCGGAGGGCAGGACAAGGGCCCAGGTGGGAGAGGGATGGAGGAGGGACCCCCTGCTTACCTGTGGCTCAGAGGGGTGTCCGGAGGTGGCAGGCTGCTCGGGGCACAGCGGCAGGGCGGCGGCGAACGTGGCTCCCCGCTCGGGGATGGCCGGGGGTCAGAGCCCCGCGCACCTTCCTGCCCGAGCACCGAGCGAGAGAGAGACAGAGAGCGTGTCCCGGGCACACAGAGCTTCCCCGTCCTGCCCCCAGCCCGCCCCTGCTCTCAGGTGTCCTCCCCGCCTCTCCTTGTGTCATTAAGCACCGTCCTAGGGTGTAGCCAACGACTTTCTTAACATTACAATGGGGACAAGGGCACAGAGAATGGCAGAGGACACCCAGCCCAGGAGCCTGACTGCTGAGCGGCTGGAGGCGCTCCAAAAGAATCACACCCAGCACCCAACCCCTGCCATGCCAAAGCTCGCAGGTAAAGGAGCAGAGGAGTGGCACAGAGGGGTCCAAAAGTGCCTAAGAGAGGTTCAAGTTCACTGTGTTTGGCAGGGTTATTTGAAACTGTGATATATGTTGTTATAATTCGTGTTCATATATAAGAATGTTGTATAAAATAAAGAAATAAAGTAAGAGAATCTTTCAGCCACTGCCAGCAGCCGGAGCCATAGACAAAGGTCTTAATTAGCATATCAACAAACCTAGCTCAACGATCGATCCTGAAACCACTCCAAACCGATCAGGAACCATCATCGCTAAAGAACTGTCAAGTACCAGAGATCAGGCAGCCGGGAGTTCCCCCACACCAATGCCAGCTCCCGTAAAATCTTTCCACTGGGAAAAATTACATTCCAAAGCTTCGGTTCCCCGTAAGCGAGAATCAGCCCTCCCAAGGAAAATTACACATCATCAGGATTGATCGACGCGCAGGAAGGACCTTTGTCCAGGTTTAATCTGAATATGAGAAACCCCAGCAGAAAAGCGCTGTGATTACCTTACCATCGTGGGTGGAAAATTTCCAATCATTATCAATTCTGACCTGAATGGGCCTTTAGAGCAACAATCAATGCCACATTTACTAAACGAGCAGGAACATCCCCCTGATGCTACATTAAGCATTTATAAAATATAACAATCACTTAAATGATTAAGTTATGATTCCATAGCTTTTTCTGCATTGTCTCGGTGTAATAGACATAATTGCAGGATATTGTATGTGATAATTTACCATTATTAAAAAAAAAAAGATATTTTTATTACCAAGCTGGCCAACTGAAAAATTAAAAAAATCTTCTCCAATTCTTCTCCAAACCCTGGGATCTTATTAAGAAATGTTATGCTTAATATTTTTAATTCTTTTGATATGCTAGCGTACTTTGATTTCTGTTGTTTTTTTACTAAATTGCTGGGGATGTATTTGAGTCACACTTTTAAGCTTGTTTCTGCACTCTTAAAGCATAGATCTTATTTTTTAGTGGCTTCTGGGATTCTCCAAAAATTCACATTACCCAAGGAGATGGAGTTTCTTTTAGGAAGCCCTAAATTCAGTAATAATCATAATAAAATGCTAAGTAGTGGGGACTTGGGAGTATTTCACATGCTGTTGCAGCTCTTTTTACCCTAACCCTGCTAACAGCTCTGTCTATGAGCACTGCAACTCCAGTGAGAGCTTCAAATATAAATTCAGGCCCCAGATTGGGCATTAACTCTAATTTAGACTCTGACTATAATTTACAGACATCACTCTCCACCAGCTTTTTCTGCAGGGCTGTAGTGAAAACACTGAGAATTTTGGGTGAAGATTTTTTTGAGATAAGTGACTTTTGTTAAGTTCCACATCACCATCAGAACGTTTACTAAATGCTTTAAGGTATAATTAATTTTGAGGGGTTTGAATTCAACTTGCTAGAAAACACATTTCATCTATAACTATGGATATTTATTATCACAAAAAGCTTTGAAGAGTCGTTAATCTCACACTTGAATCACTCCCAGCACAAGTTGTGCTCCCAAACTCAGACTGAGAACACTGGAAGTTGTTTCCTAGAGGGGCTTAATCCCCAAATTCATCTCCTGTGGGGGATTGGGAATAATTGCAAAGTTGTTCTTGGTGTAGTTTGGAATCAGAGGATGTTAAATCACCTCTCCAGCAGAAAATGAAACAAAGGGACAGGAATGTAAAGCATATTAAAATGTAGCCTGTTCCCCGATTACAGGTGCAGTCCTCAACACAAGGAGTTTGCAAAAACCAACACCAGCCTCCTCTTGATCAGTCATTCACTGAACAGATCATTGCTCTACCAAAAATACAACCCCAAAACATGCCATTTGGCCAGTTTCTTATTTAACTTTTCTTCCCATTTGCCTGCTGCTGCATCCCCTTCCTGACTGTCCTCAGGGGAAAGCCAAAATCTTCCCTGTGTGAAATTCCAAAGCTCCTTTCCATCCCTCAGCTCCCTTCTCTCTCCACACTGGTTGAGAAAAGAAGTTGTCAATGCCTAAGCAGCCAATGCACTCCCTCATCCCCACCTACATGCTCGAATGAAGTGGAAAATCCAAATTTTCCCGATATTGCAGGGAGAAGAGGCACTGGATGGTGCTGTAACATCCCCTTCTGCAGGTTTTCTCTGGCAGAATTATTCAGCTGGGTTCGGTGAGCTTCTGTTTTTAGAGGATTCACTGCAAACAGTGGAAAAGTTTGATCTACAACGCTATCCTTTTAAATGAGGAGTTTTGTGTCTCTGCTGCTTTGACCAGGCTGTTTAAAAAGGAGTATGGGTAGTCTAATTAAACTGGTAAAAGTTCTGTGTACTTCTGCCATTGATTTCTGCCCTACCAGTACATTGGCTTATTATCCACCCAAACCTGCTATTCCAGGCACAACCAAACAATTTCTCCAAGTATTCTGAAAGAAAAAGTGACTCCCCACCTTTAGACAATTTACTAAACAATGACAGTAGAAAGCAGCTATAGGACAAAAAGAAAATCTATACTCTAGATGTGAAAAAAAAAAAAAAAAAAAAAAAAGTTACAAAAAATCCATGGAGCCACTTCCTCACCAACAGCCCCAGCACTGAAGACACTTGTCATGTCCACATGGCCATGGCAATTCCTGGCTTTCCCAGGGACCAGTTGGACTTACTGCTCCCTTTGCCAGCACTTTGTTGCACAAATCTGGGAGATGAGTTACCTGCCAGACCCCAGCAAACAGGAAGAAATTCCTTCTCCAGCTGCACGAGCAGCCCAGCTGAGCTGCCAGCTCTGCACACCCCCCGTTACCAGCTGTGCCATCCCAAAACACATCAGCAGAGCTGGCCATGTCCACACCAAATGTACCCTAAGAGGACACAAACCACGGAGCAAGGTGACTCCAAAAGCATCTCTTCCAGATTTAAATTCTGGGTCCATGGGCATAGCAGCTATTTGCATGCCCTGCGCCACTGAGTGTATTAATTTGATGAAACAAGGTATCAAGCATGGTAGGAAGATGACTCCAGCTACTGAGCACAGGATAAAGAATACAATTTTTTTCCACTATGCTCCCGAGAATAACTGTTCTCACCAAGATGCCTGGAGAATGGAATTTCACTTTTGAATTGGGACATGTGCCACCCTTTTTATTTCTGTAGCAAGATCCCTTATAGTTTTTCTATAATCAATTTCAACACAACTTTCTGTTCTAAGGCTATTTGTTCTATTTCGCTTTCAGGATCCATGCCTTCCTTGTTTTCTGGAGAAACAAAAAGTGTTATTGAATTGGGCACAAACCCGTTTGTCATTTTCTTCAAGTAGGTCGATGATGATTGGTTTACCGTCCGAGATTAATCCATTCTCAAACTTAAGATTTTTGCCCAATACATTTTTCCTTCTATGACACACATATTTAATCGGGTATTGTCATAACATAACTCATTCACCTGAAAATAAGCTACATATACCGACTTTTGTTTTCCCCCTACCCACACCGAGCGATTGGCATTTCTCTTCTGGATATTGAGAGCAAATGTCTCTGACTGCCCTTTGCCATGTCTTGCCTTGAGATCATAGCATATAATTTTCTTTCCCCATTTACACCTCACATACTGAGTGCCGTTAAATGTTCAGCACTCCTCCTTTCCATTATGGGTGCAGTTGGCCAGGACAGAGCGAGTCGGGGTGCTAATTAGTGGGCATCCCCCACACTCATTGTTACGGCTTTGTGCCGCAGAGCTCGTAGAATTCCTTGGGTATGGGTTAATCGGTTAATGCATACCTCTCTGCCTCTGCCTACGCCCACTAGTTTGCTGCTAGCGGCGAGGCAAACCATCTTCTTGGCAGCAGAGGTATTCTTTAGGGGACCAACGCAAAGTCCGAGCTGCATATCGTCTCTTAAAGACATCCCACCTCGATAATTTTATCGTGTCCGTCCAACAAGGTACTTTATTTGTTCTCTGGCACTCTACTCTTAAAATTTCAGCCCTGCAATTTAGTTTCCCACTAACCCCGTGTTGATATAAGAGAACCCACTCTACAGAATCTAATTCAGCAATATTCAACTCAGCGCCAAGTACTAGAATTCGCTCGCTCAAAGACAGCTCTTTTCGAAACACTTAGTACAGAGCCCTTTAGGTCACATCTCCCGTACACAATGTGTAACCTAAACTTCACAACAGATTTGGTACTTGAAACGAACAAAAGGAAAACATCTGCATCCAGAAGCTATTCACCTTATCTGATCTAGGTTGATCACCGGCTTGTTTGGGGCAATTGTATCTTGAGGTCTCCAGGGGAGGAAGCCACTTTGCACTTGGGTGTTTCTGGTTTTCACTCTGGAGGCGTGTGTCCAGCCTTTTGTCTGCTGTCCGGACTGCTGTGTCTGTGGTTAAAAGGACAAGAAAAGGATTTCCCAGTGAGGAGAGAGAGAAACCTCTTTCCAGGTTTTAATGAAGACCCGATCTCCCGGTTGTATTTTGTGTATGGCGAACCCCAAAGGAGCATTTTGTGTGACAATTTCTTGTTTTCGCAATTTTTGTAAATTTTTATTTATTGTTATCAAGTAGGGTTGTATTTGTCCATCTTCTATTTTTGGATGTCCCACTGGCATCCCATGGTCATAAGGCATCTCGTGTAACATTTTAAAAGGAGATAGCCCTGTCTCAGAGTAAGGCATCGTCCCAATATTTGATAATGCTAAGGGGAGATATTTTGGCCAGGACATTTTTGTTTATATCATTAATTTTGATAGTTGAGCTAGTCTACTAGTACCAGCAAGAATTTATACCTCCCAACCTTTGGTAACTCAGTGAAATCCACTTGGATTCTTTCAAATAGACGATAGGCTATAGGGCAACTACCCCAAATTACCTGTCGTGTCCTGGCTTTGTGAACCTTTTAGCATATCAGGCACCCCTGTACTTCCTGTTTAGCTAATTCATAAATCCCCTTACACCCGAAGAATTTCAGAAATTGTTCTGCCAGAGCCTGTGATCCCCAATGTGTTTGCAAATGTAGTCTCTAGAATTTTTCTGGTGCAATCCTTAGATATTAATTCCCTCTCATCTAGTAATTTCTACTTACCTTCTTCTAATGTACTTCCTATCTTTTTTTTTTTTTTTTTTCCCTTCAATCTCTTTTTGGGAGGGACAAGGGGGATATCCCTGAGTCCCGCCTTCTGCGAGTTCTGGGGTACTTACCGTTAGTAGTGCTGCATTTTTTGTTTCTTTATCTGCTGAATTGTTTCCTCTAATCCGAAATTGTATTCCTGTTTGGTGTCTCTTCACAGGCACGACCGAGATTGCTAAAGGTTCTGGGGGGTCCTGAGGGGGTTTAGAGGGTCCTGAGGGGGTCTGGAGATGTCCTGAGGGGGTTCAGGGAGGGTCTGGGGGGTCCTGAGGGGGTCTGGGGGGCTCAGAGGGACCTGGGGGTGTCCTGAGGGGGTCCTGGGGGGACTCTGACGGGGTTCAGGGAGCTCTGGGGGGGTCCTGAGGGGCTTCAGAAGGATTTTGGGGGGCCCTGAGGGGTCCTGAGGAGGTTCAGAGGGGTCTGGGGGGGGGCCTCTCCTCATTTACACAAGTGAGGGTTTCTCTCTGGCTGAGCTAAATTTTGGCTCCAAGCATGGCATTTACACTACTGGGAATAATATCCAAGAAGTCACGACTGACAGGAAACTTCTAATTGACTGTGATGTGATTCATTGGGAGGCTCACACTCTCTGAGTTAAAACAGCATCACTACAAAAAAAAGAAATCACTGAAACCCCCAGGCTGTCTGGTAATCCATTGCCCCAGGAGCCTTGATGTGCTGCTGCGATAACCATGGAAATACATTGTGTCATCTCATTTTGTCACAGAAGGGAATAAATTCCTGAGCTCCACCGCAGCCTGCAGGGATGGTGGGGGGGGAATCCCACTTTTCCATCTCCCTCTCCAGCAGGGCAGGGTGGAGATGTGACTCAACACCACACTGGGCACCCCTGGGAGCATCCTGGGACTGGGGTCAGGGACCACAGAGCCCCTGCTCAAACTCTTCTTCCCAGGGGATGAACCTGAGGCAAAACAGGTGCTTGACCCACAGCAACATCAGGGCGACAAAGCTTGCTCTGCTATTTCCCAGTGTATTGTTTTTGGGTTTTCAATACCCCTTTGAAAGCGGTGCAGCCAGCTCAGCTCTGCCTCTTGGATGCTGGCAGGCTGCCAGGCTCTAATTAAGCCTGCTGTTATGTCTAATGCTGGTGGCAGTGTTTCAGGGCACCAGCACCGAGGCTGTGGGAGTGGGAGCAGGAGATGAGGCAGCTGCAGAGCTGTGTGGTGACTTGGATGTTCTGGCTAACACACCAAAGAGTGTTGATTTTATCCTCCTCACTGGTCAGATCAGCTCATGAGCACAGATCCAGCCAGGCTGTATAAAAACTCCTTTTCCTGCAGGGAAGAGGACAGCTGAGAGCGGAGAGCACTGGTTTGAAACCCCGCTCCTCACTTTGTGGCACAAAAGTGCTGCCAGAGAGCTCTGAAATTCCTTGGTGCCCAGGTGAGTGCCCACAGCACAGAGCCAGATCTGCAGGCTCGCACTGCACTCACCCACAGCCTGTGCCAGGGGCAGCCTGCACCTGGGAATGGGCCTGAGCTGGGCTCCAGCCAGGGGACAGGAGCAGGGACTGAGGAGGGGACAGCTTCAGCATCTCTCCCTGTGCTCAGGTCACACTGCAGGTCAAGTCTGGATAATTTTCCCTCCGCTTCTGAATTTGAGCAGCTCAAATTCACATCATCCCCCATCATGTGCATCCACAGAGTTGTGGCCAGGTACATCTCACTGCTACAGAGCCTCTCTTGCTGCAAGTCATGACTTGATTTCAGTGCATTCTTCAGCCTCACTCCTCCCCACACAACTCCCAAGAGCACAGCTCTGTTCCTCTCCTCTCCACGCAGCTGCTACCGCCTGTGCAACCCCAGGACTGAATTGCAGCGCCACTGTGCAATGCCCATGCACAGGACAGGATAGCGAGGCACAGCCAGGAAATCCAATCCCAAATCCAGGTTCCTGCAGCTCCCTGTACCCCCAGCCAGCTGTGGATGCTTTGGAAAATCAGCCTCACAGTGCAGAACATGTTGGGATGCTAGCTGGGATGTGGGACTTTGCCACCACCAAGTGATCAGCAGAAAAAACAGAGAACAGCACTTGCTTAATCCCAGACTGGTGCCCTGTGATTTGTATTCTGCCTCTTGATCCAGCAGCTGTGCCCTGCTGCCCCTCCTGATCTCCATCAGAGCAGTTCATCTCTCCCTCAGCCCCACAAGGCTGAGCTGATCTGCTCTGCTTGCAGATAATGCCATGGACAGAGCCATGTTGCAATTAAATACTCTCCTGGTTCTATGCTACTGAGAAGCAGAATCAGAACGCACAATGGCAGATAATTACAGGTGAGCAATTACAGACACAATCTTCCCTCTTTCTTGTCCTTGTTTGTTTTTTTTCCCATCGTTCCACACTTGCTGAGAGCCTGACACAGTGCCCAGAGCTCTGAAGATGATGAGCAGAGTAATAAAAAAGCCCTTTGAAGCACATCCCTGAAGCTCCCTGAGCCCTGATCATCCTTCATGCCATGTTTCTGCAGCCCTGCTGGCCAGGGTAGTGAGCAGGAGGTCCACTTCAGGTGGTCTGAGCTGCTAAAAGCTGTGTCATTAAAAAACCCCAACTTAATAATGACAATTGAATTGAAGGAATATTGTGGAATATTTCCTGCTTGTTTTCAAGAGGGCTTGTAACTTGCTAAAACTTTTTGAAATTCAGCTGCTGTAAATAGCAACTCATGTGCTTTCCCAATCGCTTACCTTTCTTGCTCAATACTGAGTATCTATTTAGGAACTGGTTTTCAAAACATTGTGCACTTTGCACAATTAATTTGGGGAAGTCTGTGGTGTGTCCCAATGCTCAAAAAAAGTGCTCTGAAAAGCTGAGGAGATCACATGTGCAAAGTCAACCTATAGAAACAAATAAGCACATTTTCATACATGCAATCTCTTGCAGGATTGCTTAGAAATCATGAAGTGTTTTAAAAACAATGCCATAACATTCTTAAATGCCAAATGTCACATGAAATGAAATATTATTCAGAATCACTTCTCTCTCCTTCCCAACCTGCCTGCAAACAAATGGGATCTGCACAGCTTGGCTGTGGGTGCTGGGAACAGCATCAGGTGTGAGTGGAGTATTATTAACAACTGGAATTATTAACTCTGTTTCAGAAAGCTGTTCTGTGCCTCTACACACGGTTGTTTGGAAGATCTTTTGGAAGATTCATCTTGCACCTCATCCCTCCCTTTTTTAATGAACCACATCATGCTGTCAGACAATGCTGATGGACAGCATAAAGCAAGGAGAAAGGGAAATAGCACCTGAAATGACAGGCAGGGCCAAAACTTTTAGCCACCAGGAAGATTCTGATGGTACCTGGTGGCTCCAGTTTGGTCCCCTCCTCTATTGCCAACCTTCATCAGATAATGCTCCCTGCAAAATTTTAATACTGCAAAATTTAAATGCCTGCAAAATTTTAAGCCAGGGATTTTTGTGTGGTTGACATTAGTTTTCAAGCTTCACAGTGTCTTGTAGGTCCTGTGAAAGAAAGAGAAGAGAGATGTGGGAGTGATTTCGTGCTTCCCCTGCCCTGCTGGGGTGATGTTTCTCAGTTTCCACAGGGAGACTCCACACATACCTTCTCTTATAGAGACTCTGGCAAAAGTATCAGAGTGTGTAGAGTATCTTATTTTCTCTGCAGAATTTTCAGCCAACAATGTCAGACTGCTTTGTAGCCTTTAACTAGTCAATCTGAACTATTGCTGTCAAATAGAAAGACTACACAGACATTGACCACTTCACCCCAGCCTTGAAGCATAGTCACCAGCAGTATGAAAGAACTACAAAACATCCTCATATTCTGTGTATTGACAGTCGGGTCATGGTCAGGTTTTGATGTACACAGCAGGGAATTTATATGTATCATAAAAATTTATCTATGGTGAAGTCAGAAGGATCAAATTTTTATGTCCTAAAGCAAAATGCTACTGCAGTAATCTACTCCGAGATAAGAGTGTCATGTCTAACAGTTCAGGCCTAGTAGAGACATCAATATACTCTGAGATAAGCAATAGCTACCCAAAGGGCTGGTACTAGTCACTGTACTACACGTTTACTTTGTATCTCTGAGCCACTAAGATTGTGTTCACTTACTTTATTACATTTTACATAGTGATTTCATATTTAAAAAAAAAAAATTCAAGAGCTGAAAGGATAATTTTCCATTCTCTCATTTTTAGAACTAGCCTAACTAGTATTTTGGTCCAAGAATGGTAGAGCCTTTTAATTTCCTATCCTGTCATTAGAAAAATTTGAAAAAAAAATTTGCCATTTCTAGCAGCCAGGAATTAATGACAGTAATCAACCAGCTTATTATTATCAATGGAAATAACAATTTTGACTATAAGTCAAAGTATGCATGACAGTCATGAGGATGCTTCCATGCAGTAAAAGTTCTGGAAAGCATTTAGGTGGCTTAGGGAATTTTCCATATGGCTCTGGGAAGCAGATATTAAGGAAACTCTGCAACCTTTTGAAAGAATATTGCATGTTCTCCTTTCTCCTCAGAGTTCCAGGTTTCGTGATTACAGCCTCAACTCACCCCAAATAATAAGGGAATCACATGCCACTCTACACTGACATCAAGAACCCATTTCACAGTTTTTGGCTGGTGGTTGGATGGAGGTAGAAGGGTAAAGGAAGGTTCATACAGCATTGCAGAAATGTAGTCTGAAGTTCCTCCCACTGCAGCAAAGCCCAAGACCATTTATGTGCTTTGCTGAATTCTGTGAGTTTAGAATCTTTAGGAAAGTACATGGAAACCCACAGGACCCAGAACATCCACTCACCAAAATTAACCACTGCAAAGCTCACAAAGAATTGGGGCTCCCAGGCTCTGTCTAGGCTCTGCCTGCTAGAGTCTATCCAAGGGTGTTTTGAAGTTGAAAATCTCCAGCATCTGAAGTCCAGGTTTCCTCCACCTCAGTTTAAACTGACTATAAATGCAGTCTGCTCTTGACTAGGTCAGAGCCTTCTGGAAAATCCCAAGATCCTTACAAGGCAGGATCCACATAATGCTTTCTGGTCCTAGAAGATCAGGAGGCTGGTGGAAAACTGCACAAAGTATCAGGACATCATAATGCCCCAGGGAAGCCTTCAGGTAGTAGTGTGAGCAAACTGTTGAGTCCCGAATCTGCAAGAAGCACAAAACCCAGACAGACTTGAGATAATCTCCTCCTACCTCCATTTTCCGATCAGGTAGATTTCTTCTTCCCGTTTCTCCCACTGGCTTCTAACTGTTTCAGCAATTAGAGACCTTCTACTTGTCAATGTCCTTGTATTCTTTTTGTGTGTATGCTCTTTACTTAATTAGGTCTGCTGCAGGGAGATTAGACGAAGTAAGCCACTGTGGTCCCTTCCAACCTCACCCATTCCATGATTCTTCCCCACATATGATATACCTCTAATATTCTCTTGGAGAGCATCTGACCTTGACTTAGGCAGCTAATCCCAATCTTCTCACTCTGCTGTAGGCAGAGTAGAAATTCCCTTTTTCCTCTGGTTTGCTTAATCCCTGATATTGATTCTGGCTTTGGCTGCTGCCCTCCACAGTGGAGGCATCCCTCCAGGAAAAGAGATTCAGTGTCAGCAAAGGCCAACATTTTCCTATCCACCAGCCCCATTAGGTTGAGATCCTCCCTTCCCTGGGAAGAACTGTTTCTTCTTGGATTCTTCCTACTTGCCTAAATAGAACACACATCACCAACTGTTGCTTATTCAGAGAAAATTGCTATCATTCCTTTAATATGAAACAGATCAATATAGCAAAGACTTGGAGCAATTGAATTAGAAATTAATAGGAAAAAAAACAGAAGATGGAGAGAAGAAAAAATCCCACCCAAATCACAAATGAAACAACCCCTGCCCTCAATCTTATGCTTAAGCCAAGAAATATATTAAAATTTGGTTTTAAGTTGTAAGTATTGGCAAGCAAAGTCAATCCTAGAGCAATCACAGAGGAATAAAATAGCAGCCATAAAAACCAGGCTGGATACTGTGAGATAAACTCCTTCACATCCATTTACACGATTAATAACTACCAGAATAACTGCAATTTATTTAGAAGTTGAAATCAAATCATAAATCAGTCCTCAGCCACATGTTAAACAAAAAATACTAATTTTAAAACATGATTGCTGAGTGCGACATTAGTAATTGTAAATTAGTAATTGCATGTTGCAAGTACAGATGCTTATCCCTTTGGTTTGTTCACAGTTCTGCATGCGTATTTTGCGCTACCATTTGGTCCCCAGAGGTGTCACATTCCATGTTACTTATTCCCAGGGTAGTGTATTACAGCCTGCTCATTTCCATGAACCTACTTGGCATGTTTGCCAATGGACTTGTGCTGTATCATTTGCCCAGGGGTCACATATATGGCTAGCAGTCCTTCTTGGAGTCTAAACAGAGACTTTTCCAGGCTGCAGCAGTGAGGTTTTGTGCTGATAGAACAACTTCTAAATACCATTGGTAATTACAATGACAAAGCAAAACACATGGCTCCTGTTCACAGGGCATTAGTATGTGTGGCTGTAAACTCAATCTTCACTAAAGGTTTTACTTACTATTTCATGCTTACAGTTTGTTCCAGAAGAGAGGGAATGTGTTGCATCCAAGACAGACATGCAGTTGCTTACTGTCTGTGACGGTTTGCTGCTCTGGAATAGATGCGGTGAGGACGAGGCAAGAGGTCATGCCTGTTTCCCTCTCTGGTTGCTCATGGCAGGTATTGCATATGGACTTTTTCTTCATCTCTTGTAACTTAGTTTAGACCTTGGATGTGACTCAAGAAACTGATCCAGAAATTAACTCTGTTATATTCACCCTGAGAGAAAAAGCAACTGCTTCCTCCCCTCTTATCCATTGCAACCTTCATGCAGAGTAAGATTGAGGTTTAGTGGAATTCTTGTATCCCTGCATTTGAGGTAATTGCTCTTCAAAAAAGAGAAGTCCCATAACACATGCAATATTCATGCACCATGGGGGATTTTCTTCAGCTTCACTGAGCTTTGGATTAAGCTTCATATAATTTGAAACTTTCCACAGTCTCAGACCTCATTGCTTTTGGCCTTTCTACAAGCCTGCAAGGGACCCAGAAGCATACACACACCACACATCTCTCCCTCCCCACCTCAGCAGGATTTCACTTAGCTCCATCTCCATCTTAATTCACCAGTTGACCAAATGATATTTTGAGTGAGGCCAATTCCACATTTGCTCATCAATACTGCATTTCACATCTCAGCCCTAGAGATTTCTATATTTATCTTGTCTGGGATTACAGGGAGGACATAAGGAGACTGTAAGCAGCTTGCACCATTCTCCTTGACTTATCAAAGGATTCTGGTATGGAAACAGTGCTGGCTGTTTGTAAATGAATTTGCAAAACAAACATAAATACAGACAGACACACCAAGTTCCCATACAGTATAACAAAACATACATGATATGATATATGGCTGAAAAATATTTTGATTACATTTCTTTGCATCTCATGTAATAAGATTCCTGTCCATGGCAAAGCAGGAAGTATCCTTCTACAGGATTTCCCTGAAGAAAATACGAAGGTACATCTTCTGTGCACATCTACTATGAGTAACACTTCATGCATGCCATACAATTATCTCCATTTCAGGTGAAATCTATGGGACACTGCTGAGGGCTTGAAAGATTTAATTCTACCTCCATTTCCTTGGGATAATTCTGGATTATGCTATCTAGTGACTTTGCCTTTATGATTCAATTTTTAAGCACTTACTTGGACAGCTATCAAGTATCCTTTAGGACTCCCACAGACAGAGAAGCAGACTCACTGTAACCATATGGGGCCAGAACTATGATTAACTTTCAAGTCAATGTGCCTGTAGGAAAGAACTGTATGTTAGACATGTTTCTTCCACTGCAACCAGAAAAACAAAACAACGTTTAAAAGTGGCCTCTGGATTTGGATGCCCAGCATAAGACATTTTTTTCTGGCATGCAAAAATCACTGATACTTTCATAATTTTGGAAGCTGGTGGTCTGCTGTCCCTAAACCAGTTGTTTCATACACAACTCCTACTGAAATTACTCATTTGACACATGGTAATAGGGTCTAAAATCACAATCTCCTTTTGTAATGCTATGACCGGCCTTTCCTGCTGTTTTTTGCATCATTAACCTTTAGGTTTTGGTTTCATTGACTTTATCTGTCATTTCAATTTACAAGGGAATGACACCAAGATAGGCACCTCAGTTGGAGAGTTTGGAATGGGTAATTGTTCCTCATTTGCCTACGAAATTCTCTATAGCTGTTTCTGTCACTCTGTAAGGCTTTCCGGAGACCTCTAGAATGATGATCTTTATCTGAAAGCTTTCCTGATCCCAAAAGCCAACAGCTCCTTGACTCCAAAGAACCAGGATTTCTTCATTGCTTGACAGAGCATCTCCTACAGTGGCAGTCTGCATGCTTTTACCCCTGAACACCCCCACTGCTCACACCTCACTGTCATTCCTCTGGGCCTACCAATACTCTACCACCAGCACCTACATCCGCTGTAACTTTCAACAAAGCACCAAGGGCACCTCCTTCCCTACCTTCCCCCTGCCTGATTATCACATTTCATTGCCTTTCAACTTCCTGGTGCATTCTGTGAAACATAAGCTTTACATATGGATGGTGAGCAGTCTATGAATGAAAACAGACTGGTTGAAATGCAAATAATGGTTATGTAGTCACAAGCAGACCAACCCAAAGAAGACCCTTCCTAAGTGACTTCATGTGCAACTCATTGGCCTTACGTTGGGAATAGTGTCAGTGCTTTAGAAACGTGACAGAGCTTGTTTATAACATATCTATTTTTAGTCCCTGAACTAATTTCATTCTCCCTCAAACACAATTTCAGTCAGATTACTCACATGCCAACTTGGACTGGATGCAGTAGTGGGACAGAAAGGGCTGTATGGAAACAGTGTAAGGCCCACACGTTAGTTGTGAGGCTAGCAGGTGAAGACCAGGCCAGGGAGGTATGGGTATTCAGATGTCCCTGGTTCCCAGCAGCTAAGGCTGCTTGCACCTTTGCAGAAATAGTGGACTGAGGACCGGATGCTGTTATCTCAGCTTGTGTCAAAGAGGGGCAAGGGCATCTTCTAGCTTTGTCTCAAGAGTGTATGCAAGGCAGGATTTGGAAGGAATTTTGGCTCAGCACTTCCAGAATACACATGCTAGCAGGTGTCTACAGTGCAGAAAATAAGATGGCACCTTGCAGCGGGCTACTTTTGTAGGCCCAAAGTGCCAAGGAGAAGTAAATGCACTGTGACCAAGGCAGGGCTGCTTTAGCCATGCTGGTGTACAGTCATTTCACGATTACAAGCTGCACTGACTGTAAGCTGCATCTCTGGGTGTTGGCAAACATTTCGTTCTTTGTCCATAAATAAGCCGGACCTGAGTATAAGCCGCTCTGTCATTCGCAGCGAGGACCCGCGTGCAACAAAGTTGCCAAATACTAACAGAACCGTGGCAGGGCGGGGTTTACCGGCTCGGCTCGAGCTGCGCAGGCTCGGCCCGCTCGGGGCTGCCGACAGGGCCGGGTGGCCCAGCCCGGCGCTGCCGCTCGGCGGGGCCGCTCGGGGCCGGCCGCCGCCTCTGGGCTCGCTCTCCCTGGCCCAGCGCTGCCCCGTGGTGGCAGACAGGGACGGAGCACCCCGCCTTCTCCCCGAGCCACGGCCATGGCGGCACGCGACCACCACGCGACCACCACGCGACATCCCCCGACGCCAGCCCCACCCTCCCCACGCGGGCCCCCCCAACGCGAGCCCGCCCCCACGCAACGCCCCCCCCCAAGCCCCCCCCACACGACCGCCACGAGACCACCCCCCCCCCCCGCCCCCCACGGGTGCCCGCCCCCCCCCCATCGTGAGCTCCTCCCCCCACGCAACCCCCTCACAGGCAACCCCCCCTCCACGCGAGCCCCCCCGCCACGCGAGCGCCCCGCGAGCCTCCCACCACCCGAGCCCCTCCCACGCGAACCCCCCTCCCGACGCGAGCTGCCCGCCCAACGCGAGCCCCTCCCACGCGAGATTTTTCCACGCGAGATTTTTTCACGCGAGTTTTTTCACGCAATGCATTATGGGTAGGCGGGGCCGCAATGCATTATGGGTAGGCGGGGCCGCAATGCATTATGGGTAGGCGGGGCCGCAATGCATTATGGGTAGGGGGCCGCCGCAATGCATTATGGGTAGGGGCCCGCCGCAATGCATTATGGGTAGGCGGGGCCGCAATGCATTATGGGTAGGCGGGGCCGCAATGCATTATGGGTAGGCGGGGCCGCAATGCATTATGGGTAGGCGGGGCCGCAATGCATTATGGGTAGGGGGCCGCCGCAATGCATTATGGGTAGGCGGGGCCGCAATGCATTATGGGTAGGGGGGCCGCCGCAATGCATTATGGGTAGGCGGGGCCGCAATGCATTATGGGTAGGCGGGGCCGCAATGCATTATGGGTAGGCGGGGCCGCAATGCATTATGGGTAGGGGGCCGCCGCAATGCATTATGGGTAGGCGGGGCCGCAATGCATTATGGGTAGGGGGCCGCCGCAATGCATTATGGGTAGGCGGGGCCGCAATGCATTATGGGTAGGGGGCCGCCGCAATGCATTATGGGTAGGGGGCCGCCGCAATGCATTATGGGTAGGGGGCCGCCGCAATGCATTATGGGTAGGGGGCCGCCGCAATGCATTATGGGTAGGGGGCCGCCGCAATGCATTATGGGTAGGCGGGGCCGCAATGCATTATGGGTAGGGGGCCGCCGCAATGCATTATGGGTAGGCGGGGGCCGCAATGCATTATGGGTAGGGGGCCGCCGCAATGCATTATGGGTAGGCGGGGGCCGCAATGCATTATGGGTAGGGGGCCGCCGCAATGCATTATGGGTAGGGGGCCGCCGCAATGCATTATGGGTAGGCGGGGGCCGCAATGCATTATGGGTAGGGGGGCCGCCGCAATGCATTATGGGTAGGGGGGCCGCCGCAATGCATTATGGGTAGGGGGCCGCCGCAATGCATTATGGGTAGGGGGCCGCCGCAATGCATTATGGGTAGGCGGGGCCGCAATGCATTATGGGTAGGGGGCCGCCGCAATGCATTATGGGTAGGCGGGGCCGCAATGCATTATGGGTAGGGGGCCGCCGCAATGCATTATGGGTAGGGGGCCGCCGCAATGCATTTTGGGTAGGCGGGGCCGCAATGCATTATGGGTAGGGGGCCGCCGCAATGCATTATGGGTAGGCGGGGCCGCAATGCATTATGGGTAGGGGGCCGCCGCAATGCATTATGGGTAGGCGGGGCCGCAATGCATTATGGGTAGGCGGGGCCGCAATGCATTATGGGTAGGCGGGGCCGCAATGCATTATGGGTAGGGGGCCGCCGCAATGCATTATGGGTAGGCGGGGCCGCAATGCATTATGGGTAGGGGGCCGCCGCAATGCATTATGGGTAGGCGGGGCCGCAATGCATTATGGGTAGGGGGCCGCCGCAATGCATTATGGGTAGGGGGCCGCAATGCATTATGGGTAGGCGGGACCGCAATGCATTATGGGTAGGCGGGGCCGCAATGCATTATGGGTAGGCGGGGCCGCAATGCATTATGGGTAGGCGGGGCCGCAATGCATTATGGGTAGGGGGCCGCCGCAATGCATTATGGGCTTGGGACCGCCGTTTGTGGGGAATAAACTGGGGGTCCCAGTGGGGGCTCTGGGCCGCCCCCATTCAAAATTTGAGCAGTTTTGAGCAGGGGGGACGTTTTAAGGGGCGACCTCAAAACTGCCCCGCTGAAGAGGGGCAGGGTCCCGTTTTTGGGGAGGAGGGTAGCCTGTTTTTGGGAGTAGTCTCTATTTTGGAAGGTTCCATTTTCGGGATGGGGGCCCGTTTTTGGAAGGTCCCATTTTTTGGGAGGAGACCTCATTTTGAGGAGGGGTCGCATTTTTTGGAAAGTCCCGTTTTTTGGACGGAGCCCCCATTTTTGGGGAGGGGGTCCCGGCCATGTCCGAGCCCTTCAGCCATTTCATGCACGCCCTGGTGCGGGCGCTGCCCCCTGTGGGTTCTGGGGGGGATCGTGCCTGTTGTCCCCCCACCCTTTGACCCGCCCTGTCCACACCCCAAGTTCAGGCGGCTCTGTGGATCCGCGGGGTCTCTGGGGATTCTGTGGGAGGGTTGTGCCCGCTGTCCCCCCTCCCCGCCATGACCCCTTTGTTCCCCTCCCCAGCTCCCGGGGCTCTGGAGGATCACTGCAGGTTCTGGAGAAGTTGTGCCCGCTGTCCCACCCGCCCCCCCTGGGATCCCCCTGCCCCCCTCCCCAGCTCGTGGGGCTCTCTGTGGATCTGCGGGGAGGGGGCTCTAACCTGGTGTCCTCCCCCCCTGCCATGACCCCCCCCAACCCCTTGCCCCCTCCCCCAGCTCGGGGGGCTCCGGGAGGTGCTGGAGCAGCTCCAGCTCTGCGTGCTGTCGGTGACGGACGAGGGGGCGGCGCTGGACGGGGGTGATGTTCTGTTCACCGGTGAGTCTGGGGGGCAACCAGCACCCCGGGACCCTCCTGGGACCCCTTCCCGGACCCTCCGGGGGTCCCAACCGCCCCCTGCCCCCCAGAGTCCAGGAATTCTTTGTGGGAATCTCGCCCTGGACCAACCTGCGAGGGGCCGAGGCGTGGCCGACGCGTTCAGGGTGAGACCCCCAGGGGGCTTGGGGGGCTCAGATCCCCTGGGGGGTTTGGGGGGCTCTGGGTGGGATTTAGAGGGAATATCAGAGGGAATTTGGGGGTTCAGACCTGCAGAGGGTTTGGGGGGATCTTGGGGGAAATTCAAGGGGCTTTGTAGGTTTTTGGGGGGAATTTGGGGGCAATTTGCGGGGGCTTTGGGGGGTTAAGGGGGCTCTGGGTGGTTCAGACCCTCGAAAATTTTGGGGTTCGAACACCTGGGGGGTTTGGGAGAAATTTGGAGGGGCTTTGGGGCGATCTTAGGGGAAGTCTTTTTTGAGGGTTTTTTGGGGGGGGTTTCTCGGTGTCTGCAGTGGTTCCAGGGAGGTTTCTGGGGGTCCTGAACCCACCCCACGCCCCCTCCCCAAGACTTCACGGTGTCCATGCTGCAGCCATGGCGCGCCCGCCGGGCCCTCAGGGTGGGGAGGGGGCTTCAGGGGGAAAAATCCCAATTTGGGGTGGGGCTTAAGGGGGGGAGGAAATCTCAATTTGGGGAGGGGGGAGAGGAGGGGGAGACCCCCCAAGGGGGCCCCAAAATACTCAATGAGGCCCCAAAAACTCAATGAGATCCCTAAAGGGATCCCAAAATTCGGTGAGAGCCCGAAAACCTCTGAGACCCCAAAATCCCAGTGGACCCCAAAATGGCCCCCTAAAAACCGGGTGAGAGCCCCAAAAAAACCAAGTGAGACCCCCAAACTGCTCCCAAAAACCCCCCTGAGACCAACAAAGGGCCCCCCAAAATTCAATGAGACCCTTGAAGGGACCCCCAAAATTCGGTGAGGCCCGGAAAAACCCAGTGAGACCCCAGAAGGGCCCCCCAAAAAACCCCCCCGAGACCCTCAAAAAACCTCCTGAGACCCCCAAAATTCCCCTGAGATTGCCACAAGGGGTCCTCCAAAAACTCAATGAGATCCCCGAGCAGGCCCCGAAAAGTCAATGAGAGCCCAAAAACCTCTGAGACCCCAGAAGGGCCCCAAAAACTCAGACACCCCCAAGCAGCCCCCCAAAAACCTGGTGAGACCCCAAAAATCCTGGTGAGAGCATCAAAAAACCTGGTGAGAACCCCAAAAAATCCACTGAGACCCCTGAAAAAATGCTGCAATACCCAAAAACACACTGAGACCCCTGAGCAGCCCCCAAAAACTCAATGAGGCCCCCAAAACCCACTGGGATCCACAAAAGCCCAGTGGGACCCCTGAACAGCCCCCAAAAAACCCAGTGAGACCCCTAAAAAACCAGGTGGGACCCCCAAAAACACACTGAGACCCCCCAAGGGGCCCCCAAAAAACTCAATGAGACCCCTGAAGAGATCCCAAAATTCGGTGAGAGCCCAAAAACTTCTGAGACCCCAGAACGGCCCCCAAAAAACCTGGTGAGGCCCCAAAAATACCAGTGAGACCCCCAAACTGCTCCCAAAACCCCCCTGAGACCCCCAAAGGGCTCCAAAAATCTCAATGAGACGCTTGAAGGAACCCACAAAATTCAGTGAGGCCCGAAAAAACCCAGTGAGACCCCAGAACTGTCCCCCAAAACCCGCCCTGAGATCCTCAAAAACCTCCTGAGACCTCCAAAATTCCCCTGAGACCCCCCAAGGGGACCCCAAAAACTCAATGAGACCCCCGAGCAGGCCCCAAAAGTGAGAACCCAAAAACTTCCGAGACCCCAGAACGGCCCCAAAAACTCAGTGAGACCCCAGAAAACCCGGTGAGACCCCCAAAAAACCGCTGCAATACCCAAAAAACACACCGAGACCCCTGAGCAGCCCCCAAAAACTCACTGAGACCCCCTGAGACCCCCCAAAACCCCCCTGAGCCCCCCACCGCTCACCATGTGCAGGTACTTCTCAGGGTCCGTGACGCTGATGTCCATCAGTTTGATGTTCAGGTATTGGGGAGGGGGCAAGGGAGAGGTCAGAGGGGTCTGAAAACCCACCAGGACCCCCCCAGACCACCCTGGGACACCCCCACTCACCTGATCCACTGAGTGCAGTGTCCCACAGATGCTGGGGAGAGATACGGGGGGATTTGGGGGAGGAGTCTCAGGGGGTGCCGGGGGGTCCCAGGGACTTTTGGGGGGGTGGTCACGGGTGGGGCTTGGGGGGGTTCTGGGGTCCCTCTGAATTTGGGGAGGGGTCCCTGTGAATTTGGGGAGAGGGAACACAGGGGGTCAGAGACTCCCAGAGACCCCCCCAGACCCAAAAAACTTCCACAGGGACCCTCAAAAACCCCCCTGAAATCCCCAGACCCCATAGAGCTCCCCAGAGACCCCAGACTCCTCTGGAGCTCCTGCAGGGCCCTGGGCCAGACCTGGTGGGGCACGGGGGGGGTCAGAGACCCGTCCTGAAACCCCCCAAACCCCCATTACCCCCCCAAATCCCCTCTGTCCCCCCCAAAACCCCTCTCTACCCCTCCATAACCCCCAGAAACCCTTCTTTCCCCTCCAAAACCCCCCTCTGTACCCCCCATAACCTCCCCAAATCCCCCATAACCCCCCTGTACCCCCCTAACAACCCCCCTAAACCCCTCAGGGACCCCCAAATCCCCCCCAAACCCCCTCTCCGGGCGGGGGTCCCAGGTCAGGAGGTGTGGGGTGGTCTGGGGAGAAGCGGGCGGCAATCAGGACACGGGCAGGGATGTCAGCGGAGTGGGGGGAGGCAGCAGCAGCACCGGGGGTGGTCATGGCTGAGGGGGGAGATGGGGGTCATTGGGAGGGTCCTGGGGTGGGATTTGGGGGTCCTGAGTGGTCACAGCTTCAGCCAGAGCCTGAGGTTGTGGCTGTTACGATGGGCACCTGGGTTAGGAAGAGACAAAGTTACACGGCATGTCTGTGAGCGAGGTGGGTGTGGCCATGTGCTGTGAGATGTGCAAATCCATCTGCTGCACTTGTGAAAAGTCTCAAAGGCTCACAAATGGACATTTTACACCGTATTGCCTTCAAACCACCCCCACCCACTCTAAGGTAACACCTAACTGGATAGCCTGCTCACCCTCCCTCTCCTGGTCACAGTCCTCCCTTTACTCGCCTGAAGCTTCAACCTCAGACATATTTAACACAGGTCAGATGCCTTTTGTCATACAACAAAGGTGCTGAAAAAAATCTCAGGTTTCATACTTTACTCAACCTGAAATTTCAGGAACCAGTATTCCACCAAAAAAAAAAAAAAAAAAAAAAAAGAAAAGAAAAAACACAAAAAAACCCAAGAACAACTAAAAATTACAAAAGCATCTTATCACCTATGAACACACAACCCAAACTATGAACTTAAATGTTCATTGTATTTAACGCCATTTTCTTCACACAATCGTCAAAGCCTCTGCTTTAGATGCCCAAAAGCATCTACTGAAAAACAAACTGAGATAAGGTGAAACACCCTCTTCATTGAAATGAGAGGAGAACCCTTATCCAGCTGATTCCCAGAGAGGGAAGGGAGGCCATTGGCAAAGGCTGTGGTTAATATACCCCTCATTGGGACCCCCTCTCGTTTGCACGAGGTATAAAAGGCCTCAGAATAGCTGCAGCTGTTTGGCTCCTCAGACTTGAATTCGAGGTGAGGAAATTCAACAAGAGAAAGGTGAGTCATTTTTCAATGCAAACAATTTTACAGGAAATGCACATGCTTTCCTTTTTGCAACAAGTGCGTTCAGAAAAAAGGGGTAAAATTGCATCAGAAATAAAACTTTGTGTTTCGGCAGCGTAGCTAGCTAATGTAGAGCATTTGTTAGGTGGCAAAATTAGTCCTTAGTCAATGCAAAAACTTACTACACGTGTAACTAACTAGGATGGACAAGAACAGGAACGACAAGAATGGTTAAGTGTCACAGAGACCTCTATTCAGGGCTATCTATGTTTAAAAAAAAACCACGAAAAAGAGTAAATTCTCTGTGAAGTAATTCTCACCCACCCACACATGTCCATCCTGGGCAGCACCTGAAACAATGTGGGAAAATGAGAGTGTTTTCTGTCAGAAAATTAGTAACTATAATAATAATAATAATCAGAACTTCTGGAGAAATTTAATAGCATCACTTTCATATGATAAGCACAGGCCCTGCCATCCTTCCGGCCCACGTGAAAACAGGAGGGAGAACTACAGGAAAACCAGAGTCCCCGATTTGAATGTATTTCCTAAAGACTCTACTGCACTGGATGCTCTTTGTGTTCTTTTAAAAAATGGATTGCTGCTAAAAACGTCCCAGGCCCAATTTTATCAGCCACAGCCAGGACCGGGTGAGCTACAGCTGCAGAGCCAGGGAGATGCAGGAACTCAGCACCCCAAAGGTAAGAGCAGGGAAGCGGGGTTTTCTGCTTAACCTATATTTCAGTTCTGCTTCCCTTCACGGCTCCTATTCTGCCAAGGTCAGTTCTATTTTCAGAAGCCTGTGTCCCCTGTAGCCAAGGCTGGAAATCCTCACTTAGGATTTCCACATCACATCTGGATTTGCCAGGAAGCGTGCACACGCCGATGCGCATTTCTGTGATAGGTCACGCAGAAATCAAGCCAGAAAAAACCCAAACCAAACAACAGCCCACAAAACAGAGAGCTTAGTGCGGCTTCATCTTCATGTTCTGCCCAGGGATGGAGAGAAAGGGGGAAAACTGTTCTTCCAGTTCTGCACCGAGCAGTTTGAAAGAGCCAGCACTGCCCTCAGCTGCAGCTGTGCAGTCTCTCCCTCCTTCCCCGTGTCCTGCTTTGGAGGACAGGTTAAGGGGGTCTCAGGCAAGATACGCGTTAAGCAATAACAGTTCTTCACTAAGATATCTACAGGACATCCAAACCACCACCAGCTATGACAATTAGCGACAGAACAGAGCAGCAGAACGAGTTCCAGCCCCCCTCGGCCCCAGGCGCCGTCTCCGCGCTCTCGGTCCCGGCGGGTCCCCCCCGCAGCTGCGGAGGGCAGACAAGGGCCCAGGTGGGAGAGGGATGGAGGAGGGACCCCCTGCTTACCTGTGGCTCAGAGGGGTGTCCGGAGGTGGCAGGCTGCTCGGGGCACAGCGGCAGGGCGGCGGCGAACGTGGCTCCCCGCTCGGGGATGGCCGGGGGTCAGAGCCCCGCGCACCTTCCTGCCCGAGCACCGAGCGAGAGAGAGACAGAGAGCGTTGTCCCGGGCACACAGAGCTTTCCCCGTCCTGCCCCCAGCCCGCCCCTGCTCTCAGGTGTCCTCCCCGCCTCTCCTTGTGTCATTAAGCACCGTCCTAGGGTGTAGCCAACGACTTTCTTAACATTACAATGGGGACAAGGGCACAGAGAAATGGCAGAGGACACCCAGCCCAGGAGCCTGACTGCTGAGCGGCTGGAGGCGCTCCAAAAGAATCACACCCAGCACCCAACCCCTGCCATGCCAAAGCTCGCAGGTAAAGGAGCAGAGGAGTGGCACAGAGGGGTCAAAAGTGCCTAAGAGAGGTTCAAGTTCACTGTGTTTGGCAGGGTTATTTGAAACTGTGATATATGTTGTTATAATTCGTGTTCATATATAAGAATGTTGTATAAAATAAAGAAATAAAGTAAGAGAATCTTTCAGCCACTGCCAGCAGCCGGAGCCATAGACAAAGGTCTTAATTAGCATATCAACAAACCTAGCTCAACGATCGATCCTGAAACCACTCCAACCGATCAGGAACCATCATCGCTAAAGAACTGTCAAGTACCAGAGATCAGGCAGCCGGGAGTTCCCCCCACACCAATGCCAGCTCCCGTAAAATCTTTCCACTGGGAAAAATTACATTCCAAAGCTTCGGTTCCCCGTAAGCGAGAATCAGCCCTCCCAAGGAAAATTACACATCATCAGGATTGATCGACGCGCAGGAAGGACCTTTGTCCAGGTTTAATCTGAATATGAGAAACCCCAGCAGAAAAGCGCTGTGATTACCTTACCATCGTGGGTGGAAAATTTCCAATCATTATCAATTCTGACCTGAATGGGCCTTTAGAGCAACAATCAATGCCACATTTACTAAACGAGCAGGAACATCCCCCTGATGCTACATTAAGCATTTATAAATATAACAATCACTTAAATGATTAAGTTATGATTCCATAGCTTTTTTCTGCATTGTCTCGGTGTAATAGACATAATTGCAGGATATTGTATGTGATAATTTACCATTATTAAAAAAAAAAAGATATTTTTATTACCAAGCTGGCCAACTGAAAAAATTAAAAAAATCTTCTCCAATTCTTCTCCAAACCCTGGGATCTTATTAAGAAATGTTATGCTTAATATTTTTAATTCTTTTGATATGCTAGCGTACTTTGATTTCTGTTGTTTTTTTACTAAATTGCTGGGGATGTATTTGAGTCACACTTTTAAGCTTGTTTCTGCACTCTTAAAGCATAGATCTTATTTTTTAGTGGCTTCTGGGATTCTCCAAAAATTCACATTACCCAAGGAGATGGAGTTTCTTTTAGGAAGCCCTAAATTCAGTAATAATCATAATAAAATGCTAAGTAGTGGGGACTTGGGAGTATTTCACATGCTGTTTGCAGCTCTTTTTACCCTAACCCTGCTAACAGCTCTGTCTATGAGCACTGCAACTCCAGTGAGAGCTTCAAATATAAATTCAGGCCCCAGATTGGGCATTAACTCTAATTTAGACTCTGACTATAATTTACAGACATCACTCTCCACCAGCTTTTTCTGCAGGCTGTAGTGAAAACACTGAGAATTTTGGGTGAAGATTTTTTTGAGATAAGTGACTTTTGTTAAGTTCCACATCACCATCAGAACGTTTACTAAATGCTTTAAGGTATAATTAATTTTGAGGGGTTTGAATTCAACTTGCTAGAAAACACATTTCATCTATAACTATGGATATTTATTATCACAAAAAGCTTTGAAGAGTCGTTAATCTACACTTGAATCACTCCCAGCACAAGTTGTGCTCCCAAACTCAGACTGAGAAACACTGGAAGTTGTTTCCTAGAGGGGCTTAATCCCCAAATTCATCTCCTGTGGGGGATTGGGAATAATTGCAAAGTTGTTCTTGGTGTAGTTTGGAATCAGAGGATGTTAAATCACCTCTCCAGCAGAAAATGAAACAAAGGACAGGAATGTAAAGCATATTAAAATGTAGCCTGTTCCCCGATTACAGGTGCAGTCCTCAACACAAGGAGTTTGCAAAAACCAACACCAGCCTCCTCTTGATCAGTCATTCACTGAACAGATCATTGCTCTACCAAAATACAACCCAAAACATGCCATTTGGCCAGTTTCTTATTTAACTTTTCTTCCCATTTGCCTGCTGCTGCATCCCCTTCCTGACTGTCCTCAGGGGGAAAGCCAAAATCTTCCCTGTGTGAAATTCCAAAGCTCCTTTCCATCCCTCAGCTCCCTTCTCTCTCCACACTGGTTGAGAAAAGAAGTTGTCAATGCCTAAGCAGCCAATGCACTCCCTCATCCCCACCTACATGCTCGAATGAAGTGGAAATCCAAATTTTCCCGATATTGCAGGGAGAAGAGGCACTGGATGGTGCTGTAACATCCCCTTCTGCAGGTTTTCTCTGGCAGAATTATTCAGCTGGGTTCGGTGAGCTTCTGTTTTTAGAGGATTCACTGCAAACAGTGGAAAAGTTTGATCTACAACGCTATCCTTTTAAATGAGGAGTTTTGTGTCTCTGCTGCTTTGACCAGGCTGTTAAAAGGAGTATGGGTAGTCTAATTAAACTGGTAAAAGTTCTGTGTACTTCTGCCATTGATTTCTGCCCTACCAGTACATTGGCTTATTATCCACCCAAACCTGCTATTCCAGGCACAACCAAACAATTTCTCCAAGTATTCTGAAAGAAAAGTGACTCCCCACCTTTAGACAATTTACTAAACAATGACAGTAGAAAGCAGCTATAGGACAAAAAGAAAATCTATACTCTAGATGTGAAAAAAAAAAAAAAAAAAAAAAAAAGTTACAAAAAATCCATGGAGCCACTTCCTCACCAACAGCCCCAGCACTGAAGACACTTGTCATGTCCACATGGCCATGGCAATTCCTGGCTTTCCCAGGGACCAGTTGGACTTACTGCTCCCTTTGCCAGCACTTTGTTGCACAAATCTGGAGATGAGTTACCTGCCAGACCCCAGCAAACAGGAAGAAATTCCTTCTCCCAGCTGCACGAGCAGCCCAGCTGAGCTGCCAGCTCTGCACACCCCCCGTTACCAGCTGTGCCATCCCAAAACACATCAGCAGAGCTGGCCATGTCCACACCAAATTGTACCCTAAGAGGACACAAACCACGGAGCAAGGTGACTCCAAAAGCATCTCTTCCAGATTTAAATTCTGGGTCCATGGGCATAGCAGCTATTTGCATGCCCTGCGCCACTGAGTGTATTAATTTGATGAAACAAGGTATCAAGCATGGTAGGAAGATGACTCCAGCTACTGAGCACAGGATAAAGAATACAATTTTTTTCCACTATGCTCCCGAGAATAACTGTTCTCACCAAGATGCCTGGAGAATGGAATTTCACTTTTGAATTGGGACATGTGCCACCCTTTTTATTTCTGTAGCAAGATCCCTTATAGTTTTTCTATAATCAATTTCAACACAACTTTCTGTTCTAAGGCTATTTGTTCTATTTCGCTTTCAGGATCCATGCCTTCCTTGTTTCTGGAGAAACAAAAAGTGTTATTGAATTGGGCACAAACCCGTTTGTCATTTTCTTCAAGTAGGTCGATGATGATTGGTTTACCGTCCGAGATTAATCCATTCTCAAACTTAAGATTTTGCCCAATACATTTTTCCTTCTATGACACACATATTTAATCGGGTATTGTCATAACATAACTCATTCACCTGAAAATAAGCTACATATACCGACTTTTGTTTTCCCCTACCCACACCGAGCGATTGGCATTTCTCTTCTGGATATTGAGAGCAAATGTCTCTGACTGCCCTTTGCCATGTCTTGCCTTGAGATCATAGCATATAATTTTCTTTCCCCATTTACACCTCACATACTGAGTGCCGTTAAATGTTCAGCACTCCTCCTTTCCATTATGGGTGCAGTTGGCCAGGACAGAGCGAGTCGGGGTGCTAATTAGTGGGCATCCCCCACACTCATTGTTACGGCTTTGTGCCGCAGAGCTCGTAGAATTCCTTGGGTATGGGTTAATCGGTTAATGCATACCTCTCTGCCTCTGCCTACGCCCACTAGTTTGCTGCTAGCGGCGAGGCAAACCATCTTCTTGGCAGCAGAGGTATTCTTTAGGGGACCAACGCAAAGTCCGAGCTGCATATCGTCTCTTAAAGACATCCCACCTCGATAATTTTATCGTGTCCGTCCAACAAGGTACTTTATTTGTTCTCTGGCACTCTACTCTTAAAATTTCAGCCCTGCAATTTAGTTTCCCACTAACCCCGTAGTTGATATAAGAGAACCCACTCTACAGAATCTAATTCAGCAATATTCAACTCAGCGCAAGTACTAGAATTCGCTCGCTCAAAGACAGCTCTTTTCGAAACACTTAGTACAGAGCCCTTTAGGTCACATCTCCCGTACACAATGTGTAACCTAAACTTCACAACAGATTTGGTACTTGAAACGAACAAAAGGAAAACATCTGCATCCAGAAGCTATTCACCTTATCTGATCTAGGTTGATCACCGGCTTGTTTGGGCAATTGTATCTTGAGGTCTCCAGGGGAGGAAGCCACTTTGCACTTGGGTGTTTCTGGTTTTCACTCTGGAGGCGTGTGTCCAGCCTTTTGTCTGCTGTCCGGACTGCTGTGTCTGTGGTTAAAAGGACAAGAAAAGGATTTCCCAGTGAGGAGAGAGAGAAACCTCTTTCCAGGTTTTAATGAAGACCCGATCTCCCGGTTGTATTTTGTGTATGGCGAACCCCAAAGGAGCATTTTGTGGTGACAATTTCTTGTTTTTCGCAATTTTTGTAAATTTTTATTATTGTTATCAAGTAGGGTTGTATTTGTCCATCTTCTATTTTGGATGTCCCACTGGCATCCCATGGTCATAAGGCATCTCGTGTAACATTTTAAAAGGAGATAGCCCTGTCTCAGAGTAAGGCATCGTCCCAATATTTGATAATGCTAAGGGGAGATAATTTTGGCCAGGACATTTTTGTTTATATCATTAATTTTGATAGTTGAGCTAGTCTACTAGTACCAGCAAGAATTTATACCTCCCAACCTTTGGTAACTCAGTGAAATCCACTGGATTCTTTCAAATAGACGATAGGCTATAGGGCAACTACCCCAAATTACCTGTCGTGTCCTGGGCTTTGTGAACCTTTTAGCATATCAGGCCACCCCTGTACTTCCTGTTTAGCTAATTCCATAAATCCCCTTACACCCGAAGAATTTCAGAAATTGTTCTGCCAGAGCCTGTGATCCCCAATGTGTTTGCAAATGTAGTCTCTAGAATTTTTCTGGTGCAATCCTTAGATATTAATTCCCTCTCATCTAGTAATTTCTACTTACCTTCTTCTAATGTACTTCCTATCTTTTTTTTTTTTTTTTTTCCCTTCAATCTCTTTTTGGGAGGGACAAGGGGGATATCCCTGAGTCCCGCCTTCTGCGAGTTCTGGGGTACTTACCGTTAGTAGTGCTGCATTTTTTGTTTCTTTATCTGCTGAATTGTTTCCTCTAATCCGAAATTGTATTCCTGTTTGGTGTCTCTTCACAGGCACGACCGAGATTGCTAAAGGTTCTGGGGGGTCCTGAGGGGGTTTAGAGGGTCCTGAGGGGTCTGGAGATGTCCTGAGGGGTTCAGGGAGGGTCTGGGGGGTCCTGAGGGGGTCTGGGGGGCTCAGAGGACCTGGGGGTGTCCTGAGGGTGGTCCTGGGGGGACTCTGACGGGTTCAGGGGAGCTCTGGGGGGGTCCTGAGGGGCTTCAGAAGGATTTTGGGGGGCCCTGAGGGGTCCTGAGGAGGTTCAGAGGGGTCTGGGGGGGGCCTCTCCTCATTTACACAAGTGAGGGTTTCTCTCTGGCTGAGCTAAATTTTGGCTCCAAGCATGGCATTTACACTACTGGGAATAATATCCAAGAAGTCACGACTGACAGGAAACTTCTAATTGACTGTGATGTGATTCATTGGGAGGCTCACACTCTCTGAGTTAAAACAGCATCACTACAAAAAAAAGAAATCACTGAAACCCCCAGGCTGTCTGGTAATCCATTGCCCCAGGAGCCTTGATGTGCTGCTGCGATAACCATGGAAATACATTGTGTCATCTCATTTTGTCACAGAAGGGAATAAATTCCTGAGCTCCACCGCAGCCTGCAGGGATGGTGGGGGGGGAATCCCACTTTTCCATCTCCCTCTCCAGCAGGCAGGGTGGAGATGTGACTCAACACCACCACTGGGCACCCCTGGGAGCATCCTGGGACTGGGGTCAGGGACCACAGAGCCCCTGCTCAACTCTTCTTCCCAGGGGATGAACCTGAGGCAAACAGGTGCTTGACCCACAGACAACATCAGGGCGACAAAGCTTGCTCTGCTATTTCCCAGTGTATTGTTTTTGGGTTTTCAATACCCTTTGAAAGCGGTGCAGCCAGCTCAGCTCTGCCTCTTGGATGCTGGCAGGCTGCCAGGCTCTAATTAAGCCTGCTGTTATGTCTAATGCTGGTGCAGTGTTTCAGGGCACCAGCACCGAGGCTGTGGGAGTGGGAGCAGGAGATGAGGCAGCTGCAGAGCTGTGTGGTGACTTGGATGTTCTGGCTAACACACCAAAGAGTGTTGATTTTATCCTCCTCACTGGTCAGATCAGCTCATGAGCACAGATCCAGCCAGGCTGTATAAAAACTCCTTTTCCTGCAGGGAAGAGGACAGCTGAGAGCGGAGAGCACTGGTTTGAAACCCCGCTCCTCACTTTGTGGCACAAAAGTGCTGCCAGAGAGCTCTGAAATTCCTTGGTGCCCAGGTGAGTGCCCACAGCACAGAGCCAGATCTGCAGGCTCGCACTGCACTCACCCACAGCCTGTGCCAGGGGCAGCCTGCACCTGGGAATGGGCCTGAGCTGGGCTCCAGCCAGGGGACAGGAGCAGGGACTGAGGAGGGGACAGCTTCAGCATCTCTCCCTGTGCTCAGGTCACACTGCAGGTCAAGTCTGGATAATTTTCCCTCCGCTTCTGAATTTGAGCAGCTCAAATTCACCATCATCCCCCAATCATGTGCATCCACAGAGTTGTGGCCAGGTACATCTCACTGCTACAGAGCCTCTCTTGCTGCAAGTCATGACTTGATTTCAGTGCATTCTTCAGCCTCACTCCTCCCACACAACTCCCAAGAGCACAGCTCTGTTCCTCTCCTCTCCACGCAGCTGCTACCGCCTGTGCAACCCCAGGACTGAATTGCAGCGCCACTGTGCAATGCCCATGCACAGGACAGGATAGCGAGGCACAGCCAGGAAATCCAATCCCAAATCCAGGTTCCTGCAGCTCCCTGTACCCCCAGCCAGCTGTGGATGCTTGGAAAATCAGCCTCACAGTGCAGAACATGTTGGGATGCTAGCTGGGATGTGGGACTTTGCCACCACCAAGTGATCAGCAGAAAAAACAGAGAACAGCACTTGCTTAATCCAGACTGGTGCCCTGTGATTTGTATTCTGCCTCTTGATCCAGCAGCTGTGCCCTGCTGCCCCTCCTGATCTCCATCAGAGCAGTTCATCTCTCCCTCAGCCCACAAGGCTGAGCTGATCTGCTCTGCTTGCAGATAATGCCATGGACAGAGCCATGTTGCCAATTAAATACTCTCCTGGTTCTATGCTACTGAGAAGCAGAATCAGAACGCACAATGGCAGATAATTACAGGTGAGCAATTACAGACACAATCTTCCCTCTTTCTTGTCCTTGTTTGTTTTTTTTTTCCCATCGTTCCACACTTGCTGAGAGCCTGACACAGTGCCCAGAGCTCTGAAGATGATGAGCAGAGTAATAAAAAAGCCCTTTGAAGCACATCCCTGAAGCTCCCTGAGCCCTGATCATCCTTCATGCCATGTTTCTGCAGCCCTGCTGGCCAGGGGTAGTGAGCAGGAGGTCCACTTCAGGTGGTCTGAGCTGCTAAAAGCTGTGTCATTAAAAAACCCCAACTTAATAATGACAATTGAATTGAAGGAATATTGTGGAATATTTCCTGCTTGTTTTCAAGAGGGCTTGTAACTTGCTAAAACTTTTGAAATTCAGCTGCTGTAAATAGCAACTCATGTGCTTTCCCAATCGCTTACCTTTCTTGCTCAATTACTGAGTATCTATTTAGGAACTGGTTTTCAAAACATTGTGCACTTTGCACAATTAATTTGGGGAAGTCTTGTGGTGTGTCCCAATGCCTCAAAAAAAGTTGCTCTGAAAAGCTGAGGAGATCACATGTGCAAAGTCAACCTATAGAAACAAATAAGCACATTTTCATACATGCAATCTCTTGCAGGATTGCTTAGAAATCATGAAGTGGTTTTAAAACAATGCCATAAACATTCTTAAATGCCAATGTCACATGAAATGAAATATTATTCAGAATCACTTCTCTCTCCTTCCCAACCTGCCTGCAAACAAATGGGATCTGCACAGCTTGGCTGTGGGTGCTGGGAACAGCATCAGGTTGAGTGGAGTATTATTAACAACTGGAAATTATTAACTCTGTTTCAGAAAGCTGTTCTGTGCCTCTACACACGGTTGTTTGGAAGATCTTTTGGAAGATTTCATCTTGCACCTCATCCCTCCCTTTTTTAATGAACCACATCATGCTGTCAGACAATGCTGATGGACAGCATAAAGCAAGGAGAAAGGGAAATAGCACCTGAAATGACAGGCAGGGCCAAAACTTTTAGCCACCAGAAGATTCTGATGGTACCTGGTGGCTCCAGTTGGTCCCCTCCTCTATTGCCAACCTTCATCAGATAATGCTCCCTGCAAATTTTAATACTGCAAAATTTAAATGCCTGCAAAATTTTAAGCCAGGATTTTTGTGTGGTTGACATTAGTTTTCAAGCTTCACAGTGTCTTGTAGGTCCTGTGAAAGAAAGAGAAGAGAGATGTGGGATTGATTTCGTGCTTCCCCTGCCCTGCTGGGTGATGTTTCTCAGTTTCCACAGGGAGACTCCACACATACCTTCTCTTATAGAGACTCTGGCAAAAGTATCAGAGTGTGTAGAGTATCTTATTTTCTCTGCAGAATTTTCAGCCAACAATGTCAGACTGCTTTGTAGCCTTTAACTAGTCAATCTGAAACTATTGCTGTCAAATAGAAAGACTACACAGACATTGACCACTTCACCCCCAGCCTTGAAGCATAGTCACCAGCAGTATGAAAGAACTACAAAACATCCTCATATTCTGTGTATTGACAGTCGGGTCATGGTCAGGTTTTGATGTACACAGCAGGGAATTTATATGTATCATAAAAATTTATCTATGGTGAAGTCAGAAGGATCAAATTTTATGTCCTAAAGCAAAATGCTACTGCAGTAATCTACTCCGAGATAAGAGTGTCATGTCTAACAGTTCAGGCCTAGTAGAGACATCAATATACTCTGAGATAAGCAATAGCTACCCAAAGGGCTGGTACTAGTCACTGTACTACACGTTTACTTTGTATCTCTGAGCCACTAAGATTGTGTTCACTTACTTTATTACATTTTACATAGTGATTTCATATTTAAAAAAAAAAAATTCAAGAGCTGAAAGGATAATTTTCCATTCTCTCATTTTTAGAACTAGCCTAACTAGTATTTTGGTCCAAGAATGGTAGAGCCTTTTAATTTCCTATCCTGTCATTAGAAAAATTTGAAAAAAAAAATTTGCCATTTCTAGCAGCCAGGAATTAATGACAGTAATCAACCAGCTTATTATTATCAATGGAAATAAACAATTTTGACTATAAGTCAAAGTATGCATGACAGTCATGAGGATGCTTCCATGCAGTAAAAGTTCTGGAAAGCATTTAGGTGGCTTAGGGAATTTTCCATATGGCTCTGGGAAGCCAGATATTAAGGAAACTCTGCAACCTTTTGAAAGAATATTGCATGTTCTCCTTTCTCCTCAGAGTTCCAGGTTTCGTGATTACAGCCTCAACTCACCCCAAATAATAAGGGAATCACATGCCACTCTACACTGACATCAAGAACCCATTTCACAGTTTTTGGCTGGTGGTTGGATGGAGGTAGAAGGGTAAAGGAAGGTTCATACAGCATTGCAGAAATGTAGTCTGAAGTTCCTCCCACTGCAGCAAAGCCCAAGACCATTTATGTGCTTTGCTGAATTCTGTGAGTTTTAGAATCTTTAGGAAAGTACATGGAAACCCACAGGACCCAGAACATCCACTCACCAAAATTAACCACTGCAAAGCTCACAAAGAATTGGGGCTCCCAGGCTCTGTCTAGGCTCTGCCTGCTAGAGTCTATCCAAGGGTGTTTTGAAGTTGAAAATCTCCAGCATCTGAAGTCCAGGTTTCCTCCACCTCAGTTTAAACTGACTATAAATGCAGTCTGCTCTTGACTAGGTCAGAGCCTTCTGGAAAATCCCAAGATCCTTACAAGGCAGGATCCACATAATGCTTTCTGGTCCTAGAAGATCAGGAGGCTGGTGGAAAACTGCACAAAGTATCAGGACATCATAATGCCCCAGGGAAGCCTTCAGGTAGTAGTGTGAGCAAACTGTTGAGATCCCGAATCTGCAAGAAGCACAAAACCCAGACAGACTTGAGATAATCTCCTCCTACCTCCATTTTCCGATCAGGTAGATTTCTTCTTCCCGTTTCTCCCACTGGCTTCTAACTGTTTTCAGCAATTAGAGACCTTCTACTTGTCAATGTCCTTGTATTCTTTTTGTGTGTATGCTCTTTACTTAATTAGGTCTGCTGCAGGGAGATTAGACGAAGTAAGCCACTGTGTCCCTTCCAACCTCACCCATTCCATGATTCTTCCCCACATATGATATACCTCTAATATTCTCTTGGAGAGCATCTGACCTTGACTTAGGCAGCTAATCCCAATCTTCTCACTCTGCTGTAGGCAGAGTAGAAATTCCCTTTTTCCTCTGGTTTGCTTAATCCCTGATATTGATTCTGGCTTTGGCTGCTGCCCTCCACAGTGGAGGCATCCCTCCAGGAAAAGAGATTCAGTGTCAGCAAAGGCCAACATTTTCCTATCCACCAGCCCCATTAGGTTGAGATCCTCCCTTCCCTGGGAAGAACTGTTTCTTCTTGGATTCTTCCTACTTGCCTAAATAGAACACACATCACCAACTGTTGCTTATTCAGAGAAAATTGCTATCATTCCTTTAATATGAAACAGATCAATATAGCAAAGACTTGGAGCAATTGAATTAGAAATTAATAGGAAAAAAAACAGAAGATGGAGAGAAGAAAAAATCCCACCCAAATCACAAATGAAACAACCCCTGCCCTCAATCTTATGCTTAAGCCAAGAAATATATTAAAATTTGGTTTTAAGTTGTAAGTATTGGCAAGCAAAGTCAATCCTAGAGCAATCACAGAGGAATAAAATAGCAGCCATAAAAACCAGGCTGGATACTGTGAGATAAACTCCTTCACATCCATTTACACGATTATAACTACCAGAATAACTGCAATTTATTTAGAAGTTGAAATCAAATCATAAATCAGTCCTCAGCACACATGTTAAATCAAAAAATACTAATTTAAAACATGATTGCTGAGTGCGACATTAGTAATTGTAAATTAGTAATTGCATGTTGCAAGTACAGATGCTTATCCCTTTGGTTTGTTCACAGTTCTGCATGCGTATTTTGCGCTACCATTTGGTCCCAGAGGTGTCACATTCCATGTTACTTATTCCCAGGGTAGTGTATTACAGCCTGCTCATTTCCATGAACCTACTTGGCATGTTTGCCAATGGACTTGTGCTGTATCATTTGCCCAGGGGTCACATATATGGCTAGCAGTCCTTCTTGGAGTCTAAACAGAGACTTTCCAGGCTGCAGCAGTGAGGTTTTGTGCTGATAGAACAACTTCTAAATACCATTGGTAATTACAATGACAAAGCAAAACACATGGCTCCTGTTCACAGGGCATTAGTATGTGTGGCTGTAAACTCAATCTTCACTAAAGGTTTTACTTACTATTTCATGCTTACAGTTTGTTCCAGAAGAGAGGGAATTGTGTTGCATCCAAGACAGACATGCAGTTGCTTACTGTCTGTGACGGTTTGCTGCTCTGGAATAGATGCGGTGAGGACGAGGCAAGAGGTCATGCCTGTTTCCCTCTCTGGTTGCTCATGGCAGGTATTGCATATGGACTTTTTCTTCATCTCTTGTAACTTAGTTTAGACCTTGGATGTGACTCAAGAAACTGATCCAGAAATTAACTCTGTTATATTCACCCTGAGAGAAAAAAGCAACTGCTTCCTCCCCTCTTATCCATTGCAACCTTCATGCAGAGTAAGATTGAGGTTTAAGTGGAATTCTTGTATCCCTGCATTTGAGGTAATTGCTCTTCAGAAAAGAGAAGTCCCATAACACATGCAATATTCATGCACCATGGGGGATTTTCTTCAGCTTCACTGAGCTTTGGATTAAGCTTCATATAATTTGAAACTTTCCACAGTCTCAGACCTCATTGCTTTTGGCCTTTCTACAAGCCTGCAAGGGACCCAGAAGCATACACACACCACACATCTCTCCCTCCCCCACCTCAGCAGGATTTCACTTAGCTCCATCTCCATCTTAATTCACCAGTTGACCAAATGATATTTTGAGTGAGGCCAATTCCACATTTGCTCATCAATACTGCATTTCACATCTCAGCCCTAGAGATTTCTATATTTATCTTGTCTGGGATTACAGGGAGGACATAAGGAGACTGTAAGCAGCTTGCACCATTCTCCTTGACTTATCAAAGGATTCTGGTATGGAAACAGTGCTGGCTGTTTGTAAATGAATTTGCAAAACAAACATAAATACAGACAGACACACCAAGTTCCCATACAGTATAACAAAACATACATGATATGATATATGGCTGAAAAATATTTTGATTACATTTCTTTGCATCTCATGTAATAAGATTCCTGTCCATGGCAAAGCGGAAGTATCCTTCTACAGGATTTCCCTGAAGAAAAATACGAAGGTACATCTTCTGTGCACATCTACTATGAGTAACACTTCATGCATGCCATACAATTATCTCCATTTCAGGTGAAATCTATGGACACTGCTGAGGGCTTGAAAGATTTAATTCTACCTCCATTTCCTTGGGATAATTCTGGATTATGCTATCTAGTGACTTTGCCTTTATGATTCAATTTTTAAGCACTTACTTGGACAGCTATCAAGTATCCTTTAGGACTCCCACAGACAGAGAAGCAGACTCACTGTAACCATATGGGGCCAGAACTATGATTAACTTTCAAGTCAATGTGCCTGTAGGAAAGAACTGTATGTTAGACATGTTTCTTCCACTGCAACCAGAAAAACAAAACAACGTTTAAAAGTGGCCTCTGGATTGGATGCCCAGCATAAGACATTTTTTTCTGGCATGCAAAAATCACTGATACTTTCATAATTTTGGAAGCTGGTGGTCTGCTGTCCCTAAACCAGTTGTTTCATACACAACTCCTACTGAAATTACTCATTTGACACATGGTAATTAGGGTCTAAATCACAATCTCCTTTTGTAATGCTATGACCGGCCTTTCCTGCTGTTTTTTGCATCATTAACCTTTAGGTTTTGGTTTCATTGACTTTATCTGTCATTTCAATTTACAAGGGAATGACACCAAGATAGGCACCTCAGTTGGAGAGTTTGGAATGGGTAATTGTTCCTCATTTGCCTACGAAATTCTCTATAGCTGTTCTGTCACTCTGTAAGGCTTTCCGGAGACCTCTAGAATGATGATCTTTATCTGAAAGCTTTCCTGATCCCAAAAGCCAACAGCTCCTTGACTCCAAAGAACCAGGATTTCTTCATTGCTTGACAGAGCATCTCCTACAGTGGCAGTCTGCATGCTTTTACCCCTGAACACCCCCACTGCTCACACCTCACTGTCATTCCTCTGGGCCTACCAATACTCTACCACCAGCACCTACATCCGCTGTAACTTTCAACAAAGCACCAAGGGCACCTCCTTCCCTACCTTCCCCTGCCTGATTATCACATTTCATTGCCTTTCAACTTCCTGGTGCATTCTGTGAAACATAAGCTTTACATATGGATGGTGAGCAGTCTATGAATGAAAACAGACTGGTTGAAATGCAAATAATGGTTATGTAGTCACAAGCAGACCAACCCAAAAGAAGACCCTTCCTAAGTGACTTCATGTGCAACTCATTGGCCTTACGTTGGGAATAGTGTCAGTGCTTTAGAAACGTGACAGAGCTTGTTTATAACATATCTATTTTTAGTCCCTGAACTAATTTCATTCTCCCTCAAACACAATTTCAGTCAGATTACTCACATGCCAACTTGGACTGATGCAGTAGTGGGACAGAAAGGGCTGTATGGAAACAGTGTAAGGCCACACGTTAGTTGTGAGGCTAGCAGGTGAAGACCAGGCCAGGGAGGTATGGGTATTCAGATGTCCCTGGTTCCCAGCAGCTAAGGCTGCTTGCACCTTTGCAGAAATAGTGGACTGAGGACCGGATGCTGTTATCTCAGCTTGTGTCAAAAGAGGGGCAAGGGCATCTTCTAGCTTTGTCTCAAGAGTGTATGCAAGGCAGGATTTGGAAGGAATTTTGGCTCAGCACTTCCAGAATACACATGCTAGCAGGTGTCTACAGTGCAGAAAATAAGATGGCACCTTGCAGCGGGCTACTTTTGTAGGCCCAAAGTGCCAAGGAGAAGTAAATGCACTGTGACCAAGGCAGGGGCTGCTTTAGCCATGCTGGTGTACAGGTCATTTCACGATTACAAGCTGCACTGACTGTAAGCTGCATCTCTGGGTGTTGGCAAACATTTCGTTCTTTGTCCATAAATAAGCCGGACCTGAGTATAAGCCGCTCTGTCATTCGCAGCGAGGACCCGCGTGCAACAAAGTTGCCAAATACTAACAGAACCGTGGCAGGGCGGGGGTTTACCGGCTCGGCTCGAGCTGGCAGGCTCGGCCCGCTCGGGGCTGCCGACAGGGCCGGGTGGCCCAGCCCGGCGCTGCCGCTCGGCGGGGCCGCTCGGGGCCGGCCGCCGCCTCTGGGCTCGCTCTCCCTGGCCCAGCGCTGCCCCGTGGTGGCAGACAGGGACGGAGCACCCCGCCTTCTCCCCGAGCCACGGCCATGGCGGCACGCGACCACCACGCGACCACCACGCGACATCCCCCGACGCCAGCCCCACCCTCCCCACGCGGGCCCCCCCAACGCGAGCCCGCCCCCACGCAACGCCCCCCCCCAAGCCCCCCCCACACGACCGCCAACGCGAACCCCCCCCCCCCCCGCCCCCCACGGGTGCCCGCCCCCCCCCCATCGTGAGCTCCTCCCCCCACGCAACCCCCTCACAGGCAACCCCCCCTCCACGCGAGCCCCCCCGCCACGCGAGCGCCCCGCGAGCCTCCCACCACCCGAGCCCCTCCCACGCGAACCCCCCTCCCGACGCGAGCTGCCCGCCCAACGCGAGCCCCTCCCACGCGAGATTTTTCCACGCGAGATTTTTTCACGCGAGTTTTTTTCACGCAATGCATTATGGGTAGGCGGGGCCGCAATGCATTATGGGTAGGCGGGGCCGCAATGCATTATGGGTAGGCGGGGCCGCAATGCATTATGGGTAGGGGGGCCGCCGCAATGCATTATGGGTAGGGGCCCGCCGCAATGCATTATGGGTAGGCGGGGCCGCAATGCATTATGGGTAGGCGGGGCCGCAATGCATTATGGGTAGGCGGGGCCGCAATGCATTATGGGTAGGCGGGGCCGCAATGCATTATGGGTAGGGGGCCGCCGCAATGCATTATGGGTAGGCGGGGGCCGCAATGCATTATGGTTAGGGGGCCGCCGCAATGCATTATGGGTAGGCGGGGGCCGCAATGCATTATGGGTAGGCGGGGCCGCAATGCATTATGGGTAGGCGGGGCCGCAATGCATTATGGGTAGGGGGCCGCCGCAATGCATTATGGGTAGGCGGGGCCGCAATGCATTATGGGTAGGGGGCCGCCGCAATGCATTATGGGTAGGCGGGGCCGCAATGCATTATGGGTAGGGGGCCGCCGCAATGCATTATGGGTAGGGGGCCGCCGCAATGCATTATGGGTAGGGGGGCCGCCGCAATGCATTATGGGTAGGGGGCCGCCGCAATGCATTATGGGTAGGGGGCCGCCGCAATGCATTATGGGTAGGCGGGGCCGCAATGCATTATGGGTAGGGGGGGGCCGCCGCAATGCATTATGGGTAGGCGGGGGCCGCAATGCATTATGGGTAGGGGGCCGCCGCAATGCATTATGGGTAGGCGGGGCCGCAATGCATTATGGGTAGGGGGCCGCCGCAATGCATTATGGGTAGGGGGCCGCCGCAATGCATTATGGGTAGGCGGGGCCGCAATGCATTATGGGTAGGGGGCCGCCGCAATGCATTATGGGTAGGGGGCCGCCGCAATGCATTATGGGTAGGGGGGCCGCCGCAATGCATTATGGGTAGGGGGCCGCCGCAATGCATTATGGGTAGGCGGGGCCGCAATGCATTATGGGTAGGGGGCCGCCGCAATGCATTATGGGTAGGCGGGGCCGCAATGCATTATGGGTAGGGGGCCGCCGCAATGCATTATGGGTAGGGGGCCGCCGCAATGCATTATGGGTAGGCGGGGCCGCAATGCATTATGGGTAGGGGGCCGCCGCAATGCATTATGGGTAGGCGGGGCCGCAATGCATTATGGGTAGGGGGCCGCCGCAATGCATTATGGGTAGGCGGGGCCGCAATGCATTATGGGTAGGCGGGGCCCGCAATGCATTATGGGTAGGCGGGGGCCGCAATGCATTATGGGTAGGGGGCCGCCGCAATGCATTATGGGTAGGCGGGGCCGCAATGCATTATGGGTAGGGGGCCGCCGCAATGCATTATGGGTAGGCGGGGCCGCAATGCATTATGGTAGGGGGCCGCCGCAATGCATTATGGGTAGGGGGCCGCAATGCATTATGGGTAGGCGGGACCGCAATGCATTATGGGTAGGCGGGGCCGCAATGCATTATGGGTAGGCGGGGCCGCAATGCATTATGGGTAGGCGGGGCCGCAATGCATTATGGGTAGGGGGCCGCCGCAATGCATTATGGGCTTGGGACCGCCGTTTGTGGGGAATAAACTGGGGGTCCCAGTGGGGGCTCTGGGCCGCCCCCATTCAAAATTTGAGCAGTTTTGAGCAGGGGGGACGTTTTAAGGGGCGACCTCAAAACTGCCCCGCTGAAGAGGGGCAGGGTCCCGTTTTTGGGGAGGAGGGTAGCCTGTTTTTGGGAGTAGTCTCTATTTTGGAAGGTTCCATTTTCGGGATGGGGGCCCGTTTTTGGAAGGTCCCATTTTTTGGGAGGAGACCTCATTTTGAGGAGGGGTCGCATTTTTTGGAAAGTCCCGTTTTTTTGACGGAGCCCCATTTTTGGGGAGGGGGTCCCGGCCATGTCCGAGCCCTTCAGCCATTTCATGCACGCCCTGGTGCGGGCGCTGCCCCCTGTGGGTTCTGGGGGGGATCGTGCCTGTTGTCCCCCACCCTTTGACCCGCCCTGTCCACACCCCAAGTTCAGGCGGCTCTGTGGATCCGCGGGGTCTCTGGGGATTCTGTGGGAGGGTTGTGCCCGCTGTCCCCCTCCCCGCCATGACCCCTTTGTTCCCCTCCCCAGCTCCCGGGGCTCTGGAGGATCACTGCAGGTTCTGGAGAAGTTGTGCCCGCTGTCCCACCCGCCCCCCCTGGGATCCCCCTGCCCCCCTCCCCAGCTCGTGGGGCTCTCTGTGGATCTGCGGGGAGGGGGCTCTAACCTGGTGTCCTCCCCCCCTGCCATGACCCCCCCCAACCCCTTGCCCCCTCCCCCAGCTCGGGGGGCTCCGGGAGGTGCTGGAGCAGCTCCAGCTCTGCGTGCTGTCGGTGACGGGACGAGGGGGCGGCGCTGGACGGGGGTGATGTTCTGTTCACCGGTGAGTCTGGGGGCAACCAGCACCCCGGGACCCTCCTGGGACCCCTTCCCGGACCCTCCGGGGTCCCAACCGCCCCCTGCCCCCCAGAGTCCAGGAATTCTTTGTGGGAAATCTCGCCCTGGACCAACCTGCGAGGGGCCGAGGCCGTGGCCGACGCGTTCAGGGTGAGACCCCCAGGGGGCTTGGGGGGCTCAGATCCCCTGGGGGGGTTTGGGGGGCTCTGGGGTGGGATTTAGGAGGGAATATCAGAGGGAATTTGGGGGTTCAGACCTGCAGAGGGTTTGGGGGGATCTTGGGGGAAATTCAAGGGGCTTTGTAGGTTTTTGGGGGGAATTTGGGGGCAATTTGCGGGGGCTTTGGGGGGTTAAGGGGGCTCTGGGTGGTTCAGACCCTCGAAAATTTTGGGGTTCGAACACCTGGGGGGTTTGGGAGAAATTTGGAGGGGCTTTGGGGCGATCTTAGGGGAAGTCTTTTTTGAGGGTTTTTTGGGGGGGGGTTTCTTCGGTGTCTGCAGTGGTTCCAGGGAGGTTCTGGGGGTCCTGAACCCACCCCACGCCCCCTCCCCAAGACTTCACGGTGTCCATGCTGCAGCCATGGCGCGCCCGCCGGGCCCTCAGGGTGGGGAGGGGGCTTCAGGGGGAAAAAATCCCAATTTGGGGTGGGGGCTTAAGGGGGGGAGGAAATCTCAATTTGGGGAGGGGGGAGAGGAGGGGGGAGACCCCCAAGGGGGCCCCAAAATACTCAATGAGGCCCCAAAAACTCAATGAGATCCCTAAAGGGATCCCAAAATTCGGTGAGAGCCCGAAAACCTCTGAGACCCCAAAATCCCAGTGGACCCCAAAATGGCCCCCTAAAAACCGGGTGAGAGCCCCAAAAAAACCAAGTGAGACCCCCAAACTGCTCCCAAACCCCCCTGAGACCAACAAAGGGCCCCCCAAAATTCAATGAGACCCTTGAAAGGGGACCCCCAAAATTCGGTGAGGCCCGGAAAAACCCAGTGAGACCCCAGAAGGGCCCCCCAAAAACCCCCCCGAGAACCCTCAAAACCTCCTGAGACCCCAAAATTCCCCTGAGATTGCCACAAAGGGGTCCCTCCAAAACTCAATGAGATCCCCGAGCAGGCCCCGAAAAGTCAATGAGAGCCCAAAAACCTCTGAGACCCCAGAAGGGCCCCAAAAACTCAGACACCCCCAAGCAGCCCCCCAAAAACCTGGTGAGACCCCAAAAATCCTGGTGAGAGCATCAAAAAACCTGGTGAGAACCCCAAAAAATCCACTGAGACCCCTGAAAAAATGCTGCAATACCCAAAAACACACTGAGACCCCTGAGCAGCCCCCAAAAACTCAATGAGGCCCCCAAAAACCCACTGGGATCCACAAAAGCCCAGTGGGACCCCTGAACAGCCCCCAAAAAAAACCCAGTGAGACCCCTAAAAACCAGGTGGGACCCCCAAAAAACACACTGAGGACCCCCCAAGGGGCCCCCAAAAAACTCAATGAGACCCCTGAAGAGATCCCAAAATTCGGTGAGAGCCCAAAAACTTCTGAGACCCCAGAACGGCCCCCAAAAAACCTGGTGAGGCCCCAAAAATACCAGTGAGACCCCAAACTGCTCCCAAAAACCCCCCTGAGACCCCCAAAGGGCTCCAAAAAATCTCAATGAGACGCTTGAAGGAACCCACAAAATTCAGTGAGGCCCGAAAAAACCCAGTGAGACCCCAGAACTGTCCCCCAAAACCCGCCCTGAGATCCTCAAAAACCTCCTGAGACCTCCAAAATTCCCCTGAGACCCCCCAAGGGGACCCCAAAAAACTCAATGAGACCCCCGAGCAGGCCCCAAAAGTGAGAACCCAAAAACTTCCGAGACCCCAGAACGGCCCCAAAAACTCAGTGAGACCCCAGAAAACCCGGTGAGACCCCCAAAAAAACCGCTGCAATACCCAAAAACACACCGAGACCCCTGAGGCAGCCCCCAAAAACTCACTGAGACCCCCTGAGACCCCCAAAACCCCCCTGAGCCCCCCACCGCTCACCATGTGCAGGTACTTCTCAGGGTCCGTGACGCTGATGTCCATCAGTTTGATGTTCAGGTATTGGGGAGGGGGCAAGGGAGAGGTCAGAGGGGTCTGAAAACCCACCAGGACCCCCCCAGACCACCCTGGGACAGCCCCCACTCACCTGATCCACTGAGTGCAGTGTCCCACAGATGCTGGGGAGAGATACGGGGGGATTTGGGGAGGAGTCTCAGGGGGTTCCGGGGGGGTCCCAGGGACTTTTGGGGGGGGTGGTCACGGGTGGGGCTTGGGGGGGTTCTGGGGTCCCTCTGAATTTGGGGAGGGGTCCCTGTGAATTTGGGGAGAGGGAACACAGGGGGTCAGAGACTCCCAGAGACCCCCCCAGACCCAAAAAACTTCCACAGGGACCCTCAAAAACCCCCTGAAATCCCCAGACCCCATAGAGCTCCCCAGAGACCCCAGACTCCTCTGGAGCTCCTGCAGGGCCCTGGGCCAGACCTGGTGGGGCACGGGGGGGGTCAGAGACCCGTCCTGAAACCCCCCAAACCCCCATTACCCCCCCAATATCCCCTCTGTCCCCCCAAAACCCCTCTCTACCCCTCCATAACCCCCAGAAACCCTTCTTTCCCCTCCAAACCCCCCCTCTGTACCCCCCATAACCTCCCCAAATCCCCCATACCCCCCTGTACCCCCCCTAACAACCCCCCTAAACCCCTCAGGGACCCCAAATCCCCCCCAAACCCCCTCTCCGGGCGGGGTCCCAGGTCAGGAGGTGTGGGGTGGTCTGGGGAGAAGCGGGCGGCAATCAGGACACGGGCAGGGATGTCAGCGGAGTGGGGGGAGGCAGCAGCAGCACCGGGGGGTGGTCATGGCTGAGGGGGGAGATGGGGGTCATTGGGGAGGGGTCCTGGGGTGGGAGTTGGGGGTCCTGAGTGGTCACAGCTTCAGCCAGAGCCTGAGGTTGTGGCTGTTACGATGGGCACCTGGGTTAGGAAGAGACAAAGTTACACGGCATGTCTGTGAGCGGAGGTGGGTGTGGCCATGTGCTGTGAGATGTGCAAATCCATCTGCTGCACTTGTGAAAAGTCTCAAAGGCTCACAAATGGACATTTTACACCGTATTGCCTTCAAACCACCCCCACCCACTCTAAGGTAACACCTAACTGGATAGCCTGCTCACCCTCCCTCTCCTGGTCACAGTCCTCCCTTTACTCGCCTGAAGCTTCAAACCTCAGACATATTTAACACAGGTCAGATGCCTTTTGTCATACAACAAAGGTGCTGAAAAAAAATCTCAGGTGTCATACTTTACTCAACCTGAAATTTCAGGAACCAGTATTCCACCAAAAAAAAAAAAAAAAAAAAAAAAAGAAAAGAAAAAACACAAAAAAAACCCCAAGAACAACTAAAAATTACAAAAGCATCTTATCACCTATGAACACACAACCCAAAAGGATGAACTTAAATGCTCACTGTATTTACTGCTATTTTCTTCACTGAATCTTCAAAGCCTCCCGCACTTTAGATGCCCAAAAGCATCTACTGGAAAACAAACTGAGATAAGGTGAAACAGCCTCTTCATTGAAATGAGAGGAGAACCCTTATCCCAGCTGATTCCCAGACAGGGAATGGAGGCCCTTAGCAAAGGCTGAGGTTAATATACCCCTCATTGGGACCCCCTCTCGTTTGCACGAGGTATAAAAGGCCTCAGAATAGCTGCAGCTGTTTGGCTCCTCAGACTTGAATTCGAGGTGAGGAAATTCAACAAGAGAAAGGTGAGTCATTTTTCAATGCAAACAATTTTACAGGAAATGCACATGCTTTCCTTTTTGCAACAAGTGCGTTCAGAAAAAAGGGGTAAAAATTGCATCAGAAATAAAACTTTGTGTTTCGGCAGCGTAGCTAGCTAATGTAGAGCATTTGTTAGGTGCAAAATTAGTCCTTAGTCAATGCAAAAACTTACTACACGTGTAACTAACTAGGATGGACAAGAACAGGAACGACAAGAATGGTTAAGTGTCACAGAGACCTCTATTCAGGGCTATCTATGTTTAAAAAAAAAAAACCACGAAAAAGAGTAAATTCTCTGTGAAGTAATTCTCACCCACCCACACATGTCCATCCTGGGCAGCACCTGAAACAATGTGGGAAAATGAGAGTGTTTTCTGTCAGAAAATTAGTAACTATAATAATAATAATAATCAGAACTTCTGGAGAAATTTAATAGCATCACTTTCATATGATAAGCACAGGCCCTGCCATCCTTCCGGGCCCACGTGAAAACAGGAGGGAGAACTACAGGAAAACCAGAGTCCCCGATTTGAATGTATTTCCTAAAGACTCTACTGCACTGGATGCTCTTTGTGTTCTTTTAAAAAATGGATTGCTGCTAAAACGTCCCAGGCCCAATTTTATCAGCCACAGCCAGGACCGGGTGAGCTACAGCTGCAGAGCCAGGGAGTATGCAGGAACTCAGCACCCCAAAGGTAAGAGCAGGGGAAGCGGGGTTTTTCTGCTTAACCTATATTTCAGTTCTGCTTCCCTTCACGGCTCCTATTCTGCCAAGGTCAGTTTCTATTTTCAGAAGCCTGTGTCCCCTGTAGCCAAGGCTGGAAATCCTCACTTAGGATTTCCACATCACATCTGGATTTGCCAGGAAGCGTGCACACGCCGATGCGCATTTCTGTGATAGGTCACGCAGAAATCAAGCCAGAAAAAACCCAAACCAAACAACAGCCCACAAAACAGAGAGCTTAGTGCGGCTTCATCTTCATGTTCTGCCCAGGGATGGAGAGAAAGGGGGAAAACTGTTCTTCAGTTCTGCACCGAGCAGTTTGAAAGAGCCAGCACTGCCCTCAGCTGCAGCTGTGCAGTCTCTCCCTCCTTCCCCGTGTCCCTGCTTTGGAGGACAGGTTAAGGGGGTCTCAGGCAAAGATACGCGTTAAGCAATAACAGTTCTTCACTAAGATATCTACAGGACATCCAAACCACCACCAGCTATGACAATTAGCGACAGAACAGAGCAGCAGAAACGAGTTCCAGCCCCCCTCGGCCCCAGGCGCCGTCTCCGCGCCTCTCGGTCCCGGCGGGTCCCCCCCGCAGCTGCGGAGGGCAGGACAAGGGCCCAGGTGGGAGAGGGATGGAGGAGGGACCCCCTGCTTACCTGTGGCTCAGAGGGGTGTCCGGAGGTGGCAGGCTGCTCGGGGCACAGCGGCAGGGCGGCGGCGAACGTGGCTCCCCGCTCGGGGATGGCCGGGGGTCAGAGCCCCGCGCACCTTCCTGCCCGAGCACCGAGCGAGAGAGAGACAGAGAGCGTGTCCCGGGCACACAGAGCTTCCCCGTCCTGCCCCCAGCCCGCCCCTGCTCTCAGGTGTCCTCCCCCGCCTCTCCTTGTGTCATTAAGCACCCGTCCTAGGGTGTAGCCAACGACTTTCTTAACATTACAATGGGGACAAGGGCACAGAGAATGGCAGAGGACACCCAGCCCAGGAGCCTGACTGCTGAGCGGCTGGAGGCGCTCCAAAAGAATCACACCCAGCACCCAACCCCTGCCATGCCAAAGCTCGCAGGTAAAGGAGCAGAGGAGTGGCACAGAGGGGTCCAAAAGTGCCTAAGAGAGGTTCAAGTTCACTGTGTTTGGCAGGGTTATTTGAAACTGTGATATATGTTGTTATAATTCGTGTTCATATATAAGAATGTTGTATAAAATAAAGAAATAAGTAAGAGAATCTTTCAGCCACTGCCAGCAGCCGGAGCCATAGACAAAGGTCTTAATTAGCATATCAACAAACCTAGCTCAACGATCGATCCTGAAACCACTCCAAACCGATCAGAACCATCATCGCTAAAGAACTGTCAAGTACCAGAGATCAGGCAGCCGGGAGTTCCCCCCACACCAATGCCAGCTCCCGTAAAATCTTTCCACTGGGAAAAATTACATTCCAAAGCTTCGGTCCCCGTAAGCGAGAATCAGCCTCCCAAGGAAATTACACATCATCAGGATTGATCGACGCGCAGGAAGACCTTTGTCCAGGTTTAATCTGAATATGAGAAACCCCAGCAGAAAAAGCGCTGTGATTACCTTACCATCGTGGGTGGAAAATTTCCAATCATTATCAATTCTGACCTGAATGGGCCTTTAGAGCAACAATCAATGCCACATTTACTAAACGAGCAGGAACATCCCCCTGATGCTACATTAAGCATTTATAAAATATAACAATCACTTAAATGATTAAGTTATGATTCCATAGCTTTTTCTGCATTGTCTCGGTGTAATAGACATAATTGCAGGATATTGTATGTGATAATTTACCATTATTAAAAAAAAAAAAGATATTTTTATTACCAAGCTGGCCAACTGAAAAATTAAAAAAATCTTCTCCAATTCTTCTCCAAACCCTGGGATCTTATTAAGAAATGTTATGCTTAATATTTTTAATTCTTTTGATATGCTAGCGTACTTTGATTTCTGTTGTTTTTTTACTAAATTGCTGGGGATGTATTTGAGTCACACTTTTAAGCTTGTTTCTGCACTCTTAAAGCATAGATCTTATTTTTTTAGTGGCTTCTGGGATTCTCCAAAAATTCACATTACCCAAGGAGATGGAGTTTCTTTTAGGAAGCCCTAAATTCAGTAATAATCATAATAAAATGCTAAGTAGTGGGGACTTGGGAGTATTTCACATGCTGTTGCAGCTCTTTTTACCCTAACCCTGCTAACAGCTCTGTCTATGAGCACTGCAACTCCAGTGAGAGCTTCAAATATAAATTCAGGCCCCAGATTGGGCATTAACTCTAATTTAGACTCTGACTATAATTTACAGACATCACTCTCCACCAGCTTTTTCTGCAGGGCTGTAGTGAAAACACTGAGAATTTTGGGTGAAGATTTTTTTGAGATAAGTGACTTTTGTTAAGTTCCACATCACCATCAGAACGTTTACTAAATGCTTTAAGGTATAATTAATTTTGAGGGGTTTGAATTCAACTTGCTAGAAAACACATTTCATCTATAACTATGGATATTTATTATCACAAAAAGCTTTGAAGAGTCGTTAATCTCACACTTGAATCACTCCCAGCACAAGTTGTGCTCCCAAACTCAGACTGAGAACACTGGAAGTTGTTTCCTAGAGGGGCTTAATCCCCAAATTCATCTCCTGTGGGGGATTGGGAATAATTGCAAAGTTGTTCTTGGTGTAGTTTGGAATCAGAGGATGTTAAATCACCTCTCCAGCAGAAAATGAAACAAAGGGACAGGAATGTAAAGCATATTAAAATGTAGCCTGTTCCCCGATTACAGGTGCAGTCCTCAACACAAGGAGTTTGCAAAAACCAACACCAGCCTCCTCTTGATCAGTCATTCACTGAACAGATCATTGCTCTACCAAAAATACAACCCCAAAACATGCCATTTGGCCAGTTTCTTATTTAACTTTTCTTCCCATTTGCCTGCTGCTGCATCCCCTTCCTGACTGTCCTCAGGGGGAAAGCCAAAATCTTCCCTGTGTGAAATTCCAAAGCTCCTTTCCATCCCTCAGCTCCCTTCTCTCTCCACACTGGTTGAGAAAAGAAGTTGTCAATGCCTAAGCAGCCAATGCACTCCCTCATCCCCACCTACATGCTCGAATGAAGTGGAAAATCCAAATTTTCCCGATATTGCAGGGAGAAGAGGCACTGGATGGTGCTGTAACATCCCCTTCTGCAGGTTTTCTCTGGCAGAATTATTCAGCTGGGTTCGGTGAGCTTCTGTTTTTAGAGGATTCACTGCAAACAGTGGAAAAGTTTGATCTACAACGCTATCCTTTTAAATGAGGAGTTTTGTGTCTCTGCTGCTTTGACCAGGCTGTTTAAAAAGGAGTATGGGTAGTCTAATTAAACTGGTAAAAGTTCTGTGTACTTCTGCCATTGATTTCTGCCCTACCAGTACATTGGCTTATTATCCACCCAAACCTGCTATTCCAGGCACAACCAAACAATTTCTCCAAGTATTCTGAAAGAAAAAGTGACTCCCCACCTTTAGACAATTTACTAAACAATGACAGTAGAAAGCAGCTATAGGACAAAAAGAAAATCTATACTCTAGATGTGAAAAAAAAAAAAAAAAAAAAAAAGTTACAAAAAATCCATGGAGCCACTTCCTCACCAACAGCCCCAGCACTGAAGACACTTGTCATGTCCACATGGCCATGGCAATTCCTGGCTTTCCCAGGGACCAGTTGGACTTACTGCTCCCTTTGCCAGCACTTTGTTGCACAAATCTGGGAGATGAGTTACCTGCCAGACCCCAGCAAACAGGAAGAAATTCCTTCTCCAGCTGCACGAGCAGCCCAGCTGAGCTGCCAGCTCTGCACACCCCCCGTTACCAGCTGTGCCATCCCAAAACACATCAGCAGAGCTGGCCATGTCCACACCAAATGTACCCTAAGAGGACACAAACCACGGAGCAAGGTGACTCCAAAAGCATCTCTTCCAGATTTAAATTCTGGGTCCATGGGCATAGCAGCTATTTGCATGCCCTGCGCCACTGAGTGTATTAATTTGATGAAACAAGGTATCAAGCATGGTAGGAAGATGACTCCAGCTACTGAGCACAGGATAAAGAATACAATTTTTTTCCACTATGCTCCCGAGAATAACTGTTCTCACCAAGATGCCTGGAGAATGGAATTTCACTTTTGAATTGGGACATGTGCCACCCTTTTTATTTCTGTAGCAAGATCCCTTATAGTTTTTCTATAATCAATTTCAACACAACTTTCTGTTCTAAGGCTATTTGTTCTATTTCGCTTTCAGGATCCATGCCTTCCTTGTTTCTGGAGAAACAAAAAGTGTTATTGAATTGGGCACAAACCCGTTTGTCATTTTCTTCAAGTAGGTCGATGATGATTGGTTTACCGTCCGAGATTAATCCATTCTCAAACTTAAGATTTTTGCCCAATACATTTTTCCTTCTATGACACACATATTTAATCGGGTATTGTCATAACATAACTCATTCACCTGAAAATAAGCTACATATACCGACTTTTGTTTTCCCCCTACCCACACCGAGCGATTGGCATTTCTCTTCTGGATATTGAGAGCAAATGTCTCTGACTGCCCTTTGCCATGTCTTGCCTTGAGATCATAGCATATAATTTTCTTTCCCCATTTACACCTCACATACTGAGTGCCGTTAAATGTTCAGCACTCCTCCTTTCCATTATGGGTGCAGTTGGCCAGGACAGAGCGAGTCGGGGTGCTAATTAGTGGGCATCCCCCACACTCATTGTTACGGCTTTGTGCCGCAGAGCTCGTAGAATTCCTTGGGTATGGGTTAATCGGTTAATGCATACCTCTCTGCCTCTGCCTACGCCCACTAGTTTGCTGCTAGCGGCGAGGCAAACCATCTTCTTGGCAGCAGAGGTATTCTTTAGGGGACCAACGCAAAGTCCGAGCTGCATATCGTCTCTTAAAGACATCCCACCTCGATAATTTTATCGTGTCCGTCCAACAAGGTACTTTATTTGTTCTCTGGCACTCTACTCTTAAAATTTCAGCCCTGCAATTTAGTTTCCCACTAACCCCGTGTTGATATAAGAGAACCCACTCTACAGAATCTAATTCAGCAATATTCAACTCAGCGCCAAGTACTAGAATTCGCTCGCTCAAAGACAGCTCTTTTCGAAACACTTAGTACAGAGCCCTTTAGGTCACATCTCCCGTACACAATGTGTAACCTAAACTTCACAACAGATTTGGTACTTGAAACGAACAAAAGGAAAATCTGCATCCAGAAGCTATTCACCTTATCTGATCTAGGTTGATCACCGGCTTGTTTGGGGCAATTGTATCTTGAGGTCTCCAGGGGAGGAAGCCACTTTGCACTTGGGTGTTTCTGGTTTTCACTCTGGAGGCGTGTGTCCAGCCTTTTCTGCTGTCCGGACTGCTGTGTCTGTGGTTAAAAGGACAAGAAAAGGATTTCCCAGTGAGGAGAGAGAGAAACCTCTTTCCAGGTTTTAATGAAGACCCGATCTCCCGGTTGTATTTTGTGTATGGCGAACCCCAAAGGAGCATTTTGTGTGACAATTTCTTGTTTTCGCAATTTTTGTAAATTTTTATTTATTGTTATCAAGTAGGGTTGTATTTGTCCATCTTCTATTTTTGGATGTCCCACTGGCATCCCATGGTCATAAGGCATCTCGTGTAACATTTTAAAAGGAGATAGCCCTGTCTCAGAGTAAGGCATCGTCCCAATATTTGATAATGCTAAGGGGAGATATTTTGGCCAGGACATTTTTGTTTATATCATTAATTTTGATAGTTGAGCTAGTCTACTAGTACCAGCAAGAATTTATACCTCCCAACCTTTGGTAACTCAGTGAAATCCACTTGGATTCTTTCAAATAGACGATAGGCTATAGGGCAACTACCCCAAATTACCTGTCGTGTCCTGGCTTTGTGAACCTTTTAGCATATCAGGCACCCCTGTACTTCCTGTTTAGCTAATTCATAAATCCCCTTACACCCGAAGAATTTCAGAAATTGTTCTGCCAGAGCCTGTGATCCCCAATGTGTTTGCAAATGTAGTCTCTAGAATTTTTCTGGTGCAATCCTTAGATATTAATTCCCTCTCATCTAGTAATTTCTACTTACCTTCTTCTAATGTACTTCCTATCTTTTTTTTTTTTTTTTTTCCCTTCAATCTCTTTTTGGGAGGGACAAGGGGGATATCCCTGAGTCCCGCCTTCTGCGAGTTCTGGGGTACTTACCGTTAGTAGTGCTGCATTTTTTGTTTCTTTATCTGCTGAATTGTTTCCTCTAATCCGAAATTGTATTCCTGTTTGGTGTCTCTTCACAGGCACGACCGAGATTGCTAAAGGTTCTGGGGGGTCCTGAGGGGGTTTAGAGGGTCCTGAGGGGGTCTGGAGATGTCCTGAGGGGGTTCAGGGAGGGTCTGGGGGGTCCTGAGGGGGTCTGGGGGGCTCAGAGGGACCTGGGGGTGTCTGAGGGGGTCCTGGGGGACTCTGACGGGGTTCAGGGGAGCTCTGGGGGGGTCCTGAGGGGCTTCAGAAGGATTTTGGGGGGCCCTGAGGGGTCCTGAGGAGGTTCAGAGGGGTCTGGGGGGGGGCCTCTCCTCATTTACACAAGTGAGGGTTTCTCTCTGGCTGAGCTAAATTTTGGCTCCAAGCATGGCATTTACACTACTGGGAATAATATCCAAGAAGTCACGACTGACAGGAAACTTCTAATTGACTGTGATGTGATTCATTGGGAGGCTCACACTCTCTGAGTTAAAACAGCATCACTACAAAAAAAAGAAATCACTGAAACCCCCAGGCTGTCTGGTAATCCATTGCCCCAGGAGCCTTGATGTGCTGCTGCGATAACCATGGAAATACATTGTGTCATCTCATTTTGTCACAGAAGGGAATAAATTCCTGAGCTCCACCGCAGCCTGCAGGGATGGTGGGGGGGGAATCCCACTTTTCCATCTCCCTCTCCAGCAGGGCAGGGTGGAGATGTGACTCAACACCACACTGGGCACCCCTGGGAGCATCCTGGGACTGGGGTCAGGGACCACAGAGCCCCTGCTCAACTCTTCTTCCCAGGGGATGAACCTGAGGCAAAACAGGTGCTTGACCCACAGCAACATCAGGGCGACAAAGCTTGCTCTGCTATTTCCCAGTGTATTGTTTTTGGGTTTTCAATACCCCTTTGAAAGCGGTGCAGCCAGCTCAGCTCTGCCTCTTGGATGCTGGCAGGCTGCCAGGCTCTAATTAAGCCTGCTGTTATGTCTAATGCTGGTGGCAGTGTTTCAGGGCACCAGCACCGAGGCTGTGGGAGTGGGAGCAGGAGATGAGGCAGCTGCAGAGCTGTGTGGTGACTTGGATGTTCTGGCTAACACACCAAAGAGTGTTGATTTTATCCTCCTCACTGGTCAGATCAGCTCATGAGCACAGATCCAGCCAGGCTGTATAAAACTCCTTTTCCTGCAGGGAAGAGGACAGCTGAGAGCGGAGAGCACTGGTTTGAAACCCCGCTCCTCACTTTGTGGCACAAAAGTGCTGCCAGAGAGCTCTGAAATTCCTTGGTGCCCAGGTGAGTGCCCACAGCACAGAGCCAGATCTGCAGGCTCGCACTGCACTCACCCACAGCCTGTGCCAGGGGCAGCCTGCACCTGGGAATGGGCCTGAGCTGGGCTCCAGCCAGGGGACAGGAGCAGGGACTGAGGAGGGGACAGCTTCAGCATCTCTCCCTGTGCTCAGGTCACACTGCAGGTCAAGTCTGGATAATTTTCCCTCCGCTTCTGAATTTGAGCAGCTCAAATTCACATCATCCCCCATCATGTGCATCCACAGAGTTGTGGCCAGGTACATCTCACTGCTACAGAGCCTCTCTTGCTGCAAGTCATGACTTGATTTCAGTGCATTCTTCAGCCTCACTCCTCCCCACACAACTCCCAAGAGCACAGCTCTGTTCCTCTCCTCTCCACGCAGCTGCTACCGCCTGTGCAACCCCAGGACTGAATTGCAGCGCCACTGTGCAATGCCCATGCACAGGACAGGATAGCGAGGCACAGCCAGGAAATCCAATCCCAAATCCAGGTTCCTGCAGCTCCCTGTACCCCCAGCCAGCTGTGGATGCTTTGGAAAATCAGCCTCACAGTGCAGAACATGTTGGGATGCTAGCTGGGATGTGGGACTTTGCCACCACCAAGTGATCAGCAGAAAAAACAGAGAACAGCACTTGCTTAATCCCAGACTGGTGCCCTGTGATTTGTATTCTGCCTCTTGATCCAGCAGCTGTGCCCTGCTGCCCCTCCTGATCTCCATCAGAGCAGTTCATCTCTCCCTCAGCCCCACAAGGCTGAGCTGATCTGCTCTGCTTGCAGATAATGCCATGGACAGAGCCATGTTGCAATTAAATACTCTCCTGGTTCTATGCTACTGAGAAGCAGAATCAGAACGCACAATGGCAGATAATTACAGGTGAGCAATTACAGACACAATCTTCCCTCTTTCTTGTCCTTGTTTGTTTTTTTCCCATCGTTCCACACTTGCTGAGAGCCTGACACAGTGCCCAGAGCTCTGAAGATGATGAGCAGAGTAATAAAAAAGCCCTTTGAAGCACATCCCTGAAGCTCCCTGAGCCCTGATCATCCTTCATGCCATGTTTCTGCAGCCCTGCTGGCCAGGGTAGTGAGCAGGAGGTCCACTTCAGGTGGTCTGAGCTGCTAAAAGCTGTGTCATTAAAAAACCCCAACTTAATAATGACAATTGAATTGAAGGAATATTGTGGAATATTTCCTGCTTGTTTTCAAGAGGGCTTGTAACTTGCTAAAACTTTTTGAAATTCAGCTGCTGTAAATAGCAACTCATGTGCTTTCCCAATCGCTTACCTTTCTTGCTCAATACTGAGTATCTATTTAGGAACTGGTTTTCAAAACATTGTGCACTTTGCACAATTAATTTGGGGAAGTCTGTGGTGTGTCCCAATGCTCAAAAAAAGTGCTCTGAAAAGCTGAGGAGATCACATGTGCAAAGTCAACCTATAGAAACAAATAAGCACATTTCATACATGCAATCTCTGCAGGATTGCTTAGAAATCATGAAGTGTTTTAAAACAATGCCATAACATTCTTAAATGCCAAATGTCACATGAAATGAAATATTATTCAGAATCACTTCTCTCTCCTTCCCAACCTGCCTGCAAACAAATGGGATCTGCACAGCTTGGCTGTGGGTGCTGGGAACAGCATCAGGTGTGAGTGGAGTATTATTAACAACTGGAATTATTAACTCTGTTTCAGAAAGCTGTTCTGTGCCTCTACACACGGTTGTTTGGAAGATCTTTTGGAAGATTCATCTTGCACCTCATCCCTCCCTTTTTTAATGAACCACATCATGCTGTCAGACAATGCTGATGGACAGCATAAAGCAAGGAGAAAGGGAAATAGCACCTGAAATGACAGGCAGGGCCAAAACTTTTAGCCACCAGGAAGATTCTGATGGTACCTGGTGGCTCCAGTTTGGTCCCCTCCTCTATTGCCAACCTTCATCAGATAATGCTCCCTGCAAAATTTTAATACTGCAAAATTTAAATGCCTGCAAAATTTTAAGCCAGGGATTTTTGTGTGGTTGACATTAGTTTTCAAGCTTCACAGTGTCTTGTAGGTCCTGTGAAAGAAAGAGAAGAGAGATGTGGGAGTGATTTCGTGCTTCCCCTGCCCTGCTGGGGTGATGTTTCTCAGTTTCCACAGGGAGACTCCACACATACCTTCTCTTATAGAGACTCTGGCAAAAGTATCAGAGTGTGTAGAGTATCTTATTTTCTCTGCAGAATTTTCAGCCAACAATGTCAGACTGCTTTGTAGCCTTTAACTAGTCAATCTGAACTATTGCTGTCAAATAGAAAGACTACACAGACATTGACCACTTCACCCCAGCCTTGAAGCATAGTCACCAGCAGTATGAAAGAACTACAAAACATCCTCATATTCTGTGTATTGACAGTCGGGTCATGGTCAGGTTTTGATGTACACAGCAGGGAATTTATATGTATCATAAAAATTTATCTATGGTGAAGTCAGAAGGATCAAATTTTTATGTCCTAAAGCAAAATGCTACTGCAGTAATCTACTCCGAGATAAGAGTGTCATGTCTAACAGTTCAGGCCTAGTAGAGACATCAATATACTCTGAGATAAGCAATAGCTACCCAAAGGGCTGGTACTAGTCACTGTACTACACGTTTACTTTGTATCTCTGAGCCACTAAGATTGTGTTCACTTACTTTATTACATTTTACATAGTGATTTCATATTTAAAAAAAAAAAATTCAAGAGCTGAAAGGATAATTTTCCATTCTCTCATTTTTAGAACTAGCCTAACTAGTATTTTGGTCCAAGAATGGTAGAGCCTTTTAATTTCCTATCCTGTCATTAGAAAAATTTGAAAAAAAAATTTGCCATTTCTAGCAGCCAGGAATTAATGACAGTAATCAACCAGCTTATTATTATCAATGGAAATAACAATTTTGACTATAAGTCAAAGTATGCATGACAGTCATGAGGATGCTTCCATGCAGTAAAAGTTCTGGAAAGCATTTAGGTGGCTTAGGGAATTTTCCATATGGCTCTGGGAAGCAGATATTAAGGAAACTCTGCAACCTTTTGAAAGAATATTGCATGTTCTCCTTTCTCCTCAGAGTTCCAGGTTTCGTGATTACAGCCTCAACTCACCCCAAATAATAAGGGAATCACATGCCACTCTACACTGACATCAAGAACCCATTTCACAGTTTTTGGCTGGTGGTTGGATGGAGGTAGAAGGGTAAAGGAAGGTTCATACAGCATTGCAGAAATGTAGTCTGAAGTTCCTCCCACTGCAGCAAAGCCCAAGACCATTTATGTGCTTTGCTGAATTCTGTGAGTTTAGAATCTTTAGGAAAGTACATGGAAACCCACAGGACCCAGAACATCCACTCACCAAAATTAACCACTGCAAAGCTCACAAAGAATTGGGGCTCCCAGGCTCTGTCTAGGCTCTGCCTGCTAGAGTCTATCCAAGGGTGTTTTGAAGTTGAAAATCTCCAGCATCTGAAGTCCAGGTTTCCTCCACCTCAGTTTAAACTGACTATAAATGCAGTCTGCTCTTGACTAGGTCAGAGCCTTCTGGAAAATCCCAAGATCCTTACAAGGCAGGATCCACATAATGCTTTCTGGTCCTAGAAGATCAGGAGGCTGGTGGAAAACTGCACAAAGTATCAGGACATCATAATGCCCCAGGGAAGCCTTCAGGTAGTAGTGTGAGCAAACTGTTGAGTCCCGAATCTGCAAGAAGCACAAAACCCAGACAGACTTGAGATAATCTCCTCCACCTCCATTTTCCGATCAGGTAGATTTCTTCTTCCCATTTCTCCCACTGGCTTCTAACTGTTTCAGCAATTAGAGACCTTCTACTTGTCAATGTCCTTGTATTCTTTTTGTGTGTGCTCTTTACTTAATTAGGTCTGCTGCAGGGAGATTAGACGAAGTAAGCCACTGTGGTCCCTTCCAACCTCACCCATTCCATGATTCTTCCCCACATATGATATACCTCTAATATTCTCTTGGAGAGCATCTGACCTTGACTTAGGCAGCTAATCCCAATCTTCTCACTCTGCTGTAGGCAGAGTAGAAATTCCCTTTTTCCTCTGGTTTGCTTAATCCCTGATATTGATTCTGGCTTTGGCTGCTGCCCTCCACAGTGGAGGCATCCCTCCAGGAAAAGAGATTCAGTGTCAGCAAAGGCCAACATTTTCCTATCCACCAGCCCCATTAGGTTGAGATCCTCCCTTCCCTGGGAAGAACTGTTTCTTCTTGGATTCTTCCTACTTGCCTAAATAGAACACACATCACCAACTGTTGCTTATTCAGAGAAAATTGCTATCATTCCTTTAATATGAAACAGATCAATATAGCAAAGACTTGGAGCAATTGAATTAGAAATTAATAGGAAAAAAACAGAAGATGGAGAGAAGAAAAAATCCCACCCAAATCACAAATGAAACAACCCCTGCCCTCAATCTTATGCTTAAGCCAAGAAATATATTAAAATTTGGTTTTAAGTTGTAAGTATTGGCAAGCAAAGTCAATCCTAGAGCAATCACAGAGGAATAAAATAGCAGCCATAAAAACCAGGCTGGATACTGTGAGATAAACTCCTTCACATCCATTTACACGATTAATAACTACCAGAATAACTGCAATTTATTTAGAAGTTGAAATCAAATCATAAATCAGTCCTCAGCCACATGTTAAACAAAAAATACTAATTTTAAAACATGATTGCTGAGTGCGACATTAGTAATTGTAAATTAGTAATTGCATGTTGCAAGTACAGATGCTTATCCCTTTGGTTTGTTCACAGTTCTGCATGCGTATTTTGCGCTACCATTTGGTCCCCAGAGGTGTCACATTCCATGTTACTTATTCCCAGGGTAGTGTATTACAGCCTGCTCATTTCCATGAACCTACTTGGCATGTTTGCAATGGACTTGTGCTGTATCATTTGCCCAGGGGTCACATATATGGCTAGCAGTCCTTCTTGGAGTCTAAACAGAGACTTTTCCAGGCTGCAGCAGTGAGGTTTTGTGCTGATAGAACAACTTCTAAATACCATTGGTAATTACAATGACAAAGCAAAACACATGGCTCCTGTTCACAGGGCATTAGTATGTGTGGCTGTAAACTCAATCTTCACTAAAGGTTTTACTTACTATTTCATGCTTACAGTTTGTTCCAGAAGAGAGGGAATGTGTTGCATCCAAGACAGACATGCAGTTGCTTACTGTCTGTGACGGTTTGCTGCTCTGGAATAGATGCGGTGAGGACGAGGCAAGAGGTCATGCCTGTTTCCCTCTCTGGTTGCTCATGGCAGGTATTGCATATGGACTTTTTCTTCATCTCTTGTAACTTAGTTTAGACCTTGGATGTGACTCAAGAAACTGATCCAGAAATTAACTCTGTTATATTCACCCTGAGAGAAAAAGCAACTGCTTCCTCCCCTCTTATCCATTGCAACCTTCATGCAGAGTAAGATTGAGGTTTAGTGGAATTCTTGTATCCCTGCATTTGAGGTAATTGCTCTTCAAAAAAGAGAAGTCCCATAACACATGCAATATTCATGCACCATGGGGGATTTTCTTCAGCTTCACTGAGCTTTGGATTAAGCTTCATATAATTTGAAACTTTCCACAGTCTCAGACCTCATTGCTTTTGGCCTTTCTACAAGCCTGCAAGGGACCCAGAAGCATACACACACCACACATCTCTCCCTCCCCACCTCAGCAGGATTTCACTTAGCTCCATCTCCATCTTAATTCACCAGTTGACCAAATGATATTTTGAGTGAGGCCAATTCCACATTTGCTCATCAATACTGCATTTCACATCTCAGCCCTAGAGATTTCTATATTTATCTTGTCTGGGATTACAGGGAGGACATAAGGAGACTGTAAGCAGCTTGCACCATTCTCCTTGACTTATCAAAGGATTCTGGTATGGAAACAGTGCTGGCTGTTTGTAAATGAATTTGCAAAACAAACATAAATACAGACAGACACACCAAGTTCCCATACAGTATAACAAAACATACATGATATGATATATGGCTGAAAAATATTTTGATTACATTTCTTTGCATCTCATGTAATAAGATTCCTGTCCATGGCAAAGCAGGAAGTATCCTTCTACAGGATTTCCCTGAAGAAAATACGAAGGTACATCTTCTGTGCACATCTACTATGAGTAACACTTCATGCATGCCATACAATTATCTCCATTTCAGGTGAAATCTATGGGACACTGCTGAGGGCTTGAAAGATTTAATTCTACCTCCATTTCCTTTGGGATAATTCTGGATTATGCTATCTAGTGACTTTGCCTTTATGATTCAATTTTTTAAGCACTTACTTGGACAGCTATCAAGTATCCTTTAGGACTCCCACAGACAGAGAAGCAGACTCACTGTAACCATATGGGGCCAGAACTATGATTAACTTTCAAGTCAATGTGCCTGTAGGAAAGAACTGTATGTTAGACATGTTTCTTCCACTGCAACCAGAAAAACAAAAACAACGTTTAAAAGTGGCCTCTGGATTTGGATGCCCAGCATAAGACATTTTTTTCTGGCATGCAAAAATCACTGATACTTTCATAATTTTGGAAGCTGGTGGTCTGCTGTCCCTAAACCAGTTGTTTCATACACAACTCCTACTGAAATTACTCATTTGACACATGGTAATAGGGTCTAAATCACAATCTCCTTTTGTAATGCTATGACCGGCCTTTCCTGCTGTTTTTTGCATCATTAACCTTTAGGTTTTGGTTTCATTGACTTTATCTGTCATTTCAATTTACAAGGGAATGACACCAAGATAGGCACCTCAGTTGGAGAGTTTGGAATGGGTAATTGTTCCTCATTTGCCTACGAAATTCTCTATAGCTGTTTCTGTCACTCTGTAAGGCTTTCCGGAGACCTCTAGAATGATGATCTTTATCTGAAAGCTTTCCTGATCCCAAAAGCCAACAGCTCCTTGACTCCAAAGAACCAGGATTTCTTCATTGCTTGACAGAGCATCTCCTACAGTGGCAGTCTGCATGCTTTTACCCCTGAACACCCCACTGCTCACACCTCACTGTCATTCCTCTGGGCCTACCAATACTCTACCACCAGCACCTACATCCGCTGTAACTTTCAACAAAGCACCAAGGGCACCTCCTTCCCTACCTTCCCCCTGCCTGATTATCACATTTCATTGCCTTTCAACTTCCTGGTGCATTCTGTGAAACATAAGCTTTACATATGGATGGTGAGCAGTCTATGAATGAAACAGACTGGTTGAAATGCAAATAATGGTTAGTAGTCACAAGCAGACCAACCCAAAGAAGACCCTTCCTAAGTGACTTCATGTGCAACTCATTGGCCTTACGTTGGAATAGTGTCAGTGCTTTAGAAACGTGACAGAGCTTGTTTATAACATATCTATTTTTAGGTCCCATGAACTAATTTCATTCTCCCTCAAACACAATTTCAGTCAGATTACTCACATGCCAACTTGGACTGGATGCAGTAGTGGGACAGAAAGGGCTGTATGGAAACAGTGTAAGGCCCACACGTTAGTTGTGAGGCTAGCAGGTGAAGACCAGGCCAGGGAGGTATGGGTATTCAGATGTCCCTGGTTCCCAGCAGCTAAGGCTGCTTGCACCTTTGCAGAAATAGTGGACTGAGGATCCGGATGCTGTTATCTCAGCTTGTGTCAAAGAGGGGCAAGGGCATCTTCTAGCTTTGTCTCAAGAGTGTATGCAAGGCAGGATTTGGAAGGAATTTTGGCTCAGCACTTCCAGAATACACATGCTAGCAGGTGTCTACAGTGCAGAAAATAAGATGGCACCTTGCAGCGGGCTACTTTTGTAGGCCCAAAGTGCCAAGGAGAAGTAAATGCACTGTGACCAAGGCAGGGCTGCTTTAGCCATGCTGGTGTACAGTCATTTCACGATTACAAGCTGCACTGACTGTAAGCTGCATCTCTGGGTGTTGGCAAACATTTCGTTCTTTGTCCATAAATAAGCCGGACCTGAGTATAAGCCGCTCTGTCATTCGCAGCGAGGACCCGCGTGCAACAAAGTTGCCAAATACTAACAGAACCGTGGCAGGGCGGGGTTTACCGGCTCGGCTCGAGCTGCGCAGGCTCGGCCCGCTCGGGGCTGCCGACAGGGCCGGGTGGCCCAGCCCGGCGCTGCCGCTCGGCGGGGCCGCTCGGGGCCGGCCGCCGCCTCTGGGCTCGCTCTCCCTGGCCCAGCGCTGCCCCGTGGTGGCAGACAGGGACGGAGCACCCCGCCTTCTCCCCGAGCCACGGCCATGGCGGCACGCGACCACCACGCGACCACCACGCGACAATCCCCCGACGCCAGCCCCACCCTCCCCACGCGGGCCCCCCCAACGCGAGCCCGCCCCCACGCAACGCCCCCCCCCAAGCCCCCCCCACACGACCGCCACGCGAACCCCCCCCCCCCCCCCGCCCCCCACGGGTGCCCGCCCCCCCCCCATCGTGAGCTCCTCCCCCCACGCAACCCCCTCACAGGCAACCCCCCCTCCACGCGAGCCCCCCCGCCACGCGAGCGCCCCGCGAGCCTCCCACCACCCGAGCCCCTCCCACGCGAACCCCCCTCCCGACGCGAGCTGCCCGCCCAACGCGAGCCCCTCCCACGCGAGATTTTTCCACGCGAGATTTTTTTCACGCGAGTTTTTTCACGCAATGCATTATGGGTAGGCGGGGCCGCAATGCATTATGGGTAGGCGGGGCCGCAATGCATTATGGGTAGGCGGGGCCGCAATGCATTATGGGTAGGGGGCCGCCGCAATGCATTATGGGTAGGGGCCCGCCGCAATGCATTATGGGTAGGCGGGGCCGCAATGCATTATGGGTAGGCGGGGCCGCAATGCATTATGGGTAGGCGGGGCCGCAATGCATTATGGGTAGGCGGGGCCGCAATGCATTATGGGTTGGGGGCCGCCGCAATGCATTATGGGTAGGCGGGGCCGCAATGCATTATGGGTAGGGGGCCGCCGCAATGCATTATGGGTAGGCGGGGCCGCAATGCATTATGGGTAGGCGGGGCCGCAATGCATTATGGGTAGGCGGGGCCGCAATGCATTATGGGTAGGGGGCCGCCGCAATGCATTATGGGTAGGCGGGGCCGCAATGCATTATGGGTAGGGGGCCGCCGCAATGCATTATGGGTAGGCGGGGCCCGCAATGCATTATGGGTAGGGGGCCGCCGCAATGCATTATGGGTAGGGGGCCGCCGCAATGCATTATGGGTAGGGGGCCGCCGCAATGCATTATGGGTAGGGGGCCGCCGCAATGCATTATGGGTAGGGGGCCGCCGCAATGCTTTATGGGTAGGCGGGGCCGCAATGCATTATGGGTAGGGGGCCGCCGCAATGCATTATGGGTAGGCGGGGGCCGCAATGCATTATGGGTAGGGGGCCGCCGCAATGCATTATGGGTAGGCGGGGCCGCAATGCATTATGGGTAGGGGGCCGCCGCAATGCATTATGGGTAGGGGGGCCGCCGCAATGCATTATGGGTAGGCGGGGCCGCAATGCATTATGGGTAGGGGGCCGCCGCAATGCATTATGGGTAGGGGGGCCGCCGCAATGCATTATGGGTAGGGGGCCGCCGCAATGCATTATGGTAGGGGGCCGCCGCAATGCATTATGGGTAGGCGGGGCCGCAATGCATTATGGGTAGGGGGCCGCCGCAATGCATTATGGGTAGGCGGGGCCGCAATGCATTATGGGTAGGGGGCCGCCGCAATGCATTATGGGTAGGGGGCCGCCGCAATGCATTATGGGTTGGCGGGGCCGCAATGCATTATGGGTAGGGGGCCGCCGCAATGCATTATGGGTAGGCGGGGGCCGCAATGCATTATGGGTAGGGGGGCCGCCGCAATGCATTATGGGTAGGCGGGGCCGCAATGCATTATGGGTAGGCGGGGCCGCAATGCATTATGGGTAGGCGGGGCCGCAATGCATTATGGGTAGGGGGCCGCCGCAATGCATTATGGGTAGGCGGGGCCGCAATGCATTATGGGTAGGGGGCCGCCGCAATGCATTATGGGTAGGCGGGGCCGCAATGCATTATGGGTAGGGGGCCGCCGCAATGCATTATGGGTAGGGGGGCCGCAATGCATTATGGGTAGGCGGGACCGCAATGCATTATGGGTAGGCGGGGCCGCAATGCATTATGGGTAGGCGGGGCCGCAATGCATTATGGGTAGGCGGGGCCGCAATGCATTATGGGTAGGGGGCCGCCGCAATGCATTATGGGCTTGGGACCGCCGTTTGTGGGGAATAAACTGGGGGTCCCAGTGGGGGCTCTGGGCCGCCCCCATTCAAAATTTGAGCAGTTTTGAGCAGGGGGGACGTTTTAAGGGGCGACCTCAAAACTGCCCCGCTGAAGAGGGGCAGGGTCCCGTTTTTGGGGAGGAGGGTAGCCTGTTTTTGGGAGTAGTCTCTATTTTGGAAGGTTCCATTTTCGGGATGGGGGCCCGTTTTTGGAAGGTCCCATTTTTGGGAGGAGACCTCATTTTGAGGAGGGGTCGCATTTTTTGGAAAGTCCCGTTTTTTGGACGGAGCCCCCATTTTTGGGGAGGGGGTCCCGGCCATGTCCGAGCCCTTCAGCCATTTCATGCACGCCCTGGTGCGGGCGCTGCCCCCTGTGGGTTCTGGGGGGGATCGTGCCTGTTGTCCCCCCACCCTTTGACCCGCCCGGTCCACACCCCAAGTTCAGGCGGCTCTGTGGATCCGCGGGTCTCTGGGGATTCTGTGGGAGGGTTGTGCCCGCTGTCCCCCTCCCCGCCATGACCCCTTTGTTCCCCTCCCCAGCTCCCGGGGCTCTGGAGGATCACTGCAGGTTCTGGAGAAGTTGTGCCCGCTGTCCCACCCGCCCCCCCTGGGATCCCCCTGCCCCCCTCCCCAGCTCGTGGGGCTCTCTGTGGATCTGCGGGGAGGGGGCTCTAACCTGGTGTCCTCCCCCCCTGCCATGACCCCCCCCAACCCTTGCCCCCTCCCCCAGCTCGGGGGGCTCCGGGAGGTGCTGGAGCAGCTCCAGCTCTGCGTGCTGTCGGTGACGGACGAGGGGGCGGCGCTGGACGGGGGTGATGTTCTGTTCACCGGTGAGTCTGGGGGGCAACCAGCACCCCGGGACCCTCCTGGGACCCCTTCCCGGACCCTCCGGGGGTCCCAACCGCCCCCTGCCCCCCAGAGTCCAGGAATTCTTTGTGGGAATCTCGCCCTGGACCAACCTGCGAGGGGCCGAGGCCGTGGCCGACGCGTTCAGGGTGAGACCCCCAGGGGGCTTGGGGGGCTCAGATCCCCTGGGGGGGTTTGGGGGGCTCTGGGTGGGATTTAGAGGGAATATCAGAGGGAATTTGGGGGTTCAGACCTGCAGAGGGTTTGGGGGGATCTTGGGGGAAATTCAAGGGGCTTTGTAGGTTTTTGGGGGGAATTTGGGGGCAATTTGCGGGGGCTTTGGGGGGTTAAGGGGGCTCTGGGTGGTTCAGACCCTCGAAAATTTTGGGGTTCGAACACCTGGGGGGTTTGGGAGAAATTTGGAGGGGCTTTGGGGCGATCTTAGGGGAAGTCTTTTTTGAGGGTTTTTTGGGGGGGGGTTTCTCGGTGTCTGCAGTGGTTCCAGGGAGGTTTCTGGGGGTCCTGAACCCACCCCACGCCCCCTCCCCAAGACTTCACGGTGTCCATGCTGCAGCCATGGCGCGCCCGCCGGGCCCTCAGGGTGGGGAGGGGGCTTCAGGGGGAAAAATCCCAATTTGGGGTGGGGGCTTAAGGGGGGGAGGAAATCTCAATTTGGGGAGGGGGGAGAGGAGGGGGAGACCCCCCAAGGGGGCCCCAAAATACTCAATGAGGCCCCAAAAACTCAATGAGATCCCTAAAGGGATCCCAAAATTCGGTGAGAGCCCGAAAACCTCTGAGACCCCAAAATCCCAGTGGACCCCAAAATGGCCCCCTAAAAAACCGGGTGAGAGCCCCAAAAAACCAAGTGAGACCCCCAAACTGCTCCCAAAACCCCCCTGAGACCAACAAAGGGCCCCCCAAAATTCAATGAGACCCTTGAAGGGACCCCCAAAATTCGGTTGAGGCCCGGAAAAAACCCAGTGAGACCCCAGAAGGGCCCCCCAAAAAACCCCCCCGAGACCCTCAAAAACCTCCTGAGACCCCCAAAATTCCCCTGAGATTGCCACAAGGGGTCCTCCAAAAACTCAATGAGATCCCCCGAGCAGGCCCCCGAAAAGTCAATGAGAGCCCAAAAACCTCTGAGACCCCAGAAGGGCCCCAAAAACTCAGACACCCCCAAGCAGCCCCCCAAAAACCTGGTGAGACCCCAAAAATCCTGGTGAGAGCATCAAAAAACCTGGTGAGAACCCCAAAAAATCCACTGAGACCCCTGAAAAAATGCTGCAATACCCAAAAACACACTGAGACCCCTGAGCAGCCCCCAAAAACTCAATGAGGCCCCCAAAACCCACTGGGATCCACAAAAGCCCAGTGGGACCCCTGAACAGCCCCCAAAAAAACCCAGTGAGACCCCTAAAAAACCAGGTGGGACCCCCAAAAAACACACTGAGACCCCCCAAGGGGCCCCCAAAAAACTCAATGAGACCCCTGAAGAGATCCCAAAATTCGGTGAGAGCCCAAAAACTTCTGAGACCCCAGAACGGCCCCCAAAAAACCTGGTGAGGCCCCAAAAATACCAGTGAGACCCCCAAACTGCTCCCAAAACCCCCCTGAGACCCCAAAGGGCTCCAAAAATCTCAATGAGACGCTTGAAGGAACCCACAAAATTCAGTGAGGCCCGAAAAAAACCCAGTGAGACCCCAGAACTGTCCCCCAAAACCCGCCCTGAGATCCTCAAAAACCTCCTGAGACCTCCAAAATTCCCCTGAGACCCCCCAAGGGGACCCCAAAAACTCAATGAGACCCCCGAGCAGGCCCCAAAAGTGAGAACCCAAAAACTTCCGAGACCCCAGAACGGCCCCAAAAACTCAGTGAGACCCCAGAAAACCCGGTGAGACCCCCAAAAAACCGCTGCAATACCCAAAAACACACCGAGACCCCTGAGCAGCCCCCAAAAACTCACTGAGACCCCCTGAGACCCCCCAAAACCCCCCTGAGCCCCCCACCGCTCACCATGTGCAGGTACTTCTCAGGGTCCGTGACGCTGATGTCCATCAGTTTGATGTTCAGGTATTGGGGAGGGGGCAAGGGAGAGGTCAGAGGGGTCTGAAAACCCACCAGGACCCCCCCAGACCACCCTGGGACACCCCCACTCACCTGATCCACTGAGTGCAGTGTCCCACAGATGCTGGGGAGAGATACGGGGGGATTTGGGGAGGAGTCTCAGGGGGTTCCGGGGGGTCCCAGGGACTTTTGGGGGGGTGGTCACGGGTGGGGCTTGGGGGGGTTCTGGGGTCCCTCTGAATTTGGGGAGGGGTCCCTGTGAATTTGGGGAGAGGGAACACAGGGGGTCAGAGACTCCCAGAGACCCCCCCAGACCCAAAAAACTTCCACAGGGACCCTCAAAAACCCCCCTGAAATCCCCAGACCCCATAGAGCTCCCCAGAGACCCCAGACTCCTCTGGAGCTCCTGCAGGGCCCTGGGCCAGAACCTGGTGGGGCACGGGGGGGGTCAGAGACCCGTCCTGAAACCCCCCAAAACCCCCATTACCCCCCCAAATCCCCTCTGTCCCCCCCAAAACCCCTCTCTACCCCTCCATAACCCCCAGAAACCCTTCTTTCCCCTCCAAAACCCCCCTCTGTACCCCCCATAACCTCCCCAAATCCCCCATAACCCCCCTGTACCCCCCCTAACAACCCCCCTAAACCCCTCAGGGACCCCCAAATCCCCCCCAAACCCCCTCTCCGGGCGGGGGTCCCAGGTCAGGAGGTGTGGGGTGGTCTGGGGAGAAGCGGGCGGCAATCAGGACACGGGCAGGGATGTCAGCGGAGTGGGGGGAGGCAGCAGCAGCACCGGGGGGTGGTCATGGCTGAGGGGGGAGATGGGGGTCATTGGGAGGGTCCTGGGGTGGGATTTGGGGGTCCTGAGTGGTCACAGCTTCAGCCAGAGCCTGAGGTTGTGGCTGTTACGATGGGCACCTGGGTTAGGAAGAGACAAAGTTACACGGCATGTCTGTGAGCGAGGTGGGTGTGGCCATGTGCTGTGAGATGTGCAAATCCATCTGCTGCACTTGTGAAAAGTCTCAAAGGCTCACAAATGGACATTTTACACCGTATTGCCTTCAAACCACCCCCACCCACTCTAAGGTAACACCTAACTGGATAGCCTGCTCACCCTCCCTCTCCTGGTCACAGTCCTCCCTTTACTCGCCTGAAGCTTCAACCTCAGACATATTTAACACAGGTCAGATGCCTTTTGTCATACAACAAAGGTGCTGAAAAAAATCTCAGGTGTCATACTTTACTCAACCTGAAATTTCAGGAACCAGTATTCCACCAAAAAAAAAAAAAAAAAAAAAAAAAAAAAGAAAAAACACAAAAAAACCCCAAGAACAACTAAAAATTACAAAAGCATCTTATCACCTATGAACACACAACCCAAAACTATGAACTTAAATGTTCATTGTATTTAACGCCATTTTCTTCACACAATCGTCAAAGCCTCTGCTTTAGATGCCCAAAAGCATCTACTGAAAAACAAACTGAGATAAGGTGAAACACCCTCTTCATTGAAATGAGAGGAGAACCCTTATCCCAGCTGATTCCCAGAGAGGGAAGGGAGGCCATTGGCAAAGGCTGTGGTTAATATACCCCTCATTGGGACCCCCTCTCGTTTGCACGAGGTATAAAAGGCCTCAGAATAGCTGCAGCTGTTTGGCTCCTCAGACTTGAATTCGAGGTGAGGAAATTCAACAAGAGAAAGGTGAGTCATTTTTCAATGCAAACAATTTTACAGGAAATGCACATGCTTTCCTTTTTGCAACAAGTGCGTTCAGAAAAAGGGGTAAAAATTGCATCAGAAATAAAACTTTGTGTTTCGGCAGCGTAGCTAGCTAATGTAGAGCATTTGTTAGGTGGCAAAATTAGTCCTTAGTCAATGCAAAAACTTACTACACGTGTAACTAACTAGGATGGACAAGAACAGGAACGACAAGAATGGTTAAGTGTCACAGAGACCTCTATTCAGGGCTATCTATGTTTAAAAAAAAAAACCACGAAAAAGAGTAAATTCTCTGTGAAGTAATTCTCACCCACCCACACATGTCCATCCTGGGCAGCACCTGAAACAATGTGGGAAAATGAGAGTGTTTTCTGTCAGAAAATTAGTAACTATAATAATAATAATAATCAGAACTTCTGGAGAAATTTAATAGCATCACTTTCATATGATAAGCACAGGCCCTGCCATCCTTCCGGCCCACGTGAAAACAGGAGGGAGAACTACAGGAAAACCAGAGTCCCCGATTTGAATGTATTTCCTAAAGACTCTACTGCACTGGATGCTCTTTGTGTTCTTTTAAAAAATGGATTGCTGCTAAAACGTCCCAGGCCCAATTTTATCAGCCACAGCCAGGACCGGGTGAGCTACAGCTGCAGAGCCAGGGAGATGCAGGAACTCAGCACCCCAAAGGTAAGAGCAGGGGAAGCGGGGTTTTTCTGCTTAACCTATATTTCAGTTCTGCTTCCCTTCACGGCTCCTATTCTGCCAAGGTCAGTTCTATTTTCAGAAGCCTGTGTCCCCTGTAGCCAAGGCTGGAAATCCTCACTTAGGATTTCCACATCACATCTGGATTTGCCAGGAAGCGTGCACACGCCGATGCGCATTTCTGTGATAGGTCACGCAGAAATCAAGCCAGAAAAAACCCAAACCAAACAACAGCCCACAAAACAGAGAGCTTAGTGCGGCTTCATCTTCATGTTCTGCCCAGGGATGGAGAGAAAGGGGGAAAACTGTTCTTCCAGTTCTGCACCGAGCAGTTTGAAAGAGCCAGCACTGCCCTCAGCTGCAGCTGTGCAGTCTCTCCCTCCTTCCCCGTGTCCTGCTTTGGAGGACAGGTTAAGGGGGTCTCAGGCAAAGATACGCGTTAAGCAATAACAGTTCTTCACTAAGATATCTACAGGACATCCAAACCACCACCAGCTATGACAATTAGCGACAGAACAGAGCAGCAGAACGAGTTCCAGCCCCCCTCGGCCCCAGGCGCCGTCTCCGCGCTCTCGGTCCCGGCGGGTCCCCCCCCGCAGCTGCGGAGGGCAGGACAAGGGCCCAGGTGGGAGAGGGATGGAGGAGGGACCCCCTGCTTACCTGTGGCTCAGAGGGGTGTCCGGAGGTGGCAGGCTGCTCGGGGCACAGCGGCAGGGCGGCGGCGAACGTGGCTCCCCGCTCGGGGATGGCCGGGGGTCAGAGCCCCGCGCACCTTCCTGCCCGAGCACCGAGCGAGAGAGAGACAGAGAGCGTGTCCCGGGCACACAGAGCTTCCCCGTCCTGCCCCCAGCCCGCCCCTGCTCTCAGGTGTCCTCCCCGCCTCTCCTTGTGTCATTAAGCACCGTCCTAGGGTGTAGCCAACGACTTTCTTAACATTACAATGGGGACAAGGGCACAGAGAATGGCAGAGGACACCCAGCCCAGGAGCCTGACTGCTGAGCGGCTGGAGGCGCTCCAAAAGAATCACACCCAGCACCCAACCCCTGCCATGCCAAAGCTCGCAGGTAAAGGAGCAGAGGAGTGGCACAGAGGGGTCCAAAAGTGCCTAAGAGAGGTTCAAGTTCACTGTGTTTGGCAGGGTTATTTGAAACTGTGATATATGTTGTTATAATTCGTGTTCATATATAAGAATGTTGTATAAAATAAAGAAATAAAGTAAGAGAATCTTTCAGCCACTGCCAGCAGCCGGAGCCATAGACAAAGGTCTTAATTAGCATATCAACAAACCTAGCTCAACGATCGATCCTGAAACCACTCCAAACCGATCAGGAACCATCATCGCTAAAGAACTGTCAAGTACCAGAGATCAGGCAGCCGGGAGTTCCCCCCACACCAATGCCAGCTCCCGTAAAATCTTTCCACTGGGAAAAATTACATTCCAAAGCTTCGGTTCCCCGTAAGCGAGAATCAGCCCTCCCAAGGAAAATTACACATCATCAGGATTGATCGACGCGCAGGAAGGACCTTTGTCCAGGTTTAATCTGAATATGAGAAACCCCAGCAGAAAAGCGCTGTGATTACCTTACCATCGTGGGTGGAAAATTTCCAATCATTATCAATTCTGACCTGAATGGGCCTTTAGAGCAACAATCAATGCCACATTTACTAAACGAGCAGGAACATCCCCCTGATGCTACATTAAGCATTTATAAAATATAACAATCACTTAAATGATTAAGTTATGATTCCATAGCTTTTTCTGCATTGTCTCGGTGTAATAGACATAATTGCAGGATATTGTATGTGATAATTTACCATTATTAAAAAAAAAAAGATATTTTTATTACCAAGCTGGCCAACTGAAAAATTAAAAAAATCTTCTCCAATTCTTCTCCAAACCCTGGGATCTTATTAAGAAATGTTATGCTTAATATTTTTAATTCTTTTGATATGCTAGCGTACTTTGATTTCTGTTGTTTTTTTTACTAAATTGCTGGGATGTATTTGAGTCACACTTTTAAGCTTGTTTCTGCACTCTTAAAGCATAGATCTTATTTTTTAGTGGCTTCTGGGATTCTCCAAAAATTCACATTACCCAAGGAGATGGAGTTTCTTTTAGGAAGCCCTAAATTCAGTAATAATCATAATAAAATGCTAAGTAGTGGGGACTTGGGAGTATTTCACATGCTGTTGCAGCTCTTTTTACCCTAACCCTGCTAACAGCTCTGTCTATGAGCACTGCAACTCCAGTGAGAGCTTCAAATATAAATTCAGGCCCCAGATTGGGCATTAACTCTAATTTAGACTCTGACTATAATTTACAGACATCACTCTCCACCAGCTTTTTCTGCAGGGCTGTAGTGAAAACACTGAGAATTTTGGGTGAAGATTTTTTTGAGATAAGTGACTTTTGTTAAGTTCCACATCACCATCAGAACGTTTACTAAATGCTTTAAGGTATAATTAATTTTGAGGGGTTTGAATTCAACTTGCTAGAAAACACATTTCATCTATAACTATGGATATTTATTATCACAAAAAGCTTTGAAGAGTCGTTAATCTCACACTTGAATCACTCCCAGCACAAGTTGTGCTCCCAAACTCAGACTGAGAACACTGGAAGTTGTTTCCTAGAGGGGCTTAATCCCCAAATTCATCTCCTGTGGGGGATTGGGAATAATTGCAAAGTTGTTCTTGGTGTAGTTTGGAATCAGAGGATGTTAAATCACCTCTCCAGCAGAAAATGAAACAAAGGGACAGGAATGTAAAGCATATTAAAATGTAGCCTGTTCCCCGATTACAGGTGCAGTCCTCAACACAAGGAGTTTGCAAAAACCAACACCAGCCTCCTCTTGATCAGTCATTCACTGAACAGATCATTGCTCTACCAAAAATACAACCCCAAAACATGCCATTTGGCCAGTTTCTTATTTAACTTTTCTTCCCATTTGCCTGCTGCTGCATCCCCTTCCTGACTGTCCTCAGGGGGAAAGCCAAAATCTTCCCTGTGTGAAATTCCAAAGCTCCTTTCCATCCCTCAGCTCCCTTCTCTCTCCACACTGGTTGAGAAAAGAAGTTGTCAATGCCTAAGCAGCCAATGCACTCCCTCATCCCCACCTACATGCTCGAATGAAGTGGAAAATCCAAATTTTCCCGATATTGCAGGGAGAAGAGGCACTGGATGGTGCTGTAACATCCCCTTCTGCAGGTTTTCTCTGGCAGAATTATTCAGCTGGGTTCGGTGAGCTTCTGTTTTTAGAGGATTCACTGCAAACAGTGGAAAAGTTTGATCTACAACGCTATCCTTTTAAATGAGGAGTTTTGTGTCTCTGCTGCTTTGACCAGGCTGTTTAAAAAGGAGTATGGGTAGTCTAATTAAACTGGTAAAAGTTCTGTGTACTTCTGCCATTGATTTCTGCCCTACCAGTACATTGGCTTATTATCCACCCAAACCTGCTATTCCAGGCACAACCAAACAATTTCTCCAAGTATTCTGAAAGAAAAGTGACTCCCCACCTTTAGACAATTTACTAAACAATGACAGTAGAAAGCAGCTATAGGACAAAAAGAAAATCTATACTCTAGATGTGAAAAAAAAAAAAAAAAAAAAAAAAAGTTACAAAAAATCCATGGAGCCACTTCCTCACCAACAGCCCCAGCACTGAAGACACTTGTCATGTCCACATGGCCATGGCAATTCCTGGCTTTCCCAGGGACCAGTTGGACTTACTGCTCCCTTTGCCAGCACTTTGTTGCACAAATCTGGGAGATGAGTTACCTGCCAGACCCCAGCAAACAGGAAGAAATTCCTTCTCCAGCTGCACGAGCAGCCCAGCTGAGCTGCCAGCTCTGCACACCCCCCGTTACCAGCTGTGCCATCCCAAAACACATCAGCAGAGCTGGCCATGTCCACACCAAATGTACCCTAAGAGGACACAAACCACGGAGCAAGGTGACTCCAAAAGCATCTCTTCCAGATTTAAATTCTGGGTCCATGGGCATAGCAGCTATTTGCATGCCCTGCGCCACTGAGTGTATTAATTTGATGAAACAAGGTATCAAGCATGGTAGGAAGATGACTCCAGCTACTGAGCACAGGATAAAGAATACAATTTTTTTCCACTATGCTCCCGAGAATAACTGTTCTCACCAAGATGCCTGGAGAATGGAATTTCACTTTTGAATTGGGACATGTGCCACCCTTTTTATTTCTGTAGCAAGATCCCTTATAGTTTTTCTATAATCAATTTCAACACAACTTTCTGTTCTAAGGCTATTTGTTCTATTTCGCTTTCAGGATCCATGCCTTCCTTGTTTCTGGAGAAACAAAAAGTGTTATTGAATTGGGCACAAACCCGTTTGTCATTTTCTTCAAGTAGGTCGATGATGATTGGTTTACCGTCCGAGATTAATCCATTCTCAAACTTAAGATTTTTGCCCAATACATTTTTCCTTCTATGACACACATATTTAATCGGGTATTGTCATAACATAACTCATTCACCTGAAAATAAGCTACATATACCGACTTTTGTTTTCCCCCTACCCACACCGAGCGATTGGCATTTCTCTTCTGGATATTGAGAGCAAATGTCTCTGACTGCCCTTTGCCATGTCTTGCCTTGAGATCATAGCATATAATTTTCTTTCCCCATTTACACCTCACATACTGAGTGCCGTTAAATGTTCAGCACTCCTCCTTTCCATTATGGGTGCAGTTGGCCAGGACAGAGCGAGTCGGGGTGCTAATTAGTGGGCATCCCCCACACTCATTGTTACGGCTTTGTGCCGCAGAGCTCGTAGAATTCCTTGGGTATGGGTTAATCGGTTAATGCATACCTCTCTGCCTCTGCCTACGCCCACTAGTTTGCTGCTAGCGGCGAGGCAAACCATCTTCTTGGCAGCAGAGGTATTCTTTAGGGGACCAACGCAAAGTCCGAGCTGCATATCGTCTCTTAAAGACATCCCACCTCGATAATTTTATCGTGTCCGTCCAACAAGGTACTTTATTTGTTCTCTGGCACTCTACTCTTAAAATTTCAGCCCTGCAATTTAGTTTCCCACTAACCCCGTGTTGATATAAGAGAACCCACTCTACAGAATCTAATTCAGCAATATTCAACTCAGCGCCAAGTACTAGAATTCGCTCGCTCAAAGACAGCTCTTTTCGAAACACTTAGTACAGAGCCCTTTAGGTCACATCTCCCGTACACAATGTGTAACCTAAACTTCACAACAGATTTGGTACTTGAAACGAACAAAAGGAAAACATCTGCATCCAGAAGCTATTCACCTTATCTGATCTAGGTTGATCACCGGCTTGTTTGGGGCAATTGTATCTTGAGGTCTCCAGGGGAGGAAGCCACTTTGCACTTGGGTGTTTCTGGTTTTCACTCTGGAGGCGTGTGTCCAGCCTTTTGTCTGCTGTCCGGACTGCTGTGTCTGTGGTTAAAAGGACAAGAAAAGGATTTCCCAGTGAGGAGAGAGAGAAACCTCTTTCCAGGTTTTAATGAAGACCCGATCTCCCGGTTGTATTTTGTGTATGGCGAACCCCAAAGGAGCATTTTGTGTGACAATTTCTTGTTTTCGCAATTTTTGTAAATTTTTATTTATTGTTATCAAGTAGGGTTGTATTTGTCCATCTTCTATTTTTGGATGTCCCACTGGCATCCCATGGTCATAAGGCATCTCGTGTAACATTTTAAAAGGAGATAGCCCTGTCTCAGAGTAAGGCATCGTCCCAATATTTGATAATGCTAAGGGGAGATATTTTGGCCAGGACATTTTTGTTTATATCATTAATTTTGATAGTTGAGCTAGTCTACTAGTACCAGCAAGAATTTATACCTCCCAACCTTTGGTAACTCAGTGAAATCCACTTGGATTCTTTCAAATAGACGATAGGCTATAGGGCAACTACCCCAAATTACCTGTCGTGTCCTGGCTTTGTGAACCTTTTAGCATATCAGGCACCCCTGTACTTCCTGTTTAGCTAATTCATAAATCCCCTTACACCCGAAGAATTTCAGAAATTGTTCTGCCAGAGCCTGTGATCCCCAATGTGTTTGCAAATGTAGTCTCTAGAATTTTTCTGGTGCAATCCTTAGATATTAATTCCCTCTCATCTAGTAATTTCTACTTACCTTCTTCTAATGTACTTCCTATCTTTTTTTTTTTTTTTTTTTCCCTTCAATCTCTTTTTGGGAGGGACAAGGGGGATATCCCTGAGTCCCGCCTTCTGCGAGTTCTGGGGTACTTACCGTTAGTAGTGCTGCATTTTTTGTTTCTTTATCTGCTGAATTGTTTCCTCTAATCCGAAATTGTATTCCTGTTTGGTGTCTCTTCACAGGCACGACCGAGATTGCTAAAGGTTCTGGGGGGTCCTGAGGGGGTTTAGAGGGTCCTGAGGGGGTCTGGAGATGTCCTGAGGGGGTTCAGGGAGGGTCTGGGGGGTCCTGAGGGGGTCTGGGGGGCTCAGAGGGACCTGGGGGTGTCCTGAGGGGGTCCTGGGGGGACTCTGACGGGGTTCAGGGGAGCTCTGGGGGGGTCCTGAGGGGCTTCAGAAGGATTTTGGGGGGCCCTGAGGGGTCCTGAGGAGGTTCAGAGGGGTCTGGGGGGGGCCTCTCCTCATTTACACAAGTGAGGGTTTCTCTCTGGCTGAGCTAAATTTTGGCTCCAAGCATGGCATTTACACTACTGGGAATAATATCCAAGAAGTCACGACTGACAGGAAACTTCTAATTGACTGTGATGTGATTCATTGGGAGGCTCACACTCTCTGAGTTAAAACAGCATCACTACAAAAAAAAGAAATCACTGAAACCCCCAGGCTGTCTGGTAATCCATTGCCCCAGGAGCCTTGATGTGCTGCTGCGATAACCATGGAAATACATTGTGTCATCTCATTTTGTCACAGAAGGGAATAAATTCCTGAGCTCCACCGCAGCCTGCAGGGATGGTGGGGGGGGAATCCCACTTTTCCATCTCCCTCTCCAGCAGGGCAGGGTGGAGATGTGACTCAACACCACACTGGGCACCCCTGGGAGCATCCTGGGACTGGGGTCAGGGACCACAGAGCCCCTGCTCAACTCTTCTTCCCAGGGGATGAACCTGAGGCAAAACAGGTGCTTGACCCACAGCAACATCAGGGCGACAAAGCTTGCTCTGCTATTTCCCAGTGTATTGTTTTTGGGTTTTCAATACCCCTTTGAAAGCGGTGCAGCCAGCTCAGCTCTGCCTCTTGGATGCTGGCAGGCTGCCAGGCTCTAATTAAGCCTGCTGTTATGTCTAATGCTGGTGGCAGTGTTTCAGGGCACCAGCACCGAGGCTGTGGGAGTGGGAGCAGGAGATGAGGCAGCTGCAGAGCTGTGTGGTGACTTGGATGTTCTGGCTAACACACCAAAGAGTGTTGATTTTATCCTCCTCACTGGTCAGATCAGCTCATGAGCACAGATCCAGCCAGGCTGTATAAAAACTCCTTTTCCTGCAGGGAAGAGGACAGCTGAGAGCGGAGAGCACTGGTTTGAAACCCCGCTCCTCACTTTGTGGCACAAAAGTGCTGCCAGAGAGCTCTGAAATTCCTTGGTGCCCAGGTGAGTGCCCACAGCACAGAGCCAGATCTGCAGGCTCGCACTGCACTCACCCACAGCCTGTGCCAGGGGCAGCCTGCACCTGGGAATGGGCCTGAGCTGGGCTCCAGCCAGGGGACAGGAGCAGGGACTGAGGAGGGGACAGCTTCAGCATCTCTCCCTGTGCTCAGGTCACACTGCAGGTCAAGTCTGGATAATTTTCCCTCCGCTTCTGAATTTGAGCAGCTCAAATTCACATCATCCCCCATCATGTGCATCCACAGAGTTGTGGCCAGGTACATCTCACTGCTACAGAGCCTCTCTTGCTGCAAGTCATGACTTGATTTCAGTGCATTCTTCAGCCTCACTCCTCCCCACACAACTCCCAAGAGCACAGCTCTGTTCCTCTCCTCTCCACGCAGCTGCTACCGCCTGTGCAACCCCAGGACTGAATTGCAGCGCCACTGTGCAATGCCCATGCACAGGACAGGATAGCGAGGCACAGCCAGGAAATCCAATCCCAAATCCAGGTTCCTGCAGCTCCCTGTACCCCCAGCCAGCTGTGGATGCTTTGGAAAATCAGCCTCACAGTGCAGAACATGTTGGGATGCTAGCTGGGATGTGGGACTTTGCCACCACCAAGTGATCAGCAGAAAAAACAGAGAACAGCACTTGCTTAATCCCAGACTGGTGCCCTGTGATTTGTATTCTGCCTCTTGATCCAGCAGCTGTGCCCTGCTGCCCCTCCTGATCTCCATCAGAGCAGTTCATCTCTCCCTCAGCCCCACAAGGCTGAGCTGATCTGCTCTGCTTGCAGATAATGCCATGGACAGAGCCATGTTGCAATTAAATACTCTCCTGGTTCTATGCTACTGAGAAGCAGAATCAGAACGCACAATGGCAGATAATTACAGGTGAGCAATTACAGACACAATCTTCCCTCTTTCTTGTCCTTGTTTGTTTTTTTTTCCCATCGTTCCACACTTGCTGAGAGCCTGACACAGTGCCCAGAGCTCTGAAGATGATGAGCAGAGTAATAAAAAAGCCCTTTGAAGCACATCCCTGAAGCTCCCTGAGCCCTGATCATCCTTCATGCCATGTTTCTGCAGCCCTGCTGGCCAGGGTAGTGAGCAGGAGGTCCACTTCAGGTGGTCTGAGCTGCTAAAAGCTGTGTCATTAAAAAACCCCAACTTAATAATGACAATTGAATTGAAGGAATATTGTGGAATATTTCCTGCTTGTTTTCAAGAGGGCTTGTAACTTGCTAAAACTTTTTGAAATTCAGCTGCTGTAAATAGCAACTCATGTGCTTTCCCAATCGCTTACCTTTCTTGCTCAATACTGAGTATCTATTTAGGAACTGGTTTTCAAAACATTGTGCACTTTGCACAATTAATTTGGGGAAGTCTGTGGTGTGTCCCAATGCTCAAAAAAGTGCTCTGAAAAGCTGAGGAGATCACATGTGCAAAGTCAACCTATAGAAACAAATAAGCACATTTTCATACATGCAATCTCTTGCAGGATTGCTTAGAAATCATGAAGTGTTTTAAAACAATGCCATAACATTCTTAAATGCCAAATGTCACATGAAATGAAATATTATTCAGAATCACTTCTCTCTCCTTCCCAACCTGCCTGCAAACAAATGGGATCTGCACAGCTTGGCTGTGGGTGCTGGGAACAGCATCAGGTGTGAGTGGAGTATTATTAACAACTGGAATTATTAACTCTGTTTCAGAAAGCTGTTCTGTGCCTCTACACACGGTTGTTTGGAAGATCTTTTGGAAGATTCATCTTGCACCTCATCCCTCCCTTTTTTAATGAACCACATCATGCTGTCAGACAATGCTGATGGACAGCATAAAGCAAGGAGAAAGGGAAATAGCACCTGAAATGACAGGCAGGGCCAAAACTTTTAGCCACCAGGAAGATTCTGATGGTACCTGGTGGCTCCAGTTTGGTCCCCTCCTCTATTGCCAACCTTCATCAGATAATGCTCCCTGCAAAATTTTAATACTGCAAAATTTAAATGCCTGCAAAATTTTAAGCCAGGGATTTTTGTGTGGTTGACATTAGTTTTCAAGCTTCACAGTGTCTTGTAGGTCCTGTGAAAGAAAGAGAAGAGAGATGTGGGAGTGATTTCGTGCTTCCCCTGCCCTGCTGGGGTGATGTTTCTCAGTTTCCACAGGGAGACTCCACACATACCTTCTCTTATAGAGACTCTGGCAAAAGTATCAGAGTGTGTAGAGTATCTTATTTTCTCTGCAGAATTTTCAGCCAACAATGTCAGACTGCTTTGTAGCCTTTAACTAGTCAATCTGAACTATTGCTGTCAAATAGAAAGACTACACAGACATTGACCACTTCACCCCAGCCTTGAAGCATAGTCACCAGCAGTATGAAAGAACTACAAAACATCCTCATATTCTGTGTATTGACAGTCGGGTCATGGTCAGGTTTTGATGTACACAGCAGGGAATTTATATGTATCATAAAAATTTATCTATGGTGAAGTCAGAAGGATCAAATTTTTATGTCCTAAAGCAAAATGCTACTGCAGTAATCTACTCCGAGATAAGAGTGTCATGTCTAACAGTTCAGGCCTAGTAGAGACATCAATATACTCTGAGATAAGCAATAGCTACCCAAAGGGCTGGTACTAGTCACTGTACTACACGTTTACTTTGTATCTCTGAGCCACTAAGATTGTGTTCACTTACTTTATTACATTTTACATAGTGATTTCATATTTAAAAAAAAAAAATTCAAGAGCTGAAAGGATAATTTTCCATTCTCTCATTTTTAGAACTAGCCTAACTAGTATTTTGGTCCAAGAATGGTAGAGCCTTTTAATTTCCTATCCTGTCATTAGAAAAATTTGAAAAAAAAATTTGCCATTTCTAGCAGCCAGGAATTAATGACAGTAATCAACCAGCTTATTATTATCAATGGAAATAACAATTTTGACTATAAGTCAAAGTATGCATGACAGTCATGAGGATGCTTCCATGCAGTAAAAGTTCTGGAAAGCATTTAGGTGGCTTAGGGAATTTTCCATATGGCTCTGGGAAGCAGATATTAAGGAAACTCTGCAACCTTTTGAAAGAATATTGCATGTTCTCCTTTCTCCTCAGAGTTCCAGGTTTCGTGATTACAGCCTCAACTCACCCCAAATAATAAGGGAATCACATGCCACTCTACACTGACATCAAGAACCCATTTCACAGTTTTTGGCTGGTGGTTGGATGGAGGTAGAAGGGTAAAGGAAGGTTCATACAGCATTGCAGAAATGTAGTCTGAAGTTCCTCCCACTGCAGCAAAGCCCAAGACCATTTATGTGCTTTGCTGAATTCTGTGAGTTTAGAATCTTTAGGAAAGTACATGGAAACCCACAGGACCCAGAACATCCACTCACCAAAATTAACCACTGCAAAGCTCACAAAGAATTGGGGCTCCCAGGCTCTGTCTAGGCTCTGCCTGCTAGAGTCTATCCAAGGGTGTTTTGAAGTTGAAAATCTCCAGCATCTGAAGTCCAGGTTTCCTCCACCTCAGTTTAAACTGACTATAAATGCAGTCTGCTCTTGACTAGGTCAGAGCCTTCTGGAAAATCCCAAGATCCTTACAAGGCAGGATCCACATAATGCTTTCTGGTCCTAGAAGATCAGGAGGCTGGTGGAAAACTGCACAAAGTATCAGGACATCATAATGCCCCAGGGAAGCCTTCAGGTAGTAGTGTGAGCAAACTGTTGAGTCCCGAATCTGCAAGAAGCACAAAACCCAGACAGACTTGAGATAATCTCCTCCTACCTCCATTTTCCGATCAGGTAGATTTCTTCTTCCCGTTTCTCCCACTGGCTTCTAACTGTTTCAGCAATTAGAGACCTTCTACTTGTCAATGTCCTTGTATTCTTTTTGTGTGTATGCTCTTTACTTAATTAGGTCTGCTGCAGGGAGATTAGACGAAGTAAGCCACTGTGGTCCCTTCCAACCTCACCCATTCCATGATTCTTCCCCACATATGATATACCTCTAATATTCTCTTGGAGAGCATCTGACCTTGACTTAGGCAGCTAATCCCAATCTTCTCACTCTGCTGTAGGCAGAGTAGAAATTCCCTTTTTCCTCTGGTTTGCTTAATCCCTGATATTGATTCTGGCTTTGGCTGCTGCCCTCCACAGTGGAGGCATCCCTCCAGGAAAAGAGATTCAGTGTCAGCAAAGGCCAACATTTTCCTATCCACCAGCCCCATTAGGTTGAGATCCTCCCTTCCCTGGGAAGAACTGTTTCTTCTTGGATTCTTCCTACTTGCCTAAATAGAACACACATCACCAACTGTTGCTTATTCAGAGAAAATTGCTATCATTCCTTTAATATGAAACAGATCAATATAGCAAAGACTTGGAGCAATTGAATTAGAAATTAATAGGAAAAAAAACAGAAGATGGAGAGAAGAAAAAATCCCACCCAAATCACAAATGAAACAACCCCTGCCCTCAATCTTATGCTTAAGCCAAGAAATATATTAAAATTTGGTTTTAAGTTGTAAGTATTGGCAAGCAAAGTCAATCCTAGAGCAATCACAGAGGAATAAAATAGCAGCCATAAAAACCAGGCTGGATACTGTGAGATAAACTCCTTCACATCCATTTACACGATTAATAACTACCAGAATAACTGCAATTTATTTAGAAGTTGAAATCAAATCATAAATCAGTCCTCAGCCACATGTTAAACAAAAAATACTAATTTTAAAACATGATTGCTGAGTGCGACATTAGTAATTGTAAATTAGTAATTGCATGTTGCAAGTACAGATGCTTATCCCTTTGGTTTGTTCACAGTTCTGCATGCGTATTTTGCGCTACCATTTGGTCCCCAGAGGTGTCACATTCCATGTTACTTATTCCCAGGGTAGTGTATTACAGCCTGCTCATTTCCATGAACCTACTTGGCATGTTTGCCAATGGACTTGTGCTGTATCATTTGCCCAGGGGTCACATATATGGCTAGCAGTCCTTCTTGGAGTCTAAACAGAGACTTTTCCAGGCTGCAGCAGTGAGGTTTTGTGCTGATAGAACAACTTCTAAATACCATTGGTAATTACAATGACAAAGCAAAACACATGGCTCCTGTTCACAGGGCATTAGTATATGTGGCTGTAAACTCAATCTTCACTAAAGGTTTTACTTACTATTTCATGCTTACAGTTTGTTCCAGAAGAGAGGGAATGTGTTGCATCCAAGACAGACATGCAGTTGCTTACTGTCTGTGACGGTTTGCTGCTCTGGAATAGATGCGGTGAGGACGAGGCAAGAGGTCATGCCTGTTTCCCTCTCTGGTTGCTCATGGCAGGTATTGCATATGGACTTTTTCTTCATCTCTTGTAACTTAGTTTAGACCTTGGATGTGACTCAAGAAACTGATCCAGAAATTAACTCTGTTATATTCACCCTGAGAGAAAAAGCAACTGCTTCCTCCCCTCTTATCCATTGCAACCTTCATGCAGAGTAAGATTGAGGTTTAGTGGAATTCTTGTATCCCTGCATTTGAGGTAATTGCTCTTCAAAAAAGAGAAGTCCCATAACACATGCAATATTCATGCACCATGGGGGATTTTCTTCAGCTTCACTGAGCTTTGGATTAAGCTTCATATAATTTGAAACTTTCCACAGTCTCAGACCTCATTGCTTTTGGCCTTTCTACAAGCCTGCAAGGGACCCAGAAGCATACACACACCACACATCTCTCCCTCCCCACCTCAGCAGGATTTCACTTAGCTCCATCTCCATCTTAATTCACCAGTTGACCAAATGATATTTTGAGTGAGGCCAATTCCACATTTGCTCATCAATACTGCATTTCACATCTCAGCCCTAGAGATTTCTATATTTATCTTGTCTGGGATTACAGGGAGGACATAAGGAGACTGTAAGCAGCTTGCACCATTCTCCTTGACTTATCAAAGGATTCTGGTATGGAAACAGTGCTGGCTGTTTGTAAATGAATTTGCAAAACAAACATAAATACAGACAGACACACCAAGTTCCCATACAGTATAACAAAACATACATGATATGATATATGGCTGAAAAATATTTTGATTACATTTCTTTGCATCTCATGTAATAAGATTCCTGTCCATGGCAAAGCAGGAAGTATCCTTCTACAGGATTTCCCTGAAGAAAATACGAAGGTACATCTTCTGTGCACATCTACTATGAGTAACACTTCATGCATGCCATACAATTATCTCCATTTCAGGTGAAATCTATGGGACACTGCTGAGGGCTTGAAAGATTTAATTCTACCTCCATTTCCTTTGGGATAATTCTGGATTATGCTATCTAGTGACTTTGCCTTTATGATTCAATTTTTAAGCACTTACTTGGACAGCTATCAAGTATCCTTTAGGACTCCCACAGACAGAGAAGCAGACTCACTGTAACCATATGGGGCCAGAACTATGATTAACTTTCAAGTCAATGTGCCTGTAGGAAAGAACTGTATGTTAGACATGTTTCTTCCACTGCAACCAGAAAAACAAAACAACGTTTAAAAGTGGCCTCTGGATTTGGATGCCCAGCATAAGACATTTTTTTCTGGCATGCAAAAATCACTGATACTTTCATAATTTTGGAAGCTGGTGGTCTGCTGTCCCTAAACCAGTTGTTTCATACACAACTCCTACTGAAATTACTCATTTGACACATGGTAATAGGGTCTAAAATCACAATCTCCTTTTGTAATGCTATGACCGGCCTTTCCTGCTGTTTTTTGCATCATTAACCTTTAGGTTTTGGTTTCATTGACTTTATCTGTCATTTCAATTTACAAGGGAATGACACCAAGATAGGCACCTCAGTTGGAGAGTTTGGAATGGGTAATTGTTCCTCATTTGCCTACGAAATTCTCTATAGCTGTTTCTGTCACTCTGTAAGGCTTTCCGGAGACCTCTAGAATGATGATCTTTATCTGAAAGCTTTCCTGATCCCAAAAGCCAACAGCTCCTTGACTCCAAAGAACCAGGATTTCTTCATTGCTTGACAGAGCATCTCCTACAGTGGCAGTCTGCATGCTTTTACCCCTGAACACCCCCACTGCTCACACCTCACTGTCATTCCTCTGGGCCTACCAATACTCTACCACCAGCACCTACATCCGCTGTAACTTTCAACAAAGCACCAAGGGCACCTCCTTCCCTACCTTCCCCCTGCCTGATTATCACATTTCATTGCCTTTCAACTTCCTGGTGCATTCTGTGAAACATAAGCTTTACATATGGATGGTGAGCAGTCTATGAATGAAAACAGACTGGTTGAAATGCAAATAATGGTTATGTAGTCACAAGCAGACCAACCCAAAGAAGACCCTTCCTAAGTGACTTCATGTGCAACTCATTGGCCTTACGTTGGGAATAGTGTCAGTGCTTTAGAAACGTGACAGAGCTTGTTTATAACATATCTATTTTTAGTCCCTGAACTAATTTCATTCTCCCTCAAACACAATTTCAGTCAGATTACTCACATGCCAACTTGGACTGGATGCAGTAGTGGGACAGAAAGGGCTGTATGGAAACAGTGTAAGCCCCACACGTTAGTTGTGAGGCTAGCAGGTGAAGACCAGGCCAGGGAGGTATGGGTATTCAGATGTCCCTGGTTCCCAGCAGCTAAGGCTGCTTGCACCTTTGCAGAAATAGTGGACTGAGGACCGGATGCTGTTATCTCAGCTTGTGTCAAAGAGGGGCAAGGGCATCTTCTAGCTTTGTCTCAAGAGTGTATGCAAGGCAGGATTTGGAAGGAATTTTGGCTCAGCACTTCCAGAATACACATGCTAGCAGGTGTCTACAGTGCAGAAAATAAGATGGCACCTTGCAGCGGGCTACTTTTGTAGGCCCAAAGTGCCAAGGAGAAGTAAATGCACTGTGACCAAGGCAGGGCTGCTTTAGCCATGCTGGTGTACAGTCATTTCACGATTACAAGCTGCACTGACTGTAAGCTGCATCTCTGGGTGTTGGCAAACATTTCGTTCTTTGTCCATAAATAAGCCGGACCTGAGTATAAGCCGCTCTGTCATTCGCAGCGAGGACCCGCGTGCAACAAAGTTGCCAAATACTAACAGAACCGTGGCAGGGCGGGGTTTACCGGCTCGGCTCGAGCTGCGCAGGCTCGGCCCGCTCGGGGCTGCCGACAGGGCCGGGTGGCCCAGCCCGGCGCTGCCGCTCGGCGGGGCCGCTCGGGGCCGGCCGCCGCCTCTGGGCTCGCTCTCCCTGGCCCAGCGCTGCCCCGTGGTGGCAGACAGGGACGGAGCACCCCGCCTTCTCCCCGAGCCACGGCCATGGCGGCACGCGACCACCACGCGACCACCACGCGACATCCCCCGACGCCAGCCCCACCCTCCCCACGCGGGCCCCCCCAACGCGAGCCCGCCCCCACGCAACGCCCCCCCCCAAGCCCCCCCCCCACGACCGCCACGCGAACCCCCCCCCCCCCGCCCCCCACGGGTGCCCGCCCCCCCCCCATCGTGAGCTCCTCCCCCCACGCAACCCCCTCACAGGCAACCCCCCCTCCACGCGAGCCCCCCCGCCACGCGAGCGCCCCGCGAGCCTCCCACCACCCGAGCCCCTCCCACGCGAACCCCCCTCCCGACGCGAGCTGCCCGCCCAACGCGAGCCCCTCCCACGCGAGATTTTTCCACGCGAGATTTTTTCACGCGAGTTTTTTCACGCAATGCATTATGGGTAGGCGGGGCCGCAATGCATTATGGGTAGGCGGGGCCGCAATGCATTATGGGTAGGCGGGGCCGCAATGCATTATGGGTAGGGGGCCGCCGCAATGCATTATGGGTAGGGGCCCGCCGCAATGCATTATGGGTAGGCGGGGCCGCAATGCATTATGGGTAGGCGGGGCCGCAATGCATTATGGGTAGGCGGGGCCGCAATGCATTATGGGTAGGCGGGGCCGCAATGCATTATGGGTAGGGGGCCGCCGCAATGCATTATGGGTAGGCGGGGCCGCAATGCATTATGGGTAGGGGGCCGCCGCAATGCATTATGGGTAGGCGGGGCCGCAATGCATTATGGGTAGGCGGGGCCGCAATGCATTATGGGTAGGCGGGGCCGCAATGCATTATGGGTAGGGGGCCGCCGCAATGCATTATGGGTAGGCGGGGCCGCAATGCATTATGGGTAGGGGGCCGCCGCAATGCATTATGGGTAGGCGGGGCCGCAATGCATTATGGGTAGGGGGCCGCCGCAATGCATTATGGGTAGGGGGCCGCCGCAATGCATTATGGGTAGGGGGCCGCCGCAATGCATTATGGGTAGGGGGCCGCCGCAATGCATTATGGGTAGGGGGCCGCCGCAATGCATTATGGGTAGGCGGGGCCGCAATGCATTATGGGTAGGGGGCCGCCGCAATGCATTATGGGTAGGCGGGGGCCGCAATGCATTATGGGTAGGGGGCCGCCGCAATGCATTATGGGTAGGCGGGGCCGCAATGCATTATGGGTAGGGGGCCGCCGCAATGCATTATGGGTAGGCGGGGCCGCAATGCATTATGGGTAGGCGGGGCCGCAATGCATTATGGGTAGGGGGCCGCCGCAATGCATTATGGGTAGGGGGCCGCCGCAATGCATTATGGGTAGGGGGCCGCCGCAATGCATTATGGGTAGGGGGCCGCCGCAATGCATTATGGGTAGGCGGGGCCGCAATGCATTATGGGTAGGGGGCCGCCGCAATGCATTATGGGTAGGCGGGGCCGCAATGCATTATGGGTAGGGGGCCGCCGCAATGCATTATGGGTAGGCGGGGCCGCAATGCATTATGGGTAGGCGGGGCCGCAATGCATTATGGGTAGGCGGGGCCGCAATGCATTATGGGTAGGGGGCCGCCGCAATGCATTATGGGTAGGCGGGGCCGCAATGCATTATGGGTAGGCGGGGCCGCAATGCATTATGGGTAGGGGGCCGCCGCAATGCATTATGGGTAGGCGGGGCCGCAATGCATTATGGGTAGGCGGGGCCGCAATGCATTATGGGTAGGGGGCCGCCGCAATGCATTATGGGTAGGCGGGGCCGCAATGCATTATGGGTAGGGGGCCGCCGCAATGCATTATGGGTAGGCGGGGCCGCAATGCATTATGGGTAGGCGGGGCCGCAATGCATTATGGGTAGGCGGGGCCGCAATGCATTATGGGTAGGGGGCCGCCGCAATGCATTATGGGTAGGCGGGGCCGCAATGCATTATGGGTAGGGGGCCGCCGCAATGCATTATGGGTAGGCGGGGCCGCAATGCATTATGGGTAGGGGCCCGCCGCAATGCATTATGGGTAGGCGGGGCCGCAATGCATTATGGGTAGGCGGGGCCGCAATGCATTATGGGTAGGGGGCCGCCGCAATGCATTATGGGTAGGCGGGGCCGCAATGCATTATGGGTAGGGGGCCGCCGCAATGCATTATGGGTAGGCGGGGCCGCAATGCATTATGGGTAGGCGGGGCCGCAATGCATTATGGGTAGGGGGCCGCCGCAATGCATTATGGGTAGGGGGCCGCCGCAACGCATTATGGGTAGGCGGGGCCGCAATGCATTATGGGTAGGCGGGGCCGCAATGCATTATGGGTAGGCGGGGCCGCAATGCATTATGGGTAGGGGGCCGCCGCAATGCATTATGGGTAGGCGGGGCCGCAATGCATTATGGGTAGGGGGCCGCCGCAATGCATTATGGGTAGGCGGGGCCGCAATGCATTATGGGTAGGCGGGGCCGCAATGCATTATGGGTAGGGGGCCGCCGCAACGCATTATGGGTAGGCGGGGCCGCAATGCATTATGGGTAGGCGGGGCCGCAATGCATTATGGGTAGGCGGGGCCGCAATGCATTATGGGTAGGGGGCCGCCGCAATGCATTATGGGTAGGCGGGGCCGCAATGCATTATGGGTAGGGGGCCGCCGCAATGCATTATGGGTAGGCGGGGCCGCAATGCATTATGGGTAGGGGCCCGCCGCAATGCATTATGGGTAGGCGGGGCCGCAATGCATTATGGGTAGGCGGGGCCGCAATGCATTATGGGTAGGGGGCCGCCGCAATGCATTATGGGTAGGCGGGGCCGCAATGCATTATGGGTAGGGGGCCGCCGCAATGCATTATGGGTAGGCGGGGCCGCAATGCATTATGGGTAGGGGGCCGCCGCAATGCATTATGGGTAGGGGGCCGCCGCAATGCATTATGGGTAGGGGGCCGCCGCAATGCATTATGGGTAGGCGGGGCCGCAATGCATTATGGGTAGGGGGCCGCCGCAATGCATTATGGGTAGGCGGGGGCCGCAATGCATTATGGGTAGGCGGGGCCGCAATGCATTATGGGTAGGCGGGGCCGCAATGCATTATGGGTAGGGGGCCGCCGCAATGCATTATGGGTAGGCGGGGCCGCAATGCATTATGGGTAGGGGGCCGCCGCAATGCATTATGGGTAGGCGGGGCCGCAATGCATTATGGGTAGGGGGCCGCCGCAATGCATTATGGGTAGGCGGGGCCGCAATGCATTATGGGTAGGGGGCCGCCGCAATGCATTATGGGTAGGCGGGGCCGCAATGCATTATGGGTAGGCGGGGCCGCAATGCATTATGGGTAGGGGGCCGCCGCAATGCATTATGGGTAGGCGGGGCCGCAATGCATTATGGGTAGGGGGCCGCCGCAATGCATTATGGGTAGGCGGGGCCGCAATGCATTATGGGTAGGCGGGGCCGCAATGCATTATGGGTAGGCGGGGCCGCAATGCATTATGGGTAGGCGGGGCCGCAATGCATTATGGGTAGGCGGGGCCGCCGCAATGCATTATGGGTAGGCGGGGCCGCAATGCATTATGGGTAGGGGGCCGCCGCAATGCATTATGGGTAGGCGGGGCCGCAATGCATTATGGGTAGGGGGCCGCCGCAATGCATTATGGGTAGGGGGCCGCCGCAATGCATTATGGGTAGGGGGCCGCCGCAATGCATTATGGGTAGGGGGCCGCCGCAATGCATTATGGGTAGGCGGGGCCGCAATGCATTATGGGTAGGGGGCCGCCGCAATGCATTATGGGTAGGCGGGGCCGCAATGCATTATGGGTAGGGGGCCGCCGCAATGCATTATGGGTAGGCGGGGCCGCAATGCATTATGGGTAGGGGGCCGCCGCAATGCATTATGGGTAGGCGGGGCCGCAATGCATTATGGGTAGGGGGCCGCCGCAATGCATTATGGGTAGGCGGGGCCGCAATGCATTATGGGTAGGCGGGGCCGCAATGCATTATGGGTAGGCGGGGCCGCAATGCATTATGGGTAGGCGGGGCCGCAATGCATTATGGGTAGGCGGGGCCGCCGCAATGCATTATGGGTAGGCGGGGCCGCAATGCATTATGGGTAGGCGGGGCCGCAATGCATTATGGGCTTGGGAGCGCCGTTTGTGGGGAATAAACTGGGGGTCCCATTGGGGGCTCTGGGCCGCCCCCATTCAAAATTTGAGCAGTTTTGAGCAGGGGGGACGTTTTAAGGGGCGACCTCAAAACTGCCCCACTGAAGAGGGGCCGGGTCCCGTTTTTGGGGAGGAGGGTATCCTGTTTTTGGGAGTAGTCTCTATTTTGGAAGGTTCCATTTTCGGGATGGGGGCCCGTTTTTGGAAGGTCCCATTTTTTGGGAGGAGACCTCATTTTGAGGAGGGGTCGCATTTTTTGGAAAGTCCCGTTTTTTGGACGGAGCCCCCATTTTTGGGGAGGGGGTCCCGGCCATGTCTGAGCCCTTCAGCCATTTCATGCACGCCCTGGTGCGGTCGCTGCCCCCTGTGGGTTCTGGGGGGGATCGTGCCTGTTGTCCCCCACCCTGTGACCCGCCCTGTCCACACCCCAAGCTCAGGCGGCTCTGTGGATCCGCGGGGTCTCTGTGGATTCTGTGGGAGGGTTGTGCCCGCTGTCCCCCTCCCCGCCATGACCCCTTTGTTCCCCTCCCCAGCTCCCGGGGCTCTGGAGGATCACTGCGGGTTATGGAGAAGTTGTGCCCGCTGTCCCACCCGCCCCCCCTGGGATCCCCCTGCCCCCCTCCCCAGCTCGTGGGGCTCTCTGTGGATCTGCGGGGAGGGGGCTCTAACCTGGTGTCCTCCCCCCCTGCCATGACCCCCCCCAACCCCTTGCCCCCTCCCCCAGCTCGGCGGGCTCCGGGAGGTGCTGGAGCAGCTCCAGCTCTGCGTGCTGTCGGTGACGGACGAGGGGGCGGCGCTGGACGGGGGTGACGTTCTGTTCACTGGTGAGTCTGGGGGGCAACCAGCACCCCGGGACCCTCCTGGGACCCCTTCCCGGACCCTCCGGGGGTCCCAACCGCCCCCAGCCCCCCAGAGTCCAGGAATTCTTTGTGGGAATCTCGCCCTGGACCAACCTGCGAGGGGCCGAGGCCGTGGCCGACGCCTTCAGGGTGAGACCCCCAGGGGGCTTGGGGGGCTCAGATCCCCTGGGGGGGTTTGGGGGGCTCTGGGTGGGATTTAGAGGGAATATCAGAGGGAATTTGGGGGTTCAGACATGCAGAGGGTTTGGGGGGATCTTGGGGGAAATTCAAGGGGCTTTGTAGGTTTTTGGGGGGAATTTGGGGGCAATTTGCGGGGGCTTTGGGGGGTTAAGGGGGCTCTGGGTGGTTCAGACCCTTGAAAATTTTGGGGTTCGAACACCTGGGGGGTTTGGGAGAAATTTGGAGGGGCTTTGGGGCGATCTTAGGGGAAGTTGGGGGGGCTTTGTGGGGAAATCTGGGGGAATTTGAAGGTTTTGGGGGACTTTGAGGGAGCTCTGGGTGGGTCAGACCCCCAAGAAATTCTGGGGTTCAGAGCCCAGGGGGGTTTGGGGGAATTTGGGGACAATTTTGGGGGGCTTTGGGGGAAAAATTTGGGGCACTTTGTGGGGAGTCTTTTTTGAGGGTTTTTTGGGGGGGGGTTTCTCGGTGTCTGCAGTGGTTCCAGGGAGGTTTCTGGGGGTCCTGAACCCACCCCACGCCCCCTCCCCAAGACTTCACGGTGTCCATGCTGCAGCCACGGCGCGCCCGCCGGGCCCTCAGGGTGGGGAGGGGGCTTCAGGGGGAAAAATCCCAATTTGGGGTGGGGGCTTAAGGGGGGGAGGAAATCTCAATTTGGGGAGGGGGGAGAGAAGGGGGAGACCCCCCAAGGGGGCCCCAAAAAACTCAATGAGGCCCCAAAAACTCAATGAGATCCCTAAAGGGATCCCAAAATTCGGTGAGAGCCCGAAAACCTCTGAGACCCCAAAATCCCAGTGGACCCCAAAACGGCCCCCTAAAAACCGGGTGAGAGCCCCAAAAAACCAAGTGAGACCCCCAAACTGCTCCCAAAACCCCCCTGAGACCAACAAAGGGCCCCCCAAAACTCAATGAGGCCCTTGAAGGGACCCCCAAAATTCGGTGAGGCCCGGAAAAACCCAGTGAGACCCCAGAAGGGCCCCCCAAAAACCCCCCCGAGACCCTCAAAAACCTCCTGAGACCCCCAAAATTCCCCTGAGATTGCCACAAGGGGTCCCCCAAAAACTCAATGAGATCCCCGAGCAGGCCCCAAAAAGTCAATGAGAGCCCAAAAACCTCTGAGACCCCAGAAGGGCCCCAAAAACTCAGACACCCCCAAGCAGCCCCCCAAAAACCTGGTGAGACCCCAAAAATCCTGGTGAGAGCATCAAAAACCTGGTGAGAACCCCAAAAAATCCACTGAGACCCCTGAAAAAATGCTGCAATACCCAAAAACACACTGAGACCCCTGAGCAGCCCCCAAAAACTCAATGAGGCCCCCAAAACCCACTGGGATCCACAAAAGCCCAGTGGGACCCCTGAACGGCCCCCAAAAAAACCCAGTGAGACCCCTAAAAAACCAGGTGGGACCCCCAAAAACACACTGAGACCCCCCAAGGGGCCCCCAAAAAACTCAATGAGACCCCTGAAGAGATCCCAAAATTCGGTGAGAGCCCAAAAACTTCTGAGACCCCAGAACGGCCCCCAAAAAACCTGGTGAGGCCCCAAAAATACCAGTGAGACCCCCAAACTGCTCCCAAAACCCCCCTGAGACCCCCAAAGGGCTCCAAAAATCTCAATGAGACGCTTGAAGGAACCCACAAAATTCAGTGAGGCCCGAAAAAACCCAGTGAGACCCCAGAACTGTCCCCCAAAACCTGCCCTGAGATCCTCAAAAACCTCCTGAGACCCCCAAAATTCCCCTGAGACCCCCCAAGGGGACCCCAAAAACTCAATGAGACCCCCGAGCAGGCCCCAAAAGTGAGAACCCAAAAACTTCCGAGACCCCAGAACGGCCCCAAAAACTCAGTGAGACCCCAGAAAACCCGGTGAGACCCCCAAAAAACCGCTGCAATACCCAAAAACACACTGAGACCCCTGAGCAGCCCCCAAAAACCTCACTGAGACCCCCTGAGACCCCCCAAAACCCCCCTGAGCCCCCCACCGCTCACCATGTGCAGGTACTTCTCAGGGTCCGTGACGCTGATGTCCATCAGTTTGATGTTCAGGTATTGGGGAGGGGGCAAGGGAGAGGTCAGAGGGGTCTGAAAACCCACCAGGACCCCCCCAGACCACCCTGGGACACCCCCACTCACCTGATCCACTGAGTGCAGTGTCCCACAGATGCTGGGGAGAGATACGGGGGGATTTGGGGAGGAGTCTCAGGGGGTTCCGGGGGGTCCCAGGGACTTTTGGGGGGGTGGTCACGGGTGGGGCTTGGGGGGGTTCTGGGGTCCCTCTGAATTTGGGGAGGGGTCCTTGTGAATTTGGGGAGAGGGAACACAGGGGGTCAGAGACTCCCAGAGACCCCCCCAGACCCAAAAAACTTCCACAGGGACCCTCAAAAACCCCCCTGAAATCCCCAGACCCCATAGAGCTCCCCAGAGACCCCAGACCCCTCTGGAGCTCCTGCAGGGCCCTGGGCCAGACCTGGTGGGGCACGGGGGGGTCAGAGACCTGTCCTGAAACCCCCCAAACCCCCATTACCCCCCCCAAATCCCCTCTGTCCCCCCCAAAACCCCTCTCTATCCCTCCATAACCCCCAGAAACCCTTCTTTCCCCTCCAAAACCCCCCTCTGTACCCCCCATAACCTCCCCAAATCCCCCATAACCCCCCCAAAACCCCTCTCTCCCCCCAAATCCCCCATAACCCCCCTGTACCCCCCCTAACAACCCCCCCAAACCCCTCAGGGACCCCCAAATCCCCCCCAAACCCCCTCTCCGGGCGGGGGTCCCAGGTCAGGAGGTGTGGGGTGGTCTGGGGAGAAGCGGGCGGCGATCAGGACACAGGCAGGGATGTCAGCGGAGTGGGGGGAGGCAGCAGCAGCACCGGGGGGTGGTAATGGCTGGGGGGGGAGATGGGGGTCATTGGGAGGGTCCTGGGGTGGGATTTGGGGGTCCTGAGTGGTCACAGCTTCAGCCAGAGCCTGAGGTTGTGGCTGTTACGATGGGCACCTGGGTTAGGAAGAGACAAAGTTACACGGCATGTCTGTGAGCGAGGTGGGTGTGCCCATGTGCTGTGAGATGTGCAAATCCATCTGCCGCACTTGTGAGGTCTCAAAGGCTCACAAATGGACATTTTACACCGTATTGCCTTCAAACCACCCCCACCCACTCTAAGGTAACACCTAACTGGATAGCCTGCTCACCCTCCCTCTCCTGGTCACAGTCCTCCCTTTACTCGCCTGAAGCTTCAACCTCAGACATATTTAACACAGGTCAGATGCCTTTTGTCATACAACAAAGGTGCTGAAAAAAATCTCAGGTGTCATACTTTACTCAACCTGAAATTTCAGGAACCAGTATTCCACCAAAAAAAAAAAAAAAAGAAAGAAAAGAAAAAACACAAAAAAACCCCAAGAACAACTAAAAATTACAAAAGCATCTTATCACCTATGAACACACAACCCAAAACTATGAACTTAAATGTTCATTGTATTTAACGCCATTTTCTTCACACAATCGTCAAAGCCTCTGCTTTAGATGCCCAAAAGCATCTACTGAAAAACAAACTGAGATAAGGTGAAACACCCTCTTCATTGAAATGAGAGGAGAACCCTTATCCCAGCTGATTCCCAGAGAGGGAAGGGAGGCCATTGGCAAAGGCTGTGGTTAATATACCCCTCATTGGGACCCCCTCTCGTTTGCACGAGGTATAAAAGGCCTCAGAATAGCTGCAGCTGTTTGGCTCCTCAGACTTGAATTCGAGGTGAGGAAATTCAACAAGAGAAAGGTGAGTCATTTTTCAATGCAAACAATTTTACAGGAAATGCACATGCTTTCCTTTTTGCAACAAGTGCGTTCAGAAAAAGGGGTAAAAATTGCATCAGAAATAAAACTTTGTGTTTCGGCAGCGTAGCTAGCTAATGTAGAGCATTTGTTAGGTGGCAAAATTAGTCCTTAGTCAATGCAAAAACTTACTACACATGTAACTAACTAGGATGGACAAGAACAGGAACGACAAGAATGGTTAAGTGTCACAGAGACTTCTATTCAGAACTATCTATGTTTAAAAAAAAAAAACCACGAAAAAGAGTAAATTCTCTGTGAAGTAATTCTCACCCACCCACACATGTCCATCCTGGGCAGCACCTGAAACAATGTGGGAAAATGAGTGTTTTCTGTCAGAAAATTAGTAACTATAATAATAATAATAATCAGAACTTCTGGAGAAATTTAATAGCATCACTTTCATATGATAAGCACAGGCCCTGCCATCCTTCCGGCCCACGTGAAAACAGGAGGGAGAACTACAGGAAAACCAGAGTCCCCGATTTGAATGTATTTCCTAAAGACTCTACTGCATTGGATGCTCTTTGTGTTCTTTTAAAAAATGGATTGCTGCTAAAACGTCCCAGGCCCAATTTTATCAGCCACAGCCAGGACCGGGTGAGCTACAGCTGCAGAGCCAGGGAGATGCAGGAACTCAGCACCCCAAAGGTAAGAGCAGGGGAAGCGGGGTTTTTCTGCTTAACCTGTATTTCAGTTCTGCTTCCCTTCACGGCTCCTATTCTGCCAAGGTCAGTTCTATTTTCAGAAGCCTGTGTCCCCTGTAGCCAAGGCTGGAAATCCTCACTTAGGATTTCCACATCACATCTGGATTTGCCAGGAAGCGTGCACACGCCGATGCGCATTTCTGTGATAGGTCACGCAGAAATCAAGCCAGAAAAAACCCAAACCAAACAACAGCCCACAAAACAGAGAGCTTAGTGCGGCTTCATCTTCATGTTCTGCCCAGGGATGGAGAGAAAGGGGGAAAACTGTTCTTCCAGTTCTGCACCGAGCAGTTTGAAAGAGCCAGCACTGCCCTCAGCTGCAGCTGTGCAGTCTCTCCCTCCTTCCCCGTGTCCTGCTTTGGAGGACAGGTTAAGGGGGTCTCAGGCAAAGATAGGCGTTAAGCAATAACAGTTCTTCACTAAGATATCTACAGGACATCCAAACCACCACCAGCTATGACAATTAGCGACAGAACAGAGCAGCAGAACGAGTTCCAGCCCCCCTCGGCCCCAGGCGCCGTCTCCGCGCTCTCGGTCCCGGCGGGTCCCCCCGCAGCTGCGGAGGGCAGGACAAGGGCCCAGGTGGGAGAGGGATGGAGGAGGGACCCCCTGCTTACCTGTGGCTCAGAGGGGTGTCCGGAGGTGGCAGGCTGCTCGGGGCACAGCGGCAGAGCGGCGGCGAACGTGGCTCCCCGCTCGGGGATGCCCGGGGGTCAGAGCCCCGCGCATCTTCCTTCCCCGAGCACCGAGCGAGAGAGAGACAGAGAGCGTGTCCCGGGCACACAGAGCTTCCCCGTCCTGCCCCCAGCCCGCCCCTGCTCTCAGGTGTCCTCCCCGCCTCTCCTTGTGTCATTGAGCACCGTCCTAGAGTGTAGCCATCGACTTTCTTAACATTACAATGGGGACAAGGGCACAGAGAATGGGAGAGGACACCCAGCCCAGGAGCCTGACTGCTGAGCGGCTGGAGGCGCTCCAAAAGAATCACACCCAGCACCCAACCCCTGCCATGCCAAAGCTCGCAGGTAAAGGAGCAGAGGAGTGGCACAGAGGGGTCCAAAAGTGCCTAAGAGAGGTTCAAGTTCACTGTGTTTGGCAGGGTTATTTGAAACTGTGATATATGTTGTTATAATTCGTGTTCATATATAAGAATGTTGTATAAAATAAAGAAATAAAGTAAGAGAATCTTTCAGCCACTGCCAGCACCCGGAGCCATAGACAAAGGTCTTAATTAGCATATCAACAAACCCAGCTCAACGATCGATCCTGAAACCACTCCAAACCGATCAGGAACCATCATCGCTAAAGAACTGTCAAGTACCAGAGATCAGGCAGCCGGGAGTTCCCCCCACACCAATGCCAGCTCCCGTAAAATCTTTCCACTGGGAAAAATTACATTCCAAAGCTTCGGTTCCCCGTAAGCGAGAATCAGCCCTCCCAAGGAAAATTACACATCATCAGGATTGATCGACGCGCAGGAAGGACCTTTGTCCAGGTTTAATCTGAATATGAGAAACCCCAGCAGAAAAGCGCTGTGATTACCTTACCATCGTGGGTGGAAAATTTCCAATCATTATCAATTCTGACCTGAATGGGCCTTTAGAGCAACAATCAATGCCACATTTACTAAACGAGCAGGAACATCCCCCTGATGCTACATTAAGCATTTATAAAATATAACAATCACTTAAATGATTAAGTTATGATTCCATAGCTTTTTCTGCATTGTCTCGGTGTAATAGACATAATTGCAGGATATTGTATGTGATAATTTACCATTATTAAAAAAAAAAAAAAGATATTTTTATTACCAAGCTGGCCAACTGAAGAATTTAAAAAATCTTCTCCAATTCTTCTCCAAACCCTGGGATCTTATTAAGAAATGTTATGCTTAATATTTTTAATTCTTTTGATATGCTAGCGTACTTTGATTTCTGTTGTTTTTTTACTAAATTGCTGGGGATGTATTTGAGTCACACTTTTAAGCTTGTTTCTGCACTCTTAAAGCATAGATCTTATTTTTTAGTGGCTTCTGGGATTCTCCAAAAATTCACATTACCCAAGGAGATGGAGTTTCTTTTAGGAAGCCCTAAATTCAGTAATAATCATAATAAAATGCTAAGTAGTGGGGACTTGGGAGTATTTCACATGCTGTTGCAGCTCTTTTTACCCTAACCCTGCTAACAGCTCTGTCTATGAGCACTGCAACTCCAGTGAGAGCTTCAAATATAAATTCAGGCCCCAGATTGGGCATTAACTCTAATTTAGACTCTGACTATAATTTACAGACATCACTCTCCACCAGCTTTTTCTGCAGGGCTGTAGTGAAAACACTGAGAATTTTGGGTGAAGATTTTTTTGAGATAAGTGACTTTTGTTAAGTTCCACATCACCATCAGAACGTTTACTAAATGCTTTAAGGTATAATTAATTTTGAGGGGTTTGAATTCAACTTGCTAGAAAACACATTTCATCTATAACTATGGATATTTATTATCACAAAAAGCTTTGAAGAGTCATTAATCTCACACTTGAATCACTCCCAGCACAAGTTGTGCTCCCAAACTCAGACTGAGAACACTGGAAGTTGTTTCCTAGAGGGGCTTAATCCCCAAATTCATCTCCTGTGGGGGATTGGGAATAATTGCAAAGTTGTTCTTGGTGTAGTTTGGAATCAGAGGATGTTAAATCACCTCTCCAGCAGAAAATGAAACAAAGGGACAGGAATGTAAAGCATATTAAAATGTAGCCTGTTCCCCGATTACAGGTGCAGTCCTCAACACAAGGAGTTTGCAAAAACCAACACCAGCCTCCTCTTGATCAGTCATTCACTGAACAGATCATTGCTCTACCAAAAATACAACCCCAAAACATGCCATTTGGCCAGTTTCTTATTTAACTTTTCTTCCCATTTGCCTGCTGCTGCATCCCCTTCCTGACTGTCCTCAGGGGGAAAGCCAAAATCTTCCCTGTGTGAAATTCCAAAGCTCCTTTCCATCCCTCAGCTCCCTTCTCTCTCCACACTGGTTGAGAAAAGAAGTTGTCAATGCCTAAGCAGCCAATGCACTCCCTCATCCCCACCTACATGCTCGAATGAAGTGGAAAATCCAAATTTTCCCGATATTGCAGGGAGAAGAGGCACTGGATGGTGCTGTAACATCCCCTTCTGCAGGTTTTCTCTGGCAGAATTATTCAGCTGGGTTCGGTGAGCTTCTGTTTTTAGAGGATTCACTGCAAACAGTGGAAAAGTTTGATCTACAACGCTATCCTTTTAAATGAGGAGTTTTGTGTCTCTGCTGCTTTGACCAGGCTGTTTAAAAAGGAGTATGGGTAGTCTAATTAAACTGGTAAAAGTTCTGTGTACTTCTGCCATTGATTTCTGCCCTACCAGTACATTGGCTTATTATCCACCCAAACCTGCTATTCCAGGCACAACCAAACAATTTCTCCAAGTATTCTGAAAGAAAAAGTGACTCCCCACCTTTAGACAATTTACTAAACAATGACAGTAGAAAGCAGCTATAGGACAAAAAGAAAATCTATACTCTAGATGTGAAAAAAAAAAAAAAAAGTTACAAAAAATCCATGGAGCCACTTCCTCACCAACAGCCCCAGCACTGAAGACACTTGTCATGTCCACATGGCCATGGCAATTCCTGGCTTTCCCAGGGACCAGTTGGACTTACTGCTCCCTTTGTCAGCACTTTGTTGCACAAATCTGGGAGATGAGTTACCTGCCAGACCCCAGCAAACAGGAAGAAATTCCTTCTCCAGCTGCACGAGCAGCCCAGCTGAGCTGCCAGCTCTGCACACCTCCCGTTACCAGCTGTGCCATCCCAAAACACATCAGCAGAGCTGGCCATGTCCACACCAAATGTACCCTAAGAGGACACAAACCACGGAGCAAGGTGACTCCAAAAGCATCTCTTCCAGATTTAAATTCTGGGTCCATGGGCATAGCAGCTATTTGCATGCCCTGCGCCACTGAGTGTATTAATTTGATGAAACAAGGTATCAAGCATGGTAGGAAGATGACTCCAGCTACTGAGCACAGGATAAAGAATACAATTTTTTTCCACTATGCTCCCGAGAATAACTGTTCTCACCAAGATGCCTGGAGAATGGAATTTCACTTTTGAATTGGGACATGTGCCACCCTTTTTATTTCTGTAGCAAGATCCCTTATAGTTTTTCTATAATCAATTTCAACACAACTTTCTGTTCTAAGGCTATTTGTTCTATTTCGCTTTCAGGATCCATGCCTTCCTTGTTTCTGGAGAAACAAAAAGTGTTATTGAATTGGGCACAAACCCGTTTGTCATTTTCTTCAAGTAGGTCGATGATGATTGGTTTACCGTCCGAGATTAATCCATTCTCAAACTTAAGATTTTTGCCCAATACATTTTTCCTTCTATGACACACATATTTAATCGGGTATTGTCATAACATAACTCATTCACCTGAAAATAAGCTACATATACCGACTTTTGTTTTCCCCCTACCCACACCGAGCGATTGGCATTTCTCTTCTGGATATTGAGAGCAAATGTCTCTGACTGCCCTTTGTCATGTCTTGCCTTGAGATCATAGCATATAATTTTCTTTCCCCATTTACACCTCACATACTGAGTGCCGTTAAATGTTCAGCACTCCTCCTTTCCATTATGGGTGCAGTTGGCCAGGACACAGCGAGTCGGGGTGCTAATTAGTGGGCATCCCCCACACTCATTGTTACGGCTTTGTGCCGCAGAGCTCGTAGAATTCCTTGGGTATGGGTTAATCGGTTAATGCATACCTCTCTGCCTCTGCCTACGCCCACTAGTTTGCTGCTAGCGGCGAGGCAAACCATCTTCTTGGCAGCAGAGGTATTCTTTAGGGGACCAACGCAAAGTCCGAGCTGCATATCGTCTCTTAAAGACATCCCACCTCGATAATTTTATCGTGTCCGTCCAACAAGGTACTTTATTTGTTCTCTGGCACTCTACTCTTAAAATTTCAGCCCTGCAATTTAGTTTCCCACTAACCCCGTGTTGATATAAGAGAACCCACTCTACAGAATCTAATTCAGCAATATTCAACTCAGCGCCAAGTACTAGAATTCGCTCGCTCAAAGACAGCTCTTTTCGAAACACTTAGTACAGAGCCCTTTAGGTCACATCTCCCGTACACAATGTGTAACCTAAACTTCACAACAGATTTGGCACTTGAAACGAACAAAAGGAAAATATCTGCATCCAGAAGCTATTCACCTTATCTGATCTAGGTTGATCACCGGCTTGTTTGGGGCAATTGTATCTTGAGGTCTCCAGGGGAGGAAGCCACTTTGCACTTGGGTGTTTCTGGTTTTCACTCTGGAGGCGTGTGTCCAGCCTTTTTTCTGCTGTCCGGACTGCTGTGTCTGTGGTTAAAAGGACAAGAAAAGGATTTCCCAGTGAGGAGAGAGAGAAACCTCTTTCCAGGTTTTAATGAAGACCCGATCTCCCGGTTGTATTTTGTGTATGGCGAACCCCAAAGGAGCATTTTGTGTGACAATTTCTTGTTTTCGCAATTTTTGTAAATTTTTATTTATTGTTATCAAGTAGGGTTGTATTTGTCCATCTTCTATTTTTGGATGTCCCACTGGCATCCCATGGTCATAAGGCATCTCGTGTAACATTTTAAAAGGAGATAGCCCTGTCTCAGAGTAAGGCATCGTCCCAATATTTGATAATGCTAAGGGGAGATATTTTGGCCAGGACATTTTTGTTTATATCATTAATTTTGATAGTTGAGCTAGTCTACTAGTACCAGCAAGAATTTATACCTCCCAACCTTTGGTAACTCAGTGAAATCCACTTGGATTCTTTCAAATAGACGATAGGCTATAGGGCAACTACCCCAAATTACCTGTCGTGTCCTGGCTTTGTGAACCTTTTAGCATATCAGGCACCCCTGTACTTCCTGTTTAGCTAATTCATAAATCCCCTTACACCCGAAGAATTTCAGAAATTGTTCTGCCAGAGCCTGTGATCCCCTATGTGTTTGCAAATGTAGTCTCTAGAATTTTTCTGGTGCAATCCTTAGATATTAATTCCCTCTCATCTAGTAATTTCTACTTACCTTCTTCTAATGTACTTCCTATCTTTTTTTTTTTTTTTTTCCCTTCAATCTCTTTTTGGGAGGGACAAGGGGGATATCCCTGAGTCCCGCCTTCTGCGAGTTCTGGGGTACTTACCGTTAGTAGTGCTGCATTTTTTGTTTCTTTATCTGCTGAATTGTTTCCTCTAATCCGAAATTGTATTCCTGTTTGGTGTCTCTTCACATGCACGACCGAGATTGCTAAAGGTTCTGGGGGGTCCTGAGGGGGTTTAGAGGGTCCTGAGGGGGTTCAGGGAGGGTCTGGGGGGTCCTGAGGGGGTCTGGGGGGCTCAGAGGGACCTGGGGGGGTCTTGAGGGGGTCCTGCGGGGACTCTGACGGGGTTCAGGGGAGCTCTGGGGGGGTCCTGAGGGGCTTCAGAAGGATTTTGGGGGGCCCTGAGGGGTCCTGAGGAGGTTCAGAGGGGTCTGGGGGGGGGGCCTCTCCTCATTTACACAAGTGAGGGTTTCTCTCTGGCTGAGCTAAATTTTGGCTCCAAGCATGGCATTTACACTACTGGGAATAATATCCAAGAAGTCACGACTGACAGGAAACTTCTAATTGACTGTGATGTGATTCATTGGGAGGCTCACACTCTCTGAGTTAAAACAGCATCACTACAAAAAAAAGAAATCACTGAAACCCCCAGGCTGTCTGGCAATCCATTGCCCCAGGAGCCTTGATGTGCTGCTGCGATAACCATGGAAATACATTGTGTCATCTCATTTTGTCACAGAAGGGAATAAATTCCTGAGCTCCACCGCAGCCTGCAGGGATGGTGGGGGGGGAATCCCACTTTTCCATCTCCCTCTCCGGCAGGGCAGGGTGGAGATGTGACTCAACACCACACTGGGCACCCCTGGGAGCATCCTGGGACTGGGGTCAGGGACTACAGAGCCCCTGCTCAACTCTTCTTCCCAGGGGATGAACCTGAGGCAAAACAGGTGCTTGACCCACAGCAACATCAGGGCGACAAAGCTTGCTCTGCTATTTCCCAGTGTATTGTTTTTGGGTTTTCAATACCCCTTTGAAAGCGGTGCAGCCAGCTCAGCTCTGCCTCTTGGATGCTGGCAGGCTGCCAGGCTCTAATTAAGCCTGCTGTTATGTCTAATGCTGGTGGCAGTGTTTCAGGGCACCAGCACCGAGGCTGTGGGAGTGGGAGCAGGAGATGAGGCAGCTGCAGAGCTGT